>NW_026526655.1:70156300-71591300 GCF_024362965.1 Panthera pardus | reverse complement strand
TTCCCAGTTCCTCAGTTCCTTTGTGACGCTTTGAAAATGCCAAAAGACCTAGTGAAGGCTAGAGTCAAATCGCCTACTTAAAAAAAAACAACTGACAATCACTATAATCAGAAACAATATCTTAAAAAGCTGTTTAAGACACTATTAAACTGAATTTTAAATATTTTCCTGAATGATGAACTAATAATTCCATAAAATACTGTCCTTACAACCATAGCAGATTTTTGAAGAAGAGTTGTTAAAAGCATGTGTGAATTCAAATGTAAGAAAAATCACAATAAAGCATGCTAAATTAATGAGGATCTTCCCTCCTACAAACCATGGGGGTCAGCCTCACCTGGATGTTAATATCCAAAGAGAAGTAACATTATGAACTTCCTAAGGCAGAGGCTGTCGGAAAGGATCAATTACACTGACAAGGAAAACTCAGCTCCCAAGTTTGGGTTTGCGTTTGTTAGTCATGCATTGTACTACTTACCTCTCAGGGCAGACCTTTAATTTCAGAAAGTGCTGAGATGCATTACTGCACCCGTTATCAAGTCTTTGGCAGAAATACCATTTATCCTTGTTGTGGTAATGAACAGATTTATAACATTCTGGTGTCACCATTCCTGAAAAAGCACGTTCATTTGAACATTTCTTCCACAAACATAGTGAAATATTTCATGAAGGCACATTGGTGTAGACTACTATGGAGAGATATTGCTGGTGAATGACAGAATGTCTGGTTGATTTACATGAAACCCCAAGTGCTCGTATGAGAAGAGGTTAGGTTTAGATTGACGAGCAAATGTGTAACCAGACTTCTGGCTGACAAATGGCAGAACTATGCCAGCGCATTAGCTGCTCTGGAGAGAGACCAAAAGTAAGGCAGGGGGATCAAGTTCGTTCCATAAAGGACATTCAAACCTAATGGATGGCAGGAGGGCTGGGGCAGGAAGCACTTGCAGATTTTAATGCCCCAAAATAGTAGTGGGCAAGTTTAGAGTTGAACTGGCATCCAAGCCAATGATCAAACTCTTATCAAACTTTTCTGTATCATGTGTGTTGTTTATATTTACATTTCTTCAGAAGGATCCTGGTGTTTTCAAGTTAAGTCTATTTTATTGGCAGCTCTGGCTTAAAGTTACTAGCCTCTAAAAATGGCTTGTTTGGATAAACTAGAAAAAGAAAATAAAAACTGATGAGATTAGTATTAAAAATGGTGCCAAACAGTAAATGATCCAGATTGGATTGGATTTGTTCCAGTCGGGCACAGCTGAGACGAGACATCCATACAGCTTTTGAGAAGAAGGATGAAGTGTTTGGACCACACTCTTCTTCTGAGGCTGAGGCCAACAGTGTAGGTCTTTGGGTCTGCCTTCAAGGAAGTCCTGTGATAGTAACGAGAGATGCTGTCCATTGAGCTGCCTTGGCGTGCAGCTCAAGCACTTGAGATGCATTACCTCATTTAATTCTTACCAGCACACTGTGGAGTGGGTGTACGGTCCTGCTTTAGAGATTTTTTGACTTGTCCAAGGTCACACACGAGTGACAGGATTAAACTCCAGTCTGACTCCAAAACAATTTCCATCGGGCAATTTCCAAAGCATTGCCTCTTGAGCATCTGACCAACAGTCCTGGAGGAGGTCTGGCGGCTTTCAAGCCATGTGGTATTTACATTTACGATGGAAGCAAGAGCTGCAGAGAGCCAGAAGACCCGGGTCTGAATCCTGACTCTACCACTTACTTGGTGTTTGAGCTCAGAAAAATTCCCTACATCTCTGAACTGTCTCCTTGTCTATAAAGAATGTGTGTCTTGCGTGTGTGCTGGATTATTAGAAGACTTTTAAGCCGCTTTTCATTTCTAACCTTCTATGATACCATGGAGGATTCAAGGGTCTTTTAATTCCCCATATTTGATGTGCACATTCAGTCTTTTGCTCACTTAGTAAACTCATACGTGAGGAAACACTTCGATTTGGAATTCAAGAACTGACAATTTCTGCCATAGAGATATTACTCTTTCTCTGCAAAATTCATTTCCTCTGTGGGTAGTCCCAGTGCTGACTATCTTCTATTTCCTGGGTGGACCTACTCCACTGTGTGCAGAGCGTAGTGCTCTGCTCACAGTAAACCATAGACAGAAAGGCCTCTAGAAATACAAAATGGTATTTCGTAATATTATCGCAAAGAATACCACTAAAGTTGACGTTCATCTGAAGGCAATAAATGTGCTTCGAGTAGGTTAGAGAACCAAATGTCCAAGTATTCCCCTCCTTATGTGTAATTCACTGTAATACGCTGACAAGTTTTCTCTGAAAACTGCTGTCTACCATTAAACTGTGCCCTCTATTGCTTGTTTGGCTTGTACCCATTCTGTTGGTGAAAATGTATACTTTGGCTTTCCTGCCATGGGCATTCATCTCCTGCTACTCCCCCGCTCTGCTCAGCATTCTTGAGGATCAAGTGACATGGGCTGGGCTGTGTGTGGGGAGCAACATTGGAAAATTCCTTTGATGTTGTGCCTTGTGATACTCAATGGCTAAATCCAAGCTTTTGCTATTTGACCAAATGCCAACTGGACTAGTTCCTGAATGAATATCTATGATCTTACAGATAGCTGGGTGGAAAAATAAGAAGAAACCACTGGAAAAAAATATTTCAAGACTATTTTACAGGGCTAATTAAGGCAAAGCTTTGATTAATTGGAAAGTGAGTTGAGCAGAGCGTTAATTAATGAAGAGCTAAGGTGTAACATTAAAAAAATTCATTTAATATATCCTGAGTGTCATCTATGCATAAGGAATGCAAAGAGGGTCAAGAGGTCATATAATCCCTCTGTCTAAAGCACCTTCTGGCTTTCTTCAACCCATTACTGTTGAAAATTTTGTTCTTTTTCCTTCTGGTCCTTTTTAATGCTTATGTTTTTTGTTACAATGATGTGATCATACAGAATATATACTTTGAATCCATTTTTATTCACTTAACATTGTAAGAATTTAATCTAAGCATCATCTAAACTGTAATGGTGTGCTTAAACATTCCTTTATTTGGTTAAAATTTAAGTTGTTTCCACTTGTTTTCCATGATAGGAAATGCTATAAAAAAATCTTTACACAAAGAGAATGCCCCTCATTATTATTGTTAATTTTGTGTTTCTTATGACAAACTCTCATGTGGAATTATTGGATCAAAGAAGACAGTTTTAAGTACTCATTTAAATATTTCATTTAAATACTCAATGCAGAGGCACCTGGGTGGCTCAGTTGGCTAAGCCTTGGACGCTTGATTTCAGCTCAGGTCATGATCTCGCAGTTTGTGGGTTTGAGCCCTGCATCGGGCTCTGCACCGATGGTGTGGAGCCTGGTTGGGATTTTCTCTCTCTCCCTCTCTCTCTGCCGCCCGGCCCCCCACATTCTCTCTCACTCTCTCCTTTTCTCCCTTCCACTCAAAATAAATGAATAAACTTTAAAAATAAATAAATACTCAATGCAATATGCATTGCAGTTGCTTCCAACATATACTTGCACAACCATTGTTTGACTATAAATTTCTCCCTACTATCTCTATCATTATTGGGTTCTTGATTATTTACGTTTGCCTAAAACAGGCAAAATACTTTTGAATCAAAAAAACAAATTTAATGCGCATTATCTATGCAATTCACACAATAACCTTGCAAAGGTTTACAGATGAATAGCTACGGGGAAAGATTAAGTGACTCTCTCAAGACCGTACAACTATTATCTGAGCTGGCACTTGATCTTGTTCCTTGAGCCCAGGCCCGCGTGCTGCCCTCTTCCACAGCTGCCCCTAAAACCAGGAAGCTTTAGGCAAATGAGCCTCCAAGATAAGCCTGGAGAGGCTCCATGATTGGTATGTATCAAGATGGAAATGAGCAGGACTGTCCAAATGGCTTTGTTCCTTTAAAAACCAAACACTTCCTCAAACTGAGGGAATTTTTGGTTAATTTACACATGCTGTTTCACCTTCCCACATGCACATTAAAAAGATTTTTTTTTTAAAGGAATGTTATTTAATAGTGCCTGAGTGTTGGAGTGTTTTAACTAAACTCAGATATACATGAGTAACTTCAGTGGAAGTTGTTCATGCATATCTGAAGCAGAATGTGGACTTTTGACTTTAGCCTATTAAACACAAGGAAATGCATCGTTAAAATTCCACTCTTGGCTCTCCAGCCAAGATGAGAATTGCCCCGGCCACAAAACATGACAGACAGGTCTGCCACGAGGCCCAAAAATTTGTTGGCATTACAGAATAGGGTAGGCAAACTCCAGTAAATCAAGGCCTCACCTTCATTTCTCAAAAAGCCAAATGAATGAAAGTGTGTGTTTCATTCCTTACAGTGATAAGTTGGGTTTTGCTGGCATGTAAATGTGGAGTAAAGGGGCAGAGTGCAAATGTGGAGGAAATGACAGATGCCCCCCAGTCAGTAGGTGTTTGGATGCCTCAGGTACCCATTTGGAAGGTCATAATGGAGAAATGATTTGGAACCATGTGGCCTTCCTGTTCTTTGCAGGGGTGAAGAGAAGGCAAACCCAGTTTGCAGGTCACAGTCCTGTACGATAGCAATGTCTGTCAGTCCTGGCTCCGCTGAGTGTGGCTTGGGCAGAGCAGTTTGTGCATCTTTCCAGCTGGAGGTTCTTGAGATTTAGAAGGTCCCCTGTAAACTGAGCAGGAGGTTAAATAACGGGGTTTAACAAAACTCAGAGACAGGCTCATCTTACCTAGATTACAAATCCTGTTCATCTCTAATCAGACTACTATTTAATGGACATTAAGAACAAAACAACAAATCACCAATATTTGTTTCACAAAGATATGACCCTGACCGTGGATAGCAGAAAGGATGCCTTGTTAACATCACCCAACAACTCCATTTAGATAATTGCAAAGAGGTCTGGATTTTCCAAGCGTTCGGACAATTTCCTTTAGAAGCTTCTATAGGGAGCTGAAAGTGCTTTGGTGCATCCTTCTGTCTGAGAAGGTGATTTGGATTCACTGTGCTTTAAGGGGAGAAGATGGAAGCAGCAGGATGGATTTGTAGAGATGTGGACAAGTGAACGTCTCTCCAGGTCACTCGTCTTGTAACCAGATTATAGTTTTAACCAGTGAGGAATCCTGAAAAACAATAACAGAAAACAGCTTGGAAGCAGCTTTGATTTCAAAATTTCTCAGTGATGTCTCCACTCCACCAACGTATTTTCATAGCCTTTTGCCTGAAAGGCCAGGCAATAAATATGCATAACATTCAGAGCTCTGCCTGGAGCTGGGTTCTTGTTTTGCTGGAAGGCATAGAGAGAAGACATGCTGAGCAGATTACCAGGGGCATTTTCCCCTTTCTAGTGAAATGGCTATTCTCTCTGATGCTACTAGAGTGTTTTCTGTCACCTCCAAACACTACACACTGTGACAACACTGATCTATCTCCAAGGCCCGTACCGTCTGTGACACTCTGTGTAAGATGCAGGCAGAGTTGGACAAGACGCTGAACCCCTCCCGCCCAGCCCTGGCCAGGAGGTGGAGCTGGGGAGGGGCTGGCCCTCAGTTTGCCTGTTGTTTTTGGAAGCTCTCATTTAGGTTTTTACTACTGGGTGGTCCCCTGGGCCTCCCACTACATTCCGACTATTTCCAAAACTTTCTGAGAGGTGGTGGTTCAACCGAATGAGCATACTGTCCTCACTCACGTGGAAAGCTGTAGGCGCTGGCTTCCTTCTGTCACACATTCTTTCATGTTTTCCCTCTTTATTTTCTTTAAAGTCAGTTTGAACAAAACAGAATTGTGACTCTGAAGTTCTAAGATTCTGGGTACAGTGGTATATACGCTGTTGTTGTTGCTGTTGTTGTGTTGTTGCTTTTCCAGCCCCTTATGTTTCAATGCTCAGTGATCTCCACGCTTTTTGGATGGCTCGCCAGAATAAGTAAAAGATTTTAAGGAGATACTCCCAATACTTGTTATTTGTTCATATATACATGTACTATTGAACTAATATATTCTGTTCATTAAAATCATACAAAGACAAACATTTAAAAAAAAAAGGCGGTGGGGGGCGGCGCCTGGGTGGCTCAGTCGGTTGGGCATCTGGCTTAAACTCAGGTCATGATCTCACACTTCGTGAGTTTGAGCCCCGCATGGGGCTCTGTGCTGACAGCTGAGAGCCTGGAGCCTGCTTCGGATTCTGTGTCTCCCTTTCTCTCTGCCCCTCCCCTACTCATGCTCTGTCTCTCTGTGTCTCAAAAATAAATAAAAACATTTATTTATTTTTAAAAAAAATTTTTTTTAACGTTTATTTATTTTTGAGACAGAGAGAGACAGAGCATGAACAGGGGAGGAGCAGAGAGAGAGGGAGACACAGAATCCGAAACAGGCTCCAGGCTCTGAGCTGTCAGCACAGAGCCCGACGCAGGGCTCGAACTCACGGACCGTGAGATCGTGACCTGAGCCGAAGTCAGACGCTTAACCGACCAAGCCACCCAGGCGCCCCAATAAAAACATTTAAAAAAAATTAAAAAAATAAAAGCACACAAAGACAACATTTTAAAAGGTAAAACAATATTAAGTTCTTTTATTTTCTCCCTGGCACACACACACAAGAAACTTTTTACTTTTACTATGCTATTAATGTCATATGCTCATTTTATATTTACATGTGCCTGAACTGAGTATGCTTCGCTTGAAAAGCTTGCTTTACCACTTTGTGATAGGATTCAGAAGTTTAATTCTGAGGGCAGTTTATGTTAATATTTGGTCTTAGTGATTATTGTGGCTAAAAACAATTCTACAAAGATAATGGGAGAAGTGCACTGTTGTCTGTAATTACTCTATCCTGACTCATGTTTCAGCCACATCTACCAGCTAATGCAAAGGCTCTGTTGAAAGTTCACTAATAAGTTTCCATCTTCCTTGGCATCAGTCATTTGCTCTTGTAATCCAATCAAAAGTGCTTCCCATTGGCCAAACCCCAGAGCAAGTCAGAAGGCAAGGGAGACTAGTTAATGCACATTTTCATAGATGGATACATGATAGATAGATAGATAGATAGATATACTCAAAGCTCTCTGAAATTATTCATTTGAAAGATTTTTAAATAATTTAGAAAAATCCCACTTCCCAGTTTTAAAAATGTGTACATATCAGATTTTTTTTTTTAACAGAGAAAGCATTGTTTTCAGAAGCAAACATATACAATGATGGAAGCTATTCTAAATGTCCATTTGCAAAGTGTTCTCTCCAAGGCATGAATTTTTCAAGGCAGTCACTTTCTCACTCACCAGTACAATGTCAACATTACCTTGGTTGCACAGATTTGGTGTCTTTATTTTTTGCAAGGCTCACTGCTGGGTTGCATATTCCAACAGCTTCTTGTCACCATAGGACATTTCAGAAAATGCTGTTTGTTTTTCTTTTTTTTTTTTAACGTTTATTTTTGAGACAGAGACAGAGCATGAACGGGAGAGGGTCAGAGAGAGAGGGAGACAGAGAATCTGAAACAGGCTCCAGGCTCTGAGCTGTCAGCACAGAGCCCGACGCCGGGCTCAAACTCACGGACTGCGAGATGGTGACCTGAGCCGAAGTCAGACGCTTAACCGACTGAGCCACCCAGGCTCCCCTGTTTGTTTTTCTTTAAGTACAGTGGCAGAGGGTTCATCTCACCAAGTGACCCTGTTAACAGTTGTGGTTTGTTTCCACCAGGTAGGATTAGATTTTAGGAACAATTTGGGTGAATGGTGAGGGCAACAAGTGGATGGGTTGAAGTTCTTGCTAGGAACTCCTGGTGTGCGAATCGGGTATTCGAAGTGAGTTTAGTGAAGGTGAGTAGCAAAGTGAAGCAGCCATGATGCAACAGCAGGACCAAGGAGCCTTTACTTCCTTCCCCGAAGCCTGGGGTCTGGGGACAGAACAATAACCCATGCCCAGGGAGAAAATTGTTTCTAGGAATGGAGCATGGTCTGTATCTGTGATTTTGGTAGAGGGACTGTATGAGTTTGTTCAGAATGCCCTAACAAAGTACTGTGACTAGGTGTCTTAAACAACATAAATTAATTTTCTTGCAATTCTAGAGGCTAAAAGTCCAAGGTCAAGGGGCTGGTAAGGTTGGTTTCTTCTGAAGCCACTCTTCTTGGCTTGTAAATGACTCTCTTCCCCTGGGGTCTTTGCATAGCCCTCCTTTTATGCATGTGTCCATGTTCAAATTTCCTCTTCTTATGATGACACCAGTCATATTGGATTAGGGCCTACCCAATGACCTCATTTTAACTTAATCACCTCTTTAAAAGCCCTGCCTCCAAATACAGTCAGTCACATGCTGATGTACTGGGGACATATAATTCAACATATGAATTATGGGATGGGGACACAATTCAATCCATGATAGGGACATGCCAATCCGTGGCCCACAGGGAGGAAGCCTGGGCAATAAGCCTCATTGGATCTTCCCTCCAGCCCACCAGTTCTCTGCATGTACTTTGCACTGGCCAAATTCAGGTGGAAGCCAGAGGACAGGGAGCCTGCTTGATGCTATACCCAAAGGTCAGTGTCCTAGGACATGCAGAGTTAAAAAGAGTAAAAAACAGAATATCCAGCTCACAAAATCACAGTGCTGAGCTTAGAAAACAGAAATGCCATTGGCCTATAGGGTTATCGATAATTTAACATAGAAGGAAAGAAGTAATGGTCAGAGAAGCCAGGGTACTCAGCTTTGGGGATTGCACTGAGATGCTAGCTTCAGAGAACTGCTGTTACTAGGTAGCTTGGCTTTGTGGAAACAGTTTGAATGTCTTGCATAGCACTTGCCCTTGTGAGAATCAGAAAAAGACATCAGTTGTGGGCAAATTAGAGAAAAGTGGTTTCCGTGGACTGAGCAGTCCTTTCAATGCACAGCTTTTGGGATCCTCATTTGTCCTCCTCAGCCAAACACACCCTGCATGACTCTGTGCAGTGACCGTTGTCACAGGCTCAGTGTCATGGTCAACATGTCCTCAGTCCCCTTCTTCCAGACCCTTACCACGGACACCTGGAAGGATACATGTTGATTTGTGGCTGCTTCAAACTGGCAGCCGCTCTAGTTCCACGTGGAAAAAAATCATTAAACTATGGCAAAATTCACATCGATCACTGGCTGTTTTATGAAATCCATCAAGCCCTTTTTGCTGGCAGTTTCTGGCTGATCTGAACTGATCTTTTGGTGGTTCTCCCACCTAAAGGGAGTACTTAGTGTTCTTTTAGACAATTGTTCCTTGTGAGCACCTCTTGGTAACCCCATTTTAAGAGTTTGGGATGACAAACACGAGGTCTGAGTATAAGCACTGGAGTTTTATCTATCCATCAGACAGGCTGCAGCTCACGGTAAGAACAACTCTGGGGGGAGCACATTCACATAGTCACTGCAGATTTGTATGGTCGTTCTGACAATTTTCTGGCAGGTGGCAGCATAGAGTTCTAAAAATGGTACACACAGAGTTCTAAGAGAGGGTACTTCCTCTGTCCCCAGTTGCTATAAACTTGCTGTCTGGGTAAGTGACCGGTTGGGTGCCCTGTGTGCGAGGGACTCTGTTAGGCATGGGAGTGGGTCTGGGGAAAGGGAAGGACCCAAGAAAGACTAAGACACGGTCCCAACTGCTCCATAGAGTGAAGAGGAGGACAGAAGGGTATCCTGTCAAGAGCTTCAGCTTCAGAATAATGTCCAGATGTACCGCCTTCTCTGTCCCACCCTCTCAAGTTCTGACAGTACATGAGGAGTGGAAGGTCCAGAGGGAGAACTTCCACATCCCTCCCAGGTGGTGGCGATATTAGGCTATTGCCTGGGTTCTTTGGGCTCAAAGGGTTGAGCCTGTGACAGACCCCTGACAGCCATGGCCAGACTGGGAGTGGAGAACTACTGGAGCTGAAGGGTGAGAGCTGGTAGGACTGGGTGGATGTTGGTTGCGGGAGGCTGGGTGCGGGGCAGGCCAGGAGCAGCCTGGTTGGTCCCGCAGCAGCTGTGGGCATCTGTGGAAACCACCCGAACAAAACCCAGGCACCAGAGCACCCTAACAATAAACTGCAGCTTGCTTGGCAAAGCCCAAGCAAAGCCCTTCTTTTTAGGAGAAAGGAGGGGAACTCTTTTTCAGTGTTCTCAGTGGGAAGCCATTTATACTAGTCATGCACTTGCCCCAGCACTACCCCCTTCCCATGGAGACTGGGCCCCCTTGGCTGTGGTTACTCACCCCGACTGATCTTTGCCAACACTCAACCTCTTACCTCTGGGCTCTTACGACTGCTTCCCCGCCCCCACCCCCCCCCCCACTTAAATCTTAAGTAGAGGTATTCTTTGTGAGAAAGACAGTTATTTCACATAATCTTAGGGTCTGTGATTACCACTTTGAAAATACTTGGGCATTATCTTATAAAGCCAAAGCTAGGCATACCTCATGGTACAGCAGTCCCCTTCCTGATATACCCTGCAGAAATACGTGTGCACATGTATGAAGTGACACGTACAAGCCTTTTTGATCATTCTTGTCCACACTAGCCAAAAATTGGAGAGAGCTCCCATGTTTATCAGAAATGGAATGGACACATTTCGATATGTTTATACAATTTTTACCACCATACAGTGGTACAAATAAACGCATTACCGCTATGCGAAAACACACGATTAAATCTTACAGATATAATATTGAGTGAAAGAAGCAAGACACAACAAAATATTTACATTTTTTAAATGATTACTTATTTATGAGAGAGAGACAGAGAGCAAGCAGGGGAGGGGCAGAGATAGTGGAAACAGAGAATCCGAAGCAGGCTCCAGGCTGTCAGCACAGAACCCGATGTGGGGCTCGAACTCAAGAGGCATGAGATCATGAACTGAGCTGAAGCGGGATGCTCAGCCCACTGAGCCACATGGGCGCCCTGATGCAACAAAACATTTAGTGCACAATTCCATTTATATGAAGTTCAAATGTAGGCAAAACTTAACTGTGGGCTTTCGGGACACATATTTGGGTGGTAAAATCATAAAGAAAAGCAAGGAATGGTATCTTCTACTGTCCATGTAGTGTGACCTGCTGAGTGGAAGGAGGGGTTCATTGTGAAGACGCATCATTGGGGATGTCTAGGCAGGCGGCCATGTTCTACTTCTCAAGGGCCGAAGTCATAGGGAGCCCATTCTGCAATGAAAATTCGAGCTGTATATTTGTGTTTTATGCACTTTTCTAAGCTTATCGCACAATTAAAAAAAAAAAGTGAAAAAGAAAGTAACTCTTTATTGCCTAGTTATTCTCAGGAAGATTAAGTACCGGGTTGAATCTTGAGGGATAAATAAGAATTATCCACATGGAGAAGACTCAGACAAGAAGGGGCAAAGGTGCAAAGTATAGAACTTTTCTGAGATTTTGAAGTTCAAGTGGAGGTGTGGTTGGAGGTGGAAACGAGGTCTTGGGGTGCCAGGTGTTTAGACGTGGTGGGCTGGTAGAGGGATTTGAAGCAAGGGAATGGAATTTCAAGTAGAGGAGGGCTAGTAACAGGGACAAATGCAACAAAGAGGTCATTCAGATAAAGACTGAGGGGTGTCTGACTTGGGAAAGGAGGTCCCTGGCCTCCGGGTGGGAATTGTGCAGTGGGGCCTGGCAGTGGACAACAGACTGGAGTGGGAGGAGGGTGGGAGGGGAGGTGGGGGAGTGGAGACAGATGTGTTTGGCAGCCCTGACCAATGCTGCAGGGAAGGCCAACAGATGAGGAGGTTTAGATCGGGGAACTCACTATTTCTCCATGGCCATAAAAGGATGTAGCTCTTTCGTTCCCCAAGTCTTGAAGGCATTTATTTCGGACTTCAGAATTCACTCATGGGAAATGAGATGGTCGAACTGGTGAGGAAGCATCGCCCTGCTCTGTGAGGTTGGACTACATTCACTTAGGAGGCGCTGGAAAAATCCCTGGGAGTCTCAGGAGACTGTTGCGCCTGAGTTTCTGCAGGATGTTGGATTTGTGGCCTCAGAGATGGCAACTCAGAGATGGAAACGTCTCTGTTCCCTTAATTTAATGCACACCGGAGTTGGTGGCTGAGAGCTTGCAAGAGACCAGTCTGTCTGCCAGGCCCTCGAGGGACAGCTTCAGGCAAATGGTGTCAGTCAACAGTTTCTCTTCTTTTCTCTGCTGCACTCAAACCATCTTATATGCGTTTTCCTTCTTGTCTCCCTTTCTAAGCCTCTCTTTCCTGCTTCTGTTCCTTCTCTTCTTTCAGACATCCTCTCCTTCTATCTCCTTTCTGGATTTTCCACTTCCACACCATTCCTGCACTTCAAGTCTCTGCTTCGAACCTTTTACCACATTCCGTCTGACAATGAGAGATAAGCAGACTACATGGGGCCAATTTATGGCATCACAGAAGGCCCCCTTCTTTTGGGGGAGCACCTGCCCCGTTATGGCAGAGAGACTCCTGCCCCTTGACATACAGTTCCTGTCTCCTCCTGGGCAGAGTTGGAGGATGACCAACTTCCTCACCACCCCCAGAGTCCCACACAAAGCCTGAGCAGGGGAGCAAGGCTGAGGCATTGGCACAGCCAAGATGGTGATATCGGAGCTGGGAGGCTGGTTGTACACAGGGGAACTGACCAAATGAGTAAATATACCAAATAAATATATCGGGATCCAGGTTACTTGCTGTCAGAGAAGAGAATTACAAACATGGGAAGGGAAAATAAACCCGGAGGTGTTGGACTGGAACTGGAGGCATAAACGTGTGAACACGTTTTTCAAAATATATGGATAATGTAGAAAACACGGATGTGAATGTGGGCATGTGGACACCTCCCCCCACATATACATTCCCTAACCCCATTCACTGACAGGGCTTGGGAACAGTGACATATCAGTAACAGAGTGCCCCATGTCCTCAAATCTTACCTTCCAACGACCATTCTCAACTAAAAGGAACCAAGACTCTTTGGAGAAATGGCCGAAGCCAGAAGGAAAGCACAAGAGGAGCTTGGGACATCTACTGGTACTGGGGAGCAAGGAAACGCTTAAAAAATAATGGGAACATGTTTTAAAAAAACACAGAAGCTGACATGCACAGGGTCCCACTGACCAAATTAGGGACAATTTGAGCATTAAAACAAATAATGATTGTAACAGATTAGAACCCAGTGGATACAATAGGAAACCCTGAGCCCATCCTCATGTAAATAAGTAAATGAATAAATTCAGTTTGAGGAAGTCCAGGATATTTACATGGTTGCAAAGCTTCTCCCCACGAAATACTTATTAACGGCCAAGTGAGAAGGAATAACTTTACAGTGGAGATGCCAGGCAGAAACCACCTTAATTAAGTGATCAAAGGGAACATTGTTGGTAAAGAGAAAAATGGAAATCCTGCACCCCCCAAAGGGATTCGGTGGGGAGAACACAGCCTCACTTTGGTGATACTCCTGCCAAAGGTGCAGGACCACGTGGAAACTTCAACCAACCTGAGGACAATCTACAGAATAACCGGCACATAATCTTCAATTGTGTCAAAGTTGTGGAAGTCAAATAAAGACCGAGGAGCTATTTCAGACGGAAGGAGACTAAAAACACAGCAAGTAAATGCAACGTATGATTTTGAACCGGACCTTTTTACTATGAAGAACAATGGTGCTCTCACTGGCATTCCTTTCCTTATTTTGGTGGTTGTATTGTCACGTAGGAGAATGTCCTCGTTTGTAGAGGATAACAGAGCACTGGGCTGGTAATTTGCTCTCAGACAAACCAGGCTAAAAAAACTCCTTTGTAGTGTACTTGCCACTTTTGTTTCAAAATTAAAAAATAAAATGGCACAACCATGTTGGTGGAAAAAGAAAGATATGTTATAGGGTGAACACAAAAATCCCATTAGTTGAGGAAGAAAACATGAAAATTTTTGTGTTTATCAGGGGTCGTGCAGGGCTGTGCCTCAACATCCTTGGAGTCCCCTATGCTCTCTCCTCAGCTCTCAGGGGTCGTTTGACAGAAAAAGCGAGATGTATTATTGTTGTTGACAGTCGTTGGAGAGCTGAAGTATTAGGTAATGGCAAGTGTCATGATTCTCCTTCCCAAGTCACAGGCCTTGCCAGAGGACTTGAGCCCAGAGGCTTGAGCTGTAGCTGCTGCTTCACGGGAAGTGGAAGAGAACGGACCATGTGTTGGCTATCACTAGAAGTGCTCAGTTAGTGGTAGGACAACTTGTGGCTTACATCTCTTTTTCCATCTGAGGGGCTGAACTTGGACGGGAAAGGAGCATCTGGAATGTTTGTGCTGTTGCAAGACATTTTGTCCTTCAGGATCAGGGCAGAAGGAGGGATGAAGTATGTAAGAACATTTGAGAAGAGACTTAACTGAGAACATTTATTACAAGTTTACAGTCTTCCAGAGTCACTTTCATGGAGTGGGGCTTTGAAGTGCTGTCCTTGGCTTCCATTAAGGGGCCCTACCTGAAACAGCCTTGGGAAAGTGTCCTAGTATTGGCAGATACTTCCCAGTGTCTCCTGCAGAGGTCTCTATACAAAGGTAATAAATACTATCTTTTCCCAGAGGATTTGGTAGGCTTTGCTACCTTTGACAAGAGTAGATGTACTTTCTCCCTTTTCACCTTGGCTGCTAGGAAACTCAAAATTATTGCGGTTCAACTATAGGGACAGTGGAGGCCTTTTGGCTTGCAGAGTTACATTCTGTGCTCTCCTTCTCTCTTCACTGTTAATCTCCCAAGCCCTGATTTTTAAATGTGTTTTATTGTATTTCCTATAAGCTGCTTTAAACTATTGTAAATTAAAGGTTTGTAAACCAAATAAAGGGACAGAAGGATCACTGGAAGAGTAAAAGTTGAAGGAAACAGAAAATTTCCTCTGTAAGACAGAACTAAACATTAGGAAGAAAATTACACAGCAAGAATGCAAGAAGTTCCTTTGGTATTTCTTAAGAAAATAAGAGGTAAGAGGGCCAGGAACAATATTCACGGTCTCCAGCATGTGTCAAAGCACAGTGTTTGACAAGCGGGTACAATGGGATGCCTGCCTAGACTTCTGAGAAGAAAGTAATAAATATGAGTTCTCAAGATATTGTGGTGGGGTAGGGAGGCGGGTCAGAAAACCACGCAGGTGTTTGCAAATCCACAATCTGGCCCGTGCAGAACATCTGACAGAGGGCGAACAAAGTCAAAGTGATGCTATTTAAAAAGTATCCTACACCCTGCTTGATTAAAACAAACCAAACCAACACTTTCTTTTCCTACATTCCAGTATTTTCAGAGCAGGAGTGACAAAGAACATCAACTCTTTGGACATCTGCTCCAAGTCTCATTCTGGCACTAGCAGACCTATTGAAGACTTCATTTGTCTGCCTGACAATTTCATCTCTCAGAAGGCGCAGGGGCCGATGACGGAAACGGCTGCTTTGGCGTGAATTCCGATCAGTAAAAACGGAAACGGTTGGTAATGTGGAAATGACAAGAGTATCAGGAGAGAGTGTTTATGTCGTCTTGGCCCCTCCCGGAACTCCCAAAGCTCTTGATTTAGGTCATGCTTTTGTTACTTCTCCTTGCTAGATTGTCATTCATATGCTTGTGTCTCCTTGCAAGACTGTCCCTGGAGGACCGGGACCACATCATGTCATCTTTGTGCTTTCTGATGTCTGCTGCAGTATCTTTTTTTTTTTTAATATATGAAATTTATTGTCAAATTGGTTTCCATGCAACACCACCCTCCAAGAACTCCCTTGTGCTGTCCCTTTATAATCACATCTTCCTCTCCCTCTTTAATTCCTGGCAATCACTCTCATGTCTGTCAATACACTTTTGTCTTTTCAAGAGTGGAAATGACTGACTTACTCTGCAGCATCTCAGTTGGCAGGACTAAGAGTGATAGGTAGAAATTACAAAGATGCAATTTGACTTCGTTATAAGCTAGTTTGGGATCTGTTCCAAAAACATACGTGATGCCAGGTAAGGTGGGAAGTGCCCTGTCACTGGAGGTATTCAAGCAGAGAAATTGGATTTAGGGACACTAGATGGTGGAAGATATCTGCAGCCTCATTTATGATCCGAATCTTGTGTAAAAGAGCATTGGAATAACCTAGATCAAATCTCAGCCTCTCAGAATCACATTTAAAATGAAATGAATAATAGCATTAAAGTTTTTATTTAATCCAAAGCCACCTGTTTTCAATTCTGAGCAGCCCAGAGACCTGCCAGTGCTTTCTCGTGCCTCCAAGTCATGAGGTCTGGCAAGGCTTTTGGCTTTCTCCCCTGCCCCCAGCTTCCTTGAGCCTTAAAGTCACATTTGTTACTCCCCGGGTCTGAGCAACAATGCTCTTGGTGAGGAGAGGGCTCTGCCAGCAGCAGGCAACAGTGGTTATCTGTGTGTCTGTTCTTAAAATTACTCTCCGATTCAGAGCCCGGTTACTCCCAGCGGCCTGTGCCTGGAGCTTCAGAATACCCTACCCACCCCCCGCCCCGCAGTTGCCCTCTAAGGCGCTACACTGTGTCTGTGCATGCAGGTCTCCCAAAGGAGAGCTCACAGCTGAAGGTGAAGAACAACATAACCCTCCCTCTAGTGGCTCAAACTAAAACACTCTGGCCCTACAAAGGTCCAGAGCGAGACGCTCTGGAGCCACCTCGCAGGGCTGAAATTCCACTGCTTCTCAGAGTTTATCCTGAACAAAGGGATAGGCACAGAGCAGAGCCTCTCAGCTATGCCAAGAGCTGCCTGCTGGGACCCGTGGGCACCCATCTCCCAGACCCACTCCCCACTGCCATCTGGCACGGGCCCCGGGTGGGAGCCGTGTTCCGTGATGGAGGGGTGGTTGTCTCATCACGTTGCTATCTGAGGGAAGAAACTGCCCAGCTTTTCTTAACCCCTGAGCTCCGAGTTTCCTCCCTCCTCACCTATGTGATATCTTCTGAAGCTTTGTGTGTAGGGAAGGGACCTTTACTCAAGGTAGCTAGAGCTTTTCCTTTTTGGCTACTCGAGTGGAATGAAGACATGAGTCAGATCTGAACTTTGTTTGAGTCCCACTCAGGCTGGGAAGCACTCACTGCATTTCTACTGGTGAATTTTTAATCAGTGTTTGTGAAATGCAAGAGGTGGAATTCAGGCTCCTGTGAATTTACCTAGTGTCACTGGCCAACTTCACCCCAGCCAGTATAGAGAGGGATATATATGCATCCCAGGGAGCAACTGTCAGCTCGTCTGCCCTCCCTTCCAACCCAAAAGTTCCATCTCAGAGGATGGGCCCAGCCCACCTCAGACAAAGGTGAAATCCTGGCTCCCGAAGATGATCAGAGCAGCCACGACCTTTTAGCTGGGCACCACAGTTCCCCTATATATGAGGGATGGCTCTTTTGAAAGCACCATCACTCCGGTGATAGAAAGGGTGCTCTTGAAAAAGTGTTTACCAGTTTCCTTAAAAAAAAAAAATTGTTTTTAATGCTTATTTATTTTTGAGAGAGAGAGAGAGCGAGTGCGAGAGCACGCACGAGTGGGGGAGGGGCAGAGAGAGAGAGGGAGACACAGAATCTGAAGCAGAGCTCTGAGCCATCAGCACAGAGCCCAACACGGGGCTCCAACCCACAAACTGTGAGATCATGACCTGAGCTAAAGTTGGATGCTTAACCCACTGAGCTACCCAGGCACCCTCAGTTTCCTTTTAAAGGCAGCCACTGGATGTCTCAGGACTCCAGTGACATAAAGCCTTCCTAAAAGAACAAACAAAAATAAAGTTAACAAAACCTAAGATGCTTAGCAGCCCAAATAGCAGATCTTTCCTGCCTTTGGTCACTGGTCACATGAGAAAGCACTGCGACAGTGTGAGGCCACACTTCCTCCTGCCCTGACATCCTTCTCGCTCAAGCACTCATTATCATCAAAGGGCCATATTTCCTTTCCTGAAAGAGCCATTCTGTACCAGGGTTTCTCGGCCCTGGCAAGTTACGTGGTCTAAACTCCACTTATGTACTTCACACCCCACATGGCCCCACGGCAGGGAGGTGTACAGAGATGGGGGGTGTGGGTTCTTATTGCCTATTTCTCTCATCACCGAGCCATTGGGTAGCAGAAAAAGAATACTGTAGGACTACACTAGAACATTTAATCTGCCTTGGGTAAAGGACTCAATTTCCTGTTCCGAGTATTTCCCATAAAGCACCTTACTTAGTGTGGCAAAGAGAAGAGTTCTTCCTCCCCCATGAATGCTGAACAAGAGCTTCTTAGCCAAATGAGGTCACTGAAGGAGGCCCATGGTCATCAAGGCACGGATAAGATCACCCTGAAATCCTTACCCATGTGCTTGCTTAACACGACAGGGCAGTTTTTATTCTGTTCTGGGCAATGACAAATAGCACCACAGTCAAAGGGTAGCGGTAGGAAAGAGGGAGATGGGTCTGGCTTTCTGGTCTTTTAAACAGACCAAAGGTGGACTTTGGCTGAGAAGGACTGTGGTCAGCTGATGGCTCATGTCTCCAGCTCCTATCAAAAAAGGAGGAGGTGGCAAGGTTTTCCCACTTCTTTCCAAGGACATGTATTTTGAGTACATACCGAATCTGAAGTAATTTTCAACTCACTTTCAGACCAACTTACTGCGCTGAAGAAAGAGATCAGAAGTGAAATGCATGAAATTCTAATCGACAATGAACCAATTAAAAAAAAAAAATTGACAGGAAAAATAAAATTTCAGATGTTTTTTATTCAAAGGTTTTCAAAAGAAATAAAACAGAAAAAGCTAACAATCTGATCAAATGTACAGTTCAAAAATGTCTTTTGGCGTTTAACAACAAGTCCTAGGAAAGAAAACTACAGAGTTATCTTGAACCGGACAAATAAGTTACCACTGGCAAGTTTGTGGCACTAGTAAAACAAAAATAAAAAATTAACTCTCTTGATCATATAGATATCTCTATGAAAATCTTTTTTTTTTCAATCTGTACAAAAGGTCTTTCTTCATAAATTAATTTTTTTTATAATTTAATGGCTGTCTACTATGTGATGTTTAACTGATTTTTTTTTTTATTTTTATTTTTTTATGTACAGAGGTTATGTTTCCCAAATCTTACCCAGACGAGTATGGCACTTAGTTCAGACATATCTAGCAGCAGATTTCCCCTCCCCTCTAACCGAGCTATCAAATTTCTGTCTTAACTAATGCAAAAATATCAAGTAGTGAGAGACCCAGGTTTATAAATGTATTAGGTACAAGGAGGGCGCTGCGTTCAGTCTGGACTTTCACAAAGCAGTAATATTCCAGGGAGCATAGAACCAATTAATACCACAACTTTAAAAAAGGAAACAAAAACAAAAACAAAACACATTTCTCTTAGGACTATGTAATTTTCACTAGAATCTACACTTCTCAGAGCAGCAAGGACTTTTGAAACTATGAAATGTCACTGACATCTATAATCAAATACAAGCATAAAATTTAAGAACTAAAAAATACTCGAAAGAAATAACTGCTCAGCCCTAGCTCCTGAGCTAGGAGGATTTGGTCTGTGGAAACAGGGAGGGCCAGCAACCTGTCCCAGCACAAAAGAAAATAGACTCTGAGGTAGATAACTGATCACACACCGTTGACCAGACAAGTACACAGTTTTGGAAGACAACTTAATTTACCGTTGCTTTTCAAACGTATGCAATCGTCTCACTAAAAGAGCTTGAAGAACAGTGAATCACCTTAGATGTACTAAAGTAGAAATAACCGTGTATTTACGAATCAGGAATTTCATAGTTTCAAAATTGGTTTCTCTTTACACTGAATACTTGTAGTGATGATGTAAAGTGTGGCACTGCTTGGATCCAAATCTTCCTTCATGCTTTTTTTTTTTGTTTGGGTGTGTCCATACATCAGTTAAAATTATAAAACCTAAATGCAAAGGTACAAAAAAGGCACATTCTCCTAACCGCAAACTGGTCCGGCAAAAATAAAGAGCACAGAAGATATGACGCTGAGACAAGGTGGAGCAACTGGTTACTGGCTCTTCGGTCTTTGGTGAAGTTACCTTTAAAAGTGCCAAGTAATTTTTATTTCTCAAATTTATGTACTAGAGAGAGCGAGTAGCCAATCGTTTTGCTTCTATTCATATCTCAGCTTAGGTTTGAAGATAAAATCCTTACTTTTAGCTTTTGCCATTTAGTTGCAATAGCAACGTTTTTCGCTTTGCCAGATCTCAGGCAGAATTCTCATTCTAAAGCACTATCATTAGTATAAAGGAAGGACAAAACATTCGGTGACTCCCCGCCCCCGCCCCCCCACCCCCAGCCCCAACGCTACCTACACTAAATCTAGAACATCGAGTTAGTTTTTTTTTTTTCCTGAAAAAAGGCAAAAAAGACTTTACATTGCATCATACAGCAGATATCCTAAATCAGTCAAACTATCAGAGGAAACTGTTGGCATACAGCCTTACAAACAATTTACCCTATTAAAAGTTCCCCAGTCAGAAAATGTGTTTCACACAAAACATTTTTTCCCTTCTTGCATTTCACTACCTTACACATCATGTGAAAAATCATTAAAAACACCTACTACATATTTAAAAAAGCCAAAATTTCAGCAACTTTTATTGACTACCTTTTAAAAGCCCTATGCTGCTGTTTTACAAGGCATAATAGACCAGCTCATTTGGTCAAAGCGTTCTACATCATTAGTTTGAACTAACTTTTACTGAAACAGCTACAGCATCAAAGGAGTTAAGGCAAATTGGAATTCATAGAAAAGGAGAAGACACTTCACACTACGTTGAAAGTAAAACGGAAAAGCTAAGAAGAGAGACGCGGAGGGCAACACTGAATACAGGGACACTCACACGGCAAGCACAGAACGCCATGGGGGAGGTCGGACTACTTAAACTTCAGAGCCCATTTCATACAGCTGAAGAAAACGCAAATTCAACACAAAAATGGACAAAACCACAAAAATCTGGTCATGCACTTGGATAAGTCTTCATGGTCTTTGTGCATACCCAGAAAATTGAAGTTTTCTTTTTCTTTTCTTTTTTTCTTACTTTTTTTTCTTTTTTCCTTTTTTTTTTCTTTTTTGCATCATAACATTTGATAAAAATCTTTCGTTTTGTTTTTTTTTTTTGTTTTTTTGTTTTTTTTTGTTTTTTTTTTACTAAAATAAACCTGTTCGGGGGAACAGCTACTAGATGAATTTAAGGGTTTTATGCACCTTATAGAACTTATAGCAAAAATAGTTTTAGTTGATTTCATTATAAATAACGTTTTCAAGAACCTGTGCAAAACTGTCAATAATTTCCTAAAGCACAATTGATCAGAAAAATCCATGATTGTTCAGCCTTCACACCCTTCTTCATGTAAGAACACCCTTCTGTACATCTGGAAGAGAAAAATAAAAGATAAGTGCTTTTGTACATTTGGTATAATACGGCACCTCCTTCTTGTTTTAATGGTGTAGGTGTTTGAGGAAGGCAAGGTGGTGGACGCCTCTGGTGGTAGGCCAATAAATGCTGGAACCGAGGGTCGTTCCGATGCCTTGACTCCACCTGTCAAACCTGGGACCTGCACCAGTTCTGGTGCACTTGCACCAGAACAAACAGAGACCCAAGTGTCTTAAGTTCCACACAGCTATTTTATTACGATCTACATGACCAAGTAAAAAGTTTTGAGACTTGTGGTCCAGGTGAGAGCTGGGAATGCAATCCTCCCATCTAAAGATACTAACATTAAATTCACAGTCAAGATATTGCTAATCTTATAATGCCAGATGAAGCAAAATCTCGTATTTCCTTCAGTTTGTGAGGAGTAAAGCAATATAAATTTGGGTCCGTGTACCATAGGTCAAATTTGATACCTGGTGTTCTGACAGGTTACAGACTTTTATGGTGGGGAGGGGTAAGGAGGGTGAGAGAGTAACTATACACTTGACTTCAATACAAGGCACTATTCTTTTTGGACAGAACCTGGAAGTTGCACAAAATCACTGATTTAACATTTCAGTAACACTGGATTCCTTGGCCATGATTAAGGCAGTGTGACCAAATCTGAGCTATGCTAAGTATCACTATGATAAAAGAATCATAGACTTTTTCCTTGACGTGAGCCCTACAGTTACAAAGATGTTGCCTTCATACCTCACAGTTACTTATTAGGTTGAAAGGTGTATGGTGAATGGTCATTAGACGTCTCGACGGCCACCTGCTGCTGACCAGTTGCTTCCTACGAGAAAGCAGAGCAGGTGACACATGAGCAATGGCATCCAAGCTCTGCTACTCACATCTGAGCTCCACATCTTAAAAAGCAAGCACTCATTAAAAGTGGTTTTCTTCATATTACGTAGGGTTTTCAAGGTTAATTATTTTCCTAAGGAGTTAACATGTCTGACAGACCCAAAGAACCTCCCACCCCAACGTTTATGAGTTGTCTTTTCATATCAAGCTACAACTTACCAAACAAATATCCCTTGAGGCCAGATATGACTTGGAATTCAGTATTTTCAGATTTTAGAATCTGAAAAACGGTAGGCACATGCTGTATATCACAGAACATATCCAGTGGGGTCTAGGGCTGCACCTCATAACCAAACACATGAACAGGTCTACACTGAAGGATATAAATATGCCCAGTAAGTGCGCTAGGATTCTTGCTTTCCATAAATTCGGGTTCAGTCTTGCCACAGGTCAGGTTTTTGCTGAAGCGGTTACAAAGAGAATGTTTACTTTCAGATTTTATTGTGTTTCAGAATTGCAGATAAGGGACTGTGGGTTCTGTAACTGTGGCTGTCAATATGTACACAAATTTAAATCAATCAGAGGAGAACAAAACAAAGCAAGAATGCCCCAAATGATCCAAACACAGGCCTAGGGGTGTTTCTGCAACTGGAACTTGTAGGATCTGCCTAGTGGGTAGGGCTGATTGGGTTGACGAATTTCCTTGGAATTTTAAGGGTACTGTGCAGAAAAATGCTATGTTTTGTTCAATCGTAATTCAAGTGTCAGTCTTCTTCCATGATCATTATCATATCGGTATCTTCTAGAATAAAAACTAAGAGTTATTTAGCTATACTAACAGCCTCTGTTAAAAAAAAGGGATGGTTTGTTCCTCATCCCTATTATGATTCTAAAACATCTGAAATATCTTACTTGCAATTGACTACTTCTTGTAGTTATTATTATTGACAATCTTTGGTACTAGGATTGTAATCTTTAGCTTTATCTTTTTTTTTTTTTTAACGTTTTAAATTTATTTTTGAGAATCAGAGAGAGGCAGTGCACAAGCAGGGGAGGGGCAGACAGAGAAGGAGACACAGAATACAAAGCAGGCTCCAGACTCTGAGCTGTCAGCACAGAGCCTGATGTGGGGCTCGAACTCACGAACTGTAAGATCATGACCCGAGCCGAAGTCAGATGCTTAACCGACTGAGCCACCCAGGCACCCCTTCAGCTTTATCTTAATTTGCCTGTAAGTATCACTTTACAGGACACAAGATAGATTCCTGAAGGGTATGAAATGTGCTACAACCTTGGGAAAATATTTCTGGGAGTTTTGGGGTGTGTGTGGCCTGGATGTTGCTACACTAATCGGTATGCATAGAATTATCTTTCACAGTTGAAAATAATCCTAGCTATACACGCCCTCTAAACTCAATTCTTTATGCAAATGTTTGACTTCTGATGGATCTTTGAGTCCTATCTAATTTACCCGTTTCTTTTTTTTTTTTAACTGTTTTGAATGTTTATTTTTGAGATAGACAGAGAGTCAGTGGGCAGAGAGAGAGGGAGACACAGAATCTGAAGCAGACTCCAGGCTGAGCTGTCAGCACAGAGCCCGACGCAGGGCTTGAACCCACGAACCACGAGATAGTGACCTGAGCCGAAGTTGGACGCTCAACCGATTGAACCCCCCATGCGCCCCTAATTTACCTGTTTCTAAAGCTACTCATTGCCAGAATGGCCACTGGAGGGTCTGTACCAACCTCAACGGGAACCGCCGTTGTCTGCACATGTGTATACTGTGGCAAATAAGCTCCTTGCATAGCTGACGTCGCAGGCATGTACTGAAAAGGAGAATACGGTCAGGATGGGAAATGAGAAGCCATGCAAAATTCTGAGTGCTTGGGAAATTTTGAGATGGGATGTCAAGTATTTGAAACTCTCAAAGAAGAAATTTAAACAAGCCACCGCAAAGTTTAATTAGTAAGTATGTCGTATGGAAGGCAAAATGAATGTTTTCTACTTCCTGAATTTGCCAAACTAAAATTCCCACCTGTCTTTGGATTTCCTAACAAAGAAATACATACATGAAGATCACTAGGGCTTCTCATTCTCAATAATTCAATATCACTAATGTGCAATTTTAGAAGATCTCATCTCAAACGACTTCATTACTTTCCAGCAGCCCCCTGAACTAGTATCTATAGAGTTATTTCCATAGGTGGAGACCTAAGGAGTAAATGATGTGTTCACTGCAGAACAGGAAATGGACCCTTGGTTTCCTGATGCTGACAATCATCCTTTTCCAAAGGCCGCAAAGCTTTCTTGTTGATCTCAATGTGTACGAACCTGGCTGAGCCTTCACAAGAAGCTGCTGCTGGTTTTGAATGTAAGCAAGGAAAACATACCTCCCTTTGTTCTTTTCTGCCACCATCGATATGGTCTGAATTAAAAGCCTTTGTCCATCTTACCGTCTAAATGCTATGTTGATACATATCAACCCCGAAAGTTCATCTGGTACCAGCTCAACCTCAGTACCCAACTAAGTCCCCTGGGCTTCGGAGAAGTAAGTCAATACTAAGACTCTAATACAGTGCCTCCAAATTTCATAAAAGAAGAAGTGAGGAACAATCTCCTGCCTTTATCACCAAGTACCACCTTCATCTTTTGCTTCATGAGACCAGGTCTGCAGTATGAATGAATGACACCAGTGATTAGGGCTATATGTGGTCAAGTGTGGTTGCCAGATTCTGGTAAAGGAGAGCTACCCAAAGGACAGACATTTAGTTCATCAATTAATCATGTGGAAGGCAATGTTGGGGGGCGGTGAGAAGGGCTCGGACATAACCTTTGATGTCACAGAGCCTGTAATTGATAGATAAGACACAGGCTGCATTAATTTACCCCCCTCCCTTTGCTGAGACATAGGATATTAATTTGCCACCTACTGTTCCGGTGCTGCCTAGTGACAGATGACTCATCTGCTGGGCCAGAGGGCTGATCATAGATGCAGGCTGTAGTGACATGGTGTGCTCCATTGAGGGAGTTAACACGGCCCCCTAGGGAGTCGGGAGACAAGAACAGTGTAAGATAAACTCAAGGAAGGAATGAAGATTCTGTCATTCCTTTTGCAAAGGAAATGCCCTAGTCTGTTGAGATGTGAAGCAAAAATAACCTCTCACACTTGCAAACGGTTTCCTTAACAATTGCCTAAAAATCTTCTAGCTAATGCTTCCTAAAACTTTCTTAAGAGCATTCATTTCACTGAAATCACTGCATTGAACATCTTCCCCTTTCCTTTTGCTCAGCTGTAAAGCAGGCCAGTCCAGCAGGAGGAGCTGTAGTAGGAAATGCAAACTATTTTTGGCTGGATAAGGCTACAAAAATGCTTCCTTAATTTTTTAAAAACTAAATGACAGCTGATGTTCTATGCAGCCACAAAACAGCACACATATCATACGGTGTCTTTGTGTGAAAATGTTCTGGACAGTCACTTGACTCAACATCAGGCTGTTAGGATCAAGATCACATTCTTCATTCACTCTGTTTCTCAGAACTTTGAGCTACAATTTGGCACCAAGGGAGGGAAGCAGATCCAGATATGATTAATACTCCAATTTCAGGTTCTTTGCTTTCATTTGAAAAAATTCTGGGCATTAAACATAAAATTAAATACGATTAAATGGGGTGGGGTGGTGAACAAAAAAAGTATTGCCCATAACCCAGCCTCTCCCTAATACACAATAAACAATTTCATATCCTAGGTTTTTGCTTTGAATGTAACATTCTATTATAAATATTTACCTAACTTAGTGCATAGCCATCATTATCATCATTTTTAAATTTTTTTTTTTATGTTTATTTATTCTTGAGACAGAGAGAGACAGAGCATGAGCAGAGGAGAGTAGAGAGAGAGAGAGGGAGACACAGAACCCGAAGCAGGCTCCAGGCTCTGAGCTGTCAGCACAGAGCCTGACACGGGGCCTGAACTCACAAGCTGTGAGATCATGCCCTGAGCCGAAGTCGGACACCCAACCGACTGAGCCACCCAGGTGCCCCATCATCATTTTTAATGATTGCATAATGATACACTGATTGTCTAAACCAAAATGCAGTTAAATCCATTTCTGCATTTTCTCTAATTTATCCTATGTGATATTCTTATGGATTACATCATTCCTCTCACTTCTGCAATCACCCAATTACCTGAGAATGCAGTTATTCTGACACATCCTACCAACATTAATGTCACATTTTTGGTATCATTGCAACTGATCTACCCCTTCAATAAATACGCTGTTATTTATTGATAATTAGAGCACAAATAAGGCAGAGACTGGTATGTGGGCACTTTAATTCTGGTTGCAGGCAGTCTAAACTGGGTAGGGAAAGGCAGATAGGAACCTTCTGCACACACTACCACTGTCTCCTCTAAGATGTTAAACTAAGATATGTGTAGGCTTTGTCTCCAAAAGTTGCCCAAAAAAGATATAGATGTGTGTCAGAAACTGTTTGTTGTTACTGCATGTCATAGAAAATTTCTTTTTAAATTTTTGGTGTGCATCACCAAAAAGTATGTGGGAACATGGAAATGATTCAGAAGCCCAGAATATGCTGAAGGAATTTCCTGCCCCCTTTTCTCATTCATCGGTAGGAGCTACTGTCCAGGACTGTGCACACAGAGACAAATATGTGTGCGTGTTTATATAGACACACACACGTGTCATTGGAGAGCTCATCTCCTGTGTTATCAGCGAAACTTGTTTTCTCTACTTCTTCAAAGTCATCTCAGCAACTTCCGATTTAGAACATGTCCTTGGATTACTGTTTCATACACATGGTCTCATATTGCATGCTATCCTTCAGGAGCTGTCCTGAGAGAAATTCCTACCTCCTCTTATGGCCAACAATGGTTTGCTTTTCCTAAACAACGGATCTGTTATTATCTTACAAGTACCATGAATTGTTCTGCTTATCAGAATTCCCATTTTGCCTTAGTGACTAAAAGCAGAGGGCCAAATTTGTAGCCTTCTTATGACAAGCATATAGGCCACTGTGTTGGGTGCTGTTAGCTTTTTTTGGTGATTCTGTTCTCCGCTTTTATTTTTCAACTGTTATTTACTTATTTTTTTAATTTTTATTTATTTATTTTGGGGGACGAGGGAGAGGGAGAGAGAGAGAGAGAGAGGGAGGGAGGGAGGGAGAGACGATCCCAATTAGGCTCCATGAAACATCTGTCAGGGCAGAGCCCAATGCGGTGCTCGATCTCCCAAACTGTGAGATCATGACCTGAGGTGAAATCAGCAGTCGGACACTTAACCCAGTGAGCTACCCAGGTGTCCCCATTTTTCAACTTTTAAAAGGCATGTTTTAATTCAACAAACTGGATTTTATGTATCTTTGAAAAACACATAAATACACTTAGTGTAACTCAATTAAAAAATGTAATATGCACATAAATATAACAAATGCTCACGCCACTAAGAAATCACATTTATCAAAGAAAGTGTTACTGTTTCCGTATTTATAATTTCTACAGAGAGGCTAAAGTAACACTGATAAAAATCTCTAGCTTAATTTGTAACGCTTTATACCTGCATTAAACAGAATGCAATTAAAAAAAAAAAGTGAACTGTTTCATCCCAACTACTGTTAAAAACAGTAATTTTAAAACTTCAAAATTTTAAAATTCAATTGGGTGGTCCTCTATAGAACTGGTATAAAGAAGAAAATGGTACCCTGCTTCAAATATGATACATTTTAAGTTCTTACCATTGCAAATTTAATTTGATGTCAAGTACCAATTTGTTTTAAGTCAAGGGCGAGTGGACGCTTTATACTGAACTTGTACATTCGCATATGCCATGCTTAACATATCCCAAATCCCATACCATCTTTGGCAAAAGGTTTTAACCCAGAGAATGGGTTTCTAAATGTTGCAAACCACAAGGCCATGAAGGTGAAAAACTTACAGGGTGCTGTAGGATATATGGTTGAGGTTGCATCCAAGAAGGACTTTGCACCTGGAAAAGGGAGGATTTTGAAAGAAACATTGATTTTCATTGGAATGCTAGCGACTTCTCTAGAGATCTTTTAATCATGTTAAAATCTACAGGAGGAAAATAAGGAAGCAATACTATCAATGATTAAAAAGATCAAGGCAGTTAGAGTTCTTGGCAAACTGGTCACTCTGAATAGGATGAAATGATTATTTAAAACCAAGTTCCACGTGCCCATTCAAGAAGTATTAACTGAGTACCAGGCATCAAAGAGAAAAAGGCAAAGAACATATGGGCCCCACCCTTAAGCAATTTATTGTCTAAGCAAGGAGATAAACAAGTAAACAACTCAAATCGTGAAAGTGTTAAGACCTAGGCACTTTTGGAATGCAGATGAATGAGAATTAATTCCAGCACATCTCATTACAAACTAATCCTTAAAGTATGTGCTTATTTAAAAAGAATAACGGAATTCAATCCCTCTTTGATACCAGGACATTAGGTTTCAGGAATCTTGTCTGGTGGTCAACAATTTCTAGTTAGTGTGGAAAATAAAAATCTGAAAGTCAGATTTAGGAAATTAAACTCCAGTAACTACATCTTGACATGTACAGTCAAAAGGGCACCTGCACAGTAGACCCTCTGGGTTGAGGAATAAGCCATGAGAGTCAGGTTCCATGGCAGGAAAGAAAGCCTGTGCAGTCTGCCACTCCAGAGAAAAAAATATCAGTCCATTTCTTGATGCCCAGAGCGTTACTGAGGCTACACAACTGTTAAAAAATTAAGTTTCAGTCTCTAATTCTTAGCAACAAAACCCTCCTGTATCTTATCCCCTACTGTTAACTTCAAAGGTTCTATAGAGAGGATATGGGGGAAAGTCATGGGGGGAAGAATGTATTGTGATTTACCTTGATAGCAGAGCCCCGATACTTGTTTTCTCTGGTTTCCTTTGCCACCTAAGGCAGACCAAAGTTAAGTGCTTCTGCCTTGTTAACATTTCAGTTATCTGGACTGCAGTCTTTCCCCACTGGGGTACTACTGGTGGTTTCCTGCAGATGCCAATTTCTCAAATCCAATTGTATAAGCATATGGTGGTTTAGTGGAGAAAGGCCCACTCCAACACGAGTGCGAGGCCTTCACTGAATAAATTGTGGGGAGGAGAGCAGCTCCCTGTAGCCCCCAATTGGGGCAAGATGCTCTCATTTTTGTATGCTTTCAGTGGTCCTAATAATCTAACAGCTTACAGCATTATGGGGTTAGGGAGCTATAACACCTAATCCAATTTTCTTTCTGAAGCAGCAAACGAGCTCCTGTCAATTTCTTTTCCTCAATTTTCCCTAACTATAAAATGGGAATAATAATCTATGTTCTTTGAATTCTTCACCATTGGTTCTCCCCTCCTTTGGGTCATGGCTCCCTCTGAAAACCTGATGAAAGAAATAGAACTCTGTCTCCCGCCCACCGCCCGCCCCCCCCAACCCCGCCAACTAACTGCATACACACAAGCAACATTTTGCAAACGATTTAAGGGAATCTCAGACTACTTGAAGCTCATCTGCTGACCCCACTGTGTCCCTGAATTTATGGGGTTAAGAACCTCAGTTTTACAGGTTACAGCACTAAGTGGCAAATGGAATGCAATTCCACATGCATCTTAGGGAAACACAGAATGCCCAGGAGAAGAAATCAGGCCTTTGAAATGGAATGCTGTTTCCACAGTTAGGTCTCCTAATTTCTTTTTTCTATTCTATGAAACAATTCTGTGGCCGTAATGCTCACTGCTTACAGTAAAGAGGGAAAAAGGTGGTAGGGACATGCATTAGTAGCTGAAATAGTTATAGCAGCACAATTCAAATCAATATGCACAATCATTTACCCGAGAATAAGCTTACTTGTCCCTAGTTTTAATGATCTATATAAATGGCAGAGGTTTCCAAGTTCGGATTTTTAAACAGAACTACCTTTCATTAGGGAATTGTTAATTAGGGAAAACACATTACAGCAGATGTCACTGAGGCTTCTAGAGTAAGGGAAAATAGAAAAATTTTATGTCCAAAATAATGAAAGAGGCATGAAATCAGCAAATACCATGCCCAGCAGATTGAAGGACCAGCCCAAGTAACATTGAAAACCCAGACAGATAAAAGAAAAAATGAGTGAGAACTCAGGAAAAGGCAGAAAGAAGACCTAAAAGCTGAGGGAAGCTACGAATGCTCCATTAAAACTTCAGTTTCAGTGCACTTAACCACTTCTCTTTATTATTCGAAGCTACTTTTATGTTTTCAGACAGAACCACCTTAATGATATTGCTTATGTTGACCAATCCATTATTTTAAAAAGTATAATGAATATACTCTCATCAGCCCGCTAATCCTGTGTATGTATTAACGATGATGATGATAATCACGGCTAACATGTAGTGACTGCTCAGGATACACCAGGTACTGTACTGAGCTCTTTACATTATTTAGTCCTCATACCAAGCCTATGAGAAAGAAACTATTATTATCCCCATTTTAAAGATGAGGAAACTGAGGCTTACAGAAATAAAATAACACAGTTATTAGATATTGTAGTTCCCTAACCCCAGAAATCAGGGCTACAACATCTAATTCAATTGTTTAAAAAACAAACAAACAAACAAGAATACACAAAAGTTTAGTCACACAGGATCTCAACAGTCAACAAAAGAGAGAACTATATTCCCACGTGTCTGTATTGAACTGTTGTTATGTTTCTGTCTGGACCAAGGCGGTAACCCTGTTAGAGGTACTCTGCTATAGGAGGAGAAATGAACACCACCGGGTTCATGGCGAATAGGAGGTAACCCTGCAATAAAACCAAATCACAGAACAAGGTACTTCATGAGATCTCGGTGCTAAGTTGGGAATTTAAGATAAAGCCTCCTCAAAATAACCTGTTTAAACAGGGAGTCACCTCCTTTTTTTTTTTTTTTTTTTTTTTTTTGCTGCGAATCTCATTGCATTGCTCATTTAATGTTACCTGATGGAGACACATCTTTACTCATTAGCATGTTCACTTGCTCTTTTCTTAGTTCCTGCTGAGGAATAAACAAAGGCAACGGTGCACACCTATTCTGTATTTTACGTAACGTCAACGTTTTTTAAGTTTCAACTTCTGGGACACGTGGTGTCCAACAGCAAAGCCCGCTGTGGAGGAAGTATGTGGGTTCGTCCCAATTCTAAAATGCTATGATTTCAAGGACTGACAGCTGATAACCATTTTCTCTTGTTTTATATTCTCTTACATAAAAGTAAGTCTCTCTGTCAAATAAAAAGCAGCTTATTCTAAATTGGCTATCCAAGCTGCATAACATTGGACTTAAATTTCATTATAAGTGTTTAAAATTTTAAGACACATAAAAACGCAGCAGTGATTCACAGCCGGCAAGTTGTCATACTCTTGATGAATCCTAAAGGTACAAACCTGGTAGGCAGATACAGGAGATGCAATATAGGGTGTGAGAGAAGTTTGAGTGATCATTCGGTTTGTAGCAATACTGTATGGTGAAGGATAAAATCTAGAACAAACACAAAAGCCTTTATTAAGTAATCCTTTAAAAAGAATAATTCCCGGAACAAATGTCTGATATCTTCCACCTTCACATTTTCCCTCAAGCCATTATGCATTGATCTTAATGACATACCCGTTTTGTATAGCAGCTGTGGTTGGGTCATACGTAAGTGTCATTCCAGCCTATGGGAAAGAAAAAAAAAAAAAAAGAATCACTCACCGCAAGGGCAAGGTTTACAAATTCCATTTCTTAGGTCATGGCAACATAAAATAGAGATAGTTTACTAGCATTTGATAAAAGTGAGAGTTTCCTTTAGGCAAACATAAACTCAATATGAGCATTCAGCTCTACACCTGCACAGTCTCGTTTGGTAGTTATTAGTTGCACGCAGTTATTGAAACATGGCGTCTCTCCAGCACAGTGGCTATATCTCAAGTGCTCAAATAGCCACATGTGGCTCGTGGTTATCACTGGACAGTGAAGACTCTAAACATTTCTCTGAGTCTGAGTCTCTGAAGACTCTAACATTTCTACTGGATGGCACCTCCTTAGACATTCTTGAACTAGTAGGTTACTCAAAAAAAATTCATTGAAAATAAATATGGAGAAATGGACATCCAATATTTTTATTGTCTTTTTTTTTTTTTTTTTAAAGAACATTACTCAAAAGAATTAGGCAAAAAACTCAACGACAAATACACTGTTTTAATAATGTTACTTGGGATAATTTCTGAATAATTATAAATGTAAACCTTGAAGAGACCATGACGTTAAAAAAATACCAAACAGTTGTTCCATTTCTTCGGAGCAATTTAAAATTTTCTTTTACTTGATATGCAGCTAACTGGGAACCATTAACTGTACCCACCATCTCTCTGTCCATCTGGAGAGTCATCACTCTCTTAGCACCATTTTCACTGGGAAGAGTTTTAATGGGACATCATCTGCATCATAAAGCCTGAATGCTGGCACCTATTTCAGAAGTACAGCGGCCAAGTCAAGATGCTGCATGTGTACCCAGTCAAGTAGGCTCTCATGATTACACACCCACACTGAAGTCTCAAGAAGGGACTTACAAGTCTCACCTCTCCTTCTCTATGCCATGGTCTTCCATTAGGGATGTATTTGTTTGGGTTCTGCCTCTTCTTCTGTCCTCCATCCGCAAACTTACACAATAAAGGTTCTGTAGGAGCTGAATGAATGGGGACAAAAAACAGAAAACAAAATTGTATGTGTGTGCGTGACAAAATGTAATTCAACTTTTTTTCTTTAAATTTTTTTTGAATGTTTATTTATTTTTGAGAGAGTGAGAGAGACAGCATGAGCAGGGGAGGGGCAGAGAGAGAGAGGGAGACACAGAATCTGAAGCAGGCTCCAGGCTCTGAGCTGTCAGCACAGAGCCCGATGTGGGGCTTGAACCCACAAACCATGAGATCATGACCTGAGCCAAAGTCGACGCTTAACCGACTGAGCCACTCAGGCACCCCCATTTTTATCCCTTCAATAGAAGCTGTGGCAGGTGCCATAAGGGAATTGATAGAACACTTTAAGCCAAAGGTTTACGCAGACCCTTATATGATTATCCGCTGGTGAAAAAGATAGTAAAGAAAATATATTAGTTATTATTTTCAAACCACAGAGTGATGAACACATTTATTCTAAGGAACCAAAGCAATCTTTTCATTCACTTTTATACTTGTTTACGTGCAGACCCACTTGTTTTCAATTCTGTTGATGAATCTCCAAATGCAAATAACATTGTATCACCTCCCCCCACCCCCAAATTAAAAATGCTCCCTTAGCAACTCATCATTCATTCTTCAGAGAGGCCTTCAATTCCCCCAGGAGAAAACAAGTTCCCCTTTATACTACAGCTCATATTATATTTTTAAAAAAATTTTAAATTTTTATTTGTATTTTTATACCTAGCATTTATAACAACTTGGAAGTGTGGTGATTTGTTTGGGGTCTGTTTCCCCCTCTGGAATGTAAGCCCCCTGGGGAGCGGTGACACTTATTTCTTCATCACTGTATCCCCAGTGCCCAAGTATCTGTCATGTTGTAGGCATGCATGGCACCTTGGTTGAACCAATGGATGAATAAAAACAGGTCTCATATATTTATTTGTGAAGTACAGCCTTGAAGACAGCTGTTGTAAGAAACGCAAAAACACCTACCCAAGCTATTTAAAGTTTTTTTTCTGTTCCTTTAATCATCCCTCTTGGGGTTGCTTTACTGTATATCCACATCATAGAATGATCCAAAGAACAACTCAAGAAATGAACGTAGAAAAGCAAAAGATTCAGAAACTATCACACAGGGATAAGTATTCATTAGCTTAAAAGAAAAAAAAAGGTGGGGGGGAGGTGACGGCATAGTAGTCTACCCATGACTTTTCATTTTCTTTGCTTTTCCACAATGAAAATAGTAGTATATTCCTGAAAGTTGTGCATATATCGATATGTTTCTGGTTAATGTAATAAAGGCAATCATACCTTCCTGTCTGGTTCTCACATTCTGTCCTTTGTCTACTACAGAACTCTGATTACTACTTTCAAGTTCTGTTTCAAAGTTAAATAACCAGGAAGAGAAAAATATTACTTATGGAAAATTTACTCCTTTCTCCTTTGCCTCTTATTATCCTAATTCATCTCTTATTTTATATCACTGTTACCCACCCACTAATGACAGGGTGGAAGCAAGAGTGCCTCTCAACACTTCTCTGCCAAAAAAACAAAACACAACAAAAAACCCAACTGTAATTCCTTCTCAGTGAGGGATCTAGGCTGTCATCTGGTATGGCTTCCTCCTCTCCCCGGTGTGAACCAGTCCAGAGGGACAGGCTGGAATGTGGGCTCACTTCTGAAAGGCAGCTGTACTACGGGAACCAGAAGTTGAGAACAACACTGTGAGGTGTTTGGGGAGAATACCAGGGAATCTTGGCCCTACCACTGTTTACCTTCTGACTCCACCCCCAGGCCTCAGGCTTTCCTGAACAGGGAACTTCCATTTAAGACAAATGGGTGTGAAGGAAGACCCGACTGGGGCCAAATCCTAGACTGCAGATGAATTACTCTGTCTTTTCAAAAAAAATGTACTGACTTTTGGAAATTTCTATACCCACCAACAATCTCAGAAGGTAAAGTAAGTGGATACAAAGGAGCAAGAGGGCTTTCTCATAGGTGATGATGTTTTTAATTCTATAACCACGCGTTTGGCAACAGGTGGAAACAAGGGCCAGGAGAACACTGCTTTCGAGTAGAAGGAAGGGATAAAGGGCAAACCTGCCTGAAAGTTAGGATTTTCCTTCTGCCACACGTGGGGATGTCTCACCTTGAAGTCTAAGGGCAAACAGACAGCTCAGAAGCACAATCTCATTCTTCACAGATCTAAAAGTCCTTCTGGCATCGAATGTTTCCTCCAATGATGTTTTAGAATTTTTACTCCCCATAATCTTGTAGGGCAAGTGAGTAGAATAAACTCTGCAGTGCTAGCCCTTTGTGGGACTTCACTTTGAGGACACCCTTTTATCTAGAGGCATTATAAAGACCAGCTAGCTCCTAGACAGAGATTTAAGAGTTTTCCAAAAAAGATTTTAACCTGGCACACTGAATAATGCAAATGGACCATTTTCCTTCATGAGCATCATTTCTTCCAGAGAAAGAAGGCAACCAAGTTGGACACATTCTAGAAATTCACTCTGGGCTTCCTAAGTAGTCAGGTGTGAACAAAAGTATTTAGGCAGCAATCCCTGGGAGCACCAAAGCTCTACATTTGCTCAAAGGCCAAGTGTCCCTATCTGTGGTAAGATGCTGTCAATACATTTTCATTCTTCTAGACTATGCTCTGCCAAAAGAAAAAAAAAAAAAAAAAGCAATCTCATGCAACAATAAAGCCTGCTAAAAACATCTAATGATGCGGTAAAAGTCGATGAGGTAAACATCAGGTAAGCAATGACACGTTTGCAAATATATCATTCAAAATGAAACGGAATAGGATGTAGTTGAATCTTTCAACAATGAATTATGTTTACTATATGATGTGGTAATGTCATTAGGATATTTTTCTCCCTCCAAAAGCAAAAAGGTAAGTAGTTTAAACAGTTTGATACTGGCAAGTATCCCATATTGTTGGAAAGCAAATTTCTTATTTTAAAGAATTACAACCAGCAGAAATGACAGATTTTTTTTTTTTTTTTTTAAACATAGTTGTTGGCTCCCTGTTTTAGGGAAATGGGAGTGTCCCAGGATTCCATGTGAGGCAAAATAAAATTCTAACAGCTTCTTTCCTCTGTTAAAAATTCTCTTTGGTCTGTTTAGCAGTTGGAACTTATTGAGTGCCTACTATGTGTAAGGTATAGTGTTAAGAACAAGGAATACAATTGTGGCTAAAATAGGGTCTTATCTCACACAGCTCTGGCAATCTAATGGGAACGAGAGTGCACAGAGTCTTATGAAAACCCATTTAGCCATTAATATTGTTTTGAGAGATGTCCGTTTTTTAATAAAAATGCCACCCAGAAGCGAGATACTTCTGATACTGAAATGGCTGTTATTTCTTTTACAGTGGCTGCTTCATGTGCCTGGGTGACATTATGAAAAGCAGGTTATCCCTCTGCGTTCTTGAGATCTTATTTATTACATGAATTGTACCGTGTGCTCCAGGAAAGCAACTATGTGAAGATTTCTTTAAGATATTTATGTTAGCATGAAGCTGAGCAAGGGTTAGAAGATTTCAGTTAGATTTCTGAATTGAAAGCAAACAAATACACCCAGATCTGTGTCATGGCTCACTTATTTTTAAGTGTGTGGGAGACTGTTGCAAAATGAGAGACCCTTATTTGATTAGCATATCCTGTGTCTTACTTCAAGCCAGAACAGAAGTCTCTAGCATTTGTGTTTTGAAGCCTAATACACAGTTTCCAGGTTGAATACTGAGAGATGCCAGGGGATGTCAGATTGTTCTACACATCAGATCCTTCCGGTGGCCTGCTTGGCTGTTCTTTTCAGAAGGGAGATATTGAGGAGGACTGACGTGCAGAAAAGGAAGTGCCATGAATACTAGCAATATGACCATGATTAACAGGTAGATTTGGGCATATCACCTCAAAAATATTCATATGTAACAGTCACCCCATATCTTTTACATGGTCAATTTTCTAAATTAGCAATATTTTATCCTATTATGCAAAACAGTAATTGGTAAGAGTCCTAACAAATGATTTGTGACCTAAGATATATTCCTGTATTAAAGTGATATAAAAATTCTATCAAATTAGCCATACTCGATTGATTTTGCCAAATATGCAGAGAATTCTTAGCCGAATTTAATTAATCACCATATTTTGGGTTTGTAAAGGGTGTGCCTCAAAGGGTGTAAGAGAAGGTCAAATTCTCTTACTATCCAAGACAGAAAAGTTACTTATTTATCAGAACCAACAGGAACATGTAATTCCAAAAGCTTGACCATTGTAGTATATAACCTTCCAGAGATGATGCCACAAACGCAAACACTTACCTGATATTTTCTGGCACCTCTTCAGAGCCATCTAAAGTGACTGCATTGTAGGATTCTCCAATGCGCCCTCCACAGGGCCTTGTGAGCTGGGATGACCTTTTATGAATGCCTGATTTTGTGGCACGAACAATCTGGTCCCATCGTAAGGGACAATGAGCTCTATGGGCGATGCCCTTGCTGATTCACTGCCCATCTCTACCAAACAGTTTGCTTACCTATCTTCTGAAGCTCAAACTCTGTAACTATTTAGGCTAAAATGTCTTCCCTTGACATCCACACTAAAAATCACTTCTGGTATGCCTGCTTTGACTAAGCACTGTGGCTCATAATTTGACCTCCTAGAAGTCTTCCTCACCTACCCAATCCAGTGGCTCAGAGAATTAGAGTTGTCTGTCATTTGTAACAGAGTGGACCTTTTCCTCACTGTGTTCTAACAGCTGGAGAAACTGCTACTTCCAAACTCCCATTTTTCTAGTTAAGCAGTATTTATCCTAATCAACATTCTGTAAAACGTGAACTGCCCTCGATAGAAGCTTTTCCATCGGTTGTGGAAAACCAGCCCACTCAGCAACTGTAATTAGCTTTCTTTCTGATAACACTGCCTACTTTCAAAATTCCTCAACTAGCAACACGCAAGGAACTATCTGGGGCTCTTCCTTTAAAAATTTCGACGTAGGGATCTAATACATATTATCCATTTTTTGTGTGCACGTCATCACTTCCTGCCTAGCTTCCTCTTTGTTTCTAACCAAACCCTGCTGTCCTGTCTAAGCACCACACAGAGCGACAGCCTCTCTCCGTAGATGCATGTCCTCCTATGCCTATTTTGTTAGGTTCTCTCCCACATTCCTGACCCTTGTAGAGTGGTTCCATCTCCCACTCAGCTTTACCTATCAGTAAAATAATGATTTAACAACATTAAAGTCAGGTTAAATAAAAAATAAAAATGTAATCCTTCCACATCACTCCAAGTTAAATATTTTACTATTCTATATTTACTGCTTTTCTCAGTCTAAACTTTTCATATTTGCAACGGTAAGTCTTTTTCTCCTACCGTTTTCATTGTGGACCTTTCCCTTATTATGGAATCTTTTTTTTTTTTTTTTTTAAGTGGCTACATAAGGTTCATTTTGAAATGGGTTTATGTACAGTTTCTTTGTTGTTGTAACTAACACTATATGAACATCTGTGTGTGTATCTTATTTCTCTCTTTAACCGCATTAGTGCCGACTGCTAAAATGGTGGTCAGGCTGTATGGTAACACTGGCTCCAGACTAGTCTCCCTGGTTTGAATTTTGGCTTTGCCATTTGTCACTTAGTGACTCCAGGCAAGTTATTCAATGTCTGAGGTTTCATACTCTGTGGAATGGGGATAGTAATTGTAGTTATTTCAGAGGATTGTTACAATTAACATACAAAATGCTCAGAACAGCTCAATGCACAGTAGCTATTGTTATCATACTATGATGACAGGAGGAAGTCAAATGTTTGAATTACGACTCTTCCTCTCGCCTTTGAATTCTTAAAACAAGTTCTCAGGAGAGGGACTTCTGGTTTATTAATGTTAGAAACATTTTTAGAGACTGGCCTGTTTTCCGTGGACTTTGATTTTTGTGAGATTTTAACAAGCTGGCCAGGGGTTGCCGCCTTGGCTTCACATACAATGAAGAAATGTTCAAGTTGGAGTTAAGGATGAAGTTACTGGCAAATGCCTTTCAGAAAACTGTTTCACAGTAACACTTACACTTCCCACCCAAGGTCCTTATGCTTTAATAAAATTTTACTCTGCTATTTATTGTTCCTCCCTGGCAGAACCTGATAGCGAAAAGGTATATAAAACTGATCTGAGGGATCTGCTGTAGGCTGGGTATGATCGATGGAGCCCCATCACCGGCCTGGCATGGCACGCCAAGCATCTGAGGCTGAAACAGTGGCACATTTCCAGTTGAGATCCCTTGTTACTTTTTAAAAGCTAGACTTCCCCTCCACAGTAGAGAATGAGTTTGCGTTTGGAGCTGTAAGACAGCCCTCTCCCCACGGGCCACCCAGGAGTATTCCAGCAGTTTCACGGCAGTGATTGTTCTTCCTAAGAGCACAGCCCTTGGAACGGCCGTCTTGACAATACACATATTCAGACTCTGCTCTATGTACACACTGGGTAAGGGAGACAGGAACACATCGCAATCCCAGGGGTGTGATCACATTGTCCTAAAGCTACTACCAGGAGCATCACACATGTCTTCAAGGGTTTCTTTTGTCCAGAGCTGTCAACATTTTCTGTTTTTACAGAGTAACAATAGCTTAAGACAAACATTCAAGGAACAAAATAGGCAATAAAAACCCGTGACAGATTTCTAGCCTTTTCGTTAGAGTCGTAATTTTTCCTCTAAACATTACCTTTCTGCCTCCTGGCATAGGACAATGCCCAAATAATATCACCTATAGACAGAGACTTATGAAATGTGGGTAAGAGCAATGCCTAAATAATATCACCTATAGACAGAGACTTATGAAATGTGGGTAAGAGCAAGCCCTGCTGGGCATATACCCAGTCTGAAAAGTCAGAATAACACAGAAACAGATGTAAAACAAGCTGAGGTCTTTGGACAGAGCTGGCCAGCAGTTATGTACTTCACTGGAGCCCTTCCATGACAGACGAAGCTTCGGGCTGTGGCAGAACGATGCCAACACAATACCGAGAATATAATGACTCACATATCCAGGGCTAGACACATTTTTCTCTTTTAAAATTCTTCGCCCTTAGCGCACAGGAACGTATTCAGACTCCGATAACATCATGGAGAGGTCCAGAAAGAAAGATGAGTAATCACACTGCATCCTGCAGCACTGAACATATATGTGGACTTTGTCCGTGTGTGTGTGTGTGTGTGTGTGTGTGTGTGTGTGTGTGTGTGTGTGTGTGTGTGTGTGTGTATGCGTAGGCAAAAACAGAAGGCACGGAGCAAGCACTCTAGGATAGTTTCAGCTAACATGCCAACGTGCATTCATTAGTCTTCTCAGAGACTGTACTCTCTTCCAGGCAGGTACAGGAAGAGCATTTTTTAGACAAAACCCTGAATCATGACCATGAGTGACAGTGTTGTTGCCTGGGGCATGTCTCCTAATCTGAACATCTGGTCTAACTAACGAAAACTCCCCATCCCTTGTTTCTAACATTCACTGTGTGGGAAACCACCACCATATGATTTCCCCGTAACAGAATTTTTATCAAGTAAGTATTAAGTTATTTCAAACCTCTGTGAAATTCACCTGGATTGTCTGACAAAGCAGTCATTGGTTCTTTAACCCCGGTTCGGAACCTTCCACGCAAATCTGATGTACTGCAAACCAGCTAGCACTCAAAACCAAGATAGAAATCAAGACAAATCCAAATAAAAGGACAATGCTTCAACATTTTCAGGGGAAAACAAGAGACTGGATGGGGAAGGATAGAGGGGATGGCCTTATCAGTAATTTTTTTCCAACACAAACTATTATGTGTATTTAAGAAAGTTTGCTGGAAGATAAAGCCTCTTTGGAAATATGGTAACATCAGGGCCACCTGGGTGGCTCAGTCAGTTAAGCAACTGACTCTAGGTTTTCAGTCAGGTCACCATCTCATGGTTCTCTGAGTTTGAGCCCCGCATCAGGCTCTGCACTGACAGTGTGGAGTCTGCTTGGGATTCTCTCTCTCTCAAAATAAATAAATAAACTTAAAAAACAAAATATATGGTAACATCAGGCACCAAAGCACAAGATTTTTAAGAAGCAATTTCAGAAAATAGGTTGCATTGAAAATCCTGATGTGGATTTTCACAGAGCTATGAACACGTACTACATTATGCACATGCCCCCAGGACAGGGTGGAATATGTCTGGCGCGGGGAATTCAGCCACATCACTCTGGTATGAAAAGAGCTGGCAGAAGAGTGGGTGGCACGTGATAAGTGACAATTTATGTGCAGATCTGACCTCCTGCTTAGCCACCTAGAGACTTTCTTAAGACCACTACAGTTAAGATGAGTTCACTGTTCAGTTTGTTAATTTTCATAGTGTCTTTTGGGGAATGCATCTAACGTGGGTTTCTTTTCTGTACTTGCTTGGCTCCAATGTCACAGGCAAATTGCCAGTTGTGCAAGAATCTGAGTACTCTGACAGAAACCATCCTGGGTAATTCTGCTTATGCCGGCTCAACAACTTGCATCACTGATTAAACCATCCTCTGACTGTATTTATGAGACGTTATGTCTGCCTAGCAATGAGCCTACATTATTTAGACATTAAAGTGGAGGCTCATTCAATTTACCCTTGCCTGACAATATTTTTGTTTTTCATCTGGCTCTACTGAAAATAATATATGCATTCCTTGGAGAAACCCATGGTATGCAGTAGCCATTTAGGCAATTTGAGAGAGCAGTATCTAATAAACAGACTGGTAGTCAAAGAAAATTTTCGTATTATGTGTACGAAAAAAGGGGAAAAATCCAGAGAAGTTCAAAACTGCTTCAAATTCTGCTGTGGCTCTCAAATCCACTTGGGACTTGTTTTGGGGAAAAGTTGAGTTGACTGGAACTATCCTTCCAAGGCCCACATTATACATTTCAAACTCCTGCCTAAAGGCAGTTCAAACTCGTTTACATGCAAAGAAGTATTCAGAGAAACCCTCAAAATAGCCATGATTACTGTGATGAGCGAGCCCTACGTGAAAAAATGCTCTTGGAAACCACTTGGTAACCTCTGCTGTTATAGGGCGATGCACAGGCTTTCTGTGCCTAGCACAAAATTAAAAATAAAACAGCCCCTGCTGCCAAAGAACTTGCAGTCTAGTTGGGAACTAATACATAGAAAAAAATCAGGAAACGTTAGAAAATGGCACAAAATCAAGTTCTGATTCAGAACAGAGAGAGTGACTTGACTGCACCCCCCCAGCAATGATTCTCTGGAAGCAGAAGGAATCTGTTTCTTACCCCCCAGGTGACACCTGGCACAACTTAGAAGAAACTATTCTCTACTAGTTGCAAAGGTACAGAGACTCCTACAATCATTTACATGTGGTTTGGAAATCAAGGTCTTTTTTTCCTTGAATAGGTATGACCAATAGTCTTTAAACCCACTTCAAAGAAAACAGTTTAAATCATACAACCATGAAGTCCAATCTCGATCTGTGACACCCTGAGATCTACTTCATTCAGGAAACTGGTAGATCTTATCTCATCTCAGACTCACACAATAGCAAAACAATTGTGTGCAGGGGTATTCTTCCTTCTCGAACTTTCTTTGTTGTACGTAAAAATGAACTGAGAAAGTAAAGTGGTCACTGGTGGGTGGATGAGCAGCCCTTCAGAGGGACTAAGAGCATGGGGTCCTGACACTGATGACATGGGGAAGTGAGGAAAACACCAGGAGTCGGCTGTGCACACGTGGTAACCTCAGAAGGCCCTGCGGGGTAGGCTTTACAGAAAGCTCCCACATATTAAATTTCTCTCTTGTCTTTACTTGGTTGGAGGGTAAAAACATCGCTTTTTATTTTCTTTCAACTCAAGTGCTGTTGATGGAAAACAAAACGAACTTAAAAAACAAAAAGGAAGCTCCTTCACAAGGTTGAGTTCCCTGGAATAGTGTATTCCAGGTCTTTTTATTGCACGCTCCAAACTTGTGCCCTCAGGCACTTCAAGTCCACAGGCAACCCTGCAAACTGTGTGCTGTTGGGTTTTAGCATGCCAAGATGAAGTGCGGTCTGTGGTATCACATGTACTTACAAATAGGTTCTTCCACGAAGTGAGACTTAACTAGATACAGAGAATTAAAGTAAATCTCTAATCACCACTACCAGCCACCCAGTGAAGCATGGAATACTGGGGCTACAGCAGAATAAATACTCAACACCAGTTACACATGCACAGCCTAGTGTATGGGGTAAAATGGAAACGTCTTCCAGTTGGTGGTCGGCCGTTAGCACACGAGCGTGTGAACATGTAGTATTGTCTTGGTGAACAGTACAGTGAAATTGATACAAAACCAACAAACATATGGCTGATGTACTGTGCCGGGATGAAAACAGGAAGATGAGAAAAGTTTCTGCCTTCAAGGAGCTTCTGGTTTAGTCAACTGACACATTTAAACATATTAAGGGGACACAGAGGACAACCCAACTGAACAGGGGAGGCTCTCACATGAGGAGGCAAGATTTGAACACAGGCCTGAAGGGTGAGGGTTGGAGAGCCAGGTTAAAGGGAACTGGAGGGAACTAACTTGGAGACCATATGAGAGAAAGCAGAGAGGAAGAGGGCAGCATGGCATGTTTGGAATACATCTGTAGTTTGGCCCGGGAGGACGGTACATGGTAAGGCAGAGAACAGAGAGAGGGCTCAAGAAGTAGGCAAGAGCCCTTTCACCTCTGGCCTTCAGTGACATTCTAAGAGCCTGGAAGGGAGAAGGGGGCTTTTTGCCATAAAATGACACAGAGGCCTTTATTTCATCAAACTCGGTGGCCGCAGGCAGGGAGGGTATCTGGGAAAGGAAAGGCTAGCTATCAGGCAGGCAATTAGAAGCCTGCTGTAATGGCCTTGGTGACAGAGAAGGGGTTAAACTAGGTTGAGGTGGGAGGGATGGAGGGGAGAGGGTAGGTTCTAGAAGTTATCAAGAGAAAAAAAAGTAAGGACTTGAATGGCTTTGTACGTGAGAGATGACGGATGGTGCGGAAGGCAGAGCCCAAGGTGACTCGACCCTGAGTTTCTGGCTTGAGTGCCTGGCTGGGTACCAGTTCCACTCACTGAGAAATGGCTAAATGAAGAAGAGCAGGATTAGACGGGAAAGGGGGCTCGTTCCTCTTTGGAGACAGTGAACGTGTGGTGACTGAGACCAGGCAGCCTGAAGCTCAGGGGAAAAGCCAGGGTGGGAGATGAGTGCTTCTGAATGTACATACCAGCTGAAACCTTGAGAATGCATGACGTCTATTAGAACTGTGGAATTTGGGGAAATAGCAACAATTAGGGTTTAGATAGAAGAAACAAGCCCACAAAAAAGAGAAGGAAGTAACACAAGATGGGAGGAAAACAGAGAGATGGGTGAAAGAGACGTCAAAGGAGGACACGTCAAAGGATGAGTAATGGACCAGCAGCATCAAGTATAGCAGACAGACAGCATCACAAAGATAGAGAAGCCTCCAAATTGGATAGTCAGGAGCTAAGTGTTAAGGGCTGAATTGTGTTCTCATGGCTCCCGCCCCCCAAAAAGGCTGGCATCCTAACCCTTGGTAACTCATAATGACAGAACTCTTATTTACAAATAGAGTCTTTATGGTTAAAAAGAGTGGGTCCTGATTGAATGACTGGTATCCTTGTAAAAAAGGGGAAACTTGGACATGGAGACAGACATGCACAGGGGGAAGAAGGCATGAAGAAACACAGGGAGAAGATGCTCATCTACCAGCCAAGGATGGAGGGAGACCCCTCCCTCCCTGCCAACACCTTGACCTTGCACTTTCAGCATCCAGAACTGAGACAACACATTCCTCCTGTCTAAGCCACCCAGCTTGTGGTACTTTGTCACAGCAGCCAGCAGACTAATATGGACAGTTTACCACGCAAGACACAAGGAGAAGAAGTCAGGTTGGGGAGGGCTGAGGTATGAATGTAAGGCAGAAATGGGGACTACACTCTTAAAAGGTTTATGTGAGAAAAAAGCTAGAGAGGAACACAGTGCTTAGCTTAATTTAGTTTCAAGATCAAAGACACGTGAATGATCTCAAACACAAATGGATAAATGGATAGATTTTTCCGGGAAACTATTTCAAATTTAAAACGTATTGGCATAGTTCATAGTTTTGTTCTCTGTATTCTGTGATTTAAAAAAAGGCCTGTTGTAGTAATGGTCACAATTTTTGTTCCTAGTATTATTTGTGCATTTTCTCAACTTCTCTACCAATTAGTCATGCCAGAGATGTTACAAATTGAAAATAAAGGTTTTTGTGTTTTTTTGGAAAAAAAAATAAAGGCAAAAGACTTTGAAATTATAAGAGAGGGAGGGGATAACTGGCAGAGCAAGGTCCTGATGGGACGCGATCAAGGCCACAGCTTGGGACCCCCTGTTTTTTGAGACTTCAGGGAAGGAAGGAGTTAAGAATGGGGATGGAGGTGGTCCTTGTTGGGAAGAGGCAGGAAGTTGATGATGTTTCCACCTGTGATCTCAATTTTACTCATCAAGTAAGAAGCAAAGTCATCTGCTCAGAGTTGACAGGGGGTTAAGGAAGAACCGAGCAGGCGGGTGGAGACTGCAGCCAGGGAAGGATGAGAAAACTGAATGAGGACCAATGATGCTGGGGGTCTGGTCATGCTGAAGACAACATTTACCCGCCTGGATTTAGTAGAGGCAGAGGAGGCGGCCTATTGTAGAATTAATCCAGGTTTAGCATTCTGCAAAGCAGGTGTGACCAAGGTACGGGTACAAGAGAAGTCACAATACTGTTAAAGAAATGGTTTTAGCACTCAAGAACGGAGATGAGGTTTGGCAGGGATGGAAAAGTGGTAAAGAAAGATCCCTCTGTATTTTGGATCAGGTTTAGTGGGAGCTAGAATGAGAGCGATCTTGGAGTGAAAAGCTCGTGAGGTGTGGTATTCTTGGTCATGACAACACAAGGCAGAGAGCTGGGAGGAGGTGGTTAGAATGGACTGGACAGAAGGGCTGTAGGGACTGAGGTCCGGGCTCCATAAGGGGTGCACGGTGACACATGCTGAAACCTTCCACAAGAAAGGCAGGAAGATGGAAAGTACCTCGGCCCTCAACGGACAGGACTGCAGGACACAAGATTTACTGAGGATGATAGTGGTAAGATGGGGAGTTACAGGATGGCCTGTCTACCAGAGAAGGAGGGGCTTCTACAAGTCAGACCCTCTGTCCTACTGGGATGGCTTCCATTCATACTGAAACACCCAATGTCTGGAAGAGACACATTTTTAAGTCTTATTTGTAGGATCAAAGAAATAAGTTTTAAGAGCTAAGTGAGAGTATGTGGTTCTTGATACATCATGTGCTAAAATTATAGAGACATTACATAAAAAACTACTGATAAAATTTTAGATAAACAACATACCAGAAACTCCAGGTGGTGTCTTAATGAATTTTCCATTAAAATGACCAATAACGGCTTCGCACTTTTCTGTTGATTCCATCCTATTCATCCATAAAAATAAAACACACGTTTAGAGATCTCTTAGTTGTCATTTGGTTTTGTGCATGTGAGCACTCTTACAGGTTTACTAGATACAAATGAAACCTAGCAAAAATGTGAAGAAGAAAAAGTGGGTTTATTCTTTTATCTAATTGTTATATGTGTACTTCTGTCATAAAATAGAAACTGGTCTCCACAGAGTACTTTCTGAATCATAAAAGAAATACATTATACCCAGAGAGTTTAATATCAAGCACATCAAATGTGTCAGTTTTTTTACTTGTTGGAAAACTGGCAATCGATACACAATAGTCTTTCTTGGTCATGATATTGAATTAAAACAGAAATGCCAGCTCAAAATACGATTGTATTTATTATTGCTGCCAGAATATTAGTCATTTGATGACCTTTCCTTTTATATAGTCACAAAAGGACAGACTCAAAAGTCATGATAAGAATGAGTGAAAATCACAGGACACTCCTTGTATGGTTTTACGTTAGCTTTAGGTTTAAAATTAAGTCAGCAAAGTCAGTTATGTACCTTCTTTGTCACCCTGGCTTCAGAGAATGAGCAGAGGATGGAGCCTAACTTCACAATTTATTCTACATCTGCAGGTGGCTAAAAACGTTTGAGAAACATTTCAGGGAAATTACATTATTATTATTATTATTTTTTTTTTAAATGGAAGAAACACTGAATAATCTGTTCAAAATGCACTACACTCCTGATTACCCAGAGAGTTACATCTTGGTTTTAATGGGTAGTAACAGTTTTAAAAAGCAATAGAATTTAATTGGGTTCCATCTTTGGATACAAAACTGAAACGGCTTGATCTGCTTTCCGAACACCCACAGAGGTAAGGGTTTTTAGATGGTGCTGAGCTTTTCACTGTTTCCCTTGGACCTTTGAAGCAATGAAGGGTACACTGGAAATGCAAGTTTTGGTGAGTTTCCACCTGTAGAAATTTTAGTTTTGTTTTACAATTATCTGGCTGAACAGAAAGAGCTGTTAGCTAAAAACCAGAAGAACCGAGTCCCAGACCAGTGCTTGGAAGTCTGGTGAAAATGCAAACATTTCTTCTTTGACTCCATTTTCTTACATGGAAAATAGTAAACAATGCTGTTTGTGTTGATTTCACAGGTCTACGGGAGACATGATGGTCACCAAATAGGATACTGCATATGAAAGTAAAATGCCAGCAGTTTTTCTTCTAAAATAAAAGTCAACACATTGAAAGATATAGATGTTATGTGTTCCTGCACAGTATGAATAGGTTCCTAAATAATGTAAAATCAGTTTTCGTGCATGGGCTTTCAAATTAGAACTATGTCAAAAATCAAAGCTCCTTCTGTTTAAGATTTTTCTGTTGGAAACCAAATTAACCAATACACTGAAGTATCCTTTCTGGGGAGGAAGGTATGAAAATAAGCTGTAAGGGGCCCCTGGGTGGCTCAGTCGGTTAAGCGTCCGACTCAGGATTTCAGCTCAGGTCACGATCTCAGGTTTGTGAGATTGAGCCCTGCTTCAGACTTCTGCGCTGATAGCGTGGGAGCCTGCTTGGGATTCTCTCTCTCCCCCTCTCTCCTCTGCCTTCCCTATTCTGCTCCTACTCTCTCTTTCAAAATAAATAAATAAACTTTAAAAAAAGCTAGAAGTGAAAGCACTTTTAGATATATCTGTAACATATTTCTTAAAAAAAAAAAAAAAAACTAATCTGAAGCAAAACTGTAAAATGTTACAACTGCTGTAGCAATTTGTGGTTAGACAGGTGTCCAATCATTGTCTTACTTTCTGAATGTTTGAAATAATCTAATCCATTGACTTTATGATGAATCAAATTTCCATCTAATAAGAAAAAGCCATACCAATTTATTTATGAAATCTAGGAGCCTATGATTGTTACTTTTAAGAAGTTATAGGCATCCTGGTCTAATTAATCAAAACATTAAGGACACATATTTTCAAAACTATTGCTCATGTGGTATTTCCTTGCCCTGAGTCACCGAATATTTAGTGTCCTCCAGTTCAAGAATCCTAATGAACTCCCAAAAGATCTGGAAAAACTACTAACCAAAACTTACACATTTACATTCATAGTAGAGCTGGCTCCCATAACCCTGCCTCTTCTCTTTTGGCTCGACTTTTATTTTGCAGGAAACTTAGCAGAGCTATTGTCACTGGCATGATAAAGACACAGCAGCGTGCTTACCTAGCAAAGCCAACACCACGACTCGTACCACTGGAATCACGTAGTATCCTTGTAGAAATAACTTGTCCAAATGGCTTGAGCATAGTTTCAAGTTCTTGCTCATCCATGGACAGTGGCAAATTAGAAATATATAGGTTAGTAGGATCTTGTTCCTGTTGCTAAAACAGAACAGAGAATTGTCCGTTAATGTCGAACTGAAGTTGAAGTATTTACGTTAACACACTTACTTTTCTTGAGCCACTCTCTCTGCTCAGGTCCTTTTAGAGTGCTACCTAGAGAGAGCATGGGAGCTACAGAACACCCAGGTCACCTTGGACACTTGAAAACAGTGTCTGAAGCTTGGACAATCTGTGCAGGTCGGACATGATTCCACTGCGTCGTTCTTAGCGGATTTGGGGGTGGAATTGCTGGCATGCACTGCGGAGCTGGAGAGGAAGCCCTCATTGAACCACACTCTCAGCTGTTTGCAGCGCTCCCAAAAATAACCAACCTCTCCTCCACTACTATTTTTAGGAGCCCATTTCAGGCACACTATTGCACACAAGGGTAATACTGTGAATAATTCAATCCAGAAACAGATAACGGATTCTGAACCAAGGCATCTAAAGTCCACTGGGGCTTTATCTCAATCCCCTTCCTCTGCTCCATGGCAGGGTCCTTACTACTTACTTTTGAGTTGTGATCACCAACGGGGAAAGGAGAGCCCGTAAATTCACAAAGACAAGTAAACTCAAAGACATATAAAATGATAAACTCTAGGCAGAGCAAACTTTAGAATCTGCATAAAGGTGAACTCAAGAGTAAATGGGGGAAGGGAGGGTGCAGAATCTCAGGCACCCTCCCAGGCCCACAGAATCAGAAGCTGCATTTTAACAGGATTTCCAGGTAATTCATATGCATATGATGTTTAAGGAGCAATAATCAGATCATTTCCCACTCACCTTTCCTTTGCTCAGACAGAATCAGCTGAAACCAAAGATAGGCAACTGAATTTTCTGAGAACCAGTAACTACTAGGTATATTTACTAAGAGCCCAGTGTTAAATCATCAGAGAAAAAGCTTATATGACAACTGGAATATTTTCTGACCACGTTAGAATCACTTCTAATCACTTCTGCAGGATCACTTCTGCAACTGTAAGATTGGAATTTTAATTTAATTTTAAATCAGGCTTTCCTTTGATCTTACTAACCAAGTGTATCTTTACACACTGAACTATGCAGGCTTATGATTTTTCTTTAATGAGCACTTTTAGTAGTCATTCATTGATATTTTAGCATTAGGCAACAGAATGGCAAACTCATATTTTAGGTGTCCAAAATGCACAGTGCTTTGAAGCATACACATATTTGAATTGTACAAAAGTCTCTACTTTTAAATTTATCCTATCATTAATTAAACCTGAAATGAAACCCGTCCTTTTATGTCATCTGGAGTAAAAGTGAACTTTGACCTTTTGTGATATACTTACCTGGTAAGATTTAAAATAACAACCTGGCATCCTAGGACCTGGCAAATGCTCTGGTATTCCCAAGCATTCAAGTTATCAAATCTGGAGAAACTATGAGCAAAAAGTATTGTCCCTATGACCTCCTGGTTCTGACAGCGGGCAGCAACATGGAACCAGGCCAGCCCCAAACGTGTGCAGCAGAGGCTCCAGGCCTGGGAGTCCCTGGGGTGTGTCAGTGTGGGTGGATCCAAAAAAAAAGTGAAATTTTTCAAATGCTCACTAGCAAGCCAAATACTTAACCTCATTAACCCTTCACAGACTGAACAAAATGCTAACTATCTTTGCTTTTAGCTGAAATTAGGATCAGCTCAATGTGGAACGACTGATTATTTTATGCTGAACAAAACTTATCTTTATATCTTTAAGGTATAAAAATTGGAAAGTGATTTAATAAATGCAAAACACTAACAGATAAAGTGTTTGGAAATATAAAGAAAAGCAAAACAGTCTTAGGTATGAAAGTTTTCAAATGCTTCTGCAGTAGGGTGAGACGGAAAATGTTCTCTCCTTATTTTCATTTCACTCACTACATTTGCCCCATTAATTGCACAGCTCCTGGGTTAGTCATCTCACGTGGGCGCTACCCTCCCAAGTCCCTGAAGATTTCCTGTGGTGCAGAAGGCTCTATTTGTTCCTATGGAAGTCTGGTCCTTAACTGGCCACTACAGATGGAGTCCTTTCTCTGAGGGTGGGTCCTGATGAGCCCCGTAGCCTCCTACAGCCAAATGATGTGTACAGCATATTTCATGCATCCCAGACTCGCATAAAATAGCCTTGACTCCAGTCCCGTCTTCCAGCTGCTTATAGTTAAGTAGGAGAGATAGAAACACAAGTAATAAGTGCTATGACAGAGATGGGTACAAATCACAATGGGAGGACGGATGGGGGGGAACGTGTCTTGGGAAGACAGTGAAGACTTTCCGGAGGGCATGACACTGAGTTGAGACTTGGGAAACAAACAAGTCGTTGAGGCTGAAATCAGATTGTGAAAGGCTTTCTAAAGAATTTGATTCTACTTGGTCAGTCACTGCTGTTGAAACTTTCCCATTTCAGTGCTGCAAACAGCAAGAAGGACTATGTATCCTGAGGAGTCAGCAGGCAGAGGCCAAAGTAACCTTGCCAGAGTGCAAAATTTTTTTGAAGCCTTGTGTTGTATCTTAGAAAAAAAAAAAAAAAAAAAGTCATGTAAATGTTGCAATCTATTCCCTAACTATTTAGGTTTGTTTTAGTATAGAAACAGTATTTCTGACCTCATACTTTCAAGTACTACTGATACTCTGGGGAGATAAGCCATGTTTATCCTGTGATTTCATGTACTGGGGTGGGGGAGGGGAAGCAGGAGGAAGGAGGGACTGCCGTCCATGAACTGCAGTTAGAAAGCCACAGTCTGACAAACGGGGAGGTTCCAGAAGCATGGAAAGAAGGAAATGATATGATCAAACCTATCTTATGAGAAAAATCTCTGAATCATGCTTAGTCAGATTCAGAATAAAGCTGGGAACCCCCTAATTAAAAAGAATGAAAACCCTCCCTGGGCAAAGATAGGGCCTAAAAAATGTTACGTAAGAAACATATACCACAAATATTGTGGAGACTTCTCTATAAGTTACAATTATAACAATTAAATGACTAACATTTAAGAATGTTCAGAGGATATTTGTCACATGTGAAGTATTTTTAAAAGGGTTAACAATGTAGGTACAAAATACTTCCTAAATCCATGTTTTAAAATACGATTAAAATATGTGTAAAATACTACATTCTTTAAAGTCTTGATTCAACCTGAAAATTTACCAGTGAAGAAAAAAATAAGCACTAAAATCAGAATCCAGAAAGAAACTGAGCTCTTAACCCATTCATTGGTAAATAGTGAGCTAAAAGTAGCCTAAACACAAGTGAATATTTCCTATGATTTTAATACATTTGTTTTCAACAGCAACAACTCAATTAGTTTTTTTCATTTGGGATGATCTTTAAAGCTAATGCTATTTATTTTTCTTTTCAAATGGTCAACTTATCTTGCAAACATTAGCTACAAAGTTGCAGTAATAAAAAAAAAAAAAAAAAAGAAAGAAAGAAAAGAGAAGAAACTCCAGGCTGGCAGGACTGGCCACAAAAATATCTAATCCCCAAAGTGTCCATGGATCCTAATTACCACACGTTCATAGTGAATGGAATATATAATACTTGTAGTGAGTGGGGAGTGGTTCTTGAATGAGGGTAATTTAGTTTCTTTAAAATCAGTGACAACCATAACTCTGTTTTATTGCATACAATGTTATGTCCCAAAAAACAATTATTCTGTAAATTATGGGTGGCCAAACATAAAGTGGGGCCAACAGGCCTCTTTATATCCATCCTTAGGCATGGAAAAGGTTCAATGGCTTCTCTAACAAGTAGAAAACTAGCTCCCACATTGGCCATGAGAGGGATAAATGGCCACTAATGTTCACTTGAGTAGAAAAGCAGGGCTCAGAGGTCCCGTGTGGTGTAAAGCACTCAGTCATCATCTGAAAGAAATTAACAAAAACCTCCCTGTGCATGTGGAATGGTTCCTAACATGCAAGAAAGGGACTTGGCAGGAAGACCAGACATCTGTTTTCCCTTGTACTGAATAGGTTCACCAACCAGCCGAGAGCTGCTTACAGGCATGTGAATGCAAACTGCCTGAAGCATGGCGGACTCTGTGTGGAAGGGGGATTAAATTCCTGCTCCTTTGCCTATTTACTGGGGGAAAAAAAATGTGCTCGCTCACCACCAGGCAAAGAACATATGATGGCCTGCTGACTCCCAGCAGGCCTTAAGAGGTAGTGCTGAAAGGCCTGGAGAAGTCATTCTATTAACAGATATTACCAATGTTGATTTGGTTGTTAAGTCTTTTTAGCTTGGTATCTGAAATGTTCTCTTCTCTTTACTGATTCTGAGTCTTCTATTCTAAAAACAAACACATCTGAAACAAAGCTAAGATTAACAGAAATGGGAATGGCCTTGAGCCTTTGGCAAAAGCTTTTGATAAGTTTCATCAGGGTACTCTATAGACAGAGCTCAATAAATCTAATTTTTAAATGTCCCATTCTTGTCACTATCTGCTCAAGCTAGGAAGAAAGTTTTTCTCTCACTTAGTTGGCTTCTCTGGTCATCAACAAAATAAACATTTAGTATCTACCCTATGCCAGGTACCAAGAAAGGTACTGAAAGTTAAAACATGAATAAGAAACCATTTCTGCTGCTGAATGCTCTCCACTCTCAATTCTGCACTTCAGTTCTGAGTATCTGGGGAGTCCTTTTTTCAACCCAGGTACCCAAAGTGTCAAACAATGTTATATGCTTCCTCACCCTGAACCCCACCCCCCACCCCCTGACTTCCCTGGAATGCACTTTAATTTTTTCTAATTACATAAGAAATCAAGACTTTAATATGTAACAACATGAATTTTCAAAACCTTATGTAGTATCCTGATTAATTCACTAGCAAAAAGTGGATGGCAATGGGTCCCTTATGACTCAACATGGGAGCCAGACCTTAACTTCTTTTAAAAAACTGTCTCCACAAAAGGTGCATGCCAGGTGCTCCTTTATCCAGACAGCATAAAGGGATGAAGTCAATTCCAGATCTTCAAATCCATGGTGCCATGCTACAGAACAATGGACCCTCTAGCATTTAAAATATCTTTTGTAACTTTAATGATATGATAAAAAATAAATCAGGTCCAGGAAACTCAATCTTTCCACAGAGACCTAAAGAAATTCAGAAATTCATGAAGTGCAGGATGTTGGCACACTGCCAGCATCTCTGAACCTACGTACTGTTCCTTCCCGACAGATGATGTAGAGCGGGATCACTCTTCCCAGCCAATTTACACTACCCAAGTCTCCTAAGGAGGCCTTTGAACAGTGCTCATTATCAATCCACAGGAAAGTGGCGTTCAGGTGCACTGTTGACATGTGCCAATCTAGACCCAGTCCAGTTTTGACTAAATGCAGCGTAAAGAGTCCTTCAAAACAGTGGTTATTTCATAGACCACGCTGCTTAATATCACTGGCACTGAAAAGATGCCTAGGTAAGTGCTCTTAGGGTTGCTTTAAAGAAGGCCTTTGCATTTGTAACAGGTTGTTCAATAGCCCTCTTTCTAACTTGGTTTCAGCAGAAGCCACAAAACAACGGTTGGCACTCTGACATTCTGGAGTGAGAAACCAGACCACCTAAAGAGAGCTGCTGAGAACTGGTTTGGGGTGCTTAGCTGACCACCCACCTCCGTCTGGCTACGAGAGATTGGAGAGGCTGAGGATGAACACGTATGTGGAGAGAAATGCTGATGTGTTCTGAGTCTCACCATGTGGGCTGCTTCCCTATCACTGTGAGTCAAGCAAGAGGGGCTTGAACAGACCACTCAGGAGGCTTGATCTGTGTGCCGTGGAGCTTGGTGGATACAATGGATCAATGTCCGACTTAAACCTGAGGAATCTAAAAGGCAAAAGGCTGGTTGAAAGGGCATATAAGTGTGGTTAGTAAGTTACCTACTCTCCCACAGACAGTTGCCAAACGCAGATCAGATGAGGGCCACGCAGGGTAGAACTGGCCCAGCATTGTGTTAAATCCTTCCAAGAAGGCAGCCTTGAAGGGCAAGGAGGTCTCAGCAGAAAGGAGCTGAAGTTAGACTCTTAGATTATCAAGAGCTGAGGCATATATTTACCAGTTTCAAGGAACCATGGGAGAAAGATCAATTAGGGGTGGTGGTGGTGGTGTAAGAGATCTCTGAAAACCTCCCAAAGCATTCCATGAAGGAAAACATTAGCTCTCTGTCTGGCCAGAGAAATTAATACCAGATTAGACCACTGTCAGGTCAAGAAACTTTCCCATCCTGTACCACTGTTCCAAGGTGGTGGGGCGGGGGCATAGGGGGCAAGAAATCACAGTTAGTTAGCTGATGGAAGCACAGGAAAAACAAGCTTGGGAAACAGGAGAGAAACTAATCATGCTCCTATCCTGCTGTAGGCTTACAAATTAGGGCAGACCTGAGCTGGAAAAAGGGAGAAGCTTCAATGGGATACTCAAAGTTTCATGAAAAAAAAAAAAAAAAAAAAAGTCCAAACAAGCCAACAAAACCCACCAGGACCGGACATTTAAATTACAGGCATCACACATACAACATCAGTAATGTGTTCTTAAAAATCAGATGTTCAGCATCAAAATGTTAATTAGGATCCCATTCCACATTATTTCAAATAATAAAAAATCATAATGTATTACACATTAATCACCATCCTCAATTTCCTAAAATGTCATTACTTATTTTCCTATTTTTCTACAATTTCCTAAAATGTGAATTAAATACAAATGTGGGTATGTATATACCCACGTAACAGATGGTTGTATTGGGATATAAACCTTTAAAACATTGCTTCCTGATCACCAAGTAATCAATACAGTTGTTAGCAGACAATTGCAGTTTAAGCTGTGATTTCTTTTAGCACCAGTGACAGCCGAGACACCTATCTCTTTTGCTCACTCTCAGCAGTTTTCAAAACCTCTCCATGTGATTCTGACATTTTACAAACTGTACTTAGAACGTAACTTGAGACTCCCTATACAACATCTTGTTTAAAATATCGTATTATTTGGTGTAAGTACATTTAGAAATGGCTGAAAATGTGTCGAAAGGTAATTCTATTCCGTGATGTTTGAATATAAAAAATCAAGAGGCATTCTACCGAAAAAAAATTGATCAGAAAGACCTGGAATGAAAGAAGCAATGGAAGGGACATTTTAAGATAATGAGAGTGGCGGGAAAAGTCATGGGACCTGCCTTGGATATTATCCATGAGAGGATGAAGCAGGAACTTTATAGAACAGAGGAAATGGACAGAGTAGAGGGAAAAATAGAGTTGTTTTTTTGACTGTGTCTTGAAAGTCCTGCTTATAAAATGTACGGTTATCCATTGTTTACAGAGGCAGATTAAACATTCTGTAAATCATTATACAACACAGGTACTGCACAATCATAATGAAATATATTTAAAATCCTCATAATCATGATCTTTCAATAATGCCACAGGGAATTAATTACTCTATAGTATAGACAATCTGAAAATCATGATACTTTATAGATTTGTTTGTTTTTTTTTTTTTAATGTTTTTTTTGTTTTTGAGAGGGGGAAAGCACAAGCTGGGGAGGGGTAGAGAGGGGGAGACACAGAATCTGAATCAGGCTCCAGGCTCTGAGCTGTCAGCACAGAGCCCGAAGCAGGGCTCGAACTCACGGATCACGAGTTCCTGACCTGAGCCCAAGTCAGATACTTAATCAATCCAGCTACCCAGGTGCCCCTCAGTTTATTTTAACTTCTTACTCTGGAGTTTGAGAAAATTTGAAATATGTCCAACTTATGTCCAAATATTGGGGCGCTTGGGTGGCTCAGTCAGTTAAGTGTCCGACTCTTGATTTTGCGGTTCGTGAGTTTGAGCCCTGTGTCAGGCTCTGTGCTGACAGTGTGGAGCTTGCTTGGGATTCCCTCTCTCCCTCTCTCTCTCAAAATAAAGATAAACAAACATAAAAAAATATATCCAACTCCATTCAAAGCTTTAAAAATATTAAAAGTCAAGGGCTACTTTAGATAAAGGCGATTCCTTTCAGTAATTCCTGACATCTTTCATGATGTTGAATCTTTGAGTCAAGGTAAATGTCTATCTTGGTAGGGGCACCTGTGTCCTTCAGGAGCCTCAAGGTCTTAGCAGGTAACTTATCTCTTTCCTAGAACCCTTTAACTTCTATAAATCTTTCCTTCTGGAAATGGGAATGTCCCTGAGGGAATGATCACATGCTATTAGCCAGAAGTAGCAGAGGACAGCACAAAATTACTTTCCTTTGTACTTCAAGAAGCCAGAGAATATAAAATTATCGATCTTTTGAAAAGGATATACAAAATATCAAATTGGTGAGTTTCAGGCTTGAAAATATTTCCCACAGCAATTCAAGGACCACAAATGGAAAAAAAAAAATGCATATAATTATATGAATTTCTGAATAAGTGCCCCCTACAGGTACTCAGTATGACATAACCTGAGTTTACATTTGGGCAATAAAAAGACTGGGGCATAAACCTCACTTTAACAATATTCTTCATCTAGAATGCTAAAAGTTCATCAGAAACAACCCTTGAGTAAAGCCACTGTAGAACTACTAAAGAGGAGATTTCTAACCTATAAATAACCAGTGTCTAAAAATGTAGGACTTGTGTACAGATTCGAAATAGCATTTGTGGCTTCCACCTCACTTAAAGTACTACTGAGGATGTGGGGGCACAGGACAGGTGTTCAGAAGTGACCCAGGCTGTCTGGGATGGAGAGAGGATGTTCGCAGTGACAGGCAAAGCACCAATGCCAGGCTTCGGAACCAAAGCCAGGGACCAGAGCAGCGACGACTGGCTCTCGACTCACCTTTGCCATTTGAGCTTGAACCCCACTAGCCTTCAGGGCAGACACAGCTTTTTGAGCTGCTGCAGGACTGTCGAAGTCGACAAAACCATAACCTGAAATGCAAAACACACTTCGTTATTAAGCCATTATTTTGTGATAATGTAAAGAGCAAAAAAAAAATGACTCTAGTTGGTTTCCGATGTGGGCAGCAGAAACGAAACCCTGACGTCCTGACAGATGTCTGGCACTGACAGCTGCAAATGCAGCGTCCTTCTCAGGCTGTCTTTCCCTGTCGTCTCTCATGAGCTAGACCAATGTCCCTTCAAAGTAAAAAACAAAACAAAACAGTTTTCCCTTTTCTCAGGTGTCCTACACTTACTGGAAAAAAAAAAGACATCTAAGTTAACCAACCAAAGTTAAGAAAAGAAAGGGGAGGGAATCAACTTCAGAGAAATAGCGTTTCTAACGATTTGGCAAGAAGGATAGAACAATACTTTGGAACTTAAGACATGACAGGAACAAAAATGCTTATTCCATAGACTAAACTATATTTTTCAAAGAAATTAAGAATACCCATTAAATACCCCAAATATAAAATAATCTAAATTTTAGTACTTGATTAAAAATATGATTACTTGTTTACTTGATTTATACCTCGTGATCCCCCTTCACTTAAAGAAGGGGGTAAAAAAATGCCTCCAGATATCCAAAAGAGCTGTTTCAGCAGTTCATGCTCTAAAACCTAAAACTAAACCTCCCCAAAGAGGCTCTGATTTAAAGCTTATTTACCCATAGCTTTAGAAACATTTTTAACAAGCTGGTCAGCTACTCCTTGGCCACAATGTATCAAAAGCAGAAAAAGGGAAGGGGGTGTCAGGCTAAGGGTAGGGCTGCTACAAAAGAAGCATATGGATGGTACTTACCAGTGAAAACTGGCAACAAGCGATAAAAGAGGAAAACTACACAAAGAACAGGACTTACTCAGTGTAGAGCAATAGCTCCATGCATTTCGCACAATCCAGTGAATATCACTGTACTAAAATAGGCAATCTTTGATTTTTCCCTGTGATCATTCTTAAGTTATTGGCAAAAAGCTAAATTGTATTTAACACACTGCTTAAAAGATCAGGGAAACCAGGCAAAAATACCAACAGAGATTTTATTGGAACTCAAACCTATTACAAAATAAATTTTAAATGAGTAAGAGTATTTTGAAAAACAAAAACACTGTTAGGACGCTGCACAGAGGAAGGGCCAGTCCTATCATTGACGTGTAGATACTGTAAAGATAGTTTAGACCGTGAAGTCCTAGTGCCAAAACAGACCAACATACAGATCAACAAGGCCAAATGCAAAGCTTGGAAAAGGTTCAAAGGTCAGTGTGCACTCTTAGTACCAAAAATACTTTCTGGTAACAAAACAAGTTGTAATGAAACAGAGTAAGCCATCAATTATAGAAATAGATGTTTCAGTAGAGATTAGATTAGTTAAAGCTGAAATAAGAAGCAGCTTCCTTCTATTACTTGGAATTGGACTGAAATAAAGCCTAGTTTGATTTAGACAGTGGAGAAATAGCCAGGTTGGAAAGAAAAAGAAGAGTTAGCTCAGGTAAAAGCAGAGAATGCTACTCAACTACCACATCAGAAATTAGGTTAAACATTCCGAGTGTTATGTAGAAACCTGTAGTTAATGCTAATACATATCCCTCCGTGGGCACACACAGGCATACACTCTCTCACTCTTGTACGTATTTTATTACCAAACACAACTTGAGCAGGCCATAAATGAATACCCAACTACAATGAAATGATGTAACTCCTACTCATGGATATTTAAGCGTGTCCTCCGCACAATTCTGCTGTTGCCAATAAATCACAAGAGACAGAGGATCTCAATTTTGATGTAACTGTGGTTGAATTTATTACCAGTCAAGTACTATTAGTATTATTTTATCTGTTATTTTCTTATTAGGAAAAAAAATCCATAATGGTTGCATGCTAGTTGTTTACATCCTTTTCTAACCACAGAGCTGTTTCATAAATATTTGCTTTAAAACAAATGTAACGGACAGGCATGCAACCATGTGCCCTTTTCCATTTTCTCTATTGTATCACTTTCTAGTAAAATATGAGAGTATGCAAATTTGAACTACAGGTTCTATGGGTTTCATTATAAATATATGTATAAAGATGTTTCTGAAGGTGGGATTCACTAAGTAACACAACACCCTCACACTGGGTCCCCAGGAGGGTTCTCAGCTCTCAGGACCAGGCATGTCCTGCTTCCTGGATTTTCCTTCACACTGTAGTGACTGATCCATGAGAATAGCTATGTTTTCTGTTTTTGCTTTGGCTATTAGGAAACATAGGCAGGCCATTTCTTTTTTTTTTTTTTTTTTTAATTTTTTTTTTTCAACGTTTTTTATTTATTTTTGGGACAGAGAGAGACAGAGCATGAACGGGGGAGGGGCAGAGAGAGAGGGAGACACAGAATCAGAAACAGGCTCCAGGCTCTGAGCCATCAGCCCAGAGCCTGACGCGGGGCTCGAACTCACAGACCGCGAGATCGTGACCTGGCTGAAGTCGGACGCTTAACCGACTGCGCCACCCAGGCGCCCCAGGCAGGCCATTTCTGTAGGAATCTGAGGTTTCCTGCTCTTACCCTTAGTTTCTCACTGGTCACCCATTTTTATTTTGCGTGCATGTGTTCTAGTCCTGTATGTAATTCTGTAAGCATTAATAATTAATCAGTGTCATCATCAATACTTTGTAAGTTGTTTCTTTTTCTTTTTTCTTTTGGTCCTGAATTGCCATATATACCAGTGTTGGCAAGTTTTTAAATACCTTTAGTTGGCTAAAAACGGACAAAAACTGAAATGCAGGAGAGCAACTGATTCGTGAATTTTCGCATTTAATAACTAAGGTACATGTTATTCAGAGCAATGTTTCTCTCTTCAGTGTAATTTTCTTTCTTGGATAGTGTCTATAAAATCTGCTTTGTGACCAAAAAAAATGTTCTGTGACCTCTAAGGTCTCTTAATTTCTAGGTGTAAAATTCTCTGATATAGTCAACCTCAAAAAATTGGTATATAACACAGGAACTTTCCATTTATGTGAATATAATCTCTTATGCATTACCTATTTATCCATCTATCCATCCATTCACCTACCTACCTTCTCAAGTTATCAGTGGCTAACATGTTATTTGTCTTTATCATGAGGTATGTTGTGTTATTTCTTCTCATCTGTCCTAAAATTACTTTTTTTTTCAGGAGCTCTCTCATTCTCACTTCCAGGATTTTATAAACCCATTTTGCTTCCTTGGTCCCCTCACTCCCTATCCACCCCTCACATATGCTGACATCTATCTATTCCTGAGAGTCTGTGTGAAACAAAGAGCCCTAAAAGATTCCTGTCATTGCCCTCGCACAAAGCAGTATCTCCTTTGATTCACTTCAAGAGAAGGTCTCTAAGAGATGTGGCGTATAGAAAATCAGTTCCGAATTATTCCTTCTCTTATTCTAAAAGCACCACAACTCTCTCCACTTACCTTTGAACACTTTCCAACTGTTAAGGCTTTGTATTATGAAAATAGTTTACATTTAGCAGGAGTATTTTTTATTTATACCTTTTCTATACCATGTTGAGCATTTTATGGATTTTGGGTTCTAGGGAATAAGTTCTCATTGGAGAAGAGTGCATAATACGTAGGAATTTTCAGTGCAGGGGCGTAGTGAGGAATTCACCCTTACTTAACTGGGGCAGCTTTGCTAATTTTAAACACACTGATCTGCCATGGAAGATTCTTTTTGGGGGGGTGGGGATGGGAGGAAAGATAGGGTAAAGCCATAAAAGCACTGGTCTACTGCGATTTCTCTCAGTTTGAAACAAATGTTTGAGATTAGCTTCCTGTTTTATGCCTGCAAAAACCCATTTTGCTTTATACAACTAAAAGATTTTTTTTTCTGTGTCCTGCGTTCCCAAATCATTTATAAATATGTGAAGTGACGCTAACCTTGGCAACTAAATGTAAACAGTTCAGTCTACAATTTGACTCCCTCTAGTTTAATTCATTTAAAATATTTATTGAGTACCTCTCTACATAAAGCAATGCTTTATTCCCTGTCCCCAGGCAAAACTGTCTTAATGTGCTATGTTGCTTCAACAGGACCTTAGATATTGGCCACAATGGCTTCTTTAAATTTAGGAGCTTTGAAGAAGAGTCAAATACAATGAACCACTTCACGTCTAGATTAAAGGAAATGGCTGGCTTCTAAGGCAAGGCCTTACCATAGGGTTCATTTACATTCTTTGCCTTTCTCAGACGGTGCTAAACCACAGCCATCACCACTACTTGAAAAACTAGGGTCTAATTAATGAGGAGATTTGCCTTCTCTGCCTATTCCTGTCAACCTTATTTCAATTCATGGGGTCAGTAGTTCGACTCAAAGTCAGCTGACTCCATTCTTCCCCTTTCCTAGAAATCACATGCCCATTGTTAAGATGCTGGATCATTAAAAGTCAGAACCGGGGAGCATCAGCACTGCCTACTGTAGACGCCTCCTCTTCCAGCTCATGGAGCTGGATGAGCTCATCCTAATTACATGGAAAACTGAAGGTCAGTGCATCAAATTAATGCAGCAGCATATTTCAAAGGGGGATATGACCTCCCCTCCCTATTACAATTTGGTCAGTGAAAATGGTTCTCTCCTCCCCGCTGCCAATATTGTCAACAGGCATTCAGCACAGAACAATTGGGAGTATTGAAACATGTAATTAAGTACTGCTTAAAACTACTCTATTCTAATTAATAGAGCCAATTTGCACAATATGTAATCTTTTCAGTTCTTTAGTGCAGTCCAATGGTCTTCAGTAAGCAGCTCTAATCTCCTTGGGCTAAGGAAAGAAAAGCTATTTTCTAACTTTACTTCCCTTTTAAAAGTAGCGGCTAAATGCCAACCACTATCCTGCACATTAGCTCCACTGGTGTCCGATCTGCGATTCTGGCAAAGTGCTAACTGCTTAGGGTTTCCAGCCAAAACTCGACCAGGGACAAATGTAAAGGCATATGCTGACATTGTGCAAGACGGGAACTGGGTGACACATAAGACTTGCTTTTTAATAGAATGGAGGTAGTTTTGAAACCAAAGATCAGGTTTAAAATTCCATCATTTTCCTAAAGCTAGGATTTAGTAGATTATCATCCAAGGGAAGATACCTTTGCATTTGTTCGTTGTCTTATCCAAAATTGCCTTCGTGGAGACTATTTTCCCATATCTAAAAGATAAACAGGAAAAAAAAAAAAAAGGAGAAGTTAAAATCAAGGAACACTTGTTAACATCTAAGTCCAGAGAACACACATACTTTTCAAACATCTGCAAACTTTAAGATACAAAATGTTCTATACTTAGAGGACAGAAAATGAGACTTCTAAACTCTAAACTAAAAAGGGGAATGGCTAGGTCTGCTATTTGAATCTCTGGATTACAGTTGGATGTTGAACTTTGAGGAATCAGAGGTACTTACCTGACAACCTTGGGACAAAAAAAAAAAAAAAAGAAAGAAAAGAAAAAGGAACATGAGCTCTGTAAAAAGTTTCTTCTAGTAACACTATGTGAAAACAAAGCCAAATGTAAGGCTACAAAATTACTGAAGTACTATGATCCACAAAGACTTTATAAACTGACATGAGGGGAAAGCTGCCTGCATTATATCTATTCATTTTGGTTTTGCAGACAGCACTGCATGGCTCCACATCGTCACATGCACGCACGTCCTTGTTTAACATGCCTGATGGTGTATTTAGTGCAGGTCTTTTTTTACCTAAGACTTTGATAGCTATTTATATCTATATAAACAAATATATAAAAATATATAACTAACACATTCATTAATATCTCTTTTAACTGAGCAGTAACAGCTATATAGTATACACGCTAATGTGTGTGTACATGCATGTGTGTATAAGAAATGAACACTAATGAGGGTTTGTATAAATGTGTTCAAATTCCTTAATGTACAGTAGACACTGGGGGAAGAAGGGAAAAAGTCCAGAATGCACTGCTACTGAAGATGAAATGGCAGCATGGCTTAAATATATGTACTGATCCTATATCCTTTATAGTGACTAGACCATAATGTAAGGTGCTGCCATCTATGTCTGTCTTCAAAACCCTAAGGGGGAAAAAAAAAAACAACAAAAAACAAAAAAAAAAAACGCTTTGAAAAATAATTCTTAACAATGATTGGGACTCAGATATGCACATAACTTACTTCATGATCTGAAACCTGTGTCCTCATTTATACATGGTCAATTTTCAGATTTTACTTTCCTATGTTTTACTTTTAAAATTTCACGTTTTCTCATGATCTTGAGGACTAAAAAGTCTTAAAAGCTTAGGAAATGAAGCATCTGTGCAGCACTTTAAACCATTCTGAATACTGTAGGTTTCTAGTTTATGCACTGAACAAGCTGAAATGTTTTTATCAAGAAGAAACAAATGGCTTGAGCCACCTCTTTCCCTCAGTTAATTTTCACTCTGTGTAATCATGTAATCAAATGATTACTAACTAGGCATGAAAGTAAAGATAATTTAAGGTTCAAATGACAATTACATCCAAGAGGCATAATGCTGCACAAACACCTTCAATTCCCTGTAGAGACTCTGAGTATTTATAACAACATTAACACAGGTCACTATGCTTACCAGGAAAAAAAAAAAAAAAAAAAAGTAATAATTAAAAAGAATCTGTTAATCAGAAAAAATAGGTGATTTTAGCAACCATTTCTCTACGTAGGTTATTTACATGCTTGATATTTACCAGTGCTCTCTCCTTTTGCTCAAGTTTTGGATGAAAAGATTTTTAGACTGCATTCCTGTCTCATACCATTCCAAAAGTACGGAAGAAGAAAGTTAGTACAGCTCCAATTTGGGATAAGGGGATTGAGAGTCACAGAGATTAAGAGACTTTGCTTGAGGTCACAGAGTTCAGGGTCTTTTGTAAACCACACAGAAGAAAGGAAATTTAGGGAAGGTCAGGGGCTGGCCTTCTACCCTTCTGGTCCTGCCCTCCACACTAATGATGGGAAGGAAAGAGGAGTGGGAAGTAGGAAAAAAGAAAAGGCTCCCGGTAGCCCTGGAACTCAATCCATGCCACACTCTCTTTGGGTTTCTGTTCTCTCTGGTCTCTTTGCTACTTTGAGGTCACTCCTCACTTCCATATCTATGAAACCCACACCTCTTCTGCTCTGAATTGACTCCCCAGATCTTGTTCTACTTCTCTGGGCACTCTTTCCATTCTTCTTTGCCCATTCAGCCTCTTCTCCCTCCTTAACCAAGTACTCTCATCTCAACCCTTCCTTTGCCTAGGAAATCCATCCAGTGCTATGGGGTTGTTTAACGCATCTTCTCTGATGGTGCCTGTCTCCTTTTGGAGTTGTTTGTTGTTGTTGGGGGTCCCCCCCCCCCCAACTTTAGTTTTTGTCTCCTCCGCTTTCAACTTAAATATCTTAGTACGTTATTAATTAAGATACTTTAATATCTCATTCAATGTCACCTAATGCCCGATATTTTCTAAATCCCATCCCCAAAGAACCACAAACACATCTTCCCTGTCTTTTTCATTCAATAGCACTATCTCACTCCCAATCTCCCCTCAAGCTCGAGATTTTACAGACACCATCAACTCAGGCATTCCTGAGTCCAGGCAGTCAGTAACTCTTCTGAGTTGTCTCTGATGTGTTTCTAATATTCATCCTTTCCCTTCACTGTGTCTAGACCCAAGCAAAAAACACATAATAGCTCTTGCCTTGCCTCCAGCATCTGGTGCTTCCAACCCTGTCTGCTTTTATTTACCTTAAACATCACTTTAAACATGTCTCTCCCATCCCACCATTATCCCATTCTACCCATGCTTCAACTTGAAGAACCTGTTCAAACATTTTCTCTTCCATGAACCCATCCCTAATCTCCTCATCCAAATCCGTTGTGATTTTGTAAGAAACCAGAAAAGGGATTACATGTACTCAATTCCTACTTATGTTCTAGGCACTGTGCCAGGGACTTTGTATGCATGATCTTATTTAATTAACTTTGCAACAATCTTAGGAGGTAGGTGCTATTATTCCCATTTTTGCAAATGGGAAAACGAAAGCTCCTATAAATTTTAAGCCTAAGATCTCACCTAAAACCCCAAAGCTTAAATGAATTGTGTTTCATTTTTCACTGCAACTTACTCATGAAATAATTTTGAGAAACAAGTTTCCTTTATACACTGAGGGTATGAAAGGAGAGGAACCAAGCAGAAGCCCTCTTTGTATTTTATTTTACCTGCAAAGACCTCTTCTTATCAAGTGGGAGTAGACTTACTTTTCAAGCCAAAGCAGAGCTTCTGTTTGTGTTAAACACAAGAAATAAACATGTGGTTCATGGCTGAAAGAGGGATGGGGGGGGGGGGAGGCGGTGTGGGAGAAGAGATATTTCTAAAATGTATCAGTTTTGCTTTCTACTGCGGTTTTTACCATGATTTGTGGGTTAAGCCTGAAAGACTGTGACTCTCAGGCAGAAAACAGTTTCCACTCAGTCTGTGCTGCTAGTATTCCATGTCGTCTCCCCGCACTGCAGTGGATCAGTGGACTGCCCGTATGGAGTTACCTGAGGGGTGCAGCAGGGTTTACGTCTCATAAGCTGTCTTCTTTTGGGGGCTATCCACTCACCTACACTTCCCACAGTGTCAGAGGTACCTCATTAAAATCACCAGGCTGGAAGATGTCACACTTGCCATCACTAAGGCCCTGGTTAAGGTAGCTTCTCAGTGGGTGATGAAGTCAGCATGTTGTGGGGAGGGAGTACGGGACAAGTAGTTCTGATGACAGGTGAAAGGATCTAGAACATGGGGATGAACCGTCTATCAAATGGCACCTCAAGAAACAGGGAAAAGTACAGCAGGGCTTCAGAGCAGTCACCATTTCCCACTACTGGTTCTATCTGCGGTAAGATTTACTAACGTGGGGCCAGGGATGGGGGTGCTATAGATGATTAACATTTCGTCTCATTCTATTGTTGATCATCAGGGCCTAGGTGTAAAAATTCATAAAGCAACTATTCACCTACCCTTGTTCCAACATGCATTTTGTTTTAAAAAAATCATGAATTGGGGCGCCTGGGTGGCTCAGTTGTTTGTGTGCGACTGGTGATTTTGGCTCGGGTCATGATCTCACGGTTTGTGAGTTTGAGCCCCACTTTAGCCTCTGCGCTGACGGCACGGAGCCTGCTTGGGATTCGTTCTTTCCCTCTTTCTGCCCCTTCCCCCCGCAAGCCTGCATGCACTTGCTCCCTCCCAGTAAATAAACTTAAAAAAAAAAAAAAAACCTCATTAATTAACAGGGACATGTTGGGAAAAACAGGCCTCTTGACTGGCAGAATTCATATTCTAACAACACCAAGGAGAAGAGAGCAAAGCATAGACTTTTATGGGGAAAATGTGAATATGAAGATTCTTTGGGTTTTCACCCGATTCAAAGTAACAAGGCTCAGACCACAGCTCTGGTACCCAAAATATAATATTCTTTGCTAAGAGTAGATAATCCACTCCAGAGGAAGCAAAAGGATAAAGAGTAATTAGGAGATGTGACTACAGAATCATTAGAATTTCAAAGGGAGAGGATAACAAGTAAAGACTCACATTTAAACCTATTGGCCCAAGTGAACTTGGCTGATAAAACCTGCTGATAATCTACCAACATTTCTTGTGCTTCTATCACAGCTTTAGACATTTCTCCCCCATTTCCTTTCAAATTTCTTTCATCTCAGTAAGTTTCAGTCTGTACTTAGTACATAAAACTTCATTTTCTCCTCGGCCCCCATCAGTCACTCCTAAGCTCTAACTTTTTATTAATTTACCTTAATTACAAAAGAAATGCATACTTGTAATTAGAAGACACAGAAAAGTAGGTTGAAATGTTTGTATCACCGGAAGTCCTGGGTAGGAATGTTAAAGCACATTAGTGCCTATCTTTAGACTTTGTCCAACGTGCGTGCACATATGGAAGACACACGTGTGCAACCTGTGTACACACACACACACACACACACACACACACACACACACACACGTGTGTGCACAAACTCCTGTACTAGGGAACTCATGGCTTTTATCACATTCCAAGTTACAAGCCCAGGCTCTGGAAAGTGGAGTCCAACCCACCCACCACCAACAGATGGCGACAGTGGTTGATAAGTTATTTTAACATTGGTCATTCCAGTTGTAAATTTATTTAAGATACCACAGGGTTATGTGCAGTGTCTGTGTTTTGAAATATTTTAGGATCATTATTAAACCTGAAAAGGCAATGAGTATGTGGAAAACAGTAAGAAAAAGTATACACTTATAATGTGAACAAAAAATATATTTTAAGTTTGACGAAGGTGGGATATTGCTCATGTATAGAAGATGATTGGTTTTTGTTTATTTTTTAAATTTTTAAAAGTTTTAAGATAGAGACAGAAAGAGAGAGCATGCGAGTGAGCAGGGAGAGGGGCAAAGGGAGAGAGAGGATACCAAGCAGGCTCCGCACTACCAGTGCAGAGCCTGACATGGGGCTCGATCTCTTGACCTCAGGATCATAACTTGAGCTGAAATCAAGAGTCGGATGCTGACCCAACTGAGCCACCCAGGCTCCCCATGGTTTTTGTTTGTTTTAATAGCTGAACTGCCAGTGAAGGACAGATTGAGTATGCATCCTGTGAGATTCTGTGCCTGTGCAAAGGACAATAATCAGCAAGAAGGAGGGACAGGGAACTGAAATGACGTATGAGTATACGGCTATCAGTTCAACATCAATACTGGACAATATGATCTAATGAGTTAATTCAGGAGACTAAAAAAAGCAACAGCTTACATTTATCCAGCTTTTATTTTAGGCCGGGCACTACTCTAAGTGTTTTAAGTCATTTTAATCGTAACAACCACCTTTGGAGTAGGTGAGGGCTTTTTCCCACTCTGTAGATGTGAAACTAGAGAGCAGAGCACGGGGCCTAGTAAAGGCAGCACAGCCAAGAAGTGGCAAAGATGGAAGACAGGAAGTTTGCTCCGGACAGCCATGCTGACAGATGCAGAAACTGGTTACCAACCACGGGCTGTTCCATAGGTTCAAAGCAATTCCCGTCTTGAGTCTGCATGGCTCTAAATGAGTGAGAGGATGAGGGCAGACTCTAACTGCAAAGGTTTCCAGGACAGATGCTGATAACATTCAGAAGGGAGTTACTGCACTTTCTGAGATAAAATAACACTGTTCTGCTTGGAATAAAATGCCCAATAGAGCATATGTATTAGTGGAAAGGAGGGATGACTGGCTTTAAAGCTTAAAAGGAATAATTCATGTATTTACTGGGTAATAATGGATTTGGGACTATAAGCCATAACTCTTGTCATTTTGGACTTTTGGGGGAGAAGAAAAACAATGCACATGCAAACACACCCACACAGAGATCATACTGCATATGCTGTTTTCTACCTTGCTCTTTTCGCTGCTTTACTTTTTCAGTGGCCTCCCAGGAAAAGAGAATTTCCTAAAATTTGTTTTAGCTCTTCTAACAATGGGTTGAAAAGAGGAAGGAAAAAAAGTATTAGATAACACTCATTTTGCTAATAGAAAAGTTTGTTGGAGAATGAAATAAAAAAGTAGGAGTTTTTCAGTGAGGATTCAGAATAACATGGATAACAAAGCCATGGATATATGTTTTATATATATATATATACACACACACACACACACATATATATGTATATGTATATATATATATGTATATGTATATATATGTATATGTATATGTATGTAACATGGATAACATATATATATATATATATATATATATTTTCATGGATATGTTATCCATGTTATTCTGAATCCTCACTACCTTGAATAACTCAACTGGTTATGTTTTCTTTATTTACTTGGTATAGGAAGTGGTAAGCATTTGAAGATGTGACATTTTACATTTTAAAATTAGGCAACCAATATCAAGCAAATTTTATAAGACTTTACCTTTTTAGCACTGAAGATTTTATTTTAAAGTTTATTTATTTATTTTTGAGAGAGAGTGCAAGCGGTGGGGAGTGGGGGGAGCAAACAGAGAGAGAGGGAGAATCCCAAGCAGGCTCTGCACTGTCAGTGAGGAGCCCAAAGCAAGGCTTGAACTCACAAACTGTGAGATCATGACCTGAACTGAAATCAAGAGTCAGATGCTCAACCGACTGAGCCACCCACATGCCCCAGCACTGAAGATTTTAAATGTTTCTGCAAGACTCTTCTAAGATCTAAAAATACAAAAGGTATAGAAAGTTATTCTACTTTTCATTTCAGTTGTTTTGCCTTAACGGTCCCTGTTACTTGGGTGTAACAAAGGCTGGGTGTGCCTTTGTGGATAAATGATTTCTGGCACATGGGACAGAACAGAAATCTCCCCATCTTATGCAGCTGAAATTGGAGCCAGAGTTTGAAGGAGGTAAAATGCTTGGCAAGGGGAAGCTGCTACAGCCCTAAAGGTCAGGAACAAACCTGGTGCTGAAGGTGAACGGAACACAGGAAAGACAAGAACAGTCAAGAAAGGGATCAGACCAAGAAACCAACCCACACAGCATGTCTTTGGCATGCCCTTCACCATATAAGGCCTATGAAAAATATACACAATGCCATTCTTGTCATCAAAGGGGGGACACTCTGTTGGGGGAATGTTAGGGAATCTTTAATATTAAAAAAGAACTAAGAGAACTTGAGGTGTTGTCTGATGAATGCTAAATCAAGGAGGCATAAAACATAGGATAAAGGTCAAGTTCATGAAGAAAGACTTTGGGGAAAGCAGAAATTCAATAAACAGAAGAACCTGTCTAATGCAACCCGTGTTGGAGGAGTAAGGGACACTAACTGTGCAAAGGTCCTAGAGGGCCTGGAGTTCCAGGAAAAGGAGTCAAGGAACAGGACAAGGCTGGAGGTGTTGCAACTGCACAGTGATATGACGAAAGCAAGAGTTTAGTAAGATTAATGAAAATCTTATGGCTAGGATCAGCAGACAGATGCCACATTTTATTATTTTTGTTTTTGTTCTTGGTACTCAAGCAATAACACTCACGTTCAAGAAATTAAAATGGAGGGATCAGAGCAGCTAGGAGATGACTGGAAAGGTTCCAAAGGACAGAAAAGTTTTAAGACAGAGGACTTCTGTGAACTAGCCTTAAATGCTTAACTTGACAGCTGAGAAAAATAATCCATGGTGTCTGTGCTATGGAAAGCCGGTGGCTTGTTTCTATGAATGCAGAGAAGAGGGATAAAAGGAGCCACTGCAGCTCACTTTTCCACACTGTCCTGGAAAGGACAAGGGGTTCCAGACCCTGTCCCAGACCTAGAGCTTGAGGAGACATGATCTGGCAGGAGCTCTGACCGTCCTTGGGCAGTCTCTGCCTCCGCTACACTGGTTCTGTCATGGCACAGGCTCTGGTGGAGAATAAATTACAGAAGCTCTGGAACAAAGCATCACATTTTTCAAGAGAAAATATATACACCTGCGGATCTGATTTTTCGTAACACTAACATGTTAAGATAAACATGCCCTTCAGGAATACAAATAAAATTGGCAATTTGTACCCAGTTTTTGAGGTTTGTAACCTCTTCTGACTAAATTTAGAGCCATGCCTGCTCATCTGCCTTTTCAACATTCCTGGGTGGCACAGCTAATCTATTATAATTGCTACACAAAAGTAACCAGTTCAGTCTGTTTATTGCATATATGGCTTGAACTAAATAATTCATAGAGAATGGACATTAGAACTACCTAATTAGAAATGGCTAAGATGCATTTTTGCCATATTCTATGAAAAAATTACACTTCTAAATAAAAAGCATACTATAAAACATTTGATTTATTACACGGATTTGCTATTATAGTTTAATATCAGATCTGTTATGATCTGCAATCAAGGTAAAGTAGCTTTAGACTATTTTATGGTCTTTTAAGAGCACACAGCATGCAAAGTGTCATTTACATTATCTTATGACAGAATTTTTGCCACAAGTCACTGTACTACAGCACTTAGGGATGCAGTCACAGACCTACATTAGCTCTCCCAATACTAATATGTCAGAGGAAAATAATACTCCCTGAAAACGGAAACCAGGGGCGCCTGGGTGGCTCAGTCGGTTAAGCGGCCGACTTCCGCTCGGGTCATGATCTCACGGTTCGTGAGTTCGAGCCCCACATCGGGCTCTGTGCTGACAGCTCAGAGCCTAGAGCCTGTTTCAGATTCCGTGTCTCCCTCTCTCTCTCTCTGACCCTCCCCCATTCATGCTCTGTCTCTCTCTGTCTCAAAAGTAAATAAACGTAAAAAAAAAACAAAAAATTAAAAAAAAAAAACACCCGGAAACCAGAATTTTACATGTAAAATAGAGATTATCTATCAGTCTCAAACACTGATTAGCGTCTAACTTTTAAAACAAAGACAGCTTGGTTGTAGAAAGTGGTCTTTTATTTCTGAACTGAATTTATGCACTGACAATGACAGAGCATTTTAAAAACTCTCTTCCTCTCCCATCAAAACCCGGAATGTATTTTCTTTGCTTTGACAATGTCACCTTCATGTTGACTTCACGTTACTGTATCGTAACGAAGACAGTATTATACTAGAAAGTAGACAGATTTGCAGCCAGAGAGGTCTATGCTCAAGGGATCCTTTGGTCAATGACCAGCTCGGGGACTCTGGTGGAGCAGTTGTCTGGCCTCAGTAATCCTACCCATAAAGCAGAATGGTAACATCTAACCTCACAGGACCACTGCTAAGGGGCTGGCACAGTGCTTGACACCGAATACATACTCAATAACTAATAAATGCTATCCTCTTCTCCCAACACACTCCAAATAATGGCACTTCTAATTCTTACCACTTGATAGCACTAAGCTAGACTACCTCCTTACCTTAATTTCGACATGATTCTGGGTTGCAAATGTTGAGAAAATGTAGACCTACCACTTTTATCGTGACTTTTCAGTACGGTCATTTGCATAATGTAGCCACTCAATATATACTGGCTGAATATGTGAAACATAAACATGTAATATGAATTTTTTTCCCCTGAAAGTGTTTGGTGTGGGGAACTGAAGGAGGTTGGCAGTAGTAGGGAGAAGGGAAATATTACATTTTGCCTTGGAAAATGAACACTGCCTTGTATTTTATTCCAATTTAGCTTATAAGAACACCAAGGAGGGAAGCGAGGTAATTTAACAGTTTAACACGAAGTAAAAATTAGTACCAAGAAGAGAACTGTAAAATGTTAGCAGGGGGAAAGACCCAAAAAACTAACAGAATTTTTGTTCCTAGATTGTTTTTCATGTATCTCTAAATTTGTTGCTCTTATAAAGAGAAATCAAAACTAGAAATCTTTCGGACACACACACACACACACACACACACACAGGGTACCAAAGAACTATGTCAGAATCTGCAGAAACTGAATGCATTAAACTCCAACACTGAAAAACATATTAATGTTTTCATTAATTCAAACTGCTTCATTCAAAACAAGAAAAGCGTGACAGAGACTAAAAGTAAACAATGCTCTCTGAAGCAAAACAGAGAGTTATCTGAAACTATTAAAACAGAGTGTGCAAATTACCTAGAAATTTCTTTTGATTCTGATACAAGCAAAAGAGGCAAGAGCCAAATTGGACATTTCCTAGACCAAACACTAGTGTTGGCTTTGATCCAAAACACAGCACCAGTGTATTGATTTTCAAATGCAGTAGGTCCATCCTTTTCTAAAGTAAGATGTCTTGACTGCCCCAGGACCTTGAAAAGCCAGTCTGGAGAACAGACTGAAAAGGGAAATGATATCTCTTCTACTCATTTTTAGCTCTAAGAAATCTGGGGACACAGTATAAATGCATTACTGGTATATACACTTGGACAGTATAAGCAAGAGAATGCTAATGTAATCTGCCAGCACAGTTGATGTTCCTAAACTCAGATATTTCATTCAAGGGGCACTTGTGACCATGGTCACGGCTCTGAGTGGATCTGATGGAAAAGGAATGTTGGTTTCTCCCACGTGGGTTTCCTACTGGTTTGCCTCTGAGCAAACCGTCCTTAGACACTGTAGCTGAAGATAAGCAGTCATTCCAGAGCCAGAGCAGTGTGGTTCTGAAAGTTTACAGTCTTAACATTTAAGAAAATCAGAGGGGAATAATCTGTATGTAAAAGAATGGAACTAAGGAGAACCAAATGCTGTAAATTACTTCAGAATCAGTTTCACGAAATTACCATATCCCAAATGAAAGGGCTATACCTCACTCTCAAGATGGCTGGAATTCACTGCATTTTCCAGAAGATGTTCTCATTCTCCTTTGCGAGTAAGGGGGCTGTGAATGAAGGCTAGGACTGTTTACATGACTTTGTAATAATTTTCCCATCTTGGTTGTTTTGAGAAATCTTGCACAATAAGAGAGGTACTAATGGAAAGTGAAAATGCCATTCAGATTCTCTAAAATAACAAAAAACTAGATTCAAGAAATGAAGGCTAAAACTGATCTGAAGCAAAATTCCAGAGTGGATTGGTAAACAGAAGGTTAGAGAGACTTGTGAAAAGAACAAATATGAGTGAAGTCCTGAAGAGCAAACCATACACATTCAAGTTTTGTTCTTTCTGGGTTTTTTTTTTTGGGGGGGGGGGGGAGGGGTGCTAAGGAAGAAAGAGCTGCTTGGGAATGCCACACAGCGTATTTTTATTTGAGCTAAATAAAAATCATTATTTGCTCATGGAACTAGATGAGGACACCTGGGAAGAGAAGTTTGGTTTGGATGAGTGGGTACGTAAAGGGTTAAACAGGTGTCTGGGCTGAACTCTGTTGGTCAGTGATCGCAGCATGGAGGGAAGGCTCTAGTGCTGTGCCACACGGCTCTGTTCCTGGCAGCACTTTCTCAACACGTAAGCAACTACATAAATCAGGTAACTAATAGCATGCTAATTACATATATACATGTTCCAAAGCTGGCAGGGGAGGATGGTGGATGTAAGCTGTCAAAATTAATACTTTGAAACTGTTTCAACAGGCTAGAATAAATCCTTGGCCAAAGCCAACACTATAATATTTAACAGAGAAAAGTAAGTCATTTGTATATGACTTATTCTGGGGGCGGGGGTGGGGGGAATCAACTGTATAAATTTAGGTAATGCTTCAACATATTCATGTGAAAATACATGATTTTTTGATTAGGAACAAACAGGTTCAAGTTCTCTGAATAAAACAGACTTAGGTTGCACTAGAAAAATACATGATCCTGATCATAATGATAAATTATGCTTTTGGGTCTCTTTGCTCACCAATCCCCAAAACCCACCATTATGGGTTAAATTGTGTGCCCCATAAGATGTCTTAGGCTCCAGTACCTATGAATGTGATCTTACTTGGAAATAGGGCCTCTGCAGATATAATCAAGTTAAGAGGAGATCATTATTAGGGCAGGCCCTCACCCAATGTGACAGGTGTCCTTATAAGAGGGAAATTTGGATACAGAGACACAGAGATGCTGTATGATGACAGGTGGGGAACTGAGCTACAAGCCAGGAATACTAAGGATTGGTGGCAAGCCACTGGAAGCTAGGAAGAGGCAAGGAGGGGTTCTCCCCTATAGGATTCGGAGGCAACACAGCTCTGCTGACACCTTAATTTTGGACTTCTGGCCTCTAGAACTGTGAAACAATAGTTTTGTTCTTATAAAGCCACCCAGTTAGTGGTACTTTGTAAGAGCAGCCCAAGCAAACTCCTAAAACTCAAGCTTGCCTATCGCTATACACGTTGCTGTGCCTGCCCTGCTCGGTCTTAATTTCCTGACCTTTAAGCCATTACTTCGCTTGGGGAACTTTAGTGTCATTCTGCAAGACTCAGTTTCATGGTGTTCTCGGGCAGCAAGGCTTTCTGACCGCCCCTCCCCGCACCCCCCCTCCCCCGCTCCCCATGAAGTGGAGTGCTGTGTCTGCACTACGTCCACGGCAGCGTGTCCTCAGTGCATCTTGTGCGGCAGTCAGCAAGCTGCCTCACGGCCGGCGTGTCCGTGTCCGCGTCCTCGTTAGATGGGTACCTTTGAACTGCTTTCCTTTGTGTATCAGGCTCCAGAATAGTCAGCAGTCAAAATTCAGAAGAAAGGAGTGGAGGAATAAATAAATGAGGAACAACAGCCTGCTTTCTACATCGAACGTATTTGTTCTAAACCTCTCCTCTTCCCCAGTCTGGGCGCTTTTCGGAAGAGAATGAGCACAATAGACAAGTCCAGAAATCACAGCCTCTGAGGCAGGCACAGCTGAGGGCCTTACAGATGCTTGCCTGGAAAGGGAGACTATATATATATATATATATATATATATATATATATATATATATATATATACATATATATATATAAAGGCCTTTCTAAACACGACGTAGAGAGTTGCCACCACTAGCAGTGGTGAAGCAGAGAAGGATCTCACAAAAACTGACCTAGGAAGAGAGGATCACCGGCACTCAACAGAAAAATAAGTGCAGTGAATTCTTCCAAAAGTTAAATTTATTCTAAGATTAGTTTTAAAATGGCCTTTCTTTTTAGGAAGTGGTGGTGAAGAGTGGTGGTTATTTCAGTTTGTGTCCTTTTTGACAAAATATAATCTTAACTCTGTACCGGCTCTCTAACCTTAATTACTTTTGTTTAGTATACTGGCCCTTAAAATCCAAAACCTGGGGCACCTGGGTAGCTCAGTCAGTTAAGCATCCGATTCTTGATTTTTGGCTCAGGTCATAAGCTCAAGATCCGTAGACTGAGCCCTGCATTGGGCTCTGTGCTGACAGCGTAGAGCTTACTTGGAATTCTCTCTCTCCCTGTCTCTCTGCCCCTCCTCCCCTGCTCTCTCTCTGTCTCCATATAAAAACATAAACATTTTTTTTTTAAATTCAAAAACCTGGGGAACCACTAAAACATGCTGGGTTGGTGAGCAGGAGGTTGGTATCTCTGCTTTGAAAAAGGGACCCATCTGGAGGACTAAGAAAATTAATGTCAATAAGAATAATGGTTATGTGGACAGAATCACTGGGTAAAAGAATAATGGCAAAAACATCTTTTAAAAAACCCACAGTTCACAGCATTCCACTCATTTTAATTTTAAGTTATAAACTGGGACAAAAACAGCCCAATAAAACTCTGTAAAATTATACAGGAATTTACCATGCCCCCAATAAAGATATATCTGAGGGAAAAAAATGAGACAATGGGGAGAAGGCCTATGGTTAGCTTCCCTCTCTCCAGTTTTCTCCAGAATTCAGCTGAAGTGGGTACTATTACCAGCAATGATGCCTCCTTATACTTCCTGAATTATCCTGCTGAATTAGCAGAGCACAACCCTCACTCCCGACTTCCTGCTTTGTTCAGGGCTTACTTAACCTTGAATGCTTCAACTGTCAAGGTAAAACAGGTTCCGAATGTAAATGTTGTATTATGTCCTTTATCTTTAGAAAGGCCCTGTAGAATCTGCTAGGAGAGGATCTTCGTAAGAGAGCCCAAATCCTAGTGATACTAGAAAGTTACTGAAGACAGGGAATCAAAGGAAGTCACCAGAAAGTCTCACTACATAACACAGTCTTACATATATAAACACGTACATATATGCACGCACGCACACAGTTCTTTTCAGGTGAATGTAAAGTTCACTTACCCCAGATGCCATCCCAGGCCCTAGTGGGTGGAGATAGGGGTGGGGGGAGGAGAGGTGGCCTTTCTTTGAGCTTGAGTTGAAAGCAAAACGTAGGGATACGACATGATTATCTCCTGTGCTTACTGGAAAAATACACATAACATTCAATCTATAGGATGATCCTAATAATGACAATTCCCACTCTCTTCTAAGAAACATGGGACTGTTTTAGAATGCAGATAAAATAAAATACAAAGTGTTAAGTAAAAGTGAAGTACCCTTTCTCAGTACTTAACTATTCAGAGCTCAGCTTAACAAAGTATTTGTTTTTCTTTTACCTGGGTCGGTCCCCACTAGGCCGGTATCTGTCCCAAACTGTATCTGACGAAGGTGATAACTGTCCCCTTAACACCCGGGCCTACACTGGGCACACAATTAATTGCTCCATGACCTTGAACGCTTCTACTACAACACTCTCCCAAAGAAATCAGGGAATGTCTTTAAGCTGCAGCTTGCTTTCTAGATCTGTCTCTAAGCCCTGACACTTCAAAGGGTTTCCAAACCATACACTTCATTTTCAGAAGCAATGCGACAGGAATGAAGGGCAAGTGAAGAAGAGGATGGGGGGGGGGGGGGGGGGAAGGAAATAAGCACCTTTCGGTCCAGTAAATGAAAAATTACATTTCCTTCTGGTGGCTGAGCGTACAACACAAAGAGATACCCAATTATAGAAATCAGAGAAAAGTTGCAATGGAAATTCAGAAGATAATAGCCAACCAGCATTTTTTAAAACCAACAAACACTTCAGAGACATGTGAAACCATGAAACTCCTGCACATGAACCTTGAATGGTGCGCCTTAAGGAAAACAGAGACAGAGTGCATTGGTTTTAAATAGATGAAAACTTGAGGGGTCGGGACCTGCTCTAGTCCCATGTGTAATGAGCTGCCCACGTTTGTGTTCGGCAAGGATGATAATTTTTAACACTCAGTTCTATAAATATTTTCATCCTTTTCAATGAGAACAACTACTTTGAATTACTACTCAGAGAGGATTTATCTGCAGTACCTGAAGATTTCCATTTCTCTGACATCATTTTACCTAAGGAGATTTTGCAGAGAAGGAGAATAAGATGTTACTCAAATAACAAGTTACTCTTGAGTAAGCAAATGAGCTAATAAATGGGGAATCGGTACGAATCGGTACGTCTACCAAGTGTGCAACGGACAAGTGGGCAGTTAAGAACCAGGAGAGAAGCGATAGCAAGTGTTTGATTTCTATGATAAACTTTGTAAAGAACTGTCACATTCGATATGTTGTAAGGACTTTCACACACATATCTTGCCCAAGCCTCATGACAACCTGGCAAAGGAGATTAGTCCTGAATGGGACACAGGAAAGGAACGAAGACCGAGGAAGAAAGGGGGTCATCTTTGCACTGCACTGCAGCAGAGATGAACTGGAAAAGGAAGTCAGGTTATTTGGTAGGTGCTCAGTAAAAAGGAGTCTGAATCAGGTTCTTCCTGGAACTCATCGAATAGCCACTTCCAGTGACAATGTGCTTTAAGGAAACTTGGCTAAATGGGAAGAGCTTGTCACTACAGCCAAGACTGGACCAGTGCCATGAAGATGGTGTTGGGCCAAGGAAATAACGCAACACAACCCTCTTCTTTAGGAAAATGAAACCAAAACATTTAAGGCCAAAATCCATCTCTTTAAAAGTCACCATTTTAGGCTACGTTGAAAGCACAAGTTTTAAGTTTACTTTTATTAGTAGAGACTGGAGATAATTTGGGGGAGACAAAAAAAATTCTAATGTATACCTAAGACTTTATCCTGAAATGGGGGGGGATAAAGTAAAAAAAAAAAAAAAATAATAAAAAAATAAAAGGTCAAAGCTCTTTAGCTAATCACATAACAAAAAGCAAAATGATGAAGATTAAAATCTATCATAACCCACGGTGCAGAAGATAGAAAGAAAAAGGCATTTGGAATCTAAAGAGTATGTTTTAGACACAGGTGTTTATTCTCAACAAAGAGAAATGACACGGGACCTAGCTGTCACCTGAAAAAGGGATGAAAGAGTGCGCAGGACATTATTTTGGGGGAAAATATTTTTTAAATCGTGTTTTTTAAATTATCAAACCAATCCCTAAGTGGAAACATGCAAAGGTATAAGGATCTGCAGTACCACTGGGCTCTGGTCAGAATGTGGAGGAGTAGGGAGACTAAAGGTGTCACAAATACCCAGGAGTGTCCAGTCCCTCAACTGGTGGAGCCTCTTACTGTTACATCCGCACAGCAAACCTGACACATGACAGGTGCAGGACAGCAGCCTCCTAGGGAACTGTTCACACTGTTGTGTGGGAAAAACGTTAATGTGCTCGAGACAACAGTGACAATCAAGGTCTTGACATAAACCAGCTCCTACCCTTGCTAAAAGAAGAGAAGGAAAGCAACGGGGTGTTCAGCGTTTCTTGTCATTTGCTCTCCTCAACTGCAGAAGGCTCAGAAGGGATTTTCATAAACTCTGAGCTAATTGGCCTTGCAATCCTGATGTAACCGTATCCCATGTAGTTGTGCCAATTAAAAACTTCCCACTCGAGGAGGACTCTTCTCCCCAGGATCTTCATTATGTACTTCTAAAACTACACGTAATGTTAACTGTTCTTGGCTTCTTTTCATTCCTAGGGCACATGTATGGATCAGTTCCCACAAGATTCATCCCACAGGTATTCCATGCATTTTTAAATTATTTATGTCTTAGTGGCTTCATTGCTGGCAAAGAGAACCAGACATTCATTAAAACTATAATTTGAGATGGTCACTGAGTCTGATGTACTTCTGCACAGACTACAAATTAATTCAAGCCTCCATCCCAACTGGGTTTGGATAAGCTGTCCGTCATTCTTTCCTCTTATTTGACACTGGGCAGCTCATGTCAGAGTATAAAATTTGGTTGTTTTTCCTTTTCTAATAGAGATAAAACACACTCTCTCTCAAATCAGCAACGATGATAACAACAACAAAGTAAAGACCCCCAGGTTGCAGACAAAATGGCCAGAAAGGCACACACCTCTGGCTAAAAGCAAACTGGCCATGCTCACAGGGCAGTGGACACTCTGGAGCCAAAGCTTAAAACCATTTCTCTTATGGAAAAGATTGAGAGTAGGTACAAAGATTCTGTGGCAAAGATTACATAGAAATATTATAAGTAATCTAAATATTAATTAAACTGCAGAACAGCCTGGGATGGAAAAGCTATGTAGTCAATGATATTGTATATCCTTGTTACAATACCCTTGTTACTTTGCCCCAAGCAAAGAGGGAACAAGATACGGTATTTCCTGAGCTATAGACTGTCAAGAAATCATATACAAACATCCCTCCCTTGTTTTCTCTTGAAATACCTCAACCAACTCTATCCAATAGGAACAGAATTCAAACCACAAATGTGACCCACATATGTAACTTTAAATTTTGTAGTCACCACACTAAAAAGAGAAATATGAAATTATTTTCAACGTTTTACTTAACCAAACATATCGAAGATATTATTTCAACACGTAATCCGTGTCAAACATCAGAATGAGATGTCTAACATTTTTCCGAAGTCTGAAATCCAGGGTGCGTTTGACACCTCAGGCACGTCTCCATTTGGACTGGCCACATTTCGAGCACTCTGGAGACTCCGGTGGCTGGTGGATATCCTGCTGTTTGCACAGATCTGGATGTTTATGTATTGCTGTCTCTTCTGCAGTTCAGCATTTCCCTCGCCATGGGAAATAGTAGCCTGACACCATTTAAATCACGGCTACAGCAACTGGCAGCTACTACTTTAGATTTCTTATGGTAGCTGCCTACAGTGGGCACAAATTAGGGCAATAATCTAACTTTTGTACTTTCAAGTGATTTTTCTAAACTTGGCTGTAAGGGAAATACCAATCATTCACTTTGGGGGGGGGGAGGGCTAATCTTTGCAAATGTCTGAACAACAAGATATACTTGAAACATCCTGAAAGATTTTTCTTTTGACTTACTTGGTAAGATCTTACGTTTACTCTCACAGTATAAATTATGTCTCATGGCACATTCATGGCAGAACATTCTATAATTCTTCCTTTACCATCCCCAACTCTTGGGGCTTTGGATGAGCTTAAATCATATACTTTAAATGAAATGAATGACACATATGAAACAGGACTGCACATCAGAATGCCATCTCAAACATTTGCTTGGGAAGCCTCATTTCAAGAATAAAAATCTGGGGGCACCCACATGTCTAATCACTGTCTAAAAACAAGGAACTGACTAAATCTGAAGCCAATTGGCCTGCATATCTGAGATCTGCACTTGTCTCAAGTATCATATTTTAACTTTATTCTACACCACATGATGTTAGGGAAAAACCAGGGCAGATACTAGCCTCTAGAGCACCTTTCATGCAATTCAAAAAAAAAAAAAAAAAAAAAAAAGATATTCTCTATTGGAGGAGGAAATCACTTACGCACAGGACTTTGTGACTTGAGTGTGAGACAGAGTTTAGCCCCACATACCCCCAGGCCAGGCATGTTTTGTACAGGTGGCAATGTCCCCAATTGCACATAAAGTCCTGGGAACAATGCATACAATAGCAAATCTGGGTAGCAAGCTCTGGACACAGCAATGAACTCAATATGTAGGCTGCATATTTCCTATAGGTGCATAAATACTAAGAATGCCATCCTTATTGAATACTGTAAAATGGGGATAACCCCTCCTGATGGACAGGTGAAGCAGGAGACAAGGAGCAGAAATCCAGATTTTCAAAAGGTAAAAATGCTGTTAAAGATATACACTGGAAATTAAAGTTTCTGAAGTTAAGTGAGTTCTTAGTATGAATAAACACACGATGAACTTCATAAAAAGGTTTTCTACAAATGTTCATAAGGTACATAATAAATGATTCTGAAAAAGTCCATCTAATGGTATAAATGGGAAAACCGGAACTTGTTGATCACACACTTTTTCATTCTTCTTTTGCTACAATAATTTGATTATAACAGAATATTTAATTTTGCCTGTGTGCTATAAAAAACATTACTGTACATTCTACTGTCCATCTCAATAGGGTTTAAATGAAAATCTACAATCACTTCAAGCCAAATTCACTGTCTCCTAACCAAACCCAATAGTCCTCCTACATTGGAAAAGCAGGCAGAGCATCCTGCTGTCTATCAGTCCACCTATCTAGTGATCTATCTTTTTTCTCTCATATGTATTATAATCTTGTTAAAGACAGGAAGCATGTCTTATTCATTTATATGTCCTGTATCTACCACAATGCCTGTCGCATAACAGGTGCTCAATAAATGGTGGTTGAACTAATGTAAAAAACATTAAACTGTGAAAAGGTAAGGTAGTGGCCATAAGGCACAGACTACAGGATGAACACAGAGAAATAGCCAATAACCACTCACCAGTTAGAAGAGAACAGGAGAGGGAAAGGAAAGAAAGGAGCTGCACTTGTTCCATCATGACCTATCTGTGTGAAGCACTGGTGGAAGAACTTTACACATATCACTCACTGAGTCCACCCCTGCCCCCCGCCCCTTTATGACTGAGAACACGGAGGCCAGAAAGGAAAAGCAACCTGTCCAGGGTCATCCACCTATTACACACGGAGCCAGGACTGAACTTGGCTTGTCTGTGCCGAATTGCATCCCTTTCCCTGTGCTCTCGGCTCCAGGGGAGGAGCCATTAGAGAAAAAGCCAAGACCCAGCTGTACAGACTCTGGAGAAAAGTTCTGTGCTCCACTGTCTAAGTAGCTATCTTTCTTCTCTCTCCTTTGCCTGTCACACATCTCATTCTGTTCTACGAAAACAAGTTTATTTTCATTATGAGCAACGTTACAATCTGAGCATAAACTCTAAATTAATGATCAAGTTACTCTAATAATATTCAACATAAAATTCCAGGAAAACAAATTATTTCGAGCCTTTGAAGTTTATGGTAACAATGGTTTTGTTACCTGTTGTTTTCCCTGTTTTTGATGTAGCTGGAAACAAAGCTATGCTGATGCTCTAAAATTATTTGTGACAATCGAAAATGGAACAACATTCGTAAATTCATTTTTGCCACAGTGCTGGGAACTGAAACACAAGGATTTATTTATTATTATACACCGTGAACTAGCTTAAAACAAGGTTTTCAGTAAAGTGTCCAAAATAGTAAAATAAGTATATGTATATGCTCAAGTGTATGTACACATCTTTACACATGTGTATACATGTATATATACATATATATATTAAATAGCCTTGTGACTAAAGTAAAATGTAATAAGGTATAACATTTGTAAAAGACTAGTTTTCAGTTTATGGGTTTTCTTATTACACAGAAATATATACATATACATATATATATATATATATATATACACACACACACACACACATACACACACATACATGTATATATATTTTCTTACACAGAAATATATTTTACTTATTCTTAAAACTTCTTTTAAAACTTTTATTAATTTTTGAGAGACAGAGTGTGAGTGGGGGAAGGGTAGAGACAGAGGGAGACAGAATCTGAAGCAGGCTCCAGGCTCTGAGCTGTCAGCACAAAGCCCGATGTGGGGCTAGAACCCATGGACTGCAAGATCGTGACCTGAACCAAAGTCAGACGCTCAACCAACTGAGCCACTCAGCTGCTCCGACATAAATATATTTTAAAGGCACAAATTCTGTCCTTGAATTGGTCCTGTATGGACAATGATTAATGCTCATCAAATGCTCATAATATTCGAAGCACTATGTAAATCCTTGTCCCTGCCCTTTAGAGGCCTGTACTGTTTGGGTTCCCATCTCTCAATCATATTCCTTCCCCTTCTCCCCTCCTTCCCCAGGTAAATTTGGTGCTCTGTTGTGTAGACCTTAATGAATCAGTTTAGGTTAACTAAATACATGTATTTTAACTTTTTTTTTTCAAGGTTTTTTAACGTTTATTTATTTTTGAGACAGAGAAAGCATGAGTGGGAGAGGGGCAGAGATGGGGAGACAGAATCCAAAGCAGGCTCCAGGCTCCAAGCTGTCAGCACAGAGCCCAACGTGGGGCTGGAACTCAAGAGCCGTGAGATCATGACTTGAGCCGAAGTCGGACACTCAACCAACTGAGCCACCCAGGTGCCCCCTAAATATACTGATTAAATACTAATCAGTAAACTATGAGGAGAGGTTCTTTAGCAATGAGATTACTTTGGATTCTTAGTTTCTTCCAACTTTTGTATGTTTTTCATTTTTTTAATAAGCAGATCTTATTTTTGAGAGAAAATATTAAACCATACCGTTTTTAAAAAACCTCTGCTATAATTTATTAATGGATCAATATTAAAGAACATTAGCCAAAATATTAAAATAGTTGTGAGATTATCATCTGAAGACATATTTAATTCTGCTGAATTCTGCTGGAATTCATATTGAATTGCACTGAAGGATTCAAAAAGGGACATCTTTGGGTTATGTCCTTATGGTGAATGTGAGACTGTGGAACACAGTGGAAGTAAGAATGTCTGAAAACATACTCCCAAGAGGCCTGACACTGGCTTTTGGGTCACCAAGGAGTAATCTAGTAACAGCAGAAACACAGCTGACCTCCAGGTACTTAGGGGAAAAGGAAGAAAGAAAGGGAATCTCAAAGGAAACAATGAAAAATTATAGGAGGCTGGAGAGTGTGAAAAATCAACAACTCCTGGAAAACATGTGAAGCAGATGCAAACGCAATAATGAAGAAATGTAGATAACCAGAATTTTCTGAATTACAAATTACAAAAGACGGGCAAAACTGTTGGCCACCATCCAGAAAAAAAAAAAACAAAAACCCAAAACCTTAAGGTCAGAGCTGCAAAAACCAGGAGTATGTGTCCATCCCTTGATAAACAGGTAAAAAAAACCTTCCAATTTAATCCTTTAGAAAACTGGGATAACTCACAGGTGTTGTCAGTGAATATACAGAATATATAGATGTTTTTAAAAAACTGCTATCCTAAAACACATGGAAGTCTGAGAGGGAAGATCAATGTCTTCAAGCTGACTTAAGCACCCAACTATTACAGAGGATGACCCTTAATCCAATGATTAAGAACATAAGGACATTTTCATAGCTTACTCTCATTTTTTCTATTTCTCTGTGAAATGTTCATTTTTTAAAAAGATTATAAACCTGGCAGATGCTCTTATAAAGTGGGAAACATTGATTTTCTTAGACTTAAAAAAAGTACACATTTGAGTAGACAAGTAAAAATTGTTAACAAAATCAGGGTCATGTCGAACATACAAGTATTCAATCTTTTTCACGTAATACACTGTGAGAATTTTTTGCATGTCATTAAGTATTTTTCAGAAAAAAGATGTGTAATGATTCTAACATGTTTTAATGGGCACACTATGAATTCATTATTTCTGAACATTTAATTTGTTCCCAATTTTTTAATACTATAAATAGTACTGTGATAAACATCCTTTTACTGATTTCTTCAGCCCCGTGATTACCTTCCTTCCACTCGGCACTGAGCCCTGAGAACTAGCACTGACACTGAAGCTCATAGCCTGGTACCACTGTCAAGAATAGAAAGTCTCCCTTCTGACAGCCGACAAGGGGCAGGGGAATCTCATGGTCACCATGAGGTGGGGAGGGTTAAGAGTCCAGAGAGAAATCAGAACTGGAAAAACAAACCATAAATCTACTTACATTGCCACAAAAACAGACACATTAATTAGATAACATCTGAGAATATTCTCCCTGTTCTTGGGGAGACCTAGAGATGGATATCCCTAAATGAAGAGGGGATAAGACAGCTGAGCTAGAGTACCAACTGTTTTCTGTTTTGTTTTTATTTTTAAAACATTTTTTTAATGTTGATTTATTTTTGAGGGAGACAGAGAGAGAGACAGCCAGCATGAGTGGGGAGGGGCAGAGAGAGGGAAACACAGAATCTGAAGCAGGCTCCAGGCTTCGAGCTGTCACAGCACAGAGACCAACGCAGGGTTTGAACCATGAACCATGAGATCTTGACCTGAGCGGGAAGTCCGATGCTTAACGGACTGAGCCTCCAAGGCGTCCCTGTTTTCTGTTTTAAACTGAACCAGCAGAGTACATTAAAATGACCAAATAATTTTATCTCAGACCTCAATTTCCCTTCCATTCCAAATTTCACAATAAATACTTGAGTGGATAAATGAAATGTGAGCAAGATCTAAAGCTGGAATTTCACCTCCAATGTATGTCTTTTCAAACATTTACAACTAAACTGAAATATATAATGTGGTCCACTAGTAAGATTGAGAAAACGCAATAAAAAATTTACTCTCCAAAAGAAAAGTTCAGTAAACCTGGCAAGAACTTCCTTAAATCCTTGTTCAATCTAGCAATGATACATGAGTTTCATTTCGCAGCCTTATGTTTGATCTCAAAACCTAGTAGAACTGCCTGTGAAATCTAGTGACAGTAACATGTTATTCAAAGGGCTAATTAAAGATGCCCTGGTTCTGAGCAGCTGCCTTATTACTGTCATTTACAGAAATTTGTCTTAAATATCTGACCCCTTCTCCTTGAAGAAAATGACGTCTACTCATGGTTGGCATAGTATCATGCCTTGCTTTTCTTTGGGAGGCAAATTCTCTTCTGAGAGATTGAAAGGTACAAACTTCCAGTTTTAAGATAAAATATATTTGAAAGTTGCTAAGAAAGTAGATCCTAAAAATTCTCATCATAAGAAAAAAATGAACTACGGGTGGTGATATTAATTAGACTTCTGGTGGTGATCATTTCACAATATATACATATATCAAATCTTTATGTTGTACACCTAAAACTAATAGTCAATTATATCTCAATAAAAAATCACCTGAGACATAGGTTTCTATATACGTTTAAACATCTAAATAGACACCACTAGTGCCCCTTGCAGCTACTAAAAGATGCAAAATGTGTAAGTAAGATTCGAAATGTGTAAATGCAAAGTAAGAAAACCCAACCTGGCATTATTTTACACTCATTTCACTCATTATACTCATTTCTTAATAGTGCCAGATGCCTATTTATTTAAATGGTCACACAGAAATAGAAGGTTTTTTAGAGGTCAGACACTCCTTCCACTCTGAAGCATCCACACCATTTGTTCATATTAGAGTCCTTAAGAGGCATGTATCAAGTTAGCAGTAAAGAAGGGAATTTTTTTTAGGAAAAATTTTACAGTGTCATCAATCTACTACAACCCAAACAAGGGATCGTCAAGTGATATACGAAAAAATGATTATCTCCTAAGAACTGGAGTAAGGGACCTAAGAAGCCATCATGGCATGGAACACACCTCACAGAAACTGACTGATGAAACCAAATTATGATCAGGAAGTAGGTTACTACTTGGGTCAAAAATGCTCACTGCAGTCAAATGCTGTATCCTAGGAAGGACAGTGCACAGTTCTCACAGGGTAAGGAATTCCCCTTTCTGTGGAACCTCAGGCAAGACAGAACCTTATTTCCAGTGAATACTCAAAGTAAAATCAAAAGTGTCCTTTACTCCTACCTTCAAAAGTTGGCTGTTTAGCATTTCAGAAATTCTCTTTGAATCTCGTAAATTTAAGAAAAACAAAAACATCAAAATCCACATTAAAATGACAAACCCACTTTTGTTAGCATTGCAGCATTGACCCCATTGTCTTACTATAGCCAAATCATAGCAGGGGTTCTGTTCTAGGTTTGCATATGGAAATGGAACAAGTTTATTTGGGTCCCCTGTTTCATTACTAAACCTATCGGATTACTGGTTCTAATTAAGGACTGTGTTACTGGCTATCACAGTTATTAATGTGTATTATTACCATTATAGGACATTCTGACTTCTGCTATGAGTCACCTGGAGTAAAATAACCAACCAGAGAAAACAGGAGTAAGGATGACACAAGATGCCTTCTTGTGAAGCATTTGTGATGGTAAAATACTATTTTATAATTTTTGCTTGGACAGTAGGAGAATAATGACAACTGGAACCTAAAAATAATTCATCCTGAAGATGAGACCACAGTGTATCTATTCTAATTTTCATGTGTGTTATTAATTCAATAAATTCTTTACATAGTATTTTTTTTTTCAAAGTTCAAGAACATAAGCTTCTAGAAACTGGATTTACTGACTGAAATTAGACTGATGTTAAAAACAATATTGTAGGACTTGCCAACGTATGTTTTATTTCCTACCGTATCTTTTGTTGGCCAAAACAAACAGCCTGGAATTAAGAAAACAGGTACCATTTGAATGGACATTTTTGTTTTTTTAACCTGAATGTTATATTTTCAAAAGGTCAACATGAGGGGCGCCTGGGTGGCTCAGTCCATTGAGCAATTGAGCGTCAGACTTGATTTGAGCCCAAGTCATGATCTCAGGGTTGGTTCCTGAGATGGAGCCCCACCCAGAGTCAGGTTCTACAATGACAGGGCAGAACCTGATTGGGATCCTCTCTCTCCCTCTCCCTTTCCCCTCCCCCAAAATAAATAAACTTAAGAAAAAAAAGTCAACATGAAATCAATAAAATTGACCTATTTCTGGTATCTTAATAACTAATTACTGACATGGTCCTCACAAAAGCTAGTAAAATAGGTAAAAAAAGGTAATTGGTAAGCATTAATACAGGTGGGGCAGCATGTATTACTAAAAAGGCAACAGTTCATTCTCTACAAATTTTAACCTACAAACATTTACCTTTCTGAAATAAGTTCAAAGCCTTACTCAAAGACAGAAGACGGGCAGGTGCATTTTTATATTCCTTCCACATCTAATGATGCTTGCCTGCCTTGAGAAGCATTTTAATGTAGGACTCTAACAATATATGGAAACATTAATGTGTTCTATGAAGATGCAAACATAAGCTATTCAAAAGGAAGAGGTCAGAATTTAATGTTCAAGAGGCATTTATAAGGGGATGGCAAAAACTTCACAACTATGACATTTCATGGTTATGTACTGAGTGTTTACCATATGCTAGCACTCAGTCTAAATGCTGGACTAGATGTTGGACTAGAGAGGACAGAGAGGAAAACCCAGTGTTTAATACAGGTAGGTGTTAGGTACAGGGGCTACAGGGTGTCCGTCTGTTCCACTTAGCATCATCTTAGTAGCCCATCTATTTAGCACAGTGCCTGACATACGAGTAGATATTCAAATAAAAGTTTATTAAACTGAACCTGGTATACAATGATTCCCCCAACTGGATAGGCGATGCATCATTAATTCTTAACTTAAAACATGATGACGATAGTTATAGTAATAGAAACTTCCTTCTGTGAGTGTCTATGGATTAGTTAGTTTATATGACAGCTAGGCTATGTCTCTGTCTCTCCTAAAAATAATCTTGGAATGTTTGGTACTACCCCTATTTTACAAAAAAAGGAGACGAAGCTTCAGAGAAATTTACCCAAGATTATACAGTAATTTTAGTAGAATGACATAGAAAGTAGAGTCCTTCTTCTTCCCATTGAAAAACCCACATGTTAAGGTGAGTAACCTGTAGGACATTCAGGTCCTATAGACTAGTAGACAAAAACATCAGACAGTAAGTTGCTCAGGATAGCAGGAGAGTGCTATACCAGACATTGTCACACCAGAAATAATCAGTTTATAAACGGCAGCTGAAAATACAGGAGAAGGAAGGAAGACCGAGTTATCAACATTTCCACGCAGGAAGAATAGCCTGTATGGAGAGGCTAACAGAAAGGGGACAGGGGGAAGTTCTCAAGGGAGACCTGAAACTACCCATTCCTGAGAAAGCCTGTAATAAGGGTCAGAATGTCACAGTCTGTGTAACATAATTTCCATACTAAAGATGAAGAAACTGAAACTTAAATGTTTAGTGAATTCTTAGGATGATTCTGTAACCAACCTTTGTTAGTAACTGGTGGATGCAGGGCTTGAAAACAGGTCTTGTGCTTCTTAAACCAACTCCAAATCATATGCTTTGTTTCTCATTTATTCTTTGAGAAGACAGCCCAGGTAAACTGTATCCCTTTAAATCCTAATAAAAAAGTAGGGAAATGCCCAATGGATGGGCAGAATGGGAACGAATCAGGTTGCCAGAGCTTCCGACTGGTTAGAGTCTCTTTTAACTGTTAAATATTTTGACTGTCACTCGAAAAGGGGATGGTAAGTAGCAGGAATAATCTTTCCCTTATAATGCCGTGTGTAAAGGTTTCAGAAGGGTAGATATCAATCCCTTTAACCGTCCAGGCTATGTCAAGCATGGTGGCATAAATAGTATCCTAAGCAGAAAGTGATTGTTCAGAGTAAAGGACTGTGGTATTACCTTCACTTTAGACTTCACAGAACCTAGCACAGAAAATGCTCTTGATACATATTTGGCGAATTACTTGATAAACACATTTCCCCCCAATTTCGGAAGACTTCTTAGTCTACAAGGTCTCCTCAACCACGAAACATCTCCCATGCCTGCCCATTTAAAAACAACAACAATTCCATTCTTGACCTCTTTTGGCATGGGTCTTTACAATTCTTATCAGAGATGGGCTATAATATTAGTCACCATCAGAATGTACTTTTTAATTCAGATATGACAACCCACATGTGATGTTAAAAATACTTAACACCCAATAAGACATAGGCACCAACCAATCAAAATGTGCAGCAGCCAGTGGGCCCTCCCAGGGCTGAATGTGGGACCTGTGCCAGCCTGATCACTCCTTCAGAATAGCAGCCCACTTTCTTGTTTTCCTAAATGGAGATTTTGTTCCTTTTGTTCAATTTTTTTCATTAAAATTACATCAAGAATCATATCATATCCTTAAAATACAGACAAATCATAGAAAATATCCAACTCTCCTTCCTATCTACTTCTAAATTTAACCTAGATTGACCTGAATTGCCATGTTATAAACTAGCTTGAGCTTCCATTCTGTCCCTTACTTCTAATTAAAGATAAATAAATCAACACAGAAATGGGGTTAGAGTGAAAACAGACAGCAAGCAAGAGATGCTACATATGAACTCTCTCGATGATTAATGCTATGACTGAGTCTTTCATTTGTTTTGTTTGTTTTAATGTGTATGTATTTATGTTGAGAGACAGAGAGAGAGAGAGAGAGAGAGAGAGAGAGAGGCAGAGAGAGGGAGACAGAGAATCCCAAGCAAGCTCCTCACTGCCAGCTCAGAGCCCGATGCAAGGCTCGAACTCATGAACCATGAGATGATGGCCTGAGCCAAAACCAAGAGTCGGAAGCTTAACTGACTAAGACATCCAGGCGCCCCAAGTCTTTCATTTGTTTTAAGTCATTCTTAAAAGTTAAGACTTCAAAGGCAATACAATGCAATGGACGAACCAAAAACAGAGGTTAGTGGTCTTGTGTCCAATTACAAAACCTTCTAAACACTGCAGAATTCTGAACAAAATTTCTTAAAGCTTCCAAAAACACCATAGAGAACTTTTATTTTTCAATTGGGTTCCTCAATCTATTTAAACTAAATGTAATTATTATGCAAAAGTTCCTTTTTAAGAAAAGCTAACTATGCAAAAGAATGGCAACAAAAGAAAACTCATTGTTTGCTTTTCCAGAAGTACTATGAAAAAGAGATCCTCTCTTATTACCAGTGGGAAAAAAAAAATAAGTGCAAAACTATTGGTCAGAGAATGGGTCTTTGCAGTTTAACTTAAATCACGTAAGAAATGATTATCAGAGAAAGAATGAATGACTTCTAACTAAAAGCATAAATCACTTTTAGTGTTAACACAGAGGTGGAGCCATGGATGATTTCTTCCTTTCTAAGGGCCAGCGATTGCTCAAAATACTAAACAATATTCTAGCCTTGGTAGCTGTATTAATTCAAATGGTTTAGTTTCAGTGAAAAAACCCAGCATATTGCTCAAAAGGCATTTCAAACCACATAACTACCAAAGTAAATACAAACCTGCAAAAACATAACATTCTTGAACAATAATTTTTCTAACACCATGCTAGGCTTATTTAAACACAATTTTTACCTTATTTTTAACCCCATGTGTAACAATCATATAGTATCCAATATCTTGATGTAAGAGGACAGTCACAAGAATGGATTTCACTGATGCAAAAGACCAAGTAAGGCTGTAGAACTGGACAATTATTTGTTGTAGAATGGTGGACTAATCTGTTTCCTCACTGGAGGTCATCAAGTATTGGTATAAATAACCAACCCTGAATCAAAGGTTGGTCTGGCCACCACTTTCATCCATGGAATGTGCGATTCTGAGAGTTACATTTTTACTGATCTCTAACACCATATAATATTATCACAGGAATCATAACATTTCTAAACTAAAGAACTCTGCTGCATTTCACGAGTCATATCTGAAATCTAGCCTAACAGCACACCAACAGAGGGGCTCTGATATCCCTGATTTTCTGTTTGAATAGACTGTTTATACTTACAAAGTGCTTTCTCATGATCTCCATCTTAATTTAGAGTTCATGCTTGAGAAAGGAGGCTAAAATAAAGGGTAACAAATTAGACATTGTCCATTGCATGGAGAAGAGTCAAGGGCAATATTTCTGAACTTTGACCATTCTAAAATAGAACAATGGCCTGCATGGTCATTATCTCAAATTTTACTACCTGAAACAAGTATTTCTAATTGTGATCCAATTAAAGAATGTTAGTATCTACTGCACTTAAAACATCATATGAAAGGACATTATTAAATAAATCTACCCAAAACCAATATTGGATATGTTTTTTTTAATTTTAATTTTTAAATGTTTACTTATATATTGGGGGGTGGGGGAGGGGGGGAGAGGGAGAGAGGGAGGCAGCGGGAGAGAGAGAGAGAGACAATCCCAAGTAGGGTCTGTGCTGTCAGCACAGAGCCCGACGTGGGGCTTGATCTCACAAACCATGAGATCATGACCTGAGCTAAAATCAAGAGTTGGACACTTAACCAACTGAGCCGCCCAGGTGCCAAGTACTTTTTTTTTTTAAAGGGGTGTATGCATTTGACACTCTAAATAGTCCCTACAGACATTTTTGAAAGGTATCTCACTCAAAACATCCTCTTCACCAGAGGAATGAACAGATTTCTAGTTGATGTTTTTCATTATTTTACTTAGAAAAGTAAATACCACATTTATCCATCCATCTATACATCCAGACATAGAAGCAGCTGTGTGCATGTATGTGTGCATACATGTGCATAGGTACAAACTGACCTGCTGTAGAAAGGGCTCAAGGGAGCTTATAAACAGGCATACCCTACCAGATAGAATAAAGGTACAAATCAATGGCAAGGAAGACAGGAGGCAAGGGAAAATGAGGCAGGAAGGAAAGGGCTTACTAACAAAGGTCAATTGTTTCAAGTGCCACACTTCTCATGGGTGGTGGTTAAGTCCGAAGAGCTTGTCTAATGACTGTCACCAGGCAAACATAGTGAATGACCTGGAGAGGAAGTATCTGATTGACAAGAAATCTATCCTAAACAGCTCTTCAGCACAAGCATAGTTCACTGATAATTGGCCCTAATGATAACTCTGAAATTCAAGTGTTAAGTGTAACCTGAATCATGATAGAGAAATGTATTCCCTTATATCCTTTTGCTATAAGAATTGACAATTCATATAAAACACATAAAGTAAAAATCTATAGTCAGAAAATTGGATTAATTACTATAACCGATTTCTTGACTAAACTGAAGATAGCTCAGTTATTGATTATTATTTTTTTTTTTAAATTTTTTTTTCAACGTTTTTTATTTATTTTTGGGACAGAGAGAGACAGAGCATGAACGGGGGAGGGGCAGAGAGAGAGGGAGACACAGAATCGGAAACAGGCTCCAGGCTCCGAGCCATCAGCCCAGAGCCTGACGCGGGGCTCGAACTCACGGACCGCGAGATCGTGACCTGGCTGAAGTCGGACGCTTAACCCACTGCGCCACCCAGGCGCCCCGAGTTATTGATTATTTGGAGATACGAATCCCTGGTTTATTAACGCATTTTGTGCATAGATATTAAATATCAAAAAACAGAAGCAAGCAATGTTCTAGGTTCCCAGAAAGACAAAAAGTAACCCTTTAATTCTCCCTATCACAGGGCTGAAAGGAATCTGCCAAGGGTTTTAGACAGGTTTCATCTCACATCCCAACTCTGATGTTTGTATTGTGTAGGGAAGGGTTCTGAGGGCCAGCCAGGCCTCGCAGGAAAGGGCATTCTCATCAATTTATCGGCGATTCTGACAGGGAAGAGGAATTGAGGTGGCAAGTTGCCACTTACCTGTTTATTCCTTATCTCAGTTCAATTTGCTTGATGTTACCAATGAGGCTTAAAGCGGTTGGTTATTTATTTACCATTTCTTTTTAGATTTATTAATTTGTAGCCTGCCTTATTACCAAAACTATTTGTGTGTTACAGAAATACACATAATAATAGTAAGCAGATGAGAAAAACAGGGTAAGAGAGAAAAAAAATACATATCCTGGGGGAGAATAAAGTTTGTCCCTGAGGCAAATTCTAAAGCCTACATTTTCACTATGGCCTTTTTCAGCACTGAGTAATCCATATTCAGTGATGTATTAGAGAGGGAGAGGCAGAGGCAGAGGCAGAGGCAGAGGGAGAGAGAGAGAGTGAGTGTGTGTGTGTGTGAAATATGCACCTCAGAAATGGGACAGGTCCTGGGGCACCTGGGTGGCTCAGCATCCGACTTCAACTCAGGTCATGATCTTGTGGTTTGTGAGTTCAAGCCCTGCACCAGGCTCTGTGCTGGCAGCTTAGATGAGTCAGGAGGATTGGGGAGGAGCAATGCGGGTAGGAGAGGAAAAATCAACGCAGGGCTGGAAGGCAACGCAGATCTGGTGGGCTGCAGACATACCCAAGGGTCCACCACAGCTGGAGTGAAGAGGTGGTGAGGTCAGAAAAATAGGGGCCGGCGGGCGGGGGGGCAGTAGATAACACAGGGTCTCATAGCCATCGTAAGACTTGTGAATGACATGTAAAGTGAAAAAGCCACTTGGAGTCAATAAGCCAGGACAAGTAAGTTTACCTGTCTTTGGAGACAGGGCCAACCTGTACATTTTGTGCAGATGTGGGCAGCAGAGGAGTACACAGATTTTAGGCACACACCCAAAGATGTTTATCTTTATGGTTCATATTGGTCCATAACATGAAAAGACAGGCTCAGATTGTGACACATCCTGGCAACTGCGTCCGTGTGACAGCAGCACTCCTTGGATGGTGCGGCTGGGGAGATACATAGGTACAAGAGGGGAACGAGGGTTGCCTAATTTGCTGCTGTCTGAGATCATGTATGAAGTGCTACCTCCTCATTTCTCTTCAATGTGGTATTAAAATTCTTCCTCCTGGACATGTGTAAGTGTTGGACCCAAGGTGGAAACCTTGGTCTAGCTGTATCAGGGGTCAGAAAACCATTAATCTATAGAATAAGATCAGGGTATTCATGGATCCAATAAAAAAAATAAAACCAGTCCCAAAAAACTCATAACCAATATATCATTGCTGTCTGTGGAAGCTGAGTAAAGACTGGTGCTATTAGAACAGACAGCCAGAGAGGAAAGCAGAGGACAGAAGGAGAGGAAACTCACAGAAACTCTAGCATGATGACCTACTTCCAGAAGAATGTTCCTTCAAGATCAAATCTGGGAACTTGTCAGGAAGTCATAGTAGAGAATAAAACAGACGCACAGCCTACACGAGGTTTAGAATCTAGAACCAAATATTTTAAATTGTGACTTATAAAGCCACCAAAACACAAGTGAAGTAAACTCCTATGGCTAAAACACATCTTCAGGCAAGTTACTGAATGTTTCTGGTCTTCAAACATTAAAAAGAAGGACAACTGATTCAAGGCCAAAGTGAATTTCAAGTGAGAATGGGTAGAAGAAAAGCACATTAAAACAAAACAAAACAAAACCCTTCCTTTTTCAAAAGATGTCCATCAAGCTGAGTTGCTGAAAATCATGATTTTGCGTATTTGCCGATTTTAGTGTTTAATGACAGCTGAGGAACTACTGTCTTTATAGGGACGCAAAGAGAAGGGACTAGATTTTCCTTTACAATGGAAATGCCACTAGATATTTTAAAATATCATCAACCTCAAATGAGCCACTCTGACAAGAATGATTGCTGTACAAACTGACAACAGAAGACCGAGCGACATTCCACATACTGTTATTTTAAAAGGGGTAGTCAAAGAGACAGCATGAGAAGCATTTATTTCTGCCTCTTTCCAAAAGAAGTTTGAGACTGCTGGCAAAAATATAAGCAACACTACAAGACAGAAATGGATATGGAGAGCTCAAGGTGAAGGGGAAAAAAAAGCCAGGAGTAGAGTGTTACACAGGCGAGTCCCCTGCCAACTGCCAACAGGGGATGTAAATTTGGCTCAGGACTACTACTAGGAACAGTAGTCAAAATTAAGAAGGAAATACAATAATTATGAAACTGAATGCTCACTAGAATAAAAGCAAGCCCAGGACTTAGAAGAAGTTCCCTTTGTCCCAGCCTGAGGGCCAGAAGGAACTTCCTCCTGGGATCTTCTTAAGGGCTACTACCCCCTAGCAATGCTTGGTCAGAAGAGCACCTGGAGTTTGAGATTCCCCAGTGCCTGCGTGCAATTCTACAAGGGCAAATAGCTATGTGGTTCATGTACTGCTTACTCTCCCTGATGACTCTGTTGTATCTAGGGATAAAATTCACACTCCCTGGAACAGTGACTATCAAGTTAGGCTCTTGAAGAGATGCTTTAGGAGTTCCACCAATTTTCCATTTGAATCTTATTATCTTAGCGCTGAAAAAAACCAAACAGGAAATGCAAGCAGATGTGCGGCACAACAACTTTAAAACACAGATAACAGCCTTCACGTTAAGTCACTCCAAATGGAGATGCTGGGTCAATGTGTCTCCTGCCATCTCTTTGTGTACATTTGAGCTTCTTCAAAATGAATCACTGATTAGGAAAGCTGTAACTCTGCATTGGCATTCTGGAAACTCAAGTCTGCGCATGCCCATTCATATAAAATTATACAAGCAACCTACACACACATCACGCTCAAACAAATGACAGACCAAGAGCAGGTACAACTAGTTGGCATACACCCTCACCATGACCTAACAGCCAATTGTATAATAAAGCTGCCTACCATGTTGACTCAGGATGAAGTGACGTCACTACGACTGGTACTGACTCTAAGTTTTAGGTGCTCCTGGTTGGACTTTTCGGTCTATCATGACGCATTTGAATGGCTGTATTATTAGGGATTCAACATAGAAACAAAACATTTCTAGTTCTCTCTAGCTTCTGGATCAAATTAATTCAAGAGGGTACTGAGATAAAATGCACTGTTAAGAAACAGTCACCTGTGCAACTGCTTATGGGTATAAATAAGCATTTTCCTGAAAGCTATACAACTAAAATGGAACACAGAAATAAATGAAGTATGTTAGGTTAACAGAATGCTGTTCTGCAACTGTCAACCGGAAGTCTCAATCTCAAATTTCTGAGTTCATCAAAACTGCCTCATTGTTTTCCCTGGTCAATTTTATAAACGTTACAATTCTGTGTTTACAAAATATATACCTAAAAACCATTAGTTTGAAACATTTTTACTGTTAATGATTTCATTTGACTAAGGGGCTTTCCTACTAAAGGAAAATGTCTAAACTTCCCTTGCTGGAGCAGTTCTATTACAGATGTGGAGATAGTGACCCATCAGTCCCTGGAGACTGGGTGAGGCCTATCATTCCAGAGGGCAGACGAGCAGCCTCACCAATTGATGATATATTAATCTAATCTGACCTAATCCTAATAGAATTGAATACAAACATTACTCTTTTCTGTGTGTGCCATGACGAGGTTGGGAAGCTCGGTGATGCAAAAAAGAACTACAAATCCTTTAGGCAATCCTTCATAAATCTAATTTCTTCCAATAGCTTTTGACAAGAGCTGGCAGTGGAGAGGTTAAAGTTAACTTCTTTGGCAAGACAGTGAAGTACAGATATTTCCTACTCATGAGTAAGGACAGAGTTGAAGGTAGAGTTTACATTCGCTCATGAAAAGAGGCAATCAGGATGGGTGGGTGTTTCAGGAGCCAATGGGATTTATCCTAGGACTGCCACCACCTAATTTTGACTCAAAGAAAGTCACTTAATCTTCTCTGAGCCTCAGTTTTCTCAATTTTAACATGAAGAGACTAAAACAGAAGCTCTTAACTGGGACTGAATATCAGAAATTTCTAGGAGATGGCAGTAACATTAATACATGCCAGGGTATGTTCTGAGCAGTCCACATGCACTAACCCATTTAGTCCCCACACGAACCTGGTCTTAGTCTCCTGATTTTGTACGTGAGGAAACTGGGGCACACAGAGGTTGAGAAATTTGCCTAACGAAGTTGCAGAGCCAGGCGGAAGGCTCCAGAACCTGTGCTCTTCAGTATAATTGTATGTTACACTGCCTCTCTCTATTTCTCCGAATCTATTTCTCCGAATCTTCTGACTCAGAATCTCCTGAAGAGCCTGGGCATGCAATTTTTAATTCTGGTGAGCACTCCTTGTTAACAGCCTTGACTAGAGGAGATGTAAAGTTCTGTGATTCAGACTGGAGATTAAATAAATAAATAAATAAATAAATAAATAAATAAATAAATAAATAAATTTTTTAATTAAATAAACGCTCAAATTTTTTTGTCTCAATCTGACTCAAAATTAAATGGCCTTTAACAGCTAACTGCATTGTATCAAACAAAAAAAGATAATGAATAAAGGGATAGTAGGAAAAACTGAAGAAACAAAATGTTAGCTAGCCAGCTAAGCAGGAATGACTTACACAGGGCCATTTAAGTAGATGAACTATTGGAGCAAAAGCTATGCCTATAAAGGGGCCATAACAATAATATTTTCATAATTTATGGCTTAGATATGGGGGTGACGATGAAACATTTTGGAAAAACCCCTGGAAAGGATCTGTGCTCCTATCCAAATGGGCTGGCAGCATAATTTGTTTCCAGGATCACAAATGACTGCCTCTTCACTTCATCTTTAAAGAAAGTCCTTATGTTATCAGAGACTGGCCTTTTTGCAAAGTTGGAAGTCTGAAACTATGCATGTAAATGGGGATACTCAAATGGTTTCTCATAAAGGTTCTCTCACATTTGACACTTAATAGAGGCAGGAAGAAGCTATGGCACAAAGAGAAAATAAAGCAGACAAGTGATGCTGGTCTCATAGGCAATTTAGAGAAGCTTAAACCTGGGCTAGCCAGGTCAGTGAGTACAAAGACAGCCAGGAGAAAGAGCCCATGTCCATTGGCAGAGCCATGAACTTGGTCAGGTTTGTTTGTGTTATGAGTGTACTTCCTCACTAATTCTAGATGCCCCATTTAAGGAAACTCAGCCTCTTCTCCTCCTACTCAGTCCACATCTCTCTTAAAAAATCTCATCTTTAAAGTCTCCAACATGAAACCACATGATCCTATCAAGGGCATGGCAAAGCACGTTATCAAACAAAAAGCAACCTTTTAAAAAGTTTAAGCCCCTAATACTCAACTAGAAAAATTTAAGAAAACAGTTACATGTTGCAGGAATATATAGACCTTATTGTTGACCATGAGGGCTGTATCAATTGAAAGTTTCTATTATACTCGATTCCACTGATGAATAAACATGTTTAATCACTAGTATCTCTTCTGCACTGAAGATTCACTAGTTTGGAACTGATGCACTATTTATTTCCATTTAATAACCGCACCAAAAGCACACAAACTCATAAAGCAAATGGGCACTCAATCTGAAAAGCTTCCTGTGAGTGGATGAGAATTTCCAGGCAAGAATAAAAATAAGCTCTTTCTCCTGATCCCCTTATCTGCAATGGTACCAAACTCCCAGTTTCCTACACTCAAAATCTTACACTCAGCTTTGAATCATCTTCCTCCTTGGAGCCACTCCCAGTTTTACATTCCATCAAGGGCAAATCCTAAGGCAACATGTATCCCCTAGCTTCCCAGTGAGGTACAAGCCTTCCTCTGGCATTAAAATCCCCCACCGTACGGTCCTAGTGAAAAAAAGGCAGGCAGCCAGGCTAGTTCTGGCTTTAAACCTGAGTTTGAGCTGCTCATTCCCACCCTGATCAAGTGCCAAGCTTTTCCTGATGCCCCAAACCACATGCAGTCACTCCCTATTTTATAATTTCTGTAGCACTTTCTTCTCTCTCTCATGATACATCACATTCTGGCCCATATGATGTGTGAAGTTTATTTTCTATGTGAGACAAGAACCTCCTTGAGGGCCAGAAATATGCCTGGGGCACCATCTAGCAAAACCAAAAGCATGATGCTTAATAAATAATGGAATTTCCCACTCACTTCCAATTGTTTAATTTCTCCTCACAAGTGGCTTGGTCTTATGTTTGAAAGAGGTTTACACTTGTAGCAAAACTATAACACTATGTTGTGTCCATTATTATCTAAAACAATGTTGTTTGGATTTGTCAGACAGTGGTCCCTAAAAGAATGTTTCTTTCTGTACATGCGCTAACCCCAGGCATCAAGCAGATGACAAATTACATACCTCCTCTGTGCTGTGTGATCTTGGGGGAGCTGCACACTCTTCAGCTAACCAGGAGCTGAATTTTGTACAGCTAGCTACATTAAAACAGATTACTTGGTTAGATGTCAAGAAAAACGAATTTCTCCTCTAAAAACGAATTCCTCCACTATTCCTCCTCTGCCTTTACTTTGAACTTTGACCCTCTTGGCTATTCATGTGGACTTAAGGAAAGCTGATTTTTTTTTTTGAACAAAATCTTACTACAACTATCATAGCTGTGTATCTCTTTTAGGGTTCTGGAGAAGGGAGCCCTTTTTGTAGCCTCTGGTAAACAGAGGAACATGGATGCTAAGGAAGGGAGGACGGAGATGATGAACTGGCCTTTAGAGCATATCTGGGGAGGGAGGACATACAGCGGTTCAGAGGATGGGCTCTGGAGTGAGACTGTCTCAGCGCAAGCCATGGCTCCACCAAAATCCACTGTACTCCTGAGTCATAAGAGAAAGAACCCTCTTTCAACTTCATCTTTAAAACAAGAATACTACTACTGCTCAGAGAGTTGTTCTTACAATTAAATAATCAAACTACTTGGCACAGTTACTGGCACACAGTAAGCACGCATCTGATTAGCTGCTGGCATCATTCAGGTGTTTACACACTGTACAGGGTTTTTTTCATGGACATTTGTGGAATGAAGATGAGGAAAAGTGAAGAAAGAGGTTATAAATTTCTAAGATCCGTGGTAACCCAATAAAGAAATTCTAAGTCAAACTAAGCACAAATGCCAAATCAAGATTTTAGAGGCTTTTATTCCCAATGATACTATCGTCACCTTCATATAATGTTTAAACACTCCAGCCTACTGCTACAGAACTCTAAGGTTCCTATAAAGGAACATGGAATGAACATAAAGCAAATTCCATCTGCTCACAGAGAGAAGGAGTGGTTGTTCTTTTAAAAATTATTGTGGTTATGGCCATTATCTTCAGTGCTGGCTTCCCAATTAGATGCTGCTAAAACTAATATTAAAATAGGTGTGCCGACAGCTTGTGCAGTATTTGGGCAATGCAGGGGAGAACGGCTTTTAATCATGTGTAGGAATAACAAAAAGAAATCCTAAAGAAAAATGTCAATTGACAATAAGGAGGATTGGTTAAATCTTTAAAGATTCATGCTTACCAAGCCAATGTTACACTGGAGATAAATTTGAAAACAGACATCACTGAGATTTTCTGCCAAAATATCAAACATATGCATACAGTAGGTACTTGGCAATAATTAGCATCTGCAGTTTCATGTACTCATGACAATGAAACTGGAAGTCTCTTACCTATAGTTAGTTTTAATTTTGCTGCAGTGTGTATTTGAATCATGGAGGGGTTAGGCAGAGGGAAGTGAGTCATGTAGTCTATCACCCACAGTCCATATTTCAAGATTTTTGTTCTAATTGTGTAGCAGTAACTCTCAAGAAGGGATTAAATACTGTGTTAATTTCTGAAAATTTTCCACCACCCAATAAAAACCAACTGATAGTTCTAATGATAGAAGTGAAGGAAGAGCTAAGAGAGGTCTAAGAAAGACATGGATCTCTCCTAGAAAGTAGGTACCTGTGTGGAATTTTTTTTTATGCTGAAATTATTTTTGTGAAATTCTGGGATTTCCAAGTCTTCAGACTATGTCTTGGTATGTCAAAGATCTATTGTGCATGCCAGAATTCTTTCATACCATGAAAGGAAATCAAACAGTTAACATGCTGAACAAGAAAACCAAGAGATGAATGAAGACGGAGATGATTCAGTTAAATACACTGTTGGTCTGAAACTCTCAAATCTGTTTTGACTGCTGTTTTTAGAAAAAAAGATCACAAATATGAAATTTGGCTCAGTCTCCAATACATCGTGTTTTGCTCTTTGAGTACACAGAACCTTACGGGAATTTTGACCATAAAGAGAGACTTAGATTACAATTAGTAATGCAACATTTTGACTAAGTAATTTGGGATGCCTTTAAAAGGACGAGACAAAGTCTGAAAACTTCACATCTTAGATCACACTTTTCATCAAAATGCCCAAGTTCCTCAGCGTAAGTCCTCATTGAGTTATTCATTATGTGACATCCTACTACGCTAGCAATAATAGAAAAATGCCAAGTCCCTGAAACTATTGCTATTGGTATTTTATGTTTTAAGAATATTTTAGGGGCGCCTGGGTGGCTCAGTCGGTTAAGCGGCCGACTTTGGCTCAGGTCATGATCTCGCGGTCCGTGAGTTCGAGCCCCGCGTCAGGCTCTGTGCTGACAGCTCAGAGCCTGGAGCCTGTTTCAGATTCTGTGTCTCCCTCTCTCTGACCCTCCCCCGTTCAGGCTCTGTCTCTCTCTGTCTCAAAAATAAATAAACGTTAAAAAAAAAAAAAGTTAAAAAAAAAGAATCTTCTAGACCAAGAAAGAACTCTTGAGAGGATAAAAATTAGCTGTTTTATAGCACAAAAACATTTAAAACTTAAAAGAAATTCTGTTATTCATAATACAAATAAAATCTGTATATGGTCAAGAAGCTATACAATAGTAATAAAAACAAAAGTGGCATGCATTTTCTATGATTAACTTCAGAAAACTCGTCATAACTCAATTTCACTTTTTGGGAAGATTTTACTTAAAAAAGTGTGCCAGTGAATAAAGAAAGGTTTTTTTTTTGTCTGTTTTTAAAGAGACGCACCAAATGAGAGAACAAGTATTTTTCTACTGCTTTGTTTCTGTTGACTTTTCTTTTTCGTTCCTCATCTTTCAAAGGAATGAGAAATAAAAATTTGCTAGATAACAGTTTTCAGTACTCTTGTAAAATGCAATTAAAAAAAATACTAAAAATTCAGATGGCTTTGGAATACAATACAGCTCAACGAATACAATATAGTTCAACAGGTTCAAATCTCAATTGTCTGAGATAGACAATACCAAACAAGAAATGATCTGTTGGTCTTTCATTCTCAGTGTGTGTGAGTTACATAAAACACCACCACAATCACTAAGACACTACTTCAACTTGCTTGGAAGACAACACTTAAAGAGTAAATTATACATTAAAGAGAGATCATCTCCTTGTATCAGCTTCTAATTTAGCCCTACATCAAGAGCTTTGCGTTTGGGAGACTCACACGCCTGACTTTAGAATGATGCTTAATGTAGGCAATAAAACCTTTGGTCTGGGTCTTTCATGTCTGTATAGCTATCGGAATATTCCAGTATAGAATCCATATGTGGAGACAGAGGCAGAGAGAGGGATAGAGAGGAAGAGAGAGGGAGAGACAGAGAGAGAGAGAGAGAGAGAGAGAGAGAGTGCACCGCGTGAGCGTTTCTTCTCTTAAAAAATGCAGTAACTCGGTATGTTCAGGCTTCTTGGACTGAGTCATTTGGGAATACCTGAATGACCTTGGATCACCTGGCTCAACAGTCTCTCCTCAATGTGGAAGTGAGAACCAGCTCTCTTTTGGATGGAATGATTTTTCCTACTTCATCACAGGATCATTGTTTTGAATTTAGGGTCCTTCTCATTTCATGTCATTTCTGTAAATTTCAGAAGATTTCATATTTACCTGGGATTTCAGGGTATTAGATCTAGCAGGCCCGTTGTTACTTTCAGAGTACAGACCAAAGGTAACATTATTGGGTAAAAGTTGATTAATATTCATCACAGAATGAGTCGCTTTTAGTTTTTACCCTAAAAGTAACCTAATCATTTTGGATTAAAGGGATGATTACTCCATTTGTAGAGGAAAAACACCTTTAGCAGATAGATTTCTAAAAAAAAAAATTTAGAGTTACAGAGATAAAGATGTATAGGGAAATAATATAAAAGTTTCAAGTTGCCCATTTTCCTGATAGTTGCCCTAGTTTTTTTTTCCTGTGCTTTTTCTCTCACTTAATACAACTCAAGTTTTCCCTTTATTCAGAGCTAAAACCTTACAGTCATTTTTAATCATGCTCAAGTCCCGATATTCCTATCTCCTATGCAGTTCCAGTACCTTCTCCTCTTCTCATTTCCTACCACTGCCCTAAGTCAGGGCTGCATCATCTCTCACCTATAAGAGTCTCCTCCTCCAAGCCAACCTTCCTACTTCTGGTAGAATTATAATTCTGAGAGAGAGAAAAAACAAAACAACTCACTGGATTATGCTTCTCTTCTATTACATGCACTTTGTAATTGAAGAATAAACACCAAATTTTTTAGCCTATTATTCAAGGTCTAACAATATGCCCCCAACCTGTACTTCCAGCCCCATTTTCGTCTTTACCCACACTCTCCACTCTGGTCACCAGAAGCCTTGCCAACTAGTAATTGTTGAATGACAGCTACACATTGTGCTCTTTTTTAAAAATTTTTTTAATGTTTTATTTTTTATTTTTGAGAGAGAGACAGAGCATGAGCAGGGGAGGGTTAGAGAGAGAGGGAGACAGAATCCGAAGCAGGCTCCAGGCTCTGAGCTGTCAGCACAGAGCCTGACGCGCGGCTCGAACTCACAGACGGTGAGATCATGACCTGAGCCGAAGTCGGAAGCTCAACCGACTGAGCCACCCAGGCGCCCCAGTGCTCTCTTAAACACCCAAGTGCTGTCCCACCTCTTGGGCTCTTTCTGAGGCCTGGAGGACCTATTATTCCACGCTGCATGAAATTTTCCCTGTCCTTTAAAGTCGAGACGCCTTCTACCTGAAAGCAATCCCAATCCCCTGGCAGTAAGGTGAACAAAGCCTTCCTCTGACTTCTCACAGAACATCGCACTCATTACAACATTAACTTTGTTCTGTTTTCATTAGGGTTGGTTGTTTATGTCTACCTTTGTGGACCATCTTGCTTCTCTGTTTTGCCTTTGTAAAAGTTATATTTGAAAAAAAATACGGCAAACTTGCAGAAAACAGAAAACAAAGGGACGGGAAATAAAAAGTATTGGGTATTACAACCAGGGACATGGATGACATTAAAAAAAAACATTTCCTTTTAATTAGTAACAGGCTATAATATTGTAAGTTAGACTTAATTTCACATTTACACTGAAATCATGTTTTATTGCACTTTGACATGCATTAGATATCTATTGAAAGAAAGGACAAAAATAATGGCTGACCAAGATTGGTTTGGGAATGAAAGAAAGGATACATAAGAGGAGTGGAAATATCTTTTGGTTTTTTGTTCATTTGTTTGTTTTGTTTTTTTTAATAGTATATTTGCCTTTATTTGCAAGGCTGCTTTATCATTTTTTTAATGTTTGTTTATTTTTGAGACAAAGACAGAGCATGAGCAAGGGAGGGGCAGAGAGAGAAGGAGACACAGAATCTGAAGCAAACTCCAGGCACCGAGCTGTCAGCACAGAACCCAAAGTGGGGTTTGAACCCACGAACCATGGGACCATGACCTAAGCCGAAATCTGATGCTTACCTGACTGAGCCATCCAGGCACCCCAATACCTCCTCTTTTGTTTTAGTATCAATAGACTCTTTCTCCTTCAAAATAAGTTGTGGATACACTGAGTTTTCCAGACCTTTTCATGAGATGTCAATACCACAGTAACCTCTAAGCTACCTAACCACAGCCAACAGAGACTCACACATCTACTCCTGCTGCAAACCAGGAAGAACTATACCAAAGCTTACATACAAATACTGTTTCTAAATCTTAAAAAAAGATAGTTTGGACACAATGGAAAATTTTACATGCTATAGTCATTATTAAGACAAGAAATAAATCATGAAACCGAAACCAGTCTTTTTTAAGTGCCAAAAAAAAAAGAGCCTCAAGAAGGAGGCGGGCAGTTATGTTAACTATGTTAACATAACCCACTTCCCTGGCTTTTGCAGAATTCAGGATCAGAAAAGCTGTTTGTCGTTTTTTTTCCACCCTTAGTTTTAAATGTAGGATTACATATAATTTAAGTTTATTCTACTAGTTAGGGTTGTGAGGAATAAAGGCATGGGCATGAGGGAGACTAATATTTGCTCAATGACGACTGTGTTCTAGGCAGCAGACCAGCTCCATTCCTCAAATTACTTGATTTAATCCTAATCACAACTTCGTGATATAAGCCATATTTGACCCATTTTACTGGCTCCTAACTGAGAATTAGGTACTTGCCTACCACTGTGGTTGGGAACTCTAGGGTACCAAACACTTGCCATACTGACCTCCATGATTTTATAACACAGGTGAGAAATCTATGAAGATGACACACTGGGGTTACATGGCTGGCTCAGTTGGTAGAGCATGTGACTGTTGATCTCAGGGTCGTAAGTTCAAGTCCCATGTTGGGTAGAGAGTTTACTTACAAAAATAAATGAATAAAATCTTTAAAAAAAAAAAGATACACTGTCAGCATCATATCTATCATAGATACACTGCTGAACAGTGGAACAGGCTCTTGGAGAACAGAACAGTATAAAGATGGCTGACTGTGAGGAAGTGACACATAAAAGTTTAGTATGGTCCAAGCATGAAGGAGGCAGGATGGGCTTGACTTAGCCTTGAAGAATCAAAAAAGGGAAACGGGGAGGCCCCTGAGGTGAGGCAGCAGCAGGAGCAAATCATTCTCACTTGTCACAATGTGGGGGTGGGGGGGAGGGAAGAAAACATTTAATTCTTCTGGCAGTGAGAAGGAAGAAAGGTCATAGAATCTGCAGGACTTGGTGACTGAAAGGGTAATGGGAAATAGTCACCACTGCTCCAAAGCTTCAAGTTGAGAAGAGTAAATTTAGAAATGTGATAGCTTGGAGAGGAAGGAGATAGTGTTGAATCTGAGGTGATAATATGAGAGTGGAAAATGTGTAGAAAATAGTGGCCTTACAAGAAGATGAGGCTATAGAAGAATGAGCCAAAAAGTAAAATCAAAAGAGCAAAAAGTTGAGTAGAAGTGGACAAGGGTAGAAAAGAGCCAGGGAAAATAAGATAGATAGAAGATGCTGGTGTAGTTTCCTTTAAGAACGTGAAGGCAAAATGCAAAGGGTTAAGGTAGCAAGAAAGTGGAAGCGACAAGAGCCCTCAGCCCATCTGTCTCGAAAAATCACCTGAGAAGTCTGAATGAGAGAAATAAAATGGTAACAAAGTCAGGCAAAGTATTTGTTTGGCTGGATGTTAGAGAAGGGAGGGAATTAAGACCGTCTGAAGGTCACGGGGTAATAGATTAATCCCTTCTGTTACTCAGATCATTCCATTTCCTAAGCTTGCTTGTTAACTGTGCTGATGTACTTTCCGAGCAGATAACCTTTCAGAAACAGAAGCAAAGTTGCAGCAGCCTGCAATAGTCACGAGGCTCCAACAAGATTTCCTACACACCTGCCACAACTTAGAAGTTACCTGGTCTGCTTTTCTCATTTAATACTCCTGGAAAATGTATCTACTTTCAACCCCTATCACCTTACCACTATGGCCAGGCACATCTCCGCCTGGTTCTTGATGCAGGTCTCCATCCGTAACCAGTTCCCTCCAGTCTGAGCCCTGTCCCGTGACCATGTTGATCTATACTTTCCAGGGTCAGGAGTCTCTCTCTGACTGGGGTGAGGCTGCTTTCTTACTCTCGTTTCTTCTAACATAGGATGTATATATTCGACTCCAAACATAGCTTTTTAAAAATATTTTTTGCTTTTCTCTCCTGTTCTCACAGCCCTTATATCATTCTTGTCTTAGACTTGTGCATTGTTTGTATGGAACTAGGTCACTACTACAAACATTCTTAGATATCTTTTCCCGTCTTTCTGTTGGATAATACTCTAAAATAAGCCCCCCAAGTTACTTGTTTCAATTGTTGCCCCTCCTGCAGTTCATCCCTTAGGGTCAATTTATAAATATAGTGCTAAATTTTTAATTCTAAAACATTTTTTCATTTTTAGACTTATGAATTTACACCCATCTTTTCTGAGAAGTTTTGATACCTACTTTCTAAAAAATCTCTAATTATGTCCACTGGGTTTTTTAGGCTGTGGATGAGTCACTTTTCCCATAGGATGAGTCACTTCCATGTCACCAACTAGTATTCTTTATTGGAAACAATTAAATCCAGAACAGGAATGCCCTTTTTTCTCTCTCTCTATATTCTAAGACACAAAATCGTCAGCAAGTCAAACTGGTACTTTTCAGAGGCTCTGTGGTAAATGGAATGAAGCTCTCAGCAGATACTGGTGTATGTATGTCTTGCCTCTGTATAAAACATATCAGGAGCACTATCATCAGAGTTAAGTATCAAACCAGGGGTTTTGCCGATAACAGGAAGGAGTGACAGTGGCAAATGTTTATTGCTGTTATTGATAATAGCGAAGAGAGTGAACCACATTAAGATAATTCACACACATTAAAGAGACCAAGAACAAAAAAAAGGAGTGAATTGTCTAGGAAAAGTGAGAAAATGATCTTCTACTGCACTTGGAATATGATTTGACTCAATTAAAAAAAATTACTGGCCTAATTTTTCAAGTACATACTTACTATGCATAAAACATGGCATTCCTCTATTATTTTATGGTTATTTAACCTCTGTCCCCTTGATATTAAAACTCACCTTACATGATTCAGAACTAGCTGAGGAACTATTTGTCTTTTGAAGTCCTCTCTCCTCTTATACCTCAAGAACTGGAGGGCTAGCTTCATTCTTTTGTTTCCTCCAGTTATATTTTTAGCTCCTTAGACTTTATGGCGCTCTATTTACCTGTAATTATGCTGCAAAAGCATAAGAAGATGCCAGTAAAGACGAGCAGCAGACAAGATAGCAAAAGGCCTATTTGTGGTCTCGAACAGCTGCAATGGGGCAGGGCACGCCTGGCCAAGTTCCCTCTGACTCTGGCCAGGAATGACAAACCCCACGGGCTGGACTGGCCTTCGGAGGAGTCCCTAGCACAGGACATTATTTCATTATTTCACTGCCCCTAAAGCAAAGGGCTTCAGTCAAAGTCCAAGAAGGCTGATCAAAAGGGTGACCCAGGAAAGGCACAGGGAGGGTGCTGGGAGTGGTGGCCTTAGAGAAACCCTCCAGACCCTGAAGAACTACCACCCACCACCCCACCCTCCTCTCTAAAAACAAAACAAAGCAAAACCACCACCACCTCCTTATGGAAGGCCAGATGTTACTTTTAGTTCCAGTTTGGAAATACTGCTCAAGTTCTGAAACATTTTTTTTTTTCTTAAAATGATAAGTAATATATCTGTATTTTACCCAAGACAACAGAAATGAGATGCCATTAATCAGATGTTTAGAAATGGGAATGTTTTTCAGGGAACAGAAACCATTCTCAAGTGGACATTTTCTTCCGCAGTTATGTAAAACTCCTTTTTTGTAAGGGGACATTACTGTCTTTGGGTAAATAAAAGATGTTGTTTGTGTAGGCTTTTATAGCTCAAAGTGATTAGTCTTTACACAATGATCCCTGCACTCTGTATACTGCTTCTGGCTCCTTGATTTAAATTAGCGCTTTCTTACTTAGTGAGTTAACGTAATTTGCAGCAAAGCAACATATTTATATTCTGTTCATCGACCACATTAGCATATAATGCATATTTACTTCAGAACTTCATGCACACGAACACATTTCTTCACAAGACTCAGAAAGGGTGGCAGCGAGAAGAGAAATCGGAATTCTGGAAGCAAGAATTCCCAAAGAGATAAGGGTGAACAACCCAGACCACAAAGCTGCAGGTGCTAGTGAGAACACACTATTATTTCCTGGCCAAAATTAACTCTTACACACGCTTAAAATACAGTTAGATGGTAACTACCTTTCCGACAAACAGTAACAGCTGAAGTTTCTCTTGTTATGGGATAGACCGGCCTCCACAGATGCTTCCTCAAAAAATGAGCAGTCCTAAAAAGGATCCAGCCATACGTTTTGAAAAAAATTCTCATTTTACTTCTCATATGCCAATGAAGTCCAATTCTACTGCGAAGGTGTTCCAGTTTATTTTGTTACACAGGCATTTTGCTGATGTTAATGCTGTGTCCAAAGACTTAGAACTTGGAAACTGTCATTTTGCCGATAATGAGGATTTACACTTGTACTAAACCTCTCCTTTAACACAACCGATGTCACTTTAGAATACGATAAAGGATAAAAGAAATATCTATCAGCTAAAAACAACCAAGAGTAACCGGTACTTACGGCTGGCACAGCTTCACCAGGTCCTGGTCCGTGGTGTTGGGAGGCAGTCCCCGGATATAGAGGTTCGTTTTGCTTAGCTGGTCCCATCCTGAGTTGCTGCTACTGCTGCTGTTGTTATTACTGCTGGTGGTGCTGGGGCTGGGAGGGGCCATGGGGTGGGCTGGGACCAGAGACTGCTGAGAAACAAAGATGAGGAGTGTCAGAACACTAGCTGCAAGGTATTTAGCACCATTCAGAGGCTATAAGAGCTCTGCAACAGAATACACATACAGATCATCTTAAGCGACTTTAATATATATATTTTAATTTACACCTTAAAAAAGGTCTCTCCATTCTACAGAAAAAGCCCTCTCCTTCAACATGCAATGAATTGTAGAATTTTATTCAGTAGAATGTTCTCCATGTGTCCCTTGAATAGGACTAAATTTATGTAAGATTAACGTATTCACACATTTTAAGGAACACATCTACTGAGACTCTAAATTAACTTGCATGAAGTTGTATGATAATAATCATTTTACTGTACCGTAATTTTCTAGTAATTCAGAAATCACTAGACTTTTGAAAAGGTTTTCAAATTCTGAATAACATTTGATTGAAAGTTGCCGATAATTTTATTAAGACTCTTGGGGGAAAAAGATGACTCTTCGAGTGTAAGAAAGTTTGAGTTCAATCACAATGCTGAAATAAGGAAGCCTGCACCTCGTTCTAAGTCTGGCACACAGCTCCACTGAGACATTTGGATTAAGATTCACAGGCATGCTGCCTTTTGCTCTGTAAGATTCACAGGCATGCTGCCTTTCGCTCTGGCTAAGCCTGTGAAATTTAACCCCTGTGAGAACGGTGTGGTAGCTGGAAACCTTCCCAAGTCGTGCAGCAAGGAACAGAACTTGGGTAAAGCCTGAACCTAGGGCTCAGTGTGGTTTCACAGTCAGTAGGCACCTAGGAAGACTGTCTGAAACCACTTGCACCAGATAATTCTCTGTCAACCAATCGAAAGACACCACACTTCTCTGCCCCTGTGCCACACACATGACTTTTGAGGAAGTTAAATGGTTCAGTCTGAGACGGCAGTGAGCACACCCCGAAGTGTCCTCAAAGCAAATGCTCAGCAGTTTCAGACCCGGACAGGAATTTTGTCACCTCACATCTAAATGATAAATAGACTAACCTAAGGGCTTTACTTATACTGAGTAACAGTTTGAAAATATAAAATTAGTCCCTAGATATTAAAAATATTTTCAAATCTTACAGCTTGATTTTTACAACCACAAACAAAAATTTTAGGCACACCTCTAAGACACGATTAAATCCCACTTTGGAAAGTTCGAAAGCAGAAGACTCCTTGCGATAAATGTCACCTTGCTACCTTGTCGGCAATCTCACCTGTTCACTACAGGTATCTGGCTCTGCACCCAGTTTCTGCCATGACTGTCCTGACTCCACAGTATCCCATACACCGGGGTCTTCATTAATCTACACATGTAACCGTTTCTTCATTCCCATACTATGTATTTTTTTTTTTCTTCTCACTGCCCAGGGGCTTGCCAAGATTTTTATGAAGTCCAAACACCGCTTGATCTCAAGCGATTCTCTTTTAGAAGGACAATAGCAAGAAGGGTTAACAATAGTCAGTGTACAAATGAAGGCTGAACTTGAACTGGGAATATCCAAGCTGCTTAACCCAAGAAAAAACATACCCGGGATCATATCCTATCAAATGTATTTGAGTTATGCCCGTAAGAAGCAGTTGAACTCCCATCCTTTTCTCTCATCTCTGGTTTTTCTCTAGGGGATAAAGACTCTGCTTTCTAGAAGTAAAACAAAGAGTAAGCCTGTCCCTTGCTCTGCCTCAGGTGGCACCTCACATCTCCCAGGCGTGCCACACAAAGGCCTGTGTTCCTTCTCCAAAATCACTCGATACAACTTGTGCGAGCTGCTACTTGCAATTAGCCAGGCACCCCCTATTTCTCACTTCAGTCAAGTACAGAGGTGCGGGGAAGTGAGACACACATTTGCCTCCCTGTCCCGAGCCTTTGATTTGTACAAAGAACTTTTAGCTAGGCAAGGCTGAATTTTTTCTTCAATCGTCTTTGATCAATGTCGGAGAACCTGTCCTTGCCACAAAACACACGGTCACTCACAGTAGGACCCAGTATGTTCAGTGCAGCTGGTGGGGGATGAAACATGGTCACCTGGGATCAGCCTTGGACAAGTCTGCAAGAAGCCGTGGATCCGCTCCACCCCCACCCCTCTGGGGCATCACACCAACATGAAGCAAATGAACCATCAGATGGTTTAAGGACTGCATGCCAAGTCTGCATCGGCTCTAACCTCTTCTCTAGGGGGGAAAGTGGAGTGCCAGGTGTGGACCTGCAGAAGTAAAAGACACATTTGGGGGTATGATTTAGTGAGAGATTATTTGGACATGAAAGGAGTAGGTTTTTATTTACGTATTTATTTTTGGCAGAAGCAAAACCATAATTTACATCTTGGAATTTACATAGCTGATTTAATATGTCTTTGACGGGCCTCCCTATTTATTACAGTAATATTTTCTCACTCTGGGAAGTCGGTGTGGAGCCTATACAGCCTGTCCCTCCCTGCTTCCCCTCTAGTCTGTCCAGTGGTGGAAGAAAGTCTCTAACATTCTGATCCCAGGTGGGAGAAGGGGGTTTCTGAATGCGCCCTGAGGGGGAATGCCCTCTGGTGAATCTTATACAGAACAAGTTCAAATTCAAACGTTATCCTGATATCAATTATTTCTCAGAACTAGCTGAAGACAGACCAAGATACCCGGAAGAGGGAAGCATTCAATTGTTCTAGGTTGCCAATGTTCTATTTTCTGGTGTAGAAAATTTTAGATCAAAGATTAGGTTTATAAAACGCATAGAAATTAACAACTTAAATCCTAATGACAACTGGACACATGTATAAAGAAGAAAATTCAAACATAAAAAAGCTGGGTTTATTTGCAGAATAGGAAACTTGAGTCTCAACAGGGGTTGGAGGTCAGGGCTAGAATGTGAACCCAGGTCTAATGGACAACAAACAAAGCCAGAGCCCTCAAACAGTACTCTACATGGTACACCAGAACCGTCTGTATCCTAAATGTGCTATTTGTATTATTTCATTTTTCTGTGCCCATTCTTCCTGCAATGTAAAATATTAAATTCAAGTTTCTAATACCACTGGTGGCCATATATATATATATTTCTTTTTTTTGAGAAAGACAAAGGTGCCCTTAAGTTAATTTAATGAGTACACAGGTAGCTTGTGTGTGCGTGTGTTTAACAAAGTCAGCTTCTAAAAGGTTAGTTTTTAAAATTCTACTTTATATTTTCATTAACAAAAGAATTCTGCAAAAAAATTTTTGAAAGCTACAGCACATTACAGCTGAATACCAGAGTCAGCATTTTAGAACAGCTAGACTTAACCAGGGAAGACTTACATTCCGACTCCCAGATTAAAACGCAATTGAAATGTAAACACTGACAAGTCTTTAAGCACAACTTCAGAGCTCTGATCAATTGAAAACAGTGACACTGTAGCTATGTGCTCAATCACACAGAGTAAACTTAAAAAAATATATTAAAAAAAATGCTTACCAACAGATGGTATTTTACCAAACTCCGTTTTCATTACTGGTTGTCTTTTTATATTTTGCCTCTCAAAACCCCCACTCCCTGGAATTTGACAAGGACTCTGTCCCCATCCCCTGTCCCCTTGGATGTCGCTAATTTATACAAATTGGACCTAATTAAGGAACTGGGTGGGTGGCTGGCTGACCACAGGTAAGCGCTGACCCATCCCACAAGAGCCTTGCCGTCTAGCTCAGCCTCCTCTGGCCTAATTTCACTGCTTCACATCAGGTCAACAAGCTACCCATCAAGTTCTCTATCCAAGAGCAGGGAAAACAAACTAATTTAGTTTTCACAGCAACATTACCTGGGCTTAATTTGCATGCCAAAATTGAGAGAGAAACAAAGTTGGTGAACAAGCGGAATGGCTGTGCATGCAGACCCTCACTGCACTCCCTGCAGGAGCGAGCATGGGCACCAGCGGGAAGAGTGCTTGTCAGCAATCAGGGAGGACTTCCTGAGTGGATGGCTCTGAGGCCGCCATCCCACCAGGAAGGCCCATTGGTCTCCCACCCTCACACAGGATGATCAACAACAGGCACATGGCAACTACACACACAGCAAATGAATCTATTTCCCTTCCCATCACATCACCCCCACTCCAACGCCACACTAAGTACACTCTTCTGTATATAAAAAAGTCTAAAGGGTGTTTACAAAAAAAAAGGCAAAACTCACCATGTGTGACCTAAAATATTTAATAATCATGCATTGTTGTAGATTTCTGCTCAGCAAAGATAATGAATAAAAATGAAAATCTGACATTATAATTCTATTGCCTCGTTTCCTCCCTAATACTAATAGGCTACAAGAATTGTGCTCCCACCAACCTCATAATTGCAGTCATCTTCCCTTCCCCCTTATTTTCTAACTTCCCTGGGGACTCCAGTACATTCTGAAGGGAAACCTAGAATCTACCTCTTAATTGCCTTCAAGGCTTCTTTAAGGCTATCATCCTTATAGCTTACAGAGGCTATGATCCAAAATCCATAAGCCCCATCTCCATCCTGCCACCCCCTGCGCACACAGGCTCACGAATGCACACAACACCACCACCATCACCACCCCAAACAACACATCAACTACAATCCAGAAGCAGCATAACCATTACAGTTGCTCCTGAGAGCCGACAGAAGTTATGGAACAGTCTCATTTTCCACCAGGAAACAGCACGTTATCAAACCTGACGTGAACTGAGTACCATGTAAAGACACTACATACCACACTAACTCCACACACTGGTTCTGCTCCTCTGCTCCATAAGCTTTCAAGGTATAAAAGAAACTTAACAATTTAAGGGAACTATCGAAGGGGGAGGAGGAGCATCCAAATGGGCCAGTTTCACCAGTTAGGGTATTTTCTCCGTTTCCTTTTAGACATCTGACTGGCTCAAAGAGGGCCAGGAATAGTGGCTGTCAGAGATAAAGTTCCTGGCACAGGGAGCTGGGAAAGTACACACAGCTGAGAAGTGGGAGGTGAATTAGTGAGAGATGAGAAACTGGCCAGGAAGCAGATGCTCTTCCGGGTAGGCCAGGATGTGAAAGATCACCTATATTAATGAACAGCGATAGGGCCCCTCCACACACGCAGGCTCTTACTTCTCCATAATGTGGGAGAGACAGCCAAAGGGCAAATATCAATTAGTCCCATTTGATGCCAGGATATCAGGGCTTGAAATCACATGGCTAATTAGTTAATGAAACTGGTTTTCCTAGAGCCAGTGTCCCTTCTTTGAAAACAAGCTTTGTAGCCTCTAAGACTATGAATCTGAGCAACAGATTTATTCACTAGTTCTTTCTTGGATTATGCTTAAAAAGGAGAGGGCCATGTTTTTGTGTTAGCTATTAAAAGAAAATCTAAAAATAAAAATCTCCAATATACTTCACAATTAGTATTCTCCAAGACACTAATCAAACTGATCCTTGCATGTAAAGCCCCGTTCTTTGCATAGAAATCTCCTTACCTAAGTCCATGAATAAAGCATCATTTCCTTAGGCTTCGGGTAAAAGAAACAAATTTAAAACTTGCATTGAATAAGATAAATATCTGTTGTATACAACATGACTGAATGAATGGACAGAGACCATGTTGCAGAAGTGAAAATAAACCAAGAGAAAAGTACTTATAAATAAAAACAACAACAACAACAACAGCATAGAAAGGCTTTTAGGGGTGGAGGTGGTGTTTGTGAAGGAGGTTAAGAAGAACGAACAGGCAGGTGTTGAAAATCCACGGTAGAAAACATACCCTAGATATGGTGTGTGAATTCTGAGGTCAAATTTTCTTTCAAGATCTCATTAAAAACAAAACAAAACAAAACAAAACAAAACAAAAACTAGCTTCCTTATCCAAATATCTCTTAAAGATCTGGTTTGTGCTCCAGCATGCAAATCAGCTCAGTGTTTGGTTCTCTCCAAGGTTCTGCCAAGAACACCACAGATGCCCAAGTTGCCTACTGAGAACTCTGGGCCAAGGAACACACCAGAGTTCTTGTGCTATTTGTTCCTTCCAGGGTTTGTAACAGTGTTTATAAAGGGGGAGAAAGCTAAAAACCAGCATGAAACCCCCGTAAATACAGTCAACAAATCTTTGACAAAAGAGCAAAGGCAGTATGATGGAGCAAAAGATAGTCTCTTCAACAAATGGTGCTGGAGCAATGGGATGTCTGCATGCAAATTAGGGATGCCTGGGTGGCTCAGTTCGCTAAGGCTAACTCTTGATTTTGGCTCAGCTCATGATCTCATGGTTCATGAGACGGAGCCCTGCATCCATCTCTGCACTGACAGAGTGCAGCCTTCTTGGGAGCCTGTCTGCACCTCCCTCGCTCTCTCTCCCTCAAAGTAAACAAACATTAAAAAAAACAAAAACAAAAACATGAATCTAGATACAGACCTTACACCCTTCCAAAATTTAAAATGCAAATCTGTAAAGCTCCTAGAAAATAACAGGAGAAACCCTAGATGACCTCAGGTATAGTGATAACTTTTTAGGTATTATATGAAGACAGACTCCATGAAATAAGTTAACTGATAGGGTAGATTTCATTAAAATTAAAAACATCCGTGCTGCAAAGAAAAATCAAAGAATGAGAAGACAAGCCACAGAATGAGAGAAAATATTTGCACAAGACAGATCTGATAAAGGACTGTTATCCAAAATATATAAAGAGCTCTTAAAATTCAACAATAAGAAAACAAACAACCTAGTACATGGGGTGAAGGTCTTAACAGAAACCTTACCAAGGAAGACATACGAATGGAAAATATGCATATGAAAAGATGCTCCACATCTTATGTTAACAGGGAACTGCAAATTAAAACAATATAAAGATACCAGCGTATAGCTATTAGAATGGCAAAAATCTGGAACACTGACAACACCAGATGCTGGGGAGCACATGGAGAGACAGGAATTCTTGCACAGGCTGGCAAGAATGCAAAATGGTATAGCCACTCTGCAGACAGTTTGACAGTTTCTTACAAGACTGAACACACTCTCATTATACCATCTGGCAATTGTGCTTCCTGGTATTTACCTAAAGGAGTTGAAAACTTATGCCCACATGAAAACCTGCACCAGACAAATATAGCAGCTTTATTCACAATTGTCAAAACGTGGAAGCAATAAAGATCCCCTTCAGTAAGTGGAAGGATGTACCTGTGGTACGTCCAGGCAATGGAACATTATTCAGTGCTAAAAAGACATGAGTTATCAATCCATGAAAGACATGCAGGAACCTTAAATGCATATTACTAAGGGAAAGAAGCCAATTTGAAAGGCCACATTTTATATGGTTCCCCCTATGTAACATTCTGGAAAAGGCAAAACAATGGAGACAAGAAAAAAGATCTGTGGTTGCCTGGGGTTGGTAGGACAGAGGGATATACAGGCACAGAGGATTTTTTTAGTTAATGAAACTCTTTTACATGATAGTAAATGGTAGAAACATATAATTATACATTTGTTCAAACCCATGGAATGTACAACACCAGCAGTGAACCCTAAGGTAAACTCTGAACGCTTTGAGTGACTCTGATGTGTTTATGCAGATTCACCCTTGGGGAAAAAAACAGTACCATTCTGGTGAATGATGCTGATAATGGAGGAGGCTATACATTTGTGGGGGCAGGAGTATACAGGGAATCTGGGTACTTCCCTTGCAATTTTGTGGAAACCTAAAACTGCTCTTAAAAAAAACAGTCTTTTAGACAGACTGGAGGCATTGGATGTAACTTATTCACCAGAAAACTGTAGGGACAAGAAAGTAAGTGAGGAGCTTAGGCAATCAGCTCAAAACTTCCCTACCAGAAAATACATTCATCAGGAAGGGAAAACTTTTTTTATAATATGTTTTTTTTTTTTAATTTTTATTATTGAGGTATAGTTGACATTCAACACTATATTAGTTTCAGGTATGCAACATAGTGATTTGACACTATACAATGCTCACCAGGATAAGTGTGGTTACCATATGTCACCACACAATGTTATTAAAAGATTGCTGGTTATATTCCCTATGGTGTATCTGTCATCACGATGTATTTACTTTATAATGGGAAGTATGTACCTCTTAAATCGCCTTCACCTGTTTCACCCATCCCCCACCTGCCTCTGATCTGGTAACTAACATTTTGTTCTTCACATTTATGAGTTTTCTTCTGTTTTTCGGTCTGTCTGTTCATACGTTTTGTTTTTTAGATTTCATATACAAGTGAAATCATGGTGTTTGTCTTTCTGACTTATTTCCCTCAGCATAATACCCTCTAAGTTCATCTATATTGTCACAAATGCCAAATTTTCATTCTTTTTTAAGGCTGAATAATATATTCTTGTGTGTGTGTGTGCACATGCGTATCACATTTTCTTCCATTCATCTACTGATGGCCACTCAGCTTGGTTCCATACCTTGGCTATTGTAAATAATGCTACAATAAACACAGGCGTGCACGATATACCTTTGCAAGTTAGCATTTTTGTTTTCCTCAGGTAAATATCCAGAAGAAAAATTACCGGATCAAATGGTACTTCTATTTTTAGTATTTTGAGAAACTTCCAAATGGCTTTCCATAGTGGCTGCACCAATTTACATTTCCACTAATACTGCATGAGGATTCCCTTTTCCCTACATCCTCACCAACGCTGGTTATTTCTTGTCTTTTTGAAACCAGCCATTCTCACTGATGCAAGACACTATTTTGTGGTTCCGATTTGTATTTTCTGATGATTAGTGATGTTGAGCAGCTTTTCTTGTGTCTAGGAAGGAAACACTTTAAACAGCGGGCTCCCAGCTGTATAACCTGCCTCACATGTAATGGTCTGGTATGGAACAATTTCTAAAAGACAAAAGCAAGAGTTCAACAAATGGAAGATTGAGGATGAAAGTGTCTAGGACAGAAAGGTTGAGGAGGGCTTCAAGAGGGGTAGATATGGTTGAGTGAGCTGAATACTGGTGGCAAATGGCAGTCTAGAAAGAAGGGGGTATGTGGGGAGAGGAGAAGAACCAACAAAAACAAAGACAGGGAAGATCACTGTTCGTGAAAGTGAAAAGACCAACCTTGGTTGGCTGAGAGGGCATGCTAGGACAAGCTGATGTTTGGGGAGGGGAAGGGACAGGAAGATGGTACTAGAAAGGCAGGAGAATAATCTAGTAATTGAGAGAGAATATGGACACGATATCACAGATTACTATTCAGAGTGTCCCAGGTAGAAAAGAAAATTTAAAGATGGTCAATGAAGAGGGTAACTCACGGGGAAAGTAAAATGAGGAAGTTCTTGCCCATCCTCTCTATGAAAAGGTATATAGTAAAGGGAAAAAAAAAAAATGAGTGGATGAAATAGTCTGAATATCTGGATTCGAATCATGCCTTGGCCAGTAACTAGAACATCATCTGGGAGCAACTCTGTTCCTCATCTGGGAAATGACAGGTGAGACTACAGGATTCCCATCTTCCCTTCCAGCCTGAGAATTTGAAGGCTGGGTAATGTTTCTCCAGCTAAGACATATCAAAACAGAACCCAGCCAGGCCCTTGGATACTCTGCTCCATCTGCCCAACAGCCAGAGAAATGGAGCAGGAAGCTAAACGGGCAGACCCCGGAAGGAAGACTTGTACTCTGCATCATGCAGCTGGAAGACACAGCAAGCACCCACCTGGCTGCCATTTTTCCTACCCTGCTCAGGCCAAGCACTGATTCCCTGTTTAGTCACACATGATTCTGAGAAAATATTATAAATATGTAAAGCTATACTAAAATTAAACCAAAGCTTAAAGGAACAGTTGTTTTTGTTTTTTTTTAATGCCATAATATTCAGAGTTCCCCAAACCAGGGTGTTCTTAAGGTGAAAATATTACAGCTGAAATCGCTTTAATAACACCTCTGTCAAGACTTTATGCTGGTTAATGGGCTGGCATCTTTTTGTCTCAACATGTCATTGGTACAAAAAGTTGCATTTCAATTCTGTTTAATCTCTTCTACAGAAAAGGGTCATGCAATAGCTCCAAGACCATCTTAAAAGAAAATTCAAAACAATAAACAAATTACACCCCAAGAAACCAGCTATTAGAACTCGGTAAACCTAAAATCCTGCCCAACTTCAGGTGTGGAATTAATTACCCTTCTAGATTCTGAATGCAGGTATGGAGAGTGGGTTTTTTTCCCTCCTTCTGAGCCCCAAATGAGGAATTTTCAGATCTGTACCAGTTTTCTTCCTCAACACAGAGCCTTGTGAAAAAGACAAGAACAAACTCTTCTTTTCCTTTTTACTCAAAATAACTTGAAAAACAGAAAACTTCCTAAGGGAAGTGCAGCATTGCCTTTATCATGACAGTTCAGAACACCTCTGCAATGTTCTGATTTCCTGCCTCACCCCAATGGAGTTAGGATTCCAGCATCGACAACTTCCTTCCAGCTGTTTTTAAAAATCTATGTACAGTACAGTTTGTATTTCTTGTAAGTAGAGACGTACTGCTGAGATTGCAAAGTTCTCAGGGTGGGAGACATTTTAAAATATTCCTTTTTCACATTAAACAATACTTATTGAAAGTATTGTAAAGTTGTTAACTGAACATTAACGTTAGAAAAATTATACAAGTCAGCTTACCCAAGGAAATCCCAATGAATTTATTCACTTTTTTTTTTTTTTAAGATGTGAATTGCCACGTGAATGAGCATGCAGCATCATGGGTTTCATAAACTCAGCCCTAGAGAAAAAAAGCATTATCTGTACTTTCAGGAAACTACACAAGTAGTATTTGAAATCTCATAACAATTTTAAAAATGAAATCTCACACTGTTGTCATCTATATATCGCCAAAGTAAAACATCATCACAGGAAAATTTAATACAACTTTTTTTGAGTTGTATTAACTCAAAAAATTAATGACTATTCATTTCTTTCTCATGATAAAATCCTGCAGCTTACATCTGATACACAGTAGGTAATTAGTGTAGAACAGCTCTTTATTATGTTTCTCTGTGTATCTCTATGTAAATGTCTGTGTATATATGTGACTGTGTGGGGGTAAACAGAAGGAAGGAGCCGGTTGTCTCTAAGATACATTGTCTCTGATGTATCTGAGATATACTGTCTTGCTGTCTCTGAGATACCTAGTCTCTAATACAAAGCACAGTGGCTTTAAAAAAAAAAGAAACTTTTTTTGTCTGAATTCCACCTCAAAAATGAAATTTTTGCCTGAGGCGAAACCATATAAAAATGAAAGAAAAATTTTGTGAAAGTTATCTTCCTTTACCATTGTCAATGCACCTTCATGTTCTCTTTTCTCGTCTATTTCCCTAAAAAACAAATGCTGGTAGTGACCTACTAAATTAATTTGAGACCCCACTAATATAGCCCCTAGCAGGTTAAAAACCAAGGCTGTGTTGCATTTCTGAAACCTTGATGTATTTTCGAACCACTGCTCAGTCATTTCGGGTGAGGTCAGGATTGTGCATTTCTACCAGGCTTCTAGGCAATGTCCGTGCACAAGGCAGGACTCAAGACCGTGCTCTTGGTGTGTGAGGATGGATTTTAGAAAGGTCTCCTTCTGGCTTTAAGAAGGAACAAGCTACATCTCTTCACTAAAAGAGATAAAAACTTTTGATTTCCAATTCAGTATCTGCTCAGGATCACAAAATGTTACAGTTGAGAGAAGACATCAGAGATAATGCAATCTAGTAATTCTCAATTGGAAGCATAACAGAATCTTGAGAAATGGTTGTGGGGGTTTACAGTATTTTAATTTTTATCAAAGGGAGCTGGGCTTTAATAACATTGAGGAACAATGATCTAATCTAACCCCTCAACCCAAAGAAGTCAAAGCATATATCTAAGGTCATACAGCTAATTCAAGGCAGAACTAGGTCTCCATTCCCACCACTACTGTCAAAAGGCACCAGCCCTTCTTTGTTCCAAGGATTGTACAAAAAATGATGGCACATGTCAAGTTTTCTTAATGAGTTTTAAAAAGGGAAATTGATATGGTAGTCTTATTAAGGCATCACAGAACAAGTATATATTTTGTATGGCCTCTTTTATCCCTCATATTTCATCTGTCAACTTCTAGATGACTTACTTGGATGCCCATGTCTGTGTTACGACATTTAGATTCCCGCTTAAAAAAAAAAGAAAAGAGAAGGAAAGGAAATTCACAGCATCTATTACATTTATAATCCAAAACTCCTAAAAAATTGTTATGAATGGCACCATTTCTATCTGTACATATTAAAACTTTGTGAATAGCATGCATCACCATTATCTGACCATCTATCTACAAGAAGATACAAAAATCAAACAGATTAATTACAGCAGCTTGTTGCCTTTCTGTCAGAGAAGTGTATTTAGGGTCAACTGGCAATTTAATAGGCTTAGATTAGAAACCTTTGAAGAATCATCAGAATTGTCCCCTCACTGTCTGATTTCCTTATATATTCACAGAATTCATATGCTTAAAACAAGTAACTTCAGCCTCTCAGTTTCCTTATAAAGAAAAAAGAGAGATCTGTACAACTTTTGTGTATTCCGACATTGGCTTCCATCCTGAAGTTTGCCATGATTATGTTCATATTAATTCTCTAAGGTGAGCTGATTTTCCTCAACAGTCCAAAAAGGTATGCAAACCTTGCTCCCAGCAGCTCATTGGTATACTCTGGAAAGCTGTTACTTACTGTCTTGATCTGACTAAGCATTTCCCCATTTTTGCAGGTACAAGCTTTCAGACATGTCCTATCTCTCTTTATCGATACTGCATATTCAGACTGAGTACCCACAGCTACTTAGAGCTTGAGACCGGCCCTTTTTTTTACGGAGCCAGCCCATGCACTACTGTCTAATCATTTCAGGAGTGATGCTATCAACCTTGAAGTACCAAGACACGTTGGAATCTAACCAACTCCTGGCAAGGTTCACCCCTCTCTTCATCTTTCCTCAAGGAGATAAACTGAAGAAGAAGTGCATTCTGCGGTAAGTAGAATCTGGGAAACGGTTTCAGTATTTACAAAAACCAGATGCAATTTTGTTTTTCTTTCAGTCTTAAATTGTTTCACAACACTCTTTGTTTAGAGTAGGGAGTTATTACTCAAGATGAAAAAGAGTGAGGCTATTAATCTTCCTGAACACCTTTTTTTCTGTTGCTAAAGTTAATCACAATGCACCAGCTCCATCACTGCTACCAAAATGAGCTAAATGTACATATTGCTAGTTATTACATTTCCAGAGGAAGTTTCTTTTCCAAGGAACTTGGGCAATCAAGTTACAGCTCTCTGGCATGGAGACCCAGAACTTCCACGTGTGTGGCGGGGTCAGATGTGGGGATCACATGCCCCACAGCAGCATAGCACGTAGACGTTACACTTGGGTTCTACAATCCCTTTTTCTTCTCATTATATTTGGTTTCATTATAATAGCATATAAAATATCTTTTACCTTTGAGGCACATAATCAAACATGCAATCTTTCACTCCAGTCACAATTCCAGATTAACCTAATTAGTGACAGGTATCCATATTGGGTCTCACAAGTCTCTGGCCTTCCAAATGCACAAAACAAGAAAACAACACCATCCATTCCCACCAACCACAAAGAAACATTTACGAAGAAAATCGTGTCTAAATGGAAACTGACTTAAGAGACTCACACTCAATGACCAGTGACAGGAGACCAGCTCTCCTCACCTCCCCACCTAATCCAAAGCAGCCAGCGAGCATTTCCAGCACAGGAAAGGGAAAAACAGGCCAGAGCCCAAACACCGCTGTGGCCCCCTGCCCAGACAGAGCAGAGAGGAACAAAGGCCCAGGTGTGGCCTGCAGCTACACCAGATCACTGAATTCAGTGAACACTCAGCAGTGGAATCAAAACTTCAGAGCACTCCTACATTATCAAATCACTTTCCTAAAAAAGAAATAAATGCCAGAGGGGAACACAATTTTTAATTTTCTCTTGCTCCACAGAGACGTCACAAGCCCTAAAATTCACGTTCTTTGGATGTTTTCTTTACATTTTGGATCCAGATCTAATCTCAGAATGGTACTCTCTTCCCAATTTAAAAATCAGAGCATAGAGCAAAAGAATGAACTAAGAAGAACGGTGGATTTTATTTTAAGGATCAGCATCAGGCAATGTACCTTCTCACATGGAAGAAAAATCAGGAACGAACAGGCAGCCTTCCTTGCCTGCACCGTGGCCAGGAAGCTGATGCAGCAGGCCCACACCTCAGGGCAGTGGAGGACTACAGCAGCTACCCTGTGCTCCTCTCTTGCAACCCAGCAGTTGGTTCTAGTACAGAAGAACTGCTCAAAGTAAAACGTCACCCTACTTTCAGAAGAACTTCCATCACCACGGAAACTGAGAAGATACAAATCTAAAGGAGAGTTTAGTCTGGCTGGATATGTTTTTTAAAAGGCAATTCTGTAAATTATAAATATCGGGGTCAGAATTTATCCATCAAACCTTGGACAGGTCACCTCACTCTGAGGTCCCTGGAAATACATGTGGGAATCCTGCCTGAATTACACACTAGCTACATCTCCATTCTTCCTTACTGCAAAACCCAATTCTTACCTTGCAGTGACAACTGATGTGCAAATCCCTGCTAGCGGGCTTTCCAGAAATAGATAGAAAGCCAAGACCAATGTTTTCCCCTTAACTGAAGGGGGTAGGTTGTAGCCATTTGCTTACTCATTTTAGTTGGAGCTATAATATTTTATCTTTTTCTTACTCTCAAAGTAATCTAGGTAATCTTTAAACATAGCTAGATAAGCAAAAACCAAAGGGGGGAAAACCATTTTAAGCCAAGACAACTTAACTGAAAACATTTTTTCCCCTAGAGAAATGTGTGTTATTCATAGTACTAATCATTAACATTGTTGACCATTTATCACGTTTCTGGTACCAAGCTAAGTGCTTTGTATATATTGTTTCATTTAACCAAAACAGGGTAGGCATGATTATCACCATTATACAGTTAAGAAAACAGAAGGTAAAGGACTTTCCCAAGGTCACTGAGGAGGTAGCAGTCTGGTAGTGAGATAAGGTCTGTCTGACTACATGTTTAGGAGCTAAGCAGAAGGGAAAATGGTAATAAGGGACGTATGCCATTAAGTTTCACTGTTTCGGTGGCCTGGTTGATACACAATTGCTCTAATTAAGGCTTTTGGTCATGGTTACTGCCACAGTTACTAAAAATCTTTCTAACACCCATCAGTAAAACAAAACCAAAAGGTTTGGCTCAAGAAAGTGGTTGCCAAACAGCGAAACTCAGTGACACGTCCTTCTTTACTCCAAAACCAACAGTACAACATTGCTGTGAAGGAATATTGCTGGAAAATACTCAGGCAACTTGCTTTCCTTTAGATCTTCTCAATATAGGATATGTAATCTCAACACATGTTTAACACTTTCTAATATGATATTTCTACGTTTGAATTAAAGAACAAATCTCCCCCATTAACCTGTAAGCCTTTTGAGTACACATGGTCACGCCCTGTCTGATAATCCCACTCTGCACCTCGGACCCAGGGCTTTGTGCATTTGATGAGGAAATAAATAATAGACTGGCATATGTCAGAAAGCATGTAACTGTGGCAGGGATTAAAACACTGTATGCTGAACAGCTCTCTGGTACAAGGAGGTAAGAGGAGTCATCAAGAGTAAGATGGGGGAGGAGCCTAAGTATTTTGGAAAGGAGTCTGACATCTAGGCAGAAATACATCAATCATATCATTTTTTTTTAACTGAAACAAGACCTCTACTTACACTGGAATTCTGTTCTATTTCCTCTCTAGACTGAAGCATCTCGGGAACAATGTCCCAACTCTATGACTTTTAAAATTCCTAGTTTAGACTTCAAGACACCAGGGACAGTAGACAAATTATGATTGATAGTGAGAATTATAATTCAGAGAAAAATAGGAGTCCTAATAATCTTAATCGTATTGCCTCTGGATACATGAGATCTGTGGGAATCTGTCTTTTCAAAACAGATTAATCAGAATTACTATAAACCTTCAAGAAGATGTAATCACTTTGGGATCCTACTGCCTTTGGTAATGGCCACATCTGGTCAGGCAGTTGTTATTCATTCTTGCCAGGATTCGCTTTATTAGACTCTCAATTGAAAAATGACACCTTCGCTCCAATCCTTTTAATTGATTTTTAACCTTAGAGAAGTGTAAGCGAGAGAGTTATTTAGAAGACTAACTTCTTAATGGAGTCATCTAAGTGGTCTGGTAAAATTCTTTCGGATGAATGATACCCCCGCCCCTTCCAGCAGGGCTCTAAAAAAAAAAAGAAAGAAAGAAAAAGAAAAACACTACTCCTTGAGATGCACTGCACCTCTTTATATAAAGTTAATTCAATATAAGTGTAGCCATGCTAATACAATTTAATGTAATTAGTTTCCATGAGGAAATTTAAAACTCAGTTTGTACACTAACTACAACATTATATACCTGCATTAAGCTATTCAAAAGTTAAAAGATAAAATAGAAGTGGAGAGAAAGTGGGAAATGGCTGTATTAGTTTCCTAGGGCTAGCGTGGCTTACAACAACAGATATTTACTCTCTCACAGTTATGGAAGCCAGAAGTCTGACATCAGGGTGTCAATGCTCTCTTGGAAAGCTCTAGGGGCAAATCCTTCTTTGCTCCTCTGGTTTCTGGCAGCTCCTACTGTTCTTTGCCTCTTGGTGGCATAATCCCAATGCAGCCTCTACGTCACATGGCCATCTCTTTGTGTCTCTCTGTGTCTTACCCTCTTTTTATAAAGAGACTGGCCACTGGATTTAAAGCCTACCTTAAATCCACTTTGATTTCATAGCAAGATACTTCAACTAATGACATCTGCAAAGATCTTATTTCCAAATGAAATCACATTCTGAAGCTCTTGTTAGATATGAATTTGGGGACACAGTATTCAATCTACTACAGCAGCTTTCTCTAAAGGTCGATTTTGACTCTCTTAACCTTACTTTTAAAAACTTGGGATACATAATCAATACACGTAAGAGTGCTGCACCTGGCTGGCTCAGTTGGGAGAGCATGCAACTCATGATCTCAGGGCCATGAGTCTGAGCCCCGTGTTGGGTATAGAGATTACTTAAATAAAACTTAAAAACAAACAAACAAACAACAACAAAAAACGTGTAGGGGTGCCTGGGTGTCTCAGTCGGTTAAGCGTCCGACTTTGCCTCAGGTCATGATCTCACAGTCTGTCAGTTCCAGCCCTGTGTCGGGCTCTGAGCTGTCAGCTCAGAGCCCAGAGCTTGCATCAGATTCTGCATCTCCCTCTCTCTCTGCCCCTCCCCGGCTCACACTCTGTCTCTCTCAAAAAATAAATAAGCATTAAAAAAAAAAAAGTGTAGAGGATTATTTTACATAAGCACCCACCAAGTTATATTACCAATAATTCTTTAACCATAATTAGATCCAGAAAGAAACTTATGGGTCATCTTGCCCAGCCTCATATCCAAACTAAGATGTTTTCCTATGGTGTAGAAATTGGGGGTGAAGGCAGGGCATCATTACAGACCAGCAGATGCCCCAATTTGACATTTCTAATTGCTACAACATATAAGTTGTCATAATTTAAATCTTTAATGATAGCTATTATCCCTCCAGTGATATTCCTTTAAGGCTACAGACAAATGACAATAACCAACAACTCTGGTCAAAACAACTTCTAAGGAGGCAATATAGCAATTAGAGTTGAAAGGATGGATTCGGAAATCAGACTGCCTCAGTTCAGATCCCACCACTGCCATTCACTATGACCCTGGGCAAATGATTTCACATCCACACATTTCATCTCTTCATCTGTTAAGTGAGGACGATAGCATCTATTCTAGCTTGCAGAATGGTTACAAAGATTGCACAAGTTCATCAGGGTAAAATGCCCAACCCACAAGGAGTGCTCAGTAACTGCCAGCTGCACTTGGGTTCATCTTTCTCAATATCCAGATGGCCGTGAGGGCTCAGCCCAGTGCAGGCACCCCTAGACTGAATCTTAAAACTGACTAATAAGTAGTTTTCTCAGTCCTTCTCCTGCTACTCTGAGGCTCTTTTGCCCATAAAAATGAGGAAAAAAATAGAGAAAACTAAAAACAAAAATGAGTTCAAAGTGGAAGTTGCTGCAAAAGGCAGGTAAAATGGGGGGTAGGGAAGTTGGGGAGGATTTCCCAGGAAAGGCTCTCTGGAAAAGCTGGCCTGATCAAATCTGATCAGTCCTCATATTCCCTGGACTTTTTTACTTAGGTTAGGTTTACCACTTGAAATTCTAACTAGGGACGCATTAAGTTACGGCCCCTCTTTGAAATACCAGAACTTCCAAGCTACAATGTGGGGAGAGAGTCATCACTTAGGACAGCTGAGAAAAGCATCGGCAAGACAATTTAAAGGCGGGCCTGTGTTCCGTTTGAGTCAACTTGAATAACTTCTGTTATTCTCAATCTTCGGAGAGAGAAGAGGAAGAGTACAAAAGGCCATCTGATTTACATTTTTCATTATGATTATTAGAAGTGAGAAAGCGATTTTTTTCCCTCTACTTAATGTACCACATGACAATGCTTTGCTCACAGAGATGCATAACTGGAGCTGTCACTACCAGTTCTGAAATTCCATTAGAACACTACGGGCTTTGAAGGTAACCTGGGGTTCTAACTACTATTAATAATACTTCAACAGGAAAACCTGAGAACTAAACTACCAAATCCAACACTTCTGTGAAAACCAAAAAAAAAAAAAACCAGTGTCCTAATTAAAAAAAAAACTCACCGTAGAGATGAACTTTTGGATTAGAACTTTTAATGTCTATGCAGTAGGATGATCTCATTTTTTTATCTAAATACGTAATTTTATTAAATGTAGGCAAAGCTATATTAATGGTCTAAGCAGCGAAGTCAGTTTGTTGGCTAATACTCATTTATGGCCAAACCAACCACACATGCCTTTTTACACACTTAGTTATACTCCATTTCCCTCAGTATTTTTCACTGAACTGTTAAGACTTCGATTATTTATTCCTTTTAACCCTCCTTTTGTTAAACTGTGCCTATTTTCCAGTGTGCTGGTATCTTCATGCTAATTGTTATTCTACACAGATCACCATGCCTCCTCCTGGACATCATCTGAAGAACCGAGAAGCATGTTTCCTACATGGCATACAAGTTGCTGTTTTCAACAAATTTTATCACAGGATATTCACTGTCTGGCTTTTCAAATCCTAAGACTGCCCTCATCTCTTGACTTTCCTGGTTGCTTTTCCTTTTCTAGCTACTCAATAAACCTATATACAGTTGTCAATACAGAAGTTCAAATTATCACAATCCTGTCACTCGCTACAGTAAGCAGGGCTGGGGAGGTGGTTAACAGTGGAGAAAAGGCTGAGGCAAGTAAAACTGCACTACAGTAACCATTCTTTTTATCACACTGATTCTCTTTGTATTCTTTCCCTTAGGAGGGAGGAGGAAGAATTGGGAAAATCTCAAATTTTAGCAGGAGCTTTTTATTAGTAAATGTTATTTCCTAATATTAACAGTAACTGCTAAGTTTTGTGGACTGTGGCTGAGCAAGCAGAGGAAGTGTATTTGAAAATACAAGGAGCAGGTGCCACTGTCTGATGGGACAGTCCTTCACCTGGCGATGATTATACATCCATCCAACTGGGGCAGGAGATGGGGGTGGCGGTGGGGGTCTCTGCAGTGGTGTCAGCCCCGTCTGTGATGTCAATGGCAGTCTTGCCCACTTGGGGTGTACAGCAGAGAGGGTAAGGAAAAGGGTCAAAGAAAGACAGAAAATGGAAACTGACTCTCATCACGCACTATATTTCAGGCTCTGAAATGTTCAAAATTTCTCCTCCCCCCCAACAAGGCAACACACAGACAGAAATGGTATCTACATCCCCCAAGCCCCCAACACACAAACACACCACAGGGAGTTACTTTAAAGAGGAGAGGAGAGGAGAGGAGAGGAGAGGAGAGGAGAGGAGAGGAGAGGAGAGGAGAGGAGAGGAGAGGAGAGGAAAGAAAGGAAGGAAAGGAAAGGAAAGGAAAGGAAAGGAAAGGAAAGGAAAGGAAAGGAAAGGAAAGGAAAAGGAAAGGAATCCATGGCAAAAATTTGACAGGAAAAAAAGAAAAAGCTTGTCTGTATCCTGAATTTCAAAGATTTTCATCTGGTCCTTACGGCTTCTGCTTGACCCTGGAATCCTAGTTGGCTCAACACAGTAACAGACGCCTGCGAAACCACTTCCAGTTTCTTATAGAAATTCAGAACGGCTCAAATGCATCAGCCCAGCTAAGTCCAGTACTCTGGCCAACCAAGTTTCCAAGGGACACGCGTGGTTAGTTTTTCTGACGTCAGTCTTAAGAGATGTATCCCAATTTTTCTTTGGACCCAATTTTGACTTGGTTACTCATAAATTTGTCATTCTCTACTTGGCACCCATTTACATTTCCTGCCTGCATCATCTGTGGACTTAAAAGATCACTGCTTTATAAGACAGCTCATTCTTCATCACTGAAAGATTCAAACAAGCAGAGCTTCTCTGAGGATTATTTTACCCCAGTGGTCCTTAGATTTCAGTGAGCTTCTAAATCACTTGGAGACCTTAAAATAGCCCCATAGTGTCTGAGGATGCCTGACGCAGTGGGACCCCAAAATGTACATTTTTAATGAGAACCCCAGGAGATTCTGATGCAGGTAGCCCTGGGACCACACTTTAGGAAATGCCTCTAAAAAGGGTAGAACCAAGATAGTGTGTCTTTGAAATTTAAGAGTCCTGGTGTTCCTCCTACTGGGGGGTGGGGGGAGAAGTCTATTCTATGGTCTCTACAGCTGATCTGAATCTTCCGGGCACTGGGTCTCTCCTACTCCCTTATGCCCCAGCACCCTGACTTTGTGACTATGCAGACTATGCCACTCCCAAAGTGGCCACCATCTTGTCCCCTGCTCTCCACAGTGTCTATCTTTCAACTCATCCAAATGACACTTGATCCTTTCACTAGCCAACAGGAAAAGGCGTCTCCTGGTTCTAAAACTGCACACTCTCTGGCCACACCCTCCAGATCCTCTTTTGCATCAGCTGATCTGAGCAATTTCCGGTTCCTTGATCTGACAGTTCTGACCAACCCTCCCTCAGATGTGAGAGGGTTTCCTGGCTCTTCACTAATTGACATGCAGAGTTCACTGTCCAGTTCTAGGTTAACAACTCTACGTACGTACTTCACTGGGTACAAACAAATACAAACCCTCACCTTGGATGATGCCCCTGGAAGAGGTCTTCCACAGTGCCCCTCCTACACAACAAGACCTTTCTGTTCCTATTCAGTCATGCAGTGAATTCCACACGTGTTCATTTTACAAACCGTCTCAATCCTTACTTTAGTTTTTGTGACTGTTTGTGGCCAAAAACCTCAGAAGGTGGTTGCTTTTGTAAACCCAACAACCTCATTTTGGGCAGAAATGTACATTCCCTGACACACAGCGCTGCAGTCACTGATAAATTCTTGCTGAAATAATGACTAATAAATAAGTATGCTCAACTTCACACACTGGATGTGTTTCTGAAAAATTCTACATGACCAAATCCAAGCTTTAAATGCAGCAAGGAAACAGGACTTTGAAAGAAAACTTGAGAAGAAAACCAGCAAATGTTGTGCCCCGAATATATATTTAAAATGCTACGCTACATAGACTGAATGTTACAAAGAAATAGAGGTTCCAGTGCTCAAAAATATGAAGTAAACTAGTTGGTAATGAGAAACACACTCAAACAGAAGAACAACTCATCAATTAAGCAAAATTCATATATAATTTACAAAAGGAAGAGAAATAACTGATTTACTGTTTTTGTAAAGAGAAAAAACTAATTTATATTGTTTTTTAAAAAAATTGCTGGCATTCAAGATGTGTCCTAGGTTTCAAAGGGAAAAGAAAAGAAAAGCAAAAAGAAAAAAAAAAAGAAAAGAAAGAAGAAAAGGGGCATCTGGGTGGCTCAGTCTGTTAAGCATCCGACTTGGGCTCGGGTCATGATCTCATGGTTCGGGAGTTTAAGCCCTGAGTCAGGGTCTCTGCTGTCAGTACAGAGCCCATTTGGGATTCTCTGTCTCCCTCTCTCTCTGCCCCTCCCTGGCTCTCGCGAATACTCTATCTCCCTCTCAAGCAATAAATAAACATTAAAAAAAAAAAAAAAAAAAAGAAAAGAAGGGAGAAAAGAGAAGGTTGAGAATAACCAAAGTGAGATACCTCTAATGGAGCCTATGAACATCTTTAAATTTTTGTATAAGACTCAAGAGGCTTTATTATCACTTCATATTTCCACAGAACTACAGCTCTATAATAGCTTTCAAAACAATACTTGCAAATGACAAGAACCTTGCTGTTATGAAGGACTTACCTCATAACTACAGTAACTCATTCCCATTCCAAGTCCCTAGAGGTAACCGGATGCCTTAATGGGTAGTGGTGCAAATCATCCTCTCCTCAATAGAAAGGGCATTACTGCTTCTCCACTCCGCCTACACACAAACCCCAACTGAGATGTAGCTGATAGAAAACCATCGCATCAGAATTCTGTCTTAATGTAATAGCAGGAACTGAAAAAAAAGGAGACTAAGCACAGTGATCATCTTCCTGGAAAAGGCAGACCTTAAATTTCAATTTAAAGAAGAGAGGAATGTGAACTTGAAGAGGAGAGAACAGAGTTCTCTGGCCATTTTGATAGCTTAACAGAAGCTTGGAGGAGAGGAAGGAAAAACAGACTGCAAGAAGCAAGGAAAAGACTTTTGGCTGGAATGCCAGGTACAGACTTGGGCAAAGCCAATCAGAGGAAGGAGCATGTTAGTTACTCAAGGTCCTTGAAGACTATGGTTCATAATGGACATTTCCATAGCTATTTTACATGGTTAATTCTGTAAAGAAATTTCTTTTATCCTGTAGGTTGAAAACAACAACAAAAAGTTTCCTTATATGTTGTGCACAACAGGGCCACCAGTATAATACTTCTTTTTGAAAGTTAATATGATCATGAGTCATGAAGCATTTTGGCTTTATCTTGGGCCCACTATGGTGCCCAATTGATGAGTTTTGACTAAGATGAATGAATGTCTGGTACCAGGTCGTTATGAGATGAATTGCCACCCCCCCAAAAGATAACACTGGAGTTCTAACCCACAGTATCTTAGAACATGATCTTATTTGGAGATAGGGTCTTTACAGAGATAATCAAGTTAGGATGAGGTTACTAAGATGGGCCCTAATCCAATGACTAGATCCTTACAAAAAGGGAAAATCTGGGCATAGGCAGGAGCATGTCATGTAAAGATTGGGGTTAGGAGAGAGGCCTGGAACAGATTCTTCCCTCGCACCTCCAGAGGGAGCATGGCTCTGCCAACACCTTGATCTTGGACTTCTCTTTCAGGCCTGTGAGAAATAAATTTCTCTTGTTTAAGAACTCAGTTTATAACATTTTGTTACAGCAGCCCTAGCAAACTAATTACACAAGTGCAACAGTAGTTTTGCTTGGACCAGGTTGTTCTGATAATAATTAGTAAAATACAAACTTAGCCAAAAATTATTTTTAAAGAAAAAAATTAACATGTTACTCCCTGGATGCTATTTCTATTTTACCATGGCTCTTGTCTACTCACTTCAGAATTACAGCCAAGCCTTAGCGATTCAAAATACAAAAAATGACTAAGGAAGTATTGATGACACAGATACATGAAGGATGCCTACCCAAACAGAATCAAATAAAATACTTAGTCAAGACTGAGCCTTTAATCTAAAACCTTCTGGTCAAAGCTATGAATCAGACCTACATTCACTTGGTTTCCTTCTTTGTCTAACCTGTTTTGATGGTGCAAATAAGTATCATTATTATCTGGTTTGAGTTTCATTTTCTTCCAATTCCTTCTGTGTACCTTTTGGTAAAAGAGCCAACAAAGGATTCTATAGATGAGGGGTCTGCAAACTACTGTCCACAGGCCAAATCCCATCTGCCACTTGCTGGAACACAGCCATGTCCATTTGTATATGCATTATCTATGGCTGCTTTTGAGCTACAAAGGCAGTGCTGAGTACCTGTAAGAGAGACCTTATGGACTGCAAAGACTAAAATATTTACTATCAGGCTCTTCACAGAAAAACATCTGCTGAGCCTAGCTACCCACAGTGCTATGAAATGTATGAGCAACTCCTATGTAAACCTTTCCTGACTGTTTACCTTGATTGTCAACAATCCCAATTCCACTAATATTTTCCATTCCTAATCCACACATTGAACTAGAGAACGATGAAAAGAAGATCCCCTTTGAACTTGAAATAGCATCTTTTTTGCTTGAATTTGTCTTAATGCTCTCTAGTTTTCCACATCCCTTTTAAAGAATTAAAACCAAATTTGGCAAGGAATTGATGCCAGGAAAGTGGAAGATATACTTTCTTTTCTTCTCTACTCTGCCTTAGTACCCCAGTAAGCAGCTCAATATGGTCAGATAAAGGGTAGAAGAAATCTAAGGTGACAATCAACACAATGACAAAATTGATCAGACAACTCAGAATCTTATTTCTACCATGGAATCAAATCAAACGTACCCAGAAATCAAGCAGTCTAAATTCAGGTCATCTGGAACATGACAGCTGTAGGTTAAACATGTTGTTACTATGAACTTCTTAAATACCTGCCCTTCATATGGCATTAATTCCCACCTTATATACTTATTTATATACCTGCCCCAGAGCCCCTATTGGACTGTAAAGTTGAGAATAGGACCGTTTATGTATTATTTTCAAGGCCTAACATAGCGGTTGGTCCATAATGGACTCTAAAAAATTAAATGAATGAATAATGATCCAAGCTGGATTTGTTTGAAAAGATCCCAAACTGCACTGTCAGGATATATGGGTTCTAGTCCTGGTTTTGTTATAAATAAGCGGTGTGATATTGAAACATTCTGACCTCTAAAATAAGGACTTGGAAAAGCTGGTATCTTAAGATTCTTTTAGCACTAATAGTCTATGTTTGTTTTTGTTTTTTTGTGGTACACATGATATAACAGACATTATTTCATATCACTTCATCCAAAACACTAGTATCATCACATCACTGGATTCATTGAGGGTTAATTTTCATGCTGTAGACACAGAAAGAATTGATGATGGTCTCCGACAGACACTTGCCCACAAGGCAACTGAGAACCTTAAAATACATAAAAAGAGAAATGTTCCACGTGAACTACTGTGACTGAAATATCTTAATTATAAAAAAGGGGAATAAATTGGTCGTTCACATTTTTCAAGAACACAGAGAAGCATGTCCTGGAGGGGCCTTCCGCACAGCGGGGTTGTAAAGTCTTCACTGTGGTTTCTTCTATACAGGAACTTAACCTAGAAACCACAGAGCAAATTCTGCATGCTGTAATAAGTCAGGCAGGAAGGGGCTAAAAATATGTAAATTTGTCTACCCACAGCCAATTATACCAAAAAAAAAAAAAAAAAAAAAAAAAAGAAAGAAAGAAAGAAACGATAAAACAAATTTAGAGGGCAAGGGAGGGCATTAATAATTAGAATGTGTGGGTTTTCTAGATCACTGATATTTTAAACTAGATTGATTTCCCAAGTCAGTAATCATGATTTCATAAATGCTTCAAGAAGCAATAAAATAGGTGGAAAAATGAACCCTAAGAGACAAGAAATTAAAAACAAAAGAGATGATAGCTGGTAGATTCCAGTTTATTTTGTCCGAATGTAATGTGAAGCATACCATCCCTAAAAGCCCACTTATTCAGAAAATGATTTTTAAAAACCTCATATGAAAACACAGTTACAAGGATGTGCCACACTTGGAACAGCCAAGACTTTTAAGGTAAGGTGGTGGAGAACTAAGAATCAGAAGACTGAGACTTTTCAAGCTGTGAGACATTGGACAAATCACTCACTGTCTCTGGATTTTAATTTTCTTGTGGGTCAGTTAAAGAGGTTGCACTAGATAGCATCTAAGATCCTTCCAACTCCAAATGCAAAAGGCTCCTTAAATAAATGTCTCCTAAACATTCCCACAGAATATAGGTAGTAACTATTCTAGGACAAGTAGTTCCAAGATCAAGTAATCCTAGGAAATGATGAAATGCACAAAGCTGGACAAATGTCTTTATTGCAGGACTTCTCAGAGACTTTTTTATGCTAATTTATACCGTTACTCTCCCAGACAATACCATATAGTATGTAGTGTTTCCCAAGTTTCTTTGAACACTGAATATTTTAGTTCTTGGAACACTTTCAACATTTAATAGAATCCGAGTATCTTAGTGAACACAATTTGGGGAAAGCAGCTTTAAACAATACACTTCATGAATTTAAAATCAGACGCTGAAAAGCAAAATGGTCACATAATAGTTTAGGGCATCCATTTCAGAAACCGTAATATCACTACAGTGTCGACATGTCACAAAGCACTTTATCTTACATTAACTCATTGACCCTTCACTCTAGAAGTCAGGGATGGAGAGAAGAATCATTTCCATTTTACCAATGAGCACTCAGTTTCACTTCTAGATCTTTCTCATCACAAAGTATTTTCTGCTAATGAACAGAATGATCCATCTTCCACCACTATTATCATTCCAGGCTTTCCTTGACCCATCTTCCAACGTGCTCTTGTGTAAACTGACTTGTTAGGTGACACTCTAAGGAAAGAGAGAAGCAGACAGAGCCCCTGTGCCAAGTACTGTGCTAAGAACTGTCACATACATGATTCACCTAATCATCTCAATAACATTAACTATTACATCTAGTTTTGCCTCTGAGGAAAGTAAGACCAAGAAAGTTTAAGCAATGTGTTCACAGGGAGCCTGGGTGGCTCAGTCAGTTGAGCATCCAACTTTGGCTCAGGTCATGATCTTGCGGTCTGTGAGTTCGAGCCCTGTGTCGGGCTCTGTACTGACAGCTCAGAGCCTGCAGCCTGCTTCAGATTCTGTGTCTCCTTCTCTTTCTCTGCCCCTCTCCTGCTCATGCTCTCTCTGTCTCTCAAAAATAAATAAAAATGTTAAAAAAAATTAAAAAGAATTAAAAGAAAAAGAAATGTGTTCTCTATAACTGTGAACTAATAAATGATAAAGATCCACACCCATATCCACTTTTTTTTCTGTAAAAGCAATACATGAGATCCTTCCCGCTGATGGAATGGAGAGAGAAGCCCTGGAAGCTGGGTAAGGATCCAGGTTATATATCCATTCTCTCAGGGATTTGGAGTGAACAACTGAAACTATCCAGGTTCTGTGAAATGAGGACAAGAGGAAATACCTCACAGAGGTGTTGTAGAATAGAGACGATGAAATGTAAAAGTACTCAGCCATAGGTCCAGTGCACAGAGAGGACCCAATAAATTTAGCCCCTTCCCTTCAGAACTCACATGCTTTGTGAGGAGAAATAATTAGATAGTTCAGATGCTAAGACACTAAATAGAACGAAAGGCAGAGAAAGACATATGGGTGTATCTGGAATGGTGTGTAAAGGCTCCTGGAGGAGAGGTCTTAACAAAGCGGTGATGGTGAGAAAGATAGCACTGACAGAGCCAGAAATCCACCTGACTTTCTACTCTGAAGTGAAAAAGAATCTAAGCTTGGACCCAAGAAGGAAGGAAGGAAGGAAGGAAGGAAGGAAGGAAGGAAGGAAGGAAGGAAGGAAGGAAGGAAAAGGAAAGGAAGGAGGGAAGCTGGCCGGCGAGTTGGTCCAACAAGTGATGGAGTTGGGATCCACACCCATTTCCACCTTTTTTTCTTCAAAAGCAACTCAGATATTCTGAAACAGTTTGACAGTGTATTTTAAAACTTAAGCTGGACTTGTGGTTCAGTTAAAAAAAAAATCAGTATTTTATTTTGGTTTGTGGTTCATGGTTCGTTGAAGTCTGTTTGAAATATGATTTGATTTACACAAATATTATAACAGTGAAGATAGGGAGGTATAAACTATACAAGAGCCACATCTGTATAATTATAACCACCTGAGCATTTACTGCCTGCCAGACACATTATCTCATTTAATCCTCCCAGCAGCCCTACAAGGTAACATCCTGAAACTGCTCCACCTTCAAGATCTTGACCCCAGAACGTCCTCTCAAATTTCTCCTTCCTTCACTCCAAAGGACTTGTCTTTTTATCTTATTACAACCTGCATGCCCTTCCCTGTTCCCAAAGCTTATTATGTCTTTTCATTTCACCTGTCTCTTTAACCTCCATAACAGTGCTCTCAATTTTTGTACAGATTCACCTTAGCAATGCCAAACCCTCTTTACCCAGATTCTTTTCCCCCATTTATTGCTGGAAAAGGGTCAAAATATCTTGCCAACTCAGACTATTGAACTCCCAAAGGCCCTCACTACAGCTCAGTCATCTTTTTACTTGATTTGAATACTCACCAAATTCCCAAAAGTAATTATTCCAAATCTTCTGTCATACTCTTTAAGCCTAGAATTACAATCCCTCCCCCACCATCTCTTTTTCAATCTTAACAGATGACCTAGCCTCTTTACTGAAATGTAAGCTTTTTAAAGGACTGAGTTTCACTGTTCTTCCTACTTCTCCTTGACATCCCTAGCATTCCCAACCTCCTCCTTCCAGTTATCATTGACCTGAAACTCACTCAGACCCCTTTCCTTTAAGACTAACCTTGCGTCAATCTTTCTTAAAGATCTATTTCCACCTATTCCCTCTGTTTTCTATTATCTTGCTCTACCCTACATCCATAGTCAAATACTAAGATAACCCTCCCTCAAGGCTGTCTGAAGGGACTTTTTCCTTTGGACACCTAATTTCTCTAAAGACACACCCTCCTCCCTTATTCACTCCTTAAACCCTCTGGAATGTGCTTTCTACAACCCTCACACCTGCCTTCCCTTCCCTGCCCCACCACACACAAACTACTCTATTGAAACTTCTGTTTCAAAGGCTTTCAAAGACCTCCCAATAGATTATTTCCAATAGCCTTTTACTCAGCCTCTGTCTTCCCTGACCTCCAAGAAACCTGTTAACAGAGCTGACCATCTTTTCTTGAAGCTTTGTTCTTCTTGGGCTTTTGTGACACTCTGGATTCCCCCAACATTTCCCGCTACAGAATCTTTGTTTCCCCAGGTCTATCCAGACTCCTCTGGACACACTGTTTCCCCGGAGTGCTTTCACCTATACGCAGTGCTCCACCTCTTAAGTTTCAGGAGGTTCTGAGTATTGTGTCCACAGCTCCAATTCTACCTGGGGAGGGTAATGTGTGACAGGGTGCTGGGCAAACCGAGCTCACTGGCTTTCCTCAGAAATTTTTAGTGTGGTAGGATGAACATCCTAACCCCTGAAGCACCCTGTCCGCCCATCTTCCGTACTTCTGTTGAAGTGAAGTGGGAGATCTTTTAACAAAATGAATGTACCTGCCACGCTATAGATGGTATTGATGACTACACAGCATAGATGACATGTACCATCAAGGAAAAGATTTGCTGTATAAATGCTGCACTCCAGAGAATGTGGGGGTCTAGTCAAACATGAAAATCCATGCGCCCATGTGACACAGCCTCTATACCGACTTTAGGGCAATCCCAGGAGGAGAGTAGTAAAAAAAAAAAAAAAAAAAAAAAGTTTACAACCATCTCCTTGCTGCAAAGTGTGTTCATACAGTGGTTCACACTGTGGGCGCTACTAGCCCTTGAGGCTGGACGATTCTTCCTTAATGAGACTGACTTGCACACGCAAGGGCCTTTTGCATCCCTGGTGTCTGAGCATTGGAATTTAGCACACCCTTCCCCCTACTTATTTTAACACATAAAAAAATGTAGAAAATCTCTGTATCAGAATGGTGGGGTTCTTCCTTACCACTGAGACCAGAGCAAGCAAGGCTGCAGTGACTTTTCATTTTCCTAATCATCTAAAACTAGAAACCTAGGATCTTTTACTAAGCAACCTCCCATCCAGTCAACAGCCATTGTCGTCAATTTTTGTGTGTGCAGAATCTTAAATCCATCCCATCTAATATATCCACACTGCCACTACTCCCTTTTACAACTTTATTTCAACCAGGGCCCCACCTGCTAAACTCAGGCTCTCCCATCCAGCCATTCTAGCAAACTAGACCCTATCCCCCTCTGCCCTCCAAACTTTACCCTGCAGTCTGGCCATCCTGAATTGCTCACTCTTCCCCTAATAAAGCCCATGCTTTCTATCTTCCATCTTTGTTATAATGTTCCTTCCACCTGAAATGTCACCGTCCGTGATGTAACCAACGATCCCATCTCCTGAGTTAGAAATTTGGCATCATCTTTAAGTTCTTCTTCTCCTTCCACATGTGGTCATAAAATCTTTTGGAGGACACAGATCCCTTTGGCAAGCTGATGAAAGCTGGGAACCTCTCCCCAGGTTTTACATTTTACATACAATTTTAGGGGCTTTATGTATTCAAATGTCTATAAAATTTGGTTGTTCCTCTTGTCTACAATTTAACTGCCTTCTTCTGGGTCCTCACTATCTCCCATCTATTTTAACAGCTAGCTGACTGGTTTCCCTGCACAGCCTCTCCCCTGATGCAGTGTATCCCCTGTATGCCACCAGCTTACTTCCTACAGAATGATGTCTGTTCCCAAAACCACTTAAGTTAGGTTACATACTCAATAATTATTTAACTCTATGTTTTGGAGTCTGTTAAACTTCCAGTTAAACTAAAGAACACATCCACTCCCTTGGAATTGGTCTGACGCATCTGACCTATAAAGCTGAGAACACACAGAGAGAAAGTAAAGACAATGTCATTTCTAGAATCTTTCACTAGGTAGGATTGGTTTGATCACGAATGGTCTTCCAAAATGGCCATTTGGGGCAGTTGTCTGAAGGGGGAGAGACAGCTTGTCTTCGAACACAGCTGAAGGAAATTCTACGTGATGAGAATGACATGAAGAAAACAACATGATGTAATAATCTGAGATAATACAAAACACAAAGCTACATATTTGCGTTCAGCCTGCGTACACAGCACCGAAACAATGAGACTTGAGCAGATGTTGTAAAGTGACCTACCAACTAGCACGGTAAGAACCAGACAAGGCAATACTGCTTTCCTTCTCTCTCTCAGCCCCCACCTCTTCCTTCCTCCCTCAGGCTCCCTCCTCCTCTCACTCTGGAGCCTCGCAGCCTCTACACGGTGCACATCTAAAACTCCCCTGATATACTGAAAATCCCCCTGGGTTACACAGTAACAACAGCTTCTAAAGTGCTGACATTATCTGAACAGTGTATTTCTTACTGAAACCTCATGTTCCATTATAAATTAAAGACGACTGTAAAGAAGCCACACCTCCCACTCCACTGCCCTTTCAAAAAGCTAAAACTAAAAAGGAAGTATGTGATGAAGATAGTCATGAGCATTCATAATAAAATAAATCCAAAGGATTCTGACATAACTAGTAGAACAGTCTCGTTTTTCACATTTTACATAGAAGTTAAATGTGGGGGAATCTGCCCCCAAAGCAGCTATGTTTAAGTGCAACTGTAAGTCAAATGAAAACAGAGACGATAATGGTCAATTCCTCAATATTTAGGATAGCTACTTTCTGGAAAAATAATCTAGGATAAGAAATTTCATATATATAGCTACATTTTCCCCTTACTGACTCATGTAGATAAACTGGTGTAGATAAATGTTTTTAAAACATCAGAACATACAAAGCGTATTTTAAGTGTGTTTAAAATAGGAAAATATTGGGGTGCCTGAGTGGCTCAGTCAGTTAAGCATCTAACCCTTGACTTCAGCTCAGGTCATGATCTCATGGTTTGTGGGTTTTGAGTCCCACATCGGGCTCTGCACTGATAGTGAAGAGCCTTCTTGGGATTCTCTATCTCCTCTCTGCCTCTCTCTTTCAAAATAAATAAACTTAAAAACAAAAAGAAAGGAGTCAGTTAAAAAAATAAAATAGTTGGGCCCCTGGCTGGCTCAGTCGGTTAAGCATCCGACTTTGGCTCAGGTCATGATCTTGCACCTCGTGAGTTCAAGTCCCGCGTCGGGGTCTGTGCTGACAGCTCAGAGCCTGGCGCCTGCTTCAGATTCTGTGTGTGTGTCTCTCTTTGCCCCTTCCCTGCTCTCTCTCTCCAAAATAAACATTTAAAAAATTACAAATAAAAAAAATAAAAATAAATGAAACAGGAAAATACTAAGTTCATAAATATAAAAAAACTATGCATCAGTAAAAGTGATTTCCAAAAAGATGCTATTAATAATTTTCAGTAAAAATAAGAATAGAAATTCATAAAACATAGGAAAGGACCACATCTCAAGGCTCAGGCACAGAAACAAATAATGCCTATATGCTACTTGCTGAAATTCTCAATGACATCAATTTCTTGGATGTTCACAAGTTTTAGACATTAAAAATAATACAATTTTCTAAGTTTTTTCATTTTTCATTTATTTTTTTCTTGACAACCAAAGAATTATATATTTATTGTGGGAAGCAAGGACTGGAAGGTTGAAAAAAATGTAAACAATCTCTCAAAATAAGTCACTAGTGATTCTGCCTACCAACAGGAAAATATCTGTTAATATTTTGGCAATTTCCCTCCAGTCCTTTTTTTAAAATTCATTTTTGAGACTGTAGCGTATGTACAATTAACAAATATGAATATAATCTTCTACTATAGTGTTTATACTACAGTGTTTTGAAATTCTATATGTTTAAATAAATAAGGTGGAATCAAAACATCATTCTATTTATTAGGGTACTACTCTGTATCACATCAAGTTTTTCTGTCCCTGATGCCATTTAATAAGCGTTAAATAACAATAGCTATATTGATGCTAAGTGAAATAAGTCAGCAAGAGAAAGACAAATATGATATGATTTCATTCATGTGGAATTTAAGATACAAAACAGATGAACATAAGGGAAAGGAAGCAAAAATAATATAAAAACAGAGAGGGAGACAAAACATAAGACTCTTAAATACAGAGAACTAAAGGTTGCGAGAGGGAAGTGGGGGATGGGCTAAATGGGTGATGGGCATTAAGGAAGACACTTGGGATGTGTTATATGTAAGTGATGAATAACTGAATTCTACTTCTGAAATTATTATTTCACTATATGTTAACTAACTTGGGTTTAAATGTAAAAAATAAGCAAGCTTAAAACAAAAACAATAGCTATATTGGTTCATTACCTGAATACAGAATTTAGTTTGCTCCATTTAATTTTTCACCTTGTCTTTACTCCAGAAAAAAGCTTGCTTTCTTGCTCATGGTAAGTCTATCCTATTTCAAAATTTACTAAGCTTTTAGGATGTGTTAAGCAAAGCATTCTCTACAGATGTGAGTTTAAAAACAAACACCCACCAAACACCTACAGACGTCCGAGGACAAAAAAAAAAAAAATGTTTATTTTTCTGAGTAATGCAGAGATGGCGTCTTTGAAAACCAAATATACAAACAAGACAAAGGAAAGAATTCAGGAAATCATCATGCATATACTAATAATCAAATCTGTTCTCAAATTAAAAGGTAGCAATTCTCACTGATAAAAGTGATCAATGCTTTTTTTTCCTTCTCCAAACATATATTTGCATAAATAAAGACATGAAGATTGAAGGCTTTCTTTCCCCAAAGAGAAGGCAAACTCTGCTACTAAGAGCACAATACAGAAATAGTTGTTTTAAAATATGGTGGAATGCACTTTTCTACTTTTGTGGTTCCTTCCTTCCTTCTTTCCTTCCTCTCTTTCTTTTTCTTTCCTTCCAGTGGTTAAAGAATCTCATCTTCAAGCTCCAGGTCCTTACCATTTTGGAGGCTGTCCCCACTTTCTAAACATAGTCCATTCTTAGAGGCTGTGTCAAGGTCTCCTAGATCACACAGAGCCTCTCAGGACCACCCGCTGTTGCTTGCTCTGTGGGGACATTAATAATAATAGCACCTCCCAGAAGGATTGACAGCAACAACCCTGTGGAATGGGCACTACTCTCTCCTTAACAGAAACAGAGACGTAGACAGGTTAAGGGGAAAGCATTCAAGTGGGAGAGCCAGCACATAAGCCAGGGTCTTTCAATTAGGCTGAGCAACAGTTAAAGAAGTTACAAGGGGAAATCTGCCTTATCATCAGGGTTCAAAGTATAGGCTACGGGGCAAAATTTTAGTGGAAAAAGTAGGAATAATAGGGCTTATCATTATGATTTTTTATATTTATACGATTTATATGATATTTTATGAATTTTAGTTGTAAGAAGTCCAGGAGACAGGGTTGCTGGACTGAGCGAATAAAAATACACAATACTACACAATATTTGGGACATACGTATACTAAGAAATTATTCATGGTTTACCTGAAATTCAAATTTAACTTGGCATCCTATATGTTATCTGACAACCCGAGAGTAAAGGCCTTTACGAAACAAACAAAAAAACACGAATAAATTACAGAGCTACACTTCCCAAAGCTGAAATCTGGGACGCTCTGTGTGCCACATGTCTTTGGGAGGCCAAGTAAAGGGAAGTGTAGTGGGGCTACAGCTGGGCTTCCCTCTCCTTCTCCTGGTGGCAGACACAGCCTTGATGGCAGAGACCTAGCTTTCACCAGCTAGGCCACTGAAATTCACTGCCTCCAAATTCCTGACCCTTCTCTACTTTCTATGGATGTTGTGAAGATTAAATATAGTTGAGGTTGGGAGGGAATATCATCTATATATCTTTAAATACTTATTTTTGGTGGAGTGCTTTGGAAACATATTCTCAGAAACGTGGGAAAGACAGACTCCCCCCCCCCCATCCCCCCATGCACACACACCACCAAGAAAGGGCTTGAAAAGTAATGCCAATAGATGGGAAGCCCAGTTGACATCAGTCTCTAAAGGGAAGAATGAACGAAAACAAGAGATGTGTTCAAAACCCGAAGTGAACTACAGAAAATGTAGTGAGCTGCCAGAAGGGATGCCCAGCAGAAAAAGTGGGTGATCACAGATGGAGAATTCTGTACTTTTCAAATGGCTATGGATACATGTTTAAAACACAGTTCCTTGATTCATAAATTCTACTGAATCACCAAGACGCTGAGATAGCTTAAAAAAAAAAAAGTGTAGGACCTTACTTACGCACGCCAATTTAATTTTCTGCTACCTTCCCCTAAACTGCCAATCTCTGTGGCCTGAGTATGTTTACCTTCTTCTCAAAGCAACAAACCGGGAGTAGCTGAGTGTTCATTTAAATATTTCTTTTTTTTTTTAAGTATTTCTATGCACAACTTTAATCTTCAAACTTAACAAAACCCAATCTACTACACATCGATTGCTGTGAACAGAAAGTGCTTGAAGAGGATTAATCAACAGCTTTGTATGTCATCCTCCAACAAGGCCAAACACTGAATCACTGTTGGATTCTTCACGTGCAGCTACACCCAGTTAATCTTCAAGAAAGCAGCAAACTATGTAAATCTACTTAAACTGGGGAGATAAGTACTTCACTCATCAAAAGTTAGCAACACTTAACAAGTACAGCTATTTGCTGGCAATATCATTTGTAAAGAAAAAGACACACACACAAATTCTTGTGTTCACCCTTCTACCTCAAAGGCCCCAATGCAAATCACTAGGGCATACAGCAAGAAAGGAATTGCTACCTGCCAGTTTGTAAAAGCCAAATTACAGGACATAACTGAGTCAACTACCCCGAGAAGGCAGTTCTAAAGTGGAAGTCACAAAACATGGAGAGAGAAGTGGCTAATAAAAGAATTCAAAGAAAAATCGAAATATTCATTTTCTCTATTTCAAGGCTGTAGCATAAAGCATTTTCTTTTTTTGAAACCAATAAAATAGGTTCACAGCTACAGAGGTCCTGATAAATGTTTTTTGTTTAGACTGTGGGGGCACTTTCATACAGACTGGATATGCTTAAGAAATACTGTGTATCTGAAAGTCATAGGCAACAATAACAGGATGTACACACTTCTCCACCAAGACTTGAATAAACCATCTTTGTTCACATACTGCCTACTGGGTTATCACTTCACTCAAAGCCTCTCACTTTGACCTGAGCCAAGCAGGTGTACTTCTAATGTGCTCCTAGGCCTGCGATGCAGGAAAATCCTGTTTATCCGAGATGATGACAGACATCAGTGCTTTTTGATGCCCTCGATATACTACATGGGGCAGGAGGGAGATGAGCACTGAACTAAAACTGCCTGACTCCTATACATGTGAAATACAAACTTTTTAAAGACATTGTACAGTCTCCACTGAAACAATACTTTGACACAAATGCTGCTTTCAAACATCACGAACCCATCATCCATATCATCCATTCACCTCATTCTTTGCTTCCAACCTCACAACCTCTACCCTTTCCCTTCAAAAAAAAAAAAAAAAAAGAGGCAGGAGGAATCCCTAAACTGAACTTTGGAGATGAGAAAGGAAATAGGCAGTGATGCAGATGAGCTCCGTGTGAGTTTCTATTGACATGTGCACATAAGCAGGCAGTTGCAGTGTGGTGGTTTTAAGAGATTGACTGCCAGGGTCTATCTAAATCCTGCCTTTGGGTTGTACAGACTGGACAAGTTACTTAAGCTATGCCTCAGTTTTCTTAACTGCAAAGGAGATATTATTACCCGCTTCATTGGACTGTCAAGATGACTAAAATTAGTTAATCCACCTAAAGCACTTAACACATTGACCAGCAGGCAGTGAGGTGCTCAGTGATGGTTAGCTACTACTAACATCTATGGAAAAAAATGATTTTCATATCATTTTCCAAAGGTGACTTTTAGGTATTCCTCATATTCAACTTTTTCTTTAGGCAAATTATTTGAAATCAGCTATATTTCTAGATTAAAATCAAACCACATTAGACACCTAAAGTTTACCTATTCTTTCATCAGAATGAACAAATTAATATGAACTGAAAGGTGCAAGCTTAACATCGCAAAATCTTACAAAAAGCATTAATTGCACTTCTCGTTTAGACGAAGCCAGGATGAGATCACAAAGTCACTCATGGTAACCAGGTCCCCACGCTGGAAGTGTGCTTTCCCAGTGAATGGCTAAATACTAACAAAAGAAACCTTTGACTCAAATACCACTGGTACCCGGGGTCTTGTGTCTGTATAATGCCTACACATTCATTTCTTTCTTTGCCTATAGAAAAAAGAAAGTCTGTTTGTTTTTCTGATTCAGTCAGCCCTTTTAGTCTCTGAATCTAAGGAGAGCCCAGTGAAAAGAAGAGCATCTTATCAGCGTGCTCCAGACCAGCAGGCTGTCCCCCTCTACACACAAAACCTCCAGCCCCTCACAGCAAAAGGGCCTCGCCCTCAGAGCCTTTTCCCCATTTCAGAGCTAACACCCCGCCGGGTTTTGACAATAAATAAATGAATACACAAGGCCTTTACATAATTAGCCATCTTTTCAGGTAGAGAGGGGTGGGGGGGGGAGGGTTCAGGAGAAGAATATTTATTGTGAATTGGCATCATGGGTGAAGCTGATGTAAGTGTGCTAGATCCCAGTACATTTATTTTAAATGAGGCCACACGAAATGACTTTAGAGATGCCTGGTTTTGAATCTAGACAATTTTAGCATTATACTTCAGACAAGTCAGAAATGCACTTTTTTTTCATGAAAAAAAAAAAAAAAAAAAAGAGAGAGCGCTTTTCTTAAACCAGGTAAAAGTTACATTGACTTGGGCAACCAGGGCATTCAGACAAGGGTGTGTTTACTGCCTTTTCAAGGGAAAGCTAACAAGTAAAAGAACCAAAGACTGGAAAACAATACTTTGTGACACCATAACTGTTTGATCAAATTAGCCCTACTTTGACATGTACTTATGCTAAGACATACCCCCCACCAAATGACTTTGAGAACAAAAAGGACTAAATATAATCAATAATCCTGTGAATGTCTTTAGGAAAGCCACCAGGCATCACCAGGCATCTGTCATGATCTTAACAGAGCCACGGTCTGGATGGAAGGATAGAGTTCACTTGTATCATTATTGGGATAATAACTTAATTGATTTGTCTCCGTAGCTAAGGATGTAGACAAGAGATTATGGAAGAAAAATATCTGCAATCGTGTTTTTGTTTTCTCAACAAGCCTCTTGCCACTGACCTCTAAATCAGTTTAACCTTTTCTAAACAGACCTGCACATTTTTTACATAATTTAAAGCTAGGTTTTGTTATTGCTGCTGCTGAAAGGCTCTGTGAGATTTATCACAACATGGCTTCAGTAACCTTCTTTTAAAAACAAAGATGAAAAACAAAACAAAAGGCCAAAACTATAAGCTCCCAGCTCCACTCCTATTTCCCGGCAGGGGATTTCGATCTGACCACTAAAGTGCCTTTGGAGTTCAATCTGTTAAAAAATGTATGAAACGGTATTAAAATAGGAAAAGGCATGTGTATGACTCAGGCTTATCCAAGTATCTCTGCAACTAGGATGTCACAGGATTTCCCTGTGCTTCTGAAAACTAAAAACCTTGAGAAAGTGACAGAAGTTCCTGTTTCGTCTTTTTTTTTTTTTTTTAAATATATATGGGGGGGGGACGCGCGCGCGCGCGCGCGCACACACACACACACACACACACACACACACACACACACACACACTGGTCTTCCGGGTTTGCTATGAATCAGGCAGGTTCTTTCAGGTTCCGAGTGAAGACTGTTGCAAACCAATGTTACCACTTATTATCGTACTCTTCTACACACAAAGGTTTCAGGGGGAAAAAAAAAAAAACCCAAACTTGTTGCAGAGCTGGGAGAAGCCCCTGGCCCCGCGCTCTCCGCTCCGGCTGCCTCACCGCCCCTTCCCCTTCCTCCTCGTCCCACCCGGCCCGGCGGAGACGAGGGCATCTCCCCTGCTAAGGTCACCGGCCCGAGCCATCCCCGCGGGCCGCCTCCTTCGGAAACAAGGTCACCGCCCAGTCCGGTCCCTCCGAGGAGGAGAGCGGTGTCCGGCCGAGCGCTGGCGCCCTTTGTAAAGCCGGGCGGCCGGCCTCGGCGCGGCATCCCGGCCGCCGCCTCACCTGCTTGCGATAGGGCGTCCTGCAGTTGCTGCTGCCCCCGGGGTTGCCGCTGCTGCTGGGGAAGATCATCGCGGCGGGCGCGGGCGGCGGGCGCGGGCGCGGGGCAGCCTCGCCGCGAGGGGGAGGGCGCAGGAGGGGCCGGCCGGGGCCGCGGCCGCTCTGGGAACTCCCTCTCGCCGCGCGGCGGCGGCCGGCGGGGGCTGCAGCTCGGGGCTGACTTCTCCTCCGCCCTCAACCTCCGGACTCGCCTAAAAGTGCGGCGCGACGGCGGCGGCGGCGAGCGAGACTCGGGCAGCTCCGGCGGCCGCCGCCCTGCGTGCCATGGACGGGAGTTCGCGCGCGGAGCTGGCGGCGCCGCGGACTCTCCCGGCGGCAGCGGAGGAGCAGCGCCGCCGCGTCCCCACCTACCGCGGCCTCAACCACCGCCCCGAGAGCGCGCCGGCCGGGGGCGGGGAGGCGGCCGCGCACCGCCTCGCGCCGCGCCCAGGCCCACCCGCGCCTCCCCGCCCGCCCTCTGGGCGCGGCGCCCGCAGCCCCGCCGGCCGATCGGCCCCCGCAAGCTCCCTCCCGCGCTTGGGGCCGGAGCCGGGGCCGCACGGCCAGGGGAGCCGCCGGCGCCCCCGCTCCGGTGCAATGGTTGGGTCTGGCTCCCCGCGTGCCGCACATTCCTTGGAGTAGCCACCCCCCTCCTCTTTTCTTTTTTTCCCCTCGGCTCTTTGCCTAAGCACCAGAGGCAGCTTTGCACCCCTGCTCGAAGCCCCTTTTAAGGGTATGGCTTCGGAGAGCACAATGACACCTGGGTAGGAACTGAACCAGTCCCGGGTCTCTCTTTCATCCTTCCAAACTACCACCCACCCCCGCCCCCGCCATCTCTCCAAAGGGTGCGGGCAGTCCCTCGTACTTCAACAAACCAGCCTTCCACCAAACCTCTGCAAATCCGCGCTTCCCCAATTCACAACGCTAAAATTTTAGCACGGGAAAACAGGTCTACACTCCCAACCCTCTTAACGCAAATACGCACGGTAAAGTTCTGCCAGAGTTTATAAGCTTACCTTCAAGATGACAATGTCAAATAGCAAAAATCACTTAAGGCCAATGGTTTGGTAAGCCTTCCTTTAAACTGGAATAGTGTAATCCTTCTATACGTTAATTACTAGATGCCACACAAACGTGCTCTGAGAGGGCACAGAAACTGTAAAAGAGGGACGGGGGTGGGGGGGAGTTTCCTTTGTTTCCCAGTTGAAATTATCTAACTCGTCTCAAGATGCCCCTTTTCTTGATCACTTTCACTTTGGTGTATCAAGCCTAGAACCTGTGCATTGCAGAAGGCTTCTACAGCAAGTCCTACAGGCAGAGCCCGCAGGCTCTGGACAGGCCACTGAAGTAGGCTTGCCATCTGTCACGATGGCCAGTTCAGCTGTATTACAGGGTAGTATCAGGGTGGTATTACAAAGTTCTTCCTGGCCGCTGATCTAACGCCTTGGAAGGGGCCATCTGCCATGAAAATGAAAAATCCTAACTCCTCTAAGAAGTAAAGGCACTCAACTTCTGGCTGCCATAAGGAAAACAAAGTGAGTCTACTAGCAAAGCTGTGGCTACTGAGCCCCACATTGTGTGTAGAGATACTACATTAAATAAATAAACTTAAAAAATTAAAAAAAACTGAGGCCAAAGGTTTTTTCAGCAGCAAAGAACTGAAAATATCTATCTTCAATAACCTGCTGGTGACTTAGCTACCTCTGTACTCCAAGATGCTCCCAATGCTCTCCAGCAGAAGTGATAACTCGCAAGTTTAACCCAATTTAAAACAACCATATACACAAAATACACATACACGTAGTCCCTAATTCTTTTCACTAAAAACAAAAAGCAGCAGCAGCAAAGGACCTTATTCTAGACACAGTACTAGGTACACCATAGACAAGTAAGAACTTGCTAGATAAAATTCACAGAAACATATCTGTCCTTTTAAAGTGCTTTAAAAAAACACAGCACAACTAACATTCAATTGCGTGTTAATATATATGCTAGAACTATTTCCTCCTACTCCATAGATTTATAATTGTCTCAGCCGCTGCTTTGCCGTCACCTGTAACTAGGACACTTTACTGCAAGTTATTAACCACAGGTATAAAATATAAGGTTTTAGGTAGAACTGTTCAGGTTATAGGTACCTTTTCCTGAGAACTTAATGCCCAGGACCCCAGCAGTTGAGGCAGGTCATCTATGGAAAAAATTCCATGTACAACCTCAGTTGTCATGATTGGTCTCTTAGGAAACCACAATCTAAACCACAAAGAACAGCATAGATTAATTTTTCTATGGCTCTGCTCTAAGGTATTTTTGATGTTGTGCTATTCTAGAATGCTAAGATTTGATTTGAAACCCTGCAGTAGTTTTACAGGGATAAGGCAAACTTTCAAGTGATAACAAACTTTAAATTAGAATACTAAAATATACTTAGAATATTTTATACTAAGTAATTAAAGAATACATTAGTATTCTTATTAAATATAAATAACATTAAAAGAACTCTATTTCTAAGAATAAAAAGGATATCTAAATATCAAAAATATATAGCATCTTATAATGATGAATGGCATACAAGGAGAGGCCATTTTTTAAAACGGTGTCTACCAGCCAGGGTTCAAAAGTTTCAGACTTAGGTAGGTACTCTTAACTAAGTAAGGCATTATAAAGAAAGGAGAAGATAGCCCCAAAGACTATAAAATGTAATGAAGTGATGCTTAAAGCCCAAATGATTCCAATGTAAAAGAAATAACAGATATATGAAACCATGTGTATATACATAATCAGTTATAGATATTTACAAGTGCTTAGTTGTAAATGATTACAGGGATAGATCCTAGTGAGATTCATCTGGAAAAGTTTATTGACCTTTGAAACAAATATGTTTTAAGACAGACAAATGAAGGAAACATTCCAGAGAAACTGCAAGTTATCATGGGAAGAACATTGGAATCTGTCCTGTAAATGCTCATTCTCCTGAAAGGGAAACTGAGACTTTGCTACAACACCCTCCACCTCCAGCTCAGCTGATGGGTAAAGTTATGAGAATCTGACCCAGGAGCAGCCAATCCACAGACAGGCCAGTGACCTATGACACGGCTTGGATTGAGAAAAAGGAGCAGAGCCAATCAGATTCTCACCCTTGGGAATTTGATTCAGAAAGCTCCAAGGGCTGAACTAGTGAGGAAAGGGGCAGAAACTGCAACAGCGCCAGGGGGTAGAATTGAGGCGACAAAAAGCCAAAGCCATATGTAAGCCAAGGTTATGAAGCAGCAGAAACTATGAGTAAACAGGAAGCTGACTGGCAGCAAGCAGAGTAAAGCAGATGCCAGGAGCGGGTGAGCACTTGGCTGTGAGATGATGAAGGGAGCAGCAGTCCCTGGAGCTGCTGTGGCTTCCAATAGCCAGCCCCTCCGTGTGTATACTTTAACCCCACCCCCCTTCTTCAGATGGCTTAAGTGAATCTGTATTTCACAATCCAAGGAAGAAAATTTAAACAGCCAGACAGATCTGGCTTCCCATTTCAGCTTCCCACTTCCGAGCCACATGGCTTGGGACACGTTAGTTAACCTCTCTGAGTCCCAGACTCCGAACAGATTGTCTTAAGTATATATACATTATACCAACAAAAGGGCCAAACTCAATAAATGCCTGTTGTTCTTATTGTTTTTCTAGGTTTTATAGTGGTGGTTTGTAGATTTAAGTGGGTGTACTGTATAAATAACTGATGCTTAGCAAGTCTGGCTGACCATCAAAGAGCCAGAGCAAGGGTATATAGCTGGAAAGGACAACAAGTAAAAAGAGCTTTCTTATGACTGTGTATACCACAGACTTCACTTTTAGAGGTTAAAAAAAAAGTGTGGCAAAGGTCTGTTTCAATAGCCGAGGTGCCCTGAAGTTTTTCTCCTACATTTGTTTTTGTCCCATTTCCTTTAAAGAAGTTATGTATTGGACCAGAACGATTTCTGTATGAATGGGGAGACTGTGAGCCAGCATCAGAGATCACACTCTGTAAGGCAGGAGGAGTCTGCAAATGAGGACAATAAGGATGGAGTCATCCATCAGCAGAGGCAGAAGCCTGCAATCTCATGGAAGACATAGGACCTGTGACTTCCAAGCATTTATATAACTAGAATTTGAGAATCTGAATTTAGGAGACATTTGTCCTAAGAAACAATCTGAAAATGTGACTTTCATTTATAAAGCTCTGACAACAACCCTATTAAGTGGGAAGGGTGATTAGGCTCCATTTACAGATGACAGGGGAAAAAGAGTAGGACTGACTGTCCTACCCATAGCTAGTAAGCAGCAAGCAAGTGTTAAAATCTAGATCTGGCTAGGGTTAAAAGACTTCATCCTGTGCTCCTTTAACTCTATAATGCTGTATCTCCACAAAGCCTTATAAGTAATGTTCCAGTTCCCAGGTGAGTACTTGTAACCCCTACAGCACCCGAATTGCTCTACACTAATAATGCAAGGCATTAAGTGGTAAGCATCAGCCAAGTGGTCTAGACAAGTATGTGCTATGGGAGTCCGCCAGAGAGAAAGATCAATACAGGATACATAACATGGGTGTGGGAAGCTCAGATGTATAAATGTTTTGTTTGAGGGACATTTAGAAAGAAGCACTATGCAGATGGTCTGAAAAACAGAACTTGAGATAGACAGCTTGTATGAGAGAAGATGCAGATTTGGGGCAATCGCTGCTGAAATCATTGCTAATCGATGAACTCCCTGAAGGGAGCAGATGACAAACGATCAAAAGGCTAGGGAACCCCCTCATTCCAACACGCACATTACTGACCCCCACAGCAGAGAGGAGCCTTTGAATGAAATTACTACAAAGAAAGTATAGTGAAGAAGCTAAGCTTTGCAAGAAATAAAAAAATGGGGACAGAGAAGATGTCCAATGAGGTAAGAAAGAACACCTCTATCAACAAAAGAATAGATTTATAATAGATTCTATCCCTATATCACTGCTTAAAGCACTTCAGGCACCTTTTTTTATTTGGATCACATTAAAAACAGAAAGGAATTGAGGGAAAATTCACCCAACATTATTTCAAATTACAATCTTTAATGAATAAAATATAACCACATGGTATTGGTTAGCATAAGCAGTTCACACTAAAAAATTATTTACATTTGAGAGTCTCTAGGTTTAAAAGCTCAAAAGCCTCTGGCTCCCAGCAGAAGAGAAAAAAAAAAAAAAAGAAAGAAAAAATATGAGGTCAGCAGATTCTTTAAATTTCTTTTCTTTCCTGGTACAAAATGGAGTTGATAAAGTACCCAATTTCTAAAGTAGCTGCAATATTTTCTATAATTTACTATTTTGCTTTTTAAAAACCTATGATTCTTATTCTAGATTTAAAGCCTCCCTAGACATACATAAAATCATATGTATATAAAAATGAAACCACTCTAATAAAATAAAACTATAGCTCTACAGCTATAATCCTAGAAGGTATACAGAACAACATAAACATAGCCTGATGAGTCTGACCACAAGCAATAACCTGACGATCCTTAAATCTGTTCTGGGGAACAAAACAGAGCAGTCCTTGCCCTACTACTGCTTCTCTGCATGGACTAATAAATAATACCTGTCATTTATTGAGTGACTACTATATTCCTGGCACTCTCTCAGCATGTCCTCTGCCCCATCTCTCTGTAACACACACGCAAACACACACACACACACACACACACACACACACACACACACACACAGAATCATGAAGAAAGAATGATTACCCCACTTTACTGAAGAAAAAAATGGAAGTACTGAAGCTTAGAGGTTTAAGTAACTTTCCCAAGGCCACAGATCAAATACGTAATGGAACTGAGGTTTGAACTCAGGTTTCTTTGACTCCAAAGTCCTCTGCCTCCAACAATACTAATGATGGTTATTAGCTAAGGATCAAGTGCAAACCCCATACGGGAAAACTTAAGAGCCCACACCTCAGCGTATATTGAGGCTTCTGCAATTACCATCTATGTGACCTTGTGCAAGTCACTTAAAAAAAGCTATGGAAAAGCATAAGAGACTCTTAAAAACTGAGAACAAACTGAGGGTTGAGGGGGGGTGGGAGGAGGAGGGTGGGTGATGGGTATTGAGGAGGGCAGCTTTTGGGATGAGCCCAACACCTTTTGGGTGTTGTATGGAAACCAACTGGACAATAAATTTCACATATTGAAAATAAATAAAAAAATAAATAAAAAAAATAAAAAAATAAAAAAGGCTATGGAGGGGCGCCTGGGTGGGCTCAGTCAGTTAAGTGTGTCTGACTCCTTATTTCGGCTCAGGTCCTGATATCTGGGTTTGTGACTTCAAGCCCCGAGACCCGTGTTGGGCTCTGTGCTGACAGTGCAGAGCCCACGAGGAATTCTCTCTCTCTTCTTCTCTCTCTGCCCTCCCCTGCACGTGCACGCTTTCTCTCTCTCTAAATGAATAAATAAACTTTAAAAAGAGGCTATGGAATAATGTTGAGTTTTCATTCAGTTAAATATGTAGGCAAGCTTTTCAGTATTAGAATATACAGTAAATGGTACAGACACATACTCTGACATAAACTAGCTCCTAAATCTCTTTTAACTGATGATTACTGGGGCACCTGGGTGGCTCAGTCGGTTAAGTGGCCGACTTCAGCTCAGGTCATGATCTCGTGGTCTGTGGGTTCGAGCCCCACATAGGGCTCTGTGCTGACAGCTCAGAGCCTGGAGCCTGCTTCAGATTCTGTGTCTCCCTCTCTCTCTGCCCCTCACCCCCAGTCTCTCTCTCAAAAACAAACATGAAAAAAATCAAACTGATGGTTACTAAGATGTAACTCCTCTCTTGAACCAGTTTTATTTTCTGGGATAGTTGGTAGGAAGGAGTTGGAAGAGATACAGGAAGAACTATCTTCCAGAAGCTAGGATGGTATTTAGGTGGAAGGCACTTCCGGAAACCTGCACTGGAACTGAAAACAAACTTTCCCTTGAAAAGTAGTGGGAGACAATATTAGTGATTAGTTTCATTGTGGGATTCATAGATGCTTCTAGGTCAGCTAAAATCCTCATCACCATTTAGGACCTTCCTCTCTATGGAGAAACATCCTGCAAATCTGAAGCAAATCGTACATTAAAAAACTTTTGGATATAATCTGTTCATAAATTAGTTACTGCCTTGCTCTTATAGAATAGTTTAAAAATTCAAAGCTTACTCATATTTCAGGAATAATGGTTCTCTGTGAGTTAGATTTCTTTCCAAAGTTTTTCTATAAAAATAGGTATATGTGTGGGGGTGGGGGGGGTGGCGCGCCTAGGTGGCTCAGTGGGTTAAGCATCTGACTTTGCCTCAGGTCATGATCTCAGGGTTTGTGAGCTGGGAGTCCTGCATTGGGCTGTCCCTCTCTCTCTGCCCCTCCCCCATGTGTGCACGTGCTCTCTCTCTCTCTCTCTCTCTCTCTTTCAAAAATAAACATTTAAAAGTTTCTTTAAAAAAACAGGTATATGGGTTCTTATTCTTTTCAAAAAAAATACAATCTGGGACCCCTGTCCCAGGGGGTTATACAAATTAAAGGTTATACAAATTAAAAATTTGTATAGGTTTGAAGGTTATACAAATTAAAAACTAAGGATTTTTGTTTTATTTTGTACTACATTGAATTTGCATCAAATTCTATAACAAAATAAAGGAGAGTCAACTATTTGGAAAACCAGGACAAAGAGCTCTGTTCATTTACTGTGGATTACTGTTTTCCTAAATTACCTGGATGGATGCCTCAATCCTCTATATTCTTGCACTGTGGAAATGTAGAATTGGGGCTATTATTCTCCATTCTATAGCAAGCCTATAAGAAAACAAGTGTTTGTTTTCAGAATACTTCAATTCAATGAACTGTCCATGAATTATAGTAAAACATACAAATTATGAAGGATATTAGGTGATCTCTGAAGTTACAGTTTTCCTAAAGAGATGTAAGTTAACATAGTCATTTATTGTATGCCAGCAAACTATGGCCAAGGCAAAGCGCTGAGGCGAGGAAGGGAGAGGCTTCTGTGCTGTGGAAACAGCAATCACATCCACCTCTTGCTACTTGAGAAGAGACAGAAAGGACTTAGGGTATCAACAGAATTTGTAGAAGTAGGGCCAAAAAAAAATCTCTAAATAATGAAAAACAAAGTTTGAACCTGGAATGACCATATCCTTTCCATAAGTAAAAATCAACTGTTGAAATGACAACTTGGAGTACAGAGTGAACAACTGTACATGGGACAAACAAAATCCTTATGTAAGCTCAGATTCACAAAAGGTTATCCTAAGACTTCCCCAAATGTCTGGGGGACATAACCAATGTTCATCCAAAACCTGGGATCCATAGCGCAAATGAGGTTTTCAAGCCTTTAAAACACAGAAGAAAAAAAACCCAATGAAACAATTTCCTTTCTCCTCTGTTGCTAAGATTACCATTAAACTATGTCTAAAGGATGAGAGGACAATTAATTATGTCCAAATGGAGATGCTGAAAAGCTTTTCATTCTCCACTGAATTATAAATGTAAAGGTTCAAATAAGAAAATAAAGAATTAGAAATGAATTTCTATTCAGTTGAATGTGTATGATGGCAAACTTTTCAACATTAGAGTATTTCGTTAAAAGTTCTGGAAGGGCTACATACAGAGCTTATAAAAATTCCCCACCCTAAGTGTCCTTAAGAATGACTAGTTCTGGGTTATCTAATACATGGGGCAAACTGATGACAAACCTGTCACAAATTGATACTCCCCAAGCGAAGAGAAGGCGAATGAGGAAATTCTGATGTTGTCAGGACAATATGACTGATCATGACATCAGCAATTCCTAATTCCAAGCTATAAAGAACACTCCCAGAATGCTGACAACATATTAAGTGGATCCTCCCAGAACCACCCTCCTTTCAGCTTCCCACCTAATACTTGATCTCATGGCAAATATGATAATGTTTCAACTAAAGGATTATTAATTTTTAAAATCATGTTAGATTCTTCTAAGCTGGAGGAAGCAGATAACTTCTGAAGACATTTTGCAAATTCGTTTTATATATATATATATATATATATATATATATATATACACACACATACACACACACACACATACACACACAATTTATATAATATTTTATATATGTACAAATATATTTAACACTTATAGAAAAAATGAATATATAAAAATGTTACAATTTACAAAATGCTTTATTGTATGTAACCATATTAAAATCTCAGGGAAGGAGGCAGGGCAGGCATTCTCTACTTTTTTTGAACAGGTGAGACAGCCTCAACTAGGTTAAACAACATGCCCTAGCTCATGAAGCCTGGAAATGTAGAATCTCAAGGTAGGAAAGGATTATTAAGGGTCAGTCCCTGTGCCTGGCATATAACAATCATTCAATAAATATTGCAATAATGGAAGGAATTCTACGGTCTCTTCTTGGACATCCTGACCAATAATAAACTCATTCCATCTACCCATATTTAGCCATATCTATTACAAAGTTCTATGTTTCATGGCCTCCAAATCTGAACCTATCCCAGGACAATGTCTTCTAAAGATGGTATAGTGTTTTTTCTCTGTGTTCCACACTTCCCTACCCATAAAAGTGAGGGCAGGGTCATCTTACTTTGAGCTTTAAAAGTCTTATAAGATGACTTAAAGAGTCTGTAAATTTCTGATGAGTTTCTTAACCCACTGTCCTGTATATAGTAGGTTTTGTTGGAGTCACGAATGGATGAGGCAAGTCAGCCTTCTTATACACACACATACACAAGTAGCACAAATAATGATTTTCAACCATTTTTCAAAACCATGATTATCTGAAGTTAGAAAGAGCTGAATGTGAAAAAGGGAGTGATCAAATCTTTAAAAAAATTTTTTTAATGTTTACTTATTTGGAGGGGGTGGGGCAGAGACGGAGACACAGAATCTGAAGCAGGCTCCAGGCTCTGAGCTGTCAGCACAGAGACCGACACAGCACTGCAACTCATGAACCATGAAATCATGACCTGAGCCGAAGTCAGATTCTTAACCAACTAGCTAGCTACCCAGGTGCCCCTGGAGTGATCAAATCTTAAAGAATAAGTTTTATATGGGCACCTGGGTGGTGCAGTCAGTTAAGCATCCAATTCTTGATTTCGGCTCAGGTCATGATCTTACGGTTCATGGGATTGAGCCCCGTGTTGGGCTCTATGCTGATTGTGCTATGCCTGCTTGGGATTCTCTTTCTCCTCTCTCTCTCCCCATCACCCACTCTCTCTCTTTCTCTCTAAATAAACATTTTAAAAAAAGAATAAGCTTTACAAATTATGATTAAACACGATGAATTTTCATCCTAATTTTTAGATCACTTGGGATTATAAAAGGGGTTGTAATAAATGGTGCATTTTGCATTTGTGTGTGACTTATTAAGGAAATAGAACTCCATAACCAAATGGTTTCTTTTGACCTAAACTGTTACTGTCAGAATAAATCTTCTTGCTTTACTTCTTGGGGAAGACAAAGGTCCTACTCATCTCTCTCAGATCAGTGTCCTCGAAATATTTGGATATAAACAGTATAGCGTGCAATCTAAGATGCAACTGATTGTAAGATGCTTGATAATTACATGTCAACATTTGAAAAAAAATGGACAACAGTAATTATAAGACATCATAAATTATAAGATGGATCCTGACTTCAGAGACGTTGAAATGTGAAAAAGGCGAGTCTTAGACTCTGTAGAGATGGCATACAGGTACATGAACACAATGCATGCGCATGTTCTTTTTATTCATAGCCTAGACTGGAGAAATCTATTTTTTCAAACACTCATTTTTAACCTTCATAAGAACACAGAGCTACTAAGAGGTTACAAGTTAATGACGAACAGACTCCGTTCTTCCAAGGCGATCTGACAGTATGTCTTACAAGCGGTGAGCACAGTCTCCCAGTGTCAGAATGAGAAACTTTACCCTTATCTCACAAAGGCATCCATTACAAAAGAACAAACTCAACTGTCTGCTCCTCTCCTCAGCCATCTCCCTACAATCATTTCAAATTACGCCCACAGTGTTTTATACCATGCATTTATGTAATAAGAAAGGGTAAATGGAGATGAACCTCAATCTGTAGATATTTACCAGATTTCTCCATTCCACACTTCTTGCTATTGGTGGTGCTTTAGAGTTGTCAGTTGCAAACAGGACTTCAGACCATTCATCCTGGACTGTTACGTCTTTATCAGGTTTTACTCACACAGATGTATACAGAGACATACACACACATTCCCAAGATTAGGCATCAGTACAGTTTTGGCACACGGCATCAATTCGAACCTATGTGTCTTACAAATGGATTTCCATCTTTTTGCAGGACCTGGAGTGCCAGTTCTCAGTCTTCTTCGGGTTTCAGATCGGAAAAGTAATTTTTATGTGAATCAGGTAAGTCAATAACCTATAGTCTGGACCAACCTACAGTCTCCATAAGCTTGGGAACCACCTATGAATTTCACTTATCTGTAACGTTTCCCTTGTAGTAAGAGAAAACTGTAATTGATTTCACAATGAAAATCATCTTATAGGAATTATTAACACATCAAACTGCTAGTATATCCTAAGCCCCTAATTCGGGGCCTAGAACATATCAGGCATTCAAATATTGGTTCAATGAGTGTATGAATGAATCAATGAATGAATGAATAATGTCTTCAAATGCAGGTAAGTCCTATTCGAACAGACACTATAATTTCATAAAAGTCCAACCACCTTATATTTTTGAGACATGTTAATTCAATGACAAATTATAAATTCTAATTTATCAGCCAAACTTCTTAAGTGTTAGAGAATATCATTCCAGAATCTGTAATTCATGATCTCTTGAGTGATTTGAAAATATATGCTATTTTAGGGCCTCTTTAAAGAAGTCTTAGAATTAACTTAAGCAATACTGAGAAGTATATCAGGTTACAAAATATTGCAACTCACTGAAGAAACTGATTTCCCCTGTTTCTACATCTCTCTGTCCCCTTTATTTAAAAACTCATAATTTAAGTTTTTGGTGATTACCAAATTTTTTAAAAAATTTTATTTTAATGTCTATTTTTTAGAGAGAGAGAGAGAGAGAGAGACAGAGAGAGACAAAGCACAAGTGGGGGAGGAGCAGAGAAAGAGGGAGACACAGAATCTGAAACAAGCTCCAGCTCTGAGCTGTCAGCACAGAGACTGACGTGGGGCTCGAACTGACAAACTATAAGATCATGACCTGAGCCAAAGTCGGACGCTTAACCGACTGAGCCACCCAGGCACCCCTGATTACCAGATTTTTTTTTAAAAGTAGGTGTACAGGCTCTTGTAATGGAATATCATGTGATTCTTTTCATTGTGTCACACGACAGTTTTAATAGTTCTATCAGTACCTAAGAATGGACAAATTGTTGATAATTGTTGAAGCTAATGTTTCTACTTTAAAGTAGGTTTGGGGGCGCCTGGGTGGCTCAGTCGGTTAAGCGGCCGACTTCGGCTCAGGTCATGATCTCGCAGTCCGTGAGTTTGAGCCCCACGTCGGGCTCTGTGCGGACAGCTCAGAGCCTGGAGCCTGTTTCATATTCTGTGTCTCCCTCTCTCTGACCCTCCCCCGTTCATGCTCTGTCTCTCTCTGTCTCAAAAATAAATAAACGTTAAAGTAGGTTTGAAAATTCCCATAACCAGAGTATTTTTGGGTGATATCAGTGTATTAAAAGCCTGTGAGGTTGATTTTCAGAGGATCCAGAAACCAAAGCAAATGGATTTTGGGAGCTCCAACACCCTACAAAGGACTTTTAAATAACTATTTTATCCACCCATTTTTACCCTTTCCTCCATGAATCTCTCCTAAAAAAGAAAAAACATTCAAAAGTTGAGATATGAGACTAAATCTAGATGGTACAAAGGTAATAGTGAATCTGTTAGAAAAATACTACAAATCCAAGTGATTAAACAGGTAAGATTCAGCCAGTTTCTACACTTGACAGTGAGAACCCATGATTTCTAAATTAGCAGCATTTCTTCGGTTCTTACTGACTCTTCTTTTTTTGTATCTTTTATTTATTAGTTTCCTCAAGCTAGAAATGCTGGGATGTCTTCTGTTTCTCCCCCTGACTGGTCCCTATTAATTCCAAATTGTTACATATATTACTTCCAAATATCTTCTTTATGACCCCTCTGGTCCTCTCTTTCTACTTCCTAAAATCTCCACATCCAATGCAAATTTCTGAACATCACTTATAAAGCACTCTACTTCCAACTCCTCTCCGCCTTTACCTCTCTTCCAATGACTGTTTGTGTTTTGGCTGCCCACGAACTCACTCTGTTCTGGTTCTGAGTTTTGCCAGGAAATAGCCTCTGTTTTTCCATCAGCCAAACCACATTCATCCCTCCCTGTTTACTCTGTTGAAATCACAGCTCATGGTTCCCCCTCTGAGTTTTTCCTACTCTCATTTATTTTCCAAGATCTCTCACTATATTTTCTAATGACCGTAGTAAAGCCTGAATTAGGTCAACTTAGTGTCTTTACATTATAAACTCCTCAGCTGATGAAACTATGGCCAAGATGTGCCATGTCCTCTCCACTATTTACTATACTGAAAGGCATTTTCGGAGAGCTCAGCAAGTCCTTACTGACCTGGCTTCACCATAAGTCAGCTGTTCTCAGCGTCTTTTCTAGTCCAGCACACCTGAAGAATGCTATATATACTCCCATCAGTCACTGTGTCTTACTCTGCACAATTCAGAGTCAGAAATGATGAGGACACACACTCCCATCCTTATCTGAACAGCGTTGTTATAAAGAATGAAACAGAGAGTGGTTACAGGAACCCAGAAAAGATAACCATTTAACTTCAGCACTCGTGTGCTCATGTGCGTGCATTCGCTTACTCTCTCTCTTTATTCCCCTCCCTCCCTCTCTGCCTCTCTACCTCCCCCGTTTTGTGTCTGTCTGTCTCTGTTTCTCTCTACATACACATGATATATAACAGATGTATCTATATACAAATATAACAATACATATAACAATTTATATAGATATATAAATATCAATATAATAGATACACCTATAACATACTATACATATAAAGTTTTGCTATGAAAAGAAAGAAGCCTTCCTATAAAGTGTATGAAAATTACAGCCTCTTGACCTAAGAAGGCTTAGAGATGACTGTTTTCTCAAGTGAGCTTATATTTATTAAAACCCAAAATGGTACCAAAATATGTTTTAGAATGATTAGAGCAGCTGGGAAGGACTTTCCCCTGATGACACAATTTTCCTTGAAACTCCAGTGGCTGATTCCTCTGACTTCCCACACGAAGAGGCACCTGCCTCTTCCTTGCTCCTCTTCAATGCAGAACAGCACAGTGCTCAAAATGCACTCCATCTCCATCTATCACCTATAGGTTGCCATTGCCACTTATAATATGGAGTAGTGGACAGGCATTCACTTTCAATAAAAATTACCACGTTCAAAAGATCATTCTACCACTTGCTAGTTTAGCAATCTTCATCTCAATCTAACTGTAAAAAGGGAGAAAGTAACAGTATCTCCTTTACAGTTTTGGGAAGAAGCAAGTAAGACACATCAGTTTGTTAAATTACAAAGACTAGTTATCATTTACTTACCTTCAGAGAATTTAGCACATAACTAAGGGCTTTTTGTAGGTGATACCACATCCTCTAAAACCCCAACCTCACAGATCCTTGAACTCCACTCCAGCCACACCTGCCTATCCACTTTGCCTCAAGGACTAATGTCATTGCATGGCATCAAGGTCTGAAATTACCATTCTTCCATCTATCCTGTACTCTTAATAGAAAAATAATAGTATTAGACAACACTGTTTGAGTGCACAATGTGCCAAACATTGTTATTAGTATTTTACAGGCATTGTTTCTTTACTGTCCATAACACCTGTATTTTTTAAATCCCAGATGTAGAAACTTCAGCTTCCTCTTCATTCTGTTTATGCTCCCATTCCTCTGCTTTATCATGTCACTCCTGTCACCAACAGCACCCCTTCCCCACACTTCACGTACTTCCAACCAATCTAGATCCCCAAATCAGGTATCCCAAGTTTGTTATTTCTAGTACCCAGTATCCAGTATCCACAGCCCTTTTAATCTTTCAGATGAACACTTTAACCATCAGATTTTTCTATTCCTTCTCCTGAGTTGCTAACAACTACAAATCATAACTACGCCTATAGGCTTCATTAATAATTCACTAGCATTCATTTTACTCATTTCCAAGGGGCTCCCTACCCCTTCTCACAGAGAATTAATCCCAAACCTTTTCATTCTTTCCCTCAAACTCTCAATCTCACTCTTCATTGCCAAATGATAAGGTAGAGATCATTTAACATTATTTGCGTAAACTTCCCTCGTTCCTTCTCCAGTGTGCGTGCGTGTGTGTGTGTGTGTGTGTGTGTGTGTCCTTGATTTCAAATGAATTTCCTTATTACCTGCTCTCCCCATCACCCTCACCTGTCTCTCCAACTCAATTTCTGTAATGGTTTGCCCTTTCTTTCTTTCTTTCTCTCTTTAATTTTTGGTGGGCTACTTAATGTTTATTTCACTATAAAAGTAATACATTAATATATTTTTCTTTTAGAAAGAAGAACAGTGCATGCAATAGCTTCTTTTCCCTGTAAAGTAACTTGCTTGTGCCTTCTTTACCTTAAAAAAAGAGAAATGCTTCCTTGGTTAAGCTGTTTTATTCCTTCTCTCCTTCATTGCCAGAGTTCTCTGAAGACTGTTCATCAGTGGATGTTTGTTTGTTTTCACTTCCCATTCTAGTTACGGACTACGGTAATTTGGCTCATGCCCCCCACTACTCACCCACCATCACCTCTTCATCCTCTTATCCAACATGATTTAGTTCTGTCACCCATCTTCAAGGAATTCCAAGATGTCACCCCTTTTGGTCATCCTCCTTGGTCCTATCTGTTACCTTGCTCTAGATTTTTTTCCATATACAAGTTTACTCACAACTAGCGCTCCAGTAATCACCCTGGACAAAGGAGTCCACATCTAGAAATCCAATCTTAGCTTTTCTCTAGGGATCCAGACCCATGGTTCAGACTTCCTTGAGCCTCTATTTCCCCTAGTCAGCATTCACTGCTTTAATCTGGTGTCACTACTGAAATCAATATGCTCCCTCCTATGGCCACTTGTGCTGTACTTTGATTATATCTGTGTGTTTCGCTGGAAAGCAAGCTTGTCAAGAGCTAGGGGTCTATCTTAATGCCTTGCACACAGCTGCAACTCTATAAACAAAACTTATTTTAAATGTATTGACTTATGAATCTAGGAAAAAGTACCGTTTTCATAAAATTAAAGAGAACATTTTCTTCATATGTATGTAGCACTTTTTATTATTTATTTTGTTTTTGTTTTGTTTTCACACAGAAAACTTTCAGAATCTGAAAAGCACCTTTACCCTAAGGAGGGAAAATACTGAAATGCATTTGAGAATGCTGATTGTTTCCAAAATGCAGTGGGGATGGAAGCCCCATTAACTGACAACTTTGGATATTCATGCTCTAGGAAAAGATAGCTGAGCAACTAAATTTTAAAATGCTTTAACCCAACATTTAGTTGAAAACCTTTAAATAAAAAGAAAAATTACACATTTGGGTCTAATTATATTTGCTGTCCACTTATAAACTATCATTTAAATGGCAGAAACTAGCAACGATTTCATTTACGGAAGGAACTTCAAAACCATTCTTTCCTATTTAAAAAGAAAAAAAAAGCAAGCAAAGGAGGGAAGAATTGAGAACTCCTTCCTGGTGTTTACTGTGGTACCCTGAGCAACCAAAAGTTAAAAGATGAGTAGCTATAGGTAGGCACGGGATTTTAAAAACTGTCATAAAAGGGATGGTTGTGTTAAGGCAATAGGGAATTGAAAATCTATCTATTCACAGACAATTAAGATTAAGATCTGAAGCTCCCAATTATCTCCATTTCAAACAGTTAGGCGTTTAGCTACCTAAATGGGGCAACACAGAAGTAAGGGAATTTAAAGTATCTTTTATAAATAAACAAACATTGAAAAAACACCGGCGGGGCGTGGGGGGGGTGCTGGGTGGCTCAGTTGGTTAAGCATCCAACTTTGGCCCAGGTCATGATCTCACCCACATTGGGCTCTATGCTGACAGCTCAGAGCCTGGAGCCTGCTTTGGATTGTGTCTCCCTCTCTCTACCCCTCCCCTACTTGAGCTCACGCTCTCTCTCTCTCTCTCTCTCTGTCTGTCTCTCTGTCTCAAAAATAAATAAATAAATATTTTAAAAATAAAGTATCTTTTAATGTGATAGTCTGGACTCTCAAGTTTAAACATATAAAATCCTTCAGTGCCTCTGTAAACAAGTAATTTTTTACTATTATTACAGTGAATATTTTTTGAGCCAAAGGTCTCTTAAAATTTTCAAAATATCTTAGGGCACCTGGGTGGCTCAGTCAGTTAAGCATCCAACTTCGGCTCAAGTCATAATCTCGCGGTTTGGTTCATGAGTTAGAGTCCTGTGTTGGGCTCTATGCTGACAGCCTGGAGCCTGGAGCCTGATTCGGATTCTATGTCTCCCTCTCACTGCCCCTCCCCTGTTCGTGTTCTATCTCTGTTTCTTAAAAATAAATAAACATTAAAAAAAATTTTTTTTTTCAAAAAATCTTTCCCCTTCCAGCTGCCTTTTAGTTATTTGGTATATTGTTAGCTCATTACGATGAGTTACTCTTTAAATCTAATGATGTTCTTCGTCTGTTCATTCAGAGAGAATATATACAGGGAGCCAACCATAGTCCAACTGCGGGGTGCTGGGCCTACGGAGGAAGGCCATGAAGTCGCTGGGGGCCGTGACTAAGCTGAAGTTGGCAGGATGCAGAAACAATGAGACAGAAGAATAGTGACTCACAGGGCAGGGGTTTTCAGCAACACTGAGACTCACAGGAGTGGAGGAATGAGATGCCGGCAAGAAGCAAAATAGCCAGACACAGAAACCAGCTGACAGAAATGGTGGAATTTGAAGAGGAAAACTTTAAACCTGCTGTTCTTGAATTTGTGCCTTGAACTGAGAGCGGTCATCCAGTTGGTCTCCATGAGGCCATAGCTACTATGGTTCCTGCCCTTCCTGAGGCCTAGGAAGGCAGATTTCCAGGGTTCACGTGAGGTCTGGTCTCAGAGCTGAGATTCTGATGCCCTTACGTATTCTCAGAACCATCACAACCCTATTACTTAACACAAACAATAGTGGGTCTCTATTACTTGCAATCAAAAGCATCTTAGTAAACGAACACAAACAACATAGTTGTATAAGAAATTGCTTCTTGGAAGTTACCACTTAGCAATATCAAGTCATTTCAAGATGGAAATAATATGATGTCAGGCAGTACCAGCTGCTTATTAAATTACTAAATTATTTCCACTTTCTTTCAAATCATTTATTACTAATGAAATTGCCCTAATTTTACCTGTATGATCAGCACGTATCACATTCATCTTTCTTATCATCCCAATTAAAGTGTTGCCTGGTGTCCAAAACAAAACAAAACAAAACAAAAAAACAAAACAAAACAAAACCAAAAAACCAAAAAAACCCCAGAAAATCTGAGTTATCTCAAATTCTGTAAAAGAATTTTACACCCCTCCAGCCCCCCCAAAACCCACATACAAATTAGACTAACCTTCATCAAACTTAAAATATGTCTTCAATGTTTATATATTTCAGTGTCTCAAGAGATAATGTTATTTGCTACAAATTCTTCTAAAAAGTGTATGTACTATGTATTGTTTAAGTAAGTCCGTCTTGGAGATTCTATTTTGGTTTTAAATCTATGTTTTAAATCAAAGGAGACATCTTTTTGCTATTAAAAGCCAACAGATTTTTGATAAGATGGTCTTAAGGGTTGTGTTATATTTTGGGAATGAGCACTTCCTTTCCAGATTTCTGCTGCCGCCTCATTCCCTGGTGACTTCTAAACAACCTAGGGTCACAGTGGCCTCTCTTTAATTAGTATCTCACTAGAGGGAGGGGAGCATGTCCAGAGGAAGAGAATGCACAAAAACATTATAAACAAAGGTCTTCAAGGCAACTTAGTGATTTTGTCAGGGAATGAAAACAGCCTAGTTCCTTCTCTGTTACCAAAGTAAAGTGGGAAATGGTTTTGATTCCTACAAATTGAGAAGTCTAGAATTTTTATATATGCTTATTTGTTAATTCTAGCTTAATGTGTTAGACTTTATCTCTACTTTGACGGTCTTGATTGAAACCTATACATTCGTGGTTTAGACAGCAAAAGAGTGATCTGTGACATAAACAACTGACTCAAGTAAAAACTTTCCATTTAAGGCATGATTCTATTTGGGTTTAGCAATATCCAAGTTATATCCACACAACATTATCTTTTTAAAAAAAATAGAAAAAATTAAAAAAATTAAAAAGTACATTATTTAAGAGAATAAAAGTCAGTAATATCTATCCAAAAGATACTTTTAAATGGATATTAAATATCTAAAGCTGTATCTCTCCTATTTATGTGTGATCAATTAATCTTATAAGTCAGGAACAAAGATTCTATTTAAATTAGGCTTCATGAAACAAATGAATGAATGAAACTGAATCAAAAATAAATTTGGCCTGAAACTCATGAAAAACACAATTTAAAAATTCTGAAAAGCCTAAATACGTACGTATGTACGTATATGTACGTATATCGACATCTCTATCTATCTATATATATGAGTGTGTGTAGACACATAGGTAAAGATTCCATATAACATAATCCTACAAGGAAATTATATTTTCAAAATACTAAAGGGTAAAGTTTTTGAAAATTAATATGGTTATGTGTATGAAGAGGCAATGCTTTTAAATTATTAAATTTCCAGTTAAAAACACGGACTCTGATTAATGGTTTCTATTGGGTACCGTTTACAAGAAATCACCTCAGCGGGGTGCCCGTGTCCAGTTTCATAATCACATAGTACACTCGCCCTACAGGATTATGTTCCAGGCAAGTTCGCATGTTAAGTTGAATTTCATTCTCTTCAGGAAGTGACTTTTACTCAAGATTGAATACAGCTGTTAGCACAGACCACTGTTCCAAAAACACTTCTATGAGAACTGGAAGAAAACACTACTTTAAGAATTGCAAATTCACTTTCATTATTCCAAATCTGTGCAACTAAATGGGAGGAGAATCTTTGGTCTCTGTTAGTTAAATTAGGTTTTCATAAATATTCAAAAGAAAACATGCAGGGTGGTTGGAAGATGGCTATAAGACTTACCATGTACTTTGTAGCCTATGTATTTTAATAACCAGACCACCACTTTGTTTATAACAGATTTAGTGCTTCATTTTTTGTTTCAAAAATCAATGTTATACTAACACTTAATTTTTTCTCAAGTTTCACTCTCTAATACGAGTTGGTTTTCTCTCTTTATATTCACAGAAATGAAGTCTGGCAAATAAAGTGGGGCCTCAACAGAGGAAACGCTGCCAGCTAAAAACACCGGATGTAATCGAGACCACAAGAGACACATACTGGGTTATAAATGTCGAACTAAAAAGAGGTATTGGAAAGAAACAAAGTCGAACTTTTTATTGGATAGTTTAATTGTTTTTATGAAATCTTACTAGTTCATAGTTTACTCCCAAACTAAACAAAATCTCTGGGAATTATGATAATCCTGGGTTCCACTTTCTGAAGTTTTAAAAGGAAAAAACAAATCTATGGATTCTTTTTTTCTTTTTTAAGATTTTATTTTTAAGTAATCTCTGCACCCAACGTGGGGCTGGAACCCCCAACCCTGAGGTCATATATATGATCTACCAGCTGAGCCGGCCAGGCACCCTGAAATCTCTGGATTCTTACCTCCCATCCCTGGCCTGGAAGAAGAGAGGGATGAGGGTCTCAGCCTGCCAGACAAGACAATGCAGTAAAGTAATCTGGATCAGCTTCAGCAAATAGTGGAGAAAACAGCATTTTGTAAGAATGTCTTTGCTGACAGCATTACAGAAAATGTCCTTTAAAAAGAAATTGGAATTAATCTGCCTGTGAATGGATAGATAACAGAGTAAGTTAATGAGCATCATTAACTCTCTCTGGTGAGGGGTGGGGATAGGAAAACTTCATGTACAAAGTCCATAGTAGCTGTTTTTCTATTCCCACCCTTTGACATGCTTCCTTTAGGTAGAGTGATGGTGATAGCTACGTTGAATATTGTTTCCCAACTGGCTATGAAAATCTAAATGTGAACTTTATTTAAGAGGGAACCATAAGGTTTTGACACCTCTATTTTTTTTTTTTTTTAATTTGGCTATCAGTGCTTTCCAAGCTCCATATTTTAATAGCTATCTATTGCTCTCTTTCTAAAAATGTTTGCAATTAAATACATATATCTGTTCAAAAAATATTCTTCAGACAAAAATTAAAAATTCAATTTACTTTCTAATCAGGGATCTGGATATTTTAGTTGTCAAACTATAATAATTTTTACTTCAGACTTTAGTTTTTATACTTCAAAAGTTAAGAGGAAATTTCCTTTCCATTTTTTTCATAAAATATGATTGAAGTTTCTTAGGAAGGTTAAAGTTTCTCATAAGAGATGAAAAAATCCTATCATAATTTACCCAGGAGAAAGCATACATCTCAGTAAGAATCAGTCATTCTTGAAACTGTGTTCTGTTATATATGTCAGCCATCTTATTATTTCAAGCAAGCTCTTTGGGAAAGAAATGAAATCTTTTGCCACTAGAGGGAGATCAAAATTCCCTTTGTATCAATAAACGTCTAGAATGAATTTAACTTCTGAAACAATAAAATGTAATTGTAGTGCATTTCTTCTTTATTAAACAATAAGACTAAATCAGGAATTACATTTTTAGGGGATATATTTTCCCCTTCAATTAGAATAATTACTGTGGATTTATTTGATGGTTATTATGCATGGCACATTTATATTAAAAAACGATGTTGAAACGTTAATCTCCAGGAGTGTACAGCCCAAGAGTTTGGTTCTAATTTCTTACCCATCGAGTACGGAATCTTTTCATCTATCAAGCTTCAGTCAATAATGGTTGTGACAGTGGCACAAAAACAGACACTCAGATCAACCGAACAGAATGGACCCACAAACGTATAGCCAACTAATCTTTGATAAAGCAGGAAAGACTATCCAATGGAATAAACACAGTCACTTCAAGTGGTGCTGGGAAAACTGGACAGCGACATGCAGAAAAATGAACCTGGACCACTTTCTTACACCACACACAAAAATCAACTCAAAATGGATGAAAGACCTAAATGTAACACAGGAAGCCATCAAAATCCTTGAGGAGAAAGCAGGCAAAACCTCTTTGACCTTGGCCACAGCAACTTCTTACTCAACACATCTCCAGAGGCAAGGGAAACGAAAGCAAAAATAAACTATTGGGACCTCATCAAAATAAAAAGCTTCTCAACAGCGAAGGAAACAATCAGCAAAACTAAAAGGCAACCAACAGAATAGAAGATATTTGCAAATGACATATCAGATAAAGGGTTAGTATCCAAAATCTATAAAGAACTGATCAAACTCAACACCCCAAAAATAATCCAGTGAAGAAATGGGCAAAAGACATGAATAGACACTTCTCCAAAGAAGACATCCAGATGCCCGACAGACACATGAAGAAATGCTCAACATCACTCATCATCAAGGGAAATACAAATCAAAACCACAATGAGATACCACCTCACACCTGTCAGGATGGCTAACATTAACAACTCAGGCAACAACAGATGTTGGCGAGGATGCAAAGAAAGATAATTTCTTTTGCACTGCTGGTGGGAATGCAAACTGGTGCAGCCACTCTGGAAAACAGTATGGAGGTTCATCAAAACATTAAAAATAGAACTACCCTACGTCCCAGCAATTGCACTACTAGGTATTTTTCCAAGGGATACAGGTATGCTGTTTCGAAGGGGCACATGTACCCCAATGTTTATAGCAGCACTATCAACAATAGCCAAAGTATGGAAAGAGACCAAGTGTCCATCGATGGATGAATGGATAAAGAAGATGTGGTATACATACAATGCAGTATTACTCGGCAATCAAAAAGAATGAAATCTTGCCATTTGCTGAGGATTTCGGCTGAGGTCATGATCTCATGGTTCATGAGATCGAGCCCCGCGTTATGCTCTGTGCTGACAGCGTGGAGCCTATTTGGGATTCTCTCTCGCTCCCTCTCTCTCTCTCTGCTCCTCCCCTGCTTACAACTACGTGAATGAAGCTAGAGGGTATTATGCTAAGCGAAATTAGTCAGTCAGAGAAAGACAAATATCATATGACTTCACTCATGTGAGGACTTTAAGATACAAAACAGATGAACATAAGGGAAGAGAAGCAAAAATAATAAAAAACAGGGAGGGGGAGAAAAACATAAGAGATACTCAAATATGGAGAACAAACAGAGGGTTACTGGGGGGGGGGGTGTGGGAGGGGGGATGGGCTAAATGAGTAAGGGGCACTAAGGAATCTACTCCTGAAATCACTGTTGCACTATACGCTAACTAACTTGGATGTAAATTAAAAGAATAAATTAAATAAAAATTAAAAAAAATAATGATAATGGTTGTGATAGAATGTTCCAAAGATGGCTGCCACAATCCCTTCATTCTGCATATGCTTTCCCAATATGAATTTGCCCTCTTGAGTCAAGACTTGGAACCTATTTTTAACCCCGTGAAAGTGGGATGGTCCTGTGACTAAAACGGAAGAGTGCAAAAGTATTGCTGAGTGACTTGCAGGTCTAGGCCTTAAGAGCCCTGAGCCAATTGCCACGTAAGGAGGTCAAGGCTAGTCTGCCATCCAAGAAAAGAGCCTACGTGGAAAGAGAAGCCCTGCAGAATGAGAAGCCTGGCAGAGGAGAATGGAGGCACTCCAGCCAAGAGCCAGATAACTATAAGGTATGTGACTATGGCCATCTTGGACATTCCATCTGCAGCCAAGCTCCCAATTACATGCGGCTGTGTGAGTGACTCAAAGTCATATGGAGCAGAAGAGCCACACAGCTGATCCCAGTCAACCCAGGGAACTACACAAAATAACAGATCATGTTTTAAATCTGAGATGGTTTGTTCCTTAGTAACAGACGACTGAAACAATAACACTAGTAAATACATTCCTATGGTGCTCTATAGTTTTTCAAAAGCCCTTTCACATCCACGGTCTTCTATGAGCCTGACCAGAGGCTCTGTTTCCCAGCATGAGACTGGGTCAGAGATTAAATACCCTGTCCAAGAGCTGCGAGTGCGAGAAATTAAATCGAGTTTACATTTAAAAAAGATGTTCTCCTCAACACATGTGACATTGTGTGTCAACTACACGTCAATAAAAACAGAATTTAAAAAAAATTGAACTGGATGTATTTAAATATGAGAAATCATGAGGTACACCTAAGTGAAGGAGATAATAAAAAGATCTTTCTCATAAGAAAATACAACACCTTGGGGAGTCTGGTAGCTCAGTCGGTCAAGCGTCTGACTCTGGATTTCGGCTGAGGTCATGATCTCATGGTTCATGAGATGGAGCCCCGTGTTGTGCTCTGTACTGACAGCGTGGAGCCTGTTTGGGAGTCTCTCTCGCTCCCTCTCTCTCTCTGCTCCTCCCCTGCTTACACTCTCTCTTTCTCTTAAAATGAATAAACTTAAAAAAAAAAAAAAAGAAACTACCACAAACACACCTCTAATTTTCTATTTTCCATCTAGTATACTAGTAATTATCAAATAACCAAGCACTGACTTAAAACTATTCTTTCGAGTGTTTCTTTTTAGTAAGAACTGATCAATACAAACAATTTATGTATTTTTACTTGCCCAAAGGATTCAAAAAGCAGAAATAACCTTTCTGAACCTGTGCCTCTTTATACACACTTCCCTTTTTGTTTCCATGTTCAAGAAATGTTAATCATTTAAAAGTGCTATGCACAAAGCACTGGCATCTTCAAGCACTATTTATTAGAAACTGGATTTTTAAATCTGAAATAACTCTTTAAAAATCCTTGCCTTTTTCTTCTCATTACATTCAGCTGTCTGCTTGGGTTCCAGTTCAACAAAATAATCACTGGATATCAAGCCCAGCTCCTTTGCATTTTGGTCCCTCCACCTCTTCCTTTGTCTCCTCCAGACTTACCGCAGAGACTGCTCATGCAAGTGATATGGACACACAGCTCCAGCAAGAGAAAAATACTGGCATTTATCCTTTGATGGTTAAGTGTTGGTGGGCAGGGGGTTGTTTGTGGCAGGAGGAATGGTTTCAGAATTCAAGAAAGGCCTAGTTCACTTAGGCAAAAGTCTAAGAGTAAACTGAGAGGAAGATGATTGCTAGAAATCAGTTTTTCAGAATAAACTGAGTGGTCCATATCCAAGGTAGAATAAAACTCAAATTCTGAAAACCCTGGATCCAGACTGATAGTCCTTCAACCTACTAGTCAGTTTCTTTTCCAAAGAGGCATCTTGTTATCCTTCGGTAGAGAGGTTCCAACTGCCCGTATAACTTATGCCTTTTCCTCTTTTCCCCCAACAGTCAGTGCAGATGAGATTGAGTGCAAATGTAACTTACAGAAGCTGGAAGCTGGAGGCTGTTAGGATTTAACTGAATACATGTAGATTAAGCATCTTCCACTTTATACCTTTTCTTGATCTTACACTAAAGACTCAAATCCTTCACATGGCCCACAAATCCCTGGGAGCTTTGATGCCTATCCACTCCTCCTCCTGCACCATTCCCTTCCTCACCCACTTAGTTCCAGGTATTCTGGTCTTTCAGCTCTTCTATCTGTAAGGCAATCTATCCAGCAACATGTTCCACACATGCTGTTCCCTCTGCATAGAGTCCTCCTCCTCTACTGCCTGGTTCATCCTTCCTATCTCAACTTACAGCGCTCCTACCAGAAAATCCCCCCCACCCCCGCCCGCAGAAGAGGCTAGACCCTCCTGTTGCATAATCGCACATAGAGTACAGGGTACAGCTCCTTTTCCGGACTCATCAAGTTGTAATTTAAATTATTATTTAAATATCCATCCTCCGTTGAAACCTCCTTGAGAGAAGGGATCATATCTCTTTTGTTCGTTGCTTTTTTTTCACCAGTGTCATGTATAATGTAGACACTCAATACTATTTATTGAATATGAATCTATAATATTTAAGAAACTAATATATATATATATGTATGTATAAACATATATTGTTATAGGTGCTTCTAAAGGTACAAAAAAGAATCTGACAGTTTCAATAAGAAAGAGACATGCACAGATGGCCAAGTGGCAAAGCAGAACCTGACCAGTAATAGATGGAGATCTAGATAACATACAGTGGGAGAACAGGGAAAAGGAGATTGACTCCAAATGGTGACTATAAAGAGCTCTGTGGGACAGGTTCTCAAAGGGCCTGTGAGAATAGGTAAGATTTACACACATTTTTCTGGCCCACTAGAAACAGTAAAATTCACAAGCGTTTGTCATTCTCACAAACACTTTTCTATTCTCTGCTTTTTCTTAGCAGCTGGTGTCTCAAATGCCTTCTAAACTCTAGGAAATATAGAAAATGGTAGTTTCATAGAACATTGGCCATGATTAACTCAAAGAAATGTCATTTTAATGCCACACTATTCGACAGAGGTGTAAAGACTGATTTAACCCCTTGCAACAATGACAGTGTGGCATCTGTGGGGGAATTCAGATTAGGAGCTGCAAATCAATCCTGACCAAGAAAAGTTCTTAGCTAGATCCAGATATAGGGATATAAAATGTTTGTGAGAGACAGCATAGCACGTAGGACATGCAGGTAGCCTAATGGCAGTGTGTCCAAGAAAGAGCCAGAGTTTTGAGGAAAGTTAGGCTTGCTGCAACACTGCAGGGAAATCTCTGTGACTCCTTGATGAGTCATGAGAGTGATTGGGAAACAGGACTAGCATTTCATTTAATGGTTTGGAATGCTGGACAGATATGCTAAGTAGCCTGCCCAACTACCTAGAACAAAGCAGATTTAGACCTGGGACATCACCCTCATTGCTCAATACTCAAGCAACTCACATCATGAAGGAAATCTAATGAGATAAGCTATGAGCTATTCTTCCCTTCTGAGGTTCGAGGTTCCTGGCTAACTGGCTGGATCTCCTGGGTGAGTATCTACTCTCACGGTTTTGATACAAAGATAGGAAAATATGCTTAGGACAATTCTGTTGACAGAATTCAAGTTTTCAGCAACCAAACTTCATTTTTAGCTTTTTTTTTTTTATTTTTTTTAACTTTATTTATTTATTTTTTTTTGAGACAGAGAGAGACAAAGCATGAATGGGGGAGGGTCAGAGAGAGGGAGACACAGAATCCAAAACAGGCTCCAGGCTCTGAGCTGTCAGCACAGAGCCCAACGCGGGGCTTGAACTCACGGACCGCGAGATCATGACCCGAGCTGAAGTCGGCCGCTTAACCGACTGAGCCACCCAGGCGCCCCTCATTTTTAGCTTTACAACTAGAATTGCTAAAATCTGGTCCATGTAGCAAATATTAAGTGATATTAAGGTATACTTTGTTTCCAGGTTTTACATAAATTATGTCAACATTAGATAGAAAGCAGGCTTCCTTTACAGAAGATCCATTTGGCAAATAACACGACTTAGACCAATTTTTCTGGTTCTGAATCCTAAGAAATGTGGCTTGGCTTTGAAGACTGTTCTTTTTTACACCACAGCTCCACAGTGCTATCTTAAAGCCTTTTTAGCAACTATTCATCATAACTGAATTTTAATTCCCAGTATATTTCAATATCAATCTCTCAACATGAGGCACTATAAATTTAAAAGCAGTCTGGAATATCCAGGAGCATGCCTGTGCAACTGAATCGTGTTTCTTACGTACAGAATTGTGCAATCCTCGTTTACTTTGGGTTTTATGATAAGGACTCAGCTCCTAATCATTTTAATCTCACGTTTTTTATGACCCCTTTGTTTAAAGTCAATATTTTAATTGGTATATATCAAGATCTGAACATACCCTGAATTAGAAATTTTTGTTTAAACTGAGAAAAGGGCACGTATTACTTCAAATGTCTTAGATATGAGCAAAGTGACCTAGTTTTCACCTAGTAAAGGAGTTTGTAGTCAAGCGAAATTTTTAGAAGTAATGAAACAATACTCATAAGAAAAGTGCAGTCACTAGCTCATGAGAAGTGTTTAGCTAACACATGATTTTAGTCCACTTAACACCACCTATAGCCACCTCTGTGATCACTGCTGCAGGCAATAGATATAAATTAAATTCAAAGGTACTTCAAAAACCTTACTCTAGTCAATAGTTCCAGTCCACCCAGTTATCAACTATTTCATCAACGCTACTAAAAACCAGACATATTGGACACGAGCTTGATCTTTTTCCCTGTTGCTCACCCCAAACAAACAAGCACAAAAGAAAGAGCCTTTGAAGGAGACAGCAAGAGAAGAAAAACAGCAACATAAGTTAGGAAAGTCTACAATAGTGTTTTCCATTAAAATTTTCTATGATAAACATGTTCTACCTGTTCACTGTCCAATACGGTGGCCACTAGACACAGGTGGCTACAGAGGACTAGCAATATGGCTAATGTTAACTGAGAAACTGAATTTTGTATTTTAATTAACTTTAAAATGTCACACATAGCTAGGGGCTTCCATATTAGACAGCAAGGGCCTATAATTTACTAAATCCCTGAAAAATGAAGAAGCAAACTATTATATACCATCAGATAAATGTGGCAATTACTTTATGGCCAGCAGCAGTCTAGAATTATTTTTATCTGATGATTAATTAATGATCCCTTCAAATCTTTATTACTTTAGTCATGAAAAGGATCTTTGACAAAAAAATAAGGAAAACTATTGTCAAGGAAGGCCAGAAGTGATGGAAACAGGGCAGAAAGGACAAACTCAATCCTGAGTCCTGTGGTTACTGTTCTGCCATATTACCCAGCTTTTAGAGAAAAGATATTTAGATATTAGATATTTACATATTAGATATTTAAAGGGAACTGATAGGGGTGCCTGGGTGGCTCCGTCGGTTAAGCATCCAACTTCGGCTCAGGTCATGATCTCACAGTCCATGAGTTTGAGCCCCACACCAGGCCCTGTGCTGACAGCTCGGAGCCTGGAGCCTGCTTCAGATTCTGTGTCTCCCTCTCTCTGACCCTCCCCTGTTCATGCTGTCTCTGTCTCAAAAATAAATAAACATTAAAAAAAAATTTAAAGGGAACTGATATTTTGGCCAGGACAGTTCAGCCTGACCCAAACTTTCTACATAACCAGCAGAACCAAACAGAACTGAAAAGAAAAGTTCTGTTCTTTCTGGAAATAATTAGGATTATTTTAAACTATCCCTATGCCTTAACTAGATATCCTACCGGAAATACTCTAAGGAGATGCAAGTCTTGTGGGGCAGGGATATGTATATGTAGGTATACATATATAAATATATATACATTTGAGTTCTTTCTCACTTTTTTTGGTATCTCAACACTTCTTTTATTATCATACCCTAAGTATGGCCCTGAATGCTTTTCCTCATTTAAATTTCATAAACATTCTCTGAGGTAGGTAGGTGGAGTAGAAAGTATTCTCAGAATAGCCATCACAAATCCCTTCCCTTCCCGTAGTCACCTGCCATTCCACCCATCAAGGGGTGGACTTCATCTCATTTCAACTTGAACGTGGGCTGGCATGTAACTGGCTTTGACCAACAAAATATGGTGGAAGTGACGCTGTGCCTGGCAGCTTCCACTTTTCCTCTTGGGAGTTAGCGACTATTAAGAAGTCCAGCGGTTCTGAGACGACCATCCTGTGAGAAAAGGCCAAGCTATCAAGACAGAGAAAGGATAAGAGCAAAGCAAGAGACACTAGCTATTCAAAGTGAAATGTTCACAACTTCCTAGCTCATCCGAGCCACCAGTTAAATGCAGCTGAGTGAGTGAACCCAGTTGAATACACAGCCCAGTGCCCCACCCAGCTGATAACATGTAGAAGGGCCAACCCTGACCCTGTCCCAATTCCTGCACCACCAAATCATGAGAAAGAATAAATTATTGTTGTTCTGGGTTGATCTGTTATCCACTCCATACTTTAGTACCAAACTTATACTTCTACTTTTTATTCTGAATAAAAGAAATATCTTGAAAATTTTGGTTGTCCACTTTCACCCATGTTTAAATAAGGCATATCTATGAGGGTGTTACTGCCATCACTAAGTTAAGAAAAAAAAGTAAAATTAAAAAGGAGCTAACAGAGTAATGGGTTCCTGGACAACTTAGCATACATGTTTATACTATTCAGAATGAATGTATTTAGCAAAAGGATCTTCAGCTAAGACCTTTAAACTGAAATTTGAAGGACGATGAAGAAAAAACGGCCAGGTTAACTGAGGTCAAGCAGCCAGGCTGTCCATCTCTGGAGTACATCCTAGAATCTCACCCTGCCCTCACTCTATTTCTTATCTTTTCCTTTTTACCATGAATATGTACTTCGATGATGGGATTAGAACTTTATGTCATTAAGAGATGTAACTAGGTAAGTGCTAAGTTTAAACATTAATCTTGTTTCCACTTTGTTTCCCTTTCCCTACAATGAAATGATGTTGGGAAAATGTTTTTAATAGACAAAATCAGTATGGTATGAAACAAAATAGGTGGAGAAGTCTAAAATGCAAAAGGAATGCTGGCCAAGGCAAAACCTGCTTGAGAGTTCCCAGTTCACTTAGACTGAATCCTGAAACAGTGATGTTAAAGGGGGAAAAAACTTACATAAAAATAGAATAGCAAATTGGCAGCTACTATCCTAAAGGCCATCATCCCAGACTTTTAGGGTTATTCTTAGTGACACTGATTTAACTTTACCACAACGACCCGCTTAGTTCTTTGTATAGTTTGTGGCTCCCACCTGAGCCCTTCTAAAGGCATTCTGGGAAGGGAGAGGTACAGAGCACAGCCTGATCTCATTTCTCTTACAGTCTCTCTGAGTTTAGCACAATTAGCAAGAATGGTATATAATCCATAATAAAGTGATATATAATCCATAAAGCGAAGTCTAACCTAATGCCTCACTCAATTTGAAAAATTGCCAGATCTGTCAGAAATGCCAACACTCCAATCCAGTATTCACTGCACAGAATCTTCATCTTTCCATCAGTATGTGCCAGAGTAACAGATGTTGAAATATGACCAATTCTGTGGCTGACAAATGAATCTTGAAATGTCTATATCCACATGAACAAAGGCATCTCATGAATACACTTCCTCTAGGTCAAACTCCCAAGGGTTTTTGGACAGTGTCTCACAACATTTTTGTACCTTATAATATATAACAGGAAAGATTCAAATTTTGAGGGCTCCAGGTACAAAGGAGCAGTCCATACCACCTGCAGTACACACTGCTGTCATTCAGGAAAAAAATGACAGGCATTGATTATTAAGGGATGCAAGTGATACTTTATAGTTTTTCTAAAAACAAGTTCCAGACCAAGCCCTGTGAGATACTTCTCCATTTAAGGGATTAAGGACACATAAGTAAATTTCTCTGACAGAGTTTTCAAGAGCTGACTCCAAAAAATGCAAGAGAACCACCACTTTCACTCCTGTGATCAGCTGAGATTTTTGACGGGACCTGGACAAGAAATAAGAAACGCCTTAGGGTCCTGCTGTTCCTACCATTACAGAAAAGGATAAGCTACTTTGAAGTCAATGCCCTCTCTGACTTCCTGTCAAGTCCTTTTTGCTTCTCAGCAGCATTGAAAGCATTCAGCACTCAAGAATACTCTTTGCGATCACTGTAAGGGACTCTGTAGGGGAATCGAGTTATATAAAGCCCATTGTTTATGCAGATGGAAGGCAATCTTTGGAGAATCAATGCTTTCCGGTAAACTGGCAACATAAAGGAATTTTCCTTCTTCATCAGGAAGGCTGAGCACATGGATCCAGCCTCATGTCTGAGGAGGAACCCAACATTTCTGGCCTGAAGAAACTGGGTCCAAGAGGGGGTGCCTGGGTGGCTCAGTCGGTTAAGCGTCCGACTTCTGCTCAGGTCATGATCTCAACGTTCATGAGTTTGAGCCCCACGTTGGGCTCTGTGCTGACAGCTCAGAGCCTGGAGTCTGCTTCGGATTCTTTGTCTCCAGTCTCTCTCTGCCCCTCCCCCGCTCATACTCTGTCTCTCTCTCAGAAATAAACATTAAAAATTTAAAAAAAAAAGCAAAAAAACAAAACTGGGTCCAAGGTATAATTCTGATACCAAAACCAATCCAGCATCCCTAACTTCCGGATGCTTCTACCTCAGTTCCACCTTCCACATACACTGACTAATTGATCTTTCAGTCAATCGGCTCTTAAGCCAAGGAACACCAGAGGTATCTTCAGAAGGATCCCCATTTACCATAGTCTTCTCTGGTGAAACACAATAGTCGCCATCTTTACTCCTGGCAAAGCCCACCCCTGCTCCCCACTTAATCCCCACCAAAATCTGTTTGCTTTAAAACAGCCTGTTCTGTGATATCCCTAGATCTGCTGGTATAACAGCACTGCTTTCCATTTGCATTTCCTTAGTAGGTTGTTCACTCCAGGTCCTCCTCTCTTATATTCTTTTGAGGGGTTCTCAAAGCATAGACACATATGTGCACATTGAAGGCAGCCAATTTCTTTTTCCAAGAAATCTCACATATAACATTTTCTCACATTCTTTAAGCTCCCATCTTAGGCTATTCATCAGTCTGCAATCATTTTGGAAGATGACAGTTTCTTCTTATCTTTTTAATTGAGATATAATTAACATAGAATAAAATACACAGATCTTGAATGTTTAGTTCATGAGTGTTGACAACTGCATGCAGCTGTGTAACCAAAACTCAAAACAAGACATAGATCATGTCTGTCCCTAAGAGAGTTACGTCATACCCCTTTCCTGTCAATCTCCTTCTCCAACCACTATCTGACATCACCATAGATTAGTTTTGCCTATATTCGGATTTCATGAAATAACACAATAAGGCCTTTTTCTTGTGACAGGCTTTTCCACGCAGCACATTTCTGAGATTCATCACTGTTGCTTGAATTAGTAGTTTATTCTTTTTTACTGGTGAGTAGTATTCCATTATAAAGAAATTTGATTATTCATTCTCCTTTTAATGGACATTTGGACTGTTGCCAATTTTTGGCTTTATGAATAAGACTGCTATAAAAACTGCCTATGTTTTTATTTCTCATTGGTAAATACCTAAGAGTCAAACTGCTGGGTCATATGGTAGATGTATGTTTATCTTTATAAGAAATTGCAGAACAGTTCTCCAATGTGGTTAGACCATCTTCTACTCCCACCAATGACTGAGAATTCCAGGTGCACCACATCCTCCCCAGTGTTCAGCGTTCCCAACCAGTCTTTTTTTCTTTTAGCTATTCTAGTGGATGTGAAATGGCATCCAATCGTGGCTATAATTTGCATTTTCCTGATGTCTAATGATGTTGAGCACCTTTTATGAGCTTATTGGCCCATGCCCGTATCTTCTTTTGTGCAGTAACTGCTTAAGTCTTTAATTGAGTTGTCTTTGTCTCATACATTTGTAAAAATTCTTTATGTATTTTGGATTTAAGTCTTTTGTCATACGAATACATGCTGTGAGTATTGCCCCAGTGGGTACTTGTCCATTCGTTTTCTTTTTAATTTTTTTAATGTTTATTTATCATTGAGACACAAGAGAGAGACAGAGCATGAGCAGGGGAGGGACTGAGAGAGAGGGAGACACAGAATCTGAAGCAGTTTCCAGGCTCTGAGCTGTCAGCACAGAGCCCGACACGGGGCTCGAACTCACAAACCGCGAGATCATGACCTGAGCCGAAGTCAGACGCTTAATCGACTGAGCCACCCAGGCGCCCTCCATTCATTTTCTTAAAGGCGTATTTTGGTGAGCAGAAATGTTTAATATAGATGATGCCCAATTTATCATTTTTTTAAGTTTGTGATTTGTGATTTTTGTGTGGTGCCCAAGAAATCTTTGCCTAATATGAGGTCACAATCACATCCTCTTTTGTCTTCTAGAAGATTTATGGTTCTAGGTTTACATTTGGGTCTATGATTCCATTGCAACTAATAATTTAAAGTATGGAGATAGCTGTCAATGTTCATTTTCTTTCCAGAATAAGAATTTTATTTATTTACTTATTCATTCATTCATTCATTCATTCATGCTATTCAATACTATCTCGTGATACTATATTTACCATTTACCCATAATTTGATAAATAGGTGCATCCCGGTACATTTAAATATAATTTTTACACACCTTAGTTTACATGCAAGTTGTACATGCCCACACCATGCTAATTTTATTTTCTACTGCATTCAATATTCTAGTTGAACTGGCCATCCCAACTCTGAAAAGTATTACAGGGATAGATCACTTAAATTACACATCCTACAGCAGCTAGACACTGCACTACATAAATATTTCATTTTTTTTAAAGGCAGGAGCTCAGATATAAAGACTCTTACGTTTCTAATCAGAGTGAAAGTCTTATAGTCTCACTCATAAGTACAACTATTTAAAATGAAATGTTTATAAGTGTAAAATATCTATAATTTGTTCATGTACTCAAAATGGGATAGGAGGTAAGCAATGGGCCCAACTCATGTAACATGAATTCAGAAGGCAGGAAAAGACTGTCTGCTATGAAGAGGGCTAAGAGAATTCATGGGCATTTTTTTGCTTGCTTTTTTTCTCTTCCTGCCTCCCACCCCACCCTTTTTAAATCCTATCTACCAAACAGAAACAACCTTGATTGATGTTTATAGAAAATATAGCTCTTCCTTTAGACTTAGAAAGAGCCACAAAGGATTGGAGACTATCTGATAATATGTGCTACAAATCTTGAAAAAATAATTATTTGAGAATCAGTTAAGTGTACTTTCTCTACCCTTTTAATTCAATTCAAATTCCAGTCAGTGTTCAATTTAACACAGGAAACAGAATATTGGTCAATGAATAAGAGAACTGCACCTTACCATAGAGCTACTGGTAAGTTGTCCACTGTTTTCTACCTAACTTTCCCAGACACTAACTAATTGAGGATATCTTTGACCCCAAATTCCCTGTAAGGAGAACTGAAAGACTACTGAATTTCTTATTATGGATGAAGTACCTTGATTTCCAGCAATAAGTTATACAACCATGTGTTTTATTTTTAATTGTACAAGAAGGAAAGTTCTTTGTGTGTGTGTGTGTGTGTGTGTGTGTGTGTGTGTGTGTGTGTGTATGCACGTGCAAGGGCTAAGTAGAAAAATGAGAAATGTAGAGAATTCCTTTTTCTGTTGCTAGGAAAGTTACTCTACCCTTGCTTTTTCAGGTAGAATGTACACAATGTCATCCTGAAATCGTTAAGTGATAAACTGAGAAGGTCCTAAATCTTTTTGGAGAGCGGACATTCTGTAGTGCTGGAGGATGGAGAGGAGGAGGGAGACCAGATCAACACTGATGGGAAACACTTCTTTATAAGAATTTTATAAAATAAAACATATTCTGTTCTCCACAGCGGGAAAATTTTTAAAGCATGCTGTGAATTCCCAATGCCAGTAATCATTGGATATGTAAACATGAAGTACTTGACTACCACATATATAGAATCACAAAAGTCTTAGCTAAAGGTACAAATATCTTATTAGATATTTAGTAATAACTAACATTTATTAACCACTTACTAGATGTCATACACGAAGTACTTTGCATATCTTAATTCCTCTATTCAACATGATAAAGCCATAAAATAGTTACCATCTTTATTCTAAGTTTACACACCAAACTAAGAAACAGAGAGGGTAAGTAATTTGCCTTAGGTCACATTCCAACTCAAGCAGTCTGACTCCCATGGCGACTGTGCTGTGGACTGTATTGTATCTCCCATGCAAAATTCATTATGTTGAAGCCCCAAATTCCAGTGTAATCCTAGTTGGAGATAGGGGCTTTCAGGACGAAAGTAAAGTTAAATGAGGTTATAAGGATGGGGTCCTACTCCAGTAGGACTGGTAACTTCTCTCCAAGCGCATGCACCAAGGACAGACCATGTGAGCATACAGCGAGCAGACAGTCATCTGCAAGCCAGGAGAAAAACTCTCATTAGAACCTAACCATGCTGGCACCCTGACTTCATACTAGCAGCCTCCAAAAATGTGAGAAAATAAATTACTGGTTTTTAAGCCACTCAGTTTATGGCATTTTGTTATGGCAACCAAAGCAGACTAAGAGACTATGGACATCACTCTTCCCAGACACTTCCAAATAAGGAGAGAATCAAAGAGAAGAAAAAATCTAATTTTTGCCTCACCTATAATTTCTTTGCAAACTAGTAAACTTACCCTTCTTTCATAGGGTACCAAAAGCATCTAAGACACTGAAATCTTATTGGATTTTATTACTATAAATATTCATAGAGTTTTAAAATATATGCATCAATACATGCAGGTGAAGACACGTTTACTATATTGATCTTTGCACAAGAAACATCAAAGCTTCTGATCGATATAAATGTAAAACTTTTTGGTCAGATTTTTAGCATAACTAGATTTTCAGGCGATGACTCTGGAATAAAATGGAATAAGAATGAAGACCTTAAATGGCTGCTGTTACAGTGTTCCTGATTTATTAAAAATAATCACAGAGCACTACTGGTAATGCTAAATCTCCAGCATTCCAATCTAGTGCAAGGAATTATCAGTGTCTAAAAGGTCTTTGTCAACTTCAACATCTATACACATTTAAGTGGTATTGAGCAGATTCCATAATCTGATCTGCTTTTAACTGTGGAAATCAATGCAATTATTAAGAAGCTATTTAAATAATTCATGTTGTAAGAGAAAGCCTTCAGAGGGCCATAATGTGTTTGCATCTTAACGGTATTTTAAATAAAGTTGTGTCTTGCTCTAGTGCACACTGGTAAGCAAGACCAATCAATCCCCATCCTTCAGTTCAGAGGCAGCAATGAGAAAAATTCTGACAGTTTAGAGGAACAGCTGGGCTATCTGGCTTTGACAAGTAAGGGAGTTAAGGGAAAGTTTCTTCCCCCAACATCTCAGAGGAAGATGGTATCTGCCTTTTCATTCACCCTACTGTCTTCTTGTTGGTGTTTGAAACTCTGCACTGCGTTGGAGATACTATTCAGTGATATCATTGCAAGGTCATTTAGCCATATTAACCAGACTAAATGCCTGTTCATCAGCCCCAACAAAAAGTACGTATCAAGTGCCAAGTTGTTATCTCTGGGTGAAGATATCTTTGTGCAAGTATAGTTTTCTCTCTGGAAGTTTTTTAATGTTATACACTTCCTTGGTGTTGAAATCAGGGTGAATGTAAGTAGTTAGCCCTCATAAGATTTTAAATTTCAGATAAATATCAAAGAATATGAGAATATTATTAGCAAAGACATCCAAAGTTTTCTAATCCCCGTTTCATCCAATACCTGAACCATCTGTATCACAGCATCTCCCAAGTTGTGACACCAGTCTATTTCAACCCTTCTTGTTCATCAAACTCATTGCCATCTTCTCTAGGACTGAACAACTGCTGTTCAGGCAATTATGACAGAAAGTTCTTCCTTATGCTGAACCCAAATCTCCCTACCTTTCTACCTATTATCTGAACTAGCCGTTTGGTACCACTCAGTCAAGAATATGCCTCTTCCACCTGCTATCCACACTTGAAGATAATGATTATTGCCTTTACAGGTTCCCTCTTCTTCAAGTGACACATTCCCAACTCCTTCACTTTTCTCATGTTCCGTCCATGTCCATGTTGGCATCAGTAGAGGGGTCTACAATCCCAAACTTCTGAAGATCATGTATGCAGGAAAACCCACTAACACGATGTCCATTACTAAAAATTACCTCAACTATGAGAAACTGTTTCTATTATTAAACAATTTAGCACATCTGGGTTAGCTCTTCTTTATTGTTTGAATATCACCGTTACACCCTTCATCTCTTACACTGCTTGTCCTTCAAGTCTAGGTGGTTTTCCACCTAGGTTGGCCACCTAGGTGGTTTTCCACCTAGGTTCCTCTTAGGTTGGCCCACAAAGCTTTCTGTCATCTGTCCTTGATGTCCATTCCCATCCTTTACTCTCCAGTCCCATCCTTAAATATTGCTCTCCACTCCCACTACACCTGGCCACACCAAACTTCTGTTTCCTGAAAGCTCCAAGCTTTTTCCTTCCCCTATGTTGTAATCCACCTATAACACTCCTCCTTCTCTTCTTTTTCTTTTTTATATTTATTTTTGAGAGACAGAGAGAGAGACAGAGCCTAAGCGGGGGAGGGGCAGAGAGAGAGGGAGACACAGAATCCAAAGCAGGTTCCCGGCTCTGAGCTGTCAGCACAGCCTGATGCGGGGCTCGAACCCATGAACCGTGAGATCATGACCTGAGCTGAAGTCAGACACTTAACCGACTAAGCCACCTAGGCGCCCCCCTCCTTCTCTTCTTCATATAACTAATGCTTACTAGGGGCAGATATCCTTAGAGTGGAGAGAGAGTACATTAAACGGTACAATTAACTACTATAAAAAATAACCTCAAATCTAAGAACGTAACACAATAAAAGTTTATTTTTCATTTATATTACAATTCAATATTGTTTGGAGGGGCAGTGTTTATAGGTGGGTGAGTGAACTGCACAGTCTTTCAAGGTGCCAGACTCCTTCCTTCTATCTGATAATGCTGCCATCTTCTAAATCCAGCCTCCAAGATCATCTTAGAAAGGGAAGAAAGCAAGTGAAGGATTTCACTTGTCGTACACAGAAGTGTACATCACTCCTGCCCACATTCCACTCACCACAACTCAGTCACAGGGCTCCACCCTAACTGCAAAAGAAGCTGAGAAATGCAGCTGCCTGAGGAAACTGAAACAGGATTGCTAAATCCATAGGCCTGTTTCTAGATGATTCTACTTTGTTGTCCATGAAAGTCTATGGTTACTGATCTCATTGCACTTACTGCTATGGCTGGGGAAATTACGCAAGTTAATTTGGTTTTTTTCCCCAACTAAACTATAAGCTCCTTGAAGACATCAATGTGGCTTTTACCTTTATATTGTTAGTATGTGGCACAAGACATTTCTGCCACAAATGTCATTTACACTTATGAGTGAATGGATTAATGAAGGAGGCTTGCCTACTCTTCCTGACATTCCTAACTAACTTCTGATATTTTGAAGACCCAAAGATCAACACACACTGCAGCATAGCTCCTTTGACCATGGGGAGGGGTGAGTGTCAACAGAGGCTAGAGTGGTCTCACAGTGGATTGGATGATGTCTTTGGCAATTTCAGAGAAGATTAAACTATGTCCTTTTCCCTTAGACTATGGGCTCTCCAAAAGCACAAACTAGGTCTTACTCATCTAGGAGTCCTTAGCACTCAGCACTCTTAGAAAGTGTTGAATGAATAAATGCAAAATATTGTTATAAATAGGGTAGTCAGATCATAGGCTGTATTAACTTTAATTTCATGCCTGATAACAAAATTATCAGGACCAACCATGAAATGCCAAAAGAGTTAGTTTTAATAAGGTTTATAGAAATTATCTTTATATCCTTTTATAATACTTTCTACTCTGATATTCTTTTTGTAATACCAATTTTAAGGCTAAGAAATTTTTGAGAAAGTTGCATTAATTTTTAAATAAAGTGAAATGGTGAAAATCACTTAACTACTTGAACTTAGCAACCCTGACCCCCGGCTTTTAGGAGTGGTGGTTTCTTCTGAAGATGTATAAAGACTGCCTTCTTCCTTTGGATTTATTCATTACAAGCTGAGATATCATCATTAGGAAACTGCAAAAGCAGGAAAGGCTGTCTTCCTCTTCCATTCTATAAATAAACAGGAAGACAAAGATAAAGACTAAAGTAGCTCCCAAGCCAGTATTTTGAAACTCATGTTGACCTGCCTTAAATGCCTTTACTGTGAACAATTTTCAAGGGAAAAACAAAAACAAAAATTAAAAACCAAAAACACTCAACTAATGTCTAAACTAGAAAAAATGAATTCTTTCCTTGACATATATTAACTCTTAAACAGTGAGGATCCTTAAGTTTATTTATGTCAAAACTCATTTAAATGTTTGCTCTTTGGATGTTTGTTATTGTGCTCAAAATATCAGAGATTAATGAGTGTCCACCTTCCAGTGCTTTCATAGTTTTTATCTCTCAATAAATAGAATAAATAAGCAACAGGTCCAAAAATATACAGTGGTCTCCCCTTATCCACAGGAGATATGTTCCAAGATGCCCAGTGGAAGCCTGAAACTATGGATAGTACCAAATTCTTTTTCACAACACACACACACACACACACACACACACACACACACACACGCACACACACAAAAACACACGCTCACTTATGATGAAGTTTAACTTATAAATCAGGCACAGTAAAAGATTAACAATGATAATTAATAATAAAATAGATCAATGAAAACAACATACTATAATAAAAGTGATGGGACTATAGACTCTCAAGATCTTACCGTACTGTAAGTACAGTACATGGTGAGAAGAGGTGTGGTGAATGTCATAAGCATTGTGATGTAGCATTAGACTACTACTGACATTCTGACAATAGGTCAGAAGGAGGATCATCTGCTTCCAGACCAGGGTTGACCGTGGGTAACTGATGGTGCAGAAAGTGAAACTGTGGATAAGGAGGGACTCCCATATTTACTTTAGAATGTATATAGTGCAACCCACATCTAAACTGAAATGCAAAAATTAAGAATTTATCTTTTTTTTTTTGTATTAAAGAAATCCGTTTCTTTATTGGTAATTTGCAAGTCTACTTAAATCCGATCCATCAGACAAAATATGAAAATGAAAATTTTAATGCAGCATTACCTTGAAAAATCATCTTTCTACGATCTCCATCTATTTTTTTTCAAATTGTAAAACCTTAAAAATTCAAGGAAAATCAGATGGATAAAACCTGGATAAAACCAAACTTGAGGGACACCTGGGTGGCTCAATTGGTTAAACTTCCCACTTCTGCTCAGGTAATGATCTCTCAGTTCATGAGTTCAAGCCCCACGTTGGGCTCTGCATTGGCAGTGCAGAGCCTGCTTGGAATTCTCTATCTCTTCCTCTCTCTCTCTGACCCTCCCCCATTTGTGTTGCCTCTCTCTCTCAAAATAAATTAACTTAAAAAAAAAATAAAAGCAAACTTGAAGCTTTAAAATAAGCTGCTCAGAGAATTTGAACATCAACCTTGGCAGGCCTAGAGTCCCTGTTGTCTAGACTTGCATGAGGATATGACTAAAAAATCGTATCAATTATAAGATGGCAGCATGGAATAAAGGGAACTGAGAGGATTTGGAAAAGAAGATACACAGTTTGATCTAGAGGCATCTAAGCCCCAGGAAATCCCAAAGCCCTCAAATCTCAAGGCCCCAGGACTATCATGGAGCCCAGCTAACAAGGATCCTCTTCCAGTTTGGGTGATTTTACCAGGTCGGTACATTATGGGCTTAAACGAAACTTACCACAAGAGCAGCAGTCTTCAGTGTCAAGTGGTTGGTTAATGAACACCATACTGTGCGCCATTTGATCACAAAGCTAAGCACTGGACGATACAAGTAGGAATAAGACAAACACAGAACATGCCCTCATGGGGCTTAGAGCCGAACAGGAAAGATACACATTTATCAAATAAGTTCTAATGTGATAAAAGTCTTCCAGGAGAACTTAACGGCTATGAGATCCCATTACAGGGGTTCCTAACTTGGTCAGGGATGTGAGCTGTTGGGGAAGGCTTCCCTGAAGGCGTGATAAGTAGTGACATTTATACCTGCTCAAGTCACTTAATTTGGTAGTGTTCTAGTATCTTCATCTATAGAAGGACATCATCGTACCCACCATACAGAACTCTTGTAAGGACTCAATTGCATAACAAATGAAAGCACTGACCATAGTGCCTAGCATGTGGCAAGTTATCAACATATGTTTCTGCAACTGTTGTTATTATTACGATGCTTATTATTAATACTATTATTAGCTCGAAGGTGTAAAACTTAGCCAGGTAAAAGGAGGAGAGGAGGAACAGCAAGAGGAACACTCCAGACAGTGGAAAAAATAAAAGCAAAAACCCTGAGACCAAGAAGGTTGTGGACCTTCTAGATGGATAAAATTAGGAAGGACATGCAAACAAACAAACAAAGGGATCTCCATAAGGGAAGATCCTTCTGGATCTTCTCCAAAAGTTCCCCCTCTCACCCTGACCATCCTAAGAGCATCCTCCCTTGACTCTGCTTTCTCTTCCAGGTACCATATTGTAATCTTTATTTTCTTTTTTATAATGTGCTGCATTTTTCAAGTTCCCTCTTTCCAAATCTAAATTCCAAATTCCCTCTTTCCAAATTCCCAAATTTAGTACATATTAATGTCATAATTTTTTAAAAAAGAAAGAAAGATTTTAAAAGAGATCCCATCATTATTTCTCTTTCCATAGCCACCTAACTTCTGCAAAGTTTGGCTATTATTCACTGCCCTCTTCTGTCCCTTCTCACTCCCTCGGCAACTCATTGCTACCACTCAATTGACACAGCTCTCTTGGGAAAGTCTTCAGATAGAACTTCAGCATTTTGTTTCTAAAACACAGATCTGTGCTCTCACTCATATGTTTCAAGTATTTCATGGCCTCTATCTCCTATAAAATAGCATCCAAACCTCTAAGCAAAATCACTCAAATGATCCACAATCTAAGCCCAATCAGTCCTTCCATGATCATTTCCTGCCATTCTCCTCCATTACCAGCCTGTTTTCCACCCTCTCCCAGCCACACAGAACTTCCTTCAGCATGTACTCTGAAGCGTCTCTGCCTTAGCCCAGCTCAGTCTTTCTGGCAAGAACAGTCTTCCGACCTTCCTCTAGCAAAATTCTACTCCTTCTAAACTCAACGAGCTTCAATGTCACCTCTTTTATGAGTTTCTCCAACCCTATCCACCTCTCCCCAAAACACAAGCAGGCTGCCCTCCAAAGAGTGAAATGTTTACCTCTCCGCTTATATTATGAGTTCCATTAAGGAAGAAGCTATATTTAATTTATCTTTGCACGTAGAAGCACCCAGCTCATAACTCAAAAAATGTCATTGCTATTCAAACTAAAGTAATATTATAATGGTTTTTGTTGAGGAAATCACATGAGAGGTGGGATATTTACAGTGAACTAGAGAGAAAAGAAGCAAAGACACATGCAAACCATTTCAATTATTTCTTGCAACCTTATGTGAGTATTTACCAATTTGGCAGAGTTATTGAGGGCTTGCTATTTGTCAGGCACTGTGCCAGGCACTGCGTATACAGCTGTGAATAAAGCAAAACCCCTGTCTTCCCCTTCACAGGGCTAAGGATCTACTTGTGAGATGGATCCTGAAGAAACACACACATAAATACACAGTTACAGACTGTGGTAAACGTCATACGGTTAAAGAAGAGAACACGATGGGGGTGCCTGGGTGGCGCAGTCGGTTGAGCGTCGGACTTCAGCCAGGTCACGATCTCGTGGTCCGTGAGTTCGAGCCCCGCGTCAGGCTCTGGGCTGATGGCTCGGAGCCTGGAGCCTGTTTCCGATTCTGTGTCTCCCTCTCTTTCTGCCCCCCCCCCCCCCCCGTTCATGCTCTGTCTCTCTCTGTCCCAAAAATAAATAAAAAAAATAAAAAAAAAAAAAAAAGAAGAGAAGACGATGAAAAATGGCAACTTTGAGGCTCCAAATTAAATCAGGGAATGAGGAACATCTAGCAGAAAGTAACTGTGACAATGAGAAGCACAGGCCGAGGAGGAAGTAACCGTGCAAAGAACGGGAGAAAAGGCATTCTGAAAGAGGGGAAATGTCCTGGAAGGTCCTGAGGCGGGGGGATGGGGAGCATGAGGAAATGAAGGACGGCCAGTATGCTGGGAAGCTGGTGAAGAAGAAACATGATGGGTCAGTTCCTCTAAGGCATCCTGGTTCTATGAAAGAGACTGTGCTTTCTTCTCAGGGCACCTATAAGCCACCGAAGATTTTAGGCATACAGTATTGTCTGTTTGGGGCTGGGGGTATAATGGCATCAGATTTACATTTTTAAAATATCACTCTGAAGTGAGGAATTAAAATTCCTTTTAGGTAGAATTACTAGTGAGATGGAAAAGTTGCCCATTTATTTGATTTTTCAGTACATTTGAGATAATAGTTATGTGAACATCCATCAGTCAAATATTTGTCTCTAATCATTCTCAAAAGTTAAACCCAATCCACCCCTATAGCTCTGACTTCCCTGAGAATTCTTTACCTTCCCTGAGAATTGTATACCTAAAGAAAAGTATTCTTTAGGTGTACAAAGTTATAGTACAGAGAGATCCTGGTTCCTAGAATGCCACATGGTACATGCCAACAAATGTTTAATCAGAGCTGTCATTCCAAAGTGTGTAAATCCTCTGGTTGAGATAAAGACTGGTATATGACATGGACTAAACCTCAAATTTTTCATTTTAACTTCAGTTGAAGACTTGGCCTTTTCTACCTGAGCTGACACTTCTAAGAAACAGTGAAAGCCGGTATTTTTGTTTGTGTAGAAATGTCACAATCCTTCCCTCTGTTGAGAACAAATTCACTTAAGTTACAATTATGTCACAAAAAGGACATAAAGCACAGTAGCATTAAAAAAAAAACTTTTTTTTAATGTTTATTTATTTTTGAGAGAGAGGGACAGAGACAGAGCACGAGCAGGGGAGGGGCAGAGAGAGAGGGAGACACAGAACCTGAAACAGGCTCCAGGCTCTGAGCTGTCAGCACAGAGCTGGAAGGCGGGGCTCAAACCCACGGACCTCAAGATCATGACCTGAGCTGAAGTCAGCCGCTCCACTGACTGGGTCACCCAGGTGCCCTGAAGCACAGTATCGTTTCAAGAATGTTTTTGTGACAATTTGTTAAACCAAAAGAAATACTACAACCAGAAAGAGGGAGAGGAGGGAAGAAGAGAAATATAGTTGCAGATTGAACAAAAACGAACGGAACATACTTGCACACTTCAGCATATGGACTTAGGCTGGCAAGCAGCAGTGGTGACTGGGCACTACTTACAGCTTGGGAAGGAAAACTGTGAACACACATGGTGAAGATATATCCAACATTCAGCCAAGACAAGAAAAGAAAGAGAGCACACGCAATGTAGTATAAATTCCTTTCCCAAGCTTTTAATGTGCAGCAAGTTACCCAATATAAAAATGATGTTTGGGAAATGGATGAAAGAAAAGGAAATCTAGACCAAACAAAGCAGGAGACAGTGAAGACCTCCAGGTAATATAAAAGGAGTGGAATTTAATGATTTCAGAAAAATACTCTGGAGAAGGTAAAACAGTAGCTGTAACATTCATAGTAAGAACACCTGTAATGAAAGCTAACCTTTATTTATCAGGTTACTAGCTCTGTAGTGGGTAGTAATTTTATTTCCATTTGAAAGATAAGGAACCTGGTGCTAACTCAAATATCACTAAGCTGAAATGTGAATGGGAAGTCAGCTCTGTCTGACTGGAGCTTGTGCAAATGAATTCCAGGTAGCTCTGTTGTTGCTTTTAATCTAGATCATTAAAGCTTTAATGAAATACAATACAGATTTCCACCTTGTCTTTTTAAAAAATTTTTTAAGTTTATTTATTTTGAGAGAGAGACAGTGAGAGGAAGAGAGGCAGACAGAGAGGGAGAGAGGGAGAATCCCAAGCAGGTTTCACACCATCAGTGCAGAGCCCGACATGGGGCTTGAACTCACGAACCATGAGATCATGAGCTGAAACCAAGAGTCAGACGCTTAACTGACTGAGCCACCCAGGCGCCCCCACCTTAATTCTTTTAATGACAAGCTTTCTAAATCATATTTTAGATTTTCCTTCTCTCTTAAACCCAATATCCTAAGCATGATTTAAGGTTCTCTTAATGATACATAATATACTGAGCATAATTTAAACATTAGCTATCATGTTCTGCCTAAGAGCAACCTCAAGAGATACTAAGATATGCAGGACTATTTTGTTCCTACACCAAATGGTACCCAAAGCTCTTTGAGTTGTTCCTGTTCATCACATTCTGACTAGTCTAGTCCTTCACTGCCAGGTTATCAGCTCTAACTGCTAGCTGCCATCGGGCACCGAGTTCTAGTAGCAATCTGTCCGCACACCCTTCCCCACAGTTCAGCTGCTTCTTGCTTCTCCAAACTCCTCTTGCACCATCCACTGTCTTCTGAATTCCAACCAGTTCAATTTGACACATTTTCCTAAAGTCTATTCTGCCCTGTATTTGTTCTCTGTGGGCTATTTCATCAACAATAATAGCGGAGACGCTGTGCCAAACCAAGAAAACTTGTACTTCCTTTCCACAAACTTCAGCTATCCAGTTCCCAGGGGCTTTGTGTGGCTTAATAGAGGTTGAGAAGACTAACAATCCTGTGAATCAGTAGCAGTGTCCTCATTTTCCAAAATGGTAAACTGAGGCTCAGAAAGGTTAAGCAACTCTGTTAGGCTTTCACAGCTAATAAGTAGCAGAGCTCACATTTGCACATGGTCTTTCTGATTCCTAAGCTTCACTGCCACAAATGGGGGGAGAAAGACACAACAATTTTTTGCCATATGAATGGCCTGAAGAAATCGCCACAATTTGCATTTTATCTTTAATATAAATTAAGTATTGAATAATATCACAAATCCACACTGAAATTATAAAACACAAACCAGATTCAAAGCACAAACCAGACATTTACTAAATAGGCGGCATATAATATTTGAGTTGTGCGTGAATCAGTGCTAGCCTGAATATCACACTTTCACATATCATGTGACTTCCTAAGTGATTTCCTGGCACTCTTGGGTGCAACCCACAACTTTCGAGGCAGATTATTGCATAAGAGTAAAACAACTATGCAAAGATATAAAGATTTCTCTAGTATATACTCATTATCTTTTAGAATAAAAATATTGCTAGCATCAATTTTTGCATATCATCACACTCCAGCTTTATTGATCACTTTATTCAGAAGCCCATTTACCTCTCCTATTTAGACCTAATTCTATTACAGCCTGGTGGTCCAAATTCAGTTATTTATTTAACCAATATTTATTAAGTAGATACTTTGCCACAAATACTCTGTGCTGCATATTATGTAAAACAGCAGACAGAGGTAACTCTTTTTATGGTGTATAACCCTGGATGTTTACTTAGGTACAGAGATTGTAACTGAATTAACATGCACCTTCATTTATTCCCAGTAATCCTTAAAATCGTCAATTATTACAAAGTTCAAGAAACTTCCGTAGGAGTTGTTTCATACATGAAATTACATTGTAACAATTTACTAATTGTTACTAATATTTCCTAATATTGGAAGCTCAATTTACTAACTTGAGCTCAATTTACTAATTGACTAATTACTAATTTACTCAATTTACTAATATTGGAAGCTACTAAAGTCTTTACATGGAGTGGAAAGGTCTTTATACAGCAACCGCACCAAAAGAACATCCTTAGACCTGTTGTAAGCACTGTTGGTTATGTCTTGGGGTCCTGGGTCTCAGAAAGAAATCTCCAGAGAAACTTTTAAACACAAAAGCCACATACACACGATATGTACATGGGGTTGTGGAAAAATGGCTTCTTGGATGGGGCAGGTCCTTGTGTTTCATTACTTTCGACTCACACAGCCTTTATTTGCTGCTTTGACTCTTCTAAGCCACAAATCAGAGGCACCCTAGAAAAAGTGCATCAATTTCAACAGCTCCTTAGAAGTTCAGGCAGCACCTTTCATAGACAAGACCTAATACCCACCATGTGGTCTAACTGTTTTTGTGATGCAATTATATTTTGAAATTGTTTGGCTTTCAGTTGATCAGCATTTTTATTCCAAACAATCCTACTAATAGACTATCTATGGCACTTTAGAGACTTTTCATTCATGTAGCTTTGAGCTTTGTCTCTTTTCTAACATTGGCATATGTATTCCTATTTTCCATAAGTATCTACTCTTTCTTAGGGTTACTAAATTGTTGCCTCCCTTCCAAAAAATTCTAGTAGACTTCCCAAGTACATGACATTTAGTTTCATCTTAGAAAAATAAACAGGACACCGGTACTGCCATTCTTCCTGCTTATAAGATTTGAGTTTAATGGGGAAGAAGTGAGAGCTTTCCCCCTAAGGTCAGGAACCTGACAGGGATATCCACTCTCACCACTGTTGTTCAACACAGTACTAGAAGTCCTAGCCTCAGCAATCAGACAACAAAAAGAAATAAAAGGCATCTAAATTGGCAAACAAGAAGTTAAGCTTTCACTCTTTGCAGATGACATAATACTCTACATGGAAAACCCAAAAGACTCCACCAAAAAACTGCTAGAACTGATATACATGAATTCAGCAAAGCTGCAGGATATAAAATCAATGTACAGAAATCGGTTGCATTTCATACCAATAATGAAGCAACAGAAAGAGCAATCAAAGTATCAATCTTATTTACAATTGCACCAAAAAACGTTAAGATACCTAGGAATAAACCTAACCAAAGAGGTAAAAGATCTGTACGCTAAAAACTATAGAAAGTTTATGAAAGAAATAGGAGAAGACACAAAGAAATGGAAAAATATTCCATGCTCACAGATTAGAAGAATAAATATTGTTAAAATGTTTATACTACCCAAAGCAATCTACACATTCAATACATTCCCTATCAAAAAAATGCCAGCATTCTTCAAGAGCTACAACGAATAATCCTAAAATTTGTATGGAATCAGAAAAGACCCCGAATAGCCAAAATAATGTTGAAAAAGAAAGCCAAAGCCAGAGGCATCACAATTCCAGTCTTCAAGCTGTATGCCAAAGCTGTAATCATCCAGACAGTGTGGTACTGGCACAAGAACAGACACCCAGATCAATAGAACAGAATAGAGAACTCAGAAATGGACCCACAAATGTATGGCCAAGTATTCTTCGACAAAGCAGGAAAGAGTATCCAATGGAAAAAAGACATTCTCTTTAGCAAATGGTGCTGGGAAAACTGGGCAGTGACATGCAGAAGAATGAAACTGGACCACTTTCTTACACCATACACAAAAATAAATTCAAAATGGATTAAAGACCTAAATGTAAAACAGGAAACCATCAAAATCCTAGAGGAGAAAACAAGCAGCAACCTCTCTGACCTCAGCTGTAGCAACTTCTTACTACACACGTCTCTGGAGGCAAGGGAAACAAAAGTAAAAATGAACTATTGAGGCCTCATCAAGATAAAAAGCTTCTGTACAGTGAAGGAAACAATCAACAAAACTAAGAGACAACCAACAGAAGATATTTACAAATGACATATCAGATAAAGGGTTACTATCCAAAATCTATAAAGAACTTCTCAAACTCAACACCCAAAAAACAAATAATCCAGTGAAGAAATGGACAGAAGACATAAATAGGCACTTTTCCAAAGAAGACATCTAGAGGGCTAGCAGACACATAAAAAGATGCTCAACTTCACTCATCATCAGGGAAATGCAAATCAAAACCATAACGAGATACCATGTAACCCATCAGAGTAGCTAAAACGAACAACTCACAAAACAACAGATACTGGCGAGGATGCAGAGAAAGGGAACACTTTTGCACTGTTGGTGGGAATGCAAACTGGTGCAGCCACTCTGGAGAACAGTATGGAAGTTCCTCAAAACATTAAAAATAGAACTACCCTACAACCAATAATTGGACTACTAGGTATTTATCCAAGGATACAAAAATGTTGATTTAAAGGGGTACATGCACCCCAATGTTTACAGCAGTGCTATCAACAACAGCCAAATTATGGAAAGAGCCCCAATGTCCATCGATTGATGAATGGATTATGTGTATGTGTGTGTGCTTGTGCATGTACATGTACATCTATCTATCTATCTATATACACACACATACACATACAATGGAATACACATACAATGTGTATGTACATACATACAATGGAATATTCGGTGACCAAAAAGAATCAAATATTGCCATTTACAACACTGTGGATGGAACTAGGGTGTATTATGCTAAGCGAAATAAGTCAGAGAAACACAAAAATCATATGATTTCACTCATGTGGAATTTAAGAAACAAAACAGATGAACACAGGGGAAGGGAAGGAAAAATACGATAACAGAGAGGGAGGCAAACCATTAAGAGACTTAAATACAGTGAACAAGCTGAGGGTTGCTGGAGGGGGTGTGGTGGGGGGATGGGCTAAATGGGTGATGGGCATTGAGGAGGGCACTTGTTGGGATGAGCACTGGGTGTTATATGCAAGTGATGAATCACTGGGTTCTACTCTGAAACCAATGCTACACTATCTGTTAACTAACTTGAATTGAAATAAATAAATTTAAAAATTAAAAAATAAAAGATTTACATTTAAAATGCTTTTACTTGATCCTCCATGATCTTTTTATTTATTTTTTTTAATTTTTTTTTTTTAACGTTTATTTATTTTTGAGACAGAGAGAGACAGAGCATGAACAGGGGAGGGGCAGAGAGAGAGGGAGACACAGAATCTGAAACAGGCTCCAGGCTCTGAGCTGTCAGCACAGAGCCCGACGCGGGGCTCGAACTCACGGACCGCAAGATCATGACCTGAGCCAAAGTCAGACCTTAACCGACCACGCCACCCAGGCGCCCCCTCCATGATCTTTTTAATTGCGCAAATGCTTAAATGATTAAATGCACTTTGGAGAAACTTTAAATCCATAATTCTTAATGGCATATTTCAAAAACTGCAAATGATACATATGCTTATCTTTAAAAATTTCAACAGAAATACAAACTAATATAAGCATTACATTTCTGCCCTATTTTCACATGTTTTCCTTTCTTCAACTCATGAATCACTATTAACATTGACCAAACTGTATATTATTTCATATGATATATGGTTAATTTTATTGCCTCAGTTGATCAGCGAGCATTTTGTGACCAAAGTTATCAGTAAATAATTTATTCCACTTTTCCATTACTTGAAAAGTAAAGTTTCATAACAGTGCCTGACACTAATACTTGAAGCATAGCCCCTGACTTACTGGATAGATGAGATAAGATTTAATGCATTTATCTTCCTTCTAAAAGATCAGCTCGTCAATATTGATTGAACCCAGTGTGCACAAAAGTATATATCAGGAGAGCAGAACTTCCTCTGAACACTATTTTATTTCAAGTTTAAGCTTACCAAGACATGGGAGAATTTATGGCTTTTCCTACACCAGCATCATTAATTGGGAAGAATCCTTAATTACAATCTAACACATAATTAAATCCATTAACCTTGTGGGTAAGTTAAAACAAGAAGGCCCACAGAAAGTGGAGTCTCCCTAAAACAGGTGATGACCTGAAATAGGTGATCACCCCGCCCCCAACTACTCCATCTTAACCCGAAGCAAGGCAATCAAGGTGAATGTCCTGCATCTGGTCATAAATTTGGGGACGCATCTGCTTTCTGTGGAGAAGAGGAAATCGAGGCCACTTAATGACTCTGGAAGGCACCAAGTGCGAGGAGCAGAAAGGAAAGGAGGCGGTGACCACATCTGGGTACGTTCATCACTCAGCATGTTGCCACAAGGTAAGGAAATCAACAAAATGGTGGCATTACCAACATCAGAGATAGGCAGGGTGGCTGTGGCTTTGTCTGCAGTTCTAGAACTTTATTCGATCCAATTCAAGTAAGTGGAGGGGCAGGGTGCGACTTCCCATCCCTTTCCTTTTACTTTTTTAAAGTCAGCGCTATGGTCACCGACCAGCCCGAGCCTGCACCCTCATCACCTCTGGAAGGGGAGCCCCCTGTGGCTGGTCTGGCTCTGTGAGAGTTCTGGGGCTGCTGTGAACACACAATATGACCAAGACTGTGGAAGACACCCTCCCTAGCTCACATCCATCACTGCCACTCACTGCCTTTCTCCCTGAGTTATAACCTCCCTTCTCACTGCTCTATATAGTCGATTAGGCCCACGCAAGTATTTGCCTACAGCAAATGACTCAGAAATTCTTCACAAATTTCCAGTAGAATATAATAGAAAAGGGGTCAGAGAAAGGAGAGAGTTTAATTTCCCTTGGACTGCTGTTTCTTTTCTTCTAGGCATTAGCCGTGTGGCCTTCTGCTTAGCTATAAAAAATTCCTCGGGCTAATAGGCAGCTGAATGGAATCACCACTGTCACCTTCTTGATTTAATAATTTTTCTATATTCGGTTTTCTATGACAATGGAAGGCAAGTGGCAGAGCTGATGATCTAGAACAACAGATAACACATGTCATTATTATTGTTTTAGCTATTATTGTTTTACATGCTCTACCCCCACCGATTTCCTTCCCAAGCTCTCCTCCACTTAGCCCAAAGGGCGCCAAACTTGAACTGGCATCAAATACATCTGGGAGAGGGTATTCAAGTGGCCTCAATGCACATTGTGTCGTGAGGAAAACCAATCTGTTCTGTGCTGTTTACCACAGATAACTAGCAAATGGACACTGAAGAGTTTCTGCTTAATGTTTACTGAGTTCACAACTGTGCTAAGTACTATAATGAAATAGGAGGGTGATCTCTGCCCTATATATGCTCTTTGCTCTTTGCTCCTATATATGCTCTTTGCCCAGGGGTTTCAAGGTAGCAGCCCTGAGAAAACCTCTTGACCTGTAATTTACATATCACACTGGTCAGATCAGGGCAGGAAAGGGTGGGCTGACAAAGAGGAAGACTGGATTTCTGAGGACAACAGCAGTGAGTAGACCCAGGAGGAACTTGACAACCACGTGATTTTTGAGATTCTAGTACTGAGTACGGAGAAATGACACTCTCAACAATAAAAATATTTGGCAAGAAAAATAGAGAATTTGAACAAAAGATACACAACATCATATTAGCCGTGGTCATTTGCTAGATTTAGATAGACATTTCAGTGGAAGAATGAGACTCTGAGCAGAATGGCAGAGATTGGAGGTTAAAAGGCAATCTAACACTTGCTATTTATACATTAAAGGAAAAGCATGGCAAGGAAATGGGCTTTTCCTGCAGAACTGAGAAGAAAACAGAGCGCACTGTCAGGAGAAGAGAGGTAAAGAAAACAAACAAACATGATCCATAAAATTAGGCAGAATGCTTTTTTTTTTTAATGTTTATTTATTTGAGAGACAGAGCACAAGTGGGGGAGGGGCAGAGGGAGAGGAAGACACAGAATCCAAAGCAGGCTCCAGGCTCCGAGCTGCCAGCACAGAGCCTGACGCAGGGCTCGAACTCACAAACCGTGAGATCATGACCTGAGCCAAAGTCTGTCGCTCAACCAACTGAGCCACCCAGTCGCCCTTTTTTTAAAAAATTCTGATAGAACTAGGGTTTCATTTCTGCGAACAATAGCTTCCCATAAGAAAGATGTTATCTTTTCTACAAAAAAGAGGTTCACAAAGATGTTCAGAATGGTCAGGATGGTGAATCCAATGCCTATGAAAGCTGATTCTCACTCACTTGAGCTATTTAATCCAGAATCTTTCATTAGATATCTACTTTCATTTCATAATACGCCTCTCAAAAAGCATCAGTTTGGCTGCCACAAGACTACGTATTTAGGGCTGAAAAATGATTCCTGCCAGCTGGGAATGTCACCCGGAGGTTTAGCCAGGACCCTTTCTGAATGAGACGGATGCACTTTCAGTGTGGTTCCAAGCAACCCAGAGGGAGGGTCACAAGAGGGTTTTTAATCCAATATCTTCTATTTCACTCCACAGTTACCCCTTTTTCTCATTCACAAGTGTTTTGTCTATTATGTTGTCTTCCTTTCTCCTCTATGGTTATGAAAAAGAATTTAAATTTTGTGAAACTGACTTAGCAGTTAAACCATCTACCATGAACTTTAAAAAAAAAACCCCACTTTGCCTATTTTACAAAATACTAAAGCCCCTTTGAAAGAATATGGAGGAGAGGTCCTCTCCTGCATGCTGGTGGACGGATAAATGAAGACATCCCTTTCAGAGAGCGACTTTCCACTCCTCCTCTTCCAGAATTCTCCTCAGAGAAGCTTCTGCACATGTGCACAAAGAGATCCAGATAGGGACATTCACGGGGATATTTCCATAACAGTGAAAAAATGTGCATCAATCTAATTATGCATCAAAAATTGAATAGATAAATTATGACATAAGACAGAAAATTACTAAGGAATAAAATGAATAAAATATATAATATGCAATCAACATGACATTTTTCAAAAACCTAAGTCTGAATGAACCAAACTACAGAATGATACTCTATCACACAGTATGCTATCATAAACGTAAATTTATTTTTTTAATGTTTATGTATTTTTGACAGAGAGAGAGAGAGAGAGAGAGAGAGAGAGAGAGAGGGAGAATGAGTGGGGGAGGAGCAGAGAGACAGGGAGACACAGAATCTGAAGCAGGCTCCAGGCTCTGAGCTGTCAGCCAGAGCCCAATGCAGGGCTCAAACTCACGGACCATGAGATCATGATCTGAGCCAAAGTCAGACACTTAACTGACTGAGCCACCCAGGCACCCCATAAACATAAATCTAAAAACACAAAATAATCTAATACCACATATTGTTTTATTAACACACATAAATGTAGGAAAAGTAAGGACATGAATGTGAACACTAGTCTCAAAATTCACGATGAGAGGTACCCCTGACAAAGTAGGGAAGGCAATATTTTATGTCTTTCATTAAAAAGAAAAAAGGAAATTAAGCATATGAGGCAAATGTTAATAGCTATTAATACTTTAAGGAAGATACATGAGTTCTTATGTTATTTCCTTGCAGCTTTCTAGATGTTGATTTTTAAAAATAGTTCACCTCTGATTACCTTTTATTTTAAAAGTCATACATTTTCTTAAATTCATTCAATTGCCTATTTGCTCAATGTATTCAACAAACATTTGTTGAACATGTCATTAATCCTGGGATATGAGGAATACGAAAAGATCGTGCCCTTGTAAGGCCCACATGAATGGACTAATTCTTATTTAGGAATCTTGTCACATTCTGCAATGTAGTTTTCTGTATACAGTAAGGAAGGATTCCCGCTAGGTTTGCAATTGCCCAAGAGTAACTGCAAGGTGCTTATTTGCAGGATAGCATACGACTATAGTGCCAAAACTATAATTATCAATATTTACCTTTAACTATCTTCTTGCCATGAGTTTTTAAAAGGGCATTAAAGCAAATGAGTTTTGAAGATGTTCCAAAGTAAGTTATTATCAGACAGACAATTATAATGACAAAAAAGTCAAATAAATTCATCTTTCTTTGAAGGTTTTCCAAGGAGACAGATTAATTGGCTAACCTGTCACTACTAATGACAGCAGAATGTGATAGGGTGAAACTTGAATTTGTCATAGTTGCTACAACACTACAATAGCACTTCCAACATCTTACGGCTCAATTCTGTAGACATTCAAGACTAAAAGTATTGCCTATTTCGTTTTTCTCTAAGGTAGCTGTATACAGTCTTTGCGCAACAAATATACATTGCCATCTATACTGAAAAAATCAGTCCTCAATTTGTTGGCTAACTCAACGGTAACTCAGTTATTGCAACTGACCAACTCAATTCTACATTTTTTATTCAACTTTTTTGTTTGATAAAGATGAGAAAGGCACGACTCTCAGTCATCACCTGTCATTCCCCAGGTCTACAGTAAGGCTACCCTATTATTTACTTTCAAAGAAAGACCAGGTCTAAGGGTATGAAAAAAGTCAAATACTAACCAGATCACAGCCAGTATCAGGAGTAAGGAATCATCAAACATGATGGATCATCATGGAATCATCAACATGATTGATCAACACGGAATCATCAAAACAGGCTTAATCAGAACCCAAGTGAGGACTGTGGGACTGGATTCTGTCTTCTCTCTAATGTCTTCTGATAGTATCGTCAATCATCAAAGTTCACAGTATAGCCATAAGATTAGGAGGCTGGTACAGATTACCCCAATTTATTTATGCCTGGGTCTGATCAACCAGTATGGATCAAGATGCCAGGTAAATAAGTTAGGACTTCGTAGGGCTACAGTATCTCTCTCTCTCTCTCTCTCTCTCTCTCTCTCTCTCTCTCTCTCTCTCTCTCTCACACACACACACACACACACACACACATTCTTACACTTCTGAATTTGAATTTTTACCTAGTAATTATGTTACCTAGTTTCCATAAAACCTCCCTCTTTGAGTAATTCTAACACTTATCAGAAAAGGGTTTTTTAGGTGCCTGGGTGGCTCAGTCAGTTAAGCATCCAACTCTTGATTTTGGTTCAGGCCATGATCACATGGTCGTGAGATCAGGCCCCACATCAGGCTCTGCAGTGACAGAAGCCTGCTTAAGATTCTCTCTCTCCCTCTCCCTCTCTCTCTCTCTCCCTCTCTCAAAAAAAAAAAAAAAAAAAAAGGAAATGACTTTTTTGCTTAAAGTGTATTCATGTGTTATCATCATATGGTATGTATACACTCAAAGTGTTTTATCATTTTATTTCACTTATTGTCATTCCAGGTGAGTAAGATGATGTCTGTCAATCATACCTAAAAAAAACAAAAGTTTCTAAAATCATTTCCTTTTATGACATTAAATTTACTCAGTAAATTGTATCATTAAGTTCCAGAGATTCTCAGAGTATAGCTAACTGTAAATATAAAATATTGTTTGCTTTCCACTGATGCTTTATCAAATCCTAAAGAGGAAAAAACTCTAAATCAGTCATCCATGCAAAAATGAGACACCAAAGCGGCTATCAGGCTAATTTTAAGATTTTTAAATTTGAGAACTGGATCAGCAAGGCCTCAGCTTTTGTTTCTAACTGAAGTAAAAGTACTCATTCCTCACATGTTAACACAGTAACCAAAACCAGTAAGTATACAACATCCACAAACCCCCCACCCCACACACGCCTCAAAATGAAGGCCCAAATTTTACTTGGCTATACCTATGATGTGGTCAGACGCAGTATCTGTTTTAGCTGAGTTCTGTGTGTTCAATCTTTACTATAAACAAATCACTTAAGCGAACCTAAGAGAAAGAAGCTAAAACAAACAAGCAAAAACCAGGTGAAGCTCTGACTTCAAGGGAAGCAATGAGATAAAGTGAAGTGGTCTGGCTTTGCAGTCTGACGCAGGTTTCAAATTCTGGTTCTGCTCCTTCCCTGCCTTATGGCCTTGGGCAGGTGCTTGACCTCCATGAACCTCGGTCTCCTCTTAGGTAAAATAGGATAAAAATTACCTGTCACAGATTGCTGTGAGGATCAAATAAAATGATTTCATAAAGTACCTGACAATAGTAGGCAATAAATAAATGTTAATACTTCTCCTCCGGTCTCTTTTCCCAAAGAAGAAGAGAATCACCTAGGGACAGACGCATTAAAGGCATGCTGGCAACACTCATGAAGGAGAGAAACAGAGAGTCTGTTAACAAGTGGAGATTATAATTCAGGAGGGCATTCTAGTACACACGTGTGAGGGCAAAAAAATGGACGAGGACTAATTGCTATGAGAAATGCCAAGGGATGCAGCTGACCAGTAAGCGTGTAATGTAGAAGTGTGGCCATTAAGGAAAGGACAGGGTATTTAGTGAGAGCTAATGAGAAGAATCAGGACTTTTGATTAAACACCACTTGGATTCCTGATTGTATTACTTGAGTGCCATCTCCGAGTGAACCTTAGGCATAGCAAGGAACCATGATAAAGCAACTACAGTGGGACCTTGTTTTCCAAACCCCAGATAGGCTTAGCAGAATTAACAGTGCTAAGGCACCGGTTGTCATCCAGACTGACACACCTTCAGGTCTACATGGGCATCCATCCTAACCATCTTCTACACGAAATTAGCTTTCTGGCCCCCTGCGTACTGGCAGGCCGATACGCAGAACCTCCGGGCTTTCAAATGCCACGGGATCAGGTGGATAACTGCAACCTGAGCAAGTACTGTGTTTCATCAAATCTAAGATGCCCCCTCATCTTAGAGGATGATCCCTCAACAGCAGGATACGCCATTATTTTATGCGCCACTTAGAAATAAAAGATGCTCCAGGAATCTGATAGAAGAGCACTACAGACAACTGGGACACCCAAGAGTCACATCCTCCGGGGAAGGGCAAACAAGAAATAAACCTACCATGCTGAAAGAGAACCATACATGCAAGGAACGGTGCATGTCTCAAGCTTGTGACTAGGTGAAGAGAAGAAATCTCCGCTGAGAATTTGAACTACCAACTGGTCCTACACCCACACAACCAGTATGGCACAAGAAAACCTCAAACAGAGAATTTAATTTCAAGTGGTTTCAAATTGAGAGTGTCCCCAGGTGGTTGTCCCAAGTACACAAAAATCCACAAATCCCCTCTGGAAGGACTGGACTTTAATCCAGGCTGACAAGCACTCAAACATGCCACCAACTACACAATGCACTCCAATTTCAGGGAAGTTAAAGTGTTGGGGGATGAGGGGAAAGAAATGTGTGCATTTGGAATTTTTAAAACACAGTACCTGTTTTCTTAAAAAGAATAAGACAATGTTATTTCTGGATCTGGGTCACTCTTCGAGTATTTATTAGTATATATCCACTATGTGCATAATAGAGGTTTCAAAGCAATTGAAGGCATGACCCTTGCTCCCAGGCGGCTTACTAACGATCTCTCTGGAAACAGAGATTCATGTCTCTATCTGATTTACTTTTGGATTATTATGGTTGCAGTGCTGTCACAAAATGGTTAGAGGGGTAAATGCACACGCCCCTCATCCTGGGTCTGCTTTTTATCATGGTCTAGCATTGAAATGGTGTCTTTACAAAATCAGAAGTAAACCCGTTTTCATTCCTCCAATTTCAGCAAAATTGATTAAACAAGATACTTTACGATTACTTTGATTAGCTTTCACTTGAAAAAAACAGTATTAGGTGCAGCATGTGGGATATGCGATTTTGATCATTTAGTTAAAATTTATAGCATAAGTAAATATGATTAACTTCTACATTGGATAGGAAAGCTTGAAGGAACCTTACCTTTAAGGCTTTTTTTAAAAAACCTGTAAATGTCAGAAATCATTACAGCAACTTTTATTCATTAATTCAGCTTTGAAAAGTGAACATCTAATTTACTGGGCAAGAGAGATCTGAACTCTTGCATAAAAAGAGGTAGCAGGGCTAGCTTAGTAACAACCCACTGAAAAATTGTTAGCATTAGTTCTGTCCTTACCCATGACAGAGTTAGTATTTACCTGTGCTGCAATTACTACGTGCACATATGCCAAAACCCAGCCCCGGGGAACCTTACACAAAAGTCTCTGTCGGATGCCACTTCTTGGGAAATGTTCTGTTATCACCACCCGAAGGAATATAGTCTCCTCCAAAGACAGTCACTTGGTTTCATGCCTTGGTACTTTTCTAACAATACCCTCAACCCCCACTCTGAGTCCTCAGCAAGACATGTTCAGAAAGTCATTTAAAACAGACAATATGCCTGACTTGGTAACTGTTCACAAGCAAACATGAAGACTCTCAGAGAATAAACTATATACAAATTATACACATCATAAATGTTTTTAATGCCTATTTATTTGGGGGGAGGGGGCAGAGGGGCAGAGAGAGAGACACACACAGAATCCCAAGCAGGCTCCGGGCTCTGAACTGTCAGCCCAGAGCCTGATGCGGAGCTCGAACTCACCAACCGTGAGATCAAGACCTGAGCCGAATTTGGATGACTGCGCCATCCAGGCACCCCCAAATTATACACATTATAGATACATACTCTCACACTGCACATGAGCTGGCTCACACTAGATCATTCTTTCATGGCTCTTCTCCAGGTAACCTTAACCTTAACTCGAACCAGAGACCTCTGTCTGTCTCCTCCGACACGAAGGACCCAAAAGTTCTTGCCTGGGTCTGGTCCTCATCCCCTGAGTCCTTGCTGCCACCACGGCCTTGACTCCCAAGTTTCCTTGGACTCTGCCCATACAAGTTATGTGGTCCCTGATAGCAACTCGGGGCTGCAGGGCTTTGAAGGCTTCAAGCATTTTCTACACTCATCATTTTGCCAGTAGATGCTAGCTTCCTCACAGTGGGACAACCCTCTGCCAGAATCACTACCCATACCCAAAGGTTTCTAGTTGCCCACTTTGGTATGCGTCCCCTCAAGACCAGCTTTCTTCAGGGAGTTGGTAATTTCAACATTTAAATCGTGACCTTCTGTTTTCTCTCAGGATCTTACTGGTCTCCCTATAACTCTCTCTCAAGCCACAGACTTATGCAAACAACTTGAAAATTATTCTGGGGAGGCACTGAGAGAATTGTCACAAGACAACGTATATAATTACATTCTAGAATGTAACTCCATAAGTGAGTGAAAGAAAGATTTCAAAAAAATACAGTTACGGAAATGAAAAGCTGACCTCACAGTGAATAGATAAAGCCATGAAAAGTAGGGAGGAGGGATGGGTTATAAATTTCTGAAAGGAGGAATGAAAAAGAAGATTCTTAATTAAAGATGCTCCACCTGCATTGGCAGCATCTGAAGCCTAATGCAGAGAACTATGATTTTCGTTGAGTGCGGTACTATTGGACCAAGACGGTAAAATCGCACAGATACATTTTAAATCCATGAGGTGCAGGTGTAGACGTAAAAGAAAAACAAATCCAAGCCGGTATTCTGCTTGGAACAGCTCCCCCTCACAATCCCCAAATACTATTCTGTACACCCACTTTCCTTTTACTTTCTAGCATGTATTAACTACATTATAGATTTTTTTCAACGGTCAATATAAAACGGTGTCATTATTCATTTCCTATGGTGCCCCGTACATAGGTATTTTCTTGATTATATGAAAAGGGACAATATTTATAGATTAAATATGTTCTGTTTATCAACCACATCAATTATTGTTCTCTTCCCTTTTTTTATTGTTTACTCTAAGATACATTTATACTTAATTGCTATATATTATATTTTAACAATAGTGATTTGCATACATATACATATAAACTCCTTGGAACACTGCCTGGAACACGGCAAATATTCAATAAATGTTAGCTGTAATCATTGTCATTATTATTTTTGTTATTGTTGTTAAAAACAATTTACCTTAGTATAGTGAATTCTAATTATATCACAGCTTATACCCGCCAGGACATTCCTACACTGTGCAGAATGGATTTACACAGTACTCGAGACAAAAAGTGGATTCCAAATTCATATAATGCAAGAACGTAGAATCACTTTGGCTAGGTATCTTTTGTACACATCGCAGGCACATTTGATTTTATACTTAAATATTTTTGTGATCAGTAGTGAAAAGAGCTGTTTAACACTAATTTTAGTTGAAGTATATAGAAGGCAACTCAGCTAGGGGTTTTCAAGAAACCTTTGACAAGATTCCCAGAAAATCAACTTTAAGATAATAAAGAGCCTTATTACGCTTGGAGTTACCCTCACCTTCAACCCATCCTTCATGCACCTGCTAAATTAATCTCCCTAAAATGTTGTCATTCTTCAGCTAAAAAGTTTTAATGGCTCCCATTGCTGCAAGGACAAACGAGAACTTTTTGCTTGCCTCACCCTCCTACACGGTTTGCCAGACAGAATCCACACTACTCCTCCTATTAGCTTCAAATATAACAAGGCTTTTCTGCCACCAACATCACTCGTCCTCATCATTATTTCTTTCAAGGCTGAACACAAATGTTGACCCGTCCACAGAATCTTTCTGATCTCCCCTGAAGAGAAGTAAGGTCTGTTTCTCCAGTTTTCCACACACCATTCCCCTCATACCATCCACGGCCCTCATCTTAGGTTGTTAACGGTTACTGATCATGCAGCAATTCCTCCAGCTGCACTATACTCTCTCCAAGAGTGGGGATATGTCCGACCTTTGAATCCTCCATATGTGTCGTCAAGAATACTTGTGCAAAGAACATTATTATGGAAGGATACGTAACCAGAAAATAACATAAGAATCATAACATAATTCCTTTAAGTTCCAAGAATGGTCTCTCTCGGACTAACGTTGGGCTTAACATTTTTATATAGCATTTAAAAGAAGCATTACACATCGAAACAGCCACATCTAAATATAACTCTCTACCCTTTCGTCACACTGACATACTGAGCTGATGAGGACAAGCTGTGGCAAACTGGATAAAAGAGGTAACTGATGATCTCCAGTATCTATAAAAATCAGACTACAGTAGACATCCCACTAAACTATCAGTTACAATTGGAACAATATTTGGAATTCATTTTGGACTACGTGAAAAGTACCTACATGAACCATAACCCAAAAGAGCAATTAACACTGGGCATGGGAAATTATTTATTGGAAATAAAATTAAAAACCTAATGTCAATATGTACAAAATTCAAGTGCATCCAGGATGCTACAGGAAGTTGTAACTACTGCCCTTCCAATAAAATGAAAAACAACTAAAACGACTCAAAGAATAGAGATATTTCCATGCAAGTATAATTTTAAAATTAGGATTCTTCAGTGTGGAAAAATATTAATTTGAAGGAAATATTTTTAAAGTTTATAAAATCATAACCAAACTCATTCCTCAAATCATGGAAAATTAGGAACAGAGGAAAGATTTGAAATGTGTATTTCCTTGGGGGAAAAAAAAAAGCCAAAAGTACTTCACAAATGTGTGTGGATTACATAGCTCTCAGTGTCCTAAACACATAAACAGGCCCAAGAATTGTCTAGTCATACTCACAGATGTTAGATCCATTGGTTATTTAAGAGATATTTGGGGTATCTGGTTGACCTCATCCAACTGTCATCTAATGCTCCAAAAAGTTCCTCCCTTATTTCTCAAAGTAGGGTCAGAATCATGTTTGGAAAAATCCTTGGTCTAACTCAACATAACCTTTCATATATTCTAATTGTAAATGGAAGCTTACCAAGTATTTTGAGAAGTAGGCAGATGGGTTTATCCTGTAAGAGAAAGTAAAGGGCTATAAAGAAAATTGTTTATACTAAGGGCTCTAAACCCAGTTTCGCTTCAGGCCAGGGTTAGGGGGAGGCAAACATTTAATTTTTTATTGAAAAATAATACTTTGGATAACCTTTTAATTTTTTGAGGTGCTCTAACACTCAGCCATTCAAATATCATGATGCAAACCTTTCATATTTCCAATTTTTCCAATTTCCAATTTTTCAGGTTGACAGTCCTCTTCTGAAAAAAAACTTTTTGGCCATATAACAGGTTAACTTTCTGTCAAGTGGTTCAAACCTCTCTAGGAATATGCTTGACAAATTCTCAAATTTTAGACAACAGACTAGAAAAAGGAGGCAAAAACAGTTGGAACCACTGGTCTAAACTGAACTCAAACCTTCCTCTCTGTATTGAGTTTTGTGATATAGCTATGCTTTATTTTTGTGTCAATATAAACGAATTTTCATTATTATAAAGCCAAACATCCCTGGGAAACTTATAGGAAAAATATTACAGAGAAAGCCCAGTATGTATTTTACATATTTTACATATATACATATATTATTAAAGCACAGAACTATAAACCAATCTTTTAAATATTTCCCCTTTCCAAAAGAGAGAGAGGAGAGAGAGAGGGGGAGAGAGAGAGAGAGAGAGAGAGAGAGAGAGAGTTATCGCTCCAGTTGTGTATCTTGTTACCATCTTGTTACCCCTTGTTATCATCAATGCTGAAAGATCAACATTTCAGGTATTAGCTATAACTATTAAATTAGCCTAATCTAACTTTAATAAACAAGATGTGGACTTAACAGTCTATGTTTGGTTTCATTTAAATCTATGATATTCTGTTGCCTCTTTGCATTTGATATTTTTAGTAAATGCCTGAAAGAAGGAACCAGTAAATATATTTTGTACTAATTTCTAGTGTAAAGTTATTTTCAAACAAATAAAACTTCGTAATAAACTTAAACACAATCTCCTTTGTTTATGTCAGCTTACATAAAAGTCCAAAGAGCTGAATGCATAGGCTCAGTTGCAAACAAAATAAAAATATTAAATTCTCTGACAGTCAAAGAAATAATTCTCATTCAGTGATCCCTTTATTATTGCTATCTTTGGTTTCCATGGGGGTTCATGTGAATAAAATAAAGTAAAATCCCACATGCACTTAGACAGAATTACAAATGAATGTTCTCTATTCCTGTTTAGGTTAAGAGTTCCAAGAATGACTATCATGTGAGTATAATGGCGGTCTTTTAGCAGTACCGACATAAAAGGGCCGTTCAACTGTGTTGTTTAATTGTATATATTCCAATGCTAGGCAACTCTCCAAGCCTTATTGTAAACATTGTATAAGGCCTGTAAGTTCAGCAAAATAATGGAGTTCAGGCTTTTCACAGTGAACTCCAAGTGACAGTTGACTTCTCTTCAGGATTTTATATATTGTTTGCCATGATTAGTGCAGATTGCTTTGTCACATAAAACAAGCTGTCATGCGGATCTCAGACCAATGTTATGTTCTAAGAGTGTCATTTTTTTACCCCGTGAACACTGACTCGGTGCAGTGTTTTGTCTCCATGTCTATAGAAAAAGGTAATCTATTACAAACTGATGTTACAGTTGGGTTAAGGTTAGTAATACAAAAGAATGTAATAGAAATAGGTAATCAATAGCTATACTGAACAGGTATTAAGTATACTGATTACTGTGTTACAGCAACAGAGAAATTTTAATTTGATGAATATTATACTTTAAAAGCACTTTTAGGCAAAAATTCATGTTTTTGTACACTCTCGAAGTAGTCACCAGTTTCTAGCCGGTAGTGCCATGATTAAGGAGGAAAAAAAGGCAGAGAACCATAGGATAAAAGGTACTACAATACTACCCTTTCGTTTTGTAAGAATGAGGCTCATTTACTGTTCAAAGGACATTGTTTATACATTCCAGACTTCCATCTTATAATTGCTCTAGGATTTGTAAAAAGGAAATCTCAGCAGGGCAGCAAAATTTATTCAAAGCAATAGCTGCACATAATTGGTATAAAATACCAGAACAGTCTGCTCTGAAAACTCTTCTCAGCAATGCAGATTTCCACTCCTTCAACTCTCTTTCTATATTCAAATAAAGTTTGCCTCCTTCTCTTCCACTACTTGAACCTTTCATTCTCCTTTCCAGCTCACATATTTTTTAAAAGGTCCTACAAAGAATTTTCAACACAAATGACATGAGCAACTTTGATGCCCATGTAGTTTTATTTGTTTACCTGGTTACTATGACAACAGGGAAGTAGGATGAACCCCTGTTGTGGAAGAAAAGTTGGTTTTATCTTTCGTACTTACACAGAACTTCATGAGTTAGTTATGTGTTTTATCACTCGAGAGAGAGGGGGAGAGAGAGAGAGAGGAGAGAGCGAGAGGGAGAGGGAGAGCTAAAACTTCATTGTTGTGTGAGGATCATCTCAAGAACTGAATTAAATGAACAAAAGAAAGGAAGCTTAAGTTTGAATACTATTATACAAATTGAGAATAAAGGAAGGAGAGTCCAAAGTGTGATACACGCCATACATAATTAATTACAATCACACCCTTTCTCTAGCACACTGTGTCGCTGTTCCAGAGTGTGAGCTGGGGTTCTGACAAAATTCCTCCAAAAATGAAATGGAAAGAATAACGGCATCTTCCTATTCAAAGTGCCATTTTCATTTTAAAAGTTATTTCAACAAGTTCTTACAAAGCTTACAATAGCTTTGCTAATTTACCACCACTTTAAAATGCCATTAGATAGGATTTTAGCAGATGTTTCTTTACTGACATGAAGGAGAATTTGTGGGTGATTTTGTTGTTCTTTTTGGAAAAAAAATCTCCATGGAACTGGAAACTTCACCTCTCAATACTAAAGATTAAAAAATGTTCTTGAGTGGTGATGTTTGCACACAAGGTCAATGTACTTAATGCCATGGAATTGTACACTTAAAAAATGGTTAAAATAACAAACGTTACGTCATGTGTATGTTACCACAATAAACAAAACAAACATTCTTGAGTATGTAGAGCAAAAGCCATTTTCAAATTTTGTCATACTGAATTTAAAACTTGTTCCTTTTAAAAGTCACAGTCTTACATATAATCCTCATGTCCTTTTAAAGACAGATGAAATAAAGTATAATGTGGAAAAAGGTAGCCAAAAGGTAGAGTTGAGTAAAATAAGAATAATCAGAAAACAAGTATCTATGAACTTAACACTATGAAAAGTATTTTCAGCTGTATTACAGGTAACATATGATATTATGATGTGATAATCTGCTTTTCCTTATGGAATATTTATGAGTATCAAGTGACTATTTTTTCAGATAAACTCCAAGAGAACTCTCAGATCAGATGTAAAGACATCTTATCATAAAGCTGAATACACACATACATACATACACACACACAATACATACAAATACACATACATATATCCAATAAACTCAATGAAATAAGCAAAAAAATTAAGCCACCACATATCAAAACCTTGAAGATATATATGCCTTCAGTATATATTCAGTCATATATTCTTCTAGCTGTGTACATATTAATTTCCTGTCTTCATTCTTTGAATATTTCTTTGTAACCAATTCCCTTCACATGGAAGCAACTAGTATGGCAATTAAGGATCAAATATCCAGAATAACTACATCATAGAAATATATTGTTTTTTAATTGAAGTAGACATCTTAATGGTAAGAAAGCTGGACACAGGTGTCATTTAAAATACAACTCACTCTAAATAAATATAACCTACATTTGTAAAGCATATGCTATATAACATAAAGGGTTCTGGTATATTTTGCTTTGCTTTTATTATCCAAAGCCTTAGGACCTGCTCCATCTTGGTTACTTCTAACTTCTCTCTTTACAGTCCAGTGACCAGTATGTGCAATGCTCCTATATATGGAGGCTAGTAATCTGAAAATCTGAAAATGCTATATACCCAACTTTTTACTTCAAAATGGATTTCATACAAGAATTAAATCAGGTGGTGCACATTTATTTAACAATTTGTTATGCACAGCGTCCGATATGAGAGTCACTATCCAAATGTGGCCAAAAATGTTAAATTCAGTTCCTCCATGGCACTTGCCAACTTTCAAGTGCCTAATTGCCCCTATGGGGCCAGTGGCCACCATATCAGAGTGAAAATACAGAACATTTCTATCATCACTGAAAGCTGTACTGGACAGGGCTGCAGTACAGGGTTGTTCCAAACAGCAAGCTCCCCAAATTTACTTGAAATGAGGTGTTTTGTATTACTTTATAATGTCACTTCAAACTATTTAATATCAACACTTGCTTCACTGCTTTCGGCATCTATCCGTTATGTAAAGCAAGGTACAACTCTACTAGCAGCTAATGTCTTAGAAAGTTATCCACTATAGGGTGGCTTAGTCAGTTAAATGTCCGACTTCAGCTCAGGTCATGATCTCACAGTTCGTGGGCTCAAGCTCCCATCAGACTCTGTGCTGACAGCTCAGAGCCTGGAGGCTTCTTTTTAAAAAAATTTTTTTTAACGTTTTATTTATTTTTGAGACAGGGAGAGACAGAGCATGAACAGGGGAGGGTCAGAGAGAGGGAGACACAGAATCTGAAACAGGCTCCAGGCTCTGAACTGTCAGCACAGAGCCCGACGCGGGGCTCGAACTCACGGACCGCGAGATCATGACCTGAGCCGAAGTCGGCCGCTTAACCAACTGAGCCACCCAGGCGCCCCGAGCCTGGAGCCTTCTTCAGATTCTGTGTCTGCCTCTCTCTCTGCCCCTCCCCCACTCTCTCTCTCTCAAAAATAAATAAACATTATAAAAATTAAAAAAAAATAAAGTTATCCACTACTGATAGCAACAGGTCTGGTAAAATGCTTTGCATATGGCCACTCTACTAAATAATGTTTATCTTATTTGACTAATAATGCAGATTTTTAAGAAGGCAATAAGTAGCACTGCTAAGTAAAAGTAACAAAACTATCCATTAAGATAAGTAATAAGCGGTCATTCATTTATTCAACAAATATTTAAGGAACTCCAAACCTCCTCTGGCCTTTCCACCCTCTTCTATGCCCTGGGAGGCTGACTTATAATGCCTTCCCCCTGTTCCTCCTCCCTCCAGGTTCCTACTAGTTCCAAAAGAAGGCACAGGCAGGAGATCCCAACATAGGAAGGGAGTGAGGGATGTCTGCCCGACATGGGTTGGCCTTGGTCCTCCAGTGAAGGTCACTGCTCCTCTCTGAAAGCCCTCTTCACAGGGCTATCCCTCTAAGTTCCAGTAACAGCTTCCAACCTAGCTCTTCAGACCCAGCTTAGTAAAGGTGCCCATCTTTTGCTGGCCTCAGAATATGTCATTATCTCTTTTTCGTTTCCCTAATTTCTGCCAACACATTTACAAACATTCTTGTTTATTAAACATCCTTTAAATACCAAGTTTAAGTATATGTTAAGTATATACTGTTATGCTTCCTGCCAGAGAACCTTGACAAATATAACACTCATCCTTCCACCCACAGTTCTAGGCCCTGGGAGACCTCCAGCTAATCCTAAGAAACTACACTTCTTAGAAATGTAGCCCTTTTAAAAAAATTTAAGTGCTTTTCAATAATAATGCCCCATCCTTTTATTATTTATAAAACTACACTGATAGGGGCACCTGGATGGCTCAGCTGTTTGAGCATCCAACACTTGATTTCGGCTCAGGTCATGATCCCAGGGTCATGAGATCAAGACCCGTGTTTGCTCTGCACTTAGGGTGGAGCCTGCTTAGGATTCTCTCTCTCACTCCCTCTGCCCCTCTCCTTCACTCTCTCTCCCTCTCCCTCTACCCCTCTCCCCCACTCGTGCTCTCTCTCTCTTTTCTCTCTCTAAAGAAATAAAATAAATACATAATTATACTGACAAGAGCAGACATTTTAATGTGCCTTCCATTTCTAAACGCATGATATTCACTATATGTAACTTAAGGCAGTCATTGAGTATTTCATTTTTGTACTTCATGAAGTGCTTATATGACAATGACAAACTAGCTTAATAGCAGTGATGGAGTCTGGGCGTGAACAAGGAGTCCAATAGTAAAGCTAAAGATTGAGAAAATTCTTTAGGTGATTTAGACTAACAGCCCATTTTTATCCTAATCATATGTGTACTTTAAGCAGAAGCATTCCATCCCTAAAGCATTCTGTCTATGCTTCATATTTCTCTTTGTCATGTTAGACACAAGATATGGATTCAATTTTATCAACATTTATTAAGTACCTACTATACGCAAAGCATTTAATAGGCACAAATATGAATAAGATATATTTTCTGTCTTAGAATCTTACATTCTTATAAAGGAAACCATAGATATACAAATTACTGTTAACAAAACGTTATGTTAAACTATTACTACTTCTTTAATTTCATGCTACACTTTTTCTTTCCTGATATCTTCCAACATTTTCCATTTTTTTCCATTATAACAGGTAAGTGATATTACATTCTAATGCAAATTTATTATACAGTATAGTCTAAATGAAATCCCACTTAGTGGGATTTACAATATAATAAGAAAAGGAAAAATCGAATTAGTAAACTCTCATGTCTCATTTTAAACATCGTAAAAAAGACATTTTATAAGCTGCCTAACAGTGAGTACATAACCAATATAGAATTTGATATGTCTGCCTCAATTTCTGTATATTCTGCCTTTATATTCTCTGCCTGTATATTCTTAACAATCTGGGTGAAAAAACTGTGCTTGAAATCTTCATCATATGTTCCGGAAGTTAGATGAAAGCTACTAAAACCAGAAACTTTTGGTTTAGGAAGTAAACGTGGACCAGAAAAGAAACTCCCTGTCTATGGAGGGATAAGAATTACTCATATGGTTACTGGAATCCTAACTTTCCTTTTATATTCTAAGTTACTCTCATTGAACACATATGGTTTTTGTTGTTGTTGTTGTTGTTGTTTTAATTTTTATTTATTTTTTTTGAGAGAGAAAGAGAGCGCAAGCCAGGGAGGGGCAGAGAAAGAGGGAAACACAGAATCAGAAGCAGGCTTCAGGCTCCAAGCTGTCAGCACAGAGCAGGACGCAGGGCTCAAACTCACGAGATCAAGACCTTAGCCGAAGTCGGACACTTAACTGACTGAGCCACCCAGGCGCCCCGAACATGTATGTTTTAACTTAGGCAGATAATGCACAGGATTTCTAAAATGTCAAGCATGCCCACCCATCTTCCACTGCTGAATATTAAGTAAAGGAAATCCAAACACAGGCTACTGCTGTGTTTGGGGAGTTCAGAGCAATTTATGCACAAACATTATTCACAGTAAAACGTGCTGGATCAACATGTTTTAAGGTGATTGGCTCAATCCACCTCAGAGAACTTTGTAGCCCGAGGAGTCAACTGCTCTGTAAACAAAAACAACAGTAAAAACAAAACACCTAAAATGTCTAAAAACATATGTGTCTCCCCAACCTTTAAACATACCACCAGTCTGGAAACCTCCCTAACTGTGACAGTCGTCAACTAACAATGGTCCACAAATAACCAAGTTTTCCTACAGATCATACAAAGGCACTAACAGGATCTTAAATTGCCCACAGCCCTTTCTGCCATTTCCTTTTGTGCATCCCACGGCTTCCAGGGTTTACCAGTTATGGTTCCACATACTCACAGGAAGAAACACAAAAAGGTTTGAACCAATCAGTGCAGAGAATTCTTGAAACAGTGAGAAAAAACAATACTAGCTATGGTTGTACCTTGCTTTACTCAACCATGCATTCCTAAGATGTTGGGTGTAAACCAAATATAACAAAATAAACTCATCCTTTCCAACTGACTTAAATTATTCCACAAATTGGTTTTCTTGGTATCTAATACATCTTTAATAGGGCATGGTTCCTGATGGCTTTAACTTTAAATATACCTTCTGTCAAAGACTTAGGTACCTGTAACAACCTCTGAAATATGTAAATGAACCAAGAATCATTTTACCAGTGAGTCTTTTTGTAAACTGTGGAAAAATCATTCTCTCTTATTTGTTTAATATATCCCAATTTCTCCTGTATTTGATTTCTCTAATGCATGGCATAAAGCCAGGCATGATATTTTCAGCTAGTGTACTTGAGGAGTATATGATAAAACAGGATGAGGGAAAAGCTGTGTCCAAGCGGTATAACGGGCTTGTCGATGCCACCTACTGTGCATTTTGTGTTTCCAAGGTTCCCCACATAATTGACGAAAAACAGAGCTGCTGAAGCCTGATCATATGATGAGTACTGAAGGCTTCCAACTATGTTCAAATATCTCGTGAAAAAACAAGACACGCTGGAGACTAGTGGGGTGTGCTTGACATTAGGAAGAAGGCAGTTCCCATCAGAGTGGTTGACCTTCAACAAAAAAGGAGATGTTTAATCAGAGTCTCTCTGGTTTGTTTGTTTGTTTGTTTGTTTGTTTCCGGTGGTGACCAAACATGTCACAGCAGGTAGTGATGGCAGGACAGAGAAAGGTTAGCAAGAATGAAGTAGTTCAGCGTCTATTTTGCTAACATGGGAAGGCTCCAGGCATGCTGAAAAAGTGAGAGGGTCATGGCTCCAGACTCAGGGCTATAAAAACAAAGACCCTCAGGAACATGAAGGAATCCAGAAGCAGAACAAAGCCACGAAAAGGCCAAACACCATGGAGGATGAGCAGAGCCCGGCTATGGGCTTCCTAGCCAATCTGCAAGGTTAGAAACTTGAGAACAAAGCAGAATCAGCTCTGGATACTGTTCTGGCAAACGAGAAGCAGCAGCCACGCCAGTGGAAGTAAGTGCAGAAGTCTCGCTGGCCCTCCCTGCTGGGGTGACCTCGGACACGGTGACCACTACTGGTTTCTGATCAGGCACCAGCTGGCGACACTGGCCCATTCACACTCATCGACTTCTGTGATTAACTTCCTGGAATGACTGCTAGAACTGTGTGTGGCCTCCCTTTTCTTTTCTTCCTCTCTGGCCGCGGCACTGACCAATCATGTGAGATCAGGCCTCACCACCCCCCCTACCCCGACTCGGACCCTCTGAGCTCAGGTTCTGTCTCTCTACTTTGGGTAGCTTTCCTCATCAGCACAATGAGTAGCCGGGACCAGATTACCTTAAAAGTTGATTCCAGTTCTAACATTCTGCGATTCCTGGATGTTACAAATTCCCAGAATCTCGTCTATTCAACCTCCTGCTCAACCTAAGCTAACCTAGCCAGAACTAATAAGCTTTGAAAGTTCTATGGAGTTGTTCTTGGCTGGCTGAATACAGCAATAATCAAAGCTTAAAAAACTTAAATAATAAAGCATGAAAAAATATGTATATGATTTTTAAAACATCTAAGAAAAAGTTTGAAGGTGCCAACGTTCATGGGGCAGTATGTCCTGTTGCTTAGAAGTTCATACCTAAGTAGCACTTCCCAATCTCTGTTTTCACAGTCTCCAGAGCCGCTTACAAAATCACAAGTGGTGACAGAAAATTCTCCAAACAAAACCAATTTTCAATATATTATTATGCATATAAATATATAAGACGAGATGATGGCACGTCATGTCAAATAAAAGTCTCAAAAGGAGAATAAGAAGTATTAAGGAGAAACGCAGTTATACTTTGAAATGCATTCAAGAAAAATCAAAAAAAGAACCTCATCTGTTCTTAAATTGTGTTTTAGTAAGCTACTTTTCAAAATTAATTTTGATCTCTAATAAATATTCTCTCTCTTTTTAAAAAATTCTTTTAAGTTTTATTTATTTTGAGAGAGAGAGAGAGAGAGAGAGAGAGAGAGAGAGAGAGCATCAGCAGGTAAGCAGCAGAGAGAGGGAGAGAGAGAATTCCAAGCAGGCTATGTGCTGTCAGTGTGGAGCCCGATGCAGGGCTTGAAGCCACGAACCATGAGATAATGACCTGAAATGACCAACATCAAGAGTCAGAGGCTTAACCAACCGAGCCACCCAGGTGTCCATAAATATTCTCTCCCTTTTCTTTTTTTTTTTTTTTTAATTTTTTTTTTAACGTTTTATTTATTTTTGAGACAGAGAGAGACAGAGCATGAACGGGGGAGGGGCAGAGAGAGAGGGAGACACAGAATCGGAAGCAGGCTCCAGGCTCTGAGCCATCAGCCCAGAGCCCGATGCGGGGCTCGAACTCACGGACCGCGAGATCGTGACCTGAGCTGAAGTCGGACGCTTAACCGACTGAGCCACCCAGGCGCCCCAATTCTTTCCCTTTTCAAAAAAAATTTTCTTAACAGAGTTTAAGGCAACTATCATACTATAGATCTTGAAAAAATTATTGGAACGAGCATTTAAAAAATATTTTCCATTGTATTTTACTGTCAATTACTTCAAAGTGGTAAGTTCATCAATAAATAAGAATAGATATATTTACAGTTTGGAAGATATCAATTCTCCAAAAACTGACATATAGATTTAATGCCATTCCAATAAAAATCTTATATTTATTTTTATGGAAATTGAAAAGCTGATTCTAAAATTTATAAAGAAATTCAAAAGATCTAGGATAGTTAAGACCACTTTGAAGTATATACACTTAATTTATTGCTATAGTAATTAAGACCCTGTAGTACTGACACAAGGATGCATAGGGAATCACAGAGAAAGTCCAGAAAAAGAAACACATAAATGTGGTCACCTGATTTACAGCAAAGGCCACACTGAAATTCAAAGGGGAACATGAAAATGTCTTCTCCACAAATGGTGCTGGATCAGCTAGATATTCATTTGGGATGGGAGCAAAAAAGGAATCCTGATGCTGTCCACACTAAATGCAAAAATTAATTAGAAATGGATAGCAGACCTAAATGTGAAAGGTAAAATACACCTTCTAGAAGAAAATATAGGAATATAATCTTCATGACCTTAAAATAAGCAAAGATTTCTTAAACAGACACAAAAAGTAATATTCATAAAAGGTGGGCAAATTGGACTTCATTAAAATTAACAACTTTCATTTATTAGAAAATACTAAGCAGACACTTAAAGGGAAAACTGGAAATTGGGATAAGATATTCTCATACATATACTGGTAAAAGATTTGCATCCTGGCTATATTTAAAAACCTACAAACTGGGGCATCTGGGTGGTCAGGTGAGCATCCGACTTTGGCTCAGGTCATGATCTCATGGTTTGCGAGTTCAAGCCCCTCGTGGGGCTCGCTGCTATCAGTGCAGAGCCCACTTCAGATGCTCTGTCCCCCTCTCTCCCTGCCCCTCCCTGGCTCTCTCTCTCTCTTTCACTCTCTCCTTCTCAGAAAAAAAAAAAAAATTAAAACCTACAAACCAATAAAAAGGACAACTCAATATAAAAAGTGAGCAAGAGGTTGAGTTGTATATTATGTAAGTTATATTCAATAAACCTAGTATTTTTTAAAAATGAGCAGAAAACTTAAAAGACATTTAAAAGACAAAAGATAACCAATTAGCCAACAGATACATGAAAAAGTTCTCAATATCATGAATCATCAGGGAAATGCAAATTAAAACCATAATGAGATACCAGCTACCGGAGGGGCTACAATTAAAGGCTGAGAATTCCAAGTATTAGTGACATATACAGCAAATACATTTCTCATGCTTTGCCAGTGGGAGTAGAAAACTGGTAATATCTACCAAAGCCAAACATACAAATACCCTATGACATACCAGTTTCTCTCTTACAAGTGCGTGCATATATTGACCAAATGATATGAACAAAAATAATTATAGCAATTTTATTCATACTAGCCCCAAATTGAAATAATCAAAACACTCAGATAAATCAATTGTGGTATACCCCATGAAGGAATTACTATTAAAAAAAGAATTGGGGCTCCTGGGTGGCTCAAGTCAGTTGAGTGTCCAACTCTTGATTTCAGCTGAGTTTATGATTCCAGGGTCGTGGAATCCAGCCCCACATTGGACTCAGCACTGAGCATGGAGCCTGCTTAAGATTCTCTCTCTCTCCCTCTGCCCCTCTCCCCTACTCGCACTTGCTCTCTCCCTCTCAAATTAAAAAAAAATTTTTCTAAACAAAGAAAAGAACAAACAACTGCTACACATAACAACATGACTGAATCAATCAAAGCAAAATGATAATGAACTAAAGAAGTTAGACAAAAAAGGATACATACTATAGGATTTCATTTTTATGAAGTACAAGAATAGGTAAAACCAATATATAAAGATAAATGTAAGACTAGTGGTTACCTTTGGGGAGTACAAACTGGGGAAGGAAATGAGGGTGCCTTTTGGGTGCCAGAAATATTATATAGTGATCTGGGTGGCCACCCAGATTAAGGAATACCTTAATCTATATATTTAAAATGCATGTCCTATATGGGGCACCTGGGTGGCTCAGTCGGTTAAGCATCCGACTTCGGCTCATGATCTCATGGTTTGTGGGTTCAAGCCCCATGTCAGGCTCTGTGCTGACAGCCCAGAGCCTGCTTCAGATTCTGTGTGTGTGTGTGTCTCTCTCTCTGCCCCTCCCCCCACTCATGCTCTCTCTCTCTCTCTCTCTCTCAAAAATAAACATTAAAAAATTTTTAAATGTGTGCACTGTATGTTCTACCTCAATAAAAATTTTAAATAAACACACAAGTAAACAAAATTATCCCATTGTGCTCCATGATGGCACAAATCATGTCTTATTTACATATTTGCACCTCCCAGAGCCTAATACGATGCCTGCTCAGTGTTTGCTGAAGTTGATTAAATTTGCCAGGTAGTTCCAACTACATGATCTTAACTACATCATTTTAAGTACAGTAAGTCTGAGTTGTCAATGGTAGAACTATAGCTTAGTGCTTTCTGCAGATTCCTTTTAAATTCCCAATTCATTCATATTTAAAATATCTGGCTTTCCCACCACCCCCCCCCACAAAAAAGGGAGACAGGAACATTTGCATATTGAAAACCAGCCCCATTTTCAAGGTTTAACAAGATTCAAATCAAAAAGGCAAAGGACGAAAAACAAAGAAAGGTGCTGTCGTGGCGCCCTAGAAAGCAGATGTTCATTAGGGCCCAGACACACAGATTACTATCAAAATGTACTTATCTGCACACGCTATCGTCAGACCACACAGTCAAATCAAATTTTGAAGGCTCAAAGGATGTGCACTGAAGAACATCCTGTACTGCTGAAACATGAATTTGAATTTTGTGACAGAGATAGAGGGGTAAAAGAGAACTCCACAGATCACCCACTGTCATTTAAAATCCTATTTATATGTTAAGAAATCATCTATTCCTTAAAAAAGCAATCAAAATCAGCATTTAAGATTTCTGCTACTAAAATGAAAATCTGAGGAACTACTACCAAATAAGAAACATACCTTGTTTTCAGTCTTTAGCAAAGTAAAAAACACACAATACTCTTGCAATTATTTCTAGATAAAGAATCAGTTTGTGAAATATCCAAGAAATAGAAAAAAAACGATTCTCTGTGACTTTAAATATCAGTATGGGTGAAGAAAAATGTAAACAGTTTACCATTTCACTATCTCATAATTAAATTCTAATCTCATTAAGAGTAGCATTGGTCATCAAAATACTTTCTATTATGCTAATTATGTTCTCTTTTGTTCAAAGTATTACATCATGTCTGCACTTCTGTAACAACATTTATACACTGCCAAATAAAATTTTATTTTAAATTTCCACATAAAATTGGATAAAGATTCAGAAGGAAAATCTGATTCAAAGAGGCAATTGTAGTTAGCAAATTCTTAATCATAATCTGCAGCATTAAGAATCAGTAAAGATTTTTTTTTTTTTCAGTCAGGTTAAGTTAGACACACTTGGTCCCTGATTTGGGAAGAGCTTGTAACGCAACAATCACCCCGGTAGACCAGTAGCGTGGCACACACACCAGTAGCTAGTCAGAAGTAAGTCCAGACCGACACTACTCTTAATGTGCAGTAAGAAAAACTGGGGGCAGGAGCAGGGGAGAAGGGAAAAGAAGAAGGGAGTAGGGGAAAAGGAGAAAAGAAAGAGGAAACACCCTGAGAACGCCCAAACCCATGGGCTTTTCCCTCACACATTCCCACTTTGCAGGCTCTTCACTCCAGAAACAAAATACCAGGGGATCCATGGTCCGAATCATCCTCTTAAGCACAGATTGGTTCCGTTCTGACTTCCTCTCAGGGTAGGATTCTTAACCTGTGCTCCACAGGCTGTCCTGGTAAAGATTTGAGGTTAATGGGAAAGTGCCATCATCAGATTCTCAAGGTTTAGAGTTCCCCTATGAGTTATGAACCATTGTTGGACCGGAACTAAATGAAAATAAGAGAAATGATGGAACTGGACAGTTTGTTCTTTGTCATTTTGTTTCCTTCTTGTTTCCAGCCTCACAAGGTGTTTGCTTGATCTGATGCTGGAGGAGAGCGAGCAAAGCAGTGAGGTTGTAATCATCTAGTCAATGAGGGGCAAGGGATGAAACGCAGAAAGCCTTGGACTGCATTTTTTAAAGTGAGTTTTGGGGCTGGAGGTGGAGGGGGGAGGGTGTTATTGCTGAGGCCAGCATAAGAAAATAGGTGAGTAGGAAGCTAGTGTCCCAGGGAATAAGGAATAAATCAGGCTCCCAGGGCCTCGCACACAGTGAGAAGCTCCAGAGTCCACACCTCAAAGGACTTCACAAGCCACACCTCCCATCTCTTCTTGGAACCCAGTCCCCAAGTCCTAGAAGCTCAAAGCCCTACTGAAGGACTGCAGGGATCTCTTGTCTTCCCACAGCCTGTCAGGGGAGTTAGGAAAACCTACTCGCCCCCCTAAAGGATGCAAAGATGGGTTCCTGGAACCTGGAATTTCAACTGTGAATACTCATGCACCGCGTCCCTCCCACAAACATTGCCCAAAAGGGTGCTTTGGTTCTATGATGAGATTAGCACTGGAACAAGTACCTGTGAATTATAACGTGGATTACTTTCACAGGCTCTTAAAGGTTGGCTGTGGGCCCTACCACTAAGGATAACAATTTATGTATGAAATATGTTAGATGAGTTTCAAGTTCTACGTAACTGATAAGTGAACTTTTCAGAACAAACTTGAAAACAATTCACTTGTAGGTTAAGTCATACCCAATCACTGAACAAATCACATAGATCTCTAGAAAAATATCATCTTTCAGCTATAGAATTTTTGCTATAGAAAGTGTTCTGGTAGCCAATTCCTTTTGTGTTGTTGTTGTTGTTGTTGTTGTTGTTGTTGTTTAAATAAAAGTGCAAACAATCACGTGGAATGAAACCTAGAAGAGGCTGAGATTAGGAACCTCTTTTCGTTAAGGCTTCCATTTTTAAAACAATGAAATTAATCAAAGTTGTGCTTTGCAGGAGGCAAAGAAAGTTTTTTGAATATATCAGTTAATGACCTGAAAATAAAAACTGCCAAATTTGTCTTTTTATTAATGTCTGTATTTGTCAAAAGCCTATTCACTGATGAATCCAAATGCTGTTGAGAAGACAAAGGTAAAGGTGATGGTATTACAAATTTTTAATAAAATGTCACTCTTGCTTACAACCAAATATTTTATTTGAGACTTTACAAGCAGCTAGTATTATTCTATAGGTAAGGAAGGATTTAGAAGTTCTCCAGTACAAATATACTACCAATGGTAACTCTCAAAATCACCATGTTTAAAAATTGTTAAATAAGGGAAATGGCATAGTGTCATTTGAAGAGCTTAAGCATAATAAAAATGGAAGTTTAAAATCTAAAATTCACTTTTGGCAACTTTGATTTCTCCCCTCCCCCAAGAAACTCAGGTTAAGAGAGCACAGTATTCCATGATGATGTATCCATCCAATTCTTCCCATTCTAATTAGTAAAATTTTCAATTGATTAAAAAAAAAACAAAACTGGTATCATCTAAAACAGATCCACACACTTTACTTTTCCTACAAGATCGGTAAAAATTATTTGTGATATCTGTGAAAATATTTCGTTTTTTTGCACAAAACCTTTCCCTGGAATCACTCTTCATCTGGGAGGAAGCCCAGTAGCACCTGTTGTTCAGTGGGCAGCCAGAGAGGGGAGGGTTCTATGTTCCCCAGTGAGGCCAGTGAGGCCAGAGGACAACGTGACTCTCGAAGCACATCGTTTCATTTGCAGAGACAAAGAAAGCTTATTTTAGAAGAATTAAAGCTAGAGAAAAAAATAGTTATACCTATGAAAGATCATGAATAATAAAAAATCTGTTATTTTCTAAAGAAATAACAGCTCACATAGATACGTTATCAACTTGTAGATTGTAGGCACACAATGATGTAATTAGCAGCATAACAAAACATTTTCTCCCTTTGCCGTGAGCACACCTAATGAATTAGAAGAAATAAACATCATTTCAAATGGTTTAAAACAATAAGAGTAACAAATCTGTGTAACCATTATGTCATCACTTAAGCATGATATTCTCAGCCTGTCACAACCCAAATAGGTTGGCTTCGTAGCACACTTATAAGCCTAAAACTTGAAAAATAACAATGTAAAATACGGTAACTGCATATGAAACTTTGTGGGGAAGGAGTTAACATAAAGTACCAAAAAAAGTGTTATTCTTTAACATTCTAAGCACTCATAAAAGGATTATAAAGCACAAGAAATACAAAACAATGCTGATTATCAATTCAAGACATTTTCACTCATTAATCTAAAGCCCCAATTTCTTTCTAAAATTCCCAGGTTTATTGTGGCCTTTATATGTCCTTTACTTTTTCTCACAAAACACAATGGCAGTGTTTTTAATCTCACAGATGTATATCTCAGGGCTTTCTCTGTCGCTCAGACTTCTGGTTGATACGTTACCTTCCTGGGTGTACTATTTTGTAAATATTTTTCTTCACTTATTTCTTGTATTGTGTCAATTCTGTCTTTCCTGGTAGCTGATGAGATGCTAGAGAGCAAGGACCAGCTATTATAGTCCCTAACCTTTCCCAATTTCAAGTGCAGAGAATGGTGCTCTGGGATCACTCAGAAAATACAACCGATTAGTTGGTATGTCAGTCCTTCATGAACCTCAGCAATTTTTCAACAAGCTACCAGCTGAAAACTTTAACCTAATTCCAGAATACAGATGTTCCAGCCAATGTTAGAAATCATCCACCAGGCATTGTGTTTAAAATGCCAGAGTGTGAAAAGCAAATTAACTGTTTATATTAGCATCTAATCTCTTTTAGGATTTAGGTTTTCATATTTATCATCTAGAAAACTGTTCTCCATCCTCTAAAATGACAAATGCATCCATTTAAGAATTAGCTAAAAGACAATGTATAGAGAAGGACAGCGTTCAGTTCTGTATGTTTTCTCCCCCAGGAGGACTAGGTGTTGATTTTTGCCCCCCCCCCCCCCCCGCCTTTTTGTCTCTCTCCCTGTCTCTCTCTCTTTCTCTCTCTCTCACCAGCTTTGACACACTTCTTTTCCAGTGCTTATTTGAAAAATTAAGATATTCATATAATTATGTTAAGGAGACAAAATACATTAAGAAAAAGTAAGGAATTCAACTATGGGAGATATGTGTTGAGTTTGTTATTAGCTTAACCATCACCATCCCCTTTACACTTCCCCTTCCTAGGAAGAAATGTTTAGTTTCTGTTACCAAATTAGTGTGTGTGCTCAAGTTTGCATGTATGTTTCACACACACGGTTCTAAGAAGACATTTTGCTGTGTATCACCCGGCCAAGCTCCCACTGGTAAAAGTCTGTATCATCCAAGTGCTGCCTTCATGAGGCACAACCAACTTCCATCAGGTTTGACTATCCACCCATTAAAACAACAGAGAAAAAAAAGCCAGAACATTTAAATTCATTCCACATAAAATCTCCAAGTCCAATGTTCAATTTTGAACATATGGTTTGATCCGACACCAAATACTATGGCATTACATTTAAATCACTCACATACCATTACTACATTTTATTTAATAAAGCTACGTTACATTAAATATAGTACTTCTACTTCAGAGCAACTTGATACCTTCCTGCTCATTCCTCTAACCCCAATGAATGGGATAACAAGCGAGGTAGCTGAATGTCATGTTTAGGGTTATGCAACAGTCAGTAATTGAGAGAGGACTAACTCTGAACACCTCAATGCTAGTTTATATTTTAGTTGTTATCCATTAAATGCATACATGTTTTTACCGAGTCTGAAATACATTTCTTTAAGAAGCTGATTTTCTTGAAAACTGAGCAGGAAGAAGTTTCAATTATGTTGGTGGGGGCCACTGATAGGAAACAAAGACAGGCTCTGAGTCACCAATTCATCACATGTAACATTTCCCACCTCAATATAATACTATGAGATATTTTTCTCTGGCACCATAGGCTTTAATGAAGAATGTACAAAACGGCACTTTTGATTCCATAAATGAAGCACTGACCAACTGATATGTGATTCCTCCCAGGGATCTTACTCAATCCATAAAACAATTTAAAGTTGTCAAAATGGTAACAAAATAAATCAAAATGCAAATCAAACAATAATGAGATTGCTATAGAAAATCAGACTGGATTATTATACTTGTACATTTTGGTCTACATTTTTTTCCTGGTCTAAAAAAATTCACATGTACTTACTCTGAATATTAATAGTCACTAACAAGCATTTATTTAGCACCTACTGTTTTGTGAATCAAGCAAGAAACTAAGGAGGTGTTGATATCCTTTGCAGAGAGACTTACAGTGGGCTAGAAGACCGTGCTTGGGGAGAGTAAACATTAGTGAGACTAAGCATCCAATAAAAAACAAACTGGACAAAAAAATTCCTCATCCTTAAAAACAATGAACAATATTTAAGTGTCTGTATCATTTTTACTAAACACTTATCCTTCCATTGTACGTATTTCTCTCACATGATTTTTACTGGTTAAGTAGACATGGGGAGAAATATTTTATTTTCTGGAAATGCTCAATTTAATAAAAGAAAGAAAGACCCTTTTGTCTTTAGGTAAAAGACCCATAACTTAAAATTTTAGTACTCATTAAGTAAGCTGGGGTAATTTTAAAGTTCCAATAAACCATTAAACCAAATACAAAGTCTGAGCAATATATCAGTAAAGTTTTAAAATGTTTTTTCTTGAAACTGCATTACATGGAAATTGCCCATATTTGAACTTAAACTCAAAACCAAGATTGCCAACCATGTAAGGTATATCTAGTTATACTAATACTAAATGACTGAAAACTTTCCTACTTCACTTCTCTTTTCCTTTTCCTTTCCAGTAGCTTGAGATTTAGCTCCCAGCATATAAAAATATAATAGATGCTATGGAAAATCCAAAAGAAACAGCTATCTCGGGGGAAGAATGCTACAGTACTGCATTACAATGCATGTTCATTTTAACCATCCCATGACCTTGAGCGTTCCAATACCACTTCTAGATAGCCACACTATCTCATTCACCAAAGGAACGAAGGTATGTATTCAGGGTATAAAATATTACTTGGCTGTATTGATCTATTTAAGCAAACTTTATTCGCTGTATAAACGCAGTTACTTGTTAGGACACAAAGCACCCTAAGTTCTAATATCATGCCTCTGTATCTCCAAACCACCCTACTATACTCAGTCGTTCCATGTATCAAATCATAAACCCTAAGCCCTAGAGAAACAGATTGACACAATAGTCATATGGGTACCAAGTAAAAGTTAAGGAATTCAACAAAATGTTAATGCACACAAAAATTCAATACAGAAAAACTACTTTGTTCTGGTAGCCTTTATTAACACAATCCCAAATTATATCACTCATTATTTTTCATATTTTGAAGTTAGGTGATATGTTCTTTAGCATACACTTATATAAAGATAACTTTAAAAGAAGCTTTTGTTTTAGAAAGACTTCTTTAGTGTATAGACAACAATACTGTTTATACATAAAAACTTAAAAACCAAGCTTTCAAAATGGTATGTTTTATAGAAATATCTTTCAATAACTATGAACATATATCACAAATGTGTAAACTGCATTTAGTTGGTACAAAATATTAGCTAAGCATGTAAAGAACATTTTGTACTTTCCTTTCTTCAAAAGAAATAAGAAGTATTTCAATTCCCATATATATCTGCATACATGCATCAGCAGTAATGTAGGTTGTAGGATCTCTGAAATAAACAGACCGCGAGGAGTGACTTTATACTAAGTGAAATTAATACAGCCAATGTTTGAAAATGTGCACATACAAATCTTTAGGCTAAAATATGTTAAATTATCAGATTTTTTTTCCTGTGTAGCTGAAAAGTGGATACCAAATTTAATTTTTCATAATATACCATGGGTCATTTATAATTCAGAAAATCCTTCAGAACGGTATGTGCTTACATTTACGAAGCTACATCAAACTACCTCGTAGAATGAACGTGTCAGGTGATAAAGAAAGCCTGCTGGGATAAGACCACCCTGACAGAGAAACACAAAAAAACCCAACAAGCATGTAAAATCAGGTTACTTCTAATCTATGTTACTCCACACTAAGATATTAAGAAAATTTCACAATCTCCTCATTTCCGCCCATGTCCGCCCTTCCACACCATCCTCCGATTTACTTTATGTGTAATGCAGCTGTACTACTTTTCTAATGATTTCTGTCAAATGATTTCTCTTTCTGTCAAAGTACAAAGCATGCTGATATGGTCACACTGTAATAGAACTGCATAGATTTTTGTTGTTGTTGTTGTTGTTGTTGTTGTTTATAACTGGAGAAGTGACCAAGATGTCTTTATGAGGAAAAAATACTAAATAAAATTTACAACAGTCTCTAATTGGATGAGTAACTCAAGAATTATTTGACGTATGTTAATTTCTTAACATAGGAAAACAAAACTCATTCTCAAGTGTCATTTTAACTGGTATGTATTCCTCCTGCTGAAAAGAAATCCCATCCATGTATTCTTTCTTGATTCAAAACCATCACATCCGTCTCCTGATTGCAAGTTTAAGTCAAATATCACTTTGTAAACAACCATGCCATTACTTAGTTTTTGATATAGTTTCCAAACGGAAGTTTCAAAACAACCCTGACCAGCAAACACATCACTGTACTTTAAACAGACTGATGTTTTCTATCGCATGTTTCAGGAAGGTTAAAAGACACACATAGGCAAGGATCATCACCGTAGACAACAGATTCTAAGTGAGAATATTAATTCTTTAGGTAGACTAGGCAACACTTGTTTTTAAACTAACTACCAATCAAACGAAGTCACTTTTTTTTTTTTTAATGACTCACACTACCGTGTTACCAGCAAATACGTCAAGGAGAAAAAACAGAGCTATGCGTTTCAAACTGTGCTTACCTAAAATCTGCATCTGGTCACTTTACATTTTAGGAGATACCCCTTTCTGGGATAATCAAGATACGTACAGTAGGGAATTTAGGTTTAATTATCGAACTTTAATACCACGTTATATAGGTCAAGTCGGTATGTGTGTCTTTCTCCTGAAACAAAGAAATTCCGAGTAATAGGATTTCAAATTTCATAGTAGAAACAGCAAGATATGTTTTGAGAATGTCACTTACAGTAACACAAATCAATATTAAATGCTTTATGCAGGAAGCACACTTTCAGAAAATGGGCCCTAAAGCTTTCTGGGATCCGACCCTAATTACTGGAGCAGGCTCTTGCCGTTTGTCTCTCTCTTCAATTATTTACGGGGCAAAAAGAGCCAAATGGCAATGCATTAGCTATATTAAATGCTATGTACTTGGTTTCTAACTTACTAATGGTACATAAAAATTACTAAGGTGAATGTGCCTGTAGAAACATGGCCCTTTTTCTTCTTCACCTGAGTGTATCTATTTATTATTCATATAGTTAAGTGTTGAATAGGCTGTCCTTTAGGCACCCGATGCTGCATAATTTAAACAAGTGCATTAAACATATATGATATCTAAAAGGTAGTGCATTGATTATACCTCAAAATTTCTTTGAACAACCTGTATTTACAATGTATCTCACAAAAAATGAGCACCTCCCTTGGGTCTCTGAAAACCAATATGTGGGGACCACACAGAAATGAATGAGTATTCTTGCTTCTACCATCTTGCTGCTTTCTGGCCACCCAAAGTAAGATGAGAATTGAGGGGAACAAAAAGGAGGTCCTTGATTACTCGAAAATTTCTGGTCTCAGTGCTGACAAGTGTCCTTTTTTACATGAGAAAATACAGAGCTATGTTGTAGGTACATAACGCGGACCACACACACTGTAAGAAAGAAAAGCTTATCAAGATTGAATCAGAGATTCTTTGCATCAGGCCAGGAATGTCCTCTGCCAGCAAGGAGGACATGATTACAACCTACCAAAGAAAGTTCAGACACTGCATCCATACTTGATTCTTTTGTGATCTAGAAAGGCACCTGGGGTAGTGATAGGAGATGCTAATCGCTGAAGAAGGCTGCTGCATCCAACTTCAACCCTCCCAAATTATGGAAGAAGCTTCCAAAGCAGTGAAACCCTCCCTCTTCATGGGCCCACCATATATATATATACATATATTTATTTTAATGAGTTCGGAATGCCTCAAATCTCACTGAAAAAATAAGACAGGCCCACTAACAAGGTACCCGGGGTCCCCAGAAAGTCAGTCGCAATTTGTATGGCTACATGTCATCAGCTGTGTTACCTAAGAGTATGTCAAGGCCACTTTTGAGAAAGCACCACTGGAAATCGAACTGTGGTCAACATATAAGGTAGCATTTTTCTAAACTAAATAAAGTCACTTCTTTGCACTGAAATCTGCCCATTGTCCTTCCTTTGCAAAACCTACAGGATAGATTAAAAGGAACATCAGTGAACGGGGAGTGAACTTTGGCCACTTTTTCACCCAAAACACCAGCGTAAAAGTAGAAATCAGTAACCAGGTGAAGTGCCACACCGCACAAAGATCAAGGCGAGAGGCGGGCGCGCAAGGCCGTAGGCGGGGAAGAAAATGTCCCGTCCCCCCACTTCAAGCCCCAGTCATCGCGCGCGCGGGAGGTTGAGGGGCGTCCCTGGGGGCCCCGGGGCGGCGCACCACTCCGAGGGAAGGCAAGAGTTACTGCTCGCAGGGCGAGGCCCAAGGAGAAGCGGTCTGTCGAAAAGCCGCGCCGCCCGCGGGTCCTGCCGCGGAGCCCCAGGCGTCGGCGGCTGAGCAGCCACCGCTCGGTGAGGGGCGCCGCTCGGCCCCGCGACCCTCCCCGCCTCCCGGGCCAGGAAGGGGCTGGCGGCTCTTTCCTGTCTAGTCTCTCCCCCCACGGCTTTCTGTAACCCGATCCCCGCACTCAGCTCCCCGGGCAGCCGCAGCCCCGCGCGCCGCCCCGCGCCGCCCAGGCCAGCGCTATAGTTAGCAACCCTCCATCAACTCCGCCGGGGGTGGCGGGGGCTCGCCGCGCGCGCCCCTGCACGGGCCCCGACCGGCGCGCGCGCCCCCGGAGCCCCCCGCCCCCGGCGCCCCTTTACCTTCGCTTGAAGATACTGGGGGTAGTAGTAGGTGGCGTACTGAGGGTACATCTGCTGTTTCCACACTTTGCCCATGAAGCTGGAAGGGAGCCTGCCGTGAGCCTGCCGTGCAGGGTCGCGGGCACTTTGGGGTTTCCAAGTCTCGATCTCTCCTGCCTCTCCCTTTCCGGCGGCGGCGGCGGCGGCGGCGGCTGCCGCTGCTCCACCTCCCAGCCCGGACCAGACGTCGTCGTCGTCGTCCTCCTCCTCCTTCTTCTCCTCCTCCCAGGCAGAGAGAAAGACACTGCAGAGCGCAGAGGGCACCCTGGACAGGGCGCTCCCAAGGAGTTGCCTCCCGGAGCCCGACTGCTCCGAGGTTGCCAAGGGCTGGAGCGCGGGCCGCTCTCCGCTCCGGCGAGCAGGCAGAGCGGGGCTGGGAGGTGATCAGTACAAGTGGAAAGTGCTGCTGCGGCGGCGACGACGGCTTCGCTCAGTGCCAGGCGGCATCTGGGGTGGGTGCGCCGGATTGGGAGAGGGGAGAGGGGCTGGCGCGCCGAGGCGGTGGGGGGAAGGGCGGGCGGGGCGGGGCTTGGGCGCCGCGGAGCTCGGGAACCGCTGGAGGTGAGGGCTGAGTTTTAACCACTCCTCACTTCCAGGGCTCGCTGTTGGACGAGCGGAAACCTTGGGAACCCGGGTCGCTTTGTGTGGGCGATGGGAGGTGGGGGGTGACTTGGGGGACCCAGTTTAAGAACTGCAAAGTGGACACCTCGTTTCCTTTCTTGAGTTTTTATCGCCGTAAGGGGGAGGGGAAGTAAGGAGAAAGCGGAGGAAATCTGATCAATTTCTCACTCCCTCCCCCCCCACCCGCCCAATGATTTTTTTTTTTCGCAAGAAATCGAAAATGATTTAGTGTCCAACCACAAAGCTGGAGTCGGGACACCTGGGTTCTGTTCTCCCAACCCCCAGGCCACAACACTTAATTTTCTAGGTGACCTTGGGAGGGTTAGTATCCTTTGGTTTGGTTTTCCCAGATGTGAGGGGTGAAACCGTGCCCTCTGCACAAGGGGAGGCAAAGCTCTCTCAAACACGCACACACACCTCACAACAAATAGATGGATCGTTCTAAGGGGGAGATGCCGCAAAGAGGCAGAATGTTATTATTAGAGGACACAATATAGACATCAGCTCTTCTCTGCCTCTTTCTAATGCTGCCAGACAGTCTGTCAACTCCCACTCAGGAGCAAGGAAACTCCTGAGTTTGGAATATTTTAAGGCCATTTTGAAAGTCACACTGGCATATTGTTGCAGCGTGCTTCAGTGACATATAAAATCAATCTCTCTCTTTCTGCCTGTCTCCGTCTCCTAATTGTCACAGTTCTAGACAGCCCCAGACAGCAGTGGTTCAGTTCACTATGTAACTGGTTATAATTTAATGGAGTTAATTGGTCCCTGAAGCAGCCTGTAGAAGACTTTTATATTCTAGCTCAAAAAGAGATAATACCAAAATGTACAAATAGAGTAAGGAAGCACCTCCAAATTGGAGTCCTTGCACATCTAATAAAATGTAACAAAAAATTCATTTGTTATTAAATAGACCTTGATTACTTTGTTTTGTCACTTTTGTTTTCTGAGAGTCTGTTTTCCTAACAGCACAAAAGGTAAACCAAACTGAAATGGAATGCATGATTTCGTTCAAGTTACATTTTTATACCATTACATTTCAAAGCAGGTTTAGTTAGATACTTTAAAACAAAGAAACAGTGTCATGAAACCCTTACAATCTTTACGTGATTTGGACAAATTTTAAGGTTATGCATTCTGACAAAACAAAATAAGTGTAAGCTGATATGAGAACATTTTGGATATGCTAGGAGGCAAATCATGTATTCTTTAAAAAATTAACAGTTAACCTATGTAAAAATCCTATACAGAACTAGTATTTATTGGGTTTCTGATATATGGTGGGCACTGTTGAGGTTATTGTAAATCTGAAGGTCAGAATGGTTCACTATCTGGCTAGGCAACGTTAAAAAGTTCCTTACATGTTTCATTGTGGGACTCTTTAATGTTTTAGGGAAGAAAACTGACATGAACTAACTTGTGCTTTAGGAACTTGTGTTTGAAAGGCTTGAGGTGATAAGGGAAATTACCAAACTTAGACTGTTCTACTTTTTTCTGGATGATGACAATTCAGCCTGTGTTCAAGAACACAGAAGCACACACACAATTACGTGGACACTTGATTTATGACTGAATTGGTATTGCAGAGCAGTGGAGAAAGAATGAGCTTCTCAATAAATGATTCTAGGTCGATTGGCTATCCATATGGAAAAAATGAAATCGGAGCCCTGCCTCACAAAAGGGAAAGAAAAAAGTTCAAGTGAATTAAAGACTTAAATTAAAAAAAAAAAAAAGATAAAATGGGGCACTTTGGGTGGCTCAGTGGGTTAAGCGTCGACTTCCGCTCAGGTCATGGTGTCGTGGTTCGTGAGTTGGAGCCCTACGTCGGGCTCTGTGCTCATAGATTAGAGCCTGGAGCCTGCTTCAGATTCTGTCTCCCTCTCTCTCCGCTCCTCCCTCGCTCATGTTCTGCTTCTCTCTCTGCCTCTCTCTCTCTCTCAAAAATAAATAAACATTAAAAAAACTTTAATGATAAAGCTATTAGAAGACAATGTAGGGAAATATGTTTATAGCTTTGAAGGGAAAAATTCCTTTAATAAGGTGACCAAAAGTGCAAGATTGATCAATTTGACTATATTAAAATTATGAACACTGGTTCATCAAAGGATTCTGTATAGAAAGTGAACAAGCAGGCCACAAAACAGTTATTTATAATCCACAAAACTATAAGGAGTTAATATGTAGAATAATATAAAGAATTCCTTGGTATCAATAAGAAAAAACAAAATGAGCGAAAGACGGATGCATATTTCACAGAAGAGGAATGATAAATGTTCCTATAACTTTGAAAAGATACACTCTATAATAAAGGAAATGCAAATTGAAGTAATAAGATACCATTTCACACTTACCAGAGCGGCAAAAAATAGTACTGAAAATGTTAAGTGTAGGCGAAGAAGTGGAAAAGGGGGAACTCTTGAAAACTACTTTCCAGGGAAAGTGTGAATTGGTACAACCACCATTTTAGAAAACAGTTTTGCATTGCCCAGTTTCATTTGCGTGTATACTATGGCACAATAGTTCCACTTGTACATACATACCTCAAAGAAAGTATTCAATATACGCCCCAAGAGAAATACACAGCAATGTTCACAATATACTAACAACTCAAATGTCTGTCAACCATTGAATAGATAAAAAGACTATGGTACTTGCACACAATGGAACACTTTACAGCAGTGAAAATGAATAAACTACAGTTAAAAGCATCAACATGTATCTTTTCAAAATGAATGTTGAAGAAGCAAGTCAACATAAAGCATCATTCCATTTGTATGGAGTTCAAAAACAAAAAATAACAAAAAGTATATTGTGTAAGAATAGGTACATGAAATATAAGGAGATAACAGAAAATTCAGAATGGTGGTTATCTCTGAAGGAGAAAGGTGAGATATTCAGAGAGGCACCAAAGGGGACTGGTAGAGATGGTAACTTTTCATGTTTTGCACTGGGTTGTGGATATGTAGGAATCTATTTCAATGTTTTCTGTAAGTGGTTCAGAGACTTTTTTGTATGTTTGCTGTATTTTATACTAAAACACTTTAAAAACAAAACTCAGCTTTTAATTTTACTCATGATCATTTTCAAACAAATACAAAAGCAGAGAGAATAATGAACCAGCTTCAATACTTATTAACATTTGTAATTCTTGTTACACCTGCACCCACACCCACACCCACTCACACACTCACCCATACACCAACATGCTTTTATTTTTCTGGAGTATTTTAAAGCAAATCCCAAACATCATGTCATTTCACCTGCAACTACTTTAATATCTACCTCAAGCAAATAAGAACTTTTAAAACACAATATCATGATCACATCTAACAAAATTCATAATTTATTAAGATCTACTAATACTCTGTTCTTTCATTTTTCTCTGATTATCTAAAAAATTGCGTTTGTAGTTCATTTAAATCAGACTGAAACAATGTCCACATATTAAATTTGGTTGGTGTCTCACGCAAGCCTCTTTTAATATATAAAAGTTAGCCCCCACTCACTTTTTAAATTGATGTTTGTTTGTTAAATAAATCATGGTGTTTGTTCCATAGAATGTCCCACATGGCTGATTTCAACCTCTTGTTGTCTTTTAAAGTGATGATTAGTTCTAACAAGGGAAGGGAAGCAAAAATAATGTAAAAACAGAGAGGGAGATAAACCATAAGACACTCTTAAATACAGAGAACAAACTGAGGGTTGCTGGAGGGGTGTTGGGTAGTGGGATGGGCTCAATGGGCAATGGGCATTAAAGAGGGCACTTGTTGGGATGAGTACTGGGTGTTATATGTAAGTGATGAATCAATAAATTCTATTCCTGAAATTATTATTACACTATACGTTAACTAACTTGGATTTAAATTTAAAAATACTACTAATAATAAAACATAAAGTGATGGTTAGTTGTAGAGGTTTAATTACATTCAGGTTCACTTTTTTTGGCAAAGAATGCTTCATAGATGGTGCTAAACATACACAGGTGATGTGATGTACATCATATCACATCAGGAGACACATAATGACTGATTGTCTCATTTTTAGTGATACTAAGATTGATCAGAAGTTTTGGTATTATCAGTCTGATTTATCCATTTAAAAGTTCTATGGTTTTAAGAGTCGTTCATCTATTGGGACCTCATGAAGATAAAAAGCTTCTGCACAGCAAAGGAAACAATCAACAAAACTAAAAGGCAACCAACGGAATGGGAAAAGATATTTGCAAATGACATATCAGACCAAGGGCTAGTATCCAAAATCTATAAAGAGCTCACCAAACTCTACACCTGAAAAACAAATAATCCAGTGAAGAAATGGGCAGAAAACATGAATAGACACTTCTCTAAAGAAGACATCCAGATGGCCAACAGGCACATGAAAAGATGCTCAACGTCACTCCTCATCAGGGAAATACAAATCAAAACCACACTCAGATATCACCTCACGCCAGTCAAAGTGGCCAAAATGAACAAATCAGGAGACTATAGATGCTGGAGAGGATGTGGAGAAACGGGAACCCTCTTGCACTGTTGGTGGGAATGCAAACTGGTGCAGCCACTCTGGAAAACAGTGTGGAGGTTCCTCAAAAAACTAAAAATAGACCTACCCTATGGCCCAGCAGTAGCACTGCTAGGAATTTACCCAAGGGATACAGGAGTATTGATACATAGGGGCCCTTGTACCCCAATGTTTATAGCAGCACTCTCAACAATAGCCAAATTGTGGAAAAAGCCTAAATGTCCATCAACTGATGAATGGATAAAGAAATTGTGGTTTATATACACAATGGAGTACTACGTGGCAATGAGAAAGAATGAAATATGGCCCTTTGTAGCAATGTGGATGGAACTGGAGAGTGTGATGCTAAGTGAAATAAGCCATACAGAGAAAGACAGATACCATATGTTTTCACTCTTATGTGGATCCTGAGAAACTTAACAGAAACCCATGGGGGAGGGGAGGGAAAAAAAAAGAGGTTAGAGTGGGAGAGAGCCAAAGTATAAGAGACTCTTAAAAACTGAGAACAAACTGAGGGTTGATGGGGGGTGGGAGGGAGGGAAGGGTAGGTGATGGGCATTGAAGAGAGCATCTTTTGGGATGAGCACTGGGTGTTGTATGGAAACCAATTTGACAATAAATTTCATATATTAAAAATTAAAAAAAAAGAGTCGTTCATGAGTGTTACCTCAACCCATTATTTCATTAGGTATTACAAAATTATGGTTTTATAATTTTATCATTTCTTCTGCACTTGTTAGTTGGAAATTGTCTATGGAGAAGAATTTTCTTCAACTCTTTGGTTAACTTGAAATACAATTAGCACAGGCAAAGCAAGATACTTCCTTCTTCCTACTTACCAGTTTTGAGAATAATGAATTGATGCCATAGGAAACTCCAAACCTAACCAATTTTAAGTAATATTCTGAACTTACAGCTTTTTATATGTTTTCTTTATTTCAATCAATCACAGTCATTATTCTTATTGGTGCTTAAATTGCCCCATCTTTGGTCAATGGAAGACTCTTTGAATTGACTCCTATGTCTTTTATTATTATTATTATTATTATTATTATTATTATTACCAGATCCCAATAGTCTGATCAATTTTTTTTTTTTGCTTTCTAGCATGATAAAATTGTCCCAGGCTTTTGTATAGTTTGTGTCCAAGCCTGGGTCAGCTATTTCTCTAATAAACCCATGTCAGCTTGCTGAGAAAAAAAATTTTAAATAATAACAAATTCTTTAAAATGTGTTCTTCATACTTATCACGTTTGGTAGAAGGAGCTCATGAAAGATTCTTAATGAATTTGATGCCAAGATGACCCTTAGGAGAGCATGAGCCATTGAGTGATGTTCCCCAAGAGAAGCTGTACATTTACACCTTCGCTAACATTTAAGAAGTATACTCTATATTCAGGACACGCATAGATACCATTGGGGATGTAGTTTACTTGGTGTTTGCCTGCACAGAGCTTACCATCTAGTGAGAGAGACACAAATGAAACAACATTAAACTGTGGTAAGCTCTATGAAGAAAGTATAATGAGAGGAGAGCAACTTTGTGGCAGTTGGGTTAGAAATTTTAAGTAGAGTTGTCGGGGAAAATCTCTTCAAGGAGACATGCTGGAAGAGAATGATGTGTCAGCCATAAGAAGCTTGTATGAAGTGCAAGATGGGGGACTGTGTCCCTGCAGAAGCAGCAGCAAGTTAAAGACATTGAACCACCAATTATCCCATCCAAGATCTCTAATCTGGTTTCACTTATAACCAAGGGTAAACATTTTTTTATTATACTTAATCAGAAGTGGACCAAACAAGTTAGCATTCATTAATGCCTTTGTTCTCATGCCATCTGCCTGAGTATTGAAATAATTGAAGGATAAAATTAGAAATTTTGCAACAAACCCCCCTGTAGTAGAACATCAGCAAATTGGAAACGGGATTTAGAATTTTTAGAAAGACTTCACACAGAACTTGGAGAATTACTGACTGTGAGTTCTCTTGCTTCCACACTAGATAACTAGGTGATGTCTGTAATACATTTACTGAATATTAAAACAGAAAGGCCAGTTTTTGCAAGGTGAAAGTATGACTGACATATATGTTAGAAGTCTGAGTGGGTTAAACAAATAAGAATGTATATTCAAGGGAACCAGTGGTTTTACTCTACAATAGAATTTTGTCATGAATAAGGAATTGTTTTACAGTCTTTAAGAGGTTCAGTATAAATCTTCTAGCTTGCTATTTCTTAGATATGTGGCTTTAGACCTTGTTTTGTAGACCCCTGCCCTAAGAAACTAAAATCTTATTATCTTTCTAAGTGGAATATTCTTTAAAAATATTTTTTCATCAGGGGTGCCTGGGTGGCTCAGTCGGTTAGGCATCTGACTTCATGTCGGCTCAGGTCATGATCTTGTGGTCTGTGAGTTCAAGCCCCGCATCTGACTCTGTGCTGACAGCTCAGAGCCTGGAGCCTGCTTCCGATTCTGTGTCTCCCTCTCTCTGGCCCTCCCCTGCTCACGCTCTGTCTCACTCTCCCTGTCAAAAATAAACATTAAAAAAAATTTTTTTTTAACTTTTTTTCATCAAAACAAAACACAAATTAAAAATTTCTCAGAATGTGTCCTGTATCTCCCACCAGAGTTTGGGAAGCACTGTTCAGTTCACACTTTTTATCACAGCTCACAACTCCTTTCTTGACCAGGCCCTTCCCATTTTTCCAGATTCATCTCCTTCCACTATATTACTTGTTGGCTTGTAGTTCTTTCCTCCCCTCCATGCCTGCTCCTTTCAACTCACATTGTATTGTTGTGTTACTTCAGTTTTTTCTGATCCGTCTGCCAACCATACCTTTCACCTTTCTTCACCTGGTCCACTCTATTCTTTTCCTTATGACTCAGCCCTCTCACAACTTCCTCCCATCATGTTGGATCAAATGCCCATCCTATGGAACCCAGTCTGAGCCTCTCTCCAAGCACCAATTATCTAATTATCTGATCAACGTGCAAATCCATTGGAGGCACATGGAGAAGTGTTTCAACACTAGGAATCCTCCAGAATTTGTAGTAGTGAATATTTTTTTTTTAATTTTTTTTTTTAATGTTTATTTATTTTTGAGACAGAGAGAGACAGAGCATGAACAGGGGACGGGCAGAGAGAGAGGGAGACACAGAATATGAAACAGTTTCCAGGCTCTGAGCGGTCAGCACAGAGCCCGACGCAGGGCTCGAACTCATGGACCGTGAGATCATGACCTGAGCCGAAGTCGGACGCTTAACCGACCAAGCCACCCAGGCGCCCCAATGAATATTTTAAAGTCCTCAAAGATCCTTTCCAATTTAGACATTCAGCGATTTTGTTACTTGCAGGAATGACAGCAACAACCATCCACCCGTCCCCTCTTTGGCCCAACGTATTTTGGACAGATAAAAGGAACACATATATTTCAAACAGTAGGTATTAACTTTAGAAAAAATTCCTCCAAGAAGTGAAATAGACAAACAGTACACATGATTTATGATTTAAAAATTGTTTTTGATAAACGTATTAATGAAAGCTAAAAATGGGCACGGTTGAGGAAACTCCATTACGGTGAATATTTATTAATGTTGATAATGGCAGACTACTAAGTCCTAAATTTAGCAAGTAATGCATGGAGTTGGATGCTGCTATCTAAGAATGTGATGGAACTAAGGACTCAGTTGACTATCAAGAACGTGCATTCCCCCAAAAAGCTCTGCTTGGAAAGGGTGGTCCATAAAGATTTCACCTCTTTCTCACTTTAACTGACCTAAGTCAGATGATCATATCCACCAAGGGACAAATGAAATAATTTAGTAACTAATTAATTCATCCAATGAGCATTCAGTAAGCACAATCAGTATGCAAGAGACTATTTGTTGATGAACTCTAGAGGCAAGTAAAGATCTGGACCCTGCCCTTAAGGAACCATGGCTCGATTATTTGCACTCATTAGCTCATCTTAACAGTATGTTTGTTCACAGATTGCTGATAAGTATTACTATAACCTTTGATGACATCAAAACTCAAAATATTTTAAAATGTTCAAGAGTCAAGGGTGTAAGCCAGTGGAATGGGAAGGAGACAAATTGCTCTCACTTTATTGTCTGATTTCTTTTCTATAGCTCAGGAGTTGTCAAGCCACATTTGTTAGACATTTGGGTTTCATGCAGATCAACATTTCCTATAGACAGATTTTAACTTTTGGGCCTTTGCTTTCCAGGTTTATAAAATGCTTCTGACAAAAAAATGATTTAACAGGATAATTTTTTAATGTTTTAAGAGGACCAACAGAATCATTTCATTAAACATGTGTCTACTCCTTGAATAGTTGTATTGTTAAAAGAAATCCAAATTTGCAACCATCATTGTGTAATGATATAGACTACCATAAAATATTAGCGTTTTATTAAAGAATAACTCAAACCTAAAAAAAAAAATATGTGCTTATACATAAGACCTCAAAGATTCTTACATCAACATAAAGAAGAACTACTCAAAAACAAACAAACAAACAAACAAACAAAACATGTCTACTGAGGGTTATTTCTTTCAACTGTAATTTCAATTTTTTAAATATCCTGACCTGTTAAGCAATATGTTTAGAGGCCTGTGTGAGGTAGGCTGTGATTTCATGATTTCACAGAAGAGGTCAAGAAAAGGTGCATGTGCTCCAAATACCTTAATGAGGATATTTCCAATATTTTCTCCAATGACAGAAGTTTTACAGAAGTGTCTACAGTTAAGATAGAATTTTTGCTTTTCCCCCATTTCTTTCTTTTTTTTTAAATTATATTCCTCAACATTGAAGACAACTATTTAGTCATTTCAATTCTTAGATATTAGAGATTTTTAAAAAAAAAATTAGAAATGAGATAAAGCAAAGCTGAGATTTAACCAGTGTGTGTACACACATTATATATACAGATACATATGTGTATACACACACAAAAATACTCTTCAATGTGGTCCTGAAATGAAAAGGTGTAACGTGTTTCAAGATCACATAGAAGTATTCAATAAAAATAAAAACCCAACACTATAAATTCCATCAATTTTTATCTTTTAGGTCAGGGTTCTGTGGCATTGTAGATTATTAGCCAAGCCAGGGTGGAAGGCATTGGTAATTCTATTTCCTTGATGTTGCTGTGGAATTAGAAAGCTAGGAAAGAAGGAAAGAACACGTAAAGGAAACATCATCTTCAGCTTCTTTAGCACTTGTACATTTCCCAAATTGAAATTATAGCTGGATTCTCAGCAATGCTTTCTTTTTGTTTCTAGGACTTCCTGTGGTCTTATCTGGACTTTATCACCATCATTGTCATCACCATTATTTTGAAGTTATTTTAACATCATAATTACTTTATAGTTTACAAACCCTCTCACATAAGTTACCTCCTTTGGTCTTCACTGAAATCCTTCCAGGTTGAGATTTTTACTAAGGGCACAGACTCTGGAGTCAGACTACCTTGGTTAAAAGGTGGCTGTTCCACTCCCTAGCTGGGAAAGGGTAAAATGAAGTAGTTGAGAGATTAAATGAGTTAATATACAAGTGGGAGCTAGAATACTGCCTGGCACAGGTTAAACACTATAAAAGTATATTTTACCGCCGTATGTTGCCACCAACATCACCACCAGAAACACTGGAATGTTGCTTCAAACTTAAAAGGAACTTGTGTTGAGAAATTTCTCTTTAACAGGTTGATGAAGAAGGATGAAGGATGGAAAGAAAGAAGGCGGGACAGAAGGAAGAAAGGAAAGATGATTTATGTGTTATGGCATGAAGGGGCATAGTTTAGCTGACAACCATACTATGAGGTATATTTAACTAGCAATTATGACCTCTACTTGTTCATAAAAAACAATGCCTGAGATGAAAGGTGTCCCTGAAAAGATTAATAGCAACTCAGACACTGCAGAAGAAAAGATTAGTGAACTTGAACAGGTAGCAATAAAAGCTATCCAAAACGAAAACAAATTCAGAATGTTGAACCATGTTAATACTATGATTATAAATTGATAATTTATGTAAAAATATGGGAATGCTTGTGTAAAAATTACAGGAGTATGTGAGCTAGGATGTTGTGATAGTGGATAGTTTTTGTTGCTGTTGTTGCTCTAATTTTCAATATTTAGTCATTCCATTGTTTATCTTATGCACACTAGGTGGCTGACACTGTTAGTCAACAGAGCACTAAGGGTAAATTAAATATTGTTCCTGTCCTTGAGTGGTTCTCAGTCTAGTAGAGAAAACAGACATGGAAATACATGATTGCTATAGAATATGACGAAGCACATTATTTGGACTAAGGAAGTCCAGGGAAACGTCTCTAAGAAGAGACATTTTTAGCTATAGTTTATGGGGGGGGGGGGGGAGAATTTACCGAGTAAATAGGGATACAATTAGAATGGAGTAGGGATAGAGCTGGAGGAGAACTAGAAAATTCCAAGCAAAAGATCAGCATGTGCAGAAGAGTATATGTATAGTTAATGAACAACACATCTTTCATCATGACTTACAACTACCAGTACATGCAGAAGTGAGTAGGGATTGAGGTTAGAGGGGCTTAAGTGAGGGCCAGATCATGACAACCTAGTTAGAATACTACTGTGTAATAAGTGAAATTTTACAGTATTTTCTGCATAGGCAGAAATGAAGAGTTTTGTGAATCATCTGAGGTTTATTCTGTAGCCACAAGAGAGTTATTAAAGGGCTTTATACACCCTGAATTACAATCTGAGCTATAAGGTCAGATTTAAGATTAGAAAGATTACACTGCTATCACTGTGGTAGATACATTCAATGTGGATGGGTGAGGCTAGAATCAGAAACTCCAGTTATTCCAGAGAAGGATGACAGTGGCTAAGCTAAGCCAGGATATATGAGAGCAGTTGGGAGCATTTCATTCTGGGTACAGGCAATAAGCGGATGCAATAGCTGTGGAGAATTTCAAAGCAATAAGAAAGCTAACTAACGTCAGCATGTTTTATATTATCACTAGGCACCCTTTTGTCACTAAACAAAGTTAGTGATAAAACACTCCTCCCTGAAAAAATCTTTCATTGGTCTAAGTTCCAAATAATTGCCAATGGTTTCTGTCGAGTTTTAATGGTTTCTGTATTAGTTATTTGTTGCTGCTTAACAAATTACTGCAAAGTTTGCAACTTAAATAACAAATATTCATTATCTCACATGGTTTCTGAGGGTCAAGAGTTTGGGAGTGGCTTATCTGGATGATTCTGGCTCAAGGTCTCTCGTAAGATTTAGCTATCAAGTGGGACTGTAGTCACCTGAAGGTTTGACTGGGGCTGGAGGATCCATTTCTAAACTCACTCGTGGCTGTTGGCTGCATCTTCAGTTAATCTCCATCTGAGCCTCTCTATAGGGCTGCTCAGAACGTGACAGCTGTGTGTGTCTATATACACACACACACACACAGAGAGCTAGCGCATGAGCCAGAGAGAACAATCAACCAAGACAGAAGCTATAGTATCTTTTATAACCCAATCTCAGAAGCGACATACTATGAACCCTGCCATGTTTTATTAGTTACAGTGTGGCAAGGGACTGACTACAAAAGATGTGACTACCAGGAGTGAAGATTGTTGGAGGCCATTTTGGAGTCTGACTACTACATACAACATGCATTATGTACCATGATGCATGTAGAAAGTTCAAATGAACATATTCTTATTATCTACTCTACTTACTCATATAATAAATATTGTATGCTACATGAAAGTTAAATCTGAAAATTACCCATTAAACGATCAATCCTACTCCCATTCTCTTCCCAGCCTCTGTCAACTAACAATTTCTGTTTCTGTAGATTTGACATTTCTGTACATTTCATATAAATGGAATCAGACAACATATGATTTTTTTTGTTTGGCTTCTTTCACTAAGCATGTTTTTGAGCACATTGTAGCATGTATCAGTGTTTCTTTTTTCATGGCTGAACAATATTCCATTTTATGTTTATACCACAATTTGTTCATCTATTCATCTATTGACGGACACTCGGGTTGTTTCCATCTTTTGGCAATCTTGAATAGTGCTGTTATAAAAAATAATTGTTTGGGGAAGTGCTGATTTTGAGGTGCCAGTGAATGGTGCGAGTGAATGTGTCCAGCAGCTATTTATTTATTTATTTATTTATTTATTTATTTATTTATTTATTTATTTTTGAGAGAGAGACAGAGCATGAACAGAGGAGGGACAGAGAGAGAGGGAGACACAGAACCTGAAGCAGGCTCCAGGCTCTGAGCTGTCAACACAGAGCCTGACGCAGGGCTTAAACCCATGAACCATGAGATCATGACCTGCACAGAAGACAGAGGCTTGCCCAACTGAGCCACCCAGGTGCCCCAGCAGGTATTCATTTGTATCCATGGGTCTGAAGTTAAGAGGAGAGGTCAGAGTTGGAGGTAAGCTTGCGATCAGCACTCTATATGGCTCGTAGTCAAAACCAAGATTGGGGATGACATTACCTAAGGAAAGCCTGTACAGAAAAGAGAGAAGCAGACTGAAAGCAGAAAGTAAGTCAAAATGTTAATGACACATAGGACTTGGCTAAGTCCTCTAGACATGCTCTGGTCTAACAGTTTGAATCTCATGAGCATCAAACTAGCTCACATTAGGCACAGCTTCCTATTTGTCACTGACCTATAGATTTTGTAGGGTCACAGAACTTCCTTCAAAAACTTATTCAAGAATACAGTCATTTTTATTATCAAGAAATCACTTCCTTCTAGATGCTTAAATTGCAATTTTTAACATTAAGAAATCATATCCTGCCCTGTGGAAGGTGAATAATGTTTAGTCAGTGCTCTGTGATAACTGAGGCATCTTTGCTATTGACTAAATAATCTCGGGCCTATCATCTTCTCTTTAAATATTTTCTAATATTTAGATGCATTTTCTAGGTCTCCAATAATTTACTACATCATGATTCAATTGGATGGTCTAATAAAGCACTGTCTCATGCTCAATAAAGTATGGGCTCTACCAAGTTTTACAGTTTACCCTTCTTTTAAGATAGTATCGTGTTCTATTATAAGAAGAAACAAGACAAATCCACAATTGAATTATTAGTATATCTTCAATATGTGTTCTATTGGAATCTCAAACTCTTTTATTGATGTTTATGTCTAGATAATAATTTCTCTTATTATATTAGCAGAGGGTATTTTAATTTCAGGGCACATGTTAATGTTGCCTTTGCATTTTTCCACCAAAATTCTGTTTACACATATCTCTAATTTATAAAGAATGCCTTCAATTATCTTCTTATATTTTTTTAAGTGTTGATAACCTTGTCATATTTGATATCATAACCAGAACTGAGAATTCTCCCAATTCCATTTCATCACTGATAAAGAATATTGAATAACATTAGGGATCTCAATTTATCCCAGTGGGGTAGCTTTCAATTAGACCGACACTAAGTTGTTCACCTATACTTTTAGGGGACATTACTTTCCATCAGATTATCTTTCTAGGATTGCATGGACTTTCCCACTTTAATGGGTACTGCAACCATAAGCAAGACTGTAAATCTGTCTAGTGGACTAAATTCCAGCTCACATGAAACTTAGTCATTTCCATTTCCTGTATGTGCAATGCAGAATGCAGTGATTGTAAGCTGTCCAATCTTTGTCAGGACTCTGTGTTTGGTATATATCGTGATTGACATAGCAACGATAATGAAATGTGAGCAGTCCTGTGCTGTCAAGATGTTTTAGAAGGATTTCCTTGTATTCAGGAGATGTCTGGCCTTGAGGGAGGAAGAAATCTAATCTAACATTCAGAAGACCAATACCTACTCCCTGATGTCTAAAAGGAAGTAAGTTAGACTCCTGGATAATGTGATTATAGGGCAGTAGTGTTTACCGCTGAGGAATCATCAGGATATTCCAACACTTTGAAAGATGGGACTCTTATGTGCTCAAAGGTTGGGGTTGACACCCTTAATGAAAGCTGTGCAGGAAGACTAGATTGCCTAGGGCCTAAATGGCATTGGTGGGAATGGGCAAAGTTTGGCTGGGTCAGGGCACCCCTACCCCACTAGGATCCAGCCTGCTAAACATCTATTTTCTAGTTGACTTCCTGGAGATCAGGCTTACATTTGACTTCCATAAATCTTTTACATTGATAGCTCTTGCACAATGCCACTTATTAAATGTTATCTCACTTAATCTTCTCAATCGCCCTGCTTTGTAGGTTACTATCTTTGCATTTTCAGATGAGAAGACAAAGATTGTGTGAGGTTACATCTTGCCTAAGGCTTCAGAGTGAAGGAACCAGAATTTGAACTGAGTTCTTAGTGAAGTATGCCTCCTTATTTCACATAAAGCAAAGAGCCAACAGAAGACACGGATGGTGCAGTTAATTAAATTTAAATTAATTTTGAAATCATTAGGCACATTTATGTAAATTTCTCTGCCCTTATCTTGTAAAAGCTGCTTCTAATCTTAATTCTGGTATAATTAAGATTTTTATATATTTATAACCAGCAAATGTACAATTTCAAGTTCTATCTTTCTCATATACTATTTCATTTATACTTTCCCAGGTTGTATAGTTTTTACAGTTATAATTTTAATAGCTACACAACAGTACAGTCAGTAAATATTCAGTGATTAAAAAAATTCTTAATGTAGGGGTGCCTGGGCGGCTCCGTGGGTTAAACGTCCGACTTCAGCTCAGGTCATGATCCCCTGGTTCATGAGTTTGAGCCCCACATTGGGCTCTGTGCTGACAGTTCAGAGCCTGGTGCCTGCTTCGGATTCTGTGTCTCCCTCTCTCTCTCTGCCTTTCCCCCACTTGTGTTGTTTCTCTCTCTCAAAAATGAATAAACATTTTAAAAAACTTAAAAAAATTCTTAACGTAGTAGTGAAAATTAAGACAGCACTCTACAACTACACCTCACTTTAGGAAACCCAGAATTGTGGACAAAAAAAAAAAAAAAAGCAAAACCGAGGGTGAATATTTTCTTAATGAAAGGATTCAATATAGAATTCCTTTAAATAGTACACTTCCCTGAATCCCCAGGGATTCAATTTCCTAAAATTAAGAGTTACCCATTTTTGTGAAGGTCTGCCTAAGGCTGACTAATTTCTGGGATCCTTTCTAGCATCACCATTTCTATTACATTGAGTGGGTAAAACGAGGCTGCCCATACATTCTAGGTGTTTTCAGTTACAGAAACCTATGGGAATGAAGGATGTGTTTACTTATTGAGCCCTCATAGTTCAATAAAAATTCAGAAGAGTTTGCCAGTCATTTATTCTGACAGTGCCGAGTCCAGGCATTTCTAGAATCATAGTGTCCCCAGGACGTCAGGGACAGAGTGCGGTCGTCTATTCTAGTTCATCCTCCGGTCTCCAGTCGGGACCACACCCAACTAGCCCAGACAGATGAGACTCTGTCCTATTTTAAAATTTTTTTTTTAATGTTTATTTATTTTTGAGAGGGAGAGACAGGGAGCAGGTGGGGGAGGGGCAGAGAGAGAAGGAGACGCAGAATCTGAAGCAGGCTCCAGGCTCTGAGCTGTCAGCACAGAGCCCAACACCGGCTGTGAACTCACAGACCACGAGATCATGACCTGAGCTGAAGTCCATTGTGCAAATGACTGAGCCACCCAGGTGCCCCATGATTACATTATATTTAAACAAGATTATATATGAGCAAGATTATATTTCAGATACATGATATTGAAGACCACTCTACCTCCTTCCAGTTACAAAATACAGTTTTATTTTTGCTCAATGGGTTAGATTGCTTTGCAGAAAAAAAACACTATTTCCCATTCTGTTGGTATTTTGCTAATTGTGTCCCATCAGCTTTTATGTAATTCTTTTAAATGCTAGGAAACTGAAGATTTTGAGGAGACTTAAAAGGACAAAGATTAAGGGTGCCTGTGTGGCTCAGTCAGTTGAGGATCCGACTCTTGATTTTGGCTCAGGTCATGATCCCAGGGCTATGGGATCAAGTCCCTGTTGGGCTCTGTGCTGAGTGTGGAGCCTGCTTGGTATTCTCTCTCTCTCTCTCTCTCTCTCTCTCTCTCTCTCTCTCTCTCTCTCTCCCTCCTTCCCCCCAGTTGTGCTCTCATTCTCTCTCTACGAATGAAAAAAATAAAAATAAAAAAAGAGGACAAGGGGTTAATCGAGGCTAGAAGTGGTTACTTTAAGTTGTACCTGATCAACCTCTCTGCTTTTGTTTTCTGTGCAGCCCAAACTGCTTGTTTGGCATTGCATGGGAATCTTTCTTAGGTAAAGGACATGATTTCCTGAAGTATCATGTTTTATTGCTGTAGTTTTGGTTAGTTTATTTAATAAATTTATCCTATAAAAATAGATCGATTGTTTTCCTCTGATATCAACATTCTGACAGGCTCGGTTTCCTCACTTTCTTCTTGTTAGAAGATTTCTATATTGAAGAATGTAAACAAGAGTGCATGTGCCTCCCTCATCCAGTCTTCTTTTTTGGCTCTGAGGCTGATATGCAGCCACAAGGGCTAGATAAGAATTCTCTATCAGATCCAGCCATTCTGTACATGATTAATTTTGTTATGGGAAAAACAGTATGTTTTCAAGGTTGCTCTGGCAGTCACTGTATAAAGCTATTCTTGCCTTTAAATCATCTTAGTCTATGTGTCGTAAAATAGAGTATGTCTTAGTTGAAACAATGGTTTTCTCCCATTCATGCTGTCTTCTGGACTTTCTAGGATCATATTTTCATACCGATGACAATGGTATATCACTCTGACAGGTTGTCTTAATCTTCCTCCATGAATTTGTCCCCATGACAAAGACATGATTTTATTTTTTATATTATAACTAATTTTGAGGCAAGTTACATCAAAAACAAAAAAAAAGGAAGACAACAGTCTGAATCTAAGAATAAAATAAAATAAAAACAAAGCAGAAAGCAAGATATCTTTCTTATCAGGCTCTGGTGAAAACTTACAAACTCCTCAAGTGCAATGAAATTTTGTTTTTTACTAGTGTTCGGTAGATGTATGTTCAACAAATATTACTAAGTGAATAATAGTTCTGCAGAACTCTAGTTCTCAGAAAATGTAGCCATAGATATATTTGCTGATCATATCAAACTACAGTGGAGTCTCTTTACATTTGCAGGTGGCTCAGTGGGTGGGAGTCAAGAGATGAACTTAGATTTGAAACCTTGCTCTCTCATTTAATTGCTGTGTGACTCTGGACAAGTACTTAACCTCGGTGTACCTCTGTTTCCTCCTTATAAAATGGAGAAGATAATAACTGTTCTTACTCATAAGCTAGTGTCACTATCAAATTGTTTGTGAATATATTTATTCATATTATATGAATATTATGAATTATAAGTATTAATACGTTCTACATATAATATGTATATATCACTGAGAGACCTGATAAATAATAAGCACTATATATGTTAGCTGTTATGCTCATTTTATCTTATCTTTATTTTTTAAAGTTTATTTGTTTTGAGAGAGAGAGAAAATTCCAGCACATGCATGCTAGCTGGGGAGGGGCAGAGAGAAAGGGAGAGAGAGAGAGAGAGAGAGAGAGAGAGAGAATACCAAGCAGGCTCCACGCTGTCAGCACAGAGGCCTACACAGGGCTCAAACTCACAAACCGTAAGATCATGACCTGAGCTGAAATCAAGAGTCTGATGCTTAACCAACTGAGCCACACAGGTGTCCCACTTATGCTAATTTTGAAATCCAAGACCTCATTGCTGGGATTCTTTATACTGATCTTGGACATTCGTAAAAATCGTGGTGTTTGGAAATGATTACCAAGAGAGCAGGAATTTTGGGGTTTCCTTGTTTTGGTTTTGTTTAAGTAGGCTTCATACCCAGCACAGAACCCAACGTGGGACTTGAAGTCACAACCCTGAGATCAAGACCTGAGCTGAGATCAAGAGTCAGATGCTTAACCGACTAGAGCCACCCAGACGCCCCTAAGAAGAGGAATTCTTCATAGAAATTCCAGACAACACAGAACTCCTAGATGGTATGCAAACATGAAGAAGGAATTTACTCTTTACGGAACAAATCTGTTAACTGTCAGGAAGAGTCACAGAGGCAACTATGACTTCCTCGAGATGTCTAAAGCTGGCACGACCTGATCCAGTTAACAGAAGTCAGGATGGAGGGAGATCCATGTTCCAAACTTCCATTAGTTTAAGGGGACCTGCAGACTGCCTTAACTTCATCCTTGTCAGCCTCTCTACTCGTCCCATGGTGTTATCGCCAAGTTTCATCTGTGTCCTCCACATTTGGGTAACCACTTGTCAAGTTTCAAACTTCTTCAGGTGACATTGGACTAGTCAGCAAAAACCACTAGATCATTTGTAAATTCTCCCTATTCTTCATGTTATAGCTAAGAATTGCTTAAAGAAAAAAAAACCTACAAGCATATTACAATGCTTTCTGTTTCTAGTGTTCATTAATTTAGTAGATGAATATGTGTTGAACATTAGTGTGTGTTAGGCACTTGACATATAAGGATAAGTAAACCATGGTCCTTGTCCATATTGGGTTTATACTCTGGTAGTTTAGTGTCGATCTCCTATATAATTGATCCTCATTATTATTTAATCTACCCACTAAAATTTATTTGTAATTTTACAATCAACACCTGTGGTGTTTTTGTGGTCATTTGTGGACATGCACAGAGAAGCAAAAAGTTTGAGTCTCCTGTCATGCATGCTTTTATTTGAGACAGAACAAGGCAATGCTCTACCTTCTTGTTTTGGCTCTCATACGTAAACAGTGTCCTTTTTGTGGTCTATTTGTTGCCGCATTTTTTGCATTTTTGGGCTTTTTGTTGGTGATTTTGCTGTTTAAAATGTCTCCAGGTGTAGTGTTGAAATGCTGGTTAGTGCTCCTAAGCACAAAACCGTGCTGTGCCTTATGCAGAAAGCACGTATGTTAGATAAGCTTTGTTTGGGCAGGAGTTGCAGGGCTGTTGGCTGTAAGCACAATGTTAATAAATCAACAATATTGTACATCCAGAAAAAGGAAGAGGGAATTCACTAATCTGTACATGAGACTACTCCAGAAACTGCTACCTTACCATCCACAGTGCATGATGATGTTATGAAAAAGAGAAAAATATGGCTTAATTTGTGGATCCACGAGACGCTGAAAACCAAAGAAATTTATAGTCACATCACTCAGGGTCAGGAAAATGTGAAACCCCTCTTAGCTAGTGTTTTATTATGAAGAACCACTGCATACAATTATTTTTGAGAAACATATTTTAAATATGCTGCTTTTATTTATTTATTTGTTTGTTTGTTAGTTTGTTTTTAAAGTGTATTTATTTATTTTGAGAGACAGAGAGAGGGAGGGTGAAAGCAGGGGAGGGGCAGAGAGAGAGAGAGAGAAAGAGAGAATCCCAAGTAGGCTCTGTGCTGTTGGCACAGAGCCTGACGTGGGGCTCGAACTCACAGACTGTGAGATCATGGTGCTACTGGCAGCTAGTGGATAAAGGCCAAGGATGTTGTTAAACCTCCTAAATGCATAGAACAACCCCCCACAACAAAGAATTACACCATTAAAAATGTCAACAGTGCCAAGGCTGAGAAACCATGCTCTGTACTGAGGGTCTGCAAACTTTTTCTTTAAAGACCAAGTAGTTAATAGTTTCTCCTTTGTTGGCCGTGTGGTCTTTATCCCAACTATTCAGCTCTACCACTGTCCCATGAAAGCAGCCACTGACAATATCCCAGATGCCTACGGACAGAGCTATTTTCCAATAAACTTCCTTTATTAAAACATCAGCACGCTGGATTTGGGCCTGCGCTGTAGTTTGTGGACCCCTCTACAACAGTGATTTTCAATTTTGGATGCTCATTAGGGGAACTCAAAAGCTTCTAAATGATGATATTGCCCGGACTTCCTTCCCCCAAGTTCTGATTTGATTGGTCTGAAGGGGCCCCAAGTGTTCATATTGCCAAAAGCTCCCCAGGGATTAGGATGTACAGGCAATGTTGCGAGCCATGGGTGTGAAATAGTTGCTGTTTGTGTATTTAAAAGTGGCCCCAGCACAGTAGACCCTTATCAGCGATCAGCAGACCCTTCTTTTGCAATCTGGCTTTTGTCCCAGGCACTCTCTTACAAGTCCCCAAATTAATGGCCTTTTATTAGTGTGCATTCCTCTGAACCTTTGAGGTTCAGATTTAGAAACGTTCCATGTTTTCAGGTACCTCAAAACTCCCCACTCTCCTCGTTCTCCTCCTGTGCTTCTTCTTCAACCTTTTGCACCTTACATATAGGTGCATCCCAAGAAGCTGCTCTGGGGTTCTTTTCTCACTAAGTTCCCCTGCAGTGTGTCATGACTTTCCCTGTCAATAAACCACGTTCATACAAGTCTCTGTTGGCCTGATCTCCCCTACAGGGGGTGTTTTTCACTAGGCCACCTGATGACTCTCTTCTTGGTTAGATCATAGTTTTAGAAATAGATATGAAAATTCTTATTCATAAAACGAAGTTACAATCTCTTCTTCCAGATATCAACTCCCACTGCACAGGATGTTTCATAGAACGTTTTAAACATTATAATCCTTTCTGCGGAACTAGCTTATAGGGGAAACAACCCCACAGTAAGGTCATTTGGGGACTTTGTAATGTACCTTATGGATCTAGACCTACCTCATAATGAGTTCAAAGTTATCAGCGTATGCAAAGTTAAATGCTATTTGATAATAGTAATAGTAATATATAATAATAATAGTAACATTGGATGTTGAATTTATGTCACCTGAATAGTCCTAGGGTTCAGAGTTATAATAATGAGGCACTAAGTCATTGTCAGATATACCTAGCAGATAGTGGCAGAGGTTAGGTAGCACACACAAACTGGGTCAGGGGCAAGAGTTTTAAGAGGGTCTGTTTACAAAGATATGGGCAGGTGCGTTTGTTTCCTAGGGCTGCCATAACACATTTCCACAAAGGTGGTGGCTTAAAACAACATAAAATTATTTATTTTGGAGGTCAGAAGTCCAAAACCAAGCTGTTAGTAAGGCCGCACTCCCTCTGGAAGCTCTAGGGGAGAGTCCTTCCTTACCTCTTTCAGTTTCTGGTAGCTGTTGGTATTCCTTGCTTCCTTGACATGTGTCCATATCACTCCAATCTCTGCCTTCCTTTACATCACCTTCTCTTCTCTTCTTCTCTTCACATTGCCTTCTTTTTTTCTGTCTGCTTTGCCTTCCTTTTATAATGACACTTGTTGTTGGATTTAGAGCCCACCCAAATAGTCCAGGATCATCTCCTCATCTCAGAATCCTCATTAATTGCATCTGCAAAGATTATTTTTTCAAATAAGGGATTAAGACGTGGTCATATCTTTTTGGGTGTTACCATTCAACCCATTATAGCAAGATTGGGAGACAGAAACAAGGGACAGTGAAGCCATTCACTGTTTGTCTTTACTAGGGCTGCAGGAAAAAGGGGAGGAAGCACTCAATGAAATCCAGAGCCAGTAGCTATAACTGTAGGGTGAGAATGTGGCACCTGACAGCAACGTGGCTTTTAAAAGAAAATTTTACTCAATGTGTAGACTGACATAAAGAAGGCAGGGAGAATAAATACCCAACTTTATTCTCTTCCCACCCTCGTGTTGATGCCTCTCATTGGCAAAACTAAAATGGATCTCAGACACAAAGATGTTCAATGATGCAGTCCCTCAAAGAGAGCAGTGGAGATTGGATCTGGAGGGGCAAACAGAAAACACAAGGACATTACCACTCTAGAGGAGAAATAGAAAAGTTCTCAAATTAGAGGTTCAAATGAAGTTACAATCACAAATGTGGCAGTACATTTAACTTCTTCTATATGTAAAAAACAAACGAGAGCATATTTCACTTTTTCCTATAATTTCAGACCATTACACACTGGTACTGGGAAATACTAATTACCTATGTGTTTTGGGAAAAGAATTATAAACAGAGTACAAACCACCATAGTCCTTTCCATATATAGAAATAATCCCATTATCAGAAGCATCTTTGTCATTACTGTAATTTTACTCTTCTTTATTTATATTCCTTTTCTTTCTCAAAAAGAATTTAGGCAGCTTTTGAAGAAGACATGTATTGTAAAGATGATGAAATTGAAATAGAATGTCAGGACGATAGAAGGGATGCCTGAGTGGCTCAGTTGGTTAAGCTTCCAACTCTTGATTTCAGTTCAGGTCATGATCTTGTGGTTCATGAAATGGAGCCCTGTAACAGGCTCTGCCCTGACAGTGTGGAGTTTGCTTGGAATTCTCTCTCCCTCTCTTTCTGCCTCTCCCCAGCTCACGCGTGCTCTCTTTCTCAACAGTAAATAAAAAAAACTAAAAAAAAAAAAAAAAAAATGATGGAAAGGAGTAGAAAGCAAATATGTCAATTGTAAGGGCTAATAGGGGCTTTGTGGTTGAGCATCACATTTGGTCCTGCCTTTCTGGCAGCTGTCATTTTGATGTCACACTTATGCCCACCTCCCACTCTAACACAGTTTTGCTTATTTCATCATGAGAAATTCTGCAACACATGATTCTGTAAAGCCTGTCTCCTTCTCCTTTTCATGTAACAGACACTTTGTATGACTAAAAATTACTAGATAATTTGTACAAGTAAGCACTTGTGGAAATAAAAATTTGACCGATGGGAAAAAGACTATGGAAGAATACAGAGAGACCAGAAGGAAAGAAATAATGAAGAGGCGAAGGCCTTAACAAAGTTAAGGTCAATGTAGCTTTTCTAATTGCTAATTATTTTTAAATTTTCTCACCCCTGCTTTTATATTTTTTATTTGTTTTTTGAGGTATAATTTAACATGCATTTTAAGTATTACTATTTTATTTTTACTCATTTTATTATATTTTTACTACAATACATTATAATATATAATATAATTTATATTTTTATTATAATATATAACAGATTATAATATATAAGTTCACCAACTTTATGTTAATTGTTGATGATTTTTGACAAATGTTAACAGCTGTGAAACAACCACCACAATTACAATATAGAACTTTTCATCACCACCCAGAATTCCCTCATACCCTTTTACACTCAGTCCCCTCCTCTCATTGTTGCCTCCAGCAACAACTGACCTGCTTCTTAACAATATAATTGTGGCTTTTCTAGAATTTTCTAGAATTTCACATATATAGTCTTTTGTGCCTGGCTTCTTTCACTTAGCATAATGCATTTGAGATTCATCCATGTTGTCACAGACATCATAGCTCATCCCTGTTTATTATTGAGTAGTCATCCATTTTTTTTAATATACCACAATTTATTTATCTATTTATCAGTTGAATGGACATTCAAAGTGCTTTCAGCTTTTGGCGATTATGAAAACAACTGTCATGAACATAGGAGTACATGTCTCTGTGTGAGCATATGTCTTTGTTCTCCTTGGGTAAATGCTTCATAGTGGCTTTGGTGGGTTGTATGGTAGATATAGGTTTAACTGCATAGGAAACTGCCAAACTGTTTCAAAAGTACCACTTCACATTCCCACCACCCATGTACACTATTATTTCACATCTTTGTGAAGATTTAAAAAAATTTTTTTTTAACATTTATTTTTGAGAGAGAAAGAGAGAGAGACAGAGTGCAGGTGGGGAGGGTCAGAGAGAGAGGGGGAGACACAGAATCTGAGGCAGGCTCCAGGCTCCCAACTGTCAGCACAGAGCATGATGCGGGGCTCAAACCCACGAACTGGAGAGATTATGACCTGAGCTGATGCTTAACCAACTGAGCCACCCAGGCGCCCCACTTGGTGAAGATTTTGTATTGTCAGTTGTCTTAATTTTGGCTATTCGAGTGTGTGCATTGGTGGTATTTTTCTAATTTGCAGTTTCCTAATGATTAATAATGTTAAATATCTTTTCATTATTCATTTGCCACTCTTTGGTGTAGTGTCTGTTTAAATCTTGTGCTCATTAAAAAAGTTTTTGAGTCCCAAGAGGTTATTTTTGTTTTAAAATAAGTCTGATTTAAACAAAGTCTTCAGTGTGTTTGTAATGTTTTTTTCAGCTATGAAAAAGAAATAATATTACTTTCATCACAGAGCTGTAGTAAGAATTAAATTAGACTAGATAATGGGCAAAGCTTCTGATACCTAATAACCACTTAATAAATGTAGGTTCTCTTCCCATATCCTTTCCCCTATCAATAGATTCAAATCCTCTAGAAAAGCTGAGAATGATGCAAACAAGAAAACGTAGTTTGAGGAGGTCATCTTGGAAAGAATATTTTTCAAGATAGTAGTGGGTGGGGTCATAAAGGATGTTACAAAGGATTAAAGAGTAAATGGTAAGAATTTAATCAAGGGTGGGGCGCCTGGGTGGCTCAGGCAGTTGAGACTTTGACTCAGGTCATGATCTCACGGCTCGTGAGTTTGAGCCCTGCATTGGGCTCTGTGCTGACAGCTCAGAGCCTGGAGCCTGCCTCAGATTCTGTGTCTCCCTCAGTCTCTGCCCATCCCCTGCTCACACTCTGTCTCTCTGTCTCTGTCTCTGTCTCTCTCTCCATCAGAATATACATTGAATTTTAAAAAATTTAAAAAATTTTTGAATCAAGGGCAAAGATTATTTATGTATTCTTTTTTGAAAATTAAGAGATGAAGGATGAAGAGAGAAGACAGTAGCACCAGGGAGAAGCAGTAACGCATGCCGGGGAAGCACAGAAGTCTGCAGCCAGGTTGCTTGGCTTTGAAGCCCAGCTCTGTTGCCTACAAGCTACGTGAAAAGGAACATGCTATTTAATCTCTTGGTAGAAGAGTAGTTAAGTGAGGAGGGCAAGGTCGCAAAGGAAGTTGTGGGGCATGAGCCTGGGGAAAAAAAGCTCAGATTTGCATTTACTGAAGGATAACAGGAGAAAAGTCCGTGAGGAATTCTGAGGGATACGTCAAATCAGATGACCTTTATTTTTTCAGTAAAGTATGATGCTAAATAATCTTCCTAGAAAAACTCAAACCAAGGGCACAGTTGGGAATTAAGGAAAGTGAAGAAGGTGAGGAAATAGTAGTTGTTGAGATGCAAATAGCAATTTGGCAAAAAGGACGTTAAAAGATTGTCAAAAATCGAGAAGGATCCAGCTGAACTTGGAGACCATGAATTAGAAACGGATTTCATCAACAGGTTCTTGTGACTTGCCCTAATGGTATTTTATCAGTCTGGAAGTAGTAAAGGGAAAACAGAACACAACCTGAGAGAAAATAGCGGTTGACAAAATAGCAAATATCTAAAGGCTTCCAGAAGAACACATTGTTGAAATGGTCAAGCGTCTGATAGATATATTTCTGTTATGCAATAGTGTGCAGCTAAAGAATGAGGTGTTCACGAGTGTATTTTGTTTCTATAAGTAGAAAAAAGAAAGGGTAGCTTTTGTAAGTAACAAATTTTAAACGGTTTCCCAGATGGACCAGACAGTATAAGACGGAGAGAAAACCTGAAAATGCTGAAAATGTGGTGGCTCACATATTTCAGATTCAGTGATAACCAGATGCAGATGGTGTTGAAATGAGGGACGGGAAGATGTCAATGGGAGGTTCTCCTGCCATGGGGAATTTTTAGAGAGGAGATTTTCAAGGTAGAAACCTTTGGAAGTTGCGGTACATGGTCTCATGAGTGTTAGAGCGGAGATGGGAGAAATCGCAAATTCATTGGTTAAGAGACTGCAGGGTCAGTATTAGGATGTGTAATGCTGCAGGTGGCACATGAAGGGCGCTCACACATGCTGAGGAACACTGAAGTCCCCATGAAACAAGGAAGAGCGCTTTGGAGATTAAGAACTTATTGTGGAGATCTCTCAACTACCTTATTTCGCCATTCGATTCTAATAACAGGTGGTAGATCTGTATCCAGCTGAGTGTTTGTTTGGCTTTGTCTTGTATGTACTACTAAGTGAGCTTCTCTATTATCTTTGATAATTGATGTCCTCTCACTACTCATAGCACACCCATGCCCTGCTCCAGAAAACAAGAAGCTATCAAAGCCCAGACCTCGTCTGCTTGCTCCTCATTCTCAAGTGTCACAAGCCTGGTTGGGATAACTCCAGTGAGCTATCTTTTGCTTGGGACAGAACTGGAGAGTTGGAGAGAGTGGAAAACAAAGTACTCTTCCCTTCTGCTTCCTGTGGGACCATTCTAAGGGGGCAGAAATGTGGGAATAGGGGAGAGCGTATCTATATTTCAGTGCTGGTTGAAAAACATACCTTGGCTTTTCACTGAAGGTGTTAACTTGTGTATTGTGCACATTTGCACTCTGAGCCCCAGGGTTCTTAACTATAAGCACACAGACATGTGAAAGACCACTTAAGGCAAGTCAAGGAAATCTGTAGGGGAATCTGTTCTCTTTCCTCTTCCACTTCTAGTGTGCTAGGTAAAGTTGTATTTGGTCCACAAGAGGAGCAACAATCTTTATAATTCAGCTAAAGCTCATGACTCATTATTTACCACATTGAAAAAAAAAAATTGAACTTGTCAATGTCTACCTAAAAATGTTTTAAGATTTATTTAAGCAGGGTGAACTTCTTCGTCTGTGAAAGTAGGCAGAAGATTGCCATTTAATATCCCTATTCCAAGTAATTTGCAGCATGTACACAAATAAGTGAGGGATTGAGGAGCCTGTATTGATCATTCAAATCTCAAAAAGTGATTCTGAGAAAATGTTTTACTGCTTATGTGGTCCAGACTGACTGTCTCCATTAAATACATTCATTGGATAATTGCTTAACTTTCCATTTTCTTTTTCTGATGAAGTCACATATAATATCTCCAAAATGGCTAGAAGGAATCATGGGATTTATGCATATAAATACAGCATTGCTTTTCAAAGAGGACGGAATACATTCAAGAACTATTTATATTCTGGGTAAGCCTTGAATTATATATATCACATGCACAGAAAATAATTCATTATGAGGATATCTCATGTTGTAGGCCACACTAAATGACCCTTTGATCCTGATGTCATGTTCATTCATTTTGTAGGAGTGATAGATACCAAGAGGACCAAACACTAATGCCAAGAATGCATGGAATGGTCTCCACAGAACATAATGGCACAATTGTCTGATGGAACAAAATTGGAAAGAACTAGAGGACGGGAAAAGGGTGTGGTGTCTGCAAAAATGAAAAACTTTATTCATGGATTCAAATTTATGCTTAAAATGAATTGGATGTGATATATCATTCTCGGTTCTCAGGCAAAAGTTAGAAACTAGTTAAATAGTGATGGAACTTTCAGAGTAATCTGGCAACTTCTCCTGGAACGCTCTTTCCTTCCACTTCAAATATATGAATTATGACCAGTCCTATCTTTCTTCCCTCAAGGATGACAGAATATCTTCCTTTTACAAACCAATACTTTTGAAAAGTTTCCTTCCATATCCTTTTTGCGACTCCATGTCACCAATCTTCACCTTGCCTTATAAACTTTCCATTTCTTCCCACACATCTGGAAGGGCCTGTTGGTAGAGTCCATTACCACAAAGAACACAACCTAAGAGACAGTTGGGAAAAATTCTTAAGCCAGGGATAATCCAAAATATTTCTTTTGTCTTTTCATTATACTGTTGGTTATATTTTTTATTCTGTCCTATAACCATAATTAAACCTGACTTTGATATCCTTTATGAACACTGACAACCAATAAGCAGCTTTAACATTGTCTTGAGTATGTAAATAGCGGTCACTTAGAGGCTTCTGGACAGTACAATTTCATGACTTTGGTGTCATTCCAAAGATAGTTTCTTGTGTTAACTTCAAATGAAGGTGCTTTTCCTATGTTACCTACTGCTTAAAATCAGTCCACAGTTTAATTTGTTTCATAATGTCTAGTTCAGACAGTTTTCTCATGGAGCCTTCCCCAGTAAATAGTCTCTCTCTTACTCTTTATTATGTGAAATTCATTTCATTCTTCCTTAAGGTTCCTGACTTTGTGTTTTAATTTGACGAGTTTCTTCATTTGTTGGCCAATGCTTTCATACTTACCCTCACTTTCAACTCTTACCATAGATCTCTTTCTTGGGATCCTTTCATCTTAATAGTATTATAATTTGGGTGGATTGCTTCTAGACTTGATATTCTACTAGAGCTTCCTTTTCTTGTGCTCCTTGACTGGATGGATCTCCTATGTTTTTGGATCTTATACATTCCTTCTGATTGCTTTGCACTTTGTTTTGCTGTTGTACATTTTCAAGCAATTGCTCATGAAAAAAAATGAACGAAATGCAAATGTTCCGAGACGTTACCAGTTTGAAAAGAAAATGTCTTTTATCTGCTCTTACCCCTGATTGAGTGAGAGGTTGGATGAATAGAATTTTAGGTTGTAAAAAGCATTTTATTATAATTTCCTCAATGTGATAAAAGAAATTTATGAAAAACTCACAGTTAATATCACACTCAATGGTGAAAGACTGAATACTTTCTCCCAAAGACTGGGAATAAGGCAAGTTTGTCTATTTAATTTTTATTCAAAAAAATTTTTAAGTCTATTTATTTTGAGAGAGAGAGAGAGCATGAGTGGCGGGGGCAGGGGGGGGGGTGGAGCAGAGAGAGAAAGGGAGAGAAAGAATCTTAAGTAGGCTCTGCACTGCTAGCACAGAGCCTGATGCAACCTTGAACTCTCAAAACCATGCAATCATGAGCTGAGCCGAAACCAAGAGTCAGACATTTAACCAGCTGAGTCACCCAGGGGTCCCAAGGTTGTCTGTTTTCACCACTTCTATTCAACTTTGTACTGGAAATTTTAGATAGAGCAATTCGACTAGAAGATGGAATGAAAAGCATCCAGATGGCAAAGGAAGGAGCAAAACTATCTATTCACAGATGACATGATCTTATATATAGAAAATCCTAAAGAATTCTTCAAAACTACTAATGCTAATAAATGAATTCAGCAAAGTTGCAAGATGCAAGATCAACACACAAAACTGAGTTGTCCTTAACATCTGCAATTGGTTAGTTTTAAAGAGATTACCCTTGATAATGTGAATGGGTTTCAGCCCATCCGTTGAATGGCTTTAAGAGCAAAAAATGAACGAAAGACTGCAGTGTCAACTCCTGCCTGATTTTACAGCCTACTGGCCTGCCCTACAAATTTCAGACTTGCCACCCCTATAATTACATGTGCCAATTTCTTCAAATAAACCTCTCTCTCATATACATGAGAAAAAAATATTCTCTTAAAATATTGAAGATAATCTTCCAAATCTTTTAATTGCTGATGAGAATTCTGATACTAGTCTGATAATCATGCTTTTGTAAATGATTCTTTCCTTCCTTCTTTCTTACTTTCCCTCCTTCCTTCCTTTCTTCCTCACCCTCCCCACCCCCCACTATCAGCAACAAAAGCCACAATGGTCACACTGAGAATGATCTGGTTTATATGCGTCTGCTTTTGAGTTAATCTTGAACCCTCCCAAAATAATTTTATTCATGACTCAGCATTTGAAGTCCAAGAAATCAGTCATGGGTTCATCTCCTGGCTGTGATAGGGAAGGGGAGAGGGAATCTGGATCATTTGGCTTCTGAAATATGAGGCATCCATAGGAAAATTAGGCAGATAAGGAGAGGTGCATATCAGAGATGACCAATGGCATCTTGAAGTTCAACACATACTGTTTCATAAATGCTTATTATAATACATTATGAACTTAAACAGTGGTGGGGTTAAGTGGCTCACTTAATTATGTAATTATTTGCTCATTCATTTATCGATCTCTCTTGTGTGTCTACAATTAAACAAGAGCCCTTGGTTAAGTTATCCAAGATGTGCTCCTTGGATATCACTGCTGTCAACCCAAGAATGTATTAATGTTCAAGTAAAGCAAATATACACATGGCAAGAAGTTCAGAAATTTATGAATCAGATTCACATCTAAATATGCTCTCATCAGCCGTTTCCAAGAAACAATATTGTCAGAGGTTGCTGATAACCTTCACAAATGAATTTGTTCTCGGTTATCAGGATACTAAGCCCATATTGAAAATCAATGTTAATTCAAGAATTCTCGGCTCAACATGAAGCTTGTTCTGAGCTCTAGGAATTGTGCAGGAAAAGGAAAAAGGAATGATTTGTGATCTGGGGAATATGCTTTGACAGCCCAAACCCAAAACACATTCAAAAATTTTCACAGGGGCTCTAAAGGTGACCTTGGTGAGGAGGGGAAAGCAATCTTCACCCAGTGAATACAGGGTGAGAAACATTGCCTAGAAAGATACACAGACTAAATTCAAAATGAAAACAAATTCGAATTTTACCAGATGAGTGCTATGGAAATACAGTTTGAAATGCTGGCATCTCAGCAATAAATATCGGAGAATCTGGAGACTAGAAATCAGATGGTGGCCCCTGCCAATCACCTGCAAGAACAATGAAAAGATTCACCTATTGTAACAATTCACCAGTGCTCCCACTGCCCGCAAGTCAGACTGTCATGGAAATGACTCTCCAATGGCCTCCTTGGAAGCTGGTTCTGGAGTTGGTCTACAGGGTATAATTATGAGATTCTTAAGCTCTCATGCTGCTGTTAGCTAGAAATAAAGGTCATCTCACTTACAGTTCAGCTGGAAATCTCTGTCCTGTGTTAAGTATGAAGGAACAGGAGAAGGGGAGGCCTTGAACTTTCACTCGCAAATGCTTAGAAGGAAGCATTGACAGAAGTCATTCTATTTCTCCATTGTTTAATAAATAAATACAGACATAAATGCTAGATATTTAAATGTGCCCCAAAACTCCCAAACCCTTCAAATATGCTCAGAATAGAGCACACGGGCTCTATACTATGAAGTCATAGTAAACTGTGATATACATGTTTAAATGAAACTTAAAAAAATAATACTTTCTACTCATGATTATCTTCATTAGCTTAGCTGTATTATAAGACAAAATGGGACACAGTACTACCAGAATTAGAAATTTTAAATATTTTGTTTGTTTTAGAGAGAGAGAGATAGGGGGAGGGACAGAGAGAGAGAGAAAGAGAATTTTAAGCAGGCTCCATGTTCAGCACTGAGCCCAACATGGGGCTTGATCCCATGACCCTGGGATCATCGACCAGAGCCAAAATCAAGAGTAGGATGCTCAACCAACTGAGCCACCCAGGTGCCCCCAGAATTAGAAATTTTAAAAGCCTTGTTTCATTTTCAAAATGAAAAATTGCTTGCAATGACATGGATGGAGCTAGAGAGTATACTGCTAAGTGAAACCAGAGAAAGACAAATACTTTATTATTTCACTCGTATGTGGAATTTAAGAAAGAAAACAATCAAACAAAGGAAAAGAGAGAAAGAGAGAAGGCAAGAAATAGACTCCTAACTATAGAGAATAGATGGTTAACAGAGTAGAGGTAGGTGAGGGGTTGATGAAATAGCTGATGGGGATTAAGGAGCACACTTTGTCATGACGAGCACTCGGGTGATGTATGGAATTGTTGAATCACTATGTTGTATACCTGAAGCTAATATTATACACTGTACGTTTACTAGATTTAAAATTTTTTTTAAAGGAAAGATTGTTTTCTTAGTTTTTAAGAAGAAAGTATTAGATAAAACATAAGACAGAGACTGATCTCAGGAGTATTTCTGACTTAAAAAAAATCAAAGTCCATTCTCTCTCAAAACTGATGTGAGTTTCAAGGATTATTTCTTCTTCAAAGACCCGTTTACATATTTTGGGCCAACTGGAAATTTTTAAAATGATTATAAATGAATGTCTGTTTGGGGCCTTCCATGTGTATCATATTGTTCTAAGCCATTAAGCTGATCCTTGCCCTCACAGACTCACAAATCAAAAATCATAGACTCTAGATAACCCAACCTCAGTGGCGGAGAACAAAGTACTAGGCCGGAAAGCTGAAGCCTGACCTTACCAACAGTTCATTTGAACCTTGTTGAAATTCAATACATGTTTAGTATCTCTGTTTTCTCATCCTTCAGTGGTAAGGTAATAATACCTTATCTCATGGGTTCCTGTATGGAGAACACAGATACTGGCTATAAACATTCCTAAAAATTCTAATGCATTCTTATGATCTATATTAGGCTGAAAAAGACTGCAGAGAGATGTGCATTTCCTTTTAAATAGCTTTAAGAAACATCGTTAAAATTTGTACAGTCTTGAAAAATCTCTATAAAACCCCAAACTGCAGAACTGTGTTTTTTAATGTATTTTTTTATTTAAAAATTTTTTAAAAAATTTACCTCCAACTTAGTTAGCATATAGTGCAATAATGATTTTAGGAGTAGAATCTAGTGATTCATCCCCTACATGCAACACCCAGTGCTCATCCCAACAAGTGTTCTCCTTAATGCCCCTTGCCCATTTAGCCATCCCCCCACCCACAACCCCTCCAGCAACCCTCAGTTTGTTCTCGATATTTAAGAGTCAGCAGAATTGTTTTCAGCTACAACTTGGTTTCTGATTTCAGGGGAAGACGTAAGTTATAACTCCTCCAACCAGAAGCAAAATGCTGATTTTTTTGAAGAACTTTTTCTCTTCCAGTTTTATTGAGAAATAATTGACTACATAACATTGTGCAAGTTTAAGGTGATTTGATTTACCTATATTTGATATACAATCAATGATGGCCACAATAACTTTAGTTAACATCTGTCATCTCGTGTAGATATAAATAAAAAGAAAAATAAATTCTACTTGCGGTGAGAATTCTTAGGGTCTACTCTGTTAACTACTTTTCTATATGTGATACAGAAGTGTTAACTATAGTTGTCATGTTGTATATTATATCCCTAGTACTCATTTATCTTAAAACTGGAAGTTTGTACCTTTTGACCATCTTCCTCCAGTTATCCTTCCTTCCACCCTACCCTCCACCTCTGGTAACCAAAAATCTGGTCTCTTTCTCTATGAGTTAAGTGTAGATTGTTTTGTTTTGTTTTATATTGAAGAACTTTTTTACTGACACTCACAGAAATGTGGAAAAGAAGAAGAAGATTATACTTTTAAGCCCTGAAATATATTTAAAAAACTGATTTGTGGCCTTTTGGGGTAATTGACAAAATACCAGGTTAACCTACTTTATTGAATCTTTGGAATGTCAGGGAATAACATTTCTTAGGAATATGATGATCCTTGAGTAATATATTTGAAATTTATATAAGATATTAATGACTTATAGAAAAAATGTAGACAGTCGAGTTAATATGCTAAAGGCAGAAGATATTTATTTTAATTCTAGGTGTATTTATGATAAAATGAAAACTTGAATGTAAAAAACTTCATTCCCGCTAAAGTTGAAGATGTTTTGTGCCATTGCCTCTTATCTTACTCCTCACCTGTGTGTCTCTGATTTTCGGCTGCAATGATCAACACTGTTTCCATGTATTTCATAGTTAAACTTCCCAAGAGAGGATTGGTTGGGTTCTTCAGTCTATTCAGTATTCAGTGCCCCTGTGGATCTCAAAACAGGTCACTTCTGAGGTCACTGGCTGGCCAAGTGCGGTTCCAATTAGTTGTGGTTGTGCTTGTGAGGTCAGATGATGCCAAGCACACTCTGAGGATTCCAATGCACACAGTTTATGTGGGAAGAGCAGGAAACACTAACTGGGGAGTAGGGAAGTAAGACAAGAAAGGAAAGGCAGTCAGTAAAGGATGCATTATCTAGCACTGTGAGCGACCAGAGTTTAAGCCCACAGGGAAACCCAGGTATAACCCCCCCACTCCCAGGCCTATCCCAGTGAAATGCAAGGGAGTTGGGGTATTTATATACCAACTCCCCTTAGTCAGTTGTTGAGGGCTGCTGGGAGGGAGGTGGGGGAAGTGTGTTCATTTTTCTATACTCCAGTGTTCACGTCCTAAGGCCAAGAGATGGTATTGAACCAGCAGTTAAATGTGCTGCAGCTCAATGAAATGGTTAGGCCTGGGGGGAATCTGTGTGGGGCATTCACAGCACTTAGTATCTATATGTGAGAAAACACTCATAGCCACTCTCCACCAGAAAGACTTTTCATGTGTAGGCTTCATAGTTTATCCAATCACATTTTTATTAAGGCAGTAATTCAATTCAAATTTTATTTTATTTTTATTTTTTAATTTTAAATTCAAATTAATATAGGTGGCACTAAATTTTTGAGTTTGATTTTTTTGGACAACCTTTATTTATATATAAAGTTTATATATATTTATATATATTATTTAATATATAAAGTTTATTTATGTATACAAGCACCAGGTCCTTAAACTTGTACATGTAATTAAGGTTGTCCAAGAAGTCAAACTCAAAAATGATATTAACTTCTTTATATTGAATTTAGATTTTTTGCATTAGCTGATAAATAAATGTTAAGCTTTTCTGTGGGAATGCTGGGCACTATTCAATAGTTCCGTTCTGGCAGTATTGAGATTTTTGTCAATTAACTGAATTGGATAATTATTTGACTATTTTATTTTTATTTCTGCCCCAATTTTAACGAAATGTAAAAGTGTTAATATGAATCATGGGACTTTTCATATGATTGTAAAATAGAGACAGTGATGCAAACCATAGAGCATGCCAAAAAATGGAAATCTTTAATCATATTTGAACCTAAACTTTATTTTAAATTTCAAGAACAAAATTAACAAAAACAAAGCATGGGGTGCCTGATGGCTTAGTAGGTTGGCGTCTGACTCTTGATTTCAGTTCAGGTCATGATCTCACTGTAGTGACGTTGGGTTTTGTGCTGAGAGAGCAGTTCCTGCTTGGGATACTCTCTATCTCTCTTTCTCTGCCTCTTCCCCACTCGTTCCCCCTCTTTCTCAAAATAAATAAGTAAACATTAAAAGCAAAACAAAAACAAAGCACAAGATTATGACTCAAATGTAAGATTAGATTAGGATTTTTATATTTTTTGGCTTCTGAGAACCAGCACCCTTTAAAAACTGTAAGTCTATGGCTTGATTTTCACTTTTCGACTTTGGTGAGTATTGTTTCAGAAATGTACGGAAACAGAAATTGGAGACTGCAAAGTAAAACTACTTTATGAAAAAATAGAAATAATTAAAAATGTCACTTTATTAAAGTAAAATAAAGCCCTGGTAGAGATAGAGTGCCTGACCAAGAGACCATGCATTTGGAAATGCCCCTCAGGATCTGAGTTCTGTCAGTCCCACTAAGTATAAGGTCAGGCAGGCACAGTCGCCATCCGACATAAGGTGGTAGAATGCCAGAGGGCATGAGAATTTGTGTGAGCAAAAGGCCCAGACCCCATGCCTGGAGAATCATCTTAGCTGTCACCTATGATTACATTGGAATTCATTACAAACAGCTAATGGAAGAGAAAATAACCAAAACTTGACTTATTGCTAGGTCTGCCTGATTTGTGGATACAAAACCAAGAACTCTGAAAGACTATTATGCAGCAAATCCTCCCAGTAAACCAGCTGCTTGTGGGTGATGAAGAATATGCTGCAATCAGTGGATTCTATGGCCTTAGAAGATTCTGGCAACTTCTCTGCCGTGAAGTGGATCCCCTAGTCTTTGTGGGATCTATGCTGTTGGACCAAACACTGTTCACCCTCAGAGACTCATCTGGCTGGGGTTCTGCAGGCAGGAAAGGCAAACATATACCTGGAGTATGTGTCTACTCTTGGTAGGACAAATCTCGACTCTTCCATGTAGCCACTGACGGAGGGGGCTGATGCCAGCTGTCTAAGTCATTTTGTCTACTTGCTTGGTTGGTGTGTCTTTCACATCGATGCTCTCTGGTGGATGCTGAACATGTGATACATAGATCTTCACACTTAGTGTCCACTCCTCTATATCTATCCACATACCTCTACCTTAGCCCTCATTGTACTTGATCTTCCAACTTTTTGTTTTCCAGGTCTCTGGACATTTGACCAGTTCTTGGCCTCTTTTCAAAAAGCTAGGCCATTTGCCATTGCTTCTTAATCATATACAGTCTAACCTTGGGCCACTTCTTCCATCAAAGTGAATACAGCCATTGCTAGGAACATATACATATATATATATATATATATATATATATATATATATATATATGCATGCTTTCATTTCTTTTCAGTGGAATTACTGGGTCATATGGTAAGTATTTGTTTAACTCTATCGAAAACTGACAGTGTTTGCAAAGTAGCTATAGTATGGAATCCCGGCAAAGTATGGAGGTCACATGGTAACATTTAGTTTTCTCTGTTTTTAATTTTAACTATTTTAACTTTGATGTGTCATCACATCTCATTGTGATTCTGATTTGGATTTCCCTTGGATTACTTCTTAAATTATTATTGAGCAATAAGGTTTCTTTACATGCTTTAGTTTTTTAAGTTTATGTATTTATTTTGAGAGACAGAGTGCAAGCAAATGTGCATGAGTCGGGGAGGGGCAGAGGGAGAGAGAGAGGGAGAGAGAGAGAGAGAGAGAGAGAGAGAGAAACCTAACCAGGCTCTGTGCTGTCAGCATGGAGCCTGACAGGGGATTGATCCCACAAACCCCGATATCTGCATGACCTGAGCTGAAATCAGGATGCCGAACCAATTGAGCCACCTAGGCACCCCTACATATTTTAGATTCAAGAAATATTTTCCCCTTTCTGAGACTAGCCTTTTCATTTCTTAATTAAGATAATCTTTTGAAGAGAAATTTTTTTTCCAAAATTTTTGTTTATTTGAGAGAGAGAAAGAGAGAGTGCAAGCAGGGGAGGGGCAGAGAGAGAGAAAGAGAGTAAGAGAGAGAATTCCAAGCAGTCTCCATGCTGTCAGCAGAGTCTGACATGGGGTCTGAACCCATGAACCATGAGTTCATGACCTGAACCAAAATCAAGAGTTGGATACTTAACCAACTGAGCCACCCAGGTGCCCCTGAAGAGTCAAAGTTTCAATTTTGATGAGGTTCAGTTTATCAAGTTTTTCTTTTTATGCTTTATGAGTTTTGTGTCCTGGCCGAGAAATCATTGTCTACTACAAGGTTGCAAAGATTTTCTCTTATGTTTTTATCTAAAAGTTTTATAACTTTTGCCCTTATGTAGATCTATGATCCATTTAGAATTTTTTTTTTTTTTTTTGCATTTGTGTACAGAGTGAAGGAAAAATCAAGATCGATTTTTCTTTCTATGATGTGCAGTTGTTCCAGGACCATTTGTTGAAAAGACTGCTTTTCACACTGAGTCACCTTGCACTTTTGTCAAAAATCAATTCACCATATATATGTGGGTCTATTTCTAGACTCTCTGTTCTGTTCCATTTATTGATACGTTTCTTCTTATGCCAATATAACACTGTCTTTTGATTTGTTCCAAGTCTTAATTATTTTAGCTTTATAATAAGACAACATCAGATATATAAGTTCTTTAATTCCATTCTTATTTTTCAAAATCATTTTGTGTATTTTAGAACTTTGCAGTTTCTATGTAAAAGTTTACTGGTATTTTGATTGGGATTGCACTGAATCTGTAGATCAATTTGAGTGAAAGTGACATCTTAACCATACTGAGTCTTTCAACCAAATAACGTGGTATATTTTCCCATTTATTTTGATATCTAATTTTTTTTTTGCATTTTTCAGTGCAAACATCTTACACGTGTTTTTATTAAATGTATATCCAGGTGTTTCATATTTTTGGACGCTAGTATGAATGGAATTGTTCTTTTATCTTCCAATTGCTTATTGATTATATATTGCAATACACTTTTTTATTTTTATTAATTTTTTATTAATATTTTAATGTTTATTATTTATTTTTCAGAGAGATAGACAGAGCATGAGCAGGGGAGGGTCAGAGAGAGAGGGAGACACAGAATCTAAAGCAGGCTCCAGGCTCTGAGCTGTCAGCACAGAGCCCGATGTGGGGCTTTAACTCACGAATGGTGAGATGTGATCTGAGCTGAAGTCGGACGCTCAACCGACTGACCCACCCAGGTGCCACTCAATACACTTGATTTTTATATATTTGCTTTGTATTTAGCAACCTTGCTAAATACACTTATTGGTTCTAGTAGCTCCTTTGTAGGATTTTTGGGATCATGCTATTTTACTTCTTTCCTTTAAATCTTTATTTTATGTATGCATGCATTTATTTATTAGTTTGTTTGCCTATGGCACTGGCTAGGACCTCCAGTTTAATGTTGAAAAGAAGTAGTTTGAGCAGACATCCTGTTTTGTTCCTGATCATAAGAGAAAAATAGTCTTCTACTCTTAAATGTGATGTTAGCTGAGGTTTTTACAGATATCCTTTATCAGGTTGGGGAATTTCTCTTTTATTTAAAAAAATATTTATTGAGATATAATTCATATACCATATCACAGAGTTGTGCAACCGTCACCACAATTTAAGTATAGAACATTTTTATTACTCAGAAAAGAAACCCTGTGTTTATTATCAGTGTCTGCCCATTCTCCCATTCCCTACCCCTCCCAATGGCAAACAGTAACCTACTTTCTATTTCTATAAATTTGCGTATCCTGGACATTTTGCATAGAGTCATGCAATATATGTGGTCTTTTGTGACTGATTTCTTTCACTTAGCATAATGTTTTCAAGCACATCTAAGTTGTAGCATGTAACAATACTTCCTTCCTTTTTGTTGCTTAAAAATTATGATCGCGATGCTACTGCTGATGGTAATCCCTTATGGTACATTTTATTTATTCACTCATGAGTGGATTATTTCCACTTTTTGGCTATTTTGAGCACCACTGCTATGAACACATGTGGAAGTTTTTGTGTGAATGTATGTTTTCATTCCTCTTGGGTATGTACCTAGGAGTAGAATTGCTAGGTCATATGGTAAATCTATATTAAACATTTGAAGAACTGTGAGAGTGTTTTACAAAAAGGCTGAAACATTTAAAATTTGTACAAGCCATGTTTGAGGATTCCAATTTTTCCATATCCTAGTCAACACTTGCATTATCTGTGTTTTTGATGATAGCCATTCTAGTGGGTATGAAATGGCATCTTGTAGTTTTGATTTGCATTTCTCTTGACATTCTTGGTGTGATATTCTAGAGACAAATAGAACTGCAAAGAAAATTAAATTTAACTCAGTAGGTTTTTTTTTAATAGTAATATTATTATTATTATAGTTTTGAAACAATTTTATTTATAGTAGGGTAATGCAAATAAGGCAATTTGTTACCGTTATTAGGAAACCAGATTTTTAACGTAAGCAATAGGAGATAAAAATAGAAAATTAAAGTAGTTAAGGAAACAAACCTCTGATATATAAATCTGAATTGGAAATACCAATATAAAACTCCTCCTATTATATTAAACTTGAAATTGTCTAGAATCAATGACACTCCAATAACAACAGTTAAAATCTTCATCTTGGTTGGAGCTGAAAGGAATTCTTCTTGGAGAAAGGCCTAATTCTCCGGCATGTGACAGGAAAAATACAAAATGAGCCTGGTTTGTCTTGTTGTCATAGAAAGCAAAGAGGTACTCACAGAGCAGTAGGCATGTGACAAAACTATGTAAGAACCAGATTGAGAAGGCTCCATTGGCCAAATGTGGAACAGTTTTAGCATTAAAAAATATCAAGTGTAACTGATTATAATTCATAAATCCATAGTGAGAGAGAGAAGGAAAGAGAGCACATGCCTCGTTTGTCACACTGAAGGTGACTTTTACATCAGATCTTCACTCTGAAAATCTATAATTAAAAGGGGAGAATGATCATTTACCATATTGTTTTAGAAGATAAGGGAAAGCTCTTCTTTATAGAAGGATGCCAGCTAATAATTGTAGAAGAAATGAGAAAATTAGAAAATCATTGTTTTGCAATTCCCAATGAAATGATGGATTTTTGCCAGGATGATCCTTAAATGTAAAGACCAATACCATTAGGTGAATGGTAGCTGTGGAGAAGGACTAACTCATGGTGCTTAATATACCTTTATTGCTAATCTCTAAGGGAAAAATAAAACCGCTTTTACGCAGATGAATCTGTTTGTCAACGCTTAACTCAAATCAAGCTCAAATAATGTCCTTTCCAGTAAGAAGATCCATTCCAGAATTATGTGTTGCACTCAGTTGTCTGTCTTTCTAGTCTCTCTCAGTCTGGAACTTGTATTCTGTCTGTCCTTGAGTTCCATGCCATTGACATTTTTGATTGCAGGGTGTCCCTGTTTTAATGTGCCTCAATTTGGGTTTGTCTAATATTTTTTTCATGATAAGACTCAGGCTATGCATCTTTTGCAGAAATATCACGGAAGTGATGCTGTGTTTTCCTCACTGTATGCTATCTGGTGTTACACAAAGTTCATTTACACCATTACTCATGATCTTAACTTTGAGTACTTAATAGGAGATGTCCGCTAGATATCTCTACTATTAAGTTTCTTTGCTTTCGCTCGTAACTAGTACTTTGTGAACAGACACTTTTGAGAGTGTGTAAATATTCCATTTCTTATTCTTCTTCCAGCCACTGCTTTTAGCACCCACTGATGTTTCTTATATGAATTATTACTGATGATTGTCAAATGATTTTCAAATTCCATAATTTCTTCTGCATTTATTTCCTGGCTTTCTATGGTAAGAAAGCTCTTTCTTTCCTTCCTGTTTATTTGTTTACTTATTTATGTCAGAGTGGACTCAGGGGTTCCTGTTTTATTCAATTACTTATAATTCATCACTATCTTTTAATGCTTCAGTCGTTCCAGATTTGGGTATTAGAAGATCCCTCGAAGCTGCCTTCTGTATCCTTTTGACATATCCCATCACTCTTTGAGCATTTTCTTACTTTCTGGCATAACACGGTGTTTTTGATGCATCTTGTACCTTGCCTGCCCACTCCTGAAGTTTGCTATTTTTCCAAGAAGTCCTCGTTCCTTTTAGTGGAGAGTGTGATTTAGAAACTAAGGTTTGGGTGAGCACTGTGCTCAGGGTTATTGGAAAGTTACTGCTCCTGGACCTTCTCAGGAGCAGCAGGAGATGCACAGGCAAGTCTTTATACGTCCGTATCTCTCTGAGTTTACGTAGCTTCAATTCCAATTCGGTAGCGCAGGATGCATTCTTGTTTCTTTTTTTCCACATTTGTATTCTCCCTTCCATCAGTGAGAACCCTGTCTCCCATTATCCTTAGAGTATTTACTTATTTGTCTTGTCACCTGTATGTAGCTAATTTCCTGATCCTGCCAAGCCGTTTCTGCTGCCCCATTACGACATTGTCCTTGTGTGGGACACAGGTACTGGCTGGCACCGAAATCATGTCCTTCGCCTTCTGACGCTGTTCTTACTATAACCAGCTGTCGCTGGGCTCCCCGTGACAGCTCGCTCCAACACTTCTCATGCACACTGTCATTATCCATCTTGTTTCTTACGGTAATGGAAATAATTCTAATGAATCTTCATTATGTGTGATGCCAGATTTTTGTCATGTATGTACATGCAATATATGTATGTATACTCATATATAATACATGCCCGTATATTTATATGTACACATATATGAACACATATATACATATATGTGAATATATATATAACTTTTAAACCAGGGGAGGACATTCAACTTTGCAAAATACTTTTCATTTATTCAAATGATTAGATAGGATTTCTCTTTAACTTATTAATACCATGATAATAAATTAACATATATTCTAATTTTGAACTATCCCTTGCATCCCAAGAATGACCCTCATTTGATCATCATGTATTAATCTGTTTATTTGCTTATATATTATGGCTTTCCTGTATTGTTATTAATTCTATATTGGTATGAAGTTTCCCTTCTTGTGCTTTATTGTTAGATTCAACGTCAGTCTCATTTTTCTTTCTGTCTCCATGGTTAGGAATCACTTAGGATTGAAATAATATGTTCCTAGATGTTTTGAATGAAGTCGTTAGTGAGACTGATGGAGCCTGGTGCTTTTGTAAGGGGTTAGTCTTTAATAATCTTCTCAATATCTTTACCAGTAAATGGTCTGTTTGTTTTAAAAGAATCTTTTTTAGGGTCAGTTCTGGTAATGTATATTTCTTCAGAAACTGATATATTTTATCTAGATTTTCAAGTGTATTTGCATAATTTTATGCAAAGTATTTCTTATGATTATTTTGGTTTCCTTTTAACCCATTTAAGCACCAATTTTGTGTTTATGATTGTCTTATACATCCTTTAAAAAAGGAGACAAACTACCATTTTATTCATTTTGCTGATATTTTTCAAGTATTATTTATGTTTATTTCATCTATATTTTTTGTTTCAAAATCATTAATATGTGATTTTGTCTTTAATTTCTTTTTTTCTGCTTTCCTTAGATTTATTTTCTTATTCTTTTTCTTACTTCTTATTTTAAATATGAACTCATTTATTTTCATTTTTTTTTGTTTGATAACTGATGAAGTCTCTGAATTGTTCTTCAAAGCCATAACACATGGATTTTAATGCGTAGTGTTTTCATTAATATCATTTTCTAAATATCTTTCAATTTCAGTTTCGATTGCCAGTAAGTCAACTTTTTAAATAGTTTCAATTTTTAAGCAGCTGGGAATTTTGTTTTCTATTAAAAGATCAAGTCTACTTTTATTAAATTTGACAATATGATCTATACTATTCTTATTTATTGTAATGTATTCACAGTATTTTGTGGTTCCTCAAATGAATTTTTTTTGTGTGTGAATAGTCTTTGGGTACTTAAAGATGGAGTATTATTTGCTTTCAGGGTGAAGACTGATATATTTTAGAGAGATTAAAATTTTAGAGAGCTTTTATAAATTGTATAATTTGATCCTATAACTTTACCTTTTATACTGTTTTCTTGATCTCTCAGGGGTCAGGAGAATGAGTGAACTTTCTCCATTACTTCTATATTTCTCTCTATTTTTCCCTGTACCTTATGCAGTTTTTCTTAGGAATTTTCAGGCTAGGATGTTTGGCATTAATGATCCATGATGGACCTTCATTAAAATAGACTCTTTTATCATTATGAAGTGAACTTATTTGTCTTATTTCATGCTTTTTGCTGTGAATTCAATTTTGTTTGATCTTAATAATGCAATCACTCTATTAGTCTTTTAAAATTAATTTTCTCATATATATGTTGAGTATTTAACCTTGTTTTAAATGTATCTCTTGCATACTCCAATAGTTGAGTTTAATTTTCTAAACCAACCTGAAAATTTTTTTCTTTTAATATGTGGCTTTATTCCACTTACATATATTGTTGTGCACATATGGTTAGCTGTTAGTTCTCTTTTATCTTTTATGATTTCTGTTGTTCTTTATTTTTTATTTTGCTAAATTATCTATACTTTTACTATCAAATGTGTATGTGTGTTTTACTTCTGATAACTTAGAAAATTTATAAGGTGGTATTTTTTAAACTGATTAAAAAATTTCTTTTTTTTTTTTTTAAATTATTTTAGAGGTGGGGGAGAGGGTTAGAGGGACAGAGAAATAGAGTATGACAGAGAGAGAGAGAATCTTAAGTAGGCTCCAATCTTAAGAATTGGAGAGAATCTTAAGTAGCACGGACCCCAACATGGGGCTTGATCCCATGATCTTTGGATCATGACCTGAGTGGAAATCAAGAGTTGGGCACTCAACTGAGCCACCCAGGTGATTACCCAAGCTTGTATTTTTTTTTTTTTAATTTTTCGATTTTTGACACTAGATATTGCCTCCCTCTTATAAATAAAAAAAATTTTTTTGTGTGTGTATTTCTACACACCTGTTGGCCAAGTCCTAATTTTAATTAATTATATTTTCTTTAATTTGTCTTTATAACTGTAATTTACATGATTTATAAATTAGTGTCTTTTGAACATTAGATTTTATTGAAGTATAATTTACCCTTTAGGTATATAGCAAAATTCATCCTTTTCAGGTGTATAGCTCTATGAGTTTTGACACATATATACAGTAGTATAAACACCATCATCATTAACATATGGTAGAATATTTCCTTTACACTGTAAAGCCTCCCTGTAGGCCTTTGTAACCAACCTCTTACCCCACCCCAGCCTCTGGTAGCCACTGATCTGATTTTCATCCTTACAATTTTGCTTTTCAGGAATGTCATATAAATTGAGTAATTCATTATGTAATCATTAGTGTCTGCCTTCTTTCACTTAGTATAATAATTTTGAGATTTATCTATGTCGTTGAATGTGTCAGTAGTTTTTCTCTTACATGGCTAAGTATGGATATGTCATAAGTTGTTTCTCCATTCCCAGGTCAACATATGGGACATTTCCAGAATTTAAGGATTATGAATAAAGCTGCTTTAAACATTTGTGTAGAAGTGTTTGTGTGGACGTATGTTTTTCATTTTTCTTGAATAAATACCTAGTAGTGGATTGTTGAGTTTGTTTAACCTTGTAAGAGACTGTCAAACTGCTTTCCAAAGTAGCCATACTACTTTATATTTCCAACAGAGATATATGAGAGACTCAGTTGCTTTGATTCATTGTTACCTCTTGGTATTGTCACCTTTAAAAATTTTAGCCATTCTAGTAGGTGTTTGATGGTATATCATGAGGCTTTCACTTGAATTTCCCTAACGACTAATAAGTTCATTTATTTGTTTGCCATTTGGATTTTTTCTTTGGCAAAGTGTCTATTTAAATCTCAATTTTTTAAATCGGGTTCTTTGTTTTCTTATTACTTTGTTTTGGGAATCTTTATATATTCTGGGTACTAGTCCAATTTATCATTTTTTATTTATGTCTTATTTAAGATATCTTTGGTAGCCCAATATCATAAAGATTTTCTTTTTTTTTTTCCCCTAATAGTTTCATAGTGTCAAAGAAATACGGGAGCTGGAGCGCCTGGGTGGCTCAGTCGGTTGAGCGTCCGACTTCAACTCAGGTCATGATCTCGCGGTCCGTGAGTTTGAGCCCCTCGCCGGGCTCTGGGTTGATGGCTCAGAGCCTGGAGCCTGCTTCCGATTCTGTGTCTCCCTCTCTCTCTGCCCCTCCCCCGTTCATGCTCTGTCTCTCTCTGTCTCAAAAATAAATAAACGTTAAAAAAATTTTTTTAAAAAAGGAAATACGGGAGCTGGACAGTAGTTTAAGTGGTAAAAACAGATTTCATTCAGGACTATTGTAATGATCCTCAGTATAGAACAAGTCAGGCAAGGAGAAGGATTCTGTGGATAGAAAATTCCTAAGAGGAAATATTAGAGGTAAGGGAGATTCTGGCTAAACCCATCTAATAGAATTCTTGCTGAAGACAAATCAGAATGATCACATCACCTGTGAGATGCTGGAGGATGGGGAACTTGATCAAACATCGAGAGTGATCAGATATGGAGGGGGGAGGTTCTGGTTAGAATGACTTTGTGGCTAAAACTGGGTTTTATAAAAAAAAAAAAAAAAAAAAAAAAAAAAGCACAGCTAGGCCTAGGAGAGGGTGCCTGACAAAAGTTTGGTCCAGCAAAGACTCTTTGTCAATAACTTTAGATTTACATTTAGGTGAAAGATTCAGATTAATCTTTTGTATATGGTATGAGATATTGATCCAACTTACCATTTTTTTCTTTTGTGGTTTGTGATTTTAGTATGCTATCTAGAAACACTTGTTAGCCTAAGGTTCTCTCATATTTTCTTCTAGAAGTTTTACAGTTTTAAGTTTTCCATTTAGATCTCAGATTTTGCATTAATTTCTTTTTTTAATGTTTATTTATTTATAAGAGAGAGAGAGAGAATCCTAAGCAGGCTCCATGCTGTGAGCTCAGAGCCCAATGCAGGGCTCAAACTAATGAACTGTGAGATCATGACCCGAGCTGAATTCAAGATTTGGATGCTTAACTGACTGCATAGATTGGAAATGTGGATCAAGGCTAGTTTTTGGTTTTTGTTTATTTTTGTTTTTGTCTTCAACATACAGATGCCCGATCCTAGCATCATTTGTTGAAAAGACTATCTTTTGTCCTTTGAGTTACTTTGTCAATATTTGACTGTAGATACATGGGTCTATTTCCGAACTTTTTGTTCTATTATCTATATGTCTATCCTTTTGCCAATATAATGCTTTCTGGATTATAATACCTTTATAATAAGTCTTAGAATCAGGGAATATGAGTCCTTTGACTTTTTCTTTTTTCAAAATCATTTTGGTTACTCTAAAGCTTTTGGTTTTTCATATAAATTTTATACTCAACTTGTTGGTTTCAACAAAAATATCTTTTAGGATTTTGATTGGGAATTGCATTGACTGTAGATTAGTTTTGGTAGAACTGACATCTTAATGATACTGAATCTGCTCATCCATGAAGATAGAATATCTAACCATTTATTATGTCTTTGATTTCTCTCATCAATGATTAATAGTTTTGAGTTTATTTGATGATTATAGGGGTAATATAGACTGGGAATAAAAATAGCTTTACTTCTTCTTTTCTAATTTGTATGTCTTATATATCTTTTCCTTTATTGCTTTGACTAGAACCTTCAACACAATATTGCATAGTTGTGGTGAAAGTGGACTTCTTTGTTTTGTTCCCAATCTTAGGGGGGAAAGCATTCAATTGTTCATCACTAAGTACAATATTATCTGTTAACTTCATTGGTTTTTAAACAGTATAATTAACCATGTCCCCTTTCCATGAAAACTGATTCCATCTCTACCTATCGACTTGTAGATTTTCTGAGTAATATTATTATTTCTATATTCTTTTGGTTCTTAACATTTACATTTTATTTTGTAACCCCATTGTTTAGTCTTAGTTCTACATCTAAGTTAATTTAAGGAGAACTGCCAGTACTTTAGCCACATTTTCTCTATTTGTCTCTTGGTTAGTAAAGTTTTTCTTTAAATTGATTTAAGAAGATTCAGATGAACTATATTCCTAAATTCATTCATGTTTGAAAATAGCTGCTATTCTTATACATGAGTGAATGTTTGGTTGGATTTTTCTCCTATGGTCTTTGCAGACATTCTTCTGTTGTTCTCTAGAATTAGGGACTACTGTGGAGAAATCCAAAGGTATCCTTACTGGAGTGAAGGTGGGTGTGGGGATGGGTTAAGTAGGTGGTGGGTATTGAGGAGGGCACTTGTGATGAGCACTGGGTGTTGTAAGTGAATCACTAAATTCTACACCTGAAACTAATATTACGCTGTATGATAACTAACTGTAACTTAAATAAAAATTTGGAGAAAAAAATTATTTTTAATCCTTTAGGTGATTTTATTATTATTACTGCCTGGACTCTCACAGAAGTATATTTTCAATTATTTACGTTTAAATAGTTCACTTAGTGCCCAGGACTTAATCACTTAGTAAATGTTAGCTGTCTGTTTTGACTTCTTGTTGCACAAAGACCATTGTTTTCTTCTAAGTTCTCTTAATGGAGAACTCTAGCTTTTCTATGGCAAAAATTCATGTGGGTGTTCTTCATCTGTTTTTTGTTAGCTCTTTTCCTTGAATTATTTTTGTAAATATTCTAACTTGATTTTGTTTTTGAAAATTACTGATTTCTAAATATGGGGCAGTCTTCCTAAATAAGCCATTTTGGACAGAAATGTGAGTGAAAGAGTCAGGGGACTAAGCTGAGGTAGCAAGTAATTCAAGAAATTGTAGAATTTTTTGGAATCTCTTTTCTTAGCACGCTGGCCCACAGACATTAATGGGTCTCTGGTTAAGTGTGATTTCTCTATGGCTCACAGTGAAGTCCTGTATGATACAGGACATATGCGTTTATGTGTGTGTGTATGATTTGGATTTCCTTTTCCACCATACCCTTGACTGTATTTTAAGCACTGTCTACTTTTTTTTCTTGTGTATTTTCTGTATTGGTTTTATTTTCTTTTAGCTGTTCACTCTACATGTCTCTCTGCAGGCTAATTATTTTGTTTTGTTTTGTTTTATTCCTTTTCTCTTCACTGGTTGCGCAGTTCAGTTTCTGATTATAACTCATCTCTAAAGGAGGATAGTCCAGTCACAATGAGCTCGATCTCAATAATTTGGAGGAAAGGGGCCCAGAGGATGAGCTGAAGCAGCGGACAGTTTCACCTTCGCAGACTAAGCTAAGGTAGGAATGATGTGAAGTATTGTAGAGTTTATGGAACCTCTGAATGTCTCAGAGCACTTTCTAGCACTTTCTGTTAGGGCCCCACCTGCGGGCCTGTCTCTCCCCAGTGTTTGTAGCATTCTCTGTACCCTCCTTTGGTGAGCAGGTCAGCTTTCTTTTCAATAATGACCAAGTTTTTGTGTGTGATGATGTTTCCTTCCTTCATTTTTTTATTCACTCGTATTTCCCTTCAAAGAGGCACTATAAGGGGCGCCTGGGTGGCGCAGTCGGTTAAGCGTCCGACTTCAGCCAGGTCACGATCTCGCGGTCCGTGAGTTCGAGCCCCGCGTCAGGCTCTGGGCTGATGGCTCGGAGCCTGGAGCCTGTTTCCGATTCTGTGTCTCCCTCTCTCTCTGCCCCTCCCCCGTTCATGCTCTGTCTCTCTCTGTCTCAAAAATAAATAAACGTTTAAAAAAAAAAAAAAAGAGGCACTATAACTTGGTGGTTCATGCTTATAACCACGTTGGGTTTGAATTCAGGCTCTGTCATTCACCAGCTGTGGCCCTGGACAAGACACTTAACCTCTCGGTGCTTCAGTGTCCTTACTTGTAATAGAGGGATAGTGATGGTAACAGTACCTACCTATCTCATAGAACTATCAGAATTAAGTGGATCAAAGTTTTGTAAGATACCCTGCGCAGTTCTGGACAAAATGTAAGAAGTAAGCGTTTATATATATAAATAAATAATTCTGTGATTATCTGCTACAAACTCTGATTGTTTATTATCATGTATTCTCTCCATCTGATCACATGAGCAGACTTCTCGGTTACATGTCACATCCCGGTGCTTCTCACTTAGCTCCACATCTTGTACTGCTAGCAGGTGAGAGAAGGCTTCAGGGATATTCCTGGGCACACTCCAAGACCTTGCTGATCCAACCTAGGGATCACTGATTGAGCCCGTCAGGGCGACAGGCTGCGTTTGGGGAATTGGGTTTGCTGCAAAAGATGTTAGTTTGGTGGCTTTCCTCCCAGCCTCTATCTTTCAATTTGGTCCGGGATCTGCTGTCTTTTGGCAGCTGGTTTTCATAGTTTGCTCTTTGACGTTGTGATTATTTTCCAGCTTCATTGGAGATGAAGTTTTAGTCTCTGTTTTTATCATTGTTTTGTTGTTTAGGTTGGTTTTCGGGAAGAGAGCAGGGGTAGAAGTGTCTTTACTAGGTCATCTGAAGCTAGAGGTTGAGTCAACTTGATTTAAATCACTTTTATTAATCAAATTCTAAGTTGCTGTTCAGAAACGAGAAAGTTGTATATTTATGTTTTATAAAGTATAAATTAAGCACTGTTATTCACAATTTATAGGGACATGTTCCATTTTAAATTTGTACATTTTAGGGCAGTGATTAAAAGTCTCTTATTAAATAATAATTCACCAAGTTACAAATCAAATAAGACAGAGAAGCCTAAACAAAAATTCCTCTGCCCCTTCCCTACTTCCAATTCTCTCAGTCCCACTTCTCAAGAACAATCATTTTTACCTGTTTCTTTTCTTTGTTCTTCTTGCAGTTACCTTGATATATTTAAATTATCAAGAATGTATTTATATGTGTGTGGTTTTATTTTCTGGTTAATATTGCAATGCATAAAAAAACAAAATAACAGATTGGCATGTTAGAACATGTTCTGTGGATTGCTGTCACAATTCCTCTGATAGAGTTTCACTGTGTGAATTTTACAAGAAACTTCATTAACCCAGTCTCAAATACAAACTCCTCGTGATTTGCTATCAGAGTAGATTTTCCATCCTGCCAGAGAACTGATTCACTGACTCTCAGGTAAATGGGGGCAATATTTCCTGAAGATTACCAGAGGGGTCTGTTCAAAGCTTTCTCTGTTCTTTCTGGTTATGTTTAAGTCAGATGTTACTTCCCTACTCAGATTTACTCAGAGTTTTCCTGAAAGCACTTTAATTCAATCTTAGATTAAAAAATAAAAATTGGTCCTTTGATTAGTCCTTTGGTAGTATTTCCTAATATAAGTTCAAAATGCTTTATTATAATTCAAAATTAAAAAGCTCTGAAAACCACAAGTTTGTGTGTGTGTGTGTGTGTGTGTGTGTGTGTGTGTGTATGTGTGTGTTTAAACTCATTTGGTGGCAAAACTTGACCTGAACTGATTTGAAAGACTATTGTTTAAGTGTTTAATAATGAGGGACTATTCCCTATCTCATTGGAGTTACTACACAATTTAATGTATACACACATTGCCTTTCTAGAATCTGAAATATTCCGAATTCTGAAACATTTCTGGCTCTGAAAACTTTGAATAAGGATGTTGTTGACCTGTATTATAAAAGTGAAATGTTGTTAGTACTGGAATTCTCAGCTTAATAGGTGAACCCTGTGTATTAAATGCCATCTTAAGCCAATAGTGCTGTTTACATTTGCATTTCTTAGTGTCCAGTCAGGAAAAAAGACCAGTTATTTTAACAGGGATAATTTTTTTAAACATAATTTATTGTCAAGTTGGCTAACATACAGTGTATATAGTGTGCTCTTGGTTTTGGGGGTAGATTCCTATGATGTATCGCTTACCTGCAACACCCAGTGCTCATCCCAAGTGCCCTCCTCAATGCCCATCACCCATTATCCCCTCTCCCCTCTCCCCCGTCAACCCTCAGTTTGTTCTCTGTATTTAAGAGTCTCTTATGGTTTGCCTCCTTCCCTCTCTGTTTGTAACAAATTTTTCCCCTACCTTTCCCCCATGGTCTTCTGTTAAGTTTCTCAAGATCCACATATGAGTGAAAACATCTGATATCTGTCTTTCTCTGACTGACTTATTTCACTCAGCATAATACCCTCCAGTTCCATCCACGTGGTGCAAATGGCAGGATTTCATTCTTTCTCATTGCCAAGTAGTATTCAATTGTATGTATAAACCACATCTTCCTTATCCATTCATCAGTTGATGGACATTTAGGCTCTTTCCATAATTTGGCTATTGTTGAAAGTGTTGCTATAAATATTGCAGTACATGTGCCCTTATGAATCAGCACTCTTGTATCCTTTGGATAAATTCCTAGTAGTGCTATTGTTGGGTCATAACAGGGAGAAATTAATCTCGGACCTTTGCAAAATGGTTGCTAAAGAATCAAAGAGCAAAAAAGGAGATAGTGCTTTTAGATAGAGGCAACCGTGGTGAGAAGAGCTACTATTCCAGGAAGAATAAAGGGAAGAGTTTGGAATGATCAGAATCTAAAAAAATGAATAGAGACCCTGGGGGGTGGAATTCAAGCCTCTAAAGAGATGGCACTACCTGTCTAGAGGTGATATGTTTTGGTTTTTATAAGTTTATTTATTTATTTTGAGAGGGAGAGAGAGCAATCAGGTAGGGGCAGAGAGAGGGAGGGAGAGAAAGAGAATTCTAAGCAGGCTCCACGCCAACAGTGCTGGTGGGGCTTGAATTCACAAACCCTGAGATCATGACCTGAGCTGAAACCAAGTGTCAGACACTTACCCAACTGAGCCACTCAGGCGCCTCTAGAGTTGGTATGTTTGAGGGGGTGTTATGAGGTTGGTTCCAGGAGTGCCAGAAAAAGACAGAGTAGCACCAACTGCTGCAGCCAAGGTAAAGGGCAGTTGTTGTGGTAACATGGCTGAGAACAGCAAGCAAACAGGAGGAATCCATCCTCTCCCCTCTGGCCTTCCTGTCTCCCTCCAGTGTCTTCTATCAATACAGCCTATCAAAGAGCCAGCTGGAAAAGGAGGAATAAAGTTTGCAGATTTTTATTGACAGGTTTCCAAAGCAGAGTACAGAAGGGTAGATTTGGAGGTAAGGGGCAATCGCTGGAGAATGGGCACAGTCCAAATTTGGGGCTACGTGGGATCTATATACACCTTCTAAACGTATTTGAATTTCCATACAGCAACAATAACAAATGTATGCAACTACCCCCCTAAAAAGGAAGTTGTTTTCACCATTCCTCAAAAAGGGGAGATATAAAGGCACAAGAGTCAAATTAAGTAATATCCTAACATCTAATATTTAACATAAGGAGATGATCATGGTGTCTATCTCTAGGTGATATTGATTAGTCTCGAGATTCATTCTCACTTCCGTACAAATATTCTGCAATCTGACTAAATTTTAAAGTCAATCACTACCAATAATCTTTTCAAAATAATAAGGAAAAAAGAGGTCAATATATGCATATATGTATAATACAAAAGGTAATAAAATAATGCAACATTGTAATAATATATCATGTAATATATACTTATTTATATTTATGTAACAAGCAAAGGAGAAAATACAGGTAGTTGTTATAGTTCTAGTTTCAGAAGGCTGTAGTGATGTCTATAACTTCCTTCTTCCATGAAACATTTCATGTTTTCTTTTCCCTCAGCCAGCACTTGAACTGGCCTAAATCCTTTAACTGGTCGGGTGACTCAAATATTTATTATTAAAGGGTCTGAATCTTTAGTGGTCATCATTTCTCTAGTTGTTATAATTTTCCCATATCTTTTGCTATTGGAAGTGGAAAGACTAGGGGGCACCTGCAAGAATACCTGGGTTCCGTACATTGTCCTTCCTGCCCCCATTTTGTAACAGCAACTCCCCTTTGGTGATCAGGATCAATCACTCCAGTTGATAAGTGCCCCTTCTCTTTCACTGTTGACACAATACTATAAGGAATTCAAAATTGCCAGGGAGTAGTCTCAAACTTCTAGTTCAGCAGAATCGTTGTTGTGTCCCTTTTGTGGAAGCATTCCTCTAAGACCTCCAAACCTGTAGAGCTCAAAATTGGAATAACAGGAATCAAATAATCTGGGTGGGTATAATACTGGAAGGAGCCACTCCCACTTCTACCCCTTCATGATTCCTGGACCCATCTATTCTGGCTATGGGAGATCTAGCACCTTATGGTCACTGATTCAAAGCTTGTACTGTAGTCTATTAGGGACAAACCAAATATTTCAGAATATTGTCTCATAACCGGTGCTGCAACTGAATCTTCTTCAGTAGGTCATTTTAGTGTTCTATCTATTCAGTCATTTCTCAGTGATGGGTTCTTGGTTATATCCCACCAGCCATTGATCATCACAAGCATAAAGTTAATTTCATTAGCTTGCTCCTGCAAGGGAGAACATACACCTTAGGAAGCCATGGAGTGTATTACAATGGGTGAATCACGGAGGTTTTATAAGTTTTGAAGTTGGAGTTAGCCATTGAATGATCTTATCAGTGATTAGTTAAGAATTTGTAAACCAGTCAAGTTGCCGACAGTCAGTGGTCTTATCTTTAATACAGGAATCCATGCAGTTACCGTTGGACCATTTCAACAGTGGTCTTTTTTTTTTTTTTTAATGTTTATTTAGTTTTTAGAGAGACAGAGAGATAGAGCGTGAGCAGGGGAGGGGAAGAGAGAGGGAAACATAGAATCTGAAGCAGGCTCCAGGCTCCCAGCTGTCAGCACAGAGCCCGACATGGGGCTTGAACTCACAGACTGCAAGATCATGACCTGAGCCAAAGTCAGACGCTTAACCCACTGAGCCACCCAGATGCCCCTCAACAGTGATCTTACCTTGGAACACAGGGATCTAAATGAGATATGTTAAAATAGGGTAAGTTTGACGTTTATTTATTTTTGAGAGACAGAGCACAAGAAGGGAGGGGGAGAGAGAGAAAGAGGGAGACACAGAATCCGAAACAAGCTCCAGACTCCGAACTGTCAGCACAGAGCCTGTCGTGGGGCTTGACCTCACGAACCATAAGATCATGACCTGAGCTGAAGTCGGCCACTTCAGTTGGTTACAACTGAGCCACCCAGGTTCTAAAATAGTATGAGTTTAAAGTGCTTTTGTTGTATGTTATGGTTTAGGATAGTTCATCTGATTTGTGAGTCCTGGTATAGTTTTGCAATTTGTGTTCTCTGCTTCAATTTTCAGATATCTCCTTACAGCTACCATCTGGGGTTTTTGTTTTTGTTTGTTTCTTGTGTTTTGCTTTTTACTTCATTAGACTCCCTTTCTGAAAGATGGACTGATGGAACATTATCTTCTGAGGATGTGGTCAATCTAGAGTTGCACTGTTTTTTGAGAGGGCATTATTGTGTTGTGGACTGCATTTTGAACGGTAGTTGTTTTCATCTCTTTAATTGTCAGGCCTTCTTGTTCTCTTTGTTGGAGATTGCTAGTTGAATTACATTACATGGCAGCAGCTGTACAGCTACAACAATCAAGACTCTGGAGATCACATGTTTGGCTTCTGCAACACAAATACTAAGAAAAGGATTAATATTAAAGCTTACACGGTACTTCAAAAACAGAATACTAGACTTCCAAATCTGAGCCATGAAGAGATGTCTCATAGTCCATTTATAATCACATGATATTTCCCCTTAACTTGGATATGGATTACTCAACTTTGCCAGTGTCCAAATAATCAATCCTCTATCTGTTGACTGTCATGGGTAAGGATCTTAAGAATATTGTGATTAAAGGCCAGGGATGCCTGTGAACTATTTAGGACCTTAAATGAAATAAGAAAGGAAAAACCCAAGAGTTAAAGACCAGAAACATGTAAAGACCTGAGAGGCAGCCAGAAATTTTTGGCGTCCGGTGGGTCTTCTTCTGATGGTCTTGGGTGAAATGAGTCTGCTTCTGCCTGTCTTTCTTCTAAAGCTCAAGAGACAAAGCAGCTTGCACTGCAGACTGGACTTGCTACAGAGATTTTTCTTACTCTGAGCCCACTCAAAATTTGCAGGCTTAGAAGCTGTTGGGTAAATGGGTCAGAGAAGCACACACAAATGTGGTATATGTTTTCCTCTGATTTGAGATTCCCAGGTTTGGTACCAAGAGACAAAAGCTTAAAAATCAGCACAGTATTTAACCTTTTTGGACCTTAACATTTTTAGAGAGAGAAGAGAGCTGGACTCTAAATATTTCAAGATGAACAAATCTGTTGTCTTTTAGCTCCATTATAATAAGCATGTTAAAAAGATTGCTCTCAGCACATGCTAACTAGATGAGATTCTTTATATGCATTATGTCGTTTAATGCTGGCCAGACTAGAAGGAAGTAAAATTAGGCAAATTTTCAAGTTTATCCTTAATGATCCTTGACTCTTTTGGAGACACAGATTCATAATTTATAAACTTAAAGTAACATCTTCACTGATGTCCAATGAGAATTTTAAGAGTTCCTCAAGGCTGGGCTGAAACTACTCACATCAGAGTCATTTTAAGAGCTTAGTGAAGACATAGACTTTTAGATTTCATGCTCCAATTTCCTTATGGGTATTTTCGAGGATGGAACCCTGGAATGTTCAATTCATCAAGTTTCCTACATGATTCTTATGCACAGTAAAATTTGGAGGCCACTGTTTTAGCTACATTCATTAATTTCAGATTTCTTGGGTATGTTATTTATTTATTTATTTATTTATTTATCCATTCTTTTTATTTTTGAGGGAGAGAGAGAGAGGGAGAGAGAGAGAGAGAGAGAGAGAGAGAGAGAGAGAGATCATGAGTGGGGGAGGGGCAGAGAGAGAGGGGGACAGAGGATCAAAGTGGGCTCTGTGCTGACAGCAGCAAGTCCTATGTGGGACTTGAACTTATGAACTGTGAGGTCATGACCTGAACTGCAGTCAGACGTTCAACCCACTGAGCCACCCAAGTGCCCCGGTATGTTAATTTTTTAAGAGAAATTTTCTTTTTTTTTTTTTTTTTTTAATTTTTTTCAACTTTTTTTTTTTTTTTTTTTTTTTTTTTGGGACAGAGAGAGACAGAGCATGAACGGGGGAGGGTCAGAGAGAGAGGGAGACACAGAATCGGAAACAGGCTCCAGGCTCCGAGCCATCAGCCCAGAGCCTGACGCGGGGCTCGAACTCACCGGACCGCGAGATCGTGACCTGGCTGAAGTCGGACGCTTAACTGACTGTGCCACCCAGGCGCCCCTTAAGAGAAATTTTCTAAGTAATCTAGTGAAATGCTTAAGGAATTTTATAATATTAAGTTTTTAACAAAGTCTTTGACCTCTTGCACTTAGTAATAACACCTTAATAAAACAGCTGTTTGAGTAAATACTCAACATGTTATATGAGAGTCCACCCAATTTGTGAGGTGTAGGTTCCTAAAAACACCATAGAAGGAGAATTTAGAGGCAATACATTTTAGAACTTAAAGGAATAAAGGGGTTGGAAGATTAAAGTCCTGTGTGAAACTATTACGCATACTTTCCATGGACACAAATAAAAATGATAAAGATATCGGGCTAAATAAAGGGATTATCATTGGGCATTTTACATGTCTCATGTTAGTATTTCAGTCTGCGTTCTCTCTGCTGTAAGTGGCAGATAGCCAAACCAAGCTGACTTGACTTAAAACATTTTTTCTTAGTTGGCCTACATAATTGAAAAATCAAGTTGGTGGACTCGGTTGGATCCAGGTGCACACATAAGAACTTCAGGAATCTGTATTCCTCCCATATGTCTTCCCTGATGTCCCATGCATTGTCATGATTTCAGACAGGCCTTGCCCAGTAGTGCAAAAAGATGGTCACCACCAAGGCCAGGCCTGGAATACATTGGTTTAGCAGTCTCTAGGAAGAACCCTTCTCTTTCCCAGCAATTCCAATAAAAATCCTGTGGTTGGTAGACTCCCTATACACATTGATAAGAGGGATGCAGAACTTTTAATGGCCAGATCTGGTCCACGGTTCTAAGCTCGGAGTGCAGTTTGCCCTGAGATGATGGGGGAGGGTGATTTCTCAGAGGGATATCAAGGGGCTCACTTCGAAAAAGAAGTATAGATCATGGGCAAATGCAAACCACAGCTACAGTGTGTAAATGGAGTAGTGTGCAATTGGTTTCCGTTAACTGACTTAAGATATTTTAAGAAAAGCTTTAGAATCTTCTTTAAACTTTCAATAAGACCCTTGTTAAGTTTGTTTGCCTTTGTTGTGGATAGTCTTTATACAAAGGCTTCCTTCCTTCCTTCCTTCCTTCCTTCCTTCCTTCCTTCTTTCCTTTCCTGCTCTTTGTCTTTTTTTCGAATAGTCCATGACTTCTAATTTTTGACTCAGTTTTTATTTTTTTCTCCTCATTCTGGGTCCAGAGATAAAGAATAACCAGAAATCTCAGCTTGCAAAAACCTTTACTTAGCTTTGATTTAAACTTTTTGGCAAAGCTAATGAGGTACATCTCACACTCTGCCCCCGTACAGAGAATTATATATATTTAGTCACAAGGATAGTGTTGTACTGTTTAAGCCCACAGTCCCTGGAGTCAGACTGCCTGGGTTCAAATTCTGTCTTTGCCATTTGCTAGCCATGACCTCTGCACATTTTAAGACTTTGTATGACTCAGCATCTTTATCTATAGAATGAGGCTAACAGTACCACTCCAACAGCGTTGCCATGAAGAAGGATTAAATGGTCTGATCTGTGTGGTGCGTGGTAAAGGGTCAAGCGAATGTTAACAGGAGGCTTTATTCATGCCAAAGCTCATGAAGTCTGCTATCACCTTTACTAGTTTCCCATTTGCTTTCCTTTGTAGATATGCGTGTGTAACTCCAAGCACGGGTCTACTTTCTCTCAACATTCTTTTCTTCTTTGCAAAAAATCTTTATTGCAAAACTCTCTACTCCAGTTCTGCCACATACTTTACCTTCCTTTTCTATTTCCAGCTCTCGGGTTCCCCTTTTCTCATTACGGCTGAGAAGACTGACTCAGCAGTCTCTTACATGGAACTGAAATTCTTGACTTTGCTGCAAAAGGTATATAAAAGTAAAGCCACATGAGCAAAATTTGGGTGAGGTCAACTCAAGGTCGGGGTAGAATATGCCCTATTGTGTATTGGTTCTTACATACATTTCACAAACGTCTTGACTGCCACAGACCTGTGACCGGAAGAGAGCTATGGAGATGCAATTGGAGGTAAAAGCTAAATGCCGCACACACTCTGTTCTTAAGGAGAGGAGGATTTTGCCTCCCTTTCCATTATTACGTATTTGAGTTTAACACAAATTAAAACCATTTTTACCAAATGATCTGATTCTCAAAATCTTTTAAAAATAATTTATTACTTTTTCTGCGTCTAATGAATCCGCTGAGGATGATGACGATAATTGCAATCGTAACTAATAATTATGGTATGCTTAACATATGCCAGACTCAGTTCTACTTGATTTATGAATACAAATCGTTTAACTTTGCTACACTACTCATTCCCACTTTGCAGATGAAGAAAAAGAGTTGTGGAAAGGTTAAGTTTCTTGTCTCAGGTCATGCAGCTTGTAAGTATGGATTGTGCATAATGACTATACACAGGAGAGTATTTGCTTATTAGGCATTTACTCAAAGAGAATTCAGAAAACCTACTAAATACAATGATGTGGGATTAGGATAGCTCTTTGCTTTTTTTTTAATCATTGCAGGCATCTACACGATTCCTCATTTTGAAAATTCAAGTTTTTTTTTTTTTAACGTTTATTTATTTTTGAGACAGAGAGAGACAGAGCATGAATGGGGGAGGGGCAGAGAGAGAGGGAGACACAGAATCCAAGCAGGCTCCAGGCTCTGAGCCATCAACCCAGAGCCCGGCGAGGGGCTCAAACTCACGGACCGCGAGATCATGACCTGAGTTGAAGTCGGACGCTTAACCGACTGAGCCACCCAGGCGCCCTGAAAATTCAAGGTTTTTAAAGTCTCTCCTGATGTGGTATTTCCATGTTTGTCCCTTCTATCATTTTCTTCTCTTTTTTCCACATTGATTTGTTCCATAAATATATATTGGGTGTCCACTCTATTGCAAATCATGTAGGACTGAGATAAATAAAAGACTTTTTCTTTACAAGAGTAGGTTGTTTTAACTCTATGAATGGTCACCTTTGGGAATTATAAGTTGTTTTTCATTCAATATATTTTTAAGTAGGTTTTTTTTTTGAGTGATATTGACAGGGAAGTCTAGGGTAAGTTAATAAGCAGGCAAAATTCTTTCTTTCTTTCTTTCTTTCTTTCTTTCTTTCTTTCTTTGTTTATTTATATATTTTTTTGCATTTATTTATTTTTGAGAGACAGAGTGCAACAGAGTGTAGCAGGGGAAGAGAAGAGAGAGAAGGAGACACAGAATCTGAAGCAGGCTCCAGGCTCTGAACTATCAACACAGAGCCCGATGTGGGGTTCGAACCCACAAACTGTGAGATCATGACCCGAAGCAGGCAAAATTCTTAACAGCACTTTACCGGCAAAGTATTCTAGGGAGAGGAAAATGTCTTTTCTTTATTCTGCCTTGCACTGTGTCCACTTTGCCCACATCCATAATTTGCTGTCAAAGAAACCTGCTGATGCACAAGATAAAGAAAAAGATGAAGCTGTTAACCACCCATTTCAGAATAATTAAACATTTTTCTCTCAGTGGTATTGCCTTAAAGTTGAAGCTGACTCTCAAAGAGGTAGGAAGAGTTTTCGAGGTGGCCTCTAAAATGTTCAATGCTATTCTACACACTTGGTAAAAATAATCTAGATGAATGTCTTTGTTGTTCACTTGTCTGTTTTTAAAATTTTCTCTGTTACAATAATGCCATAGAGAAATTATTCAGTCTAACAGATACTGGCCGATACTTATTTCTCAGGATTGTGTACAGCAGTATTCAGAAAGACAAAAATTCTAAAAAGTAGATCTACTTGATGATATAAACTACCTTATTTCTATCAATACTGCTACACTCTTGTTCTTTACTGTTTCCACCTCACCTCTCATAGAATTTCTAGTTAAAATAAAACAAAACCCCCCATATCCTTAATAAGAGAGTAGGGGAAGCATGTCTCAGTTCCTTATGAAGGCATGTGGAACTGAAGATATACATACTTTCTAAGCAGGAAGCTGGGACATTTGGTCCAGGATGTGGTGAACTACAGAGTTTTGGATCTAGAGGTGAAAAATGCGAGCCCTGGAAAACAAAGAATCCATTTCTCATAAAAGACCATCATAGTTTACTGCAAGACAAAAGTTGGCTAGTTGTCAGTTTCATTTATTACTGGTTTCTGGAAGCTATGTTAAAGTAGTCCATGTTTGAAAATTTGAAAGAATAGTCCAATTCAACTTCAAGATTAAAGATTTCCCCCTCCTCAAGATAACCCTTTATAATATTTATTCGACTTTAGTTTTTTCCTGTCGGCAAAACAAAAACTTGATGCAGAGTAAAGATAGAATACATTCGATTTAGATTTCATGCTTTTGTCTTCATCTTTGACCAGAGGTTAGTGATTCTGAACATGTTTTCCTGTTATTGAATAAGACCCACAAACCTAGGTGCAGTTGTATGATACCAACTTGAAAACCCCCTACCAATCAGTGGAAACCGCTTGATTGCACTGACAGAATTAGAAAGTGTTCCCTTGGCCAAGCGGCAGAGCTGGTTATTGAGAAGGAAACGAGACATTGCTCCATATAATGTGCAAATATGCTACTTCTCAGGCTTAAAAAGAATGCTTATTGTTTAAAAACTGAGGCTGTGTGGGATATGAGCAATCAGCTTGCTCACATAAAGGTGCCAGAGCCAGCAGAATTTTTCTGTTTTTGTTTTTGTTTCTTCTTCTCCCACTACATACTCATGGAGTCCGTTCTGGTTAGTAATTTGGGCATCTTCAGAATTTAAATTTCTAACTTTCCATAGAAGATTTAGCAGAGGATTTTTTTTTTTTTTTAAATCCAGGTGTCATTGGCTTTTAGCCCAACATATTTATGCCTCAAATGAACAGAGCATTTTAAAGATTTGTTCAAGGTTTTGAGGACAGGAAAGACAGAGTGCCTTTTAGCATTAAAGATATCTTTAAGTTTCTCATTTCCTGTCCCTGATGTGTTCACCTTCAATATTTCTTTCGTATCAACAGATTTCTGAATAGCTCTCCAATAGCATTCCATTTGAAATGGAATTGATTTTGTTTTGAGGCAGCTAACATTAGGAGCTAAGTGCATATTTCCTGTTTAATCATTTCAACTTCATTTCCTAAAAAATGAACACCCAGAGTATTTAACCTATTTGGTGGTGGGGAAAAAAGTACAGACCTTTGGCCCAAAGCCTAAAAAAAAACCCAATAAGAGCTCAAGAGGCAGCAGTTTGGGAAGCAGTTAAGTATGTAATTAAAAAACAAATCTAGAATCCTCAGACTGCATTAGATAAACTCTCAGGGTTTCTGAGGGTCAATGTTACAAGACATCTAATCCAATCACCCATTTTGGATTTGAATCCCATTATATCCATGCCAAGTGGTTGTATAATGCCTTATCATTGTGAGGACAGGGAACTTAGCACATCTCCCTAACTCTGATCACAAGGAAGATTTTCATTAGGTGGACTCCGAATCTATGTCATGGTAATTTTTACTAATTGGTTCTGGGAAAATCAGTGGGGGGGGGGGGCACACAAAACAAGTTCCAAATTCTATTCTACAGGCATTACACTTCCAAAGGCAGACTGACACCTCCAATTCTGTCAACAGCTCCTGCATTCCAGGTCTGTTGAACAGACTCCAATGTGTTTATGACAGTTTGTGACTATGGCACCCAATCTCAAACCCCTGCTCCAAGTTGCAGCCTGAGCAGAACACAGTCAGTCAGAATTTCTATCAGCCTTATTTCAAGCAGGGGATTCTAATTAAATAAAGCCCTTTGGTAACTCTGTTCTACAATTGAAACCTATCGAATGTTTTATCAACTACTAAATCTTTCCCACAACTATTTACTAGGTAATACTGCTACCAGTTTCCCCCCCACACACACGATACTAATAACAACTAACATTTTTCTCTGTTACTCTGTGCCAGGGATATTCAGCTGCTATCCGTACATTAGCTCACTTAAGTTACTATGAGTTAGCTATTATTATTACTCCCTTTTACTGATGCAGGAAGTAACTCTTAAGAAGAGTTCAAGGTGCTTGCTGAAGTTTATACTTCCAGTTATACAGGGAACTGATGGCAGAACTAGGGAATGGCCTCAAGCTCTTTAGTTGCATATAGAAAACATCTCATAATGAGCTGGCTTTTCTGGACTCAAGTGAAAGGCTGGTTGCATATTTCCATTGTATCAGTTTATATTGGCTTACCACCCTGATTGATCCAGATATTTTTGGATCCTGAGCTGGCAGCTGATACATTCATTCTCACCCTAGGTTTCAAGTCATCAGCATCAGCTTCTTTTCTAAATCTTATCCAAGATACTCACATAATGGTAATACCGGACAGGGCCAAAGTTAAGACAGACCCTCTGATGCATCATGCAAAGCCACCTCCAGGTCAACATCTATCCATTAATCAACAACTTTGGATAGTAGTACTCAACGACGTATGTGGCTTCATAATTATACTATTTTTCTAGCTGAAGATTTCTCAACTCTAATGTCACAACATACTGGTGTGTTGTAATCAACTGTGAGGTGTTTCATAACTAATTTGCTTCTTAACAAAATAGAGTGGATTAAAGATTACCACCAAATTAAAGCCACTCTCATTCACTGCCACTTTGTCAAACTTTCTTGAGTATGATAAATATGGTAGGGGTTAGAGCTAGCATGAGAATAATAGTGGATATGTCCTTGGGAGAGTGACAAATAGAAAACTCAACTCTCAAGTGGGTAGTGGTGGAAAAACAGATGATAAATGTTGCACTGGTCCACATTTTTCCATCTTGTTTACAAGGATTTAATGAGAAACTTTGTCAAATTCATTTAGAGTATTTTCTCTCTCCATTCCCATTGCCATGACCTTGTATCAGATTCTTATCCTCTCTTTCATATAGTATTAGAATGGATTTTTTACCTTTTTATTCTGAAAAAATATCAAGTGTATAGAAAAATGGAAGGAATAGTTAAAATGAACATCCATATACCAACCCATATTCAACACTTCAACTTATTTGTTTTATCTCTATTTATATGTATGCATTTTATTATCTGAACTACTTGCAAGTAAGTTGCAAGCGTCATGACAATCCCCCCTGTGGGACCAGTCATTTGCCTGCTTTATCTCTTCCTTGCTTTTCCTCTGAATTGTTCTGTATCTCATAGAGCCGGTGCCTGTAAACTACGTTTCCCATTCTCTCTGGCGACTGGGTTCTGTTTAGGTTTTGGCCAATGGGAAGCATTGGCTGGAGATAAGATGGTAAAAAAGAGAGAAGAAGACAGGATATTTCTACTTCCCTTGCTGTGTTTTGGGAAGTGTCTTTGGCAGTGTCTTTGTCTATTTCTGTCAAACAGCCCCTTTCTCCATGGTCCAATCTTCTACTGGAGAGCTCCTGTCAATTCCTGAACAGCCTTGGCTCCGGGGCTCTGATAACACCACTTCCTCCCATTGTTCCTCAAACTCAAGAGCTTTCTGCCTTTGTTAATCCCTGGACTGCCTCTTTTTACGTTTGCCCTTTTAATTCTTCCAACACCTTTTTAACCAGTTCCCTGTATTGAATCCCCTCTTATGAACTCTCTTGTGGGTTCTATTTTCTTTTTCTCTTTTCTTTCCTTTTCCTTTTCTTTTCCTTTTCCTTTTCCTTTTCCTTTTTCCCCCCTTTAAGGTGTGCACTTTATCCAATTGGTCTCATGTCAGTGTATACCTAAAACCTGGCTGCCTCCGTGCCTCAACTCCACTCCCAGGGAAACCGAAAGCCTTTATATATCTCAGGTTGAGAGGGCAAGGAGGAGAGCCATGATGGCAGACCATCCAAAATAAAACAAAAAGAACAAGTATTAAGACGAAGATTAAAACATTTTGCACTATCTAATTTATACAAACGCAATGCTATCACCTTCCCCTGTGTGGACTCAGGCAAGGACTGGCCCTTCTCCTTAGGGAGAAATGGGGTGTCTTTGGGGGGAAGGCACGGGGACTTCCTGTAACAACGCATCCCACGATATTTGGAATGACTATTAAAAAAAAGAACAGCATACATTCAAAGTCCCCAGCCACATTGTAGAACTTGGGGGATGCTCGCTCCGACCAACTGCTGTCCCCTTCACTGTTTCAGTTTTAAAATCCTGAATCAAGCTCCACCCCCACCCCCAACACTAAAAACCAAAGGACAAAACACACAACATAAACAAAACCAAGGCAAATAAAGCCATGCCAGTTTCATCTTGTTTTCTTCGCAAGTTAGGTTTTGTCAAGAAAGGGTGTAAGGCACAAAACTAACAATAGTCTGCCTAACTGCCTCTGCGGTGGCCGTTGGAGGGGCCGGACTCGGCATAATCCTGCTTCCTGACCCATGTCTGCTGGAAGGTGGGCAGTAGGGGCCAGGATGGAGCCACCGATTCACATGGAGTGCTTGCGCTCAGGCGGTGCCATGATTTCGAGCTTCATTGCTCAGGTTGCCAGGGCGGGGATCTGCATTCCATCAGCGACGTCAGAGTACATGGTGGTGCCACCAGACTGCACCCTTTCGGCGTAGAGGTCCTTGAGGATGTTGCTGTCACGTTTCTTGATGGAGTTGAAAATAATTTCGTGCATGCCACAGGACTGCATGTCCAGGAAGGAAGGTTGGAAGAGCGCCTTGGGGCAGCGGACCGTCTCGTTGCCAGTGGTGATGACCCGCGGGTCTAGCAGCTCCTACATCACTCTTCTCCAGGGAGGAGCTGGAAGCCGCGGTGGCCATGTCCTGCTCGAAGTCCAGGGCGAGAAGTCTAGGGGAGGGCGTAGCCCTTGTAGATGGGTGCAGTATGGGTATAGGGGACCCAGTCCCTGGAGTCCACCAGGATGCCGGGGTACAGCCAGACGCGTGCAAGGATAGCACGGTCTGGATGGCCACATATACATGACTGGGGTGTTGAAGGTCTCCAACATGATCTGGGTCTCCTCTCACGGTTGGCTCTAGGGTTCAGGGGGACCTCGGTCAGCAGCATGGGGTACTCCTCGGGGGCCACATGTAGCTCATTGTGGAAAGTGTGGTGCCAGATCTTCTCTATGTCGTCCCAGTGGGTGAAGATACCATGCTCGATGGGGTACTTCAGGGTCAGGGTGCCCCTCTTGCTCTGGACCTCATCGCCCATGTAGGAGTCCTCTTGGCCCATGTCCACCATCACGCCCTGGGGCACCCCACGATGTAGGGGAAGACAGCTTGGGGGGGCATCATCACCTGTGAAGCAGGCCTTAGCACCTGCTGTAGCCGTTGTCTACCAGGAACACAGTGGGGTGGTCTTTCAGTGAACTGGTGATGGTGTAGACTGAGGCGTAGCAGCTGAGGCGCTGGGGTGGCCAGGGGTAGGGGCTTATGCTCATGGGATGGACTCTCACTGGGGTCGCAAGTTCTGTTTTCTTGATTCTGAATACCACAGCCTTTAAATTCTTTGACAAACTTCTCCTAAAAATAAGTGTTCTATCAACCTCAACACCATTATCACTTAAGAAAACTAATAATAACTCCCTAATATCATATAATACTCCAGTCCATATTAACATTGCCTTGTCTCCAAAATACTTTTTATAGGATTTCTTCAAAGTAATGCAATGTTAAATCATTGCATTTGATTATTATGTCTTTTTTAGCTTCTCCTAATATAGAACACTTCCAGGACTTTTTTTTTTCCCCCTCTATGACATTGGCTTTTTGAGATCCAAAAGTTGTCTTCTAGAATTTTCCACATTCTAGATTTTTTCTGACTTTTTTTTTTCCTTTTTGCTGCTGCTGGACTAATTTCTAAACTTCCTTCATTATTTTATAATCTGGAAGTTAGGCATAAAGGCTTGATTAAATTCAAGTTAAATTTTTTTGGCAAGAATGCTTTTTAGATGTTGCTATTTATTTCATATTGTGTCACAACAGGAAACAACATTATAGGATGTCCCACTATGAGTGATGAAATGTTTAATCACTTAAATAATATTATGACTACTAGATTTCATAAGTAGTCAATTATAAGGGTATTTGCCACTTGTGCATTTTGTTTTTGGCACTTTGTAGCCCTGTATGATACCTAACTGAATGCTAGCATTCTATTTCTATTATATTTTAAGCTTATGCTTCATATATATAGCTTAGTGTGACCTATGTAATTTCTATAGAATTGGAGATTATATGTGTTCTGTGAACATTTGTGAAATGAATGGCCAGCCATGAGTATCATAGCAGTGTGATTGCTTGCTTTTATATCCTAGGTCTTTATTTACTGATCTCTTTCTTTTTTACTAGTCTCTTTTACTCTTAGCCTTTACATCCAGTAAAAACAAACAAACAACAACAAACCACAGTGAAATAGAAGTGGGTTAGGACTAAAGTCAACTTTAGTTGACTCAACATTCAAATTAGTTGACTCAGCATGTCTGAAAATGAACTCATCATCTTTCCTACCAAACTTGCTCTTCTCCCTTTATTGCTTAACATGGTGATTAGCATCATTCGATGGCACCAACTGCCAACTGAGGATGTATCCTTGACCCCCGACTGTCATTCACACTCCGTATCTAATTATTCCCCAAGGTGTGTCCATTTTGCTCTCCTCAATAACTTGAATCTTACCACCATTACTCAAGTTCAGTTTTTCACCAACGCTTCTGTAGACTACTTCAAAAACTGCCCTCCTTGCTTCTAGGCTCACACCCTCAAATCTTTCTTCCACATTACTTTCAGAAAGTTCATTCTGATATGCAGATTTTCTCATTTCATTCTCCTGCTTAAAATCTTTTAATTGCTCTCCATCACCTACAGGATGCAAGGCCTTCCATATCAAGGTGCCGTTCAGCTCTCCAGTCTCACATCTTGATGCTCTGTTTCTTGAACCTTCCACACCGATGCTCACACATCACAGTTCCACAACAGACTGTGCTTTCTCATCTACACACTTGTACCCACGCTATTCTTCCACCCTGAAATCTCCTTCCATGTCGTGCTCACCTGGTTACCTCTGCTCATGCCTCAAGTCTCAGCTAAAGAGATATCTTTATGTGAATCCTTCCCTGATGCTCTCAGGCAAATTATTCTTGAATCCCAGTACCTAGCACAGTGCTGGTACAAGGAAGTGAGCAATACTTCTTTCCAGCCCCCTGAAGGGGGTACTCAGTCCTCAAAAGGCTTTCCCTGATCCTTCTTTCAATCTGAGTTGATTCCTCTATCCCTTTTAATTGCTCTCTCAGTAAAATTTTCCTTATTTTCCTAGACTCACGATGACTGGATATAAATATAAAGATATTAAAAATATAAAAAACATATCCCCAAAATCTCAAGGCTTGAAGCAGAGATCCTTAGGTCAGCATCGAGGCTCCTGCCTAGGCCTATAGAGAAAGCCTGGGGACAGAAGTCTAACGAGGCCACAGAAATCATCAGGCCAGAGTATGTCACCACCAGGAGTGAAGGGCCAAGATCCAAATTGGGATGCGGGAACCACAGCAGGGCTAGAGCCGCAGGAATCCCACTGCGCCCCTCTTTTTCATCTCTCTTTGGGGCTGTGAGGCCGGTGATGAATCTAGAAGTTTGTAGTTTGTAGCAGCCCTATGAAATCACAAAACAAGGCTGATAATAGTTGTATAAGAAGGAAGACTGGGCATTGGTCTTGAATTGTGGTACATTAAATAACCATTTCTTTTTCTTGAATGAATCACTCTGTTTTTCTGCATCTTTTAGAGCATAGGCAAATGAAAAAACAGGGACCTAAGAAAGAATAAAAATAAACCAATGATGAATTTTAATAAGCCCAATTCAGAAGAATGCAAATACTACTGCATGAATCTGGATAGGAGAAGGAAAAATGTTTTAAAAAGTGATTCTACAAAGAATGATAAAAATAGCAGTATAATGTATGGGAAAATGTTACACATGGAAAATAAGAAACCACTCTCCTAACTTCCTTATTGGCTTAGTATCTGATAATCATGTCATTTTTCTTCCCAAAATTCTCCAATGCTTTCCTAATATATTTGGAATAAAATCCAAAAAACCTTAGTGTGACCTGCAAAGTCCTGAGATCTGTCTCCTGTCCACATTTCCAGCTGCATTTCACACCTCTCTTCTCTGTCACTGGATTCTAACCACACTGGCCTTCCTTCTGTTTTTCAAATACACTAAGTCCCTTTTTTCCTCAGGGTCTTTTGAAGGTATTTCCCCCTCTTCCTGGCATGGTCCTAATCCCCTGCCCCCGATCCTGTGCCAGCTTCTCCTCTGAGCTGTACTTCTCCCCACAGCCCTCAAAACCCTTTCCCTGATCCCTCTTCCCATCTAAATTAGCCTCTAACCCCATTAATTTCTCTCTTAGACAAATTTTCCTTTATTGCACGAATCAAAATTTGTAATCATATATTCATCTGTGTGGTTATTTGTTTGATATTTGAAATCTTCATAAGTGTAGGAACCATGTCATTTTGCTTAATGCTAGACAGTAGGTGGGGCACCTGGTGGCTCAGTTGGTTGACTGTCCAACTCTTGATTTTTGGTTCAGGTCATGATTGCATGGTTCGTGAGATCAAGTCTCTTGTCTGGCTCTGTGCTAACAGCAAGGAACCTGCTTGGGATTCTCTCTTCCCCTCTCTCTGCCCCTCTACCACACATGCTCTCTGTCTCTCTCAATATAAATAAATATTTTATTTTTAAAATTTTTTTTAATATTCCTTTATTTTTGAGAGAGACACACAGAAAGAGAGACAGAGAGACAGAGCATGAGCTGGGGAGGGGCAGAGAGAGAGGGAGACACAGAATCCAAAGCAGGCTCCAGGCTCTGAGCTGTCAACAGAGAGCCAGATGTGGGGCTCGAACTCACAGGCCGAGAGATCGCGACCTGAACTGAAGTTGGCCGCTTAACCTACTGAGCCACCCAGGTGTCCCAGTAAATAAACATTTTTTTTTAAAAAAGGCCTCTAGGGCTTCGACTTAGGACATAGATATATATTTTAAAGTGCCCCAGATGCGTGTAATGTTCAGGTAGACTTGAACTCTAAAAAAAGCTGGTAAAAATGGTGCCATATGCTGTTCTGGGGCTTATTCTAAAGCCAAAGGAACAGCCTTATCCCCAACCCCAAGCCAGTTACATATGCAGAATACTGTGCAAGAGAGAGAGGAGAACGAGAAGTTACCAGGATCTCAGTGTTCATCATCTGAGGTTGTCCCCCACCACGACTGAAAGAGAGCTATTTGTGCTTTCTACCCAAACTCTGCCAAGCTCAGAGGGGAGGTGGGCTCTAATATTGTGTGTAAATATCACAGTCTTGTTGGAAGACCCCAGGTGGACATCTGCTTAGGCAGAGGACATGTTGACTTACCCAGCCTCTGCTCATGCAGGGCGACAGAGGATGGGACACGGACGGACGGCAAGGCAAAGGTAGAGGGTGAGAGGGAGGGGCCTGTGCTGCCACCGTTTGGCCTGCATTTCCCACGCACCTTGAAATATCACACCAGTATCATTAAGCTGAAGTCTTTGGGCTATTGCTCCCCGCCCAGAGAGAGAAAGGCTGGCTGAGGGAATCCTAACAGTTGCGGGGGTGGGGGTGGGGGGGGTGAAATGTTGGTGAGGAGAGCTGAGGAGGGGTGAGGAGGGTCAGCAGAGTGGACCCCCAGAGCAGGGCCGTGGGGAAGCACTGACAGCCTTTTGAAGAGCTCTCACGGATGCCCTGTGAGGGAGCCAGAGGATTTTGAGGTTAGTTCAGCATTAGGCAGAAAAGAAGTAGGAGATAGCAGACAGGGGAGCTTAAGAGCAGCCAGCTGTGTGAGAGGCCGTCATCCCTTGTCAACTCCTTCTCGGCACAACGGAGTAGCCAGTGTAAGGTTCTCAATCCTGGCTGCTTGGTAGCATCACCTGGGAGCTTCTAAAATTATTGCTACTCAGACCTCACCCCCCAGACCCCTCACCTCGAGTCTGACTGACTCAAATACCCATGTTACATTACCTCCCAAAGACATGGTGCAGGGCATCTCCCTTTCAGAGCCCCTCTCCCATATGGGGCACCAGTCACCCATCAAAGGTGAGCCAGAGCCCAAGGCCTGCCTTCAAGCCCAAGCCACTAGCCACGGGTTCCTGCGCTGAGTGGAAACGTATGACACCATAGACACAAGCAAGCGGGAGAGATTACAAAGTAAATTTAAGAGAGTGCAAGAAAAACATGACAAATGAAAGTCGTACAGTGAGAGAATGGGAGGGTCGCCTGGAGGCTCCTAGGGCTTATTTTGCATGTGCACAAGGAGTGAGTTATTAGCGATAGCGACAATAGGGCTTTCTCAGAAATGGAAGATGCCTTTTACTAAAAGAGAAAGTAAACATTACTTAGAACAAATCTCATATCATACCTTAATGTTTACAAAGGAGACAGAGGGAGAGAGGGCAGGAAAGAACAGATTTCCCAGGGGAGGAAATTGCAATGAGAACAAGTAATCTGGATCAAGCCAGAGCATGTTTGAACAAAAAGAATACCCGAGGACAGAGGAAACTCTAAGGATAAGATAGGATTTTACAGAGCAGGAACCCCTACTAGATGGATTTTAGACTGTTTTAAAGTGGCGAATGTAGTCAAATGCCAGAGCAAGAGGTTCTATAAATGAATGCTATTTCCTACAGGTTTTGATGCTTGAAGGCTTTTCCCAAGTTCAGAATAAATATTTTTAAATTAAAGACAACTCTAACCTCCAATTAGGGGAATGGTTAAGTAAATCATAGTGGACAGCATGAGATGGAATAGTACGCTACCTTTAAAAGTGGTTCAGATGACGGGGTGCCTGGGTGGCTCAGCTGGTCATGTGAGTCTTGATTTTGCTTGATTTTGGCTCAGGTCTTGATCTCGTGGTTTGTGAGATGGAGCCCTGGGTCGAGCCCTGCGTCAAGCTCCACACTGACAGCACGGAACCTGCTTGGGATTCTCTCTCTCCCTCTCTCTGCCCCTGCCCCTCCCCCTCCCCCGCTGGTGTGCTCTGTTTCTCTCTCTCTCAAAATGAATAAACATTAAAAAAAACGATGCAGATGACATAAACCCAGGATAACACAGACTGATTAGGTTTAAAGAAACAAGACACAAACTATGTGTGCTTACAACTCTGTGAAAAATGTGAACTTTCTTGTATACTTCTTTGCTGCCAATTTCTAAGTTTTAATCAATGAGTATATATTATTGTAATACTCAGAGAATCAAAAGATAAATATTATTTACAATCTTATAGTCCTCTTTCATGTTTCATATCCTTTTTGTTTCCCACCTATGTGCTCACAGAAGGTACTTTTGACACCACTGCTAGGTTCCTGGCTATTTATCTCTCCCTAGGCTACAAACACTGCTATTTATGTCTCGGGCTTCCTTCTCCCAGTGCTGAGCTGCCAAGCATTTTATTCCTCCAATGGCTTTTTTTCTGAAGATACCATATCAACTTCAAGGCAGTTTCTTAGAATACCCTGACTGCTAGGTAGGCATCCTCCAATATTTAGCACATATTGTTTTCCATACAGTATGTATTAATTTTCTATTGCTGAGAAACAAATTAGTACAAACATGGTGGCTTAGAATAATTCTTTCATTATCCCATGGTTTCTGTGGGTCAGGAGTCCAGGTATGCATTAATCGAGTCTTCAGCTCAGGGTCTCTCAAGGCTGCAAAGTATCGACCAAGGCTCTGAGGCTCAGGGTTTTTTTCAAGGTCAGTTTTTGTTGTTGTTGTTTGTTTGCTTGTTTGATTGTCTTGCCAGGATTTGGTCTTTTTGAGATTTTGGGACTGACCCCCCCCTTTCCAGCTGTTTATTGGTTAAGGATTACTCTTAGCATCTAGTGGCTACTTCCATGTGGCCCTCTCACAGTATGTCCACTTACTTCTTCAAGGCCAGTGGAGAGTAGCTGCTTTTGCTTTGTGTATCTTTTAGAGGCTCACCTGATTAGGTAAGGCCCACCCAAGGTAACCTTTTGATTAGCTCAAAGTTGACTGAATAGAGTCCTTGTTTATACCTGCAAAATCTCTTCTCCTTTGCCCCATAATTTAACCTAATTATGAGAGTGTTGTCCTCTCATATTCAAATTACATAGAGTGGTGTATACCAGGGGATGGAAATCTTGGGGTCCGTATTAGAATTTTGCCTACCACAAGATTACAGGGGTGAATTAAGGGTGCTACAAATATTGGATTAGAATTTATTTAAAATATATTTTAACTGAAATTAATAATAAAAATAACACGCTCTTAATATATTACATGCCATTTTTTGCACATATTTCAACATTGTCTTGCCATTTGTGTTTGCTTAAAGAATTTCCCAAGAATGTAACGTACGCTTACTTTACAAAAAGAAGCACCATTTGCAACAGTTATCTCTGGTAATCTGGATTTCCTTGAAACTGTAGAACCAATGAAGGAATAAAAGAATCAACCAAGTAACCAAACACAGCCTGGAAATAAATTGGAGACTGAGGAGAATAAAGGGATATTTATGGCTTTTCATACGGGGCGGGGGGGGGGATGGCATTTCAGACTTCCTTTGAAACAGAAAAGTCCTGCTGTTAAAAAATTGAAAAATTTTCAGAAGCATCTACTGAGGTAGGGTGGGGGTATGTGATGTGTGTCGAGGCAGTGAAAGTTGATATTTCCTGGCCCTGTCTGGGGTTAAGAGACTGCCTGCTCTCTTACCTCATAGCCAAGTAGCTCTCCAGTATTTCCAACCCAGCTGGGAAAACAGCATTGGCTAGCACTTTTATGGTGCTTACTGTGTGGGGGGCATTGTTCAAAGCTCTTTTTATGTAGTAACTCGCTGAGTCTTTCCAATAATTCTGCGAGGTATGTGTACTATTACTATTATTATTGCAGGTTGAATCCATTTGCATGTTTTTATCTTCATCTTTTCTGCTTGGCTGCTCTATTCTACTTTTCTTTGCAACACTGTAGTCCCTGCTCCTCATTCTCTTTCTCGCATCAGCCATTTTGTGCAGCCACTGGTCTTGTGGCTAACTTTCTTGCCTGTTAGCGTTTAATACTTGTGTGACAAACCTTTCCATGGTCTCTGCTAGTACTCAATCTCTTCCATGCTCACTATAATTAGATGAGAGCCGCATTCCTTTATGTTTCTTGGAATGGCCGTGTGGACAGTGCAGTCTCCCGAACATTGGCCATCATTCCCAATGGAATAGATTTTAGAGCATTTTGCTCGAAAAATCTTGATCTAAATCTTGGTTGCAGGTGGCTGAAACCCAAGTCAAATGACCTAAAGCATAAAATAATATATTCATTCTCGTAGATTTTAAGGGTAGTGAAGGCTCGCAGAAGTGAGCTCACAGGAGCAGCTCAAGAAGATACAGTAGCTCATAGAACTTTAGGCATCAGAGTCTCAGAGACAAGAACTGTGGACTCCTTTCTTGACTCTGGCCTCTGCTTGGCTTCATGCTGCAGCATGGCCCTCTCCACACGGCAGAGAAGACTGTCATCACTAGCTCCAGAGCTGCCTCATCTCCTTTTATCCAACACCACAGCAAGAGGGCTTCTTTCATCGAACATCTGAGTGTCACTCACAGGGAAAGGTTCCGATTGGCCTACTTTGGGAGGCTTGTGATTGGCCCAGCCCATGTGAACTTCCCATTTGTTTCAGAGGTAGAGGTGAGCTATGCCTGTAGGTTCACTGGGAGAATTGGAGCTTCCCAAAGGAAAGCGGGCTGTGTTTCAGAGGGGATGGGGAATCATGCTAGGTGGCAAAACCTCTAGCTGCCACTGACCAATAGCAGTAGAGAGATCTTCAAATACAACTTAGCCTCCAATAAAGTGTCTAAATAATTTTCTCCCTAACACTCAGTTTTCATCTGGGTGACATGATTTAAGATATGGTTTACGCTTGGGGCGCCTGGGTGGCGCAGTCGGTTAAGCGTCCGACTTCAGCCAGGTCACGATCTCGCGGTCCGTGAGTTCGAGCCCCGCGTCAGGCTCTGGGCTGATGGCTCGGACCCTGGAGCCTGTTTCCGATTCTGTGTCTCCCTCTCTCTCTGCCCCTCCTCCCTTCATGCTCTGTCTCTGTCTGTCCCAAAAATAAATAAAAAATGTTGAAAAAAAAATTAAAAAAATAAATAAATAAATAAAAACTTACACGGTTTTAAAAAAAAAAAAAAAAAAAAAAAAAAAAAAAGATATGGTTTACGCGGAATGCAAACTGTAGAACACCATTCAGCAAGCAAATCACAGTGCTGCCCAAGCCATATTGGGCTTTATGATGGTGCAAACCCATAAATTAAAAATTGCTGGGAATCAGTGGAAATTTTCTGTACAGGGACAGGAAGATCTCAACCCCAGGAGGGAGAAAGCTAAAAGAGCTGGCACAAGGAGCCAGAGTAGGGTCTCGTTGAGCCCCAAGTTAGCATTTGCTATATTACTGTTTAAGATGATGATGTTTACATCGGATATAGCACACCATTGTCTGGAGAATGCAGAGCTTGATGGGAGATGTCAGAATGCCACTTGAGTAGGAGACTGAAGGTGGCTCAACAGTGGCAAGTGTACTTTTTGCCATTGTCAGGAATCAGCAAAAACAGCCAGTACATTCTGTGCACCATTACTGGTTTTGCTATAATTAACAATCAAGGGTTTGGAGGGAACTAAAGAAAGGGAATGAGGTAGGAGTGGGAAAGGGGGAAGAGGCATTCATGAAATACTTTACTAATTTGAATTTGGGAAAAGAGTTTTGGGTTTTTCTTATAGGACCACACCTTTAAAGCCTTCATCTGGGTAAAATCAAGATGAAATATTTGCTGACTGCTTATGCCCTATGGGGCGGTGGGATGTTCTTTCTAAGAGCTTCTGAAATCTTCTTTTCAAGGAAGTCTCTGTTATAAAAAAGACAATAAGATGTTTGTAGTTTCCTCCCTTCCTCCCTTCCTCCCTCCCTTCCTTCCTTTCTTCCTTCCGTCCTTCCTTCCTTCCTTCCTTCCTTCCTTTTTTCTTGGTAAATTCTAGCTGATGGTAGTTCAGAACCATGCTTTGTGTTGTTTAGTTTTCTTTTATGCAGAAATGCAATGCTTGGACATGTCATGAACTTAGCAAAGAAAAAGAATATGCTTTTAAAAGAATTTGGTACCCCAAATTTGGAACCCAGAAAATTGGAATCTATGAGGAATGCACATCTAAATCTTTAACTTGGCACCTCCAGGGGGTTGTGGGTGGGAGTGGGGTGGGGGGATGTAATTCAAATACCAGCCTGGAGGAATCATTTCGATTACGATGTAAGAAATGTAAGAAGTTATTGTAATGAGGTCAGTTCTGGTCCTTATGTTATTAGCCGACCAGTGAGGATGCAGATGAGGTGGAACAGAAATTAATTAGAGTATTATGGGGGCTTTACAATCTAAGGTATTCAGAAACTGAGCAAAACTAGGTCTGTGTTCTTAAAAAAAAGATTATAGAGAGACCTTATTAAAGCACAGAAGGCTCAGCTATTTAAGATGGTGACATACATAGAGGCAGGAATGTGCAAAGAGAAGCTGAAAGGCAGCCAGGCCCTGAAGGAATTTCAGTGGAATTTCTTCACCGGAGGAGTAGTTAATAAATAGAGCAGATTTCTAAGGGCAGAAACTAGAGCAGCTACTACAAATAGTTTTTTTTTTTTTTTTTTTTAAAGGAAGGGAGTGATAGGAAGTTAGAGAGGAAAATGTTGAAACAAAGAAAACAAGTCTTTTAGCTAGCAATCCCGGCCACCTCCCATGCAAAAATGTCTGCTCCCTGACATTGAGACTGCTGTATCATTTAATAATCATAAAACACACTGTGGAGTTGGCCTTGGGTGTTAGTTTTAGATTAATGCTAGATATCATTAAGAACTGCATGTAATATAATACTTTTCCAAAGTCTGAAAGACCATTTGCTTTGTCTTGCTGCCAGCATTTCTGCTATTTTCCATTGCACAGAAGGACAGAATGGAGGGCTAGAAATCCTTTTGTGCTCTGGGATGGTCTCTACTCCCGCTTTGATGTGTCCCTCATAGTCTGATACAGGAAGCCTTCTCTGGGGCAGTTTTAATATAACGTGTGCTTATGAATCCAAGGCTCTGATTCTTTTATTTCTATTCTCGATCAGGTAGGTTGGGATGGTTACTAGCTCATTGTGCACAGGGCTCTTATTCTTCAGATTGTCAAATGATGACAAAAAGGGAATGGGTGTAAGTGCGTGTATCTTTGGGCCAACATGTCTGCAACTTCATCAATATGCAGATTTCTTCCCGCCTCACCAATCAAAAAATTTTTTTACCAAGATTCAACTTGGCAAAAACTAACTTTAGAATTTGCCAATTGATTCATAGGGTTGGAACTGTTAGCTGTGATTCTGTTCTCAGTTCTCTATGTGGGTCCCTCTCACTATCCATGAAAACTGAAAGAAATATTTACCCCCAACCTTCAGATTTCATGGCAGAAGGATTCTGTCAGGGCAGCAGCCCCTGATTTATGGGGAGGCTGACAGGTGTGTGGGATGACTGGTGTTGCCACACGGCAACACTTCCCAGACCGTGGGCCTCATGATCCCCTCGGATGTCAGTAGAGGTGCAGATTCCTGGGCTCCATGCTCAGACCTACTGAAATAGAATTCCTGAGTTCGGGACCTATGGATCTGCAATTGTTTTTCAGTCACACGGGTGATTCTGAGACCTGTAGGCCCAGAGGACTGGGACTTGTAATTTGAAGGAGAAGACATGACAGAGGCTAAGTAGGAAACCTTATGGATATTTGCTTTCATTTCAGCTTTCATTTCCCAAACATTGCTGGGAAGAGCAATGGCAGGGGTCACAGTGGGTCCAGAGCAGCAGCGATTTGGGGGTAACAGGCAAGCAGGATATGGAATCATAAAATCTGTACAGGAGTAGACAGGGGCCAGGTGACAGGCTCGCATTCTGGGAGTTTATTAGAAAATAGAAAATAAGTGATGAATGGAACATTCTGATATCCAATGTATATTGGAGATCGTTGATGGTAAATCTGGCTGACTCAAGCTCAAAACAATATACTTGCACATGGAAGGAAAAGCTGTAGCGTGAGCTAGCCCCGGAGGAATTGAAGGTATGGCTGGCGATCTCTCTTGCAGTTCCCTTGGCTGAGAGAGGGCATGGTACCTCTATCAACCATCCCCCTGTCTGTACCAATGGAAAAGAGGGATTCCCTTGAAGGAACTCAGGATGTACTCGCTGAAAGTAAGATTGTAAAATGGAGTGGATGTGAGGCAGTCAAAATAAACTACTCTTTCAACCAAAAAGCAAGAAGCAAACCAAGGAGAGTCAGTCTTATTCTGTGAATAGCCAGCAGTCAGAGGCCCTCCAGTAAGCAGGATGAGGTGGGTGGTCAAAGGGCCAGATTAAAATCAGGAACTTCATAAGAACTGCAGAAAGAGATAGAGTTAGCTGGAGGGCAGGTACTCTGCAGTTAAAGGGAGACTTGTCAATGTTAATCTGCTTATAAAAGATGGAGGGTGCTGGCCTTTGCTCCTCTGCCAATAGACTCTTCCCAATCTGTGATAGTTCCACTTTGCGAGCCCGCCCCCGGCAGGGGTTCCCTCCGCTGTGCAACCTTCACTTCTGCTTGGTTCCCAGCGGAGATACTGCTCAACGTCTTTCTTGCCTCCTCGGCCACCGCATTTCTCCATGTTTCCATGGGGGCTGTTAAATTGCCAGGGCTTTTCACTCTCTTGCCTATTCCCCTCTGGGCCAACCTTGCTAGACTTAGGGGATACCGTGGCTTAGGCCAGCTAGGCCAGTGCCATGATTGGTTAAATAGGCCTTTGTGGATTGGCCTGGGAATCACACCACTATTTATAATAATTTTTTTTTTTCCTATGGGGAAATTCTTTGAGTTCCAAACACCCCATTGACTGGTGACCTTTTAGAACACAGTTCTATCTAGGCTCCACAGTGGGGTGAGATCACTAGGAGTTGTCAGAGCCAAGCTGGGAACAGCAAACCAAGGCCAGGCCAAGCTGGGGTTAGATGGTGAGCTCACAGCAGAGAGATTTCAAAGTCAAGTAGAGATTTGAATGCCTAAGTGTGTGGATGAATCTAAGATTAACCTTGCTGGGATAAGGGTCGGGCAGGGAGAGGTTGGGTGACATGATAAGCAGACCAGGTGAGGTAAACCAGGGTGAGTAAAATGTGCTGTGGGGCTAGAGATGTACATTGGCATTGCCTTTGTTATCTCACCCCCCTCATGGGGCCTGACTGCTTTGAAGTGGGAAACTTGGCCACTGTTCTCTCACTGAATAAATAAAGCACAATCCCTAGGGATCGGAGGCAGGGAGAGCTTATCAAGAGCAATGACTTGGGCTGTTGGTACATTTCTGTCATTACCGCTTCCTCCACCCAGATCCCTCTGGCTCATCACTCAGATTCCCTGTTGCTGCTTCTTTATCTCTTGGTTCCTCTTTCCCTCTTCCTTTTCTTCAGTGCAACAGCACCAGTTTTCCAGCCTCTGTGCCTCTGTAACCATACTCTCTGCTTGCCCCACTGCAATGATGAATTGAGCTGCAAGGTAGGGCTTGGACTTCAGAGCAACTCCCCTACTTCTGCAATGGATTTCATCACCTCCTGCCTATTTGCAAATGTGCTTTCTCTCTCCTGCATCACCACCCACTGGAACGTAAATTAAAATAAAAACATATAATCTCTTCCACTTAGAAATTAGCCATACCTTGACCCTACATTTCTCCCCAGCTGCTGTCCCATATCTCTGTCTTTTTATAGCAAATTCCTCAAAAGAGTTGGTCTTCTCAATGTTCTCGAATTCTTCTTGCATTTTCTCTCTTCCTTTTCACTTAAAGCTTTATTGAGATGTAGTGTACATGCCATAAAATTCACACATTGAAAACACTCAGTGATTTTTAATATATTCAAGTTGTCAACCATGACTGTAATCAATTTTAGAATATTCTCATCACTTCAAGAAGAAATCCTTTACCTAATTGGTCATTTCTCCCCATTTTCCTCAATTCACCTTCAGGCCCTAAACAACCCCTAGTCTACTTTCTGTTCCTATAGTTCTGCCTATTGTAGACATTTCACATAAATAGAATCACACAATATGTGGTCTTTTGTGACTGGCTTCTTTCACTTAGCATATTTTAAAAGCTCATCTATATTGAAGCATGTATCTGTATTTCATTTCTTCTTATGGCCAAATAATATTCCATTGTATGGATATGTCCCATTTTATTTATCTATTTACCAGTTAATGAACATGGGGTTTGTTTCTGTTTGGGGGCTATTACGAATAATGTTGCTATGAACACTCACATACAAGTTTTTGTGTGAGCATATGTTTTAATTTCTTTTTTATTTCTCAAGGTTTTGTATGAATAAATAATTTACATACCTAGCAATGGAATTGCTGGGTCATATAATAAATCTATGTTTGACATTTTGAGTAGTCGCCAGACTGTTTTCCAACATGCTGCACCATCTTACACTCCCATCAACAATGTACAAGAGTTTCAATTTCAACAGTTGTAGCCATCACTTGTTTGTAGTCTGTCTTTTTATTATGCCATCCTAGTTACTAGGAAGTGGTACTGACTTACGTTTGATGTAATGATGGCTGACGGCTAATGATTTTGAGTATCCATTCATGTGTTTATTGGTCATTCATATATGTTCCTTGGGGAAATGTTTATTCATATCCTTTGTCCATTTTTTTAAGTTTATTTATTTTTTTGAGACAGAGATACATGGGGAGGGGGGACAGAGAGAGAGGGAGAGAGAGAGAATCCCAAGCAGGCGCTGTACCATCAGCGCAGAGCCTGATGCGGGGCTCAAACTCGCCAACCATGAGGTCATGACCTGAGTCAAAACTGAGAGTCATATGCTCAACAGATTGAGCCACCCAGGTGCCCCTCCTTGGCCCAATTTTTAATTGGGCTGTCTTTTTCTTATTGAGTTGTAAGAGTTCTCTATATATCCTATACATTAGTTCCTTGTAAGATACATGATTTGCATTTATTTGTTTCCATACCGTGGCTTGTCTTTTCTTTTTCTTAATGATGTTTTCTGGAGCACAGAAGTTTTTAATTTTGATGAAGTCCAATTTATCTATTTTTTATTTTGTTGTCTATACTTTTGATGTCATATGAAAAGAAGCTATCCCTTAATGTAATCAAATTTGTTCCTATGTTTCTTTTAAGAGTTTAGCGGGTTTTGATTCATTTAGTTTTTTACTTATTTTGAGTTAATTTTTGTATACAATGTGAGGTAGGTGTCCACCTTTATTCTTTTGCATAAAGATATCCAGTTGTTCAGTACAATTTGCTGAAAAAAAAAAAAACATAATTGTCTTTACACCCAGATGAAAATCAATTGACTCTGGATTTATTGGTTTATTTTCAGAGTCTTGGTCCTATACATATATATATATACACATATATAGGTATATATATGTAAACATACGTGTATGTATGTATACATACATACATATGTGTATACATACACATACATACGTGTATGTATACATATATATGTATACATATATACATGTATATCCTTTTAGAAGTACTGTACTGCCTTGTTTTAAGTTTTGAAATTGAGATGTAAGAATCCTCCAACTTTGTTCTTTTTCAAGATTGTTTTGGCTATTCTGGATATCTTGAATTTCTTTATTAAATTTAGTATCAGCTTATCAATTTCTAGAAAGAAGTCACCTGAGATTTCAATCGAGATTGCACTGCACCTGCAGACAAATTTGGAGGAGCATTTCCATTTGTAACATTATCTTCCAATTTGTGAATATGCAATGTCATTCCATTGATTTAGATCTTTAAAATTTCAAAAATGTCTCCTTCAGAGTATGAATTTTACACTTTGTTAGATTTACTTCTAAATATTTTATTCTTTGTGATGCTATTGTAAATGAAATTGTTTTCTTAATTTTATTTTTATATGATTCATTGCTAGTGTATAGAACTATAATACTTTTCACATATTGATTTTGAGTCCTGCAATCTTGTTGATCGTATTAGTTCTAATCATTTTTTAGCAGATTCCTTAGGATTTTCTGTATACATATACGATCCTTAAGATCTATATACAAGATTATGCTATTTGCAAATAGAGATAGTTTTACTTCTTCTTTTCTAATGAGGATGACTTTAATTTTCTTACCTAATTACCTTGGTTATAACCTCTACTATAATGTTGAATGGAAGTGGTGAGATCAGATATCCTTGTATTGTTCCTGATCCTAGGGGAAAAGCTTTCAGTCTTTCACCATTATGTATCATATTAGCTGTGGGTTCTTCGTAAATGTCTTTTATTAGAGCGAGGAATTTCCTTCTATGCCTAGTTTGTTGAGTGTTTTTAATATGAAGGGATATTGAATTTTGTCAAATGCTTTTCTGTATCTATTGAGATAATCTTATGGTTTTTATTTTTTATCTATTGATATGGGGTGCTACATTAATTGATTATCAAACAAACATTAAACTAAACTTACATTGCTGTGATAAATGCCATTTGGTTATGGTATACAGTCATTTTTATAGGTTGCTGGATTCAGTTTGCTAGTATGTTTTTTGATGATTTTTGTGTCTATATTTGTAAGAGGTATTTTTCTGTATTTTTCTTTTCTTGTGATGTCTTTGTCTAATTTTGAAATCAGATCTCATACAATGAGTTAGGAAGTGTGTATTCTCTGATTTCTTGGCAGAGTTTGCAAAAGATTGGTGTTAGTTCTTCTTCAAGTGCTTTGTAGAGTTTGGGTCTGAACTTAATTATCTGTGTTTTTGATTACTAAATCAATTTTTTTACTTGAGAGAGGTCTATTCAGATTTTCTTCTTCTTGAATCAGTTTTAACAGTTTATCTCTCACTAGGTATTTGCCTATTTTAAGTTACCTAGTTTATTGGCATAGAGTTGTTCATAGTAATTCCGACAGTTCTTTTTATTTCAGTAAGACTGGTAGTACTGTTCATTCTTTTGTTCCTGATTTTACTAATTTGAATCTTCTCTTTTTGCTTGGTCAGTCTGGAGAGTCTGCCAGTTTTGTCCTTTTCAAAGAGCCAACTCTTGCTCTCGTTGATTGTTTCCGTTTGTTTTCCTGTTCTTTATTTCACTGATCTCTGCTCTTATAATTATTATTAATTTCTTGTTTCTTGCTTGGAGTTTAGTTTGCTCTTTCCCACCCACAGGTTTTAAAAGTAGAAGGTTAGGTTATTGATTTGAAATCTTTCTTCTTTTATAAGGTAGGTACTTACATGGATAAATTTCACTCTAAGCACTGTTTTATCTGCATCCCATATGTTTTGGTATGTAATGTCTTCATTTTCATTCATCTCAAACTATTTTCTGTGTGGTTTCCTATGGAATTTCCTTTGAGATTTTTTTCTTTGATTTATTGGTTATTTAGGAGTGTAGTATTTAATTTCCATGTATTGGTGAATTTTATAAGTTTGTTATTGATTTTCAATTTCATTCCATAGAGCTCTGAGAAAAAAAGCTTAAAAAGGATTAAAAATATATTAAAAATTTTTTAAATCATTTTAGATATGTTGATGCTGTTTTATAGCCTACCATAGAAAGTTCTGTGTGCATTTGAGAATATGTATACTGCTATTATTGGATGTAATAAATATACCTATTAAGTTTAGTTGGTTTACAGTGCCATTCAACTGTTCTACTTCCTTGTTGATCTTATGTCTAGTTGTTCTATCCATACTTAAAGAGGGATATTGATGTCTCCAGCTATTATTGTCGAATTATCTATTTCTCCCTTCAGATCTGTCAATCCTTGCCTCATATAATTTGGAGGCTGTGGGGCTTGAACTCAGAACCCCAAGATCAAGAGTCACAGCTCTCAAGAGTCAGGCTCTACTGCCTGAGCCAGCCAGGCACCCCTAATATTGCCAGATTTCTATCTTCACTCATTAGCCATATATATATATATATATATATATATATACACACACACATATATATATTTCTCTATATACCAAGACTTCTGAGTTACATCCCTAAAACCAATCTTGCTCTAAACTTGAAACTCCACATCTACTTCCTTCTTCTCATTTCCACTTGAACTTTAATAGGCATCTAAGTTTTTTTTTAAATTTTTTTAAAGTTTTATTTATTTGAGAGAGAGAGAGAGTGCACGTGTATGCACGCACACACACACAAGTGGGGAAGGGCAGAGAGAAGGAGAGACGGAATTCCAAGCAGGCTCTGCACCATCAGCACAGAGCCCAATGTGGGGCTGGAATCCAGGAACTGTGATATCATGACCTGAGCCAAGATCAAGAGTCGAACACAAGTTGAACACTTAACTGTGCTACCCAGGCATGCCTATGGACATCTAAATTTTAACACATTTAAAAGCAACTTGCTAAACTTGTTATACCCCCGGTTTCTCCATCCCAGTAAGTTCAACTTCATTTTTTTCTAGATACTTGGACCAGAAATCTTGGAGTCACACTTGACTCCTCTTCTTCTTCTTCTTCTTCTTCTTCTTCTTCTTCTTCTCACACTCCATATCCCATGTATTAACAAGTCCTGTCTATCTGAAATTTAAATACCTCTCCACTTTGTGCATTGTTACTGCTCTAATATAATCCAAAATATCCCCTTGTCTGGAATCCTGTAATTATCTCCTTCCACCATTTCCTTCCACATTATATTCACAGAGCAGCTAGGGTGCTGTTTTTAAAAAGATAATGTACTTTTGTATTGAACACTGTAGTACCTCCACATCTCATTTAGAATAAAATGGAAAATCCTTACTATTCTCTACTAGATCCTATATTATCTATGTAGTAGTTTTCCATTGTTGCATAATAGATTATCTGAACACTTTGTGGCTTCAAACAGTAACAATTTATTATTTTTCACAGTTTCTGTAGGTCAGAGAATAGAGAACATCTTAGGTGGGTGGTTCTGGCTTGGAGTTTGCAATTGACATGCTGGGCAATGTTGACTGGCACTGTGGTCATCTAAGGGCTTGACTGAAGATGGAAGATCTGCTTCTGAGGAGGTTCAATCGTGTGCATGGCATGATAGGCTGGTGACAGACCTCCATTTCTCCCCATGTATGCGTCTTTCTAGGTTGCTTGATGGTCTTTATAACTTGGAGTTTTCTTCAGAACGAGTGACCCAAGAGAGAGGGCAAGAACAAGCTGGTTTTTTTCTGACCTAATCTCAGAAGTCACAGGACATCCCTTTATCACATTCTATTTGTTAGACCCAAGTCACTAAATCTGGCCCATATTTACAGGAGAAGAATTAGGCTTTCTTTTTTGAACGGAGAGGCATCACAGAACTTATAGACAAATATAAAACCACCACAACTTGTTCCTCATCTTTTTTAAAAAAAGTTTATTTCTTTTGAGGGAGAGAGAGAGTGTGAGGAACAGAGGGGTAGAGAGAGAGAGAGGGAGAGAAAGAATCCCAAGTAGGCTCAGCACTGTCAGCACAGAGCCGGATGCACGTCTTGAACTCACAAACCATGATGTCATGACCTGAGCTGAAATCAAGATTTGGATGTTTAACTGAACCACCCAGGCGCCCTCTAATATATTTTTTTCTTATTTCATTTCTTTCCCCTTCTCCTTGTGTGCTCAACCACAGCTGTGTTTGTCTTTACTATTCCTAAAACATGAAGAGAAATGTTGCTACTTCAGAACATGCACGTTTGCTGTTCACTCCACCTGAGTTTCCCTCCGGACAGCCACGTGACTCATTTACTCACCTCTCATATCTCTGCCTAAATGTCGCCTCATCATTGAAGGCTTTCCTGACCTTTCCTGACCTATTTTATAGCTAAAATAGAATTTTTCCCTTCCACTTCTCTCTCTATCTGCTTTATTTTGCCTTGTTTTTTTCATAGTTCATATCACTACCTGAATATATACGTGTATATGTTCACACACACCTACTCTTCCTGCTCTTAAATATAAACTCCCCAAAAGAGTAGGGCTTTGGTGTTTTTTTATTGATGCCTGTAATCCTATTACCTTGAACATTTGCTAGGCACATGGTAGAAACTTGATGCGTATTTTTTTTTATTGATAGAACACATTAAGTTGCTGTGTTCATAATTATCTTGGTGAGCATATCTACCACATGACACAATGAGCATTTGGAGAATCCCATTTTCAGTAAAGTAACTGAGAAGAAGAGATTGTATGGGTGGGTTTGCTAGCAACTTTTTTCTTGAATTTGGGCAGTAACTCTTCTTATATACTTACATGGAATTTTACCCAAAATGATAGTTATAGACCTTCAAATAACTTCAGAAAGTTAATTCTCAAACTTTCAAAAAGCTTTTGGGATTGTTATTAAATTATAGTATTTCAACAAAGCATCTATTATATAAGCATTTAAAATCATCATCCCTAAAAATTTTTTTTCTTTCCACAAGCTCCCTTAATGAGCACTCTACTATGAATAATGTTTTGATAGATAAGATAAAGTGAATTAGCTCCAAATTTTTGAAAATGTATGGATGCATGCTCAGTTAGAAACATTTTCATCACAAGAGCTTCAAGTCAGTAACTTTTTGATGCTGTTTTGCTTTTTCATATGAATTATGTATTTAGTGAAAAATATAAATTTGATATCCTTGGTATTTCTCTCTCTGGAAGGATTACCATTTTACTTGTTTTTAAGAAAAATAAAACTTTGTGCTTGGCCTCAATGACTACTCATTAGACATTAGTATTGTCTATCCATTTTATTTTATCTTATTTTTAATTTTTTTAATGTTCATTTATTTTTGAGAGAGACAGAGGGACAAAGCACAAGCTGGAAGGGGAAGAGAGAGAGAGACAGAGACACAGAATCCAAAGCAGGCTCCAGGCTCAGACCTGTCAGCACAGAGCCTGATGAGGGGCTCAAACTCATGAGCTGTGAGATCATGACCTGAGTTGAAGTTGGACCCTTAGCCAACTGAGCCACCCAGGTGCCCCTTCTAACCATTTTAAAGGAGGTTTACTAGTAATCAGCACTCCATCATATTAGGCACTAGCATTTTTTATCTTTCTTAGTGCTTGAGTGGTATTTTGTATCTTAGAATGGTTGTCTATATCTTGCCATTTTTCTATTTCAAATACAATTGCATTTTTTGTTAATAAAAATTTGTGTCAATTTAAGCATTCTTTTGAAATAAACATATTAGCCTATATTATCATCATTTTCTGACTCTTTGCTAGCCAAACCCAAAAATTTGATAATCTTTTTAATAGGTTGTTAAGAACATTGTAATGTTAACCATGCATTATCAAGTTAGAAGATAAAATGTGTGTGTCTACATAAATATAAATATGTATCTCCTCAATGGTCTCAAGGACATTTGTTGCTGTATTTGTTTACAAGTTAACAAGAAGCATAAAACAAAAAGAGTGTATTATTATATGCGTCTTCAGGGACATTTCACAGACCCTGAAGTGCAGGAAGAGACTAGAAATAGATCTGAATATTAGGAAGTCTTCTTCATATCTAGTCTTTGCTTCTTTCAGAAGCTGTCTCTTATTCTTCCATTTCTGTAGAATAGTTTTAGCTGCTACGCTAATATGGGTGACCCAGAGCTCCTAAGTTATGATATCTCCATCCATAAGACCAGCTCAGACCAGCCTGGAATTCCTGAGTCCTGATTCCACACTCTCAGAGAGAATCTGATTGGTTAGGAGTCTGTTTTTTGTTTTGTTTTGTTTTGTTTTTTTAATCAATCAGCTCTGGCCAGTTTTGTGCAGTTAGACATGCCTGCTTGGGTTCCAGCCAGTGAACAGGGCAGGCAGATTCTAGAGAAGAGGGGGAAGGCAGCAATAACAGGTGTTCACTATTGCTTTCTTTCTTCCTTTCTTCCTTCCTTCCTTTCTTTCTTCTTTCTTTCTTTCTTTCTTTTGTCTTTCTTTTTTAAAAAATTTTAATGTTTATTTATTTTTGAGAGAGAGAGAGAGAGCGCCTGTGCAAGTGGGAGAGGGGCAGAGAGAGAGGGAGACACAGAATCCGAAGCAGGCTCCAGGCTCCGAGCTGTCAGCACAGAGCCTGATGCGGGACTCAAACTCACTGAGTGTGAGATCATGACCTGAGCCAAAGTCGGATGCCTAAACCAACTGAGCCACCCAGGTGCCCTGCTACTGCTTTTCTTTAAATGTATATGTTTTTAAAGTTTGAGAAGTGGTCCTATATATAATGATGTTATAAAATTAATTTTAAAACTAAGCACTTTCTGTAAGCAAGCAGATTATTACATATGAAGGCTCTCTTTCTACCCATATCCAATCATTTATCAAATATCACTGATTTAAAAACAAATTCAGTTTACTATATACTGTCCCAGTGTGACTGCTCCCTAATGCTAGTTAATGTTTGTTGAGTTTGACTTATGTGCTGGGAATATAGCTCTCTGTAAGACACTTAACATTATATTTAGTCCTCATAATTTCTTATAGGTAGAAAACTGGGGCTCAATAATATTAAATATCTTATCTAGAGATACATTCCTAATTGGTCATGGGTTGGAATTCTAACACTTGTTACTATCTCTGATCTCTCATTTACAAGTAGCTTGGGATTAAACAATAAGCTAAATGGTACCATGAGGCACATCCAGAACACGGGCCATTATATAGGACAGCTAGCTTAATCTCTTTAACAAATTGATGTTATTTAAAAAAAAAAAAAAAAAGGGTAGTGCTACATTAAAAAATCTTAAGGGACATAGAAAAAGATGCAGTATATTGTCCTGGATCGGATATTTTTTTAAACAAATCAACTGTAAAAGACATCGTTGGGTCATTGGAAAAAATTGAATGCTTTCAGAATCAGGAAACAATTTACTGAAATACTTGTCTGAAAAAGCAGATTTTTAGAACTAGGTGACCATACGATCTCATTTTGATAAAAATAAGTATTTGTATATACAATGGGATCTGGAAGTACTGGCTCTAAGGGGTTACACTGGTGAGTTCTAAGTAGTAGGAATATGATATCTTAATTTTTTCATGTGTGCTTCTCTGTATTTTAATTTGTTTTCACATTACATATGTACCGCTTATGCGTTAATAAAATGTTATTTAAAATTTTTTAATGTGTATTTATTTTTGAGAGAGAGACAGAGAGACAGAGCATGAGCAGGGAAAGGGCAGAGAGAGAGGGAGACACAGAATCTGAAGCAGGCTCCAGGCTCCGAGCTGTCAGCATAGAGCCACTCAGGTGCCCCTACAACACTTTTTTTTGTTTTTTTTGTTTTTTGTTTTTTGTTTTTTGTTTTTTTGTTTTTGTTTTGTTTTCTTTAAAGAGAGTACAAGCACTGCATTTAGAACACCTTGATTCTGGACCATGACTCTGGTCCTGATTTAATTCTGTGATCTTGGGCGAGTTATTTACTTTCATAAACCTTGCTTTTCTCAACTCTGAATGGGCACGGATCATAGGACACTTGCATACAGTTACCGTGAGCGTCAGACAGATAACAAGTGGAAAGCGCATGACAAAGTCTATCATTTAGTCATGGCTTGATAAATGTTAATTATTATTACCATGCTCAAGTGTTACCAACAAACATTTGAACGTAGCCTTCATCCAAGAAAATAAGCCAACTTAGTGCTTAAAATCATGACTTTGGGGCATACTGAGCCATATTATAGAGTGAGATGTCCATGAACGTGTGTCCTTAGCTTAACATGCTAAGGGCCATTCTTTATGACCTAACTGCAAATCAGATAAGCACCCTGGACCAAAGCACACTCTGTTCCTAATGGTCTGTGGGATCCGGACACCTGCCAATGCCTGTAAAGCATCTGATGAACTTGGGAGTTTATCCAACGCATGCTTCTCTTCAGTACCCATAATCATGCTTCAAAGGTTTAAATTTCACAAAAAGGAATTTCACCATGACAAGGGCACTACTACTTACTATTTATGTTACAGAGTGGCACCATCTGTCTTGAAACCACAATTGTGTAAATTGTTTTTGATGACTTATTGTAAGATTGCCCTGCATATGTAGTTTATGATGAAACCCTTCAGTGAAACCTCTTTAGTTGAATCAAAATCAACTATTAATGATTTAAAGAAAAAAGGCAGCATCCACATTCTGCTTGGTGAATCAAAGATGCAGGTTGCAAATTTCATGAGGTGAAGGTTTGTGTCCATCAGATTGACATCTAGAATCTGCATTAGTATTCAGGATCACCTTGAATCAGGTACTCTTACTTGTCCACATGCCAGTAAGGCCCCTAGGAGTTGAATCAAGTTCAGAGGAATTATTAGCTCCACCTTTACTCTTCACTCTCCTCTTCCCCTTCAGACATCCTGGTAAATATCAGGAAAATATAATTCAGGAATATGGAGAAATAAATGCAAGGGGGGTCCACCAAAGGTTAAAGAATGGTGATGAGGAAATTTTATCTATCAATCAATTTATCAAATCAACACCATAAGAGATAGCAAAAGACTAGAAGAAGTGGAATACTCTGACTTTAAAGAAAAAATAGGGTAGTGGTCTTCTTTATTTGTTTAATTAATATCAATTACCATTTCAACCCTGAAATCCCAGTAATTTAACCCAACACAAGTTTACTCTTTGCTCCTCTCACAATCCATTGAAGGGTTTCCTGGTCAGCAACCTTCTGTGGGATTCTGGGAGTCAGGGACCCAGTCTCCTTACATGTTATATGATCCTCACAATTACTTAGTATCTATTTTGGTCTGGAAGAAGCTTCTATCATGTTCTATGGGGAAGAAATATATATGAACCATCTGAAGGAAACTAGAAAATATGGTCCATGGCTGGGAAGTCATTTAATAGCAACTCAGCTAAACGTCTTTGTTTCCCTTTCCTTCTTTGTCACCTTTTTTAAAAAAATTTTTTTAAACGTTTATTTATTTTTGAGAAGAGAGAGACAGAGCATGAGCAGGGGAGGAGACAGGAAGAAGGAGACACAGAATCTGAAACAGGCTGTCAGCACAGAGCCCAAGGCGGGGCTCGAACTCACGGACCGCGAGATCATGACCTGAGCTGAAGTTCGATGCTTAACCGACTGAGCCACCCAGGCGCCCCCTTTGCCACCTTTCAGGAGCAGATACCTCACATGTGAAGGTGGCAGTGATGGTAAAACCTTATATGGCACATCAATAATATAGTTTCACAAAGTTCAAGTTAATAATATGGTTATTACCAAGCATTACCCAATCCAATACACATTTGTTGAGAATCTAGTCTGTCAGATTCTACTAGGTGCTAAGGGAGAGAAGATGAATGGACTTGGTCTAACGAAAAGTGAGGAGACAGATACATGCATAATTAACATTAATTGAGGGTGAGATAAAAGTACCAAAATTGAAGTATAAATCAAAAGGGTTAGTAAATGCCAACCGGGAAGATATTACATCTTGAACAGTGAGCAGACAAACCTGATCTCTGTGCAAGACGCTGTTTGACTTTCCCTGTTTTACTTAAGACCTACTCTTAACTCAGGTAAAGCAGAAACTGCTGCAACAGTATGAAGGTCACAAAAAATGAAAATGCGCTCCAGGCTAAAGAGGAATAGGGCCTGGGGCAGACGAACAAAGGCAAAGGCCGTCTGTGATTCCTCTTCTTTCTGCTTTTCTTTGTCCCTCTCTGTTTCTGCTAGCTTCCCCTTTCACTTGGCTCTGTAGTGTTGCCAGCCTTAGCCTGCCAGAACTTTTTGGGTCCAGTATTCAGTACCATTCCGAATGGTTCCTATATTTAGGAAGTAACCTGATTGGCTGCTAATCAGCAGATAGGTTGCCCTCAGGTCAGCCACTGCTGAGGGGCATGAGTGTGCAGGAAGGTGGCATCACATGGCCATTGAGCTGTCCCTTGTGGGGATTGTGATAGGGGCAGGCAAATTAACTGCCTAGTATAGGAGGCAGCGTGCAATTCAATATTAAAAGCGGTACTGAGGGGTGCCTAGGTGGCTCAGTCGGTTAAGGGTCTGACTTTGGCTCGGGTCATGATCTCACAGTTCATGAGTTTGAGCCCCACAGTGAGCTCTCTGCTGTCAGCGCAGAACCCCCTTTGGATTCTCTGTCTGCCTCTCTGTCTGCTTTTCCTCTGCTCTTTCTCTTTTCAAAAGCAAATAAAACATTTAAAAAAATAAATAAAAGAGGTATTGAATTTCAAATAGGTGAGTAAAGGCTAGAGGACTTTAAAAAAAATTTTTTTTTATTATTACATTTCTTTATTTTTGAGAGGCAGAGAGAGACAGAGCATGAGTGGGGGATGGGCAGAGAGAGAGGGAGACACAGAATCTGAAGCAGGCTCCAGGCCCTGAGCCATCAGCCCAGAGCCCGACATGGGGCTCAAACCCACGAACTGTGAGATCATGACCTGAGCCACAGTCGGATGCTTGACTGACTGAGCCACCCAGGCGCTCCTAGACTAGAGGACATTTTTGGCTTGAGCAGAGCGTAAACAAAAGCAAGAAAGAAGGAAAGTCCAAGTATATTTGGGGAGTAATTAGGTGTCTAGAGTGATTGGATATAAGACCCACTGGGCCACTGGATTTAAAGTGGATTGCGAAGTTGAGAGGCTAGAGACAAGGAGTTTAGAGTCTATAGAAAATAGAAGGACCCTGAAAATGTCTTCCATGGAGGTAGTGCGCAAAATATCAAAAGCACAATGCTCTCATAGGTGATATGAGCATTCAGCATGATTTCTTCATGGATAACTTGCCATCCAGCATCTTAATGGTCACAAAAAACCTCTTAGTGTGGAGCTGGTCACTCTAACAGAAGGAAGCATGGTGGATCTGTGTTCACATCCTGACTGCCATTTTCTAGCTGTATGTCTTGGGCAGGTTTCTTAGTTTCTCTAAACCTCAGTTTTTTTGTCTGTACCACGTATTTAATTATTGTCCAGTTCTCAGTGGTATGGCATAACGACTGGAGGGGGTATGGATAGGTCAGATGCCCATTAATTTGTCAGGCCAGGGGTGTAATTACTAAAGAGTATCAGGAATGTTATCCTCAGGTTTGTGGTAAGAAGAAATGGCATAATGTTTGTAAAATGCTTAGCGAACTGCCTGGCACATAGCAAATGGTCATTACACAGGTTTTGTTTTTTTTTTTTTTCTCCTCTCCATTTCTCTTTGAAAATTTCAAATCTTTATTATGATGATGAGAGCTTGACTCAATGACTCTTTGAACTGGCTAGTTGTATGAAGTTTATCTAAGGCACCTCAACAGCCCCCAACCCAGCACAGACAAGTAAGGAAACTCCTCACTATTGTATCAGAGAGATTCATCTTTTCAATACAACTCTTGTCAAAGATTATGAATGTAAATTCCACAGTTGCCCAGTCATCACTCCTGAATCCTTTAATGCCTGACCCACATACTGATTTCTAGAACTCAGATGCGTTCTCTCATTTCACTGACTCCTTACTTTTGCAGTTGACAGAGGACAAAGTCATGGATAGATTTTAGATATGTTCATATAATTATGATAATTAGCTGTCAGGGGAAGAAAAAAAAAGTGACCAGGAACATCTGGTGTCAGCTTCCAAAGAAGCTACTGGTATTAATTCCGGTCAAGAAAGAGAAAATGGAATCTGTGATAGGCCCAGGCTATAAATAAAGTAAGAATGTGGTCCTTCTAGAGTTACTCAATTTTATAGATTAAAAGGAATGCACTAATTTTGGATTTCCAAGCATGAGTATACTTTCTGGAATATAAAAAAAATCCATGTGCTTTTGAGTCTGTGGTATTGTAACCCTCACAATTTGCAGTAAGAAGTGAGCCACTGGTAATTCCTCAGGCCCCTGTTATTGCGTGTGTGTGTCGGGGGGGGGAGGGATGATTACTAGCATCACATAGAAGGTATCATGGTGCATATTTTTTTAAAAAACTCAAGAGGTTTGAATATTCCTATTGCCACAGCTTGAAGAATGGTGCCCTTGAACAGAGAATGCCGATTCATAGCACTATTTAGCAAGAACAATATATAAAATTTGAAAGGTAACGCAAAAATCTAAGCCCCCTTTCTTGTCACTTGTGACTCCTTCTACTGCTCTTAGAGCAGACATGAATGGAGTAAGAGAATCAAGTTCAAGGTGAGTAAGCTGCAGGCCTGTGGACTCCTTGGTGTTCTATGAGGACCCGGCTTCTTCCCTCTTCTTTCTGTTTCACTTACATTTTGATAAATCTCTATTTAAGTGGGAGCACTTTTTTTGCTCCTTGCCTCAGGCACAGAGCTCTGAGGGTGACAAAGAGCTGCAGCACTACCTTGTCATCCTGAAGAACTGACTAGACCACCAGAATGGTACATATTCAAAAATGTAGGATGAGGGCGATGCAAAGCTCTAACGAGGGTGTCGGCCGGAGCAGAACTATTCTCTTAATCACTCTGGTTAAGCTTATCATTAGTTCCACAGTGCGGCAGAACTGGGCACTGCTTCCAAGATCACTATTTCTTTCTTAGAGTTTAGTGTATTCAAGCCTGTGAAGTAAATGGAATGGGATTCCCATTACTGGATGTGGTTTAGTCATTTTCAGTAAGTCCTTTTGTTTTCTTCATCCCAAGATAAGATTCAAAACCCTAATTGTTTACTTGTGATTCCTGAGCTGTTCGAACCTGACCTTGTGATTCAGTGTTCGGGTGCTCAGAGTGAACAAAACCAGGCAAGGCGCTGACAAATATATGAATCTGCAGGGCTTATTTAAACACTACTATATGACTAGTATGTTGAGATGATCAATAACCACTATTTTCTTGTTTTTGACACTTCATCTCATGATGTTGGGGCTGGGCACAGTCAGGTGCAAGTGCAAGAAAGTGCTGAGACACTAACTGCCTAATAAACTGTGTAATCCATAAAGCACAACTACACGGAAACTGACTGCAAAGCCCTTGCTCACGGGAGGTGCCACAATTACCACTAAAGGTGCCTCTAAAATTTGTGTTGATTGTAATTCTCTTTTAGCTTCTCTTCTAGAAAGGAACCAAACCCTTTAATTATGTCCCTCTAAAGAAGTTTATTACTAATCTATTTACTGATCTTTATTACTGCAAACTTGTCTGTAAATCTGGAAGAACTTCATCAAATGTCTTTGCACTCAGGCCTTTCACTCTGCAGATTCCAGATCTTGTTATGCCGCCTCCACTGGAAATTTCAGTGTTAGAAGACTTCCCTGATCCATGTGTTAATGCTGATCAAACTCTGTGATTAATGGTGTGGAATCCCACGTAGCAAATCTTAAAATAGATGTGGAGGAGGTAGAAAACCATCCTGGGGAATTCAAATCAGTCAACATGATTTATCATTCATAAAGGATCCTTCTATGGTAACTTGACAGTTATTCTGGAAAATAATTATTACTTTATTTTAAAGCCACAATAGTCACAACACATTCAGAAATTATTTGTGTGGAGGCAGAAGCTTTAGCTCTGGGTAGTGAATTCTGATATTTATATCATTCATTGGAAAGGAGAATGTACATATCACATGTTGAACTGATTGGCAAATATGTCAAAGGCATTGGTTTTTCCACAAAAAAAGTGAGCATAAACTCTTGATATTTGATTCATTATTGATTGTTGCATAACAGGGATTTGAATGATTATTCAAATTTGGAAGAATTTGCTTATGGTATCCTATGTTTTGAAACCAATAACATTTTGAATTATGTAATCCCAGGCATCTGCATAATAACCAGAGTGTTATTTGCAACATACAGATTGCAAAACTCTCTAACAAAACTTCTGCACTTACTTCATGAAGCCCTACAGGGTGCTAATGTAGAATTCCTACAAGGGTTTCAGGAGTCATCCTGGAAGACTACTGGGAAGAAGAGCCCTGCCCTTTCCGGAGCAGGGTTGTTTGATGGAACGTGAAGGACCAGGATCTAGGACGGTAAGTAGTAGCAGGAGCAGCCGCCATAAGAACCATCGTGAAATTCAGAGACAGGTCCTTTCCCTGATCTGAGACATTTACATAAGCATCTCCGATTCTGTGCTGCTCAAAGCAGAGGCTTTTAAAATATGACACCCCACCATGATGAGGGAAACTTGGTATTAGAATTTATGTAACTTAAAGATCAGGGGTGCCTGGGTGGTTCAGTTGGTTAAGCATCGACTTTGGCTCAAGTCATGATCTCGTGGTTCATGGATTCAAGCCCTGAATCGGGCTCTGTGCAGATAGCTCAGAGCCTGGAGCCTGCTTTGGATTCTTTCTCCCTCTCTACCCCTCCCTGGCTCACACTCTGTGTTTCTCTCTCTCAAAAATAAATAAACATTAAAAAAAAAATCAACACATTTTTGAAATGCTTCTTGCTCCCAAGTATTATTGAGTAAATTCATACTCTTTACACAACTTAAAATTTCTTTTTTAGAGAAGTTACACCATCTCTCTTTTTCGGCTCAGTATCATTGGGCATTCTCTTCCTTTTAGTTGGTTGTAAGATTCGTGCTGAAGAGTTCTTTATGAAAAAATTCATTGTTTCATATATGTCTGTTTTTATGATTCACAAACACACTTCCATTAATTCTTATTGTAGTTTTCCAATTTTGTTGGCTCTTTCTTTGGACTTCCCTTTCAAACTGGCTTTAAACAGCCCAAATTTTTTGTGTTAATCTTTGTCTATTGTTGAGTAACTGGGGTCATTAATTCACTAATAGCATTGGAGAGGTGCTAAAGTTTTTCAAAACTGCAGATTGACCTAATTAATGTCTTTTCTGAATTGTGCTAATTCCCCCATTAACCACTCTGGGGCCTCTTAAAACTCCCCAGTCTCTCCCACCATCTATTCAGAAGTGTTATGTGCTTAGAACAGGTTGTGATTGCCTTGATTATGTGTAAAATAGCAGCGTTTTAAAAATGTTTGCAAAAGCATTTTCCTTCTTGTCATTTATTGCTTGGGTTATTCATTTGTAACTCTCACTTAGTTTCACTTTGCCAACTTTTAATTGTCCTCCGTTATGTTTTTCTGTTCGCACTGAGGTCTGCCCACTGCCACCCAGCAGCTACTATTGCTTGGTGATTGACAGTGAAGAGGATTAAGCACAGGCCTAGATCAGAAATAGTCTCAGAACGACACTGATTAGAGATAATTATTTCACAGTGAGAAGAGACTAGAGATTAGTGCCAGAATCGTTGTATAGCTCTCATTGTTCATTATCTAGGACCATGGATAATAAATCGCCTATAACAGTAAACTCTCCTGTCATTTCCATGCCATACCTTCAGAGAACTAGAGTTACATGTGGCTCTTAGGTGGAGGTGCTGAGATTAATATTTGGGTGCACAGGATGGAAGCAGTAAGTAAGCAGCTGTTTTGGCAGAATGATGACTTAAGTCTTCTGTCTGTCTGGGTGGCTTCTGTGCTACACACACATGTACATCGATAACCCAAACCACCCTTTCTTCTTCTTCTTCTTCTTTTTAATGTTTACTTATTTTTGAGAGAGAGAGAAAGAGAGACAGAGAGAGACAGAGAGACAGAGAGAGCACAAGGGGGAGAGGGGCAGAGAGAGAGAGAGAGAGAGTGAGAAAGAGAGAGACAGAATCCACAGCAGGCTTCAGACTCTGAGCTGTCAGCACAGAGCCTGACGTGGGGCTTGAACTCATGAGATCGTGACCTGAGCCCAAATCGAATGCTCAACCGACTTAGCCACCCAGGTGCCCCCCAAACTACCCTTTCTTATTTTATTTTATAACGTTGTGCTTAGTCACCAAATGTGCTTTAATTTTCATATGTCAGACATTCTCACCTGCGTGTCAGTCAGTTCTGCACTGGCAGCTAAGGACTAAATAAAAAAAAGTCAGAGGAAACATAAACCTACTCTAAGGAAAATTCACATGTCCATTTGGTGGTTTATTTGGTAAATATTCTAGATTTGGAGATGATTATTGACTCTTCAACATCATTTCTCATGTTTGCCCTCTTTGTTTTTCAGAGCACTGTATTAACCATGTGTTTCTGATGTTTTGACATCTGGTGCCTTGCTGACCCCAGGAGAGACTACGCCTCCAGGGCTAGCCAGTTCCTAGATATAGTAAACAGCTGGCCTGTAAGTGCATCTTTCATATGCAAACCAACACATCCAGAGCCCACACGCCCAGCCCAACTACCCACCCAAGGATAATATTCCCCTACCCTTATTATCCTAGGGCTAGGTACATATACCTACCCCAGAACCTGCTGAAATTATTCAAACCAGCCAATTCTAAGCCTGCTTAACTTGCCTCACATGTTACTTCCTGTAGAAACAACAGTAAAGGCTCTTGTCCACATTTTCCCTTTGCTTCCTCTGCCTCCCGATGGATCTTGGTGCTTCCCTGTGTGGCTCCTGTGGTTTGGCAGGACTTGGGAGTATAACAACTGTCTTTTTCATGGCAGTCGTCTTCTGATCCGTTGGCCTTGCAGGAGGCCATTTTACAACAGGTACCTATTACCTTCAAAAGTAAAATGTTATTTAATCATGTTAATTTTCACTAACTCCCCTCCTCTCTGCCTTCTGTCTGCTAAAATACATTGGGAGATTGACATTTTTTTTCCTTTTGTTTACTGATGGATTCTAAGGGTGTAGAATGGTGACTGGCATATAGTATATGCCCCGTAAATGTTTAACTGAATTAATCGCTTCTTTGATTTCTTTTGTTATCTTTTCTCCAAAGGTGCTTGGCAGAGACTAGCCAAGTTGTGGCAATTGCCAGGAGCAGAGCAAAGAAGAAATTTTGTGTTGTCTTGTGCTCTTGATACACACGGGGAAAGCAAAACAAAAAACCCGAAGGCTCCCTTTCAGTTCACAGTACGGTAGCTGTCCTTGCCTGGGTGTGCTACCAAATAAAGCCTAAATTCTAGCCCCAATGACAGGCTAGTTGAGGGACCCTGAACAAGACCCATCACTTCTTAGTCTCTTTGGATTGTTTATTTGTAAACTGAGGGGATGGACAGAGAAGCAAACATTTACTAGGCTAAATAATTTTTTATGAATTTTCCCACTGAACACTATAAAGCCAGTAAGTATTGTTATCTTATTTCAAAGATGAAAAATTGAGGCTGAGAGAAATTACATAAATTACCCAATGTCACATAGTTTGTAAATGAGAAATAAAGATTTCAACCCTTGAGAGTCAGTCTATGCCCTTAGACTTATGTTCTCTCTCTCTTAAATTTTTTTTAGAAGTGTGATATACTTAGAAAAGTACACAGATTGTATATGTATAGCACAATAAATCATCACAAAATGGTTCCATGTGTGAAATTATAACTCTTGTCAAGAAATAGAAAAATCACAGAAGCACCCCTCTCTTCATCCCTGTTAGTGCTATCCCTTCCATCGACCCCAAGGATAATCCACATCCTAAATTCTAAAATTACGGTTGAGACTATTTTTGAAATTCATATAAATGATTTCCTAGTTATATTCTTTTGTGTCTGGCTCTTTTGCCCAACATGATGTTTACTATTTAAAAAAATTTTTTTTAATGTTTGTTTATTTTTGAGAGAGAGAGAGATAGAGTGCAAGTGGGAGAGGGGTAGAGAGAGAGGGAGACACAGAATCTGAAGGAGGCTCCAGGCTCTGAACTGTCAGCACAGGGCCTAATGCAGGGCTCAAACCTACAAACTGTGAGATCACGACCTGAGCCGAAGTCGGAGCCACCCAGGTGCCCCACCCAACATGATGTTTGTAAAATTCACTAGTTTTATTGCATGTAAGTGCAATTTGTCATGTGATATGCTATTGTGTGAATATACTACAGTATGTTTATTCATTGTACCATTGATCAACATTTGGGTTGTTTGTAGTTTGGGGCTATTATGGCTAATACTACTCTGAACATTTTGCACATAATTTTTGGTGTACATGTGCACGCAATTCATTTGAACATACCTACTAGTGAAATTTCTATGTCCAAATGTGTCCTCATCTTTCCTATCAGCAGTATGAAGTTTCCAGTTAGGGGCACCTGGGTGGCTCAGTCAGTTAAGCGCCGGACTTCAGTTCAGGTCATGATCTCCCTATCTGTGAGTTTGAGCCCTGTGTCAGGCTCCATGCTGACAGCTCAGAGCCTGGAGCCTGCTTCTGATTCTGTGTCTCCCTCTCTCTCTCTCTGCCCCTCCCCTGCTTGCTTTCTGCCTCTCTCTCTCAAAACTAATAAACATTAAAAATAAATAAATAAGGGGTGCCTGGGTGATTCAGTCGGTTGAGCGGCCGACTTCGGCTCAGGTCACGATCTCGCGGTCCCGTGAGTTTGAGCCCCGTGTCGGGCTCTGGGCTGATGGCTCAGAGCCTGGAGCCTGCTTCCGATTCTGTGTCTCCCTCTCTCTCTGACCCTCCCCCATTCATGCTCTGTCTCTCTCTGTCTCAAAAATAAATAAACTTAAAAAAAAAATAAAAAAAAAATAAATAAGTAAATAAAAAGAAAGTTCCAGTTGCTTCACATCTTTACGACATTGGTGTTATCAGCCCTTTTCTAGTTTCGTCTTCTACTATAGAGTTGTATTTAAGTAGATCTGAATTTGCATTATCCTGATGACTAATGAGATTAAATACTTTATATTTATTGGCCATTGGATATACTTCTTTTTGAAATATGTCAAGTCTCTTTCCCATTTTTCTATTGAGTTGTCTTTTTCTCACTGACTTGTAGGGGTCTTTGTAAACTTTGGATAGATTTGATTTTATATATTTTAAGTATATTTTCCCACTGTAATAACGTTGCTCTATCACTTGGTTGGTGACATCAATACTGGAACTAATTTTGGTACTCTAGGGTTGGGTGGATACAAGTTGACTCAGTATTTACCACTTTATCTTTTTTAGTGTCATTATTAGGTGTATTAAACTTCCCAGAGTAATTCTGGGTTGATTTCCTCAGTGTTCTTTTTTTTTTTTTTTTGTAAAGTTCTCTTCACACATATATGGACTTTACAGAGCTAAAAACCACTTCTTGAGATTCAAATTTTGGTAAGGAGAGTGTAGAAACAGTGTGTGGATTCAGTGACCTTGAAATAAAAAGTCCTTAGCTACATACACCAAGCTTTCCCTGACTTTCCTTCCACATGAGCCTCATCTTTATTCTGACCCTCACTTTATCGTTATCTCCCCTTATCTTCACCCATGATAGGTGGTAGTACTCTTTACCTAAGGGTAAATTAAGTTAAGGACTACAGAATCAAGCATGAAGGGAGTGTTAGGCATGAGCATGAGAATTTTAAAGTATATTACATGAAAATTTTAATAAAAAAATAATTTTAGGGGCACCTGGGTGGCTCAGTCAGTTAGGGATCCAACTCTGGGACTTCAGCTTGGGTCATGATCTCACCATTGGTGGGTTCGAGCCCCATTTCAGGATCTGCGCTGGCAGCGCAGAGCCTGCTTGGGATTCTCTCTCCTTCTTTCTCTGCCCCTCCCCTGCTTTTGAGAGAGAGAGAGAGAGAGAGAGAGAGGGAGAGAGAGAATCCCAAGCAGGCTCCTGCTGTCAACACAAAGCCTGATATGGTCTAGAACCCACAAACTGTGAGGTCGTGACCTGGACCAAAACCAAGAGTCAGACACTTAACTGACTCAGCCATCCAGGTGCCCCTATTATATGAAAATTTTAAAAGCTGAAAGAGTAATTGTTTTCAGGTGTGATGTCAAATGTTTCGGTTTTAAGTTTCAACATGGTGGTAGCATGAACCGCACAACATAGGCCAGCACAGACACTATGTGGAGTTGAAAGTTAGTGCAGGGTAATGCTGTATTACTACATCTTCAGCCTCTGTGAAATCCCTCCTTTATTGAAATCCACCTTTATTGAATGGAGACTGCCTGCATTTACACATAATTTAAGTTCCAACCTATTCACATATTAACTTTTCCTTATTTCATCATGGTATAGGTTGGTATTTGATGTATTTAATGTGCCTCAATCTAATGTCTATAATCTACTGTTCCCATGTGGAAGCTGCTCAAGAAACTGAAATCATAGGTTTTAAAGCTCAGATTACCTTAGGTTGTCTGGCTCAGGGGTTTTAGACCAGGATTCGATTCTATTCTATTTGAGAGAATGTGTGTGCATGTGCATTATGGGAGCAGCAGCAGCAGAGAGAGAGAGAGAGAGAGAGAGAGAGAGAACCTCAAGAAGTTTCCATGATCAGCTTGGAGCCCAACATAGGGCTTAATCCCAAGACCCTGGGATCATGACCTGAGCCCAAATCAAGGGTCAGAGGCTCAACTGGCGGAGCCACCCACGCGTTCTATTCTTGAATAAGCTTCTGTTGATATATTCCTGCCATTCTATGTGTTTTCCTACTTCTGCATCTGTGTACATGTGTTTTTCTGGGGAGAGGGTCCAGAGCTTTCATAAGATATTCATAGGGATCTAGGATTCACCAGTATCTTCCTTAAACTAATCTAGTTCAACACCTTCCTTTGGTGAGAAGATGGACTTACTTAAGGTGTCCCATCTAGTGACTAGAATAACTAGAGTCAGGCATCACTATTGCTGACCTGGATGGGCACTTGGGCCAGAACTAAAGATTACAAGGTTAGAGGTAGGAGATTGTATACGGAGATATCTCACAGTCCCTATTAATGGGATTAGACATTTCTTTCTATCAAAACTTACTTTCAATTATGAGAGGCTTCAGTGGGAATAGAGGATGTAATATACAAAACATTGCTTTATTGCCAAGCCATCCATTTATTTTGTAACTTGGGGGAAGCCTGTAATTAGAGTTAGCAGTAGTTCTGATTAATAAGTTCTATCTGCTCTCATACTGTGCTAGGGTTCCTTCGAGTGCTGGGACATGTTTTATTAACATGGAAGGGCTGTTGCCGCTTACCTCTTGTCACTTGAATCAGTTGCCTGCTGGCCTGGCACTCCATTTTGTGTGGCAGAACCTTACTGAGTCTGCATGATGATGGGCCTTTTAAATCCTAAACAATAAACATTCATTTTACCACTCCACCCAGCACAGAAATGCTCTCTAACCTCAAATCAGCCACAAATAAGACTTGGAAATCAATTCATTGTGCATCGGCTTCCTGCCTGGCTCCTGCTTTGCAGCAAATGATTTTAGTAAAATATCTGCAGAGCATGTCTGTTTTGAATATGCACAAGTTGAGGTATTGTGTGTAATGGGGTCTTCAACCCTTTTGTGATATTTCTGTTTTTATCCATAGAACAAATTCTATTGAGGAAAATTGATTTTTTATGCATTAGTAACTAGGAGAAAGCCCTGAGGTGGGTTTCAGGGGAGAAAAAAACCCCTCTAGTGATCCCCCCCAATTTGGGGAGAACTTTCAGCACCCCAAAGTCCTCTGTTTAAAAAATTGTGTTTCGTAGAAAAGCAATTTATTATATTTGTGCTGGTCAGATTCATTAGAATATTCTCATGCATTAGGTATCAGTTGTTGGAGAAGCCAGTATGCGTGCATTTGGCCCTGAAAAGGAATATCTTGTCAGGTTGAGACAGAAGATCAAATGGTTATGTCTCAAATTCCCTTCTGCTGGGGCTTGAAGTTTGAGCCAGACTTTCTTCCTCATATCTCCTAGGCCAGAGTTCCATTATTTCAACACGCTCTGGTGCTCCCAGGAGCTTCCAATTTCTTAAAATTCATGAGAACTCAAGGCCAGCAGGGGCAAGTCCCAAATGTTTTCAGTTAGAGGACCACTCAGGGAGGCAAAGAGCCCTGTCCCAAATATTGCTATTGTAATCACTCTCCTTCTCCTTCACTGCCTCAACAGTGCTGCAATTAGTGGCAAAACTGATGCTGCTTTTGGGAATTTCAAGGAGCTGATGTGTGTTTTTCATTAGCATAAGAAAATTAGTAACTTATGCCAGAAACTGAAGCATTGGCTCAGTTAAACTATAATGTAAACCTTAATATGCAGGAGACCAACCTGAAACAACATGGGGGTCCTCTTGGCCCACACTAAGATGGATGTTTTAGAGCAGGGATGTGTGGCTCAGCCACAGAAGATCACCTAACCTTTTAATGATATTCATCCATTCTCTCTCTCTCTCTCTCTCTCTCTCTCTTTCTCCATGCACATTTGCTTTCAAGTAGGGCTTTTTCTTCATTTTAATCATACGTTCTAATTAAAAATGGGGACCCTCCAAGTTTATTGTATGCCTTTTATTTTATGTTTCAAGAGCTCATCTTGACAAAAGGAGAAACAGAGAGGGCATGTGCCAAGGCTATTGTAGGGTACCAATTCTATTTTAAAATCACAGCAGTGTATTTGAGATAGAGGCATGATATGATGATCTCCCTTATTGCGGTTATGATTAAACATAATGAGTAGGATCAGTCTGCAAGCTTATCACTATTCTGTGTTATAAAGTTGCCCAAGAGTAAAATGCAAATACAAACAAGGAGTTTTAATGAGCCAAGGTAATAAAAGATCCAGGCAACAGGAAGCTGGTAGCTGTGCTTTGGTTCCTTCCCAATGGGTGGCTTGAACCGGACTCTTTCAGACCAAGTCTGAGTTGGGGCAAGTCAGTTTCCAAACATAAAATTTAAAGTACTGAAGATTAGCTTTAAACAATATTATTTGCTTAAAAAGAAATTTATCTCATTTTCTTTCATGTGAGGAGTTCCATTGTATTACCCTGAAAGATACAAAAGGAAGTAAAGCCCATTTCCTTATAATATTTTTTCTTTTGTGAGTTTGTATAAATGTTTTGGCCACTTTAATTGACCATAATTGATAATACTGGGTTAAGAAAAAGGCTTTTTGGGAGCATTAGAATTAGAATTCTTTTCTTTCATCACAATCATGTTCTAATTGAAGTTTATACTAAGTCATCATCATAAACTAAAGTGTTTTTTTTTCTTTTTGTAGTGAGAACAGTTAAGATTTACCTCCTTAGGAAATTTCAAGTATACAATACAGTATTCTTAACTATAGTCACCATTCTGTATGTTAGATCCCCAGGAAGTATTTACCTTATATAACTGAAACTTTGTTCCCTTTGACCAACATCTCCACACTTCCCCTTTACCCCTCCCACCAATCATCCTATCCCTGTCAACCACCATTCTACTTTTTGCTTCAATGAAACTAAAGTTTTCATACAATATAAATAATATTCTAATGGTCAGTTATCTCTTTGTAGAACAGAAAGAGCCCTTTAGCTTTCTTTTCCTTGGATATACATACTTCTGCCTGCATATAAATATTCTCGAAGTGCCAAAGATGGACCCACACAAGTGGAGCACTCAGGTTAATTCGACATGTGATGAGTTTTTCTTGTTAATCTTTTGCCCAAGCGTGGGTTAGATTTTAGACTTAGACAAAATGGAAGGAGGAGGTGATGTGAGTCTGTTCACCTTGAGTTGTATCCCCAAGGAGCTGAGCTGCTGGTGAAGGTTCTGTGATGGATAAGGATAAACATTCATCTACTGACATGGGAATGTCTTTTGTGTGGCTCAGGGCCATTCCGGATATATATGTTTGTGAGGACCTTGGTGTCAAGCATTGAACATCTGCCAAGAGTGGGAGAGACACCTGATGACTTTTTCTGGGCTAGTCAAAGAATGTCTACATATTAGATATTTGGGTTCTGGTGGGAAACTCTCAGGGAAACCAGAACATAAGTTGTCTTGCTTCATTATGACATTTAAACTTTTGGAAAAGAAAGTAGCTTTCTAGTATTGTTGATTTTTTTTTTCTTTTTTTTTTTTTCTTTCTTTCTTTCTTTCTTTTTTTTTTTTTTTTAACCTGGGGTGCATGTCTTGGAGCTTTTGGATTTTAACTATACCCTCTCTTTTGTGTAAACTTTCCCTATACAGAAACATTTGATTCAGTAAAGACGCATTTATCTTTGTGATTGCAGAGTCTCTGTCTAGGGTGACCAAGAGCTCTTACCAAAAGTAGATCCCCAAATGTGAAAGTAATAAATAAAGTTACCATTTTAGGAGGTGCAACTCATCTCACTACACACTTGGGGAACAAATATATTGTTAAGCAGGATTTTCTTCATGTTTTGAAACCAAGAATATAATTATCACTTGCTAATTTATGGGGTGTCAACTCTTTAATGGCATCTAGTAAGAACTAAATTGCTTTAAGGGACAGAGACATTGTGTCACCTGCAATTCATTAGAAGGTCACAGGCTATTGTCAAAAACAGCACGTTTGAGTTCCCTGCAGTGATGTGATAACATTGTATTCGGTCTATGAAGAGTCCAGAGTCTGAGGTTTTTCTGGAATCCCCACTTCCTGGGAGTATGATGCGGAAGACCTATTATGAATTGGGATGTTTGAATGGAACCAAAGAGTGGCTTTTGTTTCAGAGAGATGCCCTTTAAAGCTCCAGAGGACCCAAACCAACTGGCTTTCAATACATGTTGATCTGACCGCATTGCTCACACAATTTCAATGAATAATTTCCTGTTTTATGGGTCTTGATTTTTAAAAAAATTATTTTGTGCTATGATATTTCAACCTTATGAATATAGCAGCAACTTCAGAATAAAGGAATATTTTACCTGCTGAAAGAAACCATACTTCTGGAGCACTTAAATTATATCTAATACCCATGAAATGAGGGGGAAAATCTTGGGAATACTAGAAATGTCAAGAATCAGTCCAAAAAGCTTCCCTAAATTTAGATTGGAATATATTTTCATGGGGCTTAGTTAGAGATGTAAAGGTGTTGTCAGAGAAAATTTGACAAACCCATAAGAGTGGCAGCTGTTACTCTTTTAGCTTCTTCCACCTTCTCTTTTGAGTCAGATCTCCCTGATGGCCTGTCTATCCTCCAACAACTTCTCAGTTGTTCTCTCAAAATGCACGACTGAACGTTGTAAGGTACACACATACACAGATAACATATGGGAAGAGTCACACATTTCCTAAAATGTTGACAGGTGTCTGCAATACTCATCATTGGAGATACTTACTGCTAAAGTTAAAGTACAATATTGAGATTGATAAAGATCAAAAGAGATGGGGGAAAAGAGACTTAGCTAGTTCATGTAACAGCTGCAACCATTCCCAAATGTTTTTCTGCATAATCATGCAAGAAATTCATCATGCATTTCCTATTAAATATTCATGCAACTTGCTCCATAGGAGGGCTGTGGTATTTATTAATTCCCTGGTGTTGGTACATTTTGGTACATCTACTGCCAGCAATAAATGTGTCATGCTTAGCAAATTCAATTCTTGGCAGAAAATATTAGAATATAATGCTTACTTACAGGATATTGCAAACTTTAATTATGCCTAGATGATTTTCAAGACCACCTTGAAATAAGCAATTCCCTTGCTTTTAGATGAAAGGAAGGGTCAATGGGGTGGGAAGTGGATGGGTAGATAGCATTTCATTTTAAGTGAGCCCTTTGTGAGAGGTGATCCATTTTTACACAAACTAGTAATTACTGTAAAAAGAGTTGGGTCTAATGATTATCAGCAAGTGAAGTCATCTGCTGTTCTACATAATTGAAAATTCCTTATCCTAAGATTTTATTAACTGAAAGGATGAAATAGAAAAACCTAATTGTCAAAAATTGTCCCCCAAATTTGTCAGCATATAACATTATGAATCTCTAAGCTTTATCAATAAAGATTGATAAAAATCAAAATGAGTCTTATAGCCTGCACTTCAGAATTCTTTAACATGGACAGACACAGGGTAAGTTGACATTTTTTTTTCAGCAACACACTTAAACATGTCTATTTTGTTAATTACACAAAACTTGAAACTGCAGGGAAAAAAATGGAAGAAGACACAGACCTTGTTCCTAGAGTGTTTATAGTCTAATTGGGGGAGGAAAATATTCACCCAATGAATAGCTAGATAAACCAACAAATATTTGATCATGTAGCACTAGTTGACCATACTCATAATTTGCATTCTATATGCCTTTCAAAAACACTTAAATACTTTTCTCCTGACAACTACATGGAGGAGGAAGAGCAGATAATGTCCTCATTTATAAAGTGGAGAAAGTCGAATGGCCAGCCTGTGTTTATTCAGCCAGCTATTGAAGAGTTGTGGTTACAACCACTTATTCTGACTCTTGGATACAGTGAGGTAAAACCCCACCAAGGCAACCTCCAGGCAGTGTATCTTCCAGCAGCTCCCTTTTGTTTCATAGCAAGGGCTCCTCAGAATCCATTTTAAAAACAATATGGATCTTTGCTTCTGGTTATGATGAAGTAGTATCTAGCCAGAAACAACTAGAAATACTTGATAAAACAAAACAAAACAAAACAAAGCAATTAGTTTCAAGGGATAGGAGAGCTGCTGAAACAACCCAGGACTGGGGAAGAAGAGGATATTCAAAAAAGGGGAAAAATCTCAGAGATTTCAAACAAGAGTCTGCATCCACTTCTTTCCTGGGAGCATTTGTTGATTATGGGAATGGGGAAAGAGGATGAGAATCTGGAATTAGCCTCTCATATGGAGGAATGGACAGAAAAATAGCAGGAATCTTTTTCAGGAGGGAAGTGGAGTGGCTGAGAAAAGAATGGGGTGAAAAACTGAGGCTGATATAAGGCTGGATATCTCCTTGATACATTTGCTAAAAATATAAAGCTGTGTCTCAGAAGGCTAAGAAACAAATCAGAAAACCTTCAAAAAGCAGAGAAAAGTTCTTAGCAGTCTTGCCATGCTAATCTAATCAGGATTAGAGTTCAGGATCCATCCAGAAAAGGACTATGTCTTAGGAACAGAAATAAACCAGAGGTGGACTGAGCCATTGCAAAACTGCCACCAGCCTGAATCAGTTCACACCTTCACTGAATTAAGTAGATGAGTTCTCACCCTATCTGCCTAGTGGAGTAAAGTTAAACCTCTCTAGATGTAATTAACGTTATATAGAGCCACTACTACCATATCTCTGTATCTATATTGTCTATCTATCTATCTATCTATCATCTCTTCTAGCATTCCATAAAAAAATACTGGGAGTGTTAGAGACGGAATCATATGATCACAGATAAGAGGAAAAAAAGATAAGAGAAACAGACTTACAGGTGATGCAGATATTGATGTTGGGATACAAGGATCTTAACTATGATTAAGATGCTAAAGAAAATAGAGAAAAGGTAGAGAAAATAGAAAACAAGATGAAAACTTTTACCAAAGAGTGTGAATCTATTTAAAAAAACAAAAAAAGAAAGAAATGGAAGTTCCAGAATTGGAAAACAATGAGCTTCATAAATGGGTTTTCACAACACAAAAATATCCAAATTGCAGTACAGAGAAAAATAAAAGTGAAAAATATAAAAAAGCGCATGAGGAACACATGGAAGACAGAAAAAAGCTCTATCATATATGTCAATTGAATACATAAAGAAGGGTCAGAGCACAAACAATATTTGAAGATAAACTGATCGAAAATTTTCCTAAACTGATAAACCTACAGATTAAAGAAGTGCTTAAAATGCAAACAGGATAAATAAAAGGAAAACAAACCATGGTACATCAGAGTAAAAACTGATGAAAACCAAAAATGATAAGAAAAAATTTTAAATACCAAAAATAGGTTCATTATCTTTAAAAAAGTAACAAAAAGAATTATACCTGGGTTTTCACAGAAATGATAGAGTCTAGAAGAAAACAGAATGATATCTTTAAAGTCATGAAAAAAATGTATCTGTCAACCTAGGATTTTATACTCAGCAAAAATATTCTTCAAAAATAAGCTAAAATAAATGTATTTTTCAGGAAACACAAGTGAAGAGAATTTTTTGGTAGCAGATCTCCACTTAAAAAAAAAAGGAACTAAAGGGAGATTTTATAAGTGAAATTTTTAACTAAACTTTAGGAGAAAAATCACTCTAGATGGAAAAAGAGAAATATTAAGAAGAACAAAGAACACCAGAAAAGGTAAAATATAAACAAATCTTGATGGAAAACCATTAATACTAATATCTGCTGGGTTTATAATATATAGAAAAAGTAAAATTCACTCAATAATAATGCAAAAGGTGGGGGAACTATATGGAGTTAAAGTGTTCTAAGGTGTAGCATTTTCAAGGGAGACACAAGAGAAAAATTTTGATGTAATTGTGATAAGTCAGTGATGCATGCTGTAATCTTTAGGATAACCACTGAAAGACTATTAAAAGGAAGTATAAATATAAGATGTCATAAGGAAAAATGAAATAACAACAAGTAGATTTGTTTAATTAAAAAGGAGACAATGAATGAGAGAAAAAGGAGGCTAAAACAGGTTGGATAAATAGAAAACAAATAAAAATTTAACTATAAACCCCAATTTATTGTAATTATACTAAATAAAAATGGGCTAAATATTATCACAAAACATTTGAGAATTTCGGACATAATATAGAAGCAAAACTCACAACATTCGAAGTAAAAAGACATACCCTAACTGTAAGGATACAGAAAAGTTATAGTTAAAAGAATGGAAAGAGTTGCGCCATATGTAATACTAACCAAAAGAGAGATACAAATTTCAGACAAACTATACTTTAAGGTAATAACTGTTAAAACATTGAAAGAGATACTTTATAATGAAAATATTCTCAAATGCATGAGGAGAATATCATAATTCTAAATCTGTACCCCCCCATATAAAGCAAAAATTGGCATAAGTAAATGAAGAAACAGATAAATCTACAATCATAGTTAGTAAACTTTCACCCACCTTTCTTAATAGATGATTGGATAGGTGAAATAGTAAGGTTATAGAAGTTCTGAACAATAAAATTAACGAACTTGAGCTAATTCATATTTATAGAACAATGTTCCAAACAATGTCAGAATACTCATTTTTTTCAAGTGCAAATGGAATACCTGCCAAGTTTTTTGTGCTGCAACATTAAGCAAGGTTTAATAAAATTTAAAGATGCAGTCATTTAGAATTTGTTCTCTGACCATGGTGGAATTAAGGTAGAAATCAATTAACTAGAAAATTCCCATTTAAAAAAAATTAGATATTGCATTTCTAAGTTAAATCACACATAGAAATTAGAAGATAATGATAAGGAAGATCAAAACAATTTATCAAAACTTGTGTGGTGTTCTTAAAGTAACTGAAGACCCATATTAGAAAAAATGGCAGAAAAGGAATGATCTAAGCTCATTTCAAGAAACTAGAAAAAGAACAGCAATCACAAATAAAATAGAAGAAAGAAAATAAGAAAGATAAAACAAGTGATCAGTGGAATAGAAAGCAAACTTACAATAGAAAACAATTTCAACAAAGCTAAAGGTTGGTTATTTGAAAAGAATGATAAAATTGATAACCCTCTAGCAAGACTATTCTTGAAAAAGAGGAGATACAAATTGCAAATACTAGGAATGAGAAGCAGGCATCACTACAGATCATTGAGACACTAAAGTAATAAACGTTACATACAACTGGCATACAACTTTATGTCAATAAATTTGATGATTTAGAGGAAATCAACAAATTCTCAAAAAAAATTAACAATTAAATCTGTTACTAAGGACATTTTAATTTCATTAAAGAAATCAAATCTGTTATTAAAACCCTTCCACAGAAAAAACTAAGCATATGTCTATCCACTGATAAATTATTGTAAACATTAAAAAAAATACCAGGGCACCTTGGTGTCTCAGTTGGTTAAGCATTCAACTCTTGATTTCAGCTCAGGTAAGGATCTCATGGTTCATGGGATCAAGCCCTGTATCTGGCTCTGCACTGACAGCATGGAGCCTGCTTGGGATTCTCTCTCTCCCTCTCTCTCTGCCCCTCCCCTGCTCTTGCTATCTCTCTCAAAATAATTAAGTAAACATTTAAAAAAAATAAAAAGAAATACTATCAACCTTATATACATTCTTCCAGAATATAGAAAAAAAGGGAGCATTTCCCAACTTGTTTCATGAAGCCAGTATAAACTCGTTACTAAGATCTGAAAAGGAGTTTACATGAATAGAAAACTACAAGCCAATCACTTTCGTGAATTTAAAAGCAAAAATTCTAAACAAACAGTAAATCAAATCTAGTAATATGCAAATGGATAGTTCAAAAAACCAAGTGGGATTAATTCCAAGAATATAGGAATTCCTTAAGAAAAATACAGGCAGGGGCACTGGTGGCTCAGTTGGTTTAAGCATCCAACTCCCAATTTAGACTCAGGTCATGATCTTACAGTCTGAAATTGAGCCCTGCGGCAGGATATGTGCTGACAGTGTGGAGCCTGCTTAGAATCCTCTCTCTCCCTCTCTCTGCCCCTACCCCACTGTCTCTCTCTCTCAAAATAAATAAATAAACATTAAAAAAGAAAGAAAAGAAAAATGCAGGCAGCCTGATAGAAAATGGGCAAAAGACTTATACAGGCACCTCATAAAGGTGAATTGCCTGAATTGCCATAAATATATAGAAAAGTGCTCAACTATATTGAACTTCAGGGAAATGCAAATTAAAACCATAATGATATATACTATACATTCAAATGTGGTTTTGAAGTAATTGGTGGTAGCAGCGTAAATTTGTATAACTATTATGGAAAGCCATTTGGCAGTATCTACTAAAGTTGGTCCAGCAATTCCACTTGTGATACACCATCTATATACACATGAAGTGTGTATGTATGTTCACCAAAAAGATATGTACAAGATTGTTCATCACACACAATTCATAATAGCTCCAAATTAGAAATAAACCAAATGTTCATCAAGAATAGACTGAATAAATACATTGTGGTACTTTTATAAAATGGCATGACACATAGCAATACAAATAAACAAACTATTGCCACACAAACAACACGAATGAATCTCAAAAACATAATGTTGAGCTAAAGAAGACAGAGAAGGGTACATAGTACAAGAATTCATTTACATAAATTTCAAAAACAAGCAAAACTAATAGATGGTGTTAGAAGTTCTGAGAGTCGTTTTCTTTCAGTTAGTGACTAAAGTAGACATCAGGGATGATTCTAGAGTTGTGGTTATGTTCTTTTTCTTGATCTGGTGCTAATTATGGGGTGTGTTCTCTCTGCACTCTTAAGATTTGTGCTCTTTTTTGTATTTGTTGTACTTGGACACAAAATTTACTTGAAAAGATATAATGAAGCTCTTAGATAAATTGTTGAATGTTTTTGTACCAAAGAGCATTTCTCTCAGTTGACTCAAGAGACTATTTTCCAATGAGGAGAACAAGGAAGATATAACAAAAGCTTTCCTTCTTTTACCCATAGATCCCATGCACACAGAGGTGTAAGAGGATAAGGTCAGTGTAAGGCAGGTGTGAAAGAGAATTATAGATAAATGAAAGATTGGTGTTACTGGGAAGAAAAGGTTTGAGACAGAGGCCTTCTGGGTGAGGTGAGGGCTCTGTTTGAAGCAATGTATCTGTTCACTATTGGAGTTTTGTGTCAGTCAGATAGAGATGCCCTTGAGTTGTGGGCGATGGGAAAATTTCCTCAAAGCAATCATGGGTTAAATAAAACATCAACTAGGGTGGATGGAAAATGGTCAGGTAATCCTAACTCAGAGTTTAGCATAGAATGTCTGTTCATTTTCTACCTACCTTACACTAGGAAGATTGGGTCCTCCCTAGGAGATAAAGAGGAAGTTTATGTGTTCTATTATTTTGGCTCTCCAAGTACTCTTGTGTTTCAGCCATAACATAAAGTGCTAATCAGACTATAAAAGAAAGCCCAAATTCCGCTTTGAAAAATAATAAGTTTTTGTAACTTTTAAACATCAGTCAAGTTTTCACCATTAGCTTATTTTTTCCCCTCTTAATTAGAGTACTGATTTTGTGTGTATGTGTGCCTGCCAACAGAAGGGATATTTATTTTCTATTCTTTTCTTTGATCGTAGAAAAAAGTTCTTGGTGTACCAAACCTGAGTCTCCTTGATTTCTTGGTCAATTTAAATCTTGTTTCTACTTGTGTTAAGTCTCCTGAAAGTCATTGTTAGTTTCTTACAGAAGCAAAGAATGGCATGAATAAACTTGTTTCATTATAGGGCACAAATATAAGCTTATCTGGGTATAATACTGATGTTTATACGTTGTTAAAACACACTTAAATGACTTGAATGGCTATATTAGAAGAACCAATTTAAAAATGTAACCAAAGATGAAAGGCAAACCCACTCAAGATAGTTTATGATTTTAGCTCTCAGACAATTATAAATGTTCAGCTGCATTAGATGTAAAATAAAATCCCTTCCATAATATTCTCTGAGAAAATAGTACATTGTAACAATGCATATACCAATTTACCACTCAGAAGTCTTAAGTAGGTAAAATAGTAAGTTGGAGCTTAACAATATACAACCTAAAAACCTTCCAGAAAGGTCCACTGCAGTAACAGTACATTATTTTCAAGAGCTATTAAATGCTATACCCATGCCAGTTTACTAATCTGCAGAGTCTTCTGAAAGGAAATAGGTAACAAAGGAAACCTCCATGGATATTCATGAACATTTTGTGATAAGAGCACCAGCAGGCAGCTGAGCCCAGTCTTCCAGGCCCTGAGCACAGCGCACCCAGGATACCGAGTGGTTGGAAGAGACCTCCAAGCAGAGCATCTCGAAGCATGGTCTGTGCTTGCACGGGCATCATTGGGGATACTGGAAACAAAACCATACTGACAAAAGCAGGGTACTGGCACCCATCTGAGAACATTTTGGGACTTTGATCCAGAATCTCTGGGTGTGGGGTCTGGGAATATACATTTTTACCTTACTTTTTACCAAGCTTCCCCCCAGTGACACTGATGCCCACTGAGGTTTGACACCTATTCCCTTAGAGGTCATCTAGTCCACTTCCTCATTTTCAGATGAGGAAGTTGAGGCTCAGAGAGGGGAAATGGCCTTTGGAGGTCACCAGACATTTAATGGCTTGAACATATCCAGGTATGTTACTACTCCCAGGCCACCTCCCCCTACCACACCTTGCTGCTTCTGAGAGAGTTCATTTCCTCCAGTGAATGACATGAACATCCTAAGACTTAGTGCTATATACTCAGAAATATGACTCCAGATAATTCTGAATTTCTTTAACCTCACGTTTTATTTGATGTAAAAAAAATACTGTTAAAGTCCAAAGAATATGGAATAATTAAAACCAACTCTTTCCTTTCAGCTCTTCAGAAAGTGATAAGGCTGGGAAAGCAGGAAATCCTCTCTTCTATTGCATTCATGGAAGTGCGATCATTTCCATCCAGTGAAAAAAGATAATTCCTAAGGTTACAGTTTGTTATCCAGTAGGACATTAACCAGTTTTTTATATAGCTAAGCAATCTTATTCTAACATTCCTTTATTAAATTACCTATCAGTACTTGCCCCTCTAAATCTCTTCTGAACCAGGTTGAGTATCTCACTGTTTCCTTCATCAGTTAATGAGTTAAATGCAATCTTTGAAATATTTATTATGTAGTTGAATGAGTGCTGTCTAGACTTTTAAAAATCATCCTTTAACATGATAAATAGATCGTTGTAGATGGCATGAGGGAGTGGGCAGCAACTTTCTGAAGTCTTCTGTGACTCCACTAGAGCACCTGGCACATTCTCTTCTCAGTTGCCAAGCCATGCCACATGCACAGAACACGCCTCTCAGGCATTTATCACATTGCTGCCAACACCTGCTTGGGGCGAGGGACCCTCAGCGGGCTTTGCATTTTGTTTTTGTTATTTGCACGTGGTAGACAATACTTTTTTTTTTTTTTTTTTTTTTTTTTTTTAGAGAGAGAGCGTGCACAAGTGAGCAAGGGGCAGAGAGAGAAAGGGAGAATCCCACAAGGGGGAGAGAGAGAGAGAGAAAGAGAGAGAGAGAGAAGCAGGGCTCACCGGGGGCTTGTGTTTTACCGGATGAGAGACTTGAGCTCACTTGAAGCTGGGCTCGTGCTCACCCGAAGTGGGGCTTGTACTTACCCCATGTGGGGCTTGAACTCACAAACTGTGAGACCATGACCTCACATGATCCCCGAAGTCACATGCTTAATGGCTAAGCCACTCAGGCGCCCGACACTTCATACGTTTTTATTTCAAGAAGGATTGACTGGCTTTCTTAGTGAATGAAGATCCATCACGGAAGTTAAAGCTGAATGAAGGCCAGGACCCTATCCTACACATTTTTTGCACTTTCCACTGTGCACTATTCCACTGTGCTGAATGAAATAGGGCTAATGTGGACACAATTGTGAAGACGTTGCTTTGGTTTTGGAGACCTCCTTCTTAGTGGAAATAGTAATAATAGTATATACTACTGCTATTTAGTGCACACATATTACATATTATGCAAAGATAAGCTCTTCTAGTTATATATATATATATATACATATATATATATATTTATAACTATATATAGTTATAAATATATATATATATGTATATATATATATATATATATATATCTATCTCACAATACACTAGATGCTAAATAAATCTTCTTACCCCAATTTTCCAGAGGAGGAAAAGAAGCACAGAGAGGAAACTTACTTGACAAAGTTATGCATGTAGTATGAGACAAGAGGATTTGAACTTGGGTTTCCTTGGGTTTCTTTAATTCCAAAGCCCAGGAGGCAATCCAGATTTTGTCAATTGTTGGCTATAGACGCCTAGGCAAGTTACCTAACCTCCCTGCACTTCCATTTCCTCATGCTATCCACATTGCAAGGTTATGAGGATCAGAAACGATGTATGAAAAGCCTTACCACAGTGCCTGCTGTTGTCAGTGTGTAATCAAAGCTAGCAATCACCATGATTGGCACTGTCTCCCTCTTGGTACCTTCTTTCCTCACTTGGGCTGGCCTGTCCCATTCACCTGACCTTTCCCTGACTCCCAACCTTTACAGTCCCCAGAAGCCAGGCTCCAAGCACATGCACAGTATCAGGTCTTGTTCTTTGGAGATACTGCCTCAGGACCCAGAGCAGTGCTTCAGACATGGAAACCTGTGCAGGAATTGTCCGAGGGTCTTGTTACAATGCAAATCTTGACTCAGTGGGTCTGGGGCGGAGCCCAAGCTTCTGCATGTCTACCAAGCTCCCAGGCTTGTGCTCATGCTCTTGGTCCCAGCTCCATACCTGAAGAAGGCCCCATCTTTCTACCGCTTTCCCTCTCTCCCCTCTGTCCTCCCCCAACCCAGTCTCATTCACTCAAAGATTTGTTTTTGGCTACTGTGGTAATAGAAAAACTGTAGGTACTAATAATTGTAAGTAAGAAGGGATAAGGGATAAGCCTAGGGCATGAAGAGGAATTTTTTTTGGTTCCGTCAAGTCGCATGTACTTGTATGGGTCTAGTTATTGAGTAAATAAAATAATTTACCATAGTTTCAACATTCCTATAGCAGGCCAATGAGTGTTCTTCTCTTATGAACCTATCTTTCATATTAAAAGTGAATTATGGGTGCCAGCACAGTATTCCTGTTGATTAACTTTTTGTGCAGTCGAACTGTTAATAGGCAGTCCTGTTTCTCTGGAAAATCTAACAAATATTGACAGAGTCCAGTGAAATGGTGTGGTGATTATCATACCCTTTCTCCCAAAGACAAACAGGGGCCCTCCTACAGCAGCTCTCAGGCAAACTCTGCCCCTGGGGAGAGATCCAATAATTGACATAATCAATCCTTCTTTATCCAAGTTTACAAATAATTCTCAGAAAATAATCCATTTTGAATATATATATACATATATACATATATACATATATGCCTTCTCCAAGTGTTATTCATGCTATACCCATTTTTAAAGATTAGGATATTGATTCATGGAGTTTACATATCTGAAGAAATTAATTGATATCTAAGGGGAAAAAACAACCATTCAGAAATACCCAGTTTTATTGACCATTGCTCAGAAATATACTTTACAAATATAAGTATGTTATTAATTTACCATCATAATCATCATCATCCTCATCTGGAATGTGGTAATGCCCCTCTTATTTATTACCTGATGTGCAAAACATAGCAAGGCATGTTGGTAAGGGATGCTATTTGTAAGTACAAAGGAGCATACTTTAAATGTTTATGGTTAAAAGCAGTTAACTTTCTGCTCGTGACACTGTGGCTGTCCTCCCAGTTGCATTCTATACCTGCTCCTACCGCCTGTCCAGCATCCATTTCTGTCTTGCTGTCAAACTTTGACAGGCCAGAACTGAAGACAAGGAGATGACCAATGTTGCTTTTTACCTTTATAGCTAGGGCTTAAGCATGTACCCAAATCAGTCGTTAAGTCATTCCTCACTGCTAAAGGCTTCTGCTAAAGGACTTCCTCTGAGATAAAAAAGAGATGCATGGAAAGTCTGTCTTTCTTCTATATTTTGGAGTAAAGCTCTAAGTAGGGAGAACAGAAAGATAAAAGAACCTGGGTCCTCAATGACATCGTGGAGTTCTTGCTTCAATTGTGGAACTGCCCCTGCTTCCAGGCGACTTGTTCTGTGAAATGATAAATGCTCTTTTGTTCCAGCCACTATTAGTGGGACTTCCTGCTCCTTACAGCCCAAAGCACCCTAGCTGGTGTTCCAGTATTCTAGAAAAGAGCTCATGGTGTTGTGACTGAGCACTTTTAAGGCAGGGTAAGCTGTGCTGTTTGAGCTCTTCCTGAGGTGGCAGAGAACAGTGCTGTGGTCAGCTGCACTTGGAAACAGGTCTATCTAGTGGGAGCCATAAAAATTGACTCTGCCGTCCCTGATCAAACAACCTGACCTTGCTTCCTTCCTCTGCCAAATTCCTGGTGTCATTTGTAATAAAATCTCAGGTTTGGGGCCAGTGGTGGTTTTTCAGAGCTTTTAGCTTCATGGATAGATAGATGGTTGAGGAAGTTTATTTCTCTGAATATAACCTATACAAATGATAGTCTCTTCAGTCATGTGAGTGGAATAGAATTTAAAAGCAAACTATTAACAGACAGAGGCCATTTATGTCCTTTGCAAGTGATGTCACATATAAAGGTCTTGTCGTTTATGTGAACTATTTTCATTGCTACAAGAATTATCTAAAATTGAGCTCATATCCTCAGACCATGCTGTGATGGAAGGGGATTTGTGTTTATGAAAAAGGTGGTAACTGTGAAGTGAGGCAGTGCTATTTTTGGAAACTCACAGGAGCCATTTGTAAAACATACATTAGAGGGTAGGTTGATCTTGCCTGTCCACTTTCCTTTTGATTTTTGTTATAGAAAAAATTGCTTCTTGATTTAGATTAATCCCTTTTATAAAGATAGCTTTTGATTTTCTATTATCATGCATTATTGCAGTTACTGTTTGTGTGTAGGATATTCAACATTCAAACAAAAGCGAAGATTTTGGAATTAGTAATTCCTTACCATTTTGGACTTACAGCCTCAAGATTTTAAACTGTTGACATGAAAATAGTGGTCAACCTCTTTTATTTACTTCATTTTATCCCAATACTTTTCTAAATCTATTTTTATGTGCCAGTGAAGTTTATAAAGCAAAATAAATCTTATTCTGCAGGCATAGAAAAGAAAAGAAAATAAATTGAGCACAAGAAAATCACACTGATAGGTACTCATTAAATTTAGAAAGTATAAGATCTAAGTCATCAAACAAAAACAAAAGACCAAGGTAGTGCCACAGAGGACATTGCATGACAAAAGCTACCAAGATGTCATTGCATCAGCTGTGGCTCCTTGGCTCTGTGTTCCTTCTTCCAAACAGTGAGGGAGAAAAAAAATTCAAAGGGATGGGAGGGCAGAGAAGATGAGGGCTGGGAAGCCTGTGGTTTCTGTTCCACCTAATTGTACTTCTCTCTACCTCTCATCCATCATCTCCATTGTCAATGACACCTTTGTGTTGTAGAAATTTTTGTATTATTTTTATAGCATGAAATAAATAAATATTTAATTGAGTCCTACAGTAGTCCTTCAAACATAGAATACGAATAGGAATCTTGATTCTTCCAGCAATAGGGAGAAACTAAAGAATTTTTTTCAGGAGAATAGGATGTTCAAAGTTGAACAGGGAACGATGTGTAGAGTAGATTGAAAGGAATGGAGGAATCTAATTGGGAAAACTGGTTAGAGAACACTACACTGGTTTAGATAAACTTAAGAGGTTTTGGTGGGTTGAATTAGGGTAGTGTTCAAGAGAAAGGAGAGGAGATAGGTGCAGAAGCTCAATATATCTTAGGCCTTGCATTCCACTCTACCTCATTTAAATTTGGTACTCGAGGCCAGCTCTGCTTGAATATCTAGGAAATTTCCCATCAGATGCCAGAGATGCTTCTCCAAACCCATCTACATGGTCTGATAGCTACACTCATAGCCACCCTTGCTCCCAATGCAGTGCACATGAATGCCTTATAGTTCTCTAGGCACTGATCCTCAGCACTTTTGCTATGTTCTCTGTCTGAAGTCCCCTCTCCACATGGCCAGGGCTTAACTGTACTTTAAGAACCTGCTTGAGCACCATTTCCTCTATGTAGCTTTGTATAACACTTTCAGGTGGTACAGCTGACCATCCCCTCCTTTGGACTCTTCTGAACTTGTCTGAATCTGGATTTGGCACTTGTCGTACTGAATTTCACTTACGTTTAAACTCTTTTCCAATGTCCACTATGATGATAGTTGGTAAACATTAATTGAATGGTTAAATTCTGATAATCAAAGATCCCTGGTTCTTATTCTACTTTATTCTTGGGTTCTATCCTCCTTGCTTCATAACACAGTTCTTACAACTAAATTCCTGCCTTAGTCCCTGTTTCTGAGTTCCTCTTGGGCAAATTGCTCAGCAACACAGTCCATATTTAAGGGGTGTTCATCTGTGTTGTCCTATTGCCCCCTTCACCTGCCATTGAGACCTGCCTGATAAGAGGGCTTCCAATGTCAGTCCTGCCATTTGTTGTAGGCCAACTATGAATCATGTGACCAACCATGTGCCGGCTTCCAAGTGTCACCTGTTTTAGATACCTGATGAGTCGCATGCCCCCTTCGCCACACATATCTTTGCAGACTACCTGGTTTATAGTTGGAGAACTCTACACACTTGATCTTACACCTCCCCTGGCATGTGCTCCTCTCCTCAGCCACCCACCAGTGGTCATAAGTGATGTCTCATCTGTCCTTCCTGCCTCTCCAGTATATAACTGGTGGTATCCTGCAGAATCTCAAGGTATGACACACATCCATTGCATTTGAAAATTGCTTGGATTTGGAGGAGAGGCAAACAAATGTGGGGCAGGAGTCAAAAGCTAACTGAAGCTAACAGGGTGATTAGGAATGTGGAAGTGGCATGAAGGAAAGAAAGCACACAGGAAGGAAAAATTTTAGGAAGGGAGGTAATGAGTTTAGCTTTTAAGAGGAGATGATGAGTCTAATTTCGGATATAACCAGGGCCAGTCTTAAAATACTTAATGAGGTATGACATGGCACCAGCCAATCAGGATAGATGCCAGTGTTAGCTATACGGGTGACTACCAGACTAGGATATATTATGTTGGGTGGAGTGAGCAGGCAGAACAACTTACTGGAAATTAGAGGAGTCATAGACTTGGGCCAGCAAGTTTATCCCAGATAAACTTCCCACCTGAACTTCGTTTTCCCTTCTCTTTCCTCTAAGGGTTAGACTGTGCCTATATATCAGTGGGTGGTAGTCAGCCTTTTCTTTACCCTCTTATCAACCCTTAGGTAGTTTGTCTTAAAACTCCCAGGCTCCTAGTTAAAGCACTCCATTGTACTCATCTTCATACTATTTTTCATGACTTTGTAACAGCATAGCCAGACCTCCCCTTCAGCATGTGAAGACCTCTTTTATCCACACAAACAAGAGAGGGCTGACTGCTATGGATTTATGCAAATTTAGTTTTTAACCTGCCAGCCAAAGAATAAGGCATAGAGATTAATTCTTAAGATGTTTTTTAGCTTTTGAATTTTGTTTCAGGGAGGATGTTTTTGATTTTTCTTTTTGGCAGATTTGATGTAGACATAAAGATGGAAAGTTAATTGTTAGCTCTGGGCATTAAAAAGGGTGAAGATTTTTACCCACCCTTCCTAGAAAGGAAAAACCTATTGCCTAAGGATTTAATTCTGGATTAATAGCTTTTGATTCAAATTGAAAATACAATACATGTCAAATAACCAAATTGGTTGCATTGGGGGTCACTCAGAGAGAACATAGCTACTGTAACTTTCTAACAAATGAAGCAAGAAACCTGGATTCTAGTCTAACTTCTGCTAGTGCCAGACTAGGAACTCCAGAGTGTGAGACTTTGATTTTTCTAAATTCTTTCAAAGAGAGATGTGTATTTGTTTCCCTTTTACTGTACAGGTGTGTAAGAGGTTTAGGTATCTGGAAAGCACTAGCTTGTGTGTCTACTGGCACCTCAGGCTGATTACAAGCTTTTGCCCTTTTATTTCAACTGGCTTAATGGGTATAAGGAGCATTGATAGCAGGGCTATTTGTCATGCAAGGCGGTTGCTGACCTATTCAGTGGAGACAGACTGCCACTTGGGTCTTGACTCTGCCTTGAGCTTTGCCAAGTGATGACATGAACACCCACTCAAACGTCTGAGAAATGTCTGCCTCCTGAGTGCTCCATTTGAGTGCTCCATTTGAAACATCCCCCACCCCACCCTGAACACTGGTTTCCTCGCTGACCTTGCTCTAGTCTCAGGAGTGAGCTTCTTGGCTTTGATCCTATGCTGGCAGAATCAGCTACTCCTCTGAATGTTCAAAAGGCCCCTCTTGGCAGGCATTTCTCTCCCAGATGAGTCGCAGGGCGTTGGAGGCACATCACTTCTTAGTGAGTTTCTTAAGAATGCACTCTATCTGGCTTTAGGCCCAGGGTTATCTGGAAGGAATGATATGTTGGCTGACTACTACATTTGCAGAGATAAGTTTAATGAATTTCTCAACATTTTCAGGTGTATTCTTTACAGTTAAGATTGGCTTCATGAAAAAAAAAAAAACCCACAACAACTCTGTTTTCTCTGCCTTTAACTAGGCCTAGGTTTTTCCCTACCTTGGAATATAAAACTTTACTTTACGTCATTGCCTTCTGAACTACTGCATCCAGACAACCACCTTTCATTGACTAATTCCTGAATAGGTAGTATATATTATTGATTGTGTTAATTTCTTCATCATCTCTTCTCCTATGAATCCTTGGCAATCTGGTTTCCATTCCCAGTGAACAACTGAAATGATGCTTTTCTGAGCTTTTCTACCAGCCCTTTGTCACTGTCTGTTATTACCCACTAAATCTCTCTGTGGCATTTGGCACTGTTGATTATCTTCTTTCCTTGAAAATGTGTTCAGCGTTCTGATTATATAACACGAGATCTTTTCCTCACCTCTTCAACTCTTCATTTTCTCCTTTGATGTCTCCTTTTCTCCCTGTAGTCATTGACTCAAGTCTTTGTTCTTATCCCTATTCCCCTCCATTTTCAAAATGAATACTTTCATCAAAATGGTAGTGACTCCCTCTAAATGTGTTAAACTGTAATTTCTCACATAAAGTCTGTTCCATACTTCTATCTAACTACTAGTCATTTCCACTTGGATATCCAATCTACCTTCCCAAATTCTCCATTCCAGGAAATAGATGACCGGTTTAAGTCTTGGATCTAATCACCCATAAGTTGTGGGTCTCTGGCCAAGTTACTTTATATTGCCTAAGTTATCCCAACTGGAGAATGGGGGGATGATAGTGATAATAAAGTCCCCTTCAGCAGGGCTTAGCACAACATCCAGGCACCACAGTAAATGCTTTACAAAAAAAGTTAATTATATTACTTGTTATTATGTACAATACTGCCTTCTCCTTAGTTCTTAAGTCTAGTAATTCACCAAATTCTCTTCTGCCTTAATAATCTACTTTCTATCTCTGCATCATTTCCACTATCCAGCGAGTGACTGTTTTCATAGAATTTAAGAACCTCTCCTGTGTGTTTATAATTTATTAGGCTGCTTTCCAGTTCAAAAAGGTTTACCACTCTCAATGAATCCTATTCAAATTCTTCAACTATCCAAATCTCAGCATCCTGTTCTTGCACTGCTGATCGGTTTCATCTCCTGCTACTTAGTGTATAAACTTCCACTCCAGACAAGGCAATCAACTTCCTTGTCCCTGAATATGCCATGCCATTTCTGCCACCCACGCATGTCCTTAGATGGCAATACCTGCCATGGGTGGGGGAGTGGTGATATGAGCCCCATGCATTTGCCATCTTTCATACCTTCTTAAAAAATACATCTTAAATCAATTGATGTTGAAGGAAGGAGAAAATCCTTTTGAAAATCATGGAAAAGGATACAAAGTTCTAGAGGGCATAAAAAGCATAAAAAATAGAAGTAGTTGGCTCATATTATTGATTCTCTAAGTTAAACTGTAATAAAAAGTATTGGTTAATTGATTGAGCACTTTACAGTTTGCCAGGCATTGTACGATAAACATAACCAGAACTGTTTTCCTCTAGTTGCATCTAACTCTTTCCCATATCAAGACAAAGGACTGCACTGCATGTTGTGACCTCTAGATTCTTTTTATAAAGACAAAATTAGGTTTGAGATTATATCCCACAGGATCTACTGTCAAATCCACAGAATTGGCATATGAGTGGTCATTATCAAATAGTATATACTTATTTGGCTTCTAATATATTCAAGGTACTATTTTAGTGCTGTGAGGAAACCGCAAAGAAGAATAAAACATGTCACTTGACTATCCATGTTCTTGACTTGGCAGTATTTTCAGTGCTTGAGTATATTTTTTCAAATATTAATTTTTAGGAAACAATACATCTATGAAGTTAAGAATGTCAAATACTATTACAAGGCTTGTGATAAAAAATGATAATCTTCTGCTCCACCCTTCCCTGAGTTTCATTACCCAAAGGTAACCATGATCAGGTCTTAGAGCTTTTTGTTGAGCTACTTAACTCAATATATATAAACAGTATTCCTTGATTTTTTAACTCTTGCAAGATGAGAATTTAGCTCTCTTATTATCCCTGACCTCTGCTATTTATCACCTTATTCTTTTTAAGATAATTATAATTTTTGGAAAACTAAATATTCAGGGTTTTTATTACTATATTTATATAAATACCTCTCACCATTCACTAAATAATATTATGATATTCACTAAATAATATTATGATCACACTTCCTTTCTTATACAACTTTTTTCTTACAGTTAATGATTACCTCATTTTGTCATTAAAAAAAATTGTTGTTGTACCTCTAATTCTTAAAAAAAAAAAATCTTTCCCAATATGGTCAAAAACATTAAATAATCTGTCAGTTTTATCCTCGACAACATCTCTACTCTCAGGGACTCTCTTGGAATCCTCAATTTCATGTTCCTCTCTAGATTGGCTGTTCTCTTAGCTTCCTGAATAACTATTATAATGGGAAATCTCCTAATATTTCTCTTGAGTTGCATCTCATGTCTTCCTCTTTATTGTTTTGTTCTTTTTCTTTTTCTTTTTTTTTTTTTTTGAGGCCATCCTTCATCCTAGCTTCCTGAAGAAGGGTTTATGACACGTCTGTTCCTAAACTTCAAACTTGAGTGTTAGTGTGGCTGGGTATAGAACTTTAGAAATCATCATTTCACAGAATTTTGAAAGCATTGCTCTCCATTGTCTTCATCTTTCAATGTTGCTGCTGGTAAATCCAAAATTGTGCTGACATCATTCCTCCATTGTTATCATTTCTTGTCCTTCTTTTACTTTGTGACTTTTTAATCTTTTAAAACATATTTAGCTTTTTGTGGTGCTTGGATATAATTTTATGGGTTCAATTTTCTATCCTTACTTGGAAATCTTTAGTGTCCTATTAGTTCTGAAACACTACATATTCGTTCTGAAACTCTAAATTATATCGTTGTGTAAAGTTTATTTTTGAGTTATTCACAAAGAAGCATCCTGATATGACCATGCATTGATTATTCAGTGACTATCAATCTCACATGTTTGAAATTAATTGCCCCTTTCTCAATGTATCCTATTCTTTTTTTCATTACTTGTAGCTTAGAACAAATAGTGCCACTTATACCATTTTAAGAATGTGTCTATCTCTACTGATGTTTATAAACATATTTATTGAAATATAATTTAAGTACTATATAATTCACCTATTAAGTATACACCTCACTTTTTGTAGTGTAATCACAGAGTTCTATGTACATCACTACAAAGTACACTATAACCTCCAGACAAAACCCTCTATCCATTAGCAGAAATTACCCATTTCCCATTCCCTCCTGTCCTTGTAATCACTAATCTAATTTCTAACTGTGTATATTTGTCTATTTGGACATTTCGTATAAATGGAATCATACAATTTGTGGTCTTTTATGATTGGTTTCTTTCATTAGTACAGTGTTTCCAATGTTTATCCATGTTGCTGTGGGTATCAGTATCTCATTCCTTTTTATTGTCAAATTCAACTAAACATCAAGTTTTTTGAAGACAGATTTCATCTTTGTATGTTCAACACCTAGCCTAGTATTTGGCTGCTGTTAATATCTAACCTATTTATTAAATAGATAGATGGCTAATGCTAAGTCTATTTTCAAATTTGCCCTCACAGTTCTACTTTCAAAAATTTTATCTGACCATTCCCCCCAACAAAGATTTTATTTCAAAAAAGTTTGAAGAAGATTTAGATAAAAATTATTCTAAATATAGATTATTCTTAATTTCTCTTCACAGTGGGAATTGTATACTTGCCACAACTATCTCCTTTATATCAGACCTTCATTGGGGTTTTGTGGTTTGTACCTCAGGCATTTAATCAAGTTCATAGTCATAACCAAAGCAAGATTGATGCAAAACAGTTTTTAGCTTGGTTCTAGAGTCTCTTTACTTTGCTGAAGGGGATGGCCTTGATCATCAAACCAATGTAATAGTTGGGTTCTTGTGGAAATCTGCTCTGATTTAGCACCACAGGGTTTTTTTGTTTTTTGGTTTTTTTCCTGACAGCACTGTTTTTCTCTTTTAATTCTTTTCATTTCTTTAAGCTGAACAGAATTAGGTCAAAGTTGAGGCATTAGCATTCCTTCTGGTGTTCTGTCAAGAACAGGTCAGATTGTGCGGTTTCCTCTCCTATCTCTTTGTCCAGTCGACATTGGGAGACAAAAAATTTGTTAAGACTTGTAACTATGGTTCCTCCAAAGTGCTGCACTCTTAAAAGAAAATTCACATACACAACAATTTAGGAAGCCTCCCCACCTGAATATTTAAGGATCGTTTAAGAAGACTTCAGTTTTAAGAAATACAAATGAATAAATGACTTCTCAAATGTACCTTTCCGTGATTCTCAAGTATTTCAAGTCCTAACACAATGATACTAAAACATGTGGGAGATGGGTATGATTGAGCAGATACCAAAAATTAAACTCACATCTATTTGCAGGCTATAGTTTCCATCTATGTTTATGACTTCAAAAACAAGGATTTAATTTTTTAAACTAGTTTAATGGCCTTGAATTGTTTTTGAACAGCTGGAAATCTTTTACAGTAACATCAAAAGTGATTACTCCTTCATGGCAAGAGATCAGGGGGTTTGTGTCTCTTGGATTGATGTTAACTCAAACATTTTTTTTTTTTTTCTGAACACACACACAGTATTTTTTTTTTTAAATAAGTCTTTTATTCTGAATTCAGGGGCTATGAAAAAGCTTTAAATGCCCTCTGTAGGGGAGCTCAAACCCAACAATGCAAACATCTGACTTTATCCTTATGTTTCTTCCTCAAAAAGATGAGAAGGACACAGGGGAAAGTTTGCCTATTTTTATCCATGAAACAAGGTCACTAAATATGTTATGTCAGTTAAATCAAATTCCTATCTTTTAAAATGTTTCTATATTATATATCGGGTCTTCTTTTTGCTATAATTCAAGAGTGACATGGGTTCTGTAACTATTATTTTCCTAGTTGGTTATTACAGTCTGAATTTTTGGTTGACATTTCTGAAATAAATATAGCTACTGAAGCACTAGCATTCTGATTTAAAAATCTGACTACATTAGAAGAAAATTAACCTTTTCAAAAAGCCACTGTTCTAAGGAATGATTTTAATCAAATGAGCTTTAAATGTTGTACCTGCATTTAGAATTTTTAGAAGGATTGTAATTCCCCAGTGATCTACTTTTTGAAGGAGAGAAAAAAAAAATGAAATAAACTATGAGAAAAGTAACCATGAAAGTTATAAAGAAGATCCTAGATGAAACCATTTTTTTTAAAACTCAAATGTTTTTTAAAGTAACATCAGGTTCAGAAATCAAGGTAGAAACTGACTTTATTTTAAGTAGTTTGATATCTTCAAAGAAAAATATCAGGTTGTATAAATATTCAATAAAGAGAAAGGTTTCTGTTGGAATTCTGTGATATGTTTATTCATTTATTTCATATTTGATAGGTACTTACACTGTATAAAACACTGAGGGAGGAGTTAGGGAACTCTTGCAGAGAATTCCCAGATCTCTTGTACAGAACAGATTGTTAAGATATGAAACACTTCCTATACATATTAAACCTTTGAATGAAAATCATAGTGCACACAGTGTTTAGTCTACAAACTCAAGTGTACAAGATATATTTTTACTCTTAGTAAAATGGGCTTAATTCGGTATCCAAATCCTGATATCATAATATCAGGGAGATATTGAAGAGCATCTCACCTCAAGATGTTCCTTCTTACTCTGGGGTTCCTTCTTACTCTGGGGTTAGGCTGAGATATTGAGGCTTGTTATGGATTGAATTGTTTGGCCCCAAAAGATATGCTGAAGTTTTAACCTGCAGTACCTCAGAATGTTACCTTACTTGGAAATAGGGCCATTGTAGGTATAATTAGTTAAGATGAGGTTGTACTGGAGTCATATGGGCCCTTAGTGCAATATAACTGGTGTTCTTATAAGAAGAGAAGAGAAACGTGCTGGGAGAAGACTGCCATGAGATGATGGGGACAGAGACTGGAATGATGCATCTATAAGTCATAGAACACCAAGTATTGCCAATACCTCCAGAAGCTGCAAGAGGCAGGGAATGATTCTTCCCTATAGCTTTCAGAGGCTGCATGGCCCTGTTGACATCTTGGTTTTAGACTTCTAGGCTTCAGAATTGTGAGACAATAACTGTCTGTTGTTCTAAGTCACCTGGTATGTGGTAATTTGTTAGGAAATGAACACAAGGCCTTATACCAGGCAAGGTGTCATGGTGGGGTGGCAGAGCATCTGGTCTCTGGTCTTTTGGACACATAAATGTGAGCAGACCACTGTCCCTGTTTACCTGACTCTTCAGGCCTGGTAGTTTTTGTTGTTTGAATACCATGCTTGGGACTCAGGTACTTTTTAGGAGTCAGGAACCTCTGAATTCTTTGCCTGATGTATCAAGTGACCATGGTTAAGGCTTTGACACACCCTGGGGTACTATGCAGGAGGAGTAAGTCTTCCCCATTTTGTCTCCTAGCCCTGGGAGAAAGTTGACTATTTTGGCAGAAAGCTCCTTTCTTCTGCCTGCTTTTCCAGACTATTCTATTTCTTCTTTCAAAACCTGTGTCCCTTTTACCCTTTCTCAAGTCTTATAAATTCTCCTAAGGGATTAGAATTTTGGAAAACCTCAGGGAGAGGGCCTTCCTCTGTTTTTACCCCTCTCCTTCCCTTCCCCCAGGCAATAAAACAACAAACAATGGAGGAAAGCCTGCTATAGGTAGACTGGGGAGCGAAAGCATGGAAAATATAAGTAAGAAATGTCTATAAAGTAATCTACCAAACTATTATTCACTCACACATTTATTAACAAGGCAACATTAAATTAGTCAATGGATTTTTTAACTATTTGCTCAGACTCCTTATGCTTTGACAATAAATTAAGTTTAGCAGATTGGGGCTGAGCAAAGAGATCAAAAGAATAGTCTTTAACGCAAAGTTTCAGTGTTGAAAAACTATTAATAGGTCTCTCCAAGATTCCATTTTAGGAAATTTTTGCATGAATAATTGACTGACTCAACCATATATGTTGCTGATCACCCCATGACAGGCGTATTGATTTTTAAGGCAAGCAAAGTAACCAGACACAACAAATTAAGAGCCAGTTATCTTGGCTTTCTTAAATCAGTGATTCCAAACCTGGCTCAGAATCATTGAGGCTCTTTTTAAAAGTACATGCCCAGATTTCAATCCTGGACATTTCCATCTGGAGTAAGATCAGGGAATCTGTGGTTCTTAAAAGTCCCTGGGTGATTTTGTAGAAACTGAGGGAAGCACTAATCTAAAAGATGAAATTAATTTAATAATTTGAGCAATGATTACTAATATAAGTATAGTCCAAATTAACACATATATTTAGTGTTTTGGGATACTGTCTTCTATCACCTGCATAACCTTTGCTTTAGCAGAATTAGTTCAATAGGTTACACTTACCTTTTTATTTTGATATCCACAATTGGCATTTAAAAGAAATTCATTAACTTCTTGGACATAAGTCTTTACTAAGGTCCCATTAGACTGGTAGGAAGATTTCTTGCCATTTGATAAAAGGAGAAACTGAGTCTGTTTCTAAGTGACAGAAAAGTTCGTCACTTACCAGGACAAGGGCATTCCCAAATATCCTGTAGCAGAATAAGCTTACATGTGTCCTGTATTATCCTGGGCCTTTGAGTACCTATTTAGACCTCAAATGACACTATCTAGTCCTCTTAATTTAACACTATTGGCACTTCTGAAATTAATCATCAAAGTATTCTAAATTAATTATGTTGTTTGACTGCTAATAAAAATGACTCATTTTCAGTGGAAGGCTGTCTTTAAAATACCTGCTCCAATATGACTCTCACCTACTTCATTCAGCAAGTATTGTAGGTGTGTATGTGAGTGTGTGTGTGTGTGTGTGTGTGTGTGTAGTAAGGTGGGCCTATCACACTCCTTTTCCCACTCTTGGCCAAGATATGCCAATCAGGAACAATAAAGCACCAATACAATAACAAAACAAGACAAGATCAGGTGAATTGCTTAACTAGATGCATCTAGTAAATTTAGAACAAACACAGTTGATCTGGTAGATTTAGAAAGACATAACACAAAGTCTATCCAACTGCTAGAATTCACTGGATAATTCAGTTCAGATAAAAATATACATACGGAGAAGCACCTAACAGAAAGACACCGTCTAGCTAATTGTAGGACAAGAGTCTTTGTTAAGTACTTGATGCAAAAAGGCCAAGTGCTGGTGTAAAAGGCTTCCAGGAAAGCAGGAAAGGAATGCTTACTGACCTAACCTGCTGGACCTTATCACTTCTCTAGAAGTTGCGGTATTTAGAATTGTTTGTGTAAGAAGTAATAAAAACCATGGCAGGCCGATACCTGTTAAGCTGCTGACACATGTTGTCCATGCAGCTCGTGGATTGGCTCTGTGTTCCTTCATGTGGGGGCCAGAGTAGTTTCATAGCCCTCATGCTGGCCAAACAAAGTCAAGTCTGAAAAAAAAAAATCAACCCTGACCTCAGTGCCACCTTCTTTTCTCTCAACTCCCGGTTAAGGGTGATGTCACTTGCATTTGGAGGGATATGTTAGCTTTGGGAAGATGTCAGCTTGATTTGTCTGAATTGCTTTGCTGTTCTCTTCTCATAAGGCTGTTTTTCTGCATAGGATTTCTGGCTAACTAGCTTCTTTCCTTTGGTTTTCTTTCCTATTTTTACCTAGATCTGTGTTCTTCACTGGTCCTCAGAGACTCACCATCTGGTTACCATCTGATGTGATTCAGGTGTTACTACACCTGAGGATTTGAGTGGTGGAGTGAGGGTCTCTACTGCAAAATGCCCCCAAAAACTATTTCTTGGGAGGTTGCTTAAGATGGGTATTGCCACAGGTACTGCTCTCCTCTACATGAATACTTTGGGGAGTATTTTTAAATGTTTCCGTTCAGTTTATTCGTCTTTAGTGGTAGGTTTATTATAAAATAATTTGCTAAGTCAAATGAAAACAGCAATAACTTGCTCAGTAACAAGATTAATATATTTTTAGCGAATCAGTGCCACTCATTATGGATTGTACCTTTTCGTTTGTAAATAAGGGGCTGGTAGAAAGCGCAAGGCAGGTTGACAGCATTGTGTAGGTGGTACAGTGACAACCTTAGAGTATACCACTTATAGATTTGTCTTTGAGTAATGGCAAAGTGACTCAACTTGCTACTTGGGAAATTTAATCTCACAGGAGTTTTCCCGAATTAGATGCATACACGGGGAAAAAAAATCCTATGAAAATCAGAGAAGCTGGTCACCATTAAAATTCAGTCTTGGGAGTTATTTTCCCACATTCGAGCTGAAAGTTTCCTATGATCCTCAACTTTAACACATTTCACATTTCATTAAATGGTATCTCCATGTGTTGCTCGTGCCAGAAACCTGGGAATTGTCTTCGACAGCTCTGTTTCTTTTGCCTTTGTAGTGAACACGTTACCAAATGTGGCTGTGTCAACCCCCAAAGTGCATTTGAATCTGTCAACTCTTATCTCCATTGCTATCATCTTCTGCTTACACATAACCCCTCACTGGTTCTCCTGCTTTCGCACTTACCCCTTCCAATCAGTTCTGTATAGGGCAACCAACATGATCTGCGTGTGAATTTGTATTTTTATCCATGTTGCACATGTGCAGAGAATTATCACAAAGAATTCAGCAATTCTTACAATAACTACCCAGAAATAACAAAGAGCTATCCCTTTCCTCCTCCATTCTCAGTCCCCAGCAGTAATCACTGGTGCCCTTTTTTAGTTGTTTAGCATTTATATTATATTTCTAAATTACATGTTTATAGTGCTTTCACCTGACTTCTATTTTTTAAAATGTTTATTTATTTATTTTTTTATTTTTCAGAGAGAGAGTGAGCAGCGGAGGGGGAGAGAGAGAGAGAGAGAAGGAGAGAGAATCCCAAGCAGGCTCTGCACGGTCAGTCCAGAGGGCAATAAGAGGGCTTGAACTCACGAGCTGTGAGATCATGACCTCAGTCGGACGCTTAACTGACTGAGCCACCCAGGCTCCCCGTTGCCTTTCTGTTTTAAACTGCTAAGAACAGGGGCGCCTGGGTGGCGCAGTCGGTTAAGCGTCCGACTTCAGCCAGGTCACGATCTCGCGGTCCGTGAGTTCGAGCCCCGCGTCAGGCTCTGGGCTGATGGCTCGGAGCCTGGAGCCTGTTTCCGATTCTGTGTCTCCCTCTCTCTCTGCCCCTCCCCCGTTCATGCTCTGTCTCTCTCTGTCCAAAAATAAATAAAAAACGTTGAAAAAAAAAATTTAAAAAAAAAAAAAAAAAACTGCTAAGAACAGATACTACACTTGATCTTAGCCAAAAGGCCAAGAAATGATGATTTTTCTGTTTTAGATATTACCTTTTGACTTACTGTTTACTATGAAATGATGAGAATTTATGCTCTCCTGAACACCTCTTTCTCTCTTCTCAGCCCTACCCCACCTTCCTAATAGAATGTCATACTTGTGAGTTAGATCAAAATTCAGGGTTTGTCTTGCTCTGAGAATAATTTTTAATCACAGCTGAGTCATATGGTAGACTATTATTGTATTTCTTTTCCTGTTTGACTTGTTTCCTCTGTTAATAATTGCCTGGTTTTTGTTTGCTTAGTTATCTATATATGTATCACTAATCCATCCCTGATTCTCCACAAAAACTGGGAGCTCCAGTACTGACACATGGCCATGTTCCAATACAGTCTGGTGGCTCTCAAGGACTGCTACACAGAGGCCAGGGGAGTTATTTTGCCATTATTCTGAGGATTTCCATTACTTCTCTTTTGTATTGGATTCCCTGTCTCTTAGTCCCACTGATTGAAGGGATTTTGTTCTGTTCTCATACTTGATTGAGAGAATTAATTCTAGGTTGGAAATCATTTGCGCTCCAAAATTTGAATTACTCCATTATTTTCTAGCTTCTAGTATTAATATTGAGTAATCCAATGCCATTGTGTTTCTGGATCTTTTCCATGTGACTTTCCCTCTATTCTATTTCTTGAGTCCCTTTTAGGACCAATGGGCCATGGTGTGGGTATCTTCTTGCTCCCTGCATTGGTTTTATTCCATGTTTGTTCTTCTTTTTTTGCTATTTCCATATTTTGGTTTCTGATTCTCCCATTAGAGATTTTCCTCAACTGTCTAGTGATTTCTGGCTTTCCATTTATGTTCAGGGTGCTGCTGGGAGGATTCGTCAACAGGGGACTTTACTCCAGAGCAGTGGGTTTTGCAACCTAAGGCTCATGGGTCAAAGCTGACCCGCTGCTTGTTTTGTATGGTGCTAGGAATGGTTTTTATAGTGCTAAATGTTGAAGGTAAAGCATGAGGATAATAACATTTTATGACACATGTAACTTCTTCCCACTTTTACTCTAATTAGCCTCCTGTCAAGCACTGAGTGAATCCTCAAAGTTGGAATTCCTATATAGAAGAAAACCATCTCACCTCCACCTCCAAGGGCTATGTTCTTCAGTTGACCATTCCAACTAGCAGACAGCTCTAGCACCAATACAACTCAGACAGTTCAGGCACTGTCCCCTCAAACCTGCTTCGACCTGAATGGTTTGAAAACACAAAGCTGGTAGGGCTGCTCCGGAGAGGACGGTACTGTAACTGTTTGGTACCAAAATTGGCAAGTCCCAGATGGGTCCTATGGGACATTCTGCACCAGAGGGGCAGGACAGGGGGCTGAAACATAGCAGAGATTTGTGGGAACATATGCATACCCAGCACCTGAGGTTACTTATGTTTGCAAGGTGAATGAAATCTTTCAAATATGTTGATCAGCTCACATTACTCTAGTACTCAAACATTTCCATGGTTTCCCATCATGCTTAGCACTACCCCTAAGTTCCTGACCATAGCCTAGAAGGCCCTGCATGCTCTGGCCTCCACTCTCTCTCTCTTTGACTTCCTCTGCTGCTGGTTTATCCTTTGCTTGCTCTGCACTCCCCACACCAGCCTCCTCACTGCTCCTTGACCATGCCGAGCTAGTCTCTTCAGCATCTTTTCATTTGCTCTTCACCTTGCCTGGTGTAGTTTCCCACATCTGCAGATGTTTTGTCTGTTTCATTGGACACCCATTCCCCACCTTTGCTCTCTCCGTGCTGTAAGATTGATCCTTACAAGTTACATCTCCCAGCCTCCTTTGCCAATTGACTTCTAGTTAAGTTTGGTCAGTGAGAGATATTCATTTTGGGGGGGGGGGAGAAGAAAAGGAAAGAAGCAGGGAGAGAATTTTGGAGATTTCTTCCCTTTTCTCTATTTTTGGGTAGTACCTCCAGAAATCACTGCATCTTTGCCATGGTCCCAGCATTTGCAAAGTGGCTTGGCCTTTGGGCTTGTTTTCCTTATTCTTCAGTCCAAAGGTCAACTGCAGATCTCTGGGTTATCTCATTGTCACCTGTTTGCTCTTAAAGCATTTCTAACACCATCATAATTAATCCTCCATATTAAACCTAGACAATTGTTTATTGGGCTACTGCTTTCCTGCTTGGATTCTGACTGATATATCTTGCTTTATGTTTTCCATAGCACTTTATCACTACCTGTTTTTACATTGGTATTGGTTTACTTGTTTATTTCCTGTCTCCCTTATTAGAATGTAACTTCCATGAGGCCCACATGCTTAAAGACTCTAGAGCAAGTATCTGAACCTGCTGAGGAATAGAGGGCTATGAATTTCCACTTCCTGACAATTCACCAGAAAGCTGGAAAGAAGGGCCAGCTATGTATTATTTTTTTTTGGTTGTTTTGTTTTTCTGGAGAAGAGTAGGGAAGGAGGCAGGCACATTTGGTAAGATGGAATCTGAGTCAAGTGCTACACAGAAAGCTTTAGCTTCTCTAACACAGCTTTTTTTTTTTAATGTTTATTTTTGAGAGAGAGAGAGAGAGAGAGAGAGAGAGAGAGAGACAGCATGAGCAGGAGAGGGACAGAGAAAGAGGGAGACAAAGAATCCGAAGCAGGCTCCAGGCTCCCAGCTGCACAGAGCCGGATAAGGGGTTTGAACTCACGGACCGTGAGATCATGACCCGAGCCGAAGTCGGATGCTTAACTGACTGAGCCACTCAGGTGCCCCTAACGAAGCTTTAACTATGTTCTCAATTATATTTTCAGCTTTAGGGAAGATGTTCAACTTCTGGCCCCAGGAACCCATTGAGAGTAATGGGAACTGTCTATGTAGAGCAGGTGAACTATGGGAAATTTTGAGCACATTAAGGGAAGGAACCTGCAGACCTGCAGGGGGAGGAGGATGCAGGGTTTTCTATGAAACTAAGCAGGTAGGAACTCGTGTATTAAAATACTGATAGTTGGGGCGCCTGGGTGTCTCAGTCGGTTAAGCGGCCAACTTCCGCTCAGGTCATGATCTCGCGGTCCGTGAGTTCGAGCCCCGCGTCGGGCTCTGGGATGACAGCTCAGAGCCTGGAGCCTGTTTCGGATTCTGTGTCTCCCTCTCTCTGACCCTCCCCCATTCATGCTCTGTCTCTGTCTCAAAAATAAATAAACGTAAAAAAAAAAAAATTTTAAATACTGATAGTTAACATGGAATTTGTGACACACCATTCTGTATCCTGTCCTAAGAGTTTTGCATTATTAACTAATGTGAATATATGTGACTAACAATGTGTAAAACTGTATTAAGCCACACATTTGAAAATACCAAAACTATCGCTTCTTGGCCTTTTGGCTAAGATCAAGTGAAAATACCAAAACTAACCACATACTCTATATGTTTAAAAGAAGAGCAATTTAACTTGTTCTTGAATTACTGATTTACTTTTGAAAGAACACATCAGTTATGTAAATAAACAAACCTATTAATATCAACCCTGGACACATACCAGCATATAGAAGGAGTAAGTGTAACTCACTTGCTAAACACTAAAGTAACAGAAGTGAAAGATGGCTTCTTGTCTCCTCACAGAGGGCCATGTACATGTACATGTGGGTCTCTTCTACATCATACCATTTTAGTAGCCGCTTTCATTTCTAACAGTTATTTAGGAGTATGGGTTTTAATTTCCAAGTAGGTAGAATTGCTTGGGTATTTTTTTTATTATTTATTCTAATTTTTTTTGGATTATGACTATAGAATGTGGCCTATAAAGTCTCTTTCTTTTTCTCTTTCTTTTTTTCTTTCTTTTTTCTTTCTTCTTTTTTTAGTAAGCTTCACACCCAGTGTGGAGCCCAGTGTGGGGCCCAAACTCATGATACTGAGATCAAGACCTGACCTGAGACAAAAAATTGAACACTCAACCAACTGAGCCACCCAGGCACCCCTTAAAGTCTCTACTTTAAAGTTTTTTGCTAATGACATCTTTTTGTGGACACTACACAACTGATTTTTTAAATACGTCATGGGCATGTAGGAAGAAAAATAATATTGTCTATTTGAAGCATCTCTCCTTACATTATTATGAGTTGCTTATTGTATCTTTTTTCTTACTTATTTTGTATTATTCATACTTTTTAGCCTACTTCCGAAGAGATATTTTTAAATCTTTCACAATATCTTGGATATATTTGCATTTCTAAAGATTTTTCTTGTTTATATGCTGTTTTGTGCATATAGATGTATGAATGTTATCTTTTTTTGAAAAATATGACTTTTATGACTTGTGACTCATCATATTTTCTCTTTTTCCTGTTTTGCACTTGGAACCTTAAACTTAGCTTATGTAATATTAATGTTTCCTCTGCTATTTATTTTTGTGATTACCTAGTATTAGTTTGCTCTCCCTTTTGTGTTTAGCTTTAAAAAACATCCACTGTTGAACGTGGTTTTCTTATAAATAATATGTAGCTCAGGCTTAAAAATGTTTTCTTTAATACTAAAGTAACAGTACTTGTTTTTAAATAAGAATATTCTATCTGGTCACATTCAAGGTTACGATGGATATACTTGGTTTTATCCAATCTGGCTGAATTAATATTCACATCTTAATTCGCTATGCCCTTATTTCTTTTTATTTTTGCAAGTGATCAATTTACTTTTCATTCTTTAATTTCCCTTTTCAGTTTGGAAGTTCTCTTGAATATTTCTATTTGGCCATTGGTATATTTCCCTTTTATTGCCCTTTTGATCAGACACATGTTTATCCATTGGATTGACCCCAAATTTTCTACTATGCAAAAACTCAGGGCCTTTAGTCAAGTCATAAGTGAATGATGCATCTCAAGAAGCAATGTTTTCTTTCTCTGATAAGGTTTCAGAAGCTTAAGACATTATTGGGAAAAAGTAGGTGTGTTCCAACAGTAGAGTTTGTGAAGAAATTAAGACCAGAATAACAAAGGAGACAGTGGCCTCATTGAGTAGCCACACAGGGCCCACAAGGTGAGCCACAGAGTTCTGAAAATGGGATTAAGAGTCATCTGGTACATATGCAATGGAGGATCTGCACATGGGCCTTTAGTCTGACTTGTAAGAACTGCCCTCCCTAAGTCTTACAGGGTATGCCTTAGGAGAAGGCTCTGGTTCCATCTGGCCAGGTGGTCAGAGGAATGCTAACAAGTCCGAGGTTGGGAAATATAAATTGGTCAATCTCTCTATGGTGGGAAGCCTAATGATCAGTAGTAAGAATGACCAGAATTTTATATAAGTGTGCAATAGCAATTAAACACATTACTGATTCCTTATGTTCTTTCAGTAAAACATGACAGTAATGAACTTACATAGATGACTCTAAAACTGCAATGGTCTCCATGAAAACATGAATGCATTGTTCATTAGGGAATCTAGTTCTCATCTCTTTATGAGGCAGCACTGTGTTTCCCTCAAAGTCTCTGAGACCAGCTTCCCCAGGCCTCTGTGACTTTAAACTTCTGCTTGACAAGAACATCACTGTCTTCCAACGGACAGAATATAAAGCAGGGCCTGAGTGGAGGCTGCAGCCCCACAGAGCCCACCCCTCTGGCTTGTTTCCTCCTTATTCTACTCTTCTTTCTCATTCTGTGTTTTTCAGTTAATCTTGAAAATCCCACCTTGCCTGCTTTCTCCAACATATTTAGATTCTAAACTTGGTTCACAATTTTGCTCAAGATGAATCTTTTCCAAAAGAATTCCATGACTCAGCCCATTTTATAATTTAGGCTTTGTGTCTCCTCTCCTAACCTTAAATATTTATGTATTTTTTTTTCTTTTTCCATCAATATAAAAAGCTCTTTAAGGTCATAAAATGTGTCTTTTGCTTAGTTTTCTCCTTCTTTACTCTAGAATAGTTGTATGTGGGTCTTAAATACTTTTTTAAAAAGTTCATTTAATTGATGTTTGCACTGGAAGTATAGAAATAGGCAAATATAAAAATGGAAGAAATAATTTTTAAGACCAGCAGAGCAGCATTGCAAATTATTTTAGGAAGAGCTATTGAAATATCAATGGATAAGAAAAACTATTTTTAGAACTGTGAGAATCAGTGAAGCAGAATTCTAGCATTAAATGGTGTTATTGAAAATGATGAAAGAACCAACAACACAATAAAAATGGATGAAGGATATAAATACATTCCCAGAGACAGAAACACAAAAGCCTCTTGTTAAACACATGAAGAGATACTCAACCTCACTCATAGTAAGAGAAATTCGTATTAAACTGATAGGAAGTTCTGATTCTTATCAAGACAGAGTGAGAGGAATCAGATGTAATCTTCTGTCTTAATAAAATAGAAAACTAGACAAAATATATGAGAGTTTTCAGACATTAGGCAACAAGCAGTCCAGGTCTGTGATCCCTGAAAAAAAATAAACAAAAACAAAAAAACAAAAAACCAACAGTGAACAAACAACAAAAAAGAAAGAACTATATAGTAGTCTCTCCTTATCTGTGGTTTTGCCTTCTGTAGTTTTAGTTACCATGGTCAACTGTGTTTGTTAGTAGCCTAACGCTGCATCACAGTGCCTGCGTCATTCACCTCACTTCATCTCATCACATAGGCATTTTATCATCTCACATTATCACAAGAAGAGGAAGGTGAGTACAATATAATGAGGTATTTTGAAAGAGAGAAAGAGACTACATTCACGTAACTTTTATTATAATGCATTGCTACAATTGTTCTATTTTATTATGAGTTCTTTGTTAATCTCTTACTGTGCCTAATTTAGAAATTAAACATTATCATAAGTATGTGTGTATAGAAAAAAATATATATATATGGTTTGATGCTATCTGTGGTTCAAGCATCCACTGATTTGTCTTGAAATGTATTCTCCACAAATAAAATGAAACTACTGTAATTGCTCTAGCTTGTTGTGCCTGGACAGTTTCTAGGCTTCGGTGCAGAAAGAGGGAACCCAGCAGAATAGACTCTCTGGCTGAGAAGAGGACAAAGATTAGAATCCAGGGAAGCCAAAGGCTAGAAATCATGGTGCAGATACTGGAAAGGAGGAACTGTCTCAGAGAGAAGTGGATATCTGCAGCAGGGTCTCTTGAGTCTTTTGGTGATTACTAATGTATACATGCATGAGAAGAAACTACGTGTAGCTGGGTTAAAAACCACTCAAGGTCAGTAAGTAGTCAAATTCAAGGATGTCACATAAGGTTGGAAATAGTTGGTGTTTATGCCCGCCAGAGTAGAAAGACCTAGTACTTAGGCAATGATTAGAACCCTAAGTAGGGCTAAATTGGCCCTAGACTAAAGTCTGATCTACACTTATTCTAACAAAGTTTAGAAGCAAGCCTTAAAATAATGCAACTGATTTCAAATTACTTAAGCATAAAAATAAAACATAATATTATTTAAAGGAATACAAAACATCCAGCAACAAGCACCATATAATCATTAAGTCCAAAAACCTACCAGGCATCCAAATATGCAGACAATATAATCCATAACTAGGGAAAAAACAATCCGTACAAACACTCAGACAGAATGATGAAACTAGCAGACAAGAATATTAAAACAGCTATTATACATATGCTTAATGTGTTTAAGAAAACATAAGCAGTATGAGAAGAAAAGTGGGAGACAAAAAATAAATGATATTTATATAAAGAACATTTTAGAGTTTTTAAGTAAATGACAGTCCAATATCTGAAATGAAAAATGGGTGAAATTAACATCAAATTAGTAATTGTGGAATAAGTGATCAGTGAACTTGAAGACACAGCCATAGAAACTATCTGAAATGAAGCACACAGAGGAAAACAAGATGAAAAAAATAACTGGACAGCAGTAACCTATAACCTTATGCAGTCTAATATACATTTAATTAGAGTCCCCACTCATAAGTGGAGATAGAAAACATATTTAAAGAAATACTGATCAAGAACTTTCTAAATTTGGCAAAATTTCAAACTCATAAATCTAAGAACTCAACAAATCCGGCATATTTTACATACAGGACAAAGCACACCGTAATCAGATTGCTGAAAACCACTAACAAAGGGAAAAAAAAGTCTTAAAAGCAGAGAATACAGACACATTATGCTCAGAGGAACAAAGATAGGAACGATAGAAGAATTCTTATCAGATGTTATGCAAGCCAGAAGATAGTACACAGACATCTTTAAAGCACTAAAGGAAAAGAAATCTGTCAACCTAGAATTCTTTAACCAGTCAAATTGAGAAGTTAAAAAAAAAAAGACATTCAGAAATATAAAAGCTGAAGGAATTTATCATCAGTATGTCTGTACTTCAAGAAATATTTTTAAAAATTCATCAGGGAGAAGAATATAATACCAGAGGGAAATTTGGATCTATGCAAAGAATGATGAACACTAGAAATGGAAAAAATATGGGTAATATAACTGACATATTTTTCTTACCTTAATAATTTCTTTAAAAACAAATTATCTGTTTGAAGCAAAAATATCAACAATGTATTATGGAGGTTATAGCATATGTAATAGTAAAAAGCATGACAAAAATAACAAAGGACAAGAAGGAGAATATGGAAGTAACTGTTGTAGGGTTCTTACCCTTCTCCCTACATAGGGTATAATATTATTTAAAAGCAGACAGTGATAAGTTAAAAATGTAAATTGCGAACCCCAAGGTAACCACAGTAGTAATGAAACAAAGATACATAGCTAAGAGTCAATAGTGAAGATAAAATGGTTTCATAAGAAAACACTCAGTTAACCTAAAAGAGTAGGAAATGGGGGGCAGGGAAGAAATAGTGAATGGAAAAAAAGAAACAAATAGAAAAGTAGTATATTTAAACTCAACCACATTGTTAATCACATTAAATGTAAATAGTCTAAATGTCCCAATTAAAATGCAAAGATTGTGAGATTGGATCCAGAACCCCAAAATCTAAAAACACAGGTTAAAAGTAAAAAAATGAAAAAATAATACCATGCAAACACTTATTAAGTAAAAAAGTTGAAGTGGCTTTGTTAATATCAGACAGAGTAGAATTGAGAACAAGGAACAATAACAGGGAAAGAAGAACATTTCTTTAATAATAAACAAGTCAGTTTATCAAAGGCATATAGGAATTGTAAATGTGCATGCACTTACTAACAGTGCTGCAAAATACATGAAGCAAAAACTGATAGAACATAAAAGAGAAATAGATAAATCCACAATTACAGGCAGAAATTTTAACACCATTCTTTCAGTAATTGATAGAGCAAGTAGACAGAAAATCAGAAATGATATACAATAGTCAAACAATACTGTCAACCAACCTGACCTAAGTAATATAGAACATTCCATCTAAGAACAGAAAAACCTACATTCTTTTCAAATGGACACAGAACATTTATCGAGATACCAGAATCTGGGCCATAAAACAAGTGTCAGTAAATACAAGATTGAAATCATAAAAAGCATGTTTTCTAATCAAAAAAGATTTAAGTTAGAAACTGATAACAGGGAGGTGCCTGGGTGGCTCAGCTGGTTAAGCTTCTGACTCTTGATTTCTGCTTAGGTCATGATCTTGTGGTTAGAGAGTTCGAGGCCTACATAGGGCTCTGCAGTGACAGTATGGAGCCTGCTTGGGATTCCCTCTCTCTCCCTCTCTCTCTGCCCCAACCTCCCTCTCAAAAAGATATCTGAAAATCCTAAATATTTGAAAAAATTAGTCAACACATTTCTAACTAATCCATGGTTCAAAGAAGAAATCACAATGGCGAGTTAGAAAATATTTTTAGATGAATGAAAGTGGGGCACCTGGGCAGCTCAGTCTGACTTCAGCTCAGGTCATGATCTCTCAGTTCGTGAGTTTGAGCCCCATAACAGGCTCTGTGCTGATAGCTTGGAGCCTGGAGTCTGCTTCAGATTCTGTGTCTCCCTCTTTCTTTGCCCCTCCTCTGCTGATGGTCTGTCTGTCTGTCTCTCTCTCTCTCTCAAAAATAAATAAACATTTAAAAAAATTTAAAAAGATGAATGAAAGTAAAACAGAACAAAATAAAATCTGTCAGGCATAGCCAAAACAATATTTATTAAAAGGAAATTTATACCATTAAGTATATTAAAAAAGGAGAAAGTTCTTAAATCAATGATCCAAGCTTAAATCTTAAAAAAACTAGAATAAGAAAAGTAAAGAAAGCTTAATGTGTGAACAAGAGGAATGAAATAATAAAGACAAAGCCAGAATCTTTGTAATAGCAAATAGGAAGACAACAGAGAAAAACAACAAAACCAAAAGTTGGGTTTTTAAAAAGATTAGTAATATTGATAAACTTTTAGATTGATCAGAAAATAAAGAAATAAAATACAACCAATATTAAGAATGGGAGAGGTGAAATTACTCCAGATTCTACAAGTATTTAAAAGATAATAAGGGAATATTATGAACAGCTTCATGGCATCAAATTTGATATAAAAATAAAATGAACAAATTTATGAATGACACAAATTAGGTAAATACACTTAAGGAGAAATAGATAACACAAATAGTCCTAAATTTACTCAAGAAATTAAGTAAGTAGTTAAAAACTTGTCCAAAAAGAAAATTGTATGTCAAGAAAGGTTTACTGGTTAATTAACCAAATGTTTAATTAAAAAAAAAAAAAAAAAACAAAAAACCTCCACTATTTCTATGCAACCTCTTCCAGAAAACACATGAGAAAGGAACACTTCTCAACTCATTTTATGAGGCCAGCATAACACTGATACCAAACCCATAAAAGACAAGGAAAAAAACTAGAGACCACCAATCTTCATGGACACAGAGGTAATAAACTTTGACAAAATTTTGGTAAATCATATCCAACAATAAAAAGATAATGTATCATGACCAAGTGGCATTCATCATAGGGATACAAGGTTGTTTTCGCATCTGAAAGTCAATCAATGGAATTTACCACATCAATAGACTAAAAAAGAAGAGTCCTATAACCATCTTTACAGATGCATAAAAAATATTCGACAAAACTCAACATTCATTCATGAAAAAACTCTCAGCACAATACAAATAAGAAGGAACTTCCTCAGTATGATAAAGAGAATTTACAAAAACCTACATCTTACATCGCAATTAATGGTAAAAGACCAAAGCATTTCTGCTCAGATTAGGAACAAGACAAAAATGTTTACTCTCATCATTTTTTCCCCAACACAGTACTAGAGAAATTAACTGGTGCAATATGGTTAGGAAAGAAATAAAGGCATACACATAAGAAAGAATATTATTCTTTACAGATAACATAATTACCTACCTAAAAAATTAATGAGTGAATTTAGCAACAACTTATGATATATGGCCAATATACAAAAATCAGATGTATTTCTATGCTATCAATAATTGGAAATTAAAATGAAAACGCCATTTACAAAAGTATCAAAAATGAAATATTTAGGATTAAGTTTTAAAAAAAATATTTAAAATATGTGCAACAGAATCTATAAAACATTGCTGAGAGAAATAAAAGATCTAAATAAATGAAGAGAAAGGCCATCTTTATGAATTAGAAGAGTTACTACTGTTAAAATGTCAATTTTCCCCAAATTGATATATAATTTCAGCATGATCCCAATAAAATTTAGCAATATTTATGAATCTCACAAGGTGAATCTATAATGTATATAGAGATAAAAAGGAACTAAAATAACCAACATGCTTTTGAAGAAGAGCCAAATTATAGGATTTATGCAATCTGAATTTGAGTTACCATAAATAACTCATTAAGATAGCATCTTAATAGTGTCTCATTAAGTATCTCATTAAGGTAGCGTAATATTGGTGTATAGAGCAATGGAACAAAATAGAATCCAGAAACAGACTCTCATATATATGGTCATCTGATTCTTGACAAAACTGTCGAGGGTATTCAACAGGGGAAATATAGTCTTTTCAATAAATGGTATTAGAACAAATGAATATCTGATTCTAAGATGAAACATAACTGTTACCTCATAACATACACAAAGATTAACTCAAAATGTATCATAGAAATATAAAAGCTCAACTAGATAACTTCTAGAAGAAGATATAGGTGAAAATCTATGTGACCTTGGTTAGCAGAGATCTGTTAGATAGGAAACCAAAAGCACAACGTATAAACCAATAAGTGGTTACACTGGACTTCTTTAAAATAAAGAATGGGAATATTTTGATATGCAAAAGACTCTTTTAAGAAAGAAGGGCAAGCCATACCCTGGAAAAAATATTTGTGAAAATACATATCTAATAAAAGACTTTAACTGGAACATATAAGAATACTTAAACTCAATAATAAGAAAACAACATGATAAATATTGGGCAAATATCTGAATAGACATAGATATGTGAATGGCAAATAAGCATATGAAAAGATGTTCAACATCATTATCATGAAGAAAAAGTAGATTAAAGCCTCAATTACCATTGCCTATCCACTAAAATGACTACGGTTAAAAACTGACAGTATTTTGCATTGGGAAGGATATGATTCAAATGTAACTCTCACACATTGCTGGTGGGAATGAAAAAGGTACAACTTTCAAAAACAATTTGAGTTTCTTTTAATGTTAAAAATATACAACATACAACTCAGCAATACCACTTCTAGAGTATCTAAGGTATCCAAGAGAATTAAAACATATTTTCACACAAACGCTTATACTCAAATATTCATGGCTTTCTTAATAATAACCCCAAACTGGAAATAACCAACATGTCCATCACCTGGTAAGTGGACAAACAAATTTTAGTCATCCTTGCAATAATGTTCTACTCTGCAACAAAAACAAATGAAAGATTGGTACACACAGCATGAATAATACTCAGAAACATTGTGCTTAGGAAAAGAAACACAGAAAAAAAAGTACATGCTCTATGGAGTTTATATGAAGTTCTACAAAAGACAAAACAATAATAACCAAAAGCAAATTAGTGATCATAAGTGGGTGGAGGTGGGACTAGGACATTGGCTCTGGAAGGGCATGAGGGAATTTTTGTCTGTGTGATGGAAAAGTTCTTCATTACATTTGTGGTTGTGGTCACATGGCCATAGACAGTTGTCAAAATTCATTAAATTGTACACTTAACATTTTTTTATTGAATAAATTATACCTCTATAAAGGTGATTTTAAAAAGTTAATCAATTTTTCACCTATGAAACTGGCAAGACACTAAAAGTTTGATAATGCACTGTATTGATAGGCCTTTGAAGAAACAGACACTGTTATGTGTCATTTGTGTATTTGTATAAAATAGTTCATGATGTTATAATGGGCCATTTGGTAGTATCTGTCAAAATTACAAATATGTGTAGCCTTAAATGCAGAAACTATTTCTCAGAAATTACCCTAGTCATATACTTGCACATGTGTGAAAAGTTTATGTACAAGAATATGTTCTACCTTGTGTGATAGTAAATGATTGGAAATAAACTGAATGTCTATAATGGGGAACTGGTTCAATAAATTAAAGTACGTCATACTATAGAACACCAGACCGGTGTTGAAAAGAACATGGAAGACTTTTGTAAATTGAAGATACATTGTAAATTGGAAAAAGCAAGGTGCTCCAAAATATGTAAAAGAAATGTGAAGAAATGTAGATGAAAAAAGAAGCCATATTGGCTTAAGCACACTTAAAAATTCTCTGGAAGGGCAAATATGTGAACAAAATGGTCACCCATTGGGAAAAAGAGGAAACTGAAAAAAATGGAACACTGTATACATTTTATACTTTTTGAGTTTGAATTCTAAAAATAAAATGATAGCTTAATAAAAATGAGAATTCATAAAGTATCTGTAATATAAACACAAATATATGAGAAAAAAATCCCTGAGAAGAAAAACATGTATCTAAGGGGAAAAGAAAGAATGTGGATGCTAAATAAGGGTTTGGGTGAAGTTAATTATGATGCAAATTGATTAGACATTTAATTAGTGGTCTTAAATCTTTCAGACATGCATGAAAGATGAACAAATGATGTCTATAAAAGAAGTTATAAAAATCTTGAAAACACACTCATGAAAATGTATTAAAAATATTCAACTCAATGTACAACTTAGTATCTAAGGATGACACTATTAAGATAATTACCATCCTTATTCAAGAAATAATTATAGAAAACCTATTGCAGCTATCTGTGTCTACAGGATGCATGAGGCAGAGACCTACTTCTTCCCTTTAGAATGCTAAGAATTCTTGATGAGGACAAGACTCAAACACATGAAAAGTTAAATAAATACAAGCTAAAATATGTCAGGACATGCCTGTATGACCAGAAAGGCTTCAGCAAGGAGATGGTTAATGAGGTGGGCCAAGATAGTAAGTAGGAATAAATGGGAAGGGCCACTCTTTCTAGGATGACATACATTGTTTTTTGGTTTGTTTTTTTTTTAATGTTTTTTTTTTAACGTTTATTTATTTTTGAGACAGAGAGAGACAGAGCATGAATGGGGGAGGGGCAGAGACAGAGGGAGACACAGAATCGGAAGCAGGCTCCAGGCTCTGAGCCATCAGCCCAGAGCCCGACGCGGGGCTCGAACTCACGGACCGCGAGATCGTAACCTGAGCCGAAGTCAGACGCTCAACCGACTGAGCCACGCAGGAGCCCCATAGGATGACATACATTGTTTGAGCAGTGGGAGGGAACTTAGGGAGGGAATGGAACAATGCACAGGTCAGACCAGAGGGAACGACTTCATGTGAGAGATGGAGAAGATGAAATAAGGGCCTAAGAGACTGTGATGTGGAACTTACAGGCACATGATACCACCGGAAGCTTGGAGCAGGGTGAGCCCTGCAGACTGGAGTTGTAAGTAAAGCATATCCAGCTGCGGTGGGCAGGATGGATTGTGGTGCTGAGAGATTGCAGGCAAAGACCAATTAGGGAACTGTTGCAATAACTTAGGTGTGAAGTGGTAACAGATTCTGGACAGGGTCTGGCTGAGGGATTGGAAAGGAAAGCATGGATCCAAAATGGATTACTTCACAGGACCAGTCAGATGTGTGGGAGAAAAGAAGGAAAGAGAAGAATCAAAACCATCTCCAGCGTTTGAGACTGTCCGGCAGAGACAAAGATAGTGCCACTGACAGAAAGAACAAAGTCAGGGAAGATGCTGTTTTAGAGGAGGAAGAGAGAGAGTTTGATTTTTAAAATATTGTATTGGAGTGGTATACTGTATATCGAGTAAAAATATCCAGATATAGCTAGGAGGAGAGACCAGACTTGCATAATGTAAATATGGAAGCCATTAAAGGACAGAAGCATTAGGAGAGAAGTCTGGTGGAAGGGGAAGCTGATGAAGGAGAGCAATACAGACAAGGTGTTGCCCCAGTTTAATGGCTGACACAGTAGGGAGGCTAAAGGGAATAAAGCCTGAAAAAAATCCATTAGGTGTGGTGCTTAGGAGGTTAGCAGTTCCAGTAAACTGGGCAGTTGAGGCTAGGATTCCAGGATTGTGGGGGAAGAGACTCCAGAGCATTAGAAACAGGGGATACTGACTACTTGGTTAAAGAATTGTCAAGAAAAGCAGGGAGAAAAATATAGACAGAGTACTACCAAATAGTCACATAGTTTGGAAAGCGCCAATAGAGGAGGAACCTGAAGAGGTATTGCACGTAAGTCCTGAAAGCAAGCACAAGAGGCTTAATATCCATGGTTGTATTAATTTTTAAAAGTTTGAGTGGATATTGACATTTTTATCAATGCATATATTAGAAATAAAACCAGTCTTCCAATGAAAGTGAGGAATGATGTATTTCTTGGCACTCTAGAATAGAGGTCCCAATCTAGAACCCCACAGGCTAAATCTGGCTCATAGACACATACTGTTGCTTGAGTGCCACAGTCCCCATCCCTCCCTGTGACCCCATAGCCAGCCTAACCATGTAGATATTTGCATTTTTTAAGTTTCTTTATTTATTTTGAGAGAGAGAGAGAGCAATCAGGGAAGGGACAGAGAGAGGGAGAGAGAGAATCCCAAGCAGGCTCTGTGCATCAGGCTCAGCACAGAGCCTGATGTGGGGCTTGATCCCTTGAACTGGGAGATCATGATTTGAGCCAAAATCAAGAGTCAGATGCTTAACTGAGCCACCCAGGCGCCCTGATATTTGCATTTTCAACTTCTGCTCTAATACTTTTTAATGTTAAAGCATCCAAATGAAAGGGAAACATTAAAATAAATAACCCAATAATTCAACGCAAATACATCCTGACTCTGTCGGAATACACTATTTTTTTTTAACACACTGAGTTTAGTAAATTTTACTTCTAGTTGTTACGTTCTTCTGAATTATCTCAATGTGCAGAGCCTGCCTCTGCCCCCAGCCCCAGGGCTCCCACTCACGAAGGACTGATAAAGGTTTGAGGGCTCTCACCCTTGCCTTTGCTTTGTGCTCCTGGTTGCTTGAGTGTTCCTTTTATCCCCTTTGGTTTAATTACCACGCAAACCCTCTGTTGAGCTTTTAATTAGCAAGTTATCTTCATCTGAAGACTGGAAACCCTGGGCTCTTTCAGCATATATTAGACAGCTAAAATATGAAATTAAAGAAAACAGAGTTTTAGCCAACAGAAACAAGTGACTCATTTCCTTGTGAAAACACACAAGGTTTATGTTACTCTGGCAACGATATTCCAGAACAGCGTCTCTCCCCTCCCCATTTAGAGCTTTTATGTGTTCCTGTTACAGTCTGTGTTCTACGGTGACCTAATGTGGAACCAAGTCGGTCAGTGATTCATGAGACAGGAGAATGGTGCTTTCAACTCCGCTCATCCAATGTCCTTTTGACCGAAGGAAGCAAAGTTTACTTTGCACAAAGAGAGGAACTGTAAGAAGAGAGAAAGAACTCATGACGGAGTACTGTCCTAGCGTGGAAGTGAGGTCCCGCCGTGACTTTCAAAACACCACAACTGGTTCCAGTATGTTAGAATTCTAAGTGTTTTTCTAAAAGCGGCTGATTAAATCATAGTGTGCAACCTGTATGCTTGCCACGCAGGGAAATGAAGATTTAGAGACTGGTTTCGCAAAGACCCCAGATGTTTCTGGGGCCTCCCATCATGGGCGGGAATTTCATGGTGCTTAGGGCCAAAATTTCAATCCAAATCACTCCAACTCTCCAAAGCAGAAATGTGTAGAGCAAAAGAAGTTGCACTAATCCTCTCCCCACCCCCCCCCCCCCCGCCACCCCCTAGGTTTTGAACTCTCTGAAGCACTGGAAAAGAAGTGGAGAGAACCTTCAATTTATTAGGCTCTTGCTGCTGATGTTATTTGAAAATTATGGTCTGGATGAAGGGAAGGCTTCAGGATTTTAAGTTTAGAGACTCTTTGTGAGCAGCTTTATACTTTTATTGAAAGGACAGTAAATTTTGTAGCTATTAGAAAGTAACAGGCTAAAATTATTGGTGTATGAAGATTTTTAGTTTCTCTCTCATACTTACAACCTGTCTGTGCAAGAGATACCCAGCCTTGCTCAGCCATTTTCCCCCCTCAGAAAATGTCCTGCCAGTTCTCTGGGCTTTGGAGAGAGAATGGATCAGGCAGAGAGAGAGAGAAAGGAGAGATGGGAAAAGTGGAAGGATGAAGGAAAACAATTCAGTGTCAATTTACATATAATATTGTATTTATATATGTCAATTTATAAAATGAGGGGCTAGGAAAGGAGGTAGGTTAAAAATAGTAGGAAAAGTCATATAGGCTGAAGGTAGAGAAGGAGATTTTTTGGAGGATTTGAGGAAAAGGTCCAAGAATAGTTCATATATATGACAGTGACAGATGAGAAGGGGGGAAAATGGAGGATTTTAAGAATAATTGCTGGAATTCATCATAGTGTTGAGGAAATACAAGAAAAAGACCTGATTTATTTTGAAATCAAAATTAAATTTGTTTGTAAGAACTGTATATATTTAGCCATAACATTGCTCTGAAATGGAACCATATGTATCATGGTATTATAAACATTAAAAAGTGTTATTATTTTAAAAATTGCTTGGCAAAACTCAAAATTATTTCTACTGGAAAGATAATTTTAACTTGGAGAATGCTGAGTAGAAAATATGTTCTATCTTTTCTTTCTTTCTCTTTCTTTTTCTCTTTCTCTCTCTCCTCTTCCTTCCTTCCTTCCTTCTTTCCTTCCTTCCTTCCTTCTTTACTTCTTTCTTTCTTTCTTTCTTTCTTTCTTTCTTTCTTTCTTTCTTTCTTTCTTTCTTTCTTCTGGATGTCATTTCTAAACATTAAGGTAAAAGGCAAAAGTCAACAATTTATTTAGGGCAAAACAATCTCTCAATCAGTGTTTTCATCAGGAAGTTAGCTCTGATATGAATGGCTTTCCCTCCCAACGTAAACAAAAGAAAGGCATTGGGAACAATTTTAAGTTCACATCAGTTCATTACAATTTTTTACATGACTTTCTTTTAATGAAACAATTTACTGATTTTTTTTTTTTTTTACTGTGACTTTTTTTTCCCCCCAGACATCACTTCTGCTTCTGGGTATTAAAAAAAAAATTCCATTTGTTGGGCATGTAGCTTGTGAAGTTACAATTACAAATTCCCCATAGAAATACTGATAAAAATTTTTTGAAATTAATACTCCAAAGTATTGCAAAATATTTTCAATTTGTTCAGCAATATAAAATGAGAAAGCAGTTTGCTATACAGGGTGAAGAAAGCATGTTTTACATTTTTGAAAATTATAATTGTCTACTATAAACATTAATGGATTACAACTCCATAACTGTGTAAGAGCCAGTTTATAAACATTTCAAACATGAAATACAAAATATGAATGAATTTGAATTATAATTGACTATAATTAATAAACTACAATTTAATGGAAATAAACACTAACCAGAGTCTTGACCATCAGTCTTAAAAAGATGTTTCATGTTATACCACATTGGCTCTGAAATGCATGAAATAAATGTCAGATTCCCTACTTCTTTGGCCAACTGTTTTTTAGCCATCTATTAAATTTCATAATACTGCCAAATTTGATAAGCAATTTTATTTATGCAAATTTGGGAGAAAATTTGGGTGATTTTATTCTGTAATAAATGTTGGCTTGCCTATATGATATGAAAATGAGTAAGATTGGGGGAAATTCTGGAATCATGGAACCAAAAGACCCCTGATTAAATAAAAAACTTTTTAATTGTGATAAAATACATATAACATAAAATTTACCATCTTAACTTAATATTTAGCATTTTTAAGTCTGCAGGTGAGTAGTAAGTACATTCACTTTGCTGTGCAACCAGTCTCTGAATTCTTTTCATCTTGCAACATTGAAACTCTACACCCAATAAAGAGCTATTTCCCATTCTTTCTTTCCCTAGCCTCTGGCAACCACCATTCTACTTTCTGTCTCTATGAATTTCACTACTCGAGGTACCTTATGTAAGTGAAATCACATAGTGCTTGCCTTTTGGGAACTGGCTTATTTCACTTAGCATCATGTCCTCAAGATTCCTCCGTGTCATAGCATGAGTCAGAATTTCCTTTCTTGGATGAGGTCATGCCATTTGAGAAGACATGGATGGACCTAGAGGGTATTATGCTAAGTCTCCAAGAAAGACAAATACCACATGACTCCACTTATAAGGAAAAAGTGAATAAACAAACAAACAGCAGAATCAGACCTATAAATGCAGAGAACAAACTGATGCCTGCAAGAGGGAAGGGGAGCAGGGGATTGGGCAAAATGAGTGGAGGGGAGAGGGAGATACAGGCCTCCAATTATGGAATGAGGAAGTCACAGGAATAAAAGGCAGAGTATAAGGAATACAGTCAGTGATATTGTAATAGCGATGTAATAGGACAGATGGTAGCTATACTTGTGGTGGACGTAGCATAAGGTATAAACTTGTCAAGTCATTAAGCTGTGCACCTGAAACTAATGTAACATTGTGTATCAACTATACTCAAATTTAAAAAATTTCCTGTCTTTATAAGGCTGAATAATATTCCATTGCTTATGCATACCACACTTTAATCTATCCATTCATCCGCTGATGGACGTTTGGGATCACTTCCATCTTTTGCCTATTGTGCACAATGCTGGGTGTGCATATATTTCTTCAAGAACAGGCTTCCACTTACTTTGCAAATATAGTCAGAAGTGGAATTGCTGGATCATATGATGGTTCTATTTTTGATTTTTTGAGGTACCATCATACTTTCCCATAGTAGCTGCACCATTTTACTTCCTTTACTTCCTGCAACTCACAAGGATCCCAATTTCTCCATATCCTTGCCAACACTTATTTTCTGTTTGTTTGACTTTTAAATTTTCTGTAGTGTTTACTCATTTTTGAGAGAGAGAGAGAGAGAGAGAGAGAGAGAGAGAGAGAACGTGAGCAGGGAAGGGGCAGAGAGAGAGGGAGACACACAATCCCAAGCAGGCTCCAGGCTCTGAGATGTCAGCCCAATGCAGGGCTCGAACTCACAAACCATGAGCCAAAGGTGGACGCTTAACCAACTGAGCACCCAGGCAACCCTGTTTGTTTGATTTTTTGTATATTGGTATCCTAATCAGTGTGAGGTTGTTGGCTAAATTCAACTAAATTTTCAAACATAAAAATTATTAAGTAGAGTTAATAATGTACATGTAGAAAGAGCCATAACTCAATTTTTGCTTATGTTGCTTGTCCTTTTTTAGTTTAGTTTCAAAAGTGAGATATATATTTTGTAATAACATATTTTAAAATAAAATTATTTCACAGAGGTCTACTTATCCATTACTGAGAAATAAAGCATTCCAAACTTAGTACTTTACAATAATGAAAGTAATTTGCAAACAGTAATTTAGCTCAGAAATCAACTATTGGTGCAGTGTTTGGAGGGGACTGCTCATCTTGGCTCCACTTGGCATCAGCTGAGGGGGTGTGTGTGTGCAGGCTGGAATATTCTGAAAGCTTGCTTACTCACATGTCTGGTGGTTGGTGCTGGCTGTTGGCTGGGACCTCGGCTAGGCATGGGACAGGAATGCCTACATTTGACCTCTCCACGTAGGTGGTTGGCTTCCTCATAGCATGGTGGCTAGGTTCTAAAAGCAAGTGTCCTGAGAGAGAACTAGGAGGAAGTTGTATTGCCTTTTATGTTCTATTCTCAAGTAACATATGGTGCTGCTTTTGTTGTACTCTATTAGTTAAGGAAGTCACAAAAGCTTGCCCAAGATCAAGGAAGAGACCTAGATTCTACCCCTTGATGCCCTATCAAGGTTCTTGTCCCAGTGGTAAGGCTCTGGAGGAGCTTGTGGAATGAGAAGTATTGTTGTGGTCATTTTTGGAAACCACAATCTGCCATTTTTAGTAACTTAGGAAACCAGGTAACGGCATGTGGAGGCATCTAACTCTAACACTAACAATAGTCACATTTATGTTATATTTCGAGGTATATTATAGATCTTAACCATGCTATTTTATATAGAAATGTACCAAAGATACTTGTTGGTTTGTGTGTATGTGTGTTTGTGCAAAAATTATCCTCTGTTTACATGCAAATGAAGTCTGTCTATCCTGCTTCTATACTATGACTCATCTATAGGCTTTGCAGTCTCAGAGCAAGAGTGTAGCTGGAAAATCACATATCATATATTAAATATTTAGTAGTTTCAAATTAGTAACCTGTTAAGTATAATCATTTCCATTCTTTTAACTTGACAAATTTTCATTCATAACAACCTGGAAGGTCAGATTTTAACTTAGAATTTTTAAGCCTTCAGGTTCTCTGTCAAATATGATTGGGAGAGACTGACCCTGACTGATGGCTCCTGTTTCCTTTTTCTCTCCCTGCCCCCAGCCCCAGTGCCATCCAACACACTGAAGAATCTTTATGCACATCCAATGCAGACACCCAGCCCATGTCCTAACCTCAGCAATAATCCCATACTACATGTGAACACTCTTCACAACAGAAGTGTAGACCATCTTCCAGAAGATGATGCGAGCAAGGTGCCCATGTAGATGTTGGAAGCCTAGATGGCATTTGGAAGCCATTTGTATAGGGAATTCTAGGGTCCAAAATTCACTGAATGAGGGGTCCCTGGGTGGCTCAGTCGGTTAAGCATCCAACTCTTGGTTTCGGCTCAGGTCATTATCTCATAGTTTGTGAGTTTGAGCCCCACGTCCATCTCTGTGCTGCTAGTGTGGAGCTTGCTTGGGATTCTCTCTCTTTCCCTCTCTCTCTGCCCCACTCTCTCTCTCTTTCCCTCTCTATCTGCCTCTCTCTCTCTCTCTCAAAATAAATAAACAAACTTCAGAAACCAAAACAGGGAACCTCTTGCCTGGGCCTGAGGGTGGTAGCTGTGGGAAGGAAGAGAGTGAGCAGTGCTGCTCCCTGCACTCGGGTCCGCTTTGAGTGTTAGGTGTGGCCCTATTTTTCTCCTCTCTTGTGTTTTTCTTCTTTCTTTCTTTTCCCTTTTTCTTTCTCTTGCTCCTTTTCTTTCCTCTTCATTTATTTCCCTCTTTTATTTTTCTATTTCCTTCCTGGACCTTCTAGTCTCTTTTTTCATCTTTGTAATCTCCCACCCCTCATCGTTAAATGCTGAGACGTTGTTAGAGGACTTTTGTGATAGCATCATCTACCTGGACTGAGGTAGTTCTGTCCCAACAGTTATTCCACTGCCTTTCTTCAGCTGCCATTTTACTTCATTTTCCTGCATATCTAAGCTGGAGTCAGAGCCTGCATATTGGTGACATTGATACCCATGCTCACAGTTTAAAGACTTAAAAACCAAGCTTTATCATATAGGAGCCATTTCATTTCAAGATGACCAAGACATAATTTGCCCTATTGACCTCCAACCATGCATGAACAAACAGCTTTTATTAAAACTGGTCATACTTGGAAAGGATATTTGGAAAGAGTGAGTCAAATCTGTTTGTATCTTATGAAAAACATTTCCCCCCACCCCTGGTTTTTAGCTCACTTTAATTTGAGTACCTTAGCAGATGCTTTGGGTTCAGTTCCAATTCGTTTATCCAAAACTAATATGACAGAATTAATTAACTCACCATTCCCTTCTTTTTTCTCCTATCCTGTTTCATGTTCTCCAAGCCTCCTCTTTGGCTTGAAATATTTTGCTATCCTATACCTAGCAGCTTATTTCCTGCTCCTCAACTAAAGGTTACTTTAGTTCCCGCTGGATTTGCACATCCTTCATGTCCAGATGGGTGATGCTAAGAGGTAACTAAATTATACTGCAATCAATTGCCTTTTTTGTCATTATCTCTGCTGGCTCTTGTTCTGGCAAAATTTGAAGGCCAGAATACTAATATACACATTTCTACATAAAAATAAACAGATGAAAAGTAAGAAAGTCATATCATGACAAAATCTCTTTAACATTAGTTACATAAAGAGCAGAATATGTGTTAGTTTCAACTTTTTTCCATTTAGATCTTGAACAGGGCAGAAGCTTCTAGATACTATATTTGCATATGTGCAGAAGCTCTCAGTACATGTTGGATATACAGAATTTAAGACACTAAAAACTGAAAACCAAAATTGACATCAAAATAGATTTGTCAACCCCTAATTCCCAATGGTATAATATGAGTGTTGGGAAGCTAAGCATGGAAGCTATGGACCATTACAAAATGTTTCAATTTTTCTGATATGATCTTCCTGATAAACTTTAACTTTTGGTTATTTTTGAGAAGATGTACATTTTTTTTTATATAACACTTCTGGTTACTTTCAGTTTCCAGTGTAGAAAATTTGGAAGAGCACAGAGTAAATATCAATAATTTCAAAAACCAAACATACATTTTATTCAACACATATGTTTTTTCTTATTAAAAATAGTGTATTTACCCATGACAAAAAAATCTTCTACAGCAATATTTATGGTATTTTACAGCAATATAAAATACTTTGTGTAATGGGGCTCCTGGGTGGCTCAATCGGCTGAGTGTCTGACTTCAACTCAGGTCACGACCTCAGTTTGTGGGTTCAAGCCGCACATCAGGCTCTCTCCTGTCAGCACGGAGCCCACTTCAGATACTTTGTCCCCCTCTTTCTCTCTGCCCCTCCACCGCTTGAGCTCTCTCTCTTAAAAATAAATGAAACAATGAAAAAATACTTTGTGTAAGTAACACATGCACATGATAATAAAATTTCAAACCATATAGGAGAGTTCAAGAAAGACAAGTAAATTTTCCCCTGGAAAATATAACATGTATTTTTATGTCACTAAATGTGTGTTGTTTCAAAGAAAATATTACTAAAAAACAAATTAAGAGGAGAAAGTGGGAAAAAAGGAGTTACTTAAATCTTCATTCTCACCTTTTTTCCCTCTTATTAGAGCATGATTTTCTTTTTTAAATAAATGACCAAAAAAACTAGCTAGTTAATTTTTTACTTGTTACAAATAATTTCCTTTTCCTTTGAAGACATTCTTGTTGGAGACTGTGATTCCCTAGTATAAATTTTAGCTATTGTTTTATAAGACTTGCTGGTTGCTGTCAACTTGAGATTTCTTTCACTACATTCTTGGGTTAGCATTGTTGTTCCTTGGATTTCTTATCTTTCTTTCTTTTTGATTACCTTTTCAATTTGTTGTAGTATATCCTTGAGTAGTATTTTCAAGACAGTGTTGGGGTCATGATAAACTTTCTGATCTTTCCATGTCCAAAAATATACCTATTTGCACTCATATCTGATTAATATTTTGGTTAGATACAAAATATAGATTCAATTTCTTTCTCATTCCTTTATACATAACTGTTTTTTTTTAGAATCTTGTAGGAGATTTATTTATCATTGAACTTGTCAAAATATTCTGAACATGTCCACAAAACAGCCTTTGAAGAAACATTGACAATATTATAACATATCACCCAAAGAGTTAATACTTTAAAACAACAGCAATTTACCATTGCTTATCATTCTGTTAGTCAGGAAATAGTGCCAGACTTGACAAGGCAGTAGTTTTGCTCCACAGGGATCAACTGGGATCACTCACTCAGTTGTATTCAGCTGGCTGCTGAGGTGGGCTGGAAGGTCAAAGAAGACCTCATTCACATCTTTGTTACCTCAGTGGTCTTCCCCATAGCCTCTTTCTCCAGATGGTGTTCTTCATTCTATAAGCTAACCTATGCTTCCTTACAGTATGGTAGCTGGCTTTTCCAAAAAGGGCTAAGTGGGAGTTACAAGACTATATCAAACATAGTCTCAGAAACTACCCAGTGCCACTTTTGCCACATTCTGTTGATGAAAGCAAGTTTCAGGATAAATACAATTCTAGGTATAGAAAAAATTGATTCTACTTTTTGCTGAAAAAAAATAACAGAGTCTCATCACAAAAGCCATCTGGTATAGGAGGTATTGTTGTGGCCATCTCTGAAAACAGTCAAACAGAAGGATTAATAAGAATTTTCAATCCATAGACCTATTATTTTCAGTTTTAGGAAATTTCCTTCCACTATTTTCTCCCCCTCTCTGTTATATTCTCTGTTCTCCTATTTAGGAATTTTTGTTAGAAAGATATTGAACCTTCTGGGTTGATCTTCTACATACTTTTTTTAATTTTTAATTAATTAATTAATTTTGGGGGTGGGGGGGGAGAGACAGCATGAGCAGGGGGAGAGGGAGAGGAAGGGAATCTTAAGGAGGCTCCACACCGTGTTGAGCCCGACTCAGAGCTCAATCTTTTTACCCTGAGATCATGACCTGAAAAGAAATCAAGTGTTGGATGCTTAACCGACTGAGCCACCAGGGACCCCTGATCTTCTGTCTTAACTTTTCTTCCAAGTTCTGTTTTTTATCTTTTAGAAGATTTCTTTATATTTTTCCCCAGAACCTCAATTGAATTTCATATTTTGCAATGACATTTTAAATTTCTAAGCCTTCTTTAGACTTTGCATATTTTTCTCAGCATTGTATTCTTATTTTCTATATGCAACTTGTTCTCTAATATTTTTTAAATTGAAAGTTATTTTCTGTTCTTTTAATTATCAGTGTTTCTTTGGTGGGCCATTGTTTTTATTTCTTCATTATATCTATGAGCAAAGGACAGGAAGACAAGCTTGTTTACTAGAGGTAACTAGTTTGAGTTTCCTCTGTAGGTGTCTAGACCTGTTGAACCAACAAGTTTCTCCCAATTCATGGAAACATGGGTGTAAATAATGAACAGTGAGTAGTTACTGGGAAGCTTCACTTGGGGAGTAAGATCAAGTGGGCAGGCGAGTAGACCAACTCCATCCTGTGTTATGCCAAATGAGGAAGGCTTTGTTCTGGAGCACTTCCAATCCTCACTAGTCTTACTTTCTCCCCAGCATATTGGTCAGGACTGTTTGTTTGTTTTTAGACATTAGTACTTTAGTTTTTATTATGGAGACAAACATTGCAACTCTCCTAGGAAAAGTAAGATGGGGTTGATGAGGGGCCAAATTGTATAGCTGCTGTGTAAATAATTTTTTATTCATCACCTTGATTTTTACCCCTTTTCCTAGTTTGGCCCCCTCCAAGCTTGAGCTTCTCCTTGGCTTTGTTGCTGAAGAAAATTACTCCTATCCTCCTTCAGCCTTTTCAGTGTTCATTCTACTTTCTATCTTCTGGAGATTTATCAAAAGCTCTGGTTGCCTGATGTTTCCTCGTCTCCTTTACAACATTGTTATACGCTTACTCTTTTTGTCCTTCTTTATTGTCCTTAGTTGGGAACGTGTTCTGCCATATTGAAATGGAAGACTACAACATGATGTTAATGGTTACTTGGTATTCCACTATATGGATGGACTGTAATTTGCTTAAAAAGCTCCCATGTCTGAGAAGTTAGATTGTTTCCATTGTTTTGTCGCTACTCTTATAAATGTGTCAAGGAGGACAAAATGTTATTTTAAGAGATAGTTCTGGGCGTAGCTGGAATAGGATGGGTGAATCAACAAGATGACTAAAATGTTTCTCATAAGAAATAATATTTTCTGGGAGGAGAGGATAAATGCTCTGAGGAGAAGAGAAGATAGAAAGATAGAGGAGGTCCAGCAATATAACAGGAAACTAAAGCTTAAGTAGAAGAGATAGCCAGAAGCAAGGAGGACCTTGTCAGGACAGAGGTGTCCGAAATTGGCTGTGTTCTGTTGCCATGCAACACCTTCTGTGGCTTTACATATATAGCAGAGTCTAATATCACAGACTTAGGGTGGGGGGGGGGGGAAGGGATTGTGTAGTGTCTAGGAATGAAGGGTGACATGTTGCAGAAAAGAGACATTGGGAATGAAGAATACAGCAGAAATAGTCACTTGGAACCAGAAGTTACTAGGAGAAATAAAAGCAAATCTTCTCACCCATCACTCTCCATAGATCCCCAGAGAGATTGGAAGAGCGTTTGGGTTTTCCAATGTGTGTGTGAGATAGGGATTCAGGGAAATTTTACTTGAAACTTGAAGTGCTAATGCCCCATATCAGGTTTCTTCCACTCCACCTCTTCTTTTTACTGGGATACACATTCAGAATAAGTTTCCAGGACACCTTAAGTGAGTGGGGTTGGACTGCTGACCTTACCCTAATTTGACCAAAAAAAGGCTTAGGCTAGGCGAAGAGGGTGGCCGGAAGGACCAGCTTACCTGTCTTATCATATCCTCTGTACTACTAAGAGACCTTAGGCTGTTGTGAAAAAAAAAAAAAAAAAAAAAAAAAAAGCTCAACTCATACTGGCTTATAAAAAAGAGGGAAAAATAATTAGCTAACTTGACATAAGTCTTGTAGTAGAGTAGGCTTTAAGTTAAGCTTCATTCTGTCTCTCTCCCTTATGTTGCCATTGCTCTTCAAGGGGTCAAAAAATGGCTGCAGATGACAGCATCCAGAGCAGGAAGCGTGGATATCTTCTAGATATTTTTCTTGAGACAACACTTTTCTCAGAAGCACTTAGTAAACTTCTCCTTACACATATCCACTCTTAAACCAATCCCTGTTCTCAGTGGATCAGGTAGGTCCTGAACCAACCAAGAGATATGGGATCACATGATTGAATAGGACTGGGAGAGGGGACAAAGGATATTAAGGAGACAGCCTCAATGCTCAGTGTGTCCTCTTTTTTATAGTCAGGGCTCCCTTACTCCATCTCTGCCTACATGACAGGATTTCGTTGATTAAATACAGCTATATTCATGTCCTCTCTCTGACTTGAGGCCTCCATGAAGGAGTGATAGCAATTCAGCTTGCTTTTTCATTGCTCTCCAAGTCCACTGCTATTTCCTCACCCTTTCCAACAGGGATTACCTTCTGTATCTCCTTATTTGGATTCTCAGCCTCAAAGTAGTTGTCAAGAAATTCCCACAGCCTCTATAGACTACCAAATGTTTTACCTCAAAAACACTACCCTTATGCAAATATTGGTGTCCCCAGCTATCTCTGGGATGCTGCCATGACAATCCTATCCTATTGTCCTGCTTGGACAATCCTCCAAGCAGACTATAGTTTGATAGCTACCAGAGGATAAAAACATTTCATTAGATATCTCTAATTGCCTTTAAAAGAGATGGTACCAATTCACGCTCCCATAAATAAGAAAGGAGTGTCTATTTCCTATCACGTCTTTGTCAATATTGTGTACTATCAACTTTTGATGATTGTAAATTTTATAGGGTAAAAACTGAAATTGTTAACTTTGTTAATCTCTTGGTCACCTCAAGTATACTTCAAGTAATTTTTGTTTGTGTGAAGAGCCTCTGCATGAAATATCTAGCATATCTAGGACCATCTATTATCTATACACATGAATGACAAACCTGAAAATTCTAAGTTCACACCACAATTGTATCTTATTTTTGAAGAGAAGTGTGAAGCTAGGCTGATTTTTATCTTGATACATAACTTGATATTGTTTGGAATTCTTGAAAATGTGGGTTTTTCCCCTTTTTGTCATCTAAGCTTTTCCCCCCCAGAATTTATATAAGTTTTTTTGTGTATCTAGATGTAGGCATGTGAACGCACCAGTTTCCCTCAAGAACACGTTGTTATGTTTTAGTTTTACTATTGCCACTGTCTATTAGTTCTAGTTTCTTCTTCACCAAATCCCAGTTTTCAGAATTATATCTTGGCTCCCTATATCCTATGTCTATCTGGCATTTTATATTCAGTCCACTTTTTCTTCACTAACTCTCCTAGGTTAAGACGTACGACATCTTGAACATCTTAAAACCTATTAATATACACTAATGATTTTTGGTTACTCATTCACGTTTCATTAATAAAGCATTTAAAATTTTTATTCTTCAGAATCAGGCTCTTAGTAAGTACAAAGGTAAGATGCTTGCAAGGGCATTCCTTTGTCCATGACTAAATATAGTCTTTGAACCACACAGACTTTGCCCAAAGCCATTCTCTGTGACAGTCTCAATTGTTTGGACAATTCTTATACAACCATACCTGTGTGAGGAATTCAAGGGCAAAATTGGTGATATATGTTTAACATTATACATTGTACCAATTATGAAATTTATTTCAAGAAGATTAAGTAATTAAATATTAGATAGTCACACAGTTCCTGCAAACAATCAGTCTCTACTGTTAACTTGTCATTGTCAACATTTATAAATAAAAGATTAGGTTTCATGCATCACTAGACTAGATAATTGGGGATGAAGTGGCTGGAGTAATTATGAAGAAACCACACCCAGCTGAACCGTAATGTATTTTATAGCCAGAACATCAGAGAAGACAGTATCAAACAGCTCTTCCTCTTGGCTGCACTTTGGGGATGTATGATGAGCCCAAGCACACTGACCCCTCCAGACCACAGTGTCCACTTCAAACACATCAAACAGTCTGGACAAACTGACCATCCTAATATCTACTCAAAGGAGCAAAGCATATGCCCTTTGATGCAGAGTTCCATTTCCAGGAATAAGTCTTACAGAAATACTTGTAGATATGCCTAAAGATTCATTTTAAATATACTTATTTATTCCTCCAACAAATATTTGTGGAGCTCATATTCATGGCCAGCACTTTTCTAAACACTGGGGATAGTAAACTGCTTGTGGCCAGGAAGATGGCAACCTTGCAGGAAAGGCCAGATAACACCCAAACAGATAAACTGGGGAAGTCATAGACAGTTATTAAGTGCTATCCAGAGAATTCCAATATGGTATCCAGTGATGTCTTTTGGAAGTTTTACTTCCAGAAACTAGGGGAGACGCTGTTTTAGACTTGTTTAGACTTGTTTAGACTTGTTTTAGACTTGTTTAGACTTGTTTAGACGCTGTTTTAGACTGTTTCCTGCCTTGGCTTTCCATGTTATTTCCACTGCACTGTGGAAGCCTGTGATTTGGAAAAACCTCTCTCAGGTGCCTCAACCTAGATTTCCAGTAGGGAGTGGAACTATATCATGGGAAACAAGGGTATCTTTTCTGATCCCAGATGCTCCCAAACTTACCTGGTTTCTTTCTTTAAAAAAAAAGTATTTATTTTTATTCTTATAAAATATATATAACATAAAAGTTATCATTTTAACCACTTTAAGGTATACAATTCTGTGTTATTAAGTACATTCAAACTATTGAGCAACCATCACCATTATCCATCTTCAAAACTTTTTCAGTAATTTTAATGAATTCTAGCTTATCAAATATTTCTTTAATCGATTGTGTCTTTGGTATTTTACCTAAAAGGCGTCGCAAGTTATAAGCATTTTAACAAATAAATCAGGACCAAAGTCAAGAAATATGTTGTTTTTATAACTGAGGAAAAACAAAGAGTAGAAAAAGTACACACACATACACATACACACATTCATTCATTCACTCATTCATTCATTTATACTCCTCAGAGACCAGGACATCAGAGCAGACAACAGGGAATAGGGAATCTGAAGATGAATAGGGACAAAGAATTAACTGATAATTAAATTCAAAATAAATTGTATGAGATAAAAATTCACAGTAACTTATTGAAATCATTGCGTATGCACTTGTTAGCACTTTATAGAATTTAAGAGGAATCAGAATGTTGGATAGATAATATTTTTTTTAAATAACTGTAAAAAGCAAAAAGGATAAGCTTAATTTCCATATCTAGAAAACATATTGGAAAACTTTATAAAAATAATTTTTTAATTCTTAGAAAAAAGATACTGACTAATCACCATCAAAGTTTTGACAAGACAAACTTTAGGTGGGTTAATCTGACATATTTCTTTTGACAGTCATTGATCAAGATGATACATGAAATACATTAAAAAATTGTTCATAGCCCTCTTGGAGGGACACAAAATGATTTAAAGTCTGAAAAATGTATTTTTATATGTATCATTGATAAAATACAGTAGGGCAGTTAGTGGTCGTCCCGGAGTTGCAAGGTGATTGGGGCACCTGGGTGGCTCAGTTGGTTAAGTGTCTGACTTTGGCTCAGGTCATAATCTCATGGCTCCTGAGTTCGAGCCTCATGACTGGTTCTGTGCTGATAGCTCAGAGACTGGATCCTGCTTCGGAGTCTATGTCTTCCTCTCTCTCTGTCCCTCCCCCACTCATGTTCTGTCTCTCTCTGTCTCTCAAAAATAAATAAACATTAAAAAAATTAAAAAAAAAGAATATTGGGTGGTTGTTTTTGGGAAACTTGTCTTTGTACTGACTCGATAAGGAGAGAGTAAATTTCATCTGCTGCAGGAGGAATTTAGGCTAAAGATTAGAAAAGTCCTTTTTTTTTTTTATAGCTGTGGAACATTGGAATACATAACCATCAGAAATCATGGAAGCTTATTCTTTGGAACACTGTGACAATATGGGGAATTCTCCTTCCTGATTAATTTAAATGCATAAAAAAATAATATGAAAGACGATACTACTGGGGGTTAAGTTCTAGATTAGAGCTTCAGTTTATTAACACTCTAGATCACAAAATAGAATTGAAAGCACAGATTGCATTCTCAGACCCCCTGGTACCATCACAGTGGTTCTTAGAGGTGAGTGGTCCAGCATGCGGGACCTGGGGCCAACTGATGGGCCACCTAGTTTCACATTTAATGGGGAGAATAAGAGTGCCAGGACATTGAAAGACTGAATGGTGTGAAGGCACCTATAGAAACATATTTGTCTAGAAACTCAAGCATCAAAATTGCTTTGATAAAGTTGAACACTAATCAGAAACTGACAGCACACTGCTCAGTAGAAATAAGTGGAAAGTAATAATAATTAAACACTTCTGCAATACTGGCCAGATATCAGGCAGCATTCTAACCCCTTTATATGCCAATTCTGCAAGGGAAATATAAAGCACAAATATAATGTAGGGTGATAAGTTCTCAGCTTGTGTTGGGGGAAAGATCTGAGAATCTCATTTAAAGAAGTATTAAAAGATTTCGGGCCCTGGGGTGGCTCAGTTGGTTTAGCGTCCAATTTCAGCTCAGGTCATGATCTCACACTCTGTGAGTTTGAGCCCCAAGTCAGGCTCTGTGCTGACAGCTCAGAGCCTGGAGCCTCTTCAGATCCTGTGTCTCCCTCTCCCTCTGCCCCTCCCTACACTCGCACTCCATCTCTCTCTCAAAATAAAACAAGGACGTAAAAAAAAATCAATTAAAAAAATGAAGAAATGTTAAGAGATTTAATTTTTACGGCATTTCACTGAAAGGTTAGAAGTAGTTAATACTGTGTATCTATATTTTAAAAGAAAGAATGAAGCTAATAAAGTGATAGATAGGAAACCAACATAGGAAAAAGGAAACATTTGCAAACATCTGCTATGTGTCAGACATCATGTCACTTATTGTTTTGTGACTTACCTTATTTAATCTGCACAATAATCCCTGTAGGTGAGTGTTATTGTCACCATGTGATAGATGGGGAAACTGAAGCTTGGAGCAAATTAGTTGCCATTCAGTTGCCTGAGGTGTCCCAATATCTGGGTCTTTAGGATCCTAAATGATGGGCTCTCTCCCTATGATTTATACTACCTTCTATAGAACAACAGGCATACTGGTGATCAATAAAAGCCTGAGTAGAATAAAAAAGAAGTCTATAAAATTATACTCTCCTATGACTATAGCTATAAGAAAGCACATATGCATTTTGTTCCAGTTATCCATTGCTGAGTAGCAAATACCTTAAAGATAAACAACCATCATTTTAACATGCCCACAGAATCTTCTGGTCAGGAATTAGGCAGGGCACAGTGGAGTTGTCTTTTCTCTCCACCATGTCTGGCTTCTCAGTTTAGAAACTTGAGTGACCGGGAGTGACTGGATCAGCTGGGTCTGGAATCATCTGGAGGCTTCTCTCAGATTCTGGGCACTTGGGCTGGGAGGATTCAGGGTAGGTTCACCTGGAACTATTTACTACAGACCTTATGCATGGTCTTACCATGTAGTTTGGTTTCGAAGAGGGGCATCCTCTGAGAGAGCATCTGGAGGGTGAGCATGCCAAGAGAACCAGATGGACCTTTACTAGCCTACCTGTGGAAGTCATGAGGCATCATTTCTGCCTCATTCTATTGACTACCTGTGAGTCACAAAGACCAGCCCAGATCAAGAGAGGGCAACGAGATTCCACCTCTTGATGAGGGAGTGGCAGGGACACATGCAGAGGAGCAAGTGGAATGGAGATATTGTTGCTATCGCCTTCAAATAAAACAATCTATCACACATTTGATCAGTGATTGGATGAGAACAAGAAAGTAAGAACTATTTACCTGGAAGGATTGGAGTGTGTGCGTGTATGTGTGTGTGTGTGTGTGTGTGTGCCTTTTAAAAATCGCTCTTTTAAAGTGTTTTTGCAAAAACATTTTTAAATAATAAGCATGACCTTTGGAGGTGTGAACGGTTGTAGTCTGAACAGAGACATTGGCTCCACTTTCTGGTCTACGTATCATGCCCTGCAGATAGAAGTGGAAACAGGATGAGTTATTTCCTAACCTAAGTTGAACTTAAGAGAAAAAAGGCAAAGGTGTGATGTGGCCTACGGTGGAGGAGGGATGTGGCTTATTTGTCTTTAGGGTTATTACTGTGACTTATTAGAAATGATTTATACTATTGCTCAAAGGATTTAATTTAGATCCAAAGAAATATCCCTGCCTGGCATAGTAAAGTTTGTTAGAAACTCCAATGAGTTTCCTGGAGAAAGATTGTGAAATCTTCCTTTCAACTGTCAGCCCCACTTGAAGGTTTGCAAAAATACAATTTAGCCAGGCTGAACAGGACAAATGACAGCCTGTTGGTAGGCAAACAGCTGTTCTGCCTTAACCTTAGTGAGGGCTGCTGGACTGAGTTTACTATTTCAGAAGAGGCAAGTTTGAACTCAGAGGTAGATTGTTCCTCTCTGTGCTTTGAGTCTAGAATTTTCCTGAATCTTTTAATAAGGACGGTTGAGTTTTGTGGTGTCAGTAAAAGGATTCCCATCTCCTGTGTTTAGAAAAGCACTGCCTAGATTTTGCCCAAATATTAGTTTATGAGTTGAAGTTTTCTCCAAGTCTTAGTTGGTAATTTTTGGTGAATTTCTCCTGCTTAGTTATAGCAAGCCAATGTAAATGTGAAATTAAATCCATAGAACTAAATGTGCATGATGAATAGAACTTTGGTCTGTGTTGAGTAGCCTCATTTGGAGTATTACTGAGCTTGAAGAAACAGGGAGTAACCGTCAATGAAAACTCTGTGCTCTGCAGAAGCCAGCCTACATAAATATTTTATTTAGCTGAGATAATAACAGATTCGTAGAGTAACTTATTTTTACTGCTGCAATCAAATATGATTTTATCTATAAACTCCTAACTATATATTTACCTCCAGTGAAGTTAAATAGTTATTTAGACATGTCAAAAAATTAATTTTGCCTTTTAGAACAGAATATGGAATCTAGTTAGTTGGGATCCATAGTTCTCTTTATTGGAAGTGACCATTTTCCCAGTTATGGTGAATAATTTTGCACACAAGTTTTCAAAAAATTGCATTTTAGAGTTGATACATACATTATTAATTTTAGAAGTAATTCTTTAGAAACCAAGAGAATTATCTTTTGGAAAAGGCACTGTGATTTGAGAGTTTCTAAGAGTATAAAATATAAGAGATGGAGTGTCATTGTTAAATGTTGGCTTCCCTCACCCTCCTTCATGCCCACCCATGTTTCTGCCCTCCATCTCTTCTTGAAGAAAGAACAAAGGAAAGCAGCTAAATCCCCAGAAGAGAGATCATGCTTGATTACAAGGCAGAAGAGCCTGTCCTTGAGAGCTGTGAGGCAGCCAGGGCTTAGGAATATCCTCTTCATATTTTAAACTTGGATCCGTTCCCAGGTCCAGGCTGCAAAGATGTACTCCAAACCTGTCACTCTGCTCCAAAAAGAACCACTTCAGTGCTACAGGACTTATCAGTCAGTGTTGTCCTCCCTAGCCTTGGTCAGCAGAGACCTGGAAATACTAGCTGAACTGAAATGACAGAAAAAGGGGTATTGTCCCCCACTGTAGAGACAGAGGTGGCTTGTTCTCTGGATTCCCACCCAACCTCGAGACTTTTGTACCGTCTTCTTAAAGATGTTGGTGCAAACACACGCCACCACCACCAACACTGACACCACAACGGCCACAACCACAACCACAGCAAAGACGGCTGAGCCCAGGTGTGGAAATGGCACCACCCAACCACTGAGGAACCATCTAGAGGGACACTTTTATGTTTTATTCATGCACTGTCTTAAAATAAAGGTCCTATTTTGATGATTCACTAGAAACTACCAAAGTCGTGAGTATGAGGGCTAATACTGACAGCTGTACTTCTTTTCAAGTAAGACTAATCACGTAATTAGTTTTTTTCCCCAACTTCTCTTTACCTCGGATAGATAAAACAATATGAATTCGATTGATGGAAAAATAATAAACAGTAGTAATAGGCAACATGTTTTGAGTAGTGACTGTGCTAGGACTGTGCATCTACATTTTCTTCTAGTATATTAAGAATCGCCACAGGTCTATGAGGTAGGCACTCTTATTATCATCCCATTTTACAGATGAATACTCTAAGGCCTACAGATATTAAGTAAATTGCTTTAAGTCACAAGCCAGTAAGTGGCAGAGCCAAAATTAGACACCAGTTCTGTCTGATTCCCAAACCCAACGTGGTAACTGTCTTGCTGCTCATGGGGTTATGAAGAATGACAACTGAATACAGTGTCATGCTGATGCGGCAAATTCAGAAATTGCTTGGTTCCAGTGATTGACAAAAACAGTTCAACAAAATTCTTATCCATCCAAAACTTCAATTTAAATCATACCGAAGTGATGCCAGAAGGCCAGGGACATTAATTTGACAAATGAGAAGTGTACATTGTCACCCCTGGGCAAGGAAGTATGCTTTCAGAATGGAGTTGCCTATCTTTCAACTAGTTTGAAAATCTCAAGATTTCTGTATTTCTGAGGTTGAACAAAAGCCCAGTTGGGCATACAGAATCAGAACCTAGACCGAAACAATGAGTCATAGCCAATTCAAATAGTCTGTTAATTCAGCAAAGGATATACTCCCAGGGTAGAAAATCCCCATTAAAATCTACAACTTATAATAGAAATATTGTCTAAAACTTTTCATAGTCAGAAGGTAATCCTCAGCAAATATTAATTTCTCCAGATGTTGTTAGTAATAAGACCTAACTTTCATTGAGCATTTACTGTGTGCCAGCTACCTTGTTGAGCTTTCTGTGTGTAGACTCATGGAATTTTCACATCAACCCACGAGTAAAACACTTATTATCTTTTCTAGTTGAAATGGTTTAGGCTTAAAGAAGTTGAAGAACTTGCCCAAGGTCACATGGTATATAGGGAGCTAGACCTGTATGACTCAAGTCCAGTGCTCGTGGTATCATTGTTTTTAGGATTCTGCTGTGTAAAGAGGGCGTGTGAGAAGAAAGAGAGAATAAGCTGAAGTCAGAAAAGGAAGAGAATTGGCTGCCTCCTCCTTTCTCTTATTTATGGAGATAATTCTTCAAGAACAGCCTTTAGGTTATAGAATTAGGCATCCCTTGGTCACTGATATTCTCCCAGTCTGCTAGTGCCTTCCCAGCTCCTCAGCTCCTCTTTCTACCTGTGCAGCTAATGCTATACATTCTACATCCTCACCTGCTCTCTCCCCAGCACCATCATTTCCTTTCCCCCTTGTTTCCCCACAAAGCCTCCAGCCCTGGGCACATCCAGCCTTTGCCGCTGTCTGAACTAAGCCAAGCTGGCTTCCAGGAACTGCTAGAGAAAGTTCTTCCACCAGCTGGTGGTCCCACTCCTCAGTGCAACGTGACATCTTGACTCCTCGCTCCTTGCTCCACACCTCCCACACTCAGTGGGAAAACCTGGAAAACTTCTAAGCCCCCACTCAGCAAATTTATCTCCAAATAAGACCTTTTCCATCACATCCCCTACCTCACCCCATATGGACCCATATATTTTTTTCAATATATGAAGTTTATTGTCAAATTGGTTTCCAGACAACACCCAGTGCTCATCCCAAAAGGTGCCCTCCTCAATACACATCACCTACCCTACCCTCCCTCCCACCCCCCATCAACCCTCAGTTTGTTCTCAGTTTTTAAGAGTCTCTTATGCTTTGGCTCTCTTCTACTCTAACCTCTTTTTTTTTTCTTCCCCTCCCCCATGGGTTTCTGTTAAGTTTCTCAGGATCCACATAAGAGTGAAACCATATGGTATCTGTCTTTCTCTGTATGGCTTATTTCACTTAGCATCACACTCTCCAGTTCCATCCAGGTCCTACAAAGGACCATATTTCATTCTTTCTCATTGCCACGTAGTACTCCATTGTGTATATAAACCACAATTTCTTTATCCATTCATCAGTTGATGGACATTTAGGCTCTTTCCATAATTTGGCTATTGTTGAGAGTGCTGCTATAAACATTGGGGTACAAGTGCCCCTATGCATCAGTACTCCTGTATCCCTTGGGTAAATTCCTAGCAGTGCTATTGCTGGGTCATAGGGTAGGTCTATTTTTAATTTTTTGAGGAACCTCCACACTGTTTTCCAGAGTGGCTGCACCAATTTGCATTCCCACCAACAGTGCAAGAGGGTTCCCGTTTCTCCATATCCTTGCCAGCATCTATAGTCTTCTGATTTGTTCATTTTGGCCACTCTGACTGGCGTGAGGTGATATCTGAGTGTGGTTTTGATTTGTATTTCCCTGATGAGGAGCGACGTTGAGCATCTTTTCATGTGCCTGTTGGCCATCCGGATGTCTTCTTTAGAGAAGTGTCTATTCATGTTTTCTGCCCATTTCTTCACTGGATTATTTGTTTTTCGGGTGTGGAGTTTGGGGAGCTCTTTATAGATTTTGGATACTAGCTATATGGACCCATATTTTATGGGAAGAAGTGAAACTTCTTGTTCCTCATCCCATAAACCTGGTAAATTTTATAGATGGCAGCCAAAATCTTGGAGATGAGTGAGATTTCTCCAGTGTACAGTAACAAGCTAAGAGAACTCAGGATAGAAGTTGGCATTTATTATATGGCCATAGGAACAAAGACAGTAAAGGAACAGAGAGGAGAATGTCAGGGGAGGAATCCAGGAGTAGGTGGTGTTAGGGAAGCCAGCAAACGAATGGAGTGTTAAATTCCACAGTGTTAAATGCTGCGGAAGGGTCAACTTAGTAATTGAAATTCAACTGTTAGATGTCACGATGAGAGGTTCAGCAAGGTAATCCTCAGTGATTGACAGGGACAAGGGATTCAAGGTCAGAAGCCATGGGCTGAAGGAAAAATGGTAGAAGATATTAGGAAAATAGTGAATGTAGAACACTCTTTGCATTTATGGAAGTATTGAGGCTTCTATCATACTTTCTTTGCCTGGTCTATGGTGCCTTCTTTACCTAGCTCCTATTCTACATGATTTGCCAATCTTATGGGGAAAGCACTAGAACATCTTTCAAGATGCCTTGTGGTAAACAAAGAAATATATGGAAGAACCCATAGATGAGTGTAGGCCCGGGAAGAATTATTTTCATTTTGGAAAATAGGAACAACTTGTACATTATCAGTTAATCAGTAACAGTCTACTGAGTGTTTCAGCTAAGCACTGTGAAGGGCGGGGCCCTTGGCCTCATGGGGTGAAAGCCCATTGGGAACAGGAGACATTAAATGAATAATTTTAAACAATTAAGTAAACAATTATGAGGCAAACAATGAAATATCAGGTGCTCTAGGAATATAGAACAATGATGCCTAGGGTTTGAGGAGGGATAAATAGAAGCTGGCCAAGTGAAAGGAATGGTGGAGTGAAGACAACATTCAAGCAGACTTTAAAACCCATGCAAAGGCCCTGAGGTAAGAAAACACATGGAACGTACTTGGAAGCAGTAGGAAGTGCCATGTGGCTAGAGCACAAAAAGAGGGGAGTTGTTGAGATGAAGCTGGAGATGGAGCTAGAAGTGATGCAGGAAACGTGGGTCCAGCTACAGGGAAGTTCACAGAGAAGGTAAGGGTGGAAATCAGGATGGGGAAGGGGATAATTACCTTAGAAGTTCCCACAGAAATCAGAAACAAAATTCTGAATGCTGCTAGGTGACCCCAGATGGGTTTTCCAGAGGTGCTTCCAACATAACAAAAATGGAAATGATCTCTTCCCTTTATGACATTCCTCTTCTAAGCTTTTCTCCCTTCCATTCCCTATCCCAACCCCAGCTTTTGGCCTTGTACTCTCCTTCCTGGTAAATGAGACCAACCGTTGACCAAGATGTCTAGTTTAGAAAGTCATAAACCTGGAGGTGCTGTTACTGTAAACTCCTAGTAACACTCATCTACTTCATATGATCAGTTCCTAAGTCCTGACAAGTCTACAGTCCTAACAGCTTTCAAATCTGTCCCCTCCACTCCATCTCCAGAGACACTATCCTGGTTCAGTCTCTCAGTTTCTCTTACTTGGACCATTATAACAGCCTCCCAATCCTTCTTCCTGTTTCCAATCCATCAAGTACACAGCTGCCAATGTAGCCTTTTTAATATTCAAATATATGGATGTGAGACATCCAAAAGAGAAAAAAAAACCCCAACTTTTGATATTTTCCCCATTGTCTATAAAATCCAAATTCCTTAGCTTAGCACATGTGTCTTTTGGGGTCTGGAACTCTTCAACATCATCTCTTGTTTTGCTACCTCGCACATATTTCAGAGCTGCTTGCAACCTCTCCACTTATGCACATCAGCCTGGGAATCCTCTCTTCAGCATATCTATGTGCTAATCCCAAATCATCCTCAAGGTCAAGTGTTACTTCCTCCAGAATGTCTCCCCTGTCCTTCCCTCCCCAGGCAGGTTTTGGTCCTTCCTCTGTGCTCTCATAGCGTCATGTGCATGCAACTACAGTATCACTTATCAAACACTGACTGTCACAATTGTAGGTGTGCTCCCTGTTGCTTCTCCCTAAATGTGTATTTTAGAGATAGGAACTGGCTGAAACTGTTAATTTTCAAATTCCAGGAACCCAGCACAGTGCCTGGGATAAGGCAGATACTCAACATGGATAATGAATTGAATCTATTTCTTTGACAGTTAGCTAAGAATAGGAGCTATATAAAAATTAAAAAAAAAATTTTTTAATTTATTTTTGACAGAAAGAGAGAGAGAGAGACAGAGTGGGGGAGGGGCAGAGGGAAAGGGAGACAAAGAATCTGAAGCAGGCTCCAGGCTCTGAGCTGTCAGCACAGAGCCCGATGTGGCCCGAACTCACGGACAGCGAGATCATGACCCGAGCCGAAGTCAGACGCTCAACCGACTGAGCCACCCAGGCGCCCCAGGAGCTATATATAAAATTTTGCTGGGGGCACCTGGGTGGCTCAGTCGGTTGAGCGTCCGACTTCAGCTCCAGTCATGATCTCGCAGTGGGTGAGTTCTGGCTCCGCATCGGGCTCTGCGACGGGCCCTGTGCTGACAGCTGAGAGCCTGGAGCCTGCCTCGGATTCTGTGTCTCCCTGTCTCTCTGCCCCTCCCCCACTTGTGCTCTGTTTCTGCCTCTCAAAAATAAAGAAAACTAATAAAAAAAAATTATAAAAAAATTTTGCTGGAGTCCCCCCAAATTCTAGCAATGGGACAGCTTTGAGATTTTGAATTAGAAGTCAGGTTAGTCAGAAATTATACCTCATTCACCTGAGTTGTAAGTACATCATATCAACAACTGAGAACCTTATGCAGCAGCCTGTTGTAATTTGATGCATTTAATTTTTTATTATAACCTCCCCACCCCAGGTCAAAACAGATGCAGTGGCTTATAAAGGTAATATAAATTTCGAAAGATAGTTGTGTTGGTCATGGATGGTTGTGATTCTCCTCCTCTTTCATACCCTGATTTTGTTCATTTTGTTCAGGTGGCAATGCGCCCAGAGGAAAAAAAAAAATCAGCGTCCCTTCCACCTAGGATTACTCATATAACAAAGCTCCGACTAATGAAAATAAGCAGGAATAGTACATGTCTTTTGATATTTGTGTTTCTTCTTCATTCCTTTCTTCTCCATTCACTGCTGGAGTACAATAGCCATCTTAAGAGCACAAGACAACAATTGTGGAAGGAAAGTCTTTGCCCTGAAGGAAAGATTCGCTGTTCTGTGAGCAAAATAAGATCCTACTTGTTTCAGCACCTATTTGTGGAGTGTCTTATGTTCACAGCCAAACCTAATTCCTCACTGATAGAATAATAAATGTTAGAAGTAGGAGAGAAATATGAGGCAAAGGGAAAGAAAACGGGTCCAGGAACCTAAAATAGAACAGGAATGTATTTAATACAAAAAGTATGTACTGTGAAGTGCTATGTGCTTTCCACGGGTAGGCGGTATATTTGTTTCTAAGATATCTAGAACACAATTGGAAGAGGGAAATGTGGTCAGTTATCTGTATAAGAGCAAAAGAAAACTTACTCAGAAGATGATATTGAATTTCAATAGCAAGACAAAATAGATATTTCTTTCCAAGGCTCCTTATTAAAGGAACAGCATGGCATAATCAACACCGTCCTTGTCAACATCCTTAGAGCAACAACCGTCTCTGGGTGGTTCTAACAAATGATGGTCTTATCCAAAGTGCAGTGAACCAAAACAATTAGAATATTTAGACAAATAATGGGCTACACATCATTCAGGCAATCCTCCATAGATAGGCTTTCTTGAATGTTTTTAGGTTCATCCCATTAAAAATCTGTTGAGAACTATAGGCCTTCAAAAGTTTAAATGTACAGTTGACCCTTGCCTGATACAAAGGGTCAACGTGATGCTGACCTCTTGCACAGTTGAAAATCCACATATAACTTTTGACTTCCCCACAAAATTAACTACTAATAGCCTACCGTTGATTGGAAACCTTACTGGTAACATAAACAGTTAACACATATTTTGTATGTGACATATATTATGTGCTGGATTCTTACAATAAAGTAAGCTAGAGAAAAAAGTTATCAAGAAAATCATAAGGAAGAAAACATACAGTGACAGGACTGTGCTGTAACAACAAAAACAAAAACAAAAACAAACCCTGTATAAGTGGATCTGCACAGTTCAAACCCATGTTGTTCAACAGTCAGCTGCAGTTTCAAGTTATAGACATTTAAGGATTTGAATGTCCTAGGCTAAAACCCCAGCTCCAACCTGGAATTTTTTAATATATCTAATAGTAGTGAGGACTTACTTTACAACATGAATACGTTGCCATACAAGCAGGGTAACCAACTGTCCTGGTTTGCCCAGGACTAAGGGGTTTTCTGAGATGCAGAACTAATAGCACTAAAACCAGGGCAGTCCCAGGTAAACGACTATAGTTGGTCATTTATATATAAGTGCAGGATCATATACCTTGATAGTAGACAAGTTTCTCTCTCCCTCTCCTCTCCCTTGCTCTCTGTTATAGAGGTAAAAAGACTTTTTTCTATGAAAGTTGAGGGTTTCACAAGGATATTTGCCTGAATTCATGGTCACCTCTGATACCAAGGGACTCTCACAGGAAGAACCAAGTCTTCATCAAAATAAATTTTGAATCTACCCCAATGAGCAAATTAATGGACAAACATGTTCCCAAATCGAACCGCTTTTTGTAAAGCTATAATAATAGGTATTCAGTACTCATCTTCATGGTTTTTTTATGTCCCCAGAAACACAGTCACAGTTTTTTGGTATACCTCCTAGAGTAAATCTTTTGCAAAACATATTCCAAAGTAACTGGATGGGGAGAATTTCTATGTGGAAATAAGTAGCCGTAAAGCTGTTACAAGTTGGAGAGAATCATAAAAAAAAATACAACTTTGGTTGCAGAATGGTTGATTTGAGGTTTTGAATCATTGAGGTCCTTCTTTGTGGTAGTATTACATAGCAGGGCTAATTTTTATTACAGTTAACCAGTCGACTCTCATATGAAAACCAGGTTACCAGGTGTAAAGAAATTGTTAACTTTATAATCTAATGGGAAGACTGGCCCTCAAAATCTGGATAAGCAACAAAAACCAGTTACCATATTAGTCAAGAAGACAAAATCAATCATTATTTTACCCACTTGGCAATTATTAACTGTCCAGTCAGGAGAGCTTCCCCCCTTCCTTTCCTCACAGAAAGTAGTATTTTTTTCTTCCCATTTTTTGAAAGTAGAAAGTTCTTATAAAATTCTGAAGAGGCATCAGTGGTCTATGTTCTCAATTTAAATTGTTTGGCCCATCCTCAATTCTGAAGGCTTTAAAAGTCAGGAAAAACTGCAGACAATATTATATTATTTCTGAAGATTTCTTCATAAAAAGATAGGGGGTCCCTCACTTATAGGAGCCATAATAGATTCTGGGAGCTGCTGATTGTGTTCAAGCTGGGAAGAGGAAGCCAGAGAACAATCTGGAAGAATTGCACGTAAGCATTTTTGGCAAGAGATCTCAGAGGAAAACTCCAAGACTCCCCATGTTTTATGTGATTGCTTCTCTCATTTTAAATGTTCCTAATTTTGTATTTGTAATTTTATGTTCTTTTTCTTAAAAGCGACCCTCCAAATTGTATAAGCCTCAGGTCCCACAGGTCCCACAGAAACATGAAACTGACCCCACAGGAAGTCCACTAGATCCTTATTTCCCTGAGAAACTTATTGCTTGCCAACAAAAGACTGGCATAAGTTTTCTGTAGAACAGCTAATTAACTAGAACCAAGGTGTAGCTTCCAATAACCTGTTATAATATCTTATGGTTGAACTCTAAAAAACAAAGGTGCTAGAAGATAAAGTTCAGAAGGTTGATTCCTCTGAGTACCAGAAATCACTATAAAAATAAAATTCATCATGCTTTGAATGAATCCCAGTTTTTAATATAAATTAAGCTGGGGCAAACTAGGAACTTTAGGCATAATTTTCGTTGAGTAAGAGAGAAAACTAACGAAGGTGGAGCCATAAGGCATTGTTTTGCATTATACAAATAGAAAGTATACTAGTGTGCTTGCCTAAAACAGAAGTACAATCTATAATCTAAAATTCTGATTTGTGTGTGTGTGTGTGTGTGTGTGTGTGTGTGTGTGTCTGTCTGTCTCTATGTACCTCCTCTCATCCCGAAACAAGAGTGGGCTTTCCTATTGGAAAAGACAGAATAATCATTCTAGGGTCTTCTTAAGTTGGTATAATCTTTTTACTTGAAAAAGAAACTTATGAGATCCCATATGTGATTGGCAATGTTTCCCTTTGACTACTGGTGCTAAATTATGTAAATAGATCTTAGGCTGAAAAGTAGCCACTTTTTTGCACTTAGTTTGTGCTAAATTATGTAAATAGATCTTAGGCTGAAAAGTAGCCACTTAGTTTGCAAATGTAATTTGATCTATTATATTCCCTAATTCAAAGTAAATAACTTTCTATAGAACTGATTGATCTGGGATTCAAGAGTCAAAGAATTGTTGGGATATCAATAAAAGCACTAAGAAAAGTAGTCATTACGCTTAGATTTATGGATACAAGATATTGATTTAGTGGAGCGGTGATTGCAGGAAGAGGAAATTTCCCTTACAACAAAAAACAGTCATTGCCTAGGTAGATCACTCTTTGGCTTTCAAAACTTCTGAACGAATAGAGAAGGCAGATGGAAAAAAATTTTAGGCAAAGTTAGTCTCAGCACCAGTGACATACTGGAAAAAAAGTACATGTTTACCAAATCCCAATAGAGTTTGAAAAGAAATGAGAGTCGAGGCTCGTTAATTAGTCAAGAACATTTTCAGCATGAACGCTGTAGTTTTTTGTTCTTCCTTTCTTGTTGCATGCCTCTGTTTGCCTGTTTCCAGATTACTGACATTTTCTTTCAAAGAATAAACCATTGGAGGAAGAAAATGTGTACATACCACTTAGGGACACCAGGTATGGATTACAGGCCAATGAGTTTTGGCATTTTAAGTATCCAAGAAACGAAAGGAAAAACTGGGTAGGGAAGGATTTTTAAAAAGCATTGTAAGCTGAATATGAAGAACTTGATGACTTTGGGAGATAATTTCTCCGTTTTTCCAACTAAAAGTGGTGTTTCTCTCTCTCTGAATCTCTGCTACCTGATATAACTTTGGGCTTGTAAGTAGTTTTCTAAACTGAAGAATATCTCATATTGCCTTACCACATACCTTCTTGTTATTTGTGAGGAGTTCTCCATTTTTCCTTTGGTTAAAGGATACACAAAACTGGGCTTAGTAATATAAAAACTAATCTTGAGCCAAATTTGAGCCAACCTTATTAACACAAACCAAATCTCTTCTATGTGTCTCCATTTTACAAGGACATGTTCTGAAATATGATAAGAAAAGCTATCCTTGAAGTATTTCTAGACAAATTAAAAGCAGGAAATACCAGAGATTTCATGTGCTGAACTCTCATGAGATTTACTGCCCAATTTAGCAGTTTCAGCATGAGCCTAGGATATGCCTCTGTACATTTTGATGTGAATTCCAAGTGGAGTGAACTTGTAAAGCTTTAGAAATTCATCCATCACTTAGCATTTCTTTGATTTGGGGTTATATGCCACCATTAATCAAAAAAATACAAGATTCCTTGAAGTATGGCTACTGGGCTCCTCTGTAGAATTAATAGGGTATAAATGAACAAACCAATAAACAAATCAAGTTGATCTATGAGCATAACGATCCAGATTTAAGTCTAAAAGTTATTTAAAATTTTGTATTTTCTAATAATTTTTGGAATGGCTTAAATATAGCATTCTCACAGGGGTCTGATGTGACTTTCTGGACTGTCTTACTCTGCTTCAACGAGGAAATTTAGCAGCAAATGTGGAACCTGAAGCCATATATGATCTCCCTTGGGTTTGCTGCCCCCACTATAGCTATCACCACATGCTTAATGCTCCTTTGACATCCTGGCTCCCATACTGTTAAGTCAGCAAAATAGGCAAAATACGACACAGGAAAATGTTTGTGGAACACACAACTAATGGTCCAAGTGGGATGCAAGCATTATTTTTATTTAGAAAAACTGATTGTATAATTCTCTTACTTGAATTGGGGTTGTAAGTTTGAGCCCCATATTGGGTGCAGAGATTACTTACAAATAAAATCTTTTAAAAAAGTAAAGTATCAAAGTTAAAGGAACTTTAATTTTCTACTTTCTTATCCTTTCTACTTTTTTGGCTCTTAGAAAATGCTCTTTATGAAATGCTGGTATTTGCAAATGTAAGTTTGAGAAAAAGTGACTCAATTGACAAACTAGACACTTGGTCCTTTTGAAATGTCTTTAAAATTTTCTGGTCCCTATGGGGCACCTGGGTGGCTCAGTCGGTTGAGCATCCAACTTTGGCTCAGGCCATGATCTCAAGGTCTGTGGGTTCGAGCTCCACATCGGGCTCTGTGCTGACAGTTCAGAGCCTGGAGCCTGCTTTGGATTCTGTGTCTCCCTCTCTCTCTGCCCCTAACCCACTTGTATTCTGTCTCTGTGTCTCTCAAAAATAAATAAACATTAAAAAAAATTTGCTGGTCCCTAAAATCCAAAAGTCTAGGAATAACTGCCTTTTGAGATGATGATTAACTTCTTCTTTTGATAGATATATATTTTTATTTATTTTTATTTTTTTATGTAAGCTCCATGCCCAACGTGGGGCTTGAACTCACAACCCCAAGATCAAGAGTCAAATCTCTATCAACAGAGCCAGACAGGCACCCCAGTGAATAACTCCTTCTTACTGTGTCATCTAAGACTCTTCCTAATCCAGCCATTTGTTTGTCCAACTTCATTCTTCACCACTTGAAGCACAGGAATTCTGGAAGGGAGACATAGTTAATGAGTTGTATCACACACTTCTACACTGTGCAATTCCTTCCACTTCATGTCCTGGAAAACTCCTAAATATCCTTTAAAACTCAGGGGGGAAAATGTGACTTTCTCTGTGAAACTTTCCCTGACAACTCCATGTGGTCTTCCCAGGAAGAAACTGATCACTCCTTGTTTTTCTGTTCTCACTGCTTCCAGATATAATATATGTAACTGGTTACATGATATTATAATGATGTGTTTGCTTGACTGCATGCTCCATAGGGACTGAGATCCTTAGGTTAGGGATTTTTCTCTTCAGGTTTATTCTTTATTCACTGCATCTGAGCCAATGACAGATGCATAGTAGGTGTATAATAAATATATGATTCGATTCTGGATGGATGGGTAATTAAATTATATCTTGCAATAGTCTTGCTTTCATTCATTTATTTAGTAATTTATAAAGAGCTATTTAAATGCCTCTTACGAAAAGCTTTATGAGGTACCCTGATGGTTGCACAGTGTAAAATACAGCTTTTATTTGTGATTTGCATATAATCCAATTGGGAAAGACAAAGAATCCATATGGAAAATGTTATATCATCAGTACAGAAAATGATCAAAGACCAGACCAGCATATGTTATACGTGAATGAATGGAGCCTAAGGTCAGTGTTTTACCAGGAGACTTTGTTACAGTTTATGTTGGCCAGAGGTTTCAAGAAGGTGTGGGAATTGGTGCAAATATTATGAGCCCTCTGTGCTACGCAGCCAGGGCCACACAAAACCAAGGCTCTTGTTCTCTCTCAAAGCTGTTCCCTCCATCCATTTCACGACCCTTTGACTTGCCTGCCTGTTTATAGCCCTGCCTCATCCCTCATACTTGACACCCAGGACTGCTCTTCTGTCTCTGATCCTTCAGTTTTTCTTCCTCAACTGTAATTGATCCTTGCTGGTTGATTTTGCAGCCCTCCATAAAGGCCTAGGGTGAATAAGCCACCTGGTGCTTTCTAGTCCAGCCTTTTATTTTATTGACAAGAAATCTGAGACCCAGTGGTCACAACCCACCTGAGAGCCTCTGGCTGTCATTAAGATTCTACCTCAAGTGTTCTTCCCACCCTCCTACTTTGTGTACACATGGAGCATCTTCAAGATGTCCAAAGTAAATTAAAACGTGAGTCTCTCTGAATTGAGTTTTGTTGCTTCCATGAAACCCTGGTCGCTGTCTTGTTCACTTGAGGGCTGGGGATTGGTAACTTATCGCAGCGAGTATGCATTAGATTTTCTGTCATATGAGTTCTACGTGGTTTTAATTTTGCATTTTTCTTTTCATTAAAAATGTTGAATGTTAAATAGGAAATTTTTACAAAGGCCATGACAAAACTGGACCATGAAAGTTGTATCATGAAGTGTCTACCTGAGTTCTACACTCTATGTTGCCTGAGAACCCCTGGCTTTCTCTGGATCTCAACTGGTTCATAGGTAAATTTAGGGGAGGTGGGGGCAAATAATCACTAAGATCTCTTCCAGCTTCTAAATCCTAAAGTTATTTGCAGACAGGTTATATTGAAATTTGTTTTTCATTAACCTAGTAGTACACAATTTTAAAAATTCGTACTATACAGAAGTATGTAAAATAAAAAAATGAGTGTTTTTGTTATGTATATACAACCACCCCTCACATAGATGCATACACTCACACACACTGACACCCACACTTATAATTAGAAATGATCCCCTGTTCTTCAGACTCACTTGGGGGTATCTTTCAGATCAGTTTCCCTAAATATACAGAAAACAAACTCCAAAAATACTTTTCATCCTTCCCAATTTAGGCAATGATAAGTGGTATACAAATATTAATGATTTGCAGGATTAAACTCCACAGATATTTAGCAATTATTTGCAAGGAAATAACTACTTTCATTCCTAATTGCAATAAAGTAGAAAAGAGCCAAAGGTCATTTTCATCTTTATTCAAGTCTTTAAGTTTGCTTTATTTTTTTTAAGTCAACTTTCAAGGAGCATTTAAACACGATATTGTTTAATTTAAACCTATTTGTACCCTATTTATATTTACTGAGATGCAACAGAAGTCCCAGCTTTCCACTGTTTTCTTTTTTGTTTTTGGATGAAATCTTAGATGTTCAATGAACTTCAATATTTATATTTAGTTAAAGCTCTGCTATCATTTATAACCAGATGAGACAGCCAAGGGAAGATAAATTGATAATTTATTCCTCTTGCATTAGGGAAACAGTGCTTGTATTTACAATATGCTTAGCATAGCAATTCCCTGCCTAGCTTCCTAATATTTGTGTACATTTTATGGTGGAGTGTGACTTCCAAATTAAAAATGATTTGTTGCAAGAATATTGACTGGGAAATGCATTCTGAGAGGAGATACAGAGAAGATGTAATGAGAGTTTTCACTATTCTTAGCCCTGGGCTATTCAATAATTTTTCTTCTTTAAAGCTAAGAAGAAGAAAGGGGACCTCAAACTGAGTGGCAGATGTTAAGTCAGGAAATGGGAAACTGCGCCTTCCCCCGAGCTTTAAGTCGTCTCCATGACCTCTGTGGCCTTGTTGAAAGGCTTTCTCTGAACTGAATGACAACATGGAGGCTGTGGGTAATATTCCAAATCAGAGAATGTGGGTGTGACTGGGAAGCCATGACCCTTGCCCTGCGTGGTAGTTCAGACCTAGGTTAGGGGCGAGGTGTGAAGGGCTTTGCAGCACTGGGTGGTCTGACAGGGTCTCTGAGGTCCTCCCAACAAGAGGACACCTAAGAGATTTACCCCGAGTCCTTCTCTGCATCTCTGGGTCTGTCCTCCAAGCCTTCCTTCAGCATATCCAATTATTCCAGGAGTCAAGAACTGTTTGACGCACATGTGTTCTAGAATCAGTATAGGCATGCAAACATAGGCAAATGCAGAATGGGTTAGAAAACCATTCCTACCTCCTACTTCAGGGCACATACACAGCGGTGTATCTCCTGCAGAAACGGAACACAAATTGGTATGGGCATAAGTAGCAGAAAAAAAATGATTCTGAGAACAGGGTCTTCCCCTCTACCTCTGCTAAAGCTTTATTGAGATATAATTTATGTATAACATTGTGCGAACTTAAGATGTGACAATGTGAGGATTTGATGAAGGTATACACTGAGAAATGATTACCACAGTAACACATTCATCATCTCACGTAGTTACTCTGTGTGCATGTGCATCAGTGCTGGCGTGTGCATGTGTGTGTGTGTCTGGTGAGAACTTTTAAGATGTGCTCTCTTAGTGGCTATGATTTTCTCCCATTTGTTAATTGTGTATGACTGATGTGCTATTAAAAAATACCAATGGGGGGCGCCTGGGTGGCTCCGTCAGTTAATTGCCTAACTCTTGATTTCGGCTTGGGTCATGATCTCGAGGTTTGTGAGTTCGAGCCCTACATCAGGTTCTGTGCTGACAGTGCAAGGCCTGCATGGGATTCTCTCTCTCTCCCTCTTTTTGCCCCTCTTCCACTCGTGCTCGCTCTCTCTCCCTCTCTCTCAAAAATAAATAAATAAACTTTAAAACATTTTTTAGAAATACTGATTGGGAAAAAAAAGATCTACTCGCTTAGCAACTTTCAAATACGTGGTATAGTTTTGTTAACTATAGTTGCCATGCTGTATATCTTATAACTGAAAGTTTGTTTTGTACCCTTCGGTCACCCTCAACCATTTTGCACCCACCTCACCACCACTAATCTTTGTTTCTATGGGTTTGGTTTCTTAATTTTTTTTAATTTTTAAAAAGTTTTTACTTATTTATTTTGAGAGAGAGCGAGCGCACATGCGAGTGCATGTGCATGAATGGGGGAAGGGCAGGGAGAGAGAGAATCCTAAGCTCTGTCAGCACAGAGCTAGACGCAGGGGCTTGATCTCACAAGGGATCATGACCTGAGCCAAAAATCAAGAGTTGGGTGGGCTTAACCGACTGAGCCAGCCACATGCCCCAAGTTTGTTTTTTTTTAGATTTCACACATAACTGAGGTCATACAATATTTGTCTTTCTCTGTCTCACTTATTTGAATAGAATTGTTTGAGGTAGAACTTTTTATGCCAGTTTAAGTAGTGCAACAATCAATGAAATCATACAATCATGATTTCAACTTTTTAGTAGGAAGTTTAAGAAACGTTTTTGTTTTTACGTGTTTTTTAAAAGATGCCAGTTACCAAGACTAATAAGCAACATATTGTCTTTTTCATTAAACTTTCTTCATTTTCTCAAAACTGGCGTCTTTTACAATTGATCATGCACTGAATCTCTTCTCTCTCTGATGCATTTGTCCAATTTGCATGACCTGTTGTTCTCCAATCATTGCTTATTAACCTAGTAAACCAAGGAATTTGTGCCTTTTAGCAGCTTTCCCCGCACTTGCCTATGTGTAACCCACTGCCGAGAAGGCAGAAATGGTATTTATTACATCCGGGCAGGTTTTCACTGCTGATAAGTATCAGCTATCTAGAGAGCAGGCCTGGGGAGGAAGTCACTGAGAAGTTTCTATGAAGAGAAGAAAATGTGGAGCATGGGGACTGCTAAAAAGACATGCATTCCCAACCAGCATAAAGAGACCAGTTAACTGAGAGAAGTGGGTGCTCCAGAAAGGGAGAGGGAGAAAAGGAGGCAGAGTTAGCCGAAAGGAAATGCTTTAGATCTCCGAACGTGGCACAGTGACTTTATTTGAAGATGGGGAAAGGCTATTGGCTACCAGGAAGTTTCTCGAGGCATAAACTATCATTTTTCTCTGAATGGGTACTGTTGATACCTGGAGAGAGGATGAAGTACATTCCCTCCTCAGGGGGATGAGATTTATTCCAGGATGCCTCCTTTGGTCATCGACTGGCATACCTTTATCAGAGTATCAGTCATATTTGTCTTTGTTTATTCATCTGTCAGTAGGGAAATAATAACTAGCATCATTCCTGTGTGTGTGTGTGTTGGGGTGTGCGTGTGTGTGTGTTGTGTGTGGGTGTGCGTGTGTGTGTACAGGAGAGGCACTGATGGACTGGAAAAAGGAGGTATTAGAGGTCCAGGAGGGGGAAGTAAAATGGAAGAGGTGTTGGTCATGATGGAACACTGGAATGAAAGCACTTTGGATTCAAAGTTTTAGGGTATGTCAGGTTTTAGGTTTTAGGGTATGGCCAGAGCAAACGGGGAGCAAAATCACCGGCAAGTAGAGAAGCATCAAGCCAAGGTGTTAAGGTTTGTCCACCTAGAGTTATGGGGTGAAAAAGACAAAGGCAAAAACGCAAACAATACAGAAAGGTATAAAATGAAAAGTAGAAAATTTTCATTCTAGCTCCCTGCCCCCTTATGACACTATGGAGGTGTTCATTATTAAAAATACACACACTCATTTTGGTGGTGTTGGAAGTCAGTACTTAGCCTTTGACAGGGGTTTAGTGCTAGGGTACCAGTGCTATGTTTTTTTGATCCAGATGCTGGTTATACAATTGTAGTGAGTTTGTGAAAATTCATTAAACTTTATACTAGTATGTTTTGTCTGTATCATACTTAAACTAAAAAGTTAATTTACTTAAGCAATATTTTTTGTAAATGTTTCAGACTTACAGTAAGATATTGAGAATATTGCAATTCATACAAACACCCATAGACCCACTACCCAGTTTAAGAAACAAAATGTTACAGGGGTGCCTGGCTGGCTCAGTCAGTAGAGCATGTAACTCTTGATCTCGAGTTCCACATTGGGTATATAGATTACTATTAAAAAGAAATAAATAGACTTAAAAAACAGTTTAAAAAGAAATAGAATGTTACAAGAACCCTATGCATCATTAGCTGAGCATATTTCCTACTCCCATTTCCAGATAACTACCTTCATTTTATAGTTTTTCTTTCCCATATATTTATACTTTTACCAAATATATATGTATTCCTAAACAAGGTCTGTACTGTTTTGAGTGCTCTAAGGTTTCATTCTATATCTATCTCTCTGCAGCTTGTCTTAGTTGAAAAAATTGACATGAAATTTACATAACATGCAAGTAACCATTTTAATGACACAATTCAGTGATGTTTAGCATTCAGTTTCGTGCAACCACTAGCTATCTCTGGTTTCATAACTTTTTCATTACTTCATAAAACACCTCATACTCATTAAGAAATCACTCCCCATTTACCCATCCTCTCAACCCTTAGCAAATTCTATTCCTGTCTCTATGGATTTGCCTGTTCTAAATATATCACATAAAAGAAATGGTACAATATGTGACTTTCGCTGTCTGCCTTCTTTTACTTAGAATACGTTTTCAAGGTTCGTCCAAGTTGTATAAGAACATGTTTCAGTACTTCGTTCATTTTTTGACTGAAGCCACTTCTTTAATGACCAATGATGTTGAGCATCTTTTTATTTATTTGTTGAGCCATTTGTTTATCTTCTTTGGACAAGTGTCTATTCAAGTCCTTTGCCCAGTTTTTAATTGGGTGGTCTTTTTGTTATTGAGTTGTAATAGTTCTTTATATATTCTGGATACTAGATCTTTATCAGATATATGATTTGCAATTATTTTCTCCCTTTCTAAGGTTGCCATTACGCTTTTTAATAGTGTCCTTTCATGCATAAATGCTTTTAATTGTGATGAAGTTAGATATATCATTTTTTGTTTGTTTCTTGTGCTTTTGGTGTCATATCTAAGAAGGCTTTGCCTAACTGAGTCATGAAGATTTGCTCTCATATTTTTCTTAAGAATTTTATGGTTTTAGCTCTTACATTTAGTCATATGACCTATTTTTAATTAATTTTTGTATATGACGTGAGGAAGAGGTTCAACCTCCTTTGTTTGTATGTGGCTACCCAGTGGTCCCAGAATCATTTGTTGAAAAGACTCTTCTTTCAGCAATGAATTGTTTTAGCACCCTTGTTGAAAATCTTTTGATTTTCCCTGTGCCAATCCTGCATAGTCTTGATCACAATAGCTTTGCATTAAAATTTGAAATTGAAATCTGGATTCTCCAACTTTGTTCATCTTTTTCTTTTCTTTTTTAAAAATTTTTAAATGTTTATTTATCTTTGAGACAGAGAGAGAAAGAGAGAGAGCGTTCAAGTGGGGGTGGGGCAGAGAGAGAGGGAAACATAGAAGCCAAAGCAGGCTCCAGGCTCCGAGCTGTCAGCACAGAGCCCAATGAGGAGCTCGAACCCACAAACCGTGAGACCATGACCTGAGCCGAAGTCAGATGCTTAACTGACTGAACCACCCAGGTGTTCCTGTTTGTCTTTTTCCAGATTGTGTTGGTTATTTCAGGTCCCATGAGTTTCCATACAAATTTTAGGATCAGCTTGTCAATTAAAAACCCAGCTGGAATTTTGATACAGATTGCATTAAATGTATAGATTTATTTGGGGGTTGCCATCTTAACAATATTAAGTCTTCAGTCCGTAAACTTAGAATGTCTTTTTGTTTATTTAAGTCTTCTCTAATATCTGTCAATAATGTTTTATAGGGGCGCCTGGGTGGCTTGGTCGGTTAAGCGTCTGACTTCGGCTCAGGTCATGATCTCACGGTCCGTGAGTTCGAGCCCCGCGTCGGGCTCTGTGCTGACAGCTCAGAGCCTGGAGCCTGCTTCCGATTCTGTGTCTCCCTCTCTCTCTGACCCTCCCCCATTCATGCTCTGTCTCTCTCTGTCTCAAAAATAAATAAACGTTAAAAAAAAAATTTAAAAAAAAAAAAATAAAAAAAATAATGTTTTATAGCTTTTAGTATATAAGTTTTACACTTCTTTGTTAAATTTATTCATAAATATTTTATTCCTTCTGATGACATTATAAATGCAATTGTTTCCTTAATTTCATTTTTGGATTTTTAAAATGTTTATTTATTTTTGAGAGAGAGAGAGGGAAAGAGGGAGAGACAGAGTGTGAGCGGGGAGGGGCAGAGAGGGAGACACAGAATCCGAAGCAGGCTTCAGGCTCTGCGTTGTCAGCACAGAGACCAATGTGGGGCTTGAACCCACGAACTGTGAGATCATGACCTGAGCCAAAGTTGGACGCTCAACCAACTGAGCCACTCAGGCGCCCCTTATATTTGGATTTTTCATTGCTAGTGCATAGAAATATAATTGATTTTTGTATGTTAATCTTGTTGCTGAACATGTTTGTCGGTTCTAAAATTTTTAGTGGATTCCTTAGGATTTTCTTTATACGAGGGAATGTCACCTGCAAATAGATAAAGTTTTATCTTTTCTTTTCTAATCTAGATGCCTTTTGTTTCATTTCCTTGCTTAATTGTCCTCGCTCTAACTTTGCCACAAAGTTGAGTAGAAATGGCAACAGTAGACATCTTTGACTTATGTCTGATCATAGGGCAGATTTCATTGATCTATGTGCTAATTAATATTTATTAAAGTTCTCCTTTCTGCTTGTTTTAGGTTTAATTTGCTTTTCTAGTTTTATTTTTTAAATGATTAGGTTAGTTATTGTAGATATTTTTACTTTCTAATATATGCATTTAATGCTACAAATTTTCCTCTAAGCACTGCTTAACTACATCCCACAAATTTTAATATTTGTATTTTCACTTAATTAAAATATGTTTAAACTTCTCTTGAGATTTCTCTTTGACCTATGTGTTATTTACTTTTTTTTCACGTTTATTTATTTTTGAAAGAGAGAGATGGTGTGAGCAGGAGAGGGGCTAGAACTCAATAACTGAAAGATCATGACCTGAGCCGAAGCTGGATGCTTTACTGACTGAGCCACCAGGTGCCCCTGACCTTTTTGTTCTTGCAAGGCGCCTGGGTGGCTCAGTCGGTGAACATCTGAGTTCAACTCAGGTCGTGATCTCTTCGTTTGTGGATTCCAGCCTGGCATTGGGCTCTGTGCTGACAGCTCAGAGCCTGGAGCCTGCTTGGGATTCTGTGTCTCCATCTCTCCATGTACCTCCGGCCCTTTCCCCAACTTGTGCTCTGTCTCTCTCTCTCTCTCTCAAAAGTAAATAAACATTTAAAAAAGTGTGTTCTTGGGGCACCTGGGTGGCTTAGTTGATTGAGCATCCCACTTGAGCTCAGGTCATGATCTCACGGTTCCGTTAGTGTGTTCAAGCCCCACATCAGGCTCACTGTTGCCAGCCCGTCAGGGAGAAGCCTGCTTCAGATCCTCTGTCCCCCTCACTCTGCCCCTCCCCGCTTGTGCTCTACCCCTCCCCCCACCCAAGTGTGTTCTTGAATTTCCAAATATTTGGGAATTTTCCAGATATCTTTCTAGTACTTTTTTTTAAGTTTAATTTTGTTGTGGTCTAAGAACATAGTTTGTATGATTTCTATGTGTTAAGGTTTTTTATAACCCAGAATATGGTATATCTTAGTGAATATCCCATGTGTGCTTGAGAAGATGTGTATTCTGTTGTTCTCAGGTGAAATGTTCTATATATTTCAATCACAAGTTAGTTGACTATGATGTTCAGGTCATGTTTATTCTTACAGATCTTCTGCTTACTTGTTTTATCAATTCCCAAGACAGGAATGTTGAAGTCTTGAAATCTAATTGTTAGTTGGTCCATTTGTCCTTTCAGATATATTAGGCTTTTGCTTCATGTATCATAAAAGTCTGTCGTTGGGTGAATACACATTTAAGATTTTCATGTCTTCCGGGAGAATTTGTTTCCTTATGTAGTGCCTGTATTTATCCCTTATAATTTCCCTTGTTCCGAAATCTACTTTAACTGAAATTAATGTAGCTATTTCAGTTTTCTTTAGATTAGTATTAACATGGTATATCCCCTCCATCTTTTTATTTTTAACCTATGCATTTTTATTTAAAGTAGGTTTATTATAGACAGTATGTAATATATGTTTCCAGTGTATATATATTACTATATGAATTATCAATATATCTATAACTTTCTATCTATGTAAAAAAATACAACTGATTTACTTCCCTGACATTTTTTCTAATGAAGTGAAGGTTAACTTTTCTTCTCAAAATACAAGTAATTACTGGACTGTAAGAGAACATTTTTATAAGCAGTTTCCTTGAATTTTCTCAGTCACAATAGTTGCTTTCTAAAGTCATTTATTTCAGGAACACTCACTTAACATTGAACATCCTGAGCTGAGACTTGATTATGTGACTAAGGGGCCAAAAGAGTCCAAAAGGATAAAAGGATGAAACAGAAGACTTTTGAATTTCAGGAAACTTTAAATTCAGAGGAAATTGCTTCACTACATGTGGTGATTTTGTCCTACATAACAACAATGGAGATGGAGTATAAGCATAGAGTTTAGATGAAATGAAGTTCAACTCTCTTGATTCCTAGATGAGGAATCTGAAACCAAAAGTAGGTTTCCATACGACCGATCATGTTTTCCTCATGCTTTTGGCAGAGCAGAGTAAGTGACATTATCACATTGCTTCTTTGATTGTTTTACCAGTTAGATCTATCCCAGCACCTACATACATTGATGCTTGTCAGTGGCCATGAGCTGGAGAGAGAAGTAGCTTTCTGTGGTAGGCGTGGGCAGGTACTCTAATAAATATGATGCCCCAACCTTGAGCTGTGTTCCATGTGTCTAATCTCTTTTTTTTTTTTTTTTTTTTTGGCTATTTCTCAACATTCCTGTGTTAATTTTCAGATCTTGCAACTTTGAATCTTGATTTAAATTTCCAAATTGTACTTACTAATTCAGTTTAGATTGTTGTTGGTAAAACTAGCATTCTGTTTCTGGGCACCTTATCTTCCAGCTAAGAGAATTTGCTTGTGTAAATGACTATCACTTGCCAATGCACAGCTGACATTGCAGACTTGCCTTCTCTGGGCGGTTATTAACAAGGGCTTAAGAACCTCAGGGTCAGTTTGATTTGCTTAAAAAAAAGTCTGAAATTTAAAAATAAGGATTGGACTTGTGCGAAGCTCTAATGTTTTCCTAAATATATTTTAAGGTTTTAAATAAGAACTTTTTCTGTAGATATTTTTAATGTCTTATCCTAATCATCCATGATGCCCGCAAATTAAAAAAAAAAGGGTTTAATTTAGAGAAAGCAACCACCAAATATTTACAGTATTTGTTCTTTTCAAATGTTTGAATTGCCCGTTTTATTTCAGGGCGGTTCTTAATTTATCCAAACAGACTTGTCAGCCTGTGCTATTACAGGGGCTCCTCATAGTATAAGTAGAATGACAGTGTTAGTACGTCTTTCCATTATTGCAGAAACTCTATTTTGTTAAAGTGCCTTTAGTAGGATTCTGGGAATTCTCTGTAGGTTAACAGTGGGGCTCCCACCATTTAGAATTCTTTTCTCCTAATGAAAGACGTCTGAACCCTTGAACTCTGTCAGGGACTTAGGCATGTTCCCTGGGCCTGATTTTCATCCTCAGAAAAGAGAGGTCAGATACATGTCAAGAATAAAGGAAGGGTCAGATTAGAGTACTTAAAGACTTTGTACATATCCAGATGACATTAATGTGTTGACCATAGTCTCTGGAAACGGCTAGGCATTTGGTAAGCCAGTGAACTAACAAATGAATGAATAAGTAAATACTGAGTAAAAATGACAGCAAATATTCAGGGAAGCAATTAATTATATGCATGGTAAAATGTCTTACTTTTAGTGTGTTTCCCTGGGGTAAATGGAGATTGTTATAAAATATATAACACTTCCCCAATGTGCTCCTTTTCCAAGGGACTAAGGCAGTATAATTTGGCAATGCATTTTCATAAAGAAATGACTATTGGAGAGGCTTATTTAGGATTATAAGAATTTCATCATTTCTTATAAAAATTGGCTTTGATTATGACCACTTTACTCAATGATAGTATCTATGAATCTCATACCAACTTTGCACCCTCACCCTCATTTGTACAATTTGACAAATGTGTGAAAGAACATAAGGGGGAAAACCATGTCTCTGTTCTATCTCTGTAATTATAGGTATAGTGGGTTTACAAGCTCGGGTGTGCAAGACAACATTTTCTTTATCATCTCTTACTCAGCTTCTGGCTTTTGGCATTCTTTCCATTAGATTGAAAGAAAAAGGGAAAAAAACCTCTAGATCTTTATTGGGATCCCTCCCACTCCCAACACACGCCATGGGAGTTGTATGGGAACATGCACACTACTCAGATTCAGGGGAGAAGGTGCAACTTCTGCTTCATTCATACCTGAAAGATGCTGCTGAGATGTCCCTCATCCGTGTCAGGTCCAGATGGCACCCTATCTCATGCTTGGGGCACTGGAAATTCTTGGTAAGGTTATGTCAAGTCTGACTTAGCTAGTTGTGTGTCCTGCTCCCTTTCCTCTCTGGGGTGTTCCTCTGTGGGGTTTTGCTACCATCTTGGGATCTTGTTAGGATATACTCCTCTCTCATATCCCAGCCCCTCTGCACTATCTATCCTTTGCTCCCCCTGCCGCTATCCCCCCACCAAGAAGACCTATGCAGTAGAGGGGCGATCCTTCTCTATATTTCTTCCAGACACTTAGTCTATGACTTTTAGTGTAACAAACGTGGGAAAGTCTTAGAGGGTGTTTCATGTTTTGCTCTGTCGTTTGCCCCCCTTGCAGTCAACTCCCTGCTTGAAAGAGAAAAAGGGAAAGAGAAACTGAAGAGGAAGGGAAAAAAACCCCAAATGGAAAACATTTCAAAATCTATAAATGGGGCACCTGGGTGACTCAGTCGGTTGAGCGTCTGTCTGACTTCGGCTCAAGTCATGAACTCATGATTCATGAGTTCGAGCCCGCGTGGGGCTCTGCGCTGACAGTTCGGAGCCTGGAGCCTGCTTCAGTCCTGTGTCTTCCTCTCTCTCTGCCCCTCCCTCACTCACACTCTGTCTCTCTCTCTCTCTCTCTGTGTCAAAAATACTAAACATTAAAAAAATAAAAAATAAAATCCATAAATAAATATCTCCAAATAGAAACACAGACTGAGGTGTGAATAGGAGCTAATGTTATTGTTTTCCATGTTCCAGGCACTCGGCTTGATTCCTTCAGATATATTATCTCATTTTACCATCACAACAAGACTATAAATAGATGTACTTATCGCCTTTTTACAATCAGGGTAGAGAGATTAAATAACTTACATGATATTAAATTTGAAGTCAGGTGGGGAAAATTCTAAATTTCACACTATTCTCTATTTACTTGTGCCACTTCACAGAGCTACAATATAATGCCCAGTAAAAGCTAGCTAGCAAATGAGGAGTATGAAAAGACAGTCATTTAGACCTGTATTAGACCAGCTAATCTTTATGGGGACATTTGGGCTGAGAACTAGGGTCTGAAAGTTAGGGTCTTGTTCACATGGACCCCACTTCTTGGAGAACATGCAACACAAAGTTGCTCAACCCAAATATCCTTCCACTGGGGAATTGAGAGATAAATTGTGGTGCATTACAATGGAATACTTCTCATAAATAAAAAGGAATGAATTTTTATAAATACTTCTCATAAATAAAAAGGAAATGATACACTCAACAATGTGGATGGATCGCAAGTGTCCAAAGATAAGCGAAAAGAACCAAACCAAAAGGCTACACAGTATGTGATTCCATTTAGAGGACCCTCTGGAAAAGGCAAAATTATAGGGACTGTTTCATATTTTGATTGAGGTGGTAGTTGCATGACTGTAGGTGTTGAAAACTGTAGAATTGTACAGTAAATGGGTGAATAGTACTGTGTGTGAATTAGACTTTAATTTTTAAAAAGGGGGAAAAAACACACTTTATTTATGATGAGGTGTTTTGTCATTAGAAATATGATTTTTAGGTAAAATTTGAAAAATGGAATAGATTCAGTCCCTTAATAACCAACTTCCTCTTAATATCATACATAACTCCAGAAGCCTTAGGAGACCCCAAATGCCATATTTCCTCAACTAGATAACTGTAGTAAAATTAAGATGCTTTTTTTTAAATGTTTATTTTTGACACAGAGAGAGAGAGAGAGATAGAGCATGAGCAGGGGAGGGGCAGAGAGAGAGAGGGAGACACAGAATTGGAAGCTGGCTCCAGGCTCCGAGCTGTCAGCACAGAGCCCGACGCGGGGCTTGGACTCACAGACCTTGAGATCATGACCTGAGCCGAGGTTGGTCCCTCAACTGACTGAGCCACCCAGGCACCCCTAAGATGCTTCTTACAACCAATGATAAGCAACCACGGCCAAGAACATACAGATAAGTAGGTTTTGATGAAGTTGTTATCTGCAAATGTATAAAATGTCCAAAATTAGCTACCAAGTAATGAATATTGACCTTCAATTATTCTTAGAATTATTTATTGTTCCTCAAAATGATCTCAAAATCACTGCACTTGGCTGCATGTTATTTTGTACACAGAAGATTGATACCTGCCAGGCAATTCGATTTAAGGCGAAAGAAATTGTCAAATCCTGCATAAACACAATGTTTTAAAGCTAGGAGAGTTTGGGAGTCATCGATTGATGTATTTAAAGAATTGTTACTCAAGACTTGAATATATACCTTTGATAAGACAATATAAGCCTTTGGCTCTCCCTTCCTGCAGCGGAGAAGTCTTTTTGACTCTGTTGGTTTCCAGGCTGTGTAGTAGCATTTGGGTCATGGGTGAGGGGAAGACACCTAGCTTGGCTAATTCACAAGGGAAAGACAGAAGGTTTCTTACAGAAGAAAGAAATTCAGAAAACAGGTAGAGAAGAGAGAGAGAACCACCAGGAGGGAGTGGGATTTAGACAGAGTTTTAGGAAGGTGTTTTGTTTTGTACCATTTGGTGGGGAGGTACCAGAATGGGAGGAAGGGGTAAGAGACAGAGATGGAAAAAGAATATTTGAATATGCTTTTCTATGTGTTAGAAATAAAATCCTCTTTGGTATTTTTAAAAGATTGCACTAAAGATTTAGATTACTTTTCGATGATTTCTGGATGTTAATATTGGTTTATCTCTTGAAGATGATACCGTGTCAAGATGGACCGTGAAGAGGCTCAACTTTAATGAGTAACATATCTGTCAAAGGCTTCAGGCTGACTTTCAAGAAAAGTTGTTTAACTTCCAGGGATATGTAACTTAAGGAAAAATATGAAACTATTAGTTTAAACAAATAGGAAATGCAGAAGAAATTTTGATATTTTTCAATATCCCTCAGTCTTCAAGGGCTGTCAGTCTTCAAGGGCTAAAGAAACCAAAATAATGAGCACTGGTCATGAAAAACAGCTTGTCACCATGATGCCAGGCCTATCTGTCAAGCGCCAAAAGTGAATCCGGACACCCTTTAGACAACACGTATGAACACATGTTTGACTCAAACTTTTCTCATTCCCCTGAAGAAGAAAGTCAGTCTATAAGTAGATGCATGTATGAATGCTTCTGTGAGTTTTTAAAAGTATATCCAGTACTTGCACAATTAATTTGTATAGCTTTTTCCTCCTGCACAGCTGTTGTGAAGCCTAGGAGGCAGTATACAATTTATGACAGCGTAGAATCCAGTTCTACGTATTCCAAAAATAGTTTTCCAGTGACCATACTTTTCCTCCAAGAGACCCACAGATAGATTGGACGACAGTGTGTAGGCAGGGTACGGCTACAAGGGCTGACGGGAGAGAGAGAGAGAGAGGTAGGAGGAAGAGGAGAGGCAAACAATGCTGGCATGTGTGCCCTACTTTCCCTAGGGTATGGCCCTGGGTCCCTGCCCTCACCCTCAGCACGTGTGAGAGACACAGGTGTTGACAGTGAAGTGGCAGGGCTTGTTTGTGGAGTGACTCTCTCCATCCAGACCCACAAGGTTCGGCCAGCCTGCAGTGTCAGGTTCTGCTTTCCTCCTTGTGTGTGTGTGTGTATGTGTGTGTGGTTTGCTAGGAGATCCGTAAGTGATCACAGAGCAAGACCCCCTTCAGGAAACATGGAGATGTCTGTCACCTGCCCCAGGGTCTGCTGACACTTTTTTCGACTGTCAGACGAGGGGTGTGGGAAAGTATGGGCTTCTTGAAATGGCTCGACAGCACCTTGAAAAATTCTCTTTGACGGAGGGGATGTCTCTCAGTTGTCTGTATACTTGGTTTTTGGATGCCTTTGACTTGCACTTTGCCCTCTTGCTGATCAGACTCATTTATATTTGAAGGGAGCGGTAGTGATGAAAATCACTTTACAATTAAGACATTTCTCAACTTTTCTGAATTGTAAACTCAAAGACTGGTCAGTGTCTGCTTGAATGTTAATAGTTCAAGAGTGTTTAAATTACTTGCTGAGCGGGGCCCCTGGGTGGCTCAGTCGGTTGGGCGTCTGACTTCGGCTTAGGTCATGATCTCACCATCCATGGGTTCGAGCCCCGCATCGGGCTCTGTGCTAACAGCTCAGAGCCTGGAGCCTGCTTCTGCTTCTGTGTCTCCCTCTCTCTCTGCCCCTCCCCTGCTCATGCTCTGTCTCTATCTCTCTCAAAAATAAATAAATATTAAAAATAATAATAAAAAAAAATAAATTACTTGCTGAGCATGTGTCTTCTATGTAGGGAGATCAAGACTAAAGCAAGAACTCAAAAAACAAGAACACATGACTTGCTTGGCAAGGCCACTGTCATGTCGTCTACTTGATATCAATTACAGATCAGCTAAAGAAATCAGACTAACTGTGGCCTTGAATGGGAGGATTCTAGCATTTATGTATCATCTGTTCAGCAGATAGCTGTGCCAGGCATTGTCCTGGGTGGTGGTTTTACAACTGACACAGAGTACCTGAGCCTTGGTCAAATGCTGTCTATGTTCTGGTGAAGGAATTATGCATGGCCAAAGTCGGTAGTGTGCTTTATTCAAAGCATATTTTACACTGAACTTCTCTGAGCTCATTTCTCGAGGCATTTCATTCATTACCTACTGCCAGTTGCTCATTATTTTCCTTTATAAATGAATTGGCTAAGTGACATGCATTACAGATAGATGATATTTCTAAACCTCCTGTACCTTCATTCTGGTAAACATAAGCATTCGCCTTGAACAGAGAAAGTCACAAGAGCGAGCTGAAGTTGTTATAGCAACAATGAGAACACTTTAATATTCAGGAACCATCGTTTTTTCAAGAGTAAATGATACAATGAATGCTTGATACTCTATTGTTTACAGACTTATTGTGACTCATAACTCTTCACATGTCAGTCCCAAACAGATGGAAGAGTAATTCTGTGAGACTTAAACAATAATTCAAATATTGGTATATGAAGCTGCTTTTAAAAATCTTGACAGGCTTTTACCTGTGATAGATTTATACCTCTTTTTTATTGTAGCAAAACTTTAAAAATTGCATCTAAATTAATGAAACTTTTTCCATTTTTTCAGAGGACAGCTAAAACATGCTCATCCAGGTATTTGTGCACACATACAATAGAAGAAGAGCATAGCCCACAGGGCTATGGAGCCAAGTGGGCTGGATTCGAGGTCCTGCTCTGCTGCTTACAGCTAAGTGACTCTGGGCAAGTCACAACGCCCCAGTTTTCCTCACAACGCCTCAGTTTCCCCATCTGTAAAATGGAGATGTGAAAGTACCTCCTTGTGGGCTCGTTGTGAGGTTTAAAGGAGTATATGTACATTACATTAAGGGTTTGGGCCAGAGAAAGCATTACACGAATGTTTGTTCTTCTTATATCTGGTTCAAGTATTGGCATTTGAGCAACATTTGGCAAGATGAGGATGTTTGTTGCCCATTATTTTCTTAATATTTTCTATGGAACAAATAAACTAAATACAGGGGGATATCTATTTATCTAAGTTTTCTTCCAAGAGCATGGTTCAAAAGTTATTTGTCATGCATTTAGTCTCCTCCCAGTTCTTGCTTGCAGGAACATGTTCAGGGGTGAAAGATGGGCAGCAGCATGGGATTGTGGGAGGAACAAGGCCTTTGAAGTCAGGCAAATCTGGTTCAAATCTAAGCTCTGCCACAAATCATGACTTAACCAGTATTATCAATTGTAAATAGGGGCGATGATACTTACCCCTTATGGTTGTGGTGAGACTGAATGAGATATATGTACTTAGCACATCCTAAAGGTCAACAGATGTTGGTTTTTGTCTGAGTGAGCAGTCCTAAACCATTCCTGGAGCAGAAGTGGCCAAGTTCTGACCCATGCAGGCCTGCCCCACTCATAACATCCCACCTTGGCTTCCACAACATCACAATTGCTAGAAACACACAGCCAATTCAAACTGCAGTCAGATTGACCTACAACCTATAAAGACAATTGGCATGAAAAATTTCCTTCAAATAAGGATGATGAGAACAGTGTGGCCAATCAATACCTGTTTCAGTAAAAATTTAGGAAAGAATTGATGGAGGGGTTTAGCAGGAGCTAAATATATGCTGACACGACGGGGAGCAGAATCTATGAGCTGGCGGAAGCTGTGAGGCAGTGAGAGAATGAAGGGAAGAAAGGGTGAGTCTCGATTAGCTAGCAACATGAAGACCAGGAGAAAAATAGCCCAGAGTTAAGTCATTCTGATGGCAGGGGTTCCGCTGACTCCTGTTGCTGAGGGAGTTCGTGGAGCCACCCTACCCGTGAACTCTGCAACATCATCTCCCTGAGGCTGCTCCCATGCTCCAAATTTCCTGTTCTTCCCATGAGGTTGGGTGGGATGGTGGTGGTATCTCTCTATGGGCTCTCAAATAACCCTGGCCTGATGCTGTGGGTTCTTGTTTTACCCATTTCCATTGCCACTCTTCAAATAAGCTGTCTCACTTGGCGTCACTTAAATAAGTCCCTGTTTCTCTCTCTGCCAATGTTGTGCCAGGAAAAGGAATGTGTCTGATACCAGGGAAAGATGACGACTCAGTGCAGTGTTCCATGTTGCCTTTGGAATTGGCCTGTACGTTTCAGGGTCCCAGCTCAGCTAGGCTTTTTTGAATAGACCTCAGTAGAAATTGGCTTTCTAGGCTTGACTATTAGATGTCATACACTGTTGTCCCTAACTCACTGTCCATACAACTTTAAATTTTTGTGCCCTTAGACAAGAGGCAGTATATAGAGAGGTTAAATGCATGGCTCAGGCATCAGATTCCTTCTGTTTAATTTCTGCTTCCACCACTTAACAACTTGGGCAACATTCTTATCTCTCCATGCTTAAAAAAATAGTTTCTTCATTATTATCATTATTACATATGCTTAAAGAGTATTGCTAAGTATGTTGTCGATCTTCCACCAAGATACCCTTTGTTGCATTTGTTTGTTTCCTTATGTTTCTCTTACTAGACTCATGCTTCCTCAAGAGCAAATGAGAATACACTTTTGTATTTCCATTAGTAACATAGAGTACTCTCAATAAATTAATATTTTAATATTTCCTTTTCTAACACAAATTTCTTGCAAACTATCGTCCTGCAATTTTCATTCTCTGAATCCTGCAGAGATTTTAAACCTCTTTAACTCCTTCTTCTACATGTGGACATAAACCTGTAGCAGATATTATGCTTGCTTTAATTATTCATTTATTTTATTCCTCATTCTGTTACTTGGTTAGCTTCAGCTGAGCAACCATCAGGCCCTGTAGAGCCCACCTATGCTTACCATGTTTTCCCCTTCTTTATGACATACTTTTTCCCCCTATTTTTACTCTAAGTTAATTATTATGCTTATCGTTCTTGAGTGTCTTTCTGCCTGGGTCTATCTGCTTCTCCAACTTAGCAAGGTCATTTTGAATTCCATCTGTTAAGAAGTACACTCCCTCTCCAGGTGACTACAGCAGCTAAATCAATGAGCTGCCTAGTTTTTCAAACAGGTCATTGATGAAAGTTAAAACACATAGCTTCTGCCTGCCTTATAAATAAAAATGTTGTTTTCCAAAGTTGTAAGAACATGAGCCAAGTGTAGTGGACATTTTTATGTAAGAAAAACTTTTGATTGTGAGAAAAAATGGCTCAGTAAATCTTTGTATAATTGTTCGGTGCAATTATACAACCAACATTTCAGTTTATTAAACCAAATTTTAGCCTCATGTAACTTGAAAAGGTGTTCTAAAGTTCACTTGAGCCTGTCCCACATCTAAGTTTATCTAGTAGATATACATGGTATCCTATATGTAGGTGTAAGCAAAAATTTAGGAAGCCAGCAAGTAAGAATTATATCCCAATTTTGGTGCAGTTTGGGTGAGCAGTTCTTACAGGCTGGGTCAGAACAGTTTGTATAGATTTTCAGCAATAATTGGTAGAGCCTTAATTTTAATTAGGTTTGTTATTCTAAAAAAAAGTATGTTACTCTAAAGAGAAAGATGAACCAACAGATCAAAATATTTTATTATTTCATTAGATGAAAGTCATAAATCTAAATAATGTGTTTGCAGATGAAAGGAAATCATTGTTTTTTTTATCTTGAAAGAATACATCCTTATTAGGAATCGAAGATAGTTTCTCAAGTAAAGTTGTGCTCCGAAACACTTTGCCATGTTTAAAAGTGTGCTCAACTTTCCTGGTGTTTACCCAGGCAGTTCATGCCACACTGCAGGTCACAGAAAGTGACCTAAGCTCTTTACCATTGGCATCTGAAAGTTTCTGTCCAGTCCTCAGGAGAATGCCTTTTCATTGCTTTTCCAGCCAAACAGACCTACAGCAGTTTGTTTATATGATCACCTGCTGTAACTCTAGAAAGAATCATGACAAAGGTAGAGATTTACAGTCATGGTTAAAATTCAGGTTGAATTTTCATGGATTAATTTCCTTCATTGAGAAAAAGTCTGTTACAGAGTTATGAAGACTTCTGTAAGCAAGGACTGAAAAGGGCTCCTGGGGCTTTCAGCCTGATGTTTTGTTTTGCCCTACTGGGGCTTTTCCTTGGGTTGTAAATTTCAGCTTTCTGATGTCAGATCTTTCCTTTGTTGAGCTTTAAGGCATTTCTGGAATTACTCAGCAGAGGGACTTTGACAATTCCCTGCCCAGTTCTTAGGTCATAGAGCTGATTTACGGCTAGAGGAGGTTCTCTAAACAGTAGATGAAATTGGTGAGATGTTATCCATTTATTAAAGTGGGTTCAGGAGTTCCTCCTGTTGATCAGTGGGAGTCATCCTAAAAAAATCAGACTTGGATGCATTATTGCTATGCTGTGAGTTTTACTGCAGGAAAATGAAAGTCACTCTTGTAGAAATTGTTTAAGAGTAGAATCTAAAGAGTAAACTGATAGTGTTATGGCAAATTCTAAATCTGCTATTTCAGGTTGATAGCACTAAAGCAGTTTAAGAAATGGCTGTTCTTATTAACATAAACTTGCTGTTTCAGTACTTGTTCAACCAACATTTATTGAGTGTCCTTTCTGTTCAGGCCACTCTAAGTACTGTGGACACAGCAGAGAATAAGGCAGACAAATTATTTGCCTTCTGTAACTACTGAGGACAGACATTAAATAATAACAAATAAATATATAGCAAAACAGCAGGTAATATTCAGAGCTATGATGAAAAATACAGGGGGTGTATAGAGAATTGGGAGTGGTAGTAATTTTAGGTATGTATAAGATTTCTACTGCTGCTTTAACAAATTACCACAAATTTACTGGTTTAAAATAACTCATTTCTTTTCTTACAAGCTTTGTAGATTGGAAGTCCTACAGTCCTAAAATCAAATCCTAAAACCAAGGCATCGGCAGACTTTAGGAGAGAATCTTTTCTTTTGGGTTTTCCAGATTCCAGACGCTTCTCACATTCCTAGACTCATAGTCCCCCTCCTCTATCTTCAAAGCTAGCAATATCACATCTCTCTAACCCTTCATTTGTTGTAACATCTCTTTCTGACCACGGCCAGAAAAGATTTTCCTATTTTAAGAGTTCATGTGCTTAGATTATACAGGATAATCTCTGTATTTTCAGGTCAGTTAATTAGCAATCTAAATTCTATCTGCAGCTTTAATTTTCTTTTGCCACATAAGAAAACACATTCACATTTATTTAGATGCTTGAATTATCTGTGATTTGGTCAGTAGGAGCCTTTTCAAACTGGGTTCTGTGACCTCTTGACATGTCCCTATCATAATTTGAGCACTTTCTCATTTCTGGTACAATAAGGTGATCCAGGCTTATTTTGTACTTTCCAAGCCCCAGTTCAAGAATCAGCCATTTATTAAGGATTCCTGGTTCTTTCTAATAAAAAAAAATTGGTAAATAGTTGCTAAATATGCTTATTGTCTTTGAGATTTGTATATGTTTTGTAGGTATGGTATGAAGGTGTGAGTGAAAAAAAGGAACCAAGGATGAGCCCAAAGTCTCTGACCTGAGCTAATGGGAGGATGGAGTTACTTATGAATGGGGATCAGGAATACTGAGATGTAGTAGGTTTGGCGGGAGGATCTGGAATTCAGTTTGGCCATTGTCAACTGAGATGCCTATTAGACATTCTACTGGAGATGGTAAGTAGACATTTGGTATCTGGGTCTATAGTTCTGGAAGGAATCCTAGACTGGAGATAACCTTTGGGAGTCATCGCTGTATAGATGGCATTTAAATCCATTAAAAAGGATAAGATCATCGAAGGAATGAGTATAGGCATTGAAGGAAAGATGACCAAGGTCTGATTCCTGGGGCACATGAACATAAGAGGTCAGGGGGAAGAGGAAGAAGCAGTAAAGAAAATTCAGAAGGAGTGACCATTGAGGTGGAGGGAAAAGTAGAACTGGGTGTTTCAGTAGGCAAGTGCAAGAACATGTATCAAGAAAGTGATCAACTGTGTCAAATGCTACCTCTACGTCAAGTACAGTGAAGACTGAGAGTCCACCATTACTTGGGAGGAGCTGGAGGGAGTGGGAAGTTCCCCTGGTTGGAGTGGGTATGAGTGAGAATAGGAAATGTGGAATCCAACAGAACAAGTGTAGACAAATTCTGAAGGGGCTTGCTGCAAAGAGGAGCAAAGGAATTAAGGTCATATAAAGTTGTTTGTTTTTTTTTCAATAAGATGGAAGAAATACCAGCACATTCTTATGTGGATGGAAGTGATAGACTAAGTAAGGAGTGGAAAACAGGTGGGGTGGGTAGAATCTGTTGTTTTGCCATTTCTAGCTTCTAGAGGCTATGCATGTTCCTTGGCTCCTGGTTCCCTTCTTCCATTTTTAAAGCCAGTAATAGCAAGTGAGTCCTTCTCACACCCCTCTGACACCTCTTCCCATCACCATCTCTCTCTCATTGTGCCCATGAAAAAGTCTCCAATTTTAAGGGTTCATATGATAAGATTGGACCAACAAGATAGTCCAGGAGGATCTCCCCATCTCAAGGGCCTTAACCGTGATCACATCTGCAAAATCCCTCTGCAGTATGTTAAGTACCACACCCACAGTTTCTAGAGATGAGGACTTGGATATTTCTTCAGGACCATTATTCTGCCAGCCTAACATCCCAGAGGTACTGGAATGCTTGAAATAGATGGTTTCTTAGTTGTTTTGTGTATTCTTTGAAACTCCTCAGCTTACTCTTTAATTATTTAGACTGGGGTAAGCTTCTTGTGAGTTCTCATGAATTCTAGACGAGTGGGGCTTAATTCTATGTGCACCTGCAGAGGGGCCTCATGGATCTGTCACTGAACTGATGTTGATGAGCTCTGCATTCACTCAACTATCACTGAAAGAGAAGATGGATGCAACTCCCAGATTCATCTCCCACTCTTCTCCTATAAATAATGTTTTCCAGGCTTTCTTGCACCTGGCTTCTAGCCAAGTTGCATCAGTGGAGGCCTGGGGAGAGATTAGTCTACAGGAAGAAGGAAGGAGCTGAGGTATTTCTTGCTTTCTGTCTCTGCCTCATGGGGTGGTTCCCTGCAGCGACCGCATCGCTCAATGGTGCCAGCTCCCCTGGGGAGGCCCCTCTGGGACTCAGGCTCCAGCCAGGAGGCCTGGCTGCTAGATTCTAGTATCGTCACCTCTTTCCTAGCTGTGCTTGTGGCTTCCTGCTGCTGCTAATCTCTGGGTCGCCTGCATTCCTTATTTGGCTTCTTAGCTTTTCCATCACTGTGTCACTCATTCATTACATCCAATTTCCTCTATTTGAAAATATCTAGAGTAGTTTCTGTTTTCCTGTCTCAACTTTCACTGATAGAATGGAAAAGAAAACTATGCTAATTTCAATCTTGCATTTATAAAAATAATCTCCCTTACCAATCTGAAGGGGACTCTTGTATTCTTAAAAAATAAAAAAAGAAAATCCATTCAGTTTGTTCAGAGATACATAAAAAAAAAATTAGCACCCTCATGGCATTTCTGACATGAAATATGTGGCTTGATGTTTACTTACTGAGACTGATGTCATGGAGTCAACTCGACTAGTACACAAGAAAGGAATTTCGGGAAGCCACTCTGAACTGCTGAGGATTAGGTTTCTGAATGATGAGCCGGGTGGTGTTGGCGTGGCAGGGGACAGGACTGTAGCCCACCGTCGGTGCCAATCAAGAACACTCAATCACGGCTTTGGGGCACAAAGGACGGGATAAAGAGAATTCCACATGTCTAACAAGTGCTTTCCTCTATTTCAAGGAGAGAAAAAACTAGGGCAAGAATGTAGTCTAGGCTGGTGGGGCTGGCTGCCACTCATTTCTTCTTAAAAACAGCTACACACAGACAGTGGAAAAGGAGTGGAGGGAAGCCTTCTCTCCTCTGAATAGGAAGGCTATTAGTAAGAGCAAAAAGATTAAAAAATAATTTGCATACATGATTATTAGGATGGAAAAGGATGACTCTAACTGCAGTTCCTGACACAACTTTGTGGCTCTCTGTGGTTGAGATAATGTACATAAAGCAGAGACCCCACCATCTGACTAATTAACTCGGCAGCAGGGAGGGAATGGATGAAAGGATAATTAATAGGTCAAAGACCCAATGCTGTGTTATGATTATTTGAATAATATTATGATAATTTGAATAACGTACAAGGGTTTGTGAAAATTGGTTGCTGGCTAGGACTCCAGCTGACAAAACATTTGAATCACGCTCATTTTATACCTCCTGGGTAGCTCTCCTTCCTTCCTGAAAGTACTGAGCATATGTTTGAATACTGGGGGGAGGGAGGAAGAGATGGAGGGAAAAGGCTACGAAAAAAATACTGTTTCAACTGTCCATGGCAGAATTCCTCCATTTCTAGTCACATTGAAGTGACCTTAACTGGTAGCACAATTGCAGGCAGAGACAATAGATACCGCAGCATACGACTTTGCAGGGAATGTTCAAGGAAACAAACCACCCAGTGCCTATTTCCTGCTTAAAAAAAAATAAATTACTCAATTAGATTAGGTCTATGGTTGATGGATTTCGATCATTATATAGAAAAGCAAAACTATAGAATTACTCTTATTTTAAACAAGTAGGGATTATTTAGAATTTTTAAACATATTGAATGTTGAATGGGTCCTACCCCCCAAAATTTCTAGAATATCTTGTAGATTATTAACTAATATGGCCACATTCATAATTATTCCTACATTTGACAGTGGGGCAGCCTCATATCCTATATCATTTCAGTGGGTTTTTTTCCCCTTTTACTGAGAAAATGAACTTCACTGTCAACATCTAAGCAGCAATCTAGAACATGGCCTGAGGGTATTTAGGACAACTAATAAAAAGGCCAAATTTGCTTTCTGCCGCATGAGTTTATTTTCCTGCAGGAACTCTGTGTGTTTTATTACTTACGTGAAAAGAGTAGCATCCTTCTACCTTCTCATTAATCCAGTTGTCCTTAACTGGACAAATGTCCCCCCTTGGGGACATTTCTGTCATGATTTGGGACAGCTGCTGTTATCTACAGGGTAGAGCCCAGGGATGCTGCTAACCATCCTACAATGTCCAGGACAGCCCCCACAGCAAAGAATTGTGTGGCCCCAAATGTCAATAGCACTGACGTCAAGAAGCTGCATGAATCCAAGAGTGGCCTTTAGTGACTGCAAGAATGAAAATGATGCTACCTTGGCTAAGACCCTCCTAATTTATTGTGAGCCATTGTTCTCCACTTCTAAGATTTTACCTCTAAAAATAGGGAAAATGAGGACCCTATTGCATATGACTAGATGTGGAGTCTCTTATGCCAGCATTTTAGGCATATGTGTTATAATGGCTACAATTCGATTATTAAAGATTAACATTAATGAATGAATAAATGCAAACAATTCTTAGTGCCAAGACATCATAGGTCAAAGATGAACCTAGAAGTAGGTAGAGTATACTTTTCTGAATGCTCAGATAAGCAGTGGACTTCAGGGGATCTATAAAGCTACCAACAGCCTTCTGCAGCCCAAAACGATAGAACTGGTAGTACCAAGGAAGCTGAGCAAGACTTCACAAGAAAACTGGGCTCTGTCTCCTAAACATGCGATCCAGATGCCTACCTATCCAGTGTTTGCAGTCCCGTATACTCTCACGAGCTATTGTAAGGAGTTTTTTGTTGCTCAGAGATTTAGTTGAGAGTGTGACACATTGTGTCTATTATGACTGGTAGGTGAATTAAAGAGACAACTTTATTCCTGAAGTAGAACCACAAATAAAAATTACAAGCTCTCGGGGGACCCCATTGCTAGTAAAGCATATGCTATTTGGTATTTAAGAATACTTATCATAAAAATTGATGAAGAACATCATTTGCATTTTTAGGAGTGACTGTGCTTTAGACCAGGTTAGAATTTCACTTTTCCAGCGTAAGTATTCTCTCCTTGATTTCACTTCTTAACGCAAATATTACTAACGCTTAGGTTGCCAGACAGCACACAATAAGCATCTGCATCCACCACCCAGTTTCTATAAATAAATAGAAAGTATCATTGTTATGTAGTTAGTGGTTTGATGTAAAACAGAAGATTATACACATCTTATAATTAGAATGTAATTTTTGAAATATATGTAGTTATGTATTACCTTGCCAAGCTCCCGATGTATGTTGTTACATAGGCATCTTTGAGAAAGAACAGGAGTTAGTCAGATGCAGAAGCTTTCGTCACTTGTGTGTAGTGAGAATTTGGAATAATACAGCCTTCTCTGCTTTCTCTCGCTTATTAAGCTTTCTATTGTAAATGCATGTTTCTTACTTTTGTGTCCTTAACATAAAAGACCACCTACTAAAAGCTTCTTGTGACACAAGAGAGAGAATATTTCTTTAAATGTTTGCTTTTGCTGTTGAGAAAAGGGTTTGGAAATAAGTGATAAAGGTACAGCCACCGACATCCATCAACACAGTAGGAGATAAGTAGGTGGCATTGTATTGTACATTTTTATTAAATAATAAAATTAAATAATAAGCATACACATATACGATGTTAGGATATGAAGAAACAATTATGGAGCTTAGTTTGGGAATTTGGGGGCAGATAAATTTGATAGAATTTTGGTAGATAAAATCACAGTATTTAAAAATAGAATTACGTTGGATTGATAGATGAAATCCCAACTTCTACATAGTCCACTAAAGAACACGACACCTTTGTAACTCAGGGATTACCAAAATATGCTACTAGCCCATTAAAAGCTATGATCTGGGATTGATGGCTCAAAATTGTAAATGATAAGAAAAGAGGATGAGTAACCCACATTAAAAGAAAGATGAGTCAAATGCAGAGGTTCTAGAAGATTCCTCCATCACCAAAGGAGAGTTCAGTTCCTCAGACATAAGGGCAACCATGAGCAAACTGTGGAGTCTTTTTTTAATTCAACAAGGGTCTAATAGACATATGGGAGGTGGTTACATGAGGGGGCCCCCTGTGATGTTCCTTGATGGTAAGTACTGCCTTCCTGGGACTGAGTCTCTAAGCAGGAGAGAAATCAAGCAAAGTTGGGGCTGGAGGGTATGCTTTAGGAGATGATGCTCTTAAAGCCATCTTGTTCAAGCTAGTTCTTTTGTTTTTGTTTTTGTTTTTTTAGAAACTCACAATTTATTTATTTATTTTTTTAACGTTTATTTATTTTTGAGACAGAGAGAGACAGAGCATGAACGGGGGAGAGGCAGAGAGAGAGGGAGACACAGAATCGGAAGCAGGCTCCAGGCTCTGAGCCATTGGCCCAGAGCCCGACGCGGGGCTCGAACTCACGGACCATGAGATCGTGACCTGAGCCGAAGTCGGACGCTTAACCGACTGAGCCACCCAGGCGCCTAGAAACTCACAATTTAAAAAAAATTATTTTTAATTGAAGTATAGTTGACATGTAATATTATATTAGTTTCAGGTGTATAAGATAGTAATCTGAAAATTATATACATTACAAAATGCTCAGCACAATAAGTGTAGTTACTGTCTGTCACCATACAAAGTTATTACGGTATTACTGACTGTATTCCCTATGCTATACTTTTTATCCCTGTGACCCACATATTTTGTGCTTGGAATTTTATACCACTTTTTAAACATTTATTTATTTAAATTCAAATTAGTTAACATACAGTGTAGTATTGGTTTCAGGAGTACCGGTGATTTATCACTTACATACAACACCTGTGCCCTCCTTAATGCTTATCACGAATTTAGCCCATCCCCCGACCTGCCTCTCCTCCAGCAGCCCTCAGTTTGTTCCCTGTATTTAAGTCTCTTATGGTTTGCCTCCCTCTCTGTTTTTTATCTTATTTTTCTTTCCCTTCCCCTATGTTCATCTGTTGTGTTTCTTAAATTATACATATGAGTGAAATCATATTATTTGTCTTTCTCTGACTTATTTACTTAGCATAATACACTCTAGTTCCATCCATGTTGTTGCAAATAGCAAGATTTCATTCTTTTTGATCACTGAGTAATATTCCATTGTATGGATACACCACATTTTCTTTATGCATTCATCTGTCGATAGACATTTGGGCTCTTTCCATAATTTGGCTATTGTTGATAGAGCTGTTATAAACATTGGGTGCATGTGCCCCTTCAAATCAGCAGTTCTGCATCCTTTGGATAAATACCTAGTACTGCAATTGCTGCATTGTAGCCCAAATGGGCAGAAGTCATGAATAGACAATTTTCCAAAGAAGACATCTAGATGACAAACAGATACATGAAATGATGCTCAACATTGCTCATCATCAGGGAAATACAGATCAAAACCACAATAAGATACCACCTCACACCTGTCAGAATGGCCCAAAATTAGCAACTCAGGAAACAACAGACGTTGGCGAGGATGAGGAAAAAGGGGACTCTTGCACTGTTGGGAAGGCGAACTGGTGCAGCCACTCTGGAAAACAGTATGGAGGTTCCTCAAAAAATTAAAAATAGAACTACTCGAGTTAGTTCCTGATAGCTCTGAGAAGGAGGCTCTACTGACTTGTTAACATCAATTAACATCAGTTGACAGCAAAGCAGTAGGCCTTCAACTTCATGACATACTTTTATAAAAACATGTCATCCAAAAGTGTACTACCTTCAATTGTCATCATACCCAGAAGCCCCCGACCAAGTGGAATTTTTAGTAGGGACCCCAGCTCTCTCACCAAGCATTTTCAGTATTTGCCAGCAGTTCTTGGATTGGTGCTTTGTAACCGCACTTTCTCTCCAGCCTCTTGTTGCATCTCCTAGCTTCTATGTTGCTCACACAACTTCACTGAGGGTTCTGGTGCCCAGCTTAAACAGTGTCTCTCTGACTCCACTCCCAAAACAATCCTAGGTAAACACAGTAGATGCTGTCAGTGCCACAACTCTATCCCTTGGCACTCACTGCTCTAATCTCCACTGTAATGTTTTTGCTACAAGGTCCTGTGACTCTTACCTGGAGCCAGAAATGCCAGGAAGTTAGTGCTGGAAAGCCCCTCCACCAAAGACAAAAGGGAGCTTGGATGAGAAATGCCCCAACTTTTTTTTTTTAACCACTAGAGGGACAGGTGCTCTGTGCTCTATCCCAGAATTACCCAGAAGGATTCAGCCCCAGTTGCCCACTGCGGTAACCTGCTCAATAATACACACTAATATTGGCTTTCTTCTTTTTCTCTGTCACTCTTCCATTCTCCTACCACTGCTTTCTGGGATCACCTCCCACATAGGCTTCTTGCACTCAAATCCTTGTTTCAGGATCTACTTCAAGGGGAGCCCAACATAAAAGAGTAATTTCAAAGTTTGTGTGGACAACTCCTCTATTGCCCTTGTCTCATGTGAGAGCTCTTGTAGTCCGGTGACTTTGGTCCTCAAGGTCATGGACTAGCTCGTATCCCCTGGGACTGCTTCAAATTCAAAATCTCAAACTTTGAAATTCTACCCTTTGAACAAATCTATGGGAACTACTCCTCACACAGTTAACTATCCCAAAACCACTCTTTGAACTTCTCAACACCTGCAACCTTGAGTCCCCCCAACCCTTCCCACCCTGTATTTGATGGCATTTTCCCCGTATCTGTACCCACTGTTATTGTTTAATTATGCTCACCTGTATCCGTATCTATTCTCTTAATCCTTTAATCACCTTCTCCTCTGACCTTGAAAATCCTCAGACATACATGAACTAACCCATCTTATTTAGATTCAGTTTTCCATCTCCAGTCTTACCATGTGTTTGACACATTCCAGCTACATAAATCTTCTCATTATTCACTGAAAATGCCGCATTCTTTCATACCACTGTATTCATATTCCTCATGTGTTCTTCTGGCCTTCCCCTGTTTAAAAGTCACCCCCGCAGTGGTACTCTCAGGCAAAATTACTTGCTCTCTGGTGGTTTTCATAACTTGCATATATATTCCTTAGAACAATCATCACTTGAAATTGTATTTATATGTCTGCCTTTTCAACCAGAGTATGAACTTGAGGACAAGAATAGTCTTTAGTCAATATCCTGAGCTCCTGTGGCTAGATTGGCTGGAAGATAGCAGGTAGTAATATAATGTGTGATGAATGAATAAAAGTAACTCATTAAAGTTGCAGTCCTTCTCTGCCCAATACTTCATCTGATTTTCACAGAAAACAAATTTGTTGCCTGTTATTCCTCGGGACCTAGCTGTTGCAAAGTCCTTTATAATACTTAACAGGTTGGTATATGTCATCTCCAATTCTGAAATGATCTGCCAGCTGGTTTCTTCTGTCCACATGTTCTCCATGTCAGCTAGGTGTTTTTAATTACTAACTCAGCCTAGGTTGACAGCAATGAGAATTGTTTCTGCCACCAGAAACCATAAAACCACTTTGGGTTTTATTTAATCTGTTGCTTCCTAGGCACAGTCCTACTTCCCAACTTCTGTCTAAGGTAAATTTTAGATGTCCTTATGATTTAAGTCACCATTAGTTTGGCTTTTAATTAATTGCAACTAAAGAAATCTTAAATGATGGATATTTGGCATAATAATTTTAAATTGCATTAAAGAAAGGACACATATTATTTAGAGAGGCAGACAGAAAGGAGGGATGGGGAAGGAAGTACTGGAATGAGGAGAAGGAAGGAGTGAGGAAGGATTAGTCTATAGGGGCTTAACGTCATTAGCAAGTCCTAGAGTATTGAATAAGACAGGCATGGTTTGTGAGCATTCTTGAGTGGGCATGTTCAGTGACTCAAGAGATAGGAGAAGGTAAGGGCATTCATTTCCCCATAGAAGACAATAAGCTACTTAAAAACAAACATTTGGAACACAAGTGTACATGATTTAGCAGAACTCACAATTTCTGACTTATGAAAAACACTGTCTAAAGAGCAGAATACTATTTCAGCATAATTGTGGGAAAATTTTACTGGGCACCGTGACAGTGGTATTGGGGAACAGAATTCCAATGCTGCCATTGGAACACTCCGGCATCACCAAGATCATGTGTGCAAGCATGTATAAGGCGGATCTGTACTGTCCTGGTTATACTATCAAATGACAGGGTGACTTAGGGCTAGCCACTCAATAACCCTAATAGCCACTTAAGGCTAGCTCAGTTTCTTCATTTTTGAAAAAAGGAAAATGAGTCTGGAGATTCAAGTTCCTTTCAACTCTACAGCCGTGGCTCAATGGTCTCAAAGTTAAAAGATTTTTTTTACCTACCAGTTCTGTCTTAATGTCCTGATTTTTTAATTCTGTATTTAAAATATAATGACTTAAACCCTTAAAAATTATAAAATAAAAGAGGAAGAGGGTATTGGAAAAAGTTATCAAGAAAAATCATCTTTAATATTTGGTAAGTTTTCTGAACCAAATTTCTTCTGACAGAGAATTTTCCAGTTTACTATTTTTACTGCTTGTTTCTTTTAGCCTATTAGATATGTAATTAATGCTCTGAGTTGTATTTCAAGCAGTAAGTTTTGTCAATACTAACTAAATAATTACAGCATTTCCTTTCTGCTTCTGGGTTTATGGACCATGATCATAAAATTTTTTAATTTTTAGAAGACTGAAAACATTTTTTCTTTCTCAAAGAGCAGACAGTTTCAAAGGTAACATGTGTATATGTAGTACATTCCTATTAGAAAAATTGCTTCTTTATAGTTGAGGGAAAAAAATGGTAGCCTACAATGTGTTGGAAAATGTTCTGGTTCCTGTGGAAACCAATGTTCACAGATTCTGACAGCACATGGCCTCCTGATGATCTTGGATCAAACAGCTGCACACAGCATTTTAGTTTGCATTGTCAAATGGAAAATAACCAAAAAGTCTCAACTGATTCATGAGGCAGCTTGATATATGTTGACAATGGCATTGGATACACCAGTGCAGATATGACTTAGAACCACCCCTGAGCATTAGAAGATCTTGAAAGAGTAATTCTATCTGCCTCCAAAATTGTACTTGTGAAAATAAATAAATAATACTATCTCTTTTTTAATTATATGTGCTACAGTTTGACTAGTTGGTTCTATTTAGAACTCCCTTTTAAAAGCAGGATGTATGTTTCACTAAATGCCAGGTGTCTTCCTAAGGACTGTCGTATATGCTTTTTGGTAGTACTTAGCTTGTACACACACACACACACACACACACACACACACACACACACATATACACACACACATATATGTATGTATATACATATATATATACACACACATGGTATATATGTGTAGTATATACATATATACACATTACAAATATTTCTTAGGCTACATAATAATATGAATGATTAATTCCAACATGACTTAAAAGCTTTTCTTTTAACACTTGGGGAACATATTTGTATTGAAGGTTATGTTTAATTTTTATTGTTTTGTTCTGTTTGGGTCTGAACTTCATCTCATTTTTTACCCTTATGGCTATGGTGTGAAGGATAATTAAATTTCTATTGAGTTTTGTGAACCCTGTGGAGAAAAGATTTATATCCACGTAGGAAATCTTGGAAGCATGAAGTTTTGTACACAAATTCTGGGATTTCTGTTGTTACCTTGTTAGAAATCTTGAGAGTTAGCCAAGGAGTGGAAATGTAGAGCATACCCAGAGAATGTGGGAAAAAACTGAGAAGATTTGAGACCAAAAATGTGAAATGTTTAAACTTTTTCAGAATTTATCCTGAGATTGCTGAAGTAAATTTCCTAGATTAAATTGGGTCTCGAATAGAAACACACTAAGAACTGATTTTTGAAATAACAAAGATAAAGTTTCTGATGATAATCAGTCATAAATGACAGCATTTATATATAATTGTTTTAAATATTTAATCATGAACAACATTTTTATCAATCATTTTTTTACCATGGGTGAATTTTAAGGCAGACATATAATCAGATACAGTAGGAAAAATTATAAACTGAAATTATAATAAATTCCTTAAGCCTTTTCTTGTGTATGAAATGGGAATGCCTGCCATTTGATGTTTAAAAAATCTAGTGAGTACTGAGTATACACAGAGAACATGTTTCCAGAACATTTGAATAATAAAACCGTGTATAAACCTAATTGTCTTGTAGAAGCTGAATTTGTTAGTCAGTGAAACATTTTAAAAAGAGTGAAATGATTCATAAGAAACATTATTGTTAATTATTAATAAAGAGTATCATCTGGAAAAACACAAAGCTTTCTATGGTCTGCTGAATGTATGGGCATAATGGTGGGGAAGAACCATCAGCATAGTCATGTGTTAAGTTGGAAGGCAGGAAGGAGGGTACAGGTGCAAAACAAAAGCTCTTTTTTTCTGAATATGTTCATATGCAACTTCCTGGTGGCTAGCTATTGCCAGAAAGAAGGGCTACAGACTAACCCTTATGATTTGAGTTTTGGTGAAATTCCCCATGTTTTCACTGGTTTATTAAAGACCAACCTTAAATGAGTGGATTAATATTTTTGCAAGTGCACCTTCTTAGTAATCAGGTAAACCTTGGGAAACATTTCTTTCCACTTAAAACAAAAAAGATCACAAAGAAAGCATTGACCAATTTCTCACAAAAGCTGCCCTTGACTAAAATCTTTATTGAGTATTATCATATTATCATATTATCATATTCATTACTCCATCGTCATGGATTGGCAGACTTGGTGTCAGTTTTCTCCCAAATTGATCTCAGTACAATCACAATAAAAATTCCAACAGGGACGTGCATGTGTGTAAGAGAATAACAAGCTGACTTTAACATGTGTATGAAATACAGGAAGCCAAAAATTACCGATAGTCTTTAAAAGGAAGAGCAAAGCCGGGAGACTTCCACTGCCAGATATCAACACTTACTGTAAAGCTAACAAAATTATGACAGTGTGGTTCTGCAACAAGTATAAACAAATAAGTCACAGAACAGAATGGAGTTCCAGAAACAGCTACACGTATATGTCACCCGATACATAATGGCCCCATTTGTGACAAAATGACACTGCAGAGCAGAGGGAAAAGTATGATCGTTTCAATAAATGACACTAGTTCAATCAGGTATCCATTAAAAAAAAGTGTATCTTGACCCTTTATTTGCACTATACACAAAAATACACACACAAATCAACTCAAAATGGATTATAAACTTAAACATCAGACCTGAAACTGAAAAATTCCTAGAAGAAACTTGGGTGAAAGATGTTTTAAATAGGACCCAGAAAGCACTAGCAATAAAGGAATACTTAAAAGTTTTGACTACATTAAAATTACAAACTTCGTCAAAGGATATTATTAAGAAAACGAAAAAGCAAAGAACAGAGTGGGAGAAGATTTTTTTCAGCATATCAAACTTACAAAAAGTTCATATGCAAATCAATAAATTAATGATAAAAAATAATAAGCCAACTCAATAGAAAAACGTACAAGAGACTTACACAGGCACTTCCCAAAAGAAAATATACAAATGGCCAATAAGTATATTAAAGATACCTGAGGTCCCTGAGTGGCTCAGTCAGTTGAGCGACCAACTCTTGATTTCAACTCAGGTCATGACCCAGGGTTGTGGGATGGAGCTCCATGTCAGGGTCCATGCTGAGTGTGGAGCCTGCTTAAAATTCTCTCTCTCTCTCTCTCTCTCTCTCTCTCTCTCTCTCTCTCTCTCTCGGCACCTGGGTGGCCCAGTCAGTTGAGCATCCAATTTTTGATTCAGTTTAGGTCACGACTTCACAGTTCATGGAATCAAGCCCCGTGTCCAGCTCTGTGCTGACAGCTCCCAAGCATTGCTTGAGATTCTTTTTCTCCCTCTCTCTCTGCTCCTCTCTCTATGTGTCTCTCTCAAAATAAACAAATAAAACATTTAAAAAAACACTCTCTCTGGCCCTCTGGCCCTCTCCCCCACTCCCAGTCTCACACTCTGTCTCTAAAATTAAAATATATATGGTTTTTTAATTTTAATTTTTTACTTTTTTAAATTTACATCCAAATTAGTATATAGTGCAACAATGATTTCAGGAGTAGACTCCTTAGAAAACATATATGTTTTAGAGATATTTAACCTCATTAGTCATCAGGGAAGTGCAAAAAAAAAAAAAAAACAAACAAACAAAAAACAAAAAACCAAAACAGAAAACAATTGAAATGAGAAACTGCTTCATACTACTGGAATGGCTAAAATGAAAAAGGCTGATGAAATCAAGTGTTGACAAGGATATGGATAATTAGAACTCTCATAAACTGTTGGTAAACAAATAATTTAGTAGTATCGAATAAATTTGGAAATAAGCATACCCTATGGCCAGCAAAAAGAAATTTGCATATATGTCCACCAAAGTAGATGTACAAAAATATTCTTAGCAACACTATTTGTAATAGCGTAAATTTGGAAAACAATGCAGTATCATCAACATTTGAGTGGACAAATACATTGAAGACAACAGAGGACAATGGGAGACAACAGAATAAAAAAAATGTCACTATATGCAACAATATGGAAACTATCACAAGCATAAGGTTTAATAAAGCAGCCACAAAAGAGTCACATGCTGTATGGTTCCATTTATATAAAGCTCAAAAAGTGGCAAAGCTAATTATGGTGTTAGAAGTTAAGTTAGTGGTTACCTTGATGGGGGTAGTGACTGAGACAGGAGGAGAAGGACTTCTGAGGAGTTAGTAATACTGTTTCTTCATCTGGTGCTGGATATATGGGTCTGTTAGCTTTGTGGAATTTTAATGCTGTAAGTTTATGAGTTATTTACATTTCTGTATTATGTTATACTTTAATAAGAAGTTTATTTTTAGAAAAGTCATTATCTTATCTGCACATAATTCAAGTTTTATGGAAGAAAGTTTGGCAATATCGACTAAATTTTTAATATATTTATAGCCTTTAATCAAGCAATTTCATGTTTAGGATATTGTCCTACTAAAAGATTTGAACAGAGGCACAGAAATATGTTCATTGCCCCCATTGGTCATCCCCTTTGATTGGCACACTATCATCTCCCAGCTTTCATGGCAGCACATTCTTTTCATTTTCCCCGAGCCAGCTGACATTTCATGGTCTTCTTTGCTGGTTCTGCCTCCTCTTGCACCCCTCTGAGTGCTGGAGGACCCCACAAAGCTCTGTCCTGGGCATTATCCTTTCTGTCTAAGCTCCTTCCCCATATGACCTCTTTCATTCTAAAGGCTGTAAGTGACATCTAGATGCCAGTGGCTTTCAATTTTATTTACCTACCCCCTATCTCTTCCCTAAGCTCTAGGTTTATTATATTTCCAACATGCAACTTGCCCTTTCTTTTAAACATTTTTTATGTTTATTTATTTATTTTGAGAGAGAGAGGGAGAGCATGTGCATACAAGCAGAGGAGGGGCAGAGAGAGAGAGGGAGAGAGAGAATTCCCTGGACTGGATCTCACGAACAATGAGATCATGACCTGAGCCAAAATCAAGAGTCGGATGCTTAACTGACGAAGCCACCCAGGTGCCCCTCAACTTGCTATTTCTACTTGTCTATCTAATAGATTTAATGTACTCAAAAGGGCATTCTTCATGCTTAGCTTGGTCAAACTTATTTCTGCCCAGTCTTCTCCATCTCAGTAAATGGCGCCTTCATCCTCCTAGTTGTTTAGGACCCAGATCTAGGAGTCACCCATTCCACATCCTCTTTTCTTTACCGTCCATTCAATTCTTCACCAAGATGATCATTGTACTTGAATTTGTTCACTTCTCTTCATCCCCAATGCCATCATTGGAGTCATTAAATTCTAGTTAGGTGATTTAAATAGGCCCTTAGCTGGTTTCTTTAATTCAATTCTTCCCTTTTAATAATTCATTTTTTTTAGTCAGACTAACCTTTTAAATCATAAACCAGATGATGCTACTCCCTTGCTTGAGAGCTTATATGACTTCCCAATGCTTTTAGATGAAAATCTAGACTCTTCCCCACAATGTCCTATAAGGTTCTGTATTTTCCAGCTCCTGCCTGACATGATATAACTATTATCTCCAGTTTTCCCCTTGCCATCTGTACTCCAGTGCCACTGGCTTCCCTTGTGTCCCTTAATCACCTCAACCAACTTCTGTCCCCTGCAGCTTTCTATTTGCTTTTCCCTTTGCTTAGAATGGTCTTGCTCTGCAGATAGCCAGCTCATTCTCATCCTTGAAGCCTCTGCTCGGAAGTTTGCTGCTCAGAGAAATCTTCCCTGACCACCCTGTTTAAGACAGCCTTACCAGTTACTTATTGTCTCATTCTTTTATTTCCTTCACTGCATTTATCATTAACTGAATTGTTTTAAATATATATTCATTTACAATTTGTAATCATTTTATTTATTTACATATCTTCCTTACTAAAATGTAAACTGAATGAGGGCAACATCCATGTGTGTTTGCCTTATTTAGTAACACCTAATATAGTTGCTGGAAATGGTAGACAGAAAGTTTTTTGTTGAATTAAGGTTTCTCCTGGTCACTGTTCTCATCTGGTAGTGATTTTGCCCCCCCCAACCCCCCCAGGAGGTATTTGACAGTGACTCAATACATTTCTACTTGCACAACTTGGGGAGTGGGGGGTGTTGCTACTGGCATCTAGTCGGTAGAGACTAGGGATGCTGTTAAGCATTCTGCAATGCGCAGGACAGCTCCCACAAAAAGAGATTTATTTGGCTGCCAGTAGTGCTGAGGTAGAGAAACTTGGATGCGGGGAGGCAGTGTATCTATCTCTTACTATTTGGTGTCTGCTTGGAGACTTGAACTATGGAAAGTGATGGTTCAGCTTCAGACCTTTACTTTCTTAAAACTGCCCACCTTGAGCAACCATCATGAGTGATAGTAATTGACATATTTACCACCAACTGTTAGAATAGGTAGGATTTTCTTAACTTACTCAGTCTGAGCAATTTTTAGTAGTTTTCTGCATAGTTCAGACTGAGACATATTTCTAAAATATTTTAGGAGGTATTTGCTTTGTGACTGCCCTTCTGCTTCTCTTCTCTAGTGGATAATTAGAAGGATTTATTCTCTGGAGATGTCAAGTAGGCACCTTTCTCATTACCTAAATTCACTTTGAGAAAAATAAATCAGTATTCAGATGAAAGTGCAGGAAGTGTCTAAGGGAGCTGTTTCAATCCACAGAAAATAATTTCTACTATGTATAATCAAAAAGATGCTGAAGAATTCCTTACTTCCTCTCTTTGTAATAGCCTCCTTGCATCCCCAAAACTGTGTTCAGACAGAATTTATAACTTCCTTAATTTATAGTGCAAAGAAGAACTTTTACACCCCAGTATTTTTTTTTCAATCAGGGCAGGCCAAGTTCTAGGGTCATGTGAGGTAGGGGATCATATGTTTCCCAGAACAGAGTGAAGATATCAGTCTGAGTAGAAATAATGTTATCATCTATCTTTTAGAAGGCTCCAGTGAAAGAAAACTAAATAAGTGTCAGGGAATAGCACATTCTAGAAGTTGCTGCATAAAGAGAAGAGGGTGGGGAATAAGCCTACAATGGTGTTTCTTCAATTCAAAGCCATGGCTTTTTAGTTGAGAAGGGGCATGTCACAGAAAGACTCCTGCAATATGTGAGTGTCACACCCCTCCCCATCTTAAGCATGACCAGGAAGGAGAGAGGGCCAGAAGCTCTCTCTCAGATGAAATTACATTTAGAGCCCTTATCTCAGTCATTTCAGGTTGCTATAATAAAGTACCATAGACTGAGTGGCTTGTAAACAACAGAAATTTATTTTTCACAGTCTGGAGGCTGCGAAGTCTAAGATCAAGGTGCCAGCATGGACAAATTCTGGTGGGAGCCCTCTTTCTGGTTTAGAGCCAAGGGCTTTGTGCTGTGTCCTTGAATGGCAAAAAGGACCTCTGTAAAGTCTCTTTTATAAGAACACTAATCCCATTTGTGAGCGCTCCACCCTTATGACCTAAGCAAGTTCTCAAAGCCTCACCTCCTAATACCATTATCTTTAGGGGTTAGAATTTCAACATATATATATTTAGGGGGGTATCGTATCCCCCCATTCAGACCATAGCACATGCCTACTCTTTCTTGTCTCCCCTACCAGTGTTTTCTAAATTCACCTTCCAAATAAACTACCAGCACTGAATCCTTGAAAATCAGGTTCTATTTCTGGAAGGATCCAGACTAAAACAGGCCTGGAAAAAAATACATACGAATCCTGCCTCCCAAGCCAATAGGCTGTAGCTCCAAAGTCTGAGGAATATGAGACAAGAAAAAAGATGTTTGATCCAGAGAAGTCATGGAAAAGGGGAAAGACTGGCATAAAGCTGTACAGTGGGATAATGGAAAGAGATGAGGAGGAGGGAACTAGAAGGACTGGGGAATCTAGAAAAACTGGGGAGAAAAGCTATGCCAAATGGGGTGTATATAAAGCTGAGGGCCATGGTAGGAGCAGTATAAACTCTGTCTCTGCTTTCCTGGTGGGGTCTTCAGTAAACTTGACATTGCTCACTAAGGAACTTAGTGGAAATGGAATGTATTTGCAGATGGTCAGAGGTGCTGAGTGCTATCTAATGGTGGATGTGATATGCCCACAGAAATCACCTGTAGGGACAGCTAGACATGTGACTTACATTTTTATCATTCACAACACCTAGCTCAGAGCTAAGGCACACAATAGCTTCAATGAACAATAAAAATACTTAATCTTCCTGAACAACTGCGTAAATAATGTACTGTTCCATCTTCTGACATCGCTTAATAATCAGTGATAATAATTTCTACGCTCTTTGGTTCAAATTGCTTCAGCTTCAAAGCATATCTATCATATCCATTTATTTCTTCATTCATTCTACCCCAGGTAAGTACACGCACACACACACACACACACACACACACACACACACACACACACACCAAGAGACAATACACCACAGCTCTTCCAATAGTTACTTGAATACTCACAGAATTCAGTTTTGGTGCCACTCAGGAAAGCCCAAGGGAATAGAACTCATTTAATGATTCAAAAAATATTTATATAACAAATATTGTAAGTTATTAGTGGAGACTCAAAGATGAAAAAATAGAGTTCTTATCTTCAAAGAGATCTCAGTCTGAATTATGCTTGTTATTCTCTCTACAATACACCCCTTTCAGTGTGAACCATTGGTGAGTCATTCCATGAAAATGCCTACATCTCATTCAGTTCTGCTCTTTGAGGGCAGACTTGCTGTGCCATTGGTGTATCATGTTGTATTTCTTTAAAGAGAACTCTTGAATGTACTTCTCTTTATCCTAGGAAGGTAGGAGTACATTCCAAAATGTAAGCACATGTATTATTATCTTTCTCATCCCCAGGCTTACTTTTAACCACCCATTTCCCTTGATATTCTGTCCAAAAAGCAAAACAAAATTTCTGGACATTCTGTTAGAAGGGGAAAAAAACCATTGAGAAACACACAGTTCCATTTATTTAGAAATCACAGCCAATGTGTGTTGATGGCTATTACATGTAAGGCAGTTACAGGTCAAAATGGAACTGAGAACTCTATGCAGGGGTAGAGGAAGAGAGATGGAAAGCAAAAGGGGATGGAGACAGTCTTGAAGTACAATGTGAAGGCTTTGTGAAAATCTATAGGCTTTCTCTTTAAAAAGGTAATTTTACAATTTAATTTATTACTGGCTTTGGAGACTGTCAGTGTCATTCTTTGGAAATTGCCCATTTGAACACCTCAGAAAATCTGATGGATAAAATGAAAAGTAGAGAAGGGAAAATAGTAAAGAGGCTTAAGTTGTAAGTTACAAATCTAGTGATTCTGACTTTAACCTTCAAAGAGAAAGAAAAATAGTTTCTGGCTTGAAAAAGAACAATTATGCACTCCTGCTTGTTTTCAAGCTCAATTCTCCTATAAGCCCTTAAAAGATAAATCCAACTATAAATCACCTTGGAAAATGGACTTAGAATCTGAGGAGAACTGCATTGTTTGCTTTTTGCTTCTTTCTATACTTGATTTGTGTTTAAAGAAGAATTATTTGACTCTAACAAATTCATCTAATGGATTTCAAAGTGTATCTCACTAATGTCCTATGATTTTTTTTCACCACTATATTTAACAACTAGTTGTTTCTTTTGGCAAAAAATATATGAAATATAAATTTTTATTTTATGTATATATAAGGGCAAGCCAATGAGTATTAAAGAAGATACTTAGTTCTTCACCTCATTGGATTGGATGCCCAAAGTGGCCTTCCTTCTCTATCTCTCTCTCTAATTTGATTCTTTTTAATGCCATTAAAACACACACACATATACATACACACACACACACACACACACACACACACACACATGACATTGTCCCAGACCTTGAAGGAGTTTACATTCTTATTAAAGAGATAATATTTTAGGGGCACCTGGGTGGCTCAGTCGGTTAGGCATCCGACTTCGGCTCAGGCCATGATCTCATGGTGTGTGGGTTCGAGTTCCACATCGGGCTCTGTGCTGACAGCTCAGAGCCTGGAGCCTGCTTTGGATTCTGTGTCTCCCTCTCTCTCTCTGCCCCTCGCCTGCTTGTGCTCTGTCTCTCTCTCTCTATCAAAAATAAATAAACATTAAAAAATTTTTAAAAAGAAAGAGATAATATTTTATTTACATGTAACAAATGGAAAACAATCTGAGGCTCTTTATGTTTGTTTTATATTTTAAGAACCACAGGAATTCAGAGAAGGGCAGGATCATCACTATAGGTTATAGGAGTTTGTCAAAGACCAATTAATCCAATGTTCATTTGCAAAATGATTGCTGGAGGATGGTGAGATTGAAGCTGGGCATCAGTGAGATACTTAAGGAATTAAACATGTGCTGACTGCAGAGGTGTGGGGGTGGGTGGAGAGGTATAGGACAGGTTAGGCTGTGGTTGGATTAGACAAGTCCAAAGAATGAAACATGATCAGAGAGAGGGAAGGTGGACCTGGTGACAAAGGGACTTGAAGGAGTGACATGACAGAACAATTTTCCTTGCTGTATCCATAGCAAGTAGTAACTTGTGTCTTCAAAGAAGCCATTAGTACAGTTTCTATTGACGTGTGTGATTAAATCAGCAAAATCTCTCTAGTGTTGGATGAACAAAATCTGACTTTCTCCAACTAGAAGATAAAAACTTTCCTGAGGTTTAAATAGACACTGAGGTGAGAAATCCAGTCATTTTTACAGCTATGACTAAGGGATGAGTTTTTTTCCCCAAAGATCATAATATATATTAAACAATATAACATCATTTTCAGGCATCTTAAGTATACGAAGAGCCAGAATTTCCAGTCCTTCCATAGGAAACTAAAATATGTATAGAAGAAGAGTTTCTGAAAACTACAGGCCCAGACAAATGCTTTCTTTCACTGCTTTCTAAGCTGACATAAAATTAATGAAACTTTGGTTAAGGACGGGAAACCTGTTATATACAAGAAATTAATTAGGTTGTATTGCAGAATCAGATGATTGATTTGACTATTCTTGTTACCCAAACCAGTTTTCCTTGATTATGGAGAAATGTGAAGGTGGAAAATCCAACTAAATGAACATTCAAAGATATTTTAGAATTTCTCAGTATTTATTTTTATCTCAAGTTTCCCCCGTTTATGAACCTAAGATCATGAAACTTAATTATTAATTTAAATCTATATGAGATTTGTAACTTTATTAAAAAAATATACTGCTTATTTGTTAAAGGGAAATAGCAAGAAGCATCATCACTTAAGCCAAGAAGCCAACTTCTTCCTAAAGTGCTAGATAATAAATATTTTAGACTTGCAACTACACAGCTCCCCTATTGTAGAGTCAACACAGTCATAGACAAAGCAGAAAAAAATAAGCATGGCTGTGTTATAATAAAAGTTCATAAAACAGGTAGCTGTCCCAGAGTTGTGGCCTGCCTACCCCTCATCTAAATGATGTTGCCACCATTAAAGAAATTGCTAAGCTTCTTCCAAGTTAAGCACTAGGATAAGCCTTCTCGCAGCTACTTATACTTGGGTTGGTGTTGGTACATGGAAATGGAGAGAAAGAAGTTATTGAGATAAACAACTGCTATTTATCAATAAATAATATTATGTGCCCCTCTTAAATTTTTCTCATTTTAATTTTTAATTCTTAAATACGTCAAACTGGTAGATAGGTAAGAAAATAATATAACTGACATCATCATACTTACCATGCAGATTTGACAATAGTTAATGTTTTCATACTTGCTTGAGATCATTGTAAAAGAAATAAAATGTTACAGATAAAGTTAAATGCTTATCCCAACCCTATTCTCCCTGTTCCCATGCCAAGAGGTTAATTCTTCCTTTGTAGGTATTGTCTTTTCTCTCTGGTTGCTTTTAGGATTTTCTTATTGTCTTTGATGTTCTGAAAGCTGTGAATTTGTATCTTTTAGCAAATCTGAAAAATTATCAAGGAATATTTCTTTAAATGTAATATCTTCACCATTTTGTTTTTCCTTCTTCTGGAATTTCTATTTCAACATATGTTGTATCTTCTGTCCTCCATTTTTCTTACTTCTGCCTTGTGCTTTTTCTTTATCTTTCTGTGCAGCGACTGGGGTAATTTCCTTAGGTCAGCTTTCCAGTTCGCTAATTCCCTCTTAAACTGATTAATCTTTATGTCAATTGAATTTTTAATTTCAAGAATTTTTTTCCTTTCTGAAGATATATATTTCTTTTTCAAATCTGGCATATATTTTTAGAGTGTCATATTCTTTGAGATTTATTTCTATTCCTTCTCCTATTTTACTCTAATGATTTTGTTTTATAGATTATTTCAGATTTTTTAATTATAGTGTTTGAGTGAGGGGAAAGAAGTTTGTGTAATCCTCATGTATGGCTTCTATATTTTCCCTCATGGCTTGTTATTTATTTGGGTGTGAGAACTCATTATAACAGAAAAGTGTTCTTTTCTTTGTGTGTTTTGTTCGGTTTTCATGTTGGAGTCCATGCACTTACAGAAATGCTACTCTGGAGTGGTTTTGTGTTTGTTTTTCCCAGGTTCTCCAGGGATTTTACCAAACTGAGATTGGTTTTGTTAATTTCTCAGATTAGGCATGAGTTGTTTTGTTTTGTTTTCTCCTCAGACTCCCAAGGACAAGTTTCCTTCTGGCTTTCTCGTGCCAGTAAGTAGAATTGTTCTAATCCCCCTTTCACTGAGAAAATAACCATTCCATTATCCCAGCTTTGTGATGGGGGTGATCCTTTAGCTCCCCCATCTTGCTGGAGCCCAAAGGCATGTCTTCTGTACCTATATGGGCATTAAAGCACTTTTAGGTATACCTGAAGACTTCAATCTGGGGCAGTTTTTCTTTTGGTTGCTGGAATACCAGGTCCTGAATTTACCACTCTGATTTTAAGTATTCCCATTATTTCTGTCATCTTCTTGCCTTTGAACTCACGTATGTAATTAAACATAATACTATTGTATACATGCATCATTTCTATGTATTTGTAATTAAACAACAAATCTCTGACTTATTTATTTTGTCACGTTGCTTGGACCACTCTTTAAGACATCATGGTATCATTCCAAAGCTTTGTATATTTATGATGTATTTTTTAATTACAAAGCTATTTTGGGGTCTTTTTTAAAAGACATCCTAAAAAATGCTTTCACTCTTGAATACAAATTACATGCTGTTTCATAGAATTTGTCAATTTGGGTTGAGTCTTAACAAAAAGTCTGTTAGTTATTTAACAATAAAGGGATCATTTGAAAAATTCTTGAGCTTAGGTACTATTCCCCATCAGTACATAATATAGAGTATTAATGGTGCTATCCATTCAACTCTTCAAAAAAAATCTGATTGATTTAACAATTTTTTCTTGATACATAATTGAAATGCTTACCATTATTCCCAAAGAAAGCTGGCACACTCCATGTTGCAAGTATATTTGGAAATTAATTTTTGCATTGTAGGAAAATGCATGGCACTACACATTCACAAATTATACCCACACTGCCAGAAATCCAAGTATTTAATGTTACTTGGAAACAGATTTTGAATATTATATCTATAGTTGTGCTAATTCTGCCCCAAATAACGATGAGCATTGCAGCTAACTTTCTGCTTAAGTACATATTTAGGTGCTTCTTTCCAGTGACTGGACCCTATATGATGTATATACTGTGAACACATAAAAGTTAAAGGCTGGTGGTCCTTAATATCTTCTCCTCATTATCATCCTACAAAATAGAATTTTTAGGAAGTGCTTCTGAATTCAACTGTCTTCATATGGTTGGGACTGTGCCTAGGGAGGCACCATGTGCTGAAACGCTGAGCCTAAATGAATGTTGATGCTACTGTCTTCCTGGAGGATATAACAGAAAAATGTCTCTTCCTCCCATCCCCTGCAAAGAGTTTATAGCATTTAATAAATATCACAAGTGTAAGCATTTCAAACTGGAAATTTATTTTTTTTCAATATATGAAGTTTATTGTCAAATTGGTTTCCATACAACACCCAGTGCTCATCCCAAAATGTGCCCTCCTCAATACCCATCACCCACCCTCCCCTCCCTCCCACCCCCCCCTCCCTCCCACCCCTCGTCAACCCTCAGTTTGTTCTCAGTCAAACTGGAAATTTAAAAAATCATGCAACAGCTAGAATCAGTTGGTTAATATAGGTAGGCACTCATGTTTGCCTGATTGTGGCATGGACAAAGTAGACAATCAATCTGAGTCAGTCAAGCCAATAGCTAGCTTTTATAGTGGACAGACTGACCCAATCCTCACGTGTTCAAATTTGTTTCCAACCCTTATCCCATCAGCTTCTACCTTTCTTCTGATCTCATCCTTTTGTGTTTTCTTGATTATTGCAATACCCCCTTCAGAAATCCAGATTTTTGTCTGTTCTACACACTTACAGAAAAAGTGGTAGCTCTTTTATCATGTCTTTTGTAGTCACTGGGTGAGGCTCAATTTTTCCATTTTGGTCTAATTAGCATTTCTTCCTCTTAGAGTCGCTTTAAGAGTGAATTTTCTTCTTTATTTCTCATAAAACCTAGTCTAACTTAGGGTGTGCATTGGGAGGAGGGGAAGTAGAGTAACAGATCTCTGGCTTAGGGAAAAATACTTTTTTTTTCCTATTATTTTTCTCAGGTGATCTTTAGTTCCTTCTACTGAAATGTTATCTTATCTGATACCATAAAGGGTTTCAAGCTCTACAATGCTAAGAGGTTACAAATGCGAGTAATTTATCAATTTTAAATGCATTAGAGTTATTTCTTAATCTTGTCTTTTCTGCTTTTCAAGTGCTTCCTGATGCATTTCCTACAAGTGAACTTTCCCATTTCTCTTTATAGCCCAAACTCAAGCCATAGCTCTATCTCTATAAAAGATGGCACTGACCTATTTCCCGTTTTGCATACAAAAAGGTTTGAGCTTGACCTTAATATGAAGAGTAGGTAATAAACTGTGCTATAAGCTGGATATTTTGAGGTACTTTATAAAATAGGTTATTTACCAAGTAATGATGGATAACTGTAGAATGACCTTACCAAACTATCAGCATCTATATTTAGATGTAGTTATCTAATATCTCCTAAGTCCTGAGAAGTACACAGCAAAATAAAAGAAAGTACAACCTTTCTGCAACTTATCAAGATCAGTAGACATATATAAATGTATGTATCACTTTTCCTGGTAAGAGGGAATTTCAATTCAAAGGTCAAAGGGTCACTTCTTATTCATCATAGATTTCTTCTAGTCATCTTCCTTCTGAGGTTGGCAAAGTCACCCACATTAATGGTTACACCTTTTCAAATGTGCAACTTATAAATCAAAGGAACCAAAATGGATCATGAATATATATTTGAAGACAGTGAAAACTGCAAAGCAAGAAAAGTCACTTGAAACTTAAATAAGAAGAATAAAAATGATATACATGGATCTGGGCATTCTGGCCACTTGAGTTTATGCTTTTTCAAGCCCAGGAAGAGAATGTTTCAGACCAGAATTACATTTAACACTTGATCAGGGGAGAACTAACCACAGGAAATGAAAACATCTTCACTGTCACCTGCAATTTAGAGGAAGTGTTAGTGTTATAACTGTCCTCAGAAAGATGGACCATTAAGCAAGTGTTATCAGTGGTGGAATATCTGTGGATCAGGGCAGTATATCTTCAATAAGAGAATTTCACTAAGCAGGAAAATCTTAACCCTTGAAAATATGATTCATGGCTTTCAAAAAAATATTAAGTCCACTTTAACTCTTATATTGGATTGTATGTAGGACATATTTTTTCAACTTCATCCAAGCCTAGTCTTTTTTTTTTTAACAAATAATGTTTCAGAGTGTCAATGCAATATTTCCTACACATTTAAAATGAAATTTGAGGTAGCAACTCTATTCTTTGAAACTTCGGTATATTTTTGTAACTTGTCACCTCTAGCACAATATGGAAGGCACATACATAAAAGATGCTTCATAAATAATTTGTGAGTATCTTGTGATCAATTGTTCATTGTCATAGAAAAAATTAATGTCAAAACTGGGCATTCCATCTCACAGTTCCGTATTTTTATTAGACTCTGAGATCACCAATTAAAATAATTTGATTGTGAAAAAGCAAATTGTATTAACCTAGAGTTTATTTGAGAATTTTGTGTCTTGATATTTAGTAAAAGTTTTTAAAATCTAAAAATCAACATCTTTCAACTAGAAATAAATGTAGTTCTAAATAACTTAGGTATTACCATTCAAATGAGGAATTTTTACAAACACTTTTTTCATGACTTACTTTAATGAATGAATCTTCACTAGGTAAGAGTAATGGGACATTCTGACATCCGTTGATTGCTATTGCTATTTTCTCAATGAACTCTGAAATATGAGTATTAAATTGGTTATAGTAGAATGCAAGGGATTGGGATTTTAGTCAAAGACAATGTTTTTTGTGTAATCAGGGACAAAATCAAACTAAGACATCTTTTCCAGCATTAACCACTGTAACTGCATTGAAACCTTCAGGAATACTTGACATGTATAAATCAAGGAACCATTATATGCCGGTAGTATTTAAAACAAAATAAGATCATATCACTCCCCTGCATAAAATCTGCTGATGGTTTTCCAAAGGACTTAGTATAAATTCCAAACTCTCCCATAGCCATGCACTCTTGTTTCTGCCTTCATCTGTTACCATCCTTCTCTGCTCTCAGGAGGCCTCAGCTATTTGCTCTTCAAACATGCCACACTCATGTAGGCTTAGGACTTTGCACTAGCTCTTCCCAGAATTCCCTTCTTTGCATCTTGCCTCTTTCCTATTTCTTAGATATCAGCTCAAAGACCATCTCCTCAGAAATCCCTTCCCAAACTACCCAGGCTGAGCACACACACACACACACACACACACCACTCTATTGCATTATTGGGTTTTATCATGATGCTTACATTTTTCAGAGACTGTGTTTACTCTAATAATCCACCTGTGGTAGTTGCCTCTGGGGCCACATGTACCATTTCCTTGGCCCACCTTGATTTCAGCTGCAGCTGTGATAGACAATTCCCTGAAAGCTCAGATTTACTTCCCTACAGCAACCCTTCTCACCCTACTCCACTTGTTTTTCAGCTTTTCTGCTTTCTTTGATCCCAAAGGTGCCTGCTGTGCCCCAGCACAAGTACAGCCAGTGGGAGGTGGAAGTAAGTGAATAAATGCTCCAGTCTCCACCCAGTCTTCAGGTGGGCCAGGATTTCTCAAGGGATTTTGACAGAAATCAAATCCTTGTTCCCACAGAAGCAACCTCAACTATTGGTTCTTTCTTTTTTCTCATTTCACACTCTTCTACTGCAGACCCCTGTTTCCTGGGATCACCTCCAAATTTACCATTAGTAATCAGTACTCAAGACTTTGTGTCATGCCTTTTTATGAGGGGAACCTTAATTAAGACATCTCCTATAGGATATAAGATCCATTAGAGCTAAGAACCTTATCTCTTTTTTTTTTATATTTTGTTTTATTTACAATACCTAAAAGGAATTGGCATGTGGTGAATGCTATATATATTTATAATTTAAAGAATTGTAAGCAACAGTAGAGGTTATGGGTGAGTTTAGGGAGGGAATGGTATTCAAAAGAAAGGGATGATCAGAGAAAAAAATGCAGAAAGTTTAGGATGGTACAAGCATGAACAATACCAAGCAAATGTAGAGAAGGTGTAAAATATACACGTAAATTGCTGGAAAAATCTAAGACGTTCAATCATATGCAAGAAGTTTAGTATTAGAAAACTCTGGCACTCCTCTCTGGTGTTGATCATCTTGTCAGAGAACTCAAGCAGTGTTCTTGTTTTAACTGTCTCAGTAGTGAAATTTTCATTTTTTGGAATTTCAAAGCTTGATTCATGTGATTAAAAGACGATGTTAAACCCAAATATTTAATTTGCTAACTAGGTCTTTTGAAAAACAGGGGTGCAAGGACATCTTGCTTTCAGCTATGCAAGAGTAACTGGTACCAGGCATGTCCTGCCATAAACAATGAAGACAGTTTATATGAGGCAAGCGTTCTAAGGAACTGGACACAAGGACCACAGGATTGTGAACTTTGAGAGAAAGAACACACATAACTTGAGTCCCATGCTTGCTCTGGCTTTCTGCCTGGAGACACCAGCTGGCATAGGCCACAGAGTCAAAGCAGAGAGGGGAGTTTTGCTGAGTGGAAAAGGCTGAGATCAGATTAAGGGTGGCTGAAGGGACAGAAACTGGCAAGAAAAGGGTACCTAATAAGAGAACCTATATGGGGAGGGCTGGCCAGAGAAGCTCCTGCATGATGACAGCTGAAAGACCCCAGAAACCATGAATGTTGGGTACTGTTGGAGCTCCACTCCAGCTACAGTGGAGAGATCTCATGGAATACCTGAGATGTTCAGTTTAAACCCTAAAAAGGCCAAACCTTACAGACATGCACCATACTCTAGAGTAAGAGCCACACCTTAGGAGTAAGACAAAACTAAAATAGATCCAAACTAACAAAGAATAACATTAAGCTTGACAGTCTCAAAAGGATCCACAAGTAATTTAACTGGTTGCTGGAATAAAACTCAATACTCTTGAAGAAAGACAGTATAATCTGGAGTTCCTCCAATGTGTCATATATAATGTCCAACATCCAATAAAAAAGTAATGTTCTAAAAATAAAATTATGCTGATAAACCTCTAACAAGACAGATTAAGAAAAAGCAAAAAACCCAAATTACCAATAGGAGGAATAAAACGGGAGATAACTTAGAGATCCCACTGATGTTAGAAAGGTTATTGGGGAGCTTTATAAACAAACTCATCCTAATACATTTGTCAACTTACGTAAATGAAAAAATTTTTAAATAACACAACTTACAAAGATGGACATAAGAAGAAACAAAGTCAAAATTATTTCTATAATAGTACTAGAAACTTCTTAGCCTTTTCCACTTTTAGTCTCTCACAAGTAGACTTTTCCATAGGCTACATAATGCATGATATTGCAATAGACTGAACATGGAAGCAGATGTGTGAACTAGGGGGAGTCTGTTAAGCTATACATTAAAAAGACTAGTGAAAATGTAAAACAATGTTTCTCTCCCCCCAAAATGTTTTTGAAAGTATTTTTCATAAAAATATGTTATTATAATTTATTATTTTGGAATAAGCTCATAAAACATTTTTTTTAATTTTAAATGCAGCTTCTAGATATATGTAACTCACATAAACAAAAGCTCTTTGGGGACTCGGGGATTTTTAGAAATTTAAATAGATTTGAAGGCAAAATGTTTGCAAACCATCAATTTAATAAATCTGACACAAGCTCTTTCATACAAGAGAGGTGTAGGGAAACTTCCCAATTTGTTTTATAAGGTCAGAATAACACTGATATCAAAACCTAATAAGTAGTTACAAGAAATCTACAAACTAATATCCCTTATGAACACACATGTATTAACCTTTGTAAAATACCTGCAAATTAAATACAGTAATAATTTTAAAAGATAATACATCATGATCAAGTGGACTTTATTCCAGGAATGCAAGGTTGGTATAACATTTGACAATCAGTCAGTGTAATTTACCACATATACAGAAAAAATATGACTATGAAACATATGATCATTTTAATAAACATGAAAAGAAGACATTTTTAAAAATTCAACATCCATTCCTAATAAAAGCTCAGAAAACTGGGAATTGAAAGGAATTTCATCAATCTGATAAAAAGCATCTACAAAAAAGCTACACTTAACATTATATGCAATGATAAAAGAATTGAACATTTCTTCCTTAATATCAGAAACGATGTAAGAGTATCTTCTCTCACCATTTCTATCCAGCTTTGTACTGGAGCTCTTAGAGTGTTTAACAGACTAAATGAAAAAAAAAAAATAGTACTGTAGTACTTTGTTATTAGTTTATTAGTTGCCTATTGATGGTTTACAGCTAAGCTCATCCCCAGAAATTGCATTCAGTTGAAGAGTTACTCCCCCACTTAAGTTTATGTTCCTGCTCAGAAAGCAGCCTACCTCCAAGGGCTGGATGGTGTGACAGTACAAGCCCTGTCCCCACGTTTCCATTTGGAATTCTCCATCTCAAAGTGGTTTGAATGTCACTAGTTTAAGTGAATCCTAAAATGGAATTTTGAAGCTGGGCCACCCACCAGCAGAATGGTCATGAATAGCCCAGTACTAATCATAGATGAAGTATGGATGTACCTTGGCATCCTGCAGCAGTGCAATTCTACTTCTGGTTGTAAATTGCAATGTGATACTATTAGAAAGGAATGCACTGGGCAGGGAGCAGGGGTATAATATTTTAGGCATTTGAGAGGTTGGAGGGAAGTAGTAATTATAAGGACAATAGGGTTTGATGGATGTTGCTGTAGACTATTAATGCACTGCAGAAAGAGAATGAATGGTTGAGTGCCATTAATCACCAATTTAAAAAACGGAAGGCCTACTTGGAAGCATGTAAAAAGACTCTTATTTTCCTGCACCGGAGATCAGAAATGTTGAGGAACAGGCCAGGACGGAATTATAGAGAACACTGACTTCTCAGCCCAGACAGGACTGTTTTGCTAAGCTCATGGAATTATTGTTGAGAAGGAGTGGAACTTTGAGACTTGGAATACAACATTCAGCTCAATATAGTCAAGCACCTTGGATCCCTAGGTTCCCCAAACTCTCTGGGTCTGCAAAAGGGGATCTTCCATCTTATTAGAGGTTGGTGCTCTGTACTTGGCCTCTGGGCAATGCAAGAGCCTCTCTTTTGTAAGATAAGATACTTTGCCTCCCCAGTTACTTCCCATCTTCTCTCCTGGTTCAGAGGCTAATAACTAGGGTTATTAGCAACATAACCCAGCTAAGAAAGTGTTGAATCCACTAAGAAAGGAGGGAGACAATATGTTGAAGTGACTGCAACATTTAGCCCATATGTACCAGCATGAACATGGAGAGTATGAATGGGACTGGTCCTAAATGTGTTGGATCAAGGGAGACAATATAAATTTTGAAAAGGAAGAGTTTATTGACATGGGAGCACTTTCTCATGATACAGTATTTGACATCTTGGCAAGATCCTGGAAGACAGTGCTATTATAGGTCAGCTCTTAGAAGCTTAAAAAAAGTGATGTAGGACATTAAGTAATATAGAAATGCCAGAACTACTTTGGCAAATGGCGGGGAAGGGATCAAAAAGCTTAGAGAAGTAGGCATGCTAAAATGGAAATACTCTATTTCGGGCCATGAAACTGCCATCTGACTGCTAGGTCAGAGGAAGACACTCCATTTACCTAAAGAGATACCAGTATCATTGAGAAAGTCAGTGGTAGCTACTCTCTGTTGGCCAGGGCTAACCAAGGAAATAATGTTATAGAAATAGAATTCTTGATATCAGCAGGGAAGATAGGATTCAGAAAAAATAAAGCCAAGATAGTGGCGTTTAAACTTCAGAAACAAAGTAGGCATATTGTAGTGACAATTATGGAAATATTTAATAGAATATGGTGCACCAAAGGGTGAGATAGATAGCCAGCCAATAAGGATATTGCTCAAGCCTATACCTACACTGTCCAATACAATAACCACTAGTCACATGGCTATTTGAATTTAAATCTATTAAACTTAAATAAAATTAAAAAATTAGTTCCTCAGTTCACTATCCACATTTTAAGTATCAATGACTGCATGTGGTTAATGAGCTATATTGGACAGTATAGATATAAAACATTTTTTGATGTTTACTTATTTTTGAGAGAGAGAGAGAGAGAGGGAGAGAGAGAAAGATAGTGTTAGCAAGGGAGGGGCAGAGAGAGAGGGAGACACAGAATCCAAAGCAGGGTCCAGGCTTTGAGCTGTCAGCACAGAGCCCGACACAGGTCAAACCCACCAACTGCAAGATCATGATCCAAGCAGAAGTAGGACGCTTAACCAACTGAGCCACCCAGGTGCCGCTAGATATAAAACATTTTTAACAGCTAAGATAGCTCTTCCAATTTTTTTAACATTACAATTCCTTTCCTGATCTTAGCCAGCTTTAGATCCAGATTCTATTGAGTAAAGGAGGGATTATGTCTCTGGAAGGAAGGGCTCAGCAACATCAAAACAACGTATAAAATAATGATTTCCCTAATTCTTTCCCAGAGGACCATTTCCTCCAGTAACTGTATTAGGGAAAGGGGGATAATCATACATTCCTGACATTTTCAAGGTTATGAGACACAGAGTTTTAGTTGACAGCGATACTCAGCGCTCAAAGCATCATCATAGTCCTGTTATAGTGAAGACACGTAGGTGAGAAATAGGAACCATGATCCAGGTCTGGGTCACAGTGGATCTTCTGGGTCCACAGGCCTCTGTCCTAGCCTGTATAATTGAAATGAAGACCTTTGGTAGTTGACTGAACACCATGTTAATTCCTTGGTTTGTTGAGTATGAGCTATAGTAGTGCAGGAAGCCAAGAGGAAACCACTGAAGCTACCAAAATAGTAAATTTATATATATATATATATATATATATATATATATATATATATACACACACACCTCACAGGGAGTGCCACATTAAAGACTTAACTAATTCAGGAGCATGCAGTAGTCCCACTCTACTTCCATTTAGCTCAGCAATCTTGCCCCTACCCAAATCAGATGAATCCTGGAGGATAAGAGTGGATTAAACAAACTTCATCAAGTAATAGCCTCAATTGCGGTTGCTGTACTAGATAAAGTTACTTTCTAGAAAAGGTTACTATGGACTCACGTACATTTCATGGAACCATTGGTTTGGCAAATACATATTTTTCCATTCCTATCAGAAGGAAGACCAGAAATTGTTGGCATTCTTGTAGGGTGGACAACAGTATTCTTCACAGACTTTCTCCAGGGCTATTTTAACTCTCCTGCCATCTGTCATATTATAGTACTAAAGGTTCTGGACCATCTGGACTTTCTGCAGAATATCACGTTGATTTACTATGTGGATTATATCACATTAATCAGACCAAATGAATGAGAAGTGGCAAGTATATTGGAGGCCATGGTAATTCCCATGTGCTGCAAATGATTGATTATAAACTTTATATGATTTCAAGTGACCACCACTTTGACCACCACATCGATGACATTTTTAGGGCTCCTGTGGTTTGTGGTATATTATGACATTCTTTCCAAAGTAGAGAACAAATTATTGTATCTTGTCTCTAGTACCACTAAGAAGAAAGTGTGACACCTACTAGCCCTCTCAGATGTCTGGAGGCAGCATATTCTATGCTTGAGACTACTTCTCCAACTCAACTCAGTGACTTGGAAAATTAGTAGCTTTGAATGGGGCTCACAGAAAAACAAAAACAAAAACAAAAACAAAAAATTCCTGCAGTAGGATTAGGCTGCAGTGCAAGCAAATCATATAGTACTGGAATTGTCTGTTATGGGAAAAAGCATCATGAAGAGTTTATGGCAAGACCCCTATTGAGAATCACAGATGTAGACACTTATATGTCTAAAATTATCCCATATACAGTAGGTAAGTTTATACCATTACAAAAATAGTTCCTTGCATGTTATTGATTGGGGTTTGCTAGAAATGGGACACTTGATCATGAAATATTGAGTGACTACATAGTCAGAACTACCCACCCTGTGCTGGGTTCTGTCAGAATCTCCAAGTCATTAGATCGGGTAGGTCCCACAGTAATCCATTGTAGAGGCAAGTGGAACATTGGCATTGAGCACAAGTAGAATCAGTGCAGCACATGTTAGCTGCACAAACATTTGGGACAGGTCATGATGTCATATTGTCATTTTCCCCTCTGCTCGCACCTGTAACTATTTTGGAGATTCCTTATGACCAGCAGACAAATGAAGAAAAACACCAAGCTTGGTTTGTAAGTAGATCAGCTTGGTATATAGATATAAACCAAAGGTGAACAAGAGCTCAACTTCAGCTCTATTCAAGATGAGGGGTGGACAGCAATGAAGGGAAATCTTCCCAGTGGGCAAAGTTTGGGTAGTGAACCTGGACAATTGCTTTGTGAGAAAGGAGAAGTGGCCAAGGTAAGAATATGTATAAACTGATGTGCCAATGTGAATGTCTTGTTTAGTTTGTCAATTGCTGGGAACTAGGAAGGTTAGAAACTTGGGGATAAGGAAGTCTGGGAAAGAGACTTGTGTATAGACTTCTGAAAGTGGGTATAAGGTATAAAGATCTTTGTATCAAGTACATGCGCCCCCACTTACCAAGGCCAGTATAGCCCCTGCCACTATAGAATATCCACCTTTCAGCAACAGAAACCAGTACTGAGCCCCTGATATAACACTATCTCTTGAGAAGACTGAACAGCCACTTGGCAGCAAATTGATATTCCTAGATTTGCCCTTCTTATATGCAGGCCCTCAGCCAGCACCAGTATCCAAAGGGTTACAACTGTTATTCCTTATTATATGAAGTCAGTGGATCCAAGCTCTATAAGAGGTAGACTATATAGCTTGCTGAAATATTCACACCCTGAGAAGCCTTTTACATGGAAATCTCCATTTCAGAGTCAGTTTCCTAAGGAACATGATCTAATAATATACCATCAAATTAATTTAAGATGATAAAAAATCAATATAAATGCTAACACGGTATCATTTCTTTAAAAAAAAACATAAAATATCTCTGTGACTATGGGGTAGGCAAAGATGTATTAGGACACAAGCACTAACCATATGAAAAGGTAAGCCAAAGATTTGGAGGATATCTCTGAAATGCAGGTATCTATCCAAAGGTCTATATCCAGAATATATAAATCTGGAATATATAACAATAAACTTTATAAATTTTAATTTGTGGGTTGTAAAAATATCTTCATGTTCTACAAATATTTGACCAGTCTTTTTTTTTTTCACATTACATTGACAGACATACTCTCTCATGACCCCAATTAGTAGCAGGTATAGCAGTATAGTTTTTAAATGATAAGCTCTAATCCAAAAACTGTTTTGATATGTTTATGTAATGTATTATGGACTATTTCAGGAATGGGAGAACAAATCATCAGAATTTTATATTTTAAGATTATTATCAAAATTTATATTTTTAAAATTAGGGGCAAGAGAGGATGACTCCAGCATGCACTGGACTATGACATTCAAATTTTCACGTGGAAAATGCTTAGATAATAGAGGTTGATTGTACTACATATCACCTTGATAGGTGGAAGGCAAAAGTTCTGATTGCTTACTTAGGCCATATTGTTGCAACAAGTTTTCCATGCTTTGAAGTTTCTGAAACTCATTATTAAATGGTTTGTCAATGCTATCAGTTAATCTCATGCTTTTAAACTGCACTGTTATATTTAGAAATAGCAAAAGGTTATATTAAATGTGAGTGTCAGACCTGAACTACAAAGCCATATATGCAAAGGGAAAGAATAAGGAGAGATCTAGGAAAGATCAAATGATAGATGTATTTCATAACTGAGACGATTTTCCTATATGATGAGTAAAAACCCAATGACACATATAAATTGTTCAAAATAATATTTTTTTTCACATACACACTTCTGTAGATACTAGTAGGTAATAGTCTAGAAAAGTGGAGAGAGATGTGTGTTACTATCTTCCATTATATTAGCATACTAGCTAGAGAAATGTAAGGGACGGTATAGTAGAGATGATCTAATTGTGATGATCAAAAGAAAGTGGCTTTAGATGAGTTCCTTGTAAGTAGAAAATTATAAATAAAAACAACTATTTAAAATATCTCAAGATGGACCCAAGAACATACAGTAGATGACAAAACATTGATTCAACAAAATCTAAAATTCAGCAAAAACGAGACCTGCACACTACCTCTCACCTCCTAACTCAGCAAGATAGAAACTCCACTTCAAACTGGATCTGGGCTTTTTCTACCACTAACTACCATTTAGAGGATGACTTTCCAAGAAGGCAAGACATTAATGTCTAATATTAGACGTAATGTCTAATATTTTAAATAGTTGTTTTTATTTATAATTTTCTACTTACAAGGAACTCATCTAAAGCCACTTTCTTTTGATCATCACAATTAGATCATCTCTACTATACCGTCCCTTACATTTCTAGTGCTCATTCTGCCCCCAGCTACATGTTGCTGAGGCTAAATTCAGGGTGAACATGGTGAGAGATGGGACTTCCTTTTTCAGTCCAGCCCCTGCTAATACCATGCTCTAGCTTGGCATGGTACTGTTGAGAATTCTGGGACCCCAATTATCCTTGGCGCAGCTCATAAAGTGGTGATTCTGTGTTGGGACAGGTAAGCTAGGAAGATATGAGCTCCTTGATCCCCTACACCTAGCTTTCAGCTACTAAAGCTGACTCACGGAGAAACATTCTATTGTCCTCATCCCTAGTGCCAAAATTTTGCCCGGATAGAGAAGAAGCCGTAAAAGAGATAGTTCTCAAGTTCTTTCATAAGGAATTGACCTCCATTTGAAATAGAGTATGAAGAAGTTCAAGCCTAAGGATACTCTTAAAAACAGTGGAGGTTGTGGTGAAAAGAAATTAAAAGGAAATTGGCATATTTATTGGACATATATAGATTAACTATAGTCCAGTTAGTTTGCCTAACATAAGTGGGGAAGAGACAGCTGGAGGGAGTTGTCTGGGGTCTGAACTCCAAATCTCGAACACTGACTCAGGAACAATCTCTTCAAAGAAGCTCAGATTTTATTGGTTTAGGGTGTGAGGCAATTTTTTCCCCAGGGAGTTTTTTCAAACCAGAGAAAAATCAGTAAAATCTGGATGTGGTAAGTGTGGACTAGGAAAGGGGAGTGTTTTGTGTAATGTGCAGACACTGACATAGAGAATCAAGGAAAATTAAGAAACAGGGAAATATGTTTCAAATAAAAGAACAAGATAAATCTCCAGAACCCAAGAATGGAAGAAAGTATTTCCCAGTCATATATCTTGACAAGGCACTCTATCTTAGGATATATAAAGAACTCTTACAACTGCAATAATAAAAAGACAACTCAATTAAAAAATAGGCAAATGATCTGAGTAGACTTTTCTCCAAAGAAGATATACAAATGGCCAGAAAAGTCACTTGAAAAATGTTCAACATTATTATCAGAGAAATGCAAATCAAAACCACAATGAGATACCACTTCACACACACTACGATGGCCAGAGTCAAAAAGTCAGCTAATAGCAAGTGTTGCACAAATATGGAAAAACCAGAACCCCCATACACCATTGATAGGATTGTAAAATGGTGCATCCACTTTGGAAAACAGCCTGACAGTACCTCCAGTGGTTAAATAAAGAGTTACAGCATGACCCAGTAATTTCACACCTTAGTACATACGCAAGAGAAATGAAAACATATATCCGTACAAACACTTGTACATGAGCATTGATACCAGCACTATTTATAATGGCTCAAAGGTGGAAATATCCCAAATGTCCATCACTTGATGAATGGATAAACCGATATGGTATATCTAGGCAGTGGAATATTATTTAGTCATAAAAAGGAATGAAGAACTGACACATGCCAAAAAATGGATGAACCTTCCAAACATTATACTAAGTGGAAACAGTCAGTTACAAAAGGCCACATTGTGTATTATCCCATTTATGTGAAATGTGCAGAAAAGGCAAATCTATAGAGACAGAAAGTAGATTAGTTAGCACTTAGGACTGGGGTGGGGATGGGAAGACAGGTGGATGATAGCTAGAGGCTGAAGTTTTTCTTTTTTTTTTCTTTTTTTTTATTTAAAAAAAATTTTTTTAATGTTTATTTTATTTTTGACAGAGAGAGACAGAGCATTAGTGAGGGAGGGGCAGAGAAAGAGGGAGACACAGAATCCAAAGCAGGCTCCAGGCTCTGAGCTGTCAGCACAGAGCCTGATGCGGGGCTCGAACTCACAGACCGTGAGATCATGACCTGAGCCGAAGTCGGACGCTCAACCGACTGAGCCACCCAGGCACCCCTGAAGTTTTTCTTTTCGAAGTGATGAAAATTTTCTAAAATTGACCATGGTGATAGATGCATATATCTGTGAATATAGTAAAATCCACTGAGTTGTATACTTTAAATGTATAAATTTACTGTATCTCATAGCTGTTTTTTAAAAAGCAATGGATATTACCTTTTGCATTTAGGACACAAATTGAAAAAGTCCACTTTCTTTGAATTTAAGTGTCAGATGTCATCATAATTTTTTATCTCAAGACTGAAAATAATTGTTTTGATACTAAACAAGGAAAATTAGAGAATAAAAATCATCAAATAGCCTAACCAGACAGAATTATAGTCTGTAGACTAAAAATTGCACCTACTTTATTTCCTTCAATAGAAACTACAAAACCTTTCAATGAGAGGACACACTGTAAATGGTTGGTCACAGAATTATAGAATGTTAGGGCAGGAAGGAAATTTGGAGAGAATCTTTATAACCAGGGATATTTCACATGAGGAATCTAAGATCTAGGCAGCAAAATGCCTAATAGCACATAGTAAATTGATGGCCTCACTAGCTATAGAACTTTTAATTTTGATTCCATGTCCCAGTCAAATAATTGGTGATGTGGAGAAGTGAATGTTTACCAGGGAAGCAGAGCCAGGTGTAACCGAATTTTCACACATCCTCTGAATAGTAGGAACTAGGTAATCCCATGTTCTATCCAAAAAGGAGCAGCAAAACTCAGTCCCTTCTGATGGTTTAAAGTTAGGACTGTGGGCTCATTGTTGCTCTGCCTTTAGAATTGAATGAGATGAAACAGAAATCCAGATTCCTGTATGAAATCTCCTGATTTTTAAATTTAAATACATTTACAGAGACATATGTGTTGGTTTTTTATCTAGCATCTGGCTGTTTTTGACCTCTGGAGGTTCCTTTTCTTTAGATCTTGCCTTGGTTTTTGTTTTCTCTGTCTTGAATTATTTCAACAAAGAAAATTCGATTTGGGTCTTAGTGTTGTCATGAGAGGGATAAGAAATACAAAGGACACACACGTTCTTACAGGACACACCCGAAGAGTGTTTATCTGTGACTCATTATTAGTTAAAAGAGAAGACTCTATTACTTAGATATCTATTACTTAAGATCCCATAAAGGTCAATTTCTCCCCAGTGGTACATACTTATTAAATGAGTAGCGATCAAGGAGTTATATGAAAGAAACAGATTCCTTCTCAGCTTTATTTTTCTCAACCACTTTAATTCCTTGGAGTCAATGTGTTGACTTCTAGAAAAGTCTCTTGTAGACATCAGAAATTGTTTTAAAACTTTAAATACGAGGTATAAAGATGATTTATGACAATTTAAAAATTCAACTTTGCTACCAGACAGATTAGGATTAACAAAATTGCTAATGTTTCAAAAATACTTCAAAGAGGTTCCATGATATTAGAGAAGTGATTTTCTAATATTTGAATGGATACATTATTAAGAAAACTTCTAGCACCTAAAATGAATTGAGTTGTTTTCAGACTTGGAGTGTGTGAAACTTCTCTGCATTTAGCCTAGTATACCAACCCCCGTATGACAAGATAGTTGGAAGGCTGGGAAGAGCTAAATGCTGAAGCAGAAGCAAGTGAATGTGTCATAATCCATTATCTCATGGTATTCACTGTATGAGAGTGTGCTGCCCACCAAGTAAAGTTTGATTTTATAAACTCATCTTTTTAAGGCCAAAAATCCCCTTTGGAATAATGAAATATTCCTTGGTTCTGGCTATCTGGGCAAAAGAAATGCTTGTAACTTATGGTAAATTCCTGTATTGCACAGTGCTTTACAAAGCCAGCCAATTTCTAGCCTCTAAAGAATTTCCCCTGTAACTTCCTGAGTCCATTCCCTTGAATATGCAGATTTGCCTGACTCAGTCAAAAATGTCATCAGTCAGGATTGTGCAGTAAATAAGAGTGTAGAGATTGTTCCCTGAACAACAGTGAATGATTGTCCCAACACGTTCATTCGGGATTATTAGATGAGAAGTAGAGAGTTACGGAAAGATGAATTGTGTCTCCAGCTGCAAGCAGGTGGTTCCTGCTTGCTTCTGGCAGAAAGCATGTCGTGGAGGGGCTCCTGGGTGGCTCAGTTCGGCTCAGGTCATGATCTCATGGTTTGTGAGTTGGAGCCCTGTGTCGGGCTCTGTGCTGACAGCTCGGAGCCTGGAGCCTGCTTCGGATTCTGTGTCTCCCCTTCTCTCTGCTCCTCCCATGCTCATGCTCTGTCTCTCTCTGTTTCTCAATAACAAATAAACATTTTTTAAAAATTATTAAAAAAATAAAGAAAGCATGTCGTAGAAAAATGGCTACAATATGAACATGAGGGGCTCCTGGGTGGCTCAGTTGGTTAAGTGTCCAACTTCGGCTCAGTTGGTTAAGTGTCCGACTTCAGCTCAGGTCATGATCTCACAGTTCATGGGTTCAAACCCTGCGTCAAGCTCTGTGCTGACAGCTCAGAGTCTAGAGCCTGCTTTGGATTCTGTGTCTCCCTCTCTCTGCCCCTCTCCCACTGGCTCTCTCTCTCTCTCTCAAAAATAAATAAACACTAAAAAAGTTAAAAAAAACAATGTGAATGTGAAGTTCACATTGCTTTTATTCAACAGGTATAGGTGAATATAAAGATGGCCAATACATGGCTCTTGCCTCTTGAGAGGCTCAACATTTTGCATATCATAAAGGCACAGCTCATAAAAGGTAATGAAGTACTTTCTCTAAAAATTTTTTGACTTTGGAATTAATTTGAAGTTTTTATCTATAACCTAACATATAAACACCATATGAACGTGTTTATATGTCACTTACAAAGTTCCTTTGAATAAATTAGGTCCGTAAAGTTTCAGTTATGACAGTTCTGTTCTGTTCCTAAGTAAGACCTTTGTCCATGTGGCAAACTTCTAATCAACCTTCAAGGCTCAGGTTTTTGTCACTTGCCCTGATTTTCTCCTTTGCCTCTATGCAGGAGGATTAATTCCTCCTCCAGCTTTGTGTTTATAATAATAATATTTCTAATAATAGTTCACAGTTACCCAGTACCTTCTATGTGCCAAAAACTGTTTTAAGAAGTAGGTAATTTAATGCTCACAAAACTATATGGGGCAGGTGTTGCTATTATGTCCATTTTACATATGAGGAAAATGAGGTACGGAGAGGTTATATATGTTGCCCAGGCTCACATAGTGAGTAAAGTGCCAGAGCAGCAGTATGGATCCAGGAGGTTGCACCTGTACCGCTACGCAATGCTCCCTCTTAATAGCACTCATATATGTCCATCACATAGTATTAAGTTAGTGTTTGGGAGTCTATTTCATTGCTGTCTGTGTTCTCTGTGAAAGTAAGGCTGTGCCTCCTTGGGATTTGGGTGCCCAGGGCCCAGAAAAATCCAAAGAAAATGAGTTGTTTAGGCCATTTTCTATCCTTGGCAATGTATTAGCTCTTGCATTCTTTCCAAAGTGGTGCTTTATTAACCCAAAGTACTCTTTTTTAACAACCAGCATTCAAGACGCATCTTGAACTAAACAGTGCTTCATTGAGAATTTATTGTCATTCTTCCAAATGGCCCCATTGCTAATGAAATGCCATACAGCTTCCTCCCTCTTAGAGCCACGAGGCACCATGTAGAAGACCATCTACCCTGGGGTTGTCATGCTGGAGATGCCCTGAATTAGTGCTCTAGATTACAGACCTAGCTGAGCCCAGTTTTCCAACCATCCCACCAAGGCACCAGACAAGTGAGTGAAGGATTCTTTGGCTTTCCAGACAGGTTCATTCTCCAGTTGAACACCACTGAGTGACTTGATTTTTTTTACTTTTTATTTTTTTACTTTTTTATTTTTTTATATAATTTATTGTCAATTTAGCTAACATACAGTGTATACACTGTGTTCTTGGTTTTTGGGGTAGATTCCTGTGATTCGTCGGTTACGTACAACGCCCAGTGCTCATCCTAACAAGCGCCCTCCTCAATGTCTATCACCCATTGTCCCCCACCCATGCCCCCCTCCAAGTAACTTGACTTAATGCTCTGTTACATTAGAGATGTAGCCATCTTGGTATTCTTAATTTTTTTTAAGTGTATTTATTTTGAGAAAGAGAGAAAGCAAGAGAGGGGCAAAGAGAGCGGGAGAGAGAGAATCCCAAACAGCCTGATTCAGGGCTTCAACTCATGAACTGTGAGGTCGACTTCGACTGAGCCACCTGGGTGCCCTGGAATTGTTAATTTTTTTAACAGGGAACTTTTATTTTCATTTTGCATTGGACCCAAGAAATGATTTAGGTTACCCTAATTACATCATTGGATTACACTGCATCATCTCTTCTTTGAAACTATTTTTTCCAATCTTTTGTTCACTACTCTTATCTCCTCACCTTGATTGTTGACAGTGTCTTAAAGATGGACTCAGTGTCTTCCTATACCCCTACAACTCGTCACTAATCTTGGGTATAGGTACCTAGATAATATGTTTTGAGAGACTTGACGTAGAAGAGAAAATGGTATTTTTAGTGTATATCGCCCTCAATGGAACATACAAAGGGCTGTAAAAGTGTCAATAAGTCTATTTACCAGCTATTCTCCAAGGTACACTTTCTTCTTGGGTCTCCTGGTGGCTCTTTGGTGGCAGATGAGGCAGGGGGCAGATGTAAGCAAAAGCTATGCATAGGGCTCAACCTTAAGATTTACAAAGAGGGTTTTTACCTTCTCTCGACTCCCTTTTTCCTACAACCCCAACTGATGAGTTTTATTACTGTGTAGGGTTCAAATCAAGCAAGTTAATTTTGCTGTCTGTCTGGAAAGTGACTAGTTAGAGTGGTCTTACAAAGTGAATTAGCTAGGAATACCAATCAAAAAGACACTGAGGTAAGTCTGTTGCTTTAATTATCTTACCTTATAACAACAAAATTTAAAAATATATATTTCTTATAAAACAGAATATCAATAATGTGATAATACGACTAGAACTATTATCATAAATGTTAATAGAAAATCATGAAAGGGGCACCTGGGTGGCTCAGTCGGTTAAGCGGCCGACTTCAGCTCAGGTCACGATCTCGAGGTCCGTTGAGTTCGAGCCCCGCGTCGGGCTCTGTGCTGACAGCTCAGAGCCTGGAGCCTTTTTCGGATTCTGTGTCTCCCTCTCTCTCTGACCCTCCCCCGTTCATGCTCTGTCTCTCTCTGTCTCAAAAATAAATAAACGTTAAAAAAAAATGTTTAAAAATAAAAAAAAGAAAATCATGAAAAAAGCGTAAACTGAAATTCCAGGGTTCAAGGAAGAGAAGGGAAAAGAAGGGAATGTATATTGTTATGTAAGTGCAAGAGTGTCACTTTAAAATAAATTTACCTAAAACACTGTTGTAAATGTGATCAATCTCATTTTTAACTACTTGGCAACATAAGTAGACAATAACAAGTGAGTTTCTTGCTTTAGAGGGCAGTTTCAGACACATTGTGAAATATTTCCTTTGACAGGTGAGATTAAGGAAGTCCCCAGGTCTTGTTTCTTGGTATACTACATTTGTGAATGAAGTAAGGGCTTGTATAACTTTCAGAGAACTAATACATGTTACCTGAACACTTAATATCTAAGAGCTCTGATTCTAGCACAAAAGGATTCATTCTGCACTTCATCTGTTTTTTTACTAAATATTCGAGAGCCTGTTCTGTATCTGGAAAGAGTCTAGGCCCTGAGAGATATACTGAAACAGAAATATGGTTCATTGATTTTCACGCATGCCAGATGATGAAAATACAGTAAAACTTTGAATTGCAAATAACATATACTGCAAGTGTTCTGCAAGATGAACAAACATTTCTAATAAATTTTAACTTGATAAACGAGCAATGTCTTGCAATACAAGTAGTATGTGACGCTGAATGTCACATGATCACAACTGAGTCAATGGTTCTTTTCTCTCTCTCTCTCTCTCTCTCTCACTCACTTCACTGTCTGTCTCTCTCTCTTGCTGCAGGATTGGAGGTGATCATCTCCCATGCTCAGATGCTTGGTCTCAGGCTGCAGTGTTTGGCAGAAATCAATAATTTTTCAGAACATTGGAAGGTGTCCACAAGTGGCATTAGTGTATTTTTTGTCACTTCAAAGCACCTATGGTCAGTCCTTTGCTTTTCCACACGAGAGTAAGCTTAGGAATGCTTTGCTTCATTCTAGGTCATTGGGTAGATTCATTGTTAAAGTTGCAGGAAAAGAAAAAGATTCCATTGAGCCAATAGATAGCAGTGATTCTGTTAGTGATAGTGAAAGTCATCCTACACAATAACCCTCCTTTCTCTTGTCTCCTTCAAACCAGCCACAAGGGTTTTCAAAGGTAAGTGCAGGTTAATTTGTTTACTTTTCTTTATATTTTGTATTTTCTTTATTATTTTGTATTACATTACAGTAGTATAATCATTTTTACATGAATATTTTTGGGTTGTGGAACAAATCATGAGTTTCAGGGTGCCTGGGTGGCTCAGTTGATTAAGCGTCCGACTTTGGCTCAGGTCATGATCTCGCGGTTTGTGAGTTTGAGCCCCGTGTCGGACTCTGTGCTGACAGCTCAGAGACTGGAGCTTGCTTCAGATTCTGTGTCTCCTCCTCTATCTGCCCCTCCCATGCTCATGCTCTATCTCTCTCTGTCTCTTAATAATAAATAAATGTTTAAAAAAATAATCTGAGTTTCCATTATTTCTTATGGGGAAATTTGCTTTGATATACAAGTGCTTTGGATTACAAGCATGTTTCTGAAATGAATTATGCTCACAAACCAAGGTGTTACTCTAATTTTCTCGTTGCACTTTTCCCATCCGCAGACACCTTTTAGGGGACAGCTATACTCACCTAGCAATGAAAATTCAGTAACATCTGTTGTTCATGTGTTTACTTATTCACAAGTCACTGTTTACCAAATTTATTCAATGACCATCCCATGCCCAACCTGACAAAAACACTCTTTGTCCTAGTTAAAATAGTGATTCATTCTAGCATTTTAAAAACAATACACCATTTTGGTAAAGAAGTTGTGGTTTATATATACAATGGAATACTATGTGGCAATGAGAAAGAATGAAATACGGCCTTTTGTAGCAACGTGGATGGAACTGGAGAGTGTGATGCTAAGTGAAATAAGTCATACAGGGAAAGTCAGATACCATATGTTTTCACTCTTATGTGGATCCTGAGAAACTTAACAGAAGACCATGGGGGAGGGGAAGGAAAAAAAAAAGAGATTAGAGAGGGAGGGAGCCAAACCATAAGAGACTCTTAAAAACTGAGAACAAACTGAGGGTTGATGGGGGGTGGGAGGGAGGGGAAAGTGGGTGATGGGCATTGAGGAGGGCACCTGATGGGATGAGCACTGGGTGTTGTATGGAAACCAATTTGACAATAAATCTCGTATTTAAAAAAAATACACCATTTTACTGCAGAGAGATTACAGGTTAGGTTTTAATGACAAAGGAAGCACTTTGTGTGAATATCTGAACAGTACCACCTGTTGAAACTTGTAATACTATTGCTTGGGATGCTTCAGAATTCAAGATTTAAACTTTCCTCTAGTCGCATGAGAGCTGTTGTGAGCACTGCCAAGAAAATAATGACAAGATCCTCTGTCCCTGTAAGCCAGACATTTCTGGGAGCTTCAGGGAGAACAGCTTTCCACACCAGCAGCTGAGGCACGTTGTGTCAACCAGATGGAATGTGCCTGATTTCACTTTACAGTGTACCCTGGAACCCAAACCCCGGCAGGATGACTGTTTAACGTGCAGAGTTACTTGGGAATAATGGCGGCAACCTTGCAGGGTGCTTGGATGGGAAACAGCTGTCAGATTTGAAGCCACTGTTAGATGTGGTCATTCTAGATGCTTTCACTGATTGCTTTTGTTCAGTTCCTAGCTAGTTGGTTAACTACAGTGAGGGTTGAAATATCTTTTTCTTTAAAAAAGAGTTATGTGTATAGGACATTTTCTGGGCAAGACAAGTTCAAGGAAAAAGTACAATGGCCACTCCCTGTTATTCAGGAAAATTCGGTAGTTTTGACCCTAGAAAAGTGGAATTCACCATAAATCTACAGTGATCATGGTGTGGGGACTGCCTTTGGAATTCTGACTGTTCTGGCATAGGAGGAGCCACAGATGGGGTTTGTTCCTTTATTCAATCTGTCTATCCTGCTCCCACTAGCTGGTTCATAAAACATAAATATAAGTAATTTTAAGAGAAATGGCTTATATTCTTTAAGTTTATGATTGACAATTCCATGGGGGAAAAAGGGAGGAGATAATGGAAAATAATGGAGATAATTACAATGATAAAAATGAGAAGGGTAGATAGTCAATTTATCTTAAATGAGAAAATAGTAGAAAAAACAGATGTTACTAACTCTCCTTTCAGCTCCTTTATGGTTATAAGAAATAAGAGGGAGATGAAACTCAAGACATAATATTGTATGTCTGTATATCTATCTATCTATATCGATCTATCTACCTATCTATCCATTCATCCATCCATCAATCTATCTACCTGCCTACCTACCTACCTATCTATCTATCATCTATTTATTTTGGTCCTGTTTCATGATTTACCTTGTCAGATCCCAAGGACTCCTTTGCCTTTGGCTAGACAGGAACAAGTTTTCATTCATTCTCCAATGTTTTTGAGCATTTTAAAATGATAGCTGAGTTATGAGTCATTGCCAAGCTCTTCGGCATCATCGTACCAAAAGCACATAACATGTTTTCTACCTGTCGATGTAAATTATTGCCTGCATGTAGAACTCCAGGAACGATTTGGCATCCTGCCCACACAAATGACTTCTCATTGTTCAGGTTTCAATTTAATGCCAGTATGTACTGTAAGATGTATGTTCAATCCTACAAATGAGTTGCATGTGCATTTCAATTTCAGAAAACCTGGGCTGAATTTTAAAAGAAAGCATTTGGGCCTATTGTATTAGAGGTACTTCTGAGCTAAGTGCATTCTTAATACAGTGCAAGATCAAAAATAGTGCTAGACTTTGGGTACTGCACTAAATTTTAAAAAAGAAAAAAACAAGACAAATGGCGCCTTCACTTTTTGAACTTGCTTTTCCAGAGAACCAAGACACTTGTGAGTTTTCTTTTTTTCTATTTACCTTTGTTTTTTTTTTTTTCAATTTGCCTTCTCTCATGTTTTGACCACTAGCTTAGTAATTCAAATCAACTTGAAAAGAAAAATATCTTAAATATAAAGATTTAAAATCTTTATATTTAATATAAAGATTTAAAATCTTTATATTTAATATAAGATTAATTTTAATTAATATAAGATTTAATTTTAATATCTTTATATTTAATATAAAGATTTTAATATCTTTATATTAAATATAAAGATTTTAAATCTTTATATTAAATATAAAGATTCAGAAAGCATAAATTGTATAGGCAGAATCTACTCCAAGCACAAATCAGAAAGATACTTTTGACTTCTTTGTTTTCTTTTGGTGATTTTCATGATGGATGAAGATCTATTCGAAGTATACTAGCATGCACTCCAAATTTAACAAATTTTAAAAGATGATCAAATAAAATGTTTTTTTAAAGTGTAGCAAGAGGCAGTTATTTCAGTACACACATGCTAGTAAAAAGGTCAAAGGAAATAATTTTAAAAAATGATTGCCCGCGAAAGAGCAGCAAAATATAGGATACGTTGGACAAAGGAGTTTTCTGAAGTGACTGAAAACGAGGATGCTTCCTGTTGTTTTACATTAACAAAAAGAAGGAAAGCATTTTTATGACCTATACTAACCAAAAGGACACCAGTAGTAGAATTAAGTCACCCTTCTTCACTAGGATTGTGAGCCTTCTGTAAAAGCCATCAGCTACTTGTGCCACATAATCTCACAGGTCATAAATATTTCATATTATACCAAATATGTTTTAATGGCTTCTGTTTTCACTCAGTTGTAGAACAAAGCCAACAAGGTAAATCAGTGTTTATAAGTCATCATTTTTAATGTATGAAAACTACGTGGAGAAAAAAAGAAAATATTGGTATTACATAATATAATCCTTCCTTATTTTCCACTGTTTTTCCTTCTAATACACTAAAGTTTGAATCATCACTGAATACTAGGTCACAATATTTCTACTCGCCATAATCCTACTTAGTTACTGAGATTCTGTTGTTCACATTATACCAAAGTCTTATGGAAAAAGAAAGAGACATAGGGCACATGATGGCATTGTTAGTTGTAACTGTTAGTTGTCAGTTACAATCTGAGTGCACTCTTCTGACCCTTAGAATTTAGTGAATTTTATTCTTACAGTTCATTATATATTGCCATTTGTTTTTGTTATTTTATGTTTGTCTTAGGGCCCAAACTAGAAGATAAGTTTCTTGAAGATAAGGACCACTTTCTTTAGTACTTCTTTAGTATAACATCAGACTCCGATACATCATCAAGGCGTAGTTGGGCTTTAACTTTATGTGTTCACCGAGTTTTGAGTCAGGTTCTGTGCTAATGGTATCAATAACCCCTGCCTTTGCTATCAATCTTATGTTCACAGAATTGTAGAACTGAAACTTACATCCCATATAATCAACTTTTTTACTTCACAGACAAGAAAACCAAGACTTAGAGCCATTAAATATTTGGCCCAAAGTCAAATGGAGGATTCATAGCTTTCAAACATAGCAAAAGGGTTCATCTTATATTTGAGTAAACTCTGGCCCAGACACCTGGCGTTTCTTGGCAGCCTGCCTTAAGAAGGATCGTAACTGATGAATGGACATTTATGGTTTATTCAAATTAAGATAAATCTCACTCATCAGTTGGCATAAGGTAAATTAATTCCTAAGCATAATTTTTAGAAACGAAATGCTTTCGTGCAAACAGGGAAACAAGATCAGTAGCCTAGGTGAAGATGCCAAGTTTCCTAACAAAGTCTCTCTGTGAGGGTTTAGCAAACTACCTAAGGATCATTTAATTACTTTATTCACTCATGCATGGACATATGTGAACACAGCAATACATCTGGCAGCCTCCTTTCTAAAGGATTTTAAAAGAGTCATCAAATTCTCTAAAACATGGCTGTCAGATTTTCCAGGTTCGAGGAATTTGATTGAAATAGCATGTTTCAAAAATAATTACTTTTCCTTGGTATTGGATAAAAATGTTTGCTAAATTAATTGATGTATGATTTAGTAAAAGGATTTTGGGTAAAAGCCTCTTGAACTTGAATGAATGCATGGATGGATGGATGAATGAATGAATGAATGAACAAATGAGTTAGAACAAGATTAAAGGCCAAGGGGGAGGTTTATAATCGATAGCAGGAATCCTGCTTTCTTTTTTCTAGATTATACAGGTTGCCCTGTGCCAAGCCAAGAATTTTGTTAACATTCCACTGGATAGGGGAATTTGACTTAGAATTCCTTTCTCAATAGGTTTTCCAAGAAAAATCAAAGGCATAAGAAGTTAGGAGCAGAAATTAAGCTGGAAATTAACAGCACTTTCATGAAATAATGCTGTCTATCTGTATTTTTGCAATATGTATAGAAAATATTTATGCTCCATCTTTTTTTTTTCTTTTTAAAAATTCAAAGCTGCATCTTCATGTGAATTGAGATCAAATTCTCAAATCAATTTCTTTGAGCATTTTATTTTCAAAGTCCTAACTTGATATCAGCATCAACAAAAACCCTCTCAACACTGTATCCGTCAGATAATTTGTTCTAATTTCTTTTCTGTAAAAAAACAAAGTAGTACTTGAAAATGGCTTAAGCTTTTTGTCAAACTGTTGGGATAATGGGAGGGTACATTTTTCTTTTCTAGTAAAGTGAGAAAATCTTTTCCTCTCATTCATATTCCTTTTTATTGAGATATGATTTACATGTAATACAAAGCACAGCTTTTAAGTGTCTAATTAAATTATATTTGAAATCATCACACCTGTGTAATCCATAACCCAGAAAGTTACCTCATACTCCTTTCCAGTTCAATACTTTTCCAAGAGGCAACCATTGTTCAGATCATAATTTTTTGTCGTTTATTCAGAACTTTATATGGATGTGATGATACAATATATACTGTTTTACTGATTGGCTTTTGCCCAATGTAATGATTTTGTGATTCATCTATGTCGTTACAGGATCAGAAATTCACTTTTTTGCTGTTGCTGCTGAGTGAATTTCATTGATTAAATATACCACAATTTGCTTATCCATTCTCAGTTTGATGCTCAATAGACTGTTTCCTGTTTGGGGATTTTTTTCTAAAAATCTACTGTGAACATTCTTGTACAGGACTTTTTGAAAAAATGTTTTTATTTCTCTTAGGGTCACGATTACAATTAAAACAGACTGCCAAACTGCTTCCCACCAACAACATATGAGGGTTTCAGTTCCTCCTCACCAGCATCTGATATTGTCAGCCCTTCTTATTTTTGCCATCCTAGTAGGTGTGATGTGGTATCTTATGGTTTTTTTTTTTTTTTTTTTTTTTTTTTGCATTTCTCTGAAGTACAGTTTCATATACTTGTTGGCCTCTTATATTCTTTTGCTGATTTATGAAGTCTGTTTTGGTGATAATCCCATAAACGTTTGAGAAGAATCTATGTTCAACAATGATTGGGTATTGTATTTTATAAATGTCAGTGAGGGCATATTGGTTGAAAGTTATTAAAATCTTCTGTATCCTTACAGATTTTTTTTGTCAACCTACATGCTCAATTACTGATAAGGTGGAGTCAAATATCTGCTTATGATTGTAGATATGTCCATATTCTCCATTAATTCTGTTACTTTTTACATCATATATTTGGGAATTCTATTATTAAATACATATACCTTTAGGAATGTTATATCTTTTTTTTTGGAATTGGCCATTTTATCATTATGAAATATATCTCCTTATCTCTGCTAATATGCCTTATATTGAAGATGACTTTTGTCTGATATTAATATAGCCCCATCAGCTTTTTTTTTTTCCTTTCCCTATCAACTTTCTTATGCTTAGTGTCTGTATGGGGTTAGGATACTAAACTCTAGCAACTGTACTGACATACAGTTTTGGCTGGTATCTCACTATTTTGGTCCAGGAAGCAGTGTAGGGAACACACATTTGGACAGGGTGCAGATTACTCTAAGAATAGTTCTCCTGCTCCAGCATTGCAACAAGCCAGCAATGCATCTTTTGAAGAAAAAAATTTCCCTTTTGCCATTCCTGGTTGGGACAGGTCAGATATAATATTACCAAGGGAACCACCTGAGGGCTTTCTTCCATTCCCTAATGGCTGCTTGTTTCACAGAATTTTATCTATAATTGCATGTATTCTGTATCATTTAATAACAGAATCTGATAAAGATTATGGTTCTAGTGTAAAAGAATTTTTTTAGTTGCAGACATTTCAGAGCTGTATAATCTTACTTTCATTTTGCTTAGGTTTTCCAACTTGACTTTGGGCATTTGCTTAATCTCTTTGTGTCTTAGTATTTTAATTTACTAAAGCAGCAGCCAATTGCAAAAGCTTTTGAAAAAGGGTATATATTGTTTTCAAATATATTTTCTAGAATATTTTAAAGTTGACTGAACTGCAATGAGTTGGATTGGCTTAATATCAGTGCCATAAAATTCAGTTAACCTCACAGTCACTAAATCTGATTTGTAAAGAGAGCATAATTCTATGAAAAAATGGTGTTTTACACTTCATTAGATTTGATTGATCTCAATCATGGTTATATATGCTACAGATTAGCTTAAACAGGATTTCAACTTTTAGGTGGTTCCAGTTTTATATCCCTTAGATTCTAGAATATCTTCATAATTACTTGCGTCCTGATAGGCTGAAAATCATTGCACATTGAACAGATTAAATATTATTATGCTTTTGAAGAGATTAGGTTCTCTCTAGGAGAGGATGGAACCATTGAAAAATGAAAGCTTATCACCCTGGCTGAAATGTAATCATGTTTCTGTGCATAAAAGAGTGAGGTACACAGAGTAGTGCAGTGACTATGCCACCAGTGGCATTTTCTTGCATTCTACCATGTTGGACAATAGAATTTACATTATTTTTGAATACCCACATATAGTTTTAGTGAGTTTCAGTCTGATGTGGAGGGACCCTTGGAACTTACTTTCACAGCAGATTTTGCTAGCTCAGAACTCAAGACCTAAGAAAGAAGCAGCTGGTCAATGATACACCACAAAGTTGAGGAAGCCAATGAGTTCTTTTTTTAGAGCTACTACAGTAGCGATGATTGGGTTACCATTTGCCTTTAAGGGCTTCACTGACCGAGATCTTAATAAAAGCCTTTATATTCCTCTCGTATGCTCTCCTCTCTTTAAGAGTGATGGGTATCCCAAAGTGCATATTTGTAAGATTGATACATTTTCTTGTGTCGGTCCTTCTCAAACCCAGACTTTTAGCACTCTTCACAAAAACCAATAAAATAGCATTCTTGTGTTAAAAGGTTTTTAGGAGAAAAAAGAGAGACTGTCAAAGTAAGACCCTAATAATCACACCATTTTTTTTATTCCTACATCCTCCTTTCAAGACTTTTTTTTTCCATTCCTACTCCCCTTTCTTCCAATATAGGAACACAAACAAGCAAACCCACAGAATTGGTAGGCGTTCCAGAAGAAAATATAGTCTAAAGCATAGAACAGTGTAACAAAGGCAGTTAATGTTCCGCTAATACAAAATTTCCTCTTTTTTGGTAGCAGAGTCTTTGGTTTTAATCTGAGAACACGGTTAGTCAGAATAAATACTTCCCCAGACTTGCTTTCATCTAAATATGGCTGTGTCAGGGCACCTGGGTGGCTCAGTTTGTTAAGTGTCCAACTTCGGCTCAGGTCATGATCTCACGGTTTGTGAGTTCGAGCCCCACCTCGAGCTCTGTGCTGACAGCTTGGAGCCTGGAGCGTGCTTTGGATTCTGTGTTTCCCTCTCTCTCTGCCCTTCCCCTGCTCATACTGTGTCTCTGTCTCTTTGTCTCTGTCTCTGTCTCTCTCTCTCTCTCAAAAATAAACATTAGAAAAAATTTTAATGTGGCTGTGTAACTACATTCTGGTCAGTGAGAGGTATGTATAAATGTTATGTGGCAGCATCCGAGAATCTTCCTTAAAAGAAGATAATGTGCACGTCTTACTCTTTGTTATCTGTTACTATCTTCTGGATAGAATGCAGATGTGATGGTTGGACCTGATACAGCCAAGAAAAAAGATTGGTAATGGTACCTGTTTCCCTGAGGATTTCTTCTTTGAACTGCCTTCTTCTGGAATTCTACATAAAGAAAAATCAACTTCTACATTGTTTCAACTACTGTTTTTTGGGTACTTGTTACTTGCAGCCAAACCTACTTCTAACTAGTATATTTAGTATTACTCATCTTTATTAGAAATATTTCTCCCAAAGGTATTTATTATAACAATTATGTATTTCAATCACTGTAATTTGCAAGTAAAAAGGTCAACAAATATCTCAAATGTCTGTCTTTTTTATCTTCATGCACCAAAAAGAAAATTTGTGCATCCTGTAATCCAAATGTATTTGTGTATGAATTTTCACCCTCAAAATAATCTTGACACATGATCAATTCTTCCATTTTCTGAAATGTCACTATCAATTTAAGGATGACCACACTGATACCAATGATCATTATGGATCTAATAATACCTAACCCTAACTTTGTAGTTCAATTCTGTGCCTGTATTATTTTTTGAAACATTCCAAAAATGATGGTGTGGTTTCCAATCCTATATGTAAAAAGCATGGAAGTCACCACTGTATCATAATATCAAGTAAAAAATCTGAACAGGTTAAAAAGTCAACAACCCTTCTTAAATCCATAAAAGATGTGAAGACACAAGACAAACTGTTGTTCCTGATATTGAAGAGAAAGACACGTAAATACAGGGAGTCACAGCTTAATAGGACAGAAGCACATCAGAAATCATTGTGGGTATCAGTGCCAGGGTAGAAAAAACTGAACTGTAATTGATAAATTTCTGGAGACTCAGTGTGGACAACTCTAAGAGTTAAATACTCTGAGGTCCCAGTCATAGGGGGAGTCACACAACATTATGAGATTTATCTCAAGAATTTTTAATGGGTTCCCACAGTAAATACCAGAGAAAAATCCCCTTGATCTTCTAGCAGGGGGAGAGGAAAAGAAACCATTTTGAAATGTGCCATATTACGTTATTTTTGTTAAAAAGTTTTTCTTCATGAGAAACTAGCTAACCAAAGCCTAACCTGCTGGATGTTATCAGAGTCAAGTAGAACTTGAAGAAGGGAAATACTCAACTCCAGCCCACTGTAGTCCACTCTAGCTATCCCCTTACAACTGCGATGGAAGAAAATAAAAAACTGAAAAATATGGGAATGCAAGCTAGTGCAGCCACTCTGGAAAACAATATGGAGGTTCCTCAAAAAACTAAAAATAGAACTATCCTACCACCCAGCAGTTGCACTACCAGGCATTTATCCAAGGGATACAGGTGTGCCGTTTTCAAGGGACACATGCACCCCCATGTTTATAACAGCACTATCAACAATAGTCAAAGTATGGAAAGAGCCCAAATGTCCATTGATGGATGAATGGATAGAGAAGGTGTGGTGTATATATACAAGGGAGTATTACTCGGCAATCAAAAAGAATGAAATCTTGCCATTTGCAACTACGTGGATGGAACTGGAGGGTATTATGCTAAGTGAAATTAGCCAGAGAAAGACAAAAATCATATGACTTCACTCATATAAGGACTCTAACAGACAAAACAGATGAACATAAGGGAAGGGAAACAAAAATAATATAAAAACAGGGAGGGGACAAAACAGAAGAGACTCTTAAATATGGAGAATGATCTGAGGGTTACTTGAGGGGTTGTGGGAGGGGGGGATGGGATAAATGGGTAAGGGGCACTAAGGAATCTACTCCTGAAATCATTGTTGCACTACATGCTAACTAATTTGGATATAAATTTTAAAAAATAAAAAATAAAATTAAAAAAAACTGAAAAATAGATGAAGTTCACAGTCTAGAGGCGTAGGTCACTAAAAGACTGAGAGCTAGTCCTAGGACTATAGAACACTTCTGTCTCCCCACATTTCAACACCACATTACAAAACTGTTTACAGCAGCTCTTTTTGTTTGATACGTCATGCCTGGCTATCAAGAAAAAAAGTTATGAGGTATATCAAAGGCAAAGAACATAATTTGAAGAGACAGAGCAAGCATCAGAACCAGACATGGCAGGGATGCTGGAATCATCATACTGGGAATTTAAAAGAACTATAACTAATATACCAGGGACTCTAATGGATAAAGTAGAAGGCATGCCAGAACAGATGAGCAAGGTAAGCAGAAAAATGGAAATCCTAAGAAAGCACCAAAAAGAAATGCTAGAGATAAAGGACACCACAACAGAAATGTAGAATGCCATTGATGGGCTTCTCAGTAGATGAGACGTAGCTGAGGAAGGAATCTCTGAGTTTCAGGATATCTCAATAGAAACCTCCAAAACTGAAAAGCAAAGGGAACAAAGACTAAAAAAAAAAAAAAAAAAAAAAGAAAAATAGAACAGAATATCCAAGGCCTGTGGGACAACTATAAAAAGTATAACATACATGTAAAGGAAATACCAGAAGGAGAAGAAAGAAAAAGGAGCAAAGGAAATATTTGAAACAATAATGTCTGAGAATTCCCCCAAATTAATTTTAGACAACAAACCACGAATCCAGGTAGACCAGAGAACACCAAGCAAGATAAATGACAAAAAAATACACCTAGCCAAATCATTTTCAAACTACAGAAAATCGAAGATAAAAAAAATTCCTGCAAGAAGCTAGAGGAAAAACACTTTATCTACAACAGAACAAAGATAAAAATCACATTCAACTTCTCAAAATCAAGCAAGAGAGTGGAGTGAAATATTTAACATATTTAGAGAAAAAAATCACCAGCTTAGAATTTTGTATCCAGCAAACTTATCCTTCAAAAGTAAAGGATAAATATTTTCTCAGACAAACAAATATTGAGGGAATTTTTTGCCAGTAGACCTGTCTTACAGAAAATGCTAAAAGAAGTTCTTTAAAGAGAAAGGAAATGATAGGTCAGAAACTTGGTTATATATAAAGAAAGGAAGAGCATCAAGGAAGGAATAAATGAAGGTAAAATAAAGACTTCTTTTTCTTATTCTTAATTCATCTAACAGATAACAGTTTTTTCAAACTAATAAAAGCAACTGTGTATTCAACTATGTATGCTTAAGCATATATCATATGTCTGTGTATGTATATATGTAAGGAGAGAAATACTTAGATATAATCTGACAAAATATGTACAATATCTATAATGGGGGAAACTATAGAACTCTGAAGAGTAAAACCGAAAACTTAAATAAATGGAAAGATATTTCATGTTCATGGATAGGTAGACCCAATATCATCAAGATGTCTGTTTTTCCCAATTCAATTTATAGATTCAATTCTGTCCCAATCAAAATCTCAGCAAGTTATCTTATAAATATCAACAAACTCATTCTAAAGTTTATATGGAGAGGCAAAAGACCACTTCAGTTGTTATGAGTTTGATTTTTTTTTTCAGATTTCACAAATAAGTGATACTATGCAGTATTTGTCTTTCTCTGTCTGGTTTATTTTACTTAGCATAATGTCCTCCAGGTTCATCTATGTTGTTGCAAGGGACAGAACTCCCTTCTTTTTTTAAGGCTGAATAATATACTATATTTTCTTTATCCATTCATCCATCAACAGACACTAAAGTTGTTTCCGTACCTTACTCTTGTGAATAATGCTGCAATGAACATGGGAGTATAGATACCCCTTCAAGATAATGATTTTGCTTCCTTTGGCTATATACTCAGAAGTGGGATTGCTGGGTCATATGTTCAATTTACTGAGGACACTTCATACTGTTTTCCATAATGACTGCACCATTTTATATTCCCACCAACAGTGTACAAGGATTCCTTTTTCTCCACATCCTCACCAGCATTTGTTATCTCTTGACTTTTGATAATAGATATCATATCAGGTGTGAATTGATGTCTCATTGTGATTTTGATTTGCATTTCCCTGATTATTAGTGATGGTGAGCACTTTTTTTATGTATCTCTTGACCATTTGAATGTTCTCTTTGGAAAAATATCTACTCAGTTTCTCTGACCACTTTTTAATTGAATGGTTTGTTTTTTGCTATTGAGTTGTGTGAGTTAGTTATATATTTTATATTAACCCCATATCAGATATACGATTTAAAGATATTTTCTCCCATTCCATAGCTTGTTTTTTAATTTTGTTGATGGTTTTCTTTGCTGTTCAGAAACTTTTTAGTTTGATGTAGTTTGATGTAGTCTCATTTATTTTTGCTTTTATTGACTTTGCTTTTGGTGTCAAATCCCAAAATTCTTTGCCAGAACGAATGTCTAGGATATCATACAAATTTTAGAATTGTTTTTTCAATTTCTGTGACAAATGTCATTGGAATTTTCATAGGGATTTTATTAAATCTGTAGATTGCTTTGGACAGTATGGAAATTTGAACAGTATTAATTTTTCCAATCTATAAGCACAAAATATCTTCTCATTTCTTTGTGTCTTCTTCATTTTCATTTATCAATATTTTATAGTTTTCAGTGAAAATATCTTTCAACTCCTTGGTTAAATATATCCCTAAACACTTTATTATTATTTTTTGATGATATTGTAAATGTAACCGTTTTCCCACTTTGCCTTTCTAATAGTTTGTTGTTAGCGTATAGAAACACAACAGACACTTATATACTGATTTTGTATCCTGTAACTTTATTAGTGTATTAGTTCTAACAGTTTTTTTGGTGGAGTTTTTAGAGTTTTTCTGTATATAATATCATGTCATCTACAAATAATGGCAGTTTTACTTTCTTCTTTCTGATTTGGATGCCTTGTATTTCTTTTTCTTGCCAAATTGTTCCAGCTAGAACTTTCTGTACTATGTTGAATAAAAGTAATGAGAGTGGGTAATCATGTCCCATTCTTGATCTTAGAGGAAAAGCTCTCAGTTTTTCGACATCAAGTATGATGCTAGATCTAGGCGTGTCATATATGGCCTTTGTTATGTTGAGGTACTTCCTTCTATATCCATTTGCTTAGGGTTTTTAATATGAAAGGATGTTGAATTTTGCCAACTGCTTTTTCTGATATGATTTTTATCCTTCATTCTGCTTATATGGTATATCACATTGATTGATTTGTAGATATTGAACCATTAAACAATGGAATATTCTTCAGCACTAAAAAGACATGAGTTTGGGTGCCTGGGTGGCTCAGTCAGTTAGGTGTCCAATTCTTGGTTTTGGCTCAGGTCATGATCTCACAGTTTGTGAGTTCGAGCCCCACATGGGTCTCTATGCTGACAGTGTGGAGCCTACTTAGGATTCTCTCTCTCTCCCTCTCTCTTTGCCCCTTCCCTACTTTCTATCTCTCTCAAAATAAATAAATAAGCTTAAAAAAAGAAGACATGAGTTACCAATCCATAAAAGGCATGGAGAAATTTTAAATGCATATTATTATGTGAAAGAAGTCAATCTGAAAAGGCTATGTGCTGTATGATTCCAACTATATGACTTGGAAAAGGCAAAACTGTAGAGACAAAAAAAGATCAATGGTTGCCAGGAGTTGGAGAAAGTGGGGAAGAATGATTAGGCAGAACACAGAGGATTTTTAGGGGAGTGAAAATACTCTGTATGATACTATAATGATGGATGCATATCATTACACATTTGTCTAAACAAGTAGAATGTACAACACCAGGAATGAGCCCCATCGTAAACTATGGAATTTGGGTTATTGAGCCATGTCAATGTAGATTTATCAATTATAACAAAATACCTTTGGTGAGGGAGTTTGATATGTATGTGTTGTATTGGAATACCTCCTTGAGGCAGGAGGTACATGGGAAATATCTATATCTTCTGTTCTATTTTTCTGCAAATCTAACACTTCTCTAACAAAATTAAATTTTCAAAAAATGGTGGTGAGAATGAATGTAGTTTGGAGTGAGTAGAAGGTTCTAGAACAAGCCATTCTGTTTACATGTCCTTGCCTGAAGTAACATTTTTACCCAGATGGTATCTGGTTAAAAGTTATGGATCAAGATAAATGGAGAGCTTAAAACATCAATTAGTAGTATTGGTGATGTAAAAAAGAATTACAGTCAAGGTTAACATGCTGTCAGAAGGCAAAAAATCAAGGTGAAGTTTAGAAGTAATATAGGCTGACAGCAGCCTTCCAGCTATTACAGACCTGTCCTCCCTCCTCCTCTCTCAAAACAGGACCCTGGTTATTGTCCCCAGTCCCTGTGGATGTCTTGGCATAATAAAATTGGTTTTATTTAAAGTCCAAATTCTTAACCTGTCACGACTAATGCTTTATGATATAACTACTACCTATTTTATGAGATGATTGCTACCTATTTTCCACCATTTTCCCCTCTCAGCTATCCCGTGCGGGCTATGTGTCCTCAAGCTCTTTCCCTCTTGAGTCCTTGTACATACTGTTCCTTCAGCCTTGGATGCCTCCCTCCTCCTTTTCTTCTGAGTAGAATGCTCTCAAATCACAGCTCAAACATTACCTTGTGGAAGAATGCTTCCTATAATGTGCCTTCCCATGCCCTCCCCAGGCAAAGGAAAAAACTACGTTCTCTGTATACCCACAGCACCTAATATATATCTCTATTATAATATCACATTTTATTGTGATAAAGTATGTGTTTGGCTTTCTCTCCCACTACACTGAATTCTTTGGAAACTGAAATGGTCTTATTCCAATGCCCACTATGTTTTCAAGTGTTATCTCTGTGGGACCCATTGCTACAGAACATGAAACATGACCCACTGGCAGAAACATACCACAGCAACCACATAATTTAATATCACATTCCTTAAATGATCTGATTCAGGGCAGAAAATGTTTGAAGAATAGGCCAAAGGATCTGGAAATGCTCTCTTGGAAGTATGTTGGCTCTTCCTTGGGTATAACATCACAAATCAGAGGGTCCTGATAGGGTTGGATATGATCAGATTTTTACCTCATATATTTTGTTTCAGATGCAAAAATGTATAGGGGAAAATGTTTATGAATGTACATATTTCAGTGTTCAGAGTATCTCCCAGAGGTAACTACGTGGGTATCCCCAAGTTCTTCACCTTTAGCAGTCATTTTTTATCTTTAATACTCAAAGTGGTTCAAATAGCCTCCTTCCCCCCCCCCCCCCCCATATCTTTAAGGATTCTTGGGTGCCTGATGTTTTTCCTGATTAACTGATTTTAATTGGTCATGCTGCATTTTGATCTCTGGTTTAAAACCCACCTTTTGAATCCCTTGTCCTCTCTCCTTTAACCCCACACACGCCTTCTTTTGTTGGTATGGCCCAGAATTTTTAATTTATCTAGGGAACTACTAGCATAGACTTGTATGTAAACCAGTTTTTACTAAAGTGTAAGGGAAATAGTATAGCATATTCCAAGCAATAATGTAAAAATTAATATTAGACATCACTGTCATAAAATGTCAGCATCTTTCCCTGCCAAAGGAATTCCTTCCTAGCCAGAATTTCTTAGTCCAGAGCTTGTCTCCTTTTCTGGTCTCCATTTTTCCTACTGAGATATTCCAGCTGCCAGCTCATAGTTTTCCTATATACTTATATTTTGAACAGAGGAATTTAACTGTCTCTATGCTCATTCCACCTCCAATATGTTTTCAGTCTACTTTTACATCTCCAAAAACTTTTGGGAAACTCTAGTAAACAGAGTGATCATTTGTAGCCTCCATCAGCCTAAAGAACCAGCAGAAATATTGAAATTTCAGATTCTATTCTAATATAATTGAACTTGTAGGCAGGACTCCTTCCCTACCAGTATGCAAAAGAGAAAAAGATTTTTCTCCCCTTGTACAAAATAAGACCCCAGAGGTCATGATTCACACACACACTCATCCAAACACACACACACATACATGTGACATAGCATAGGTACTGAACTATTTGGTCAAGTTCTTGCATATGTGGTTTCTGAATGCTTGATAAAGTGCTTCACAATCCACGTTTTAGTCATATTTAACAAACAGTCTCAGACCGGATGAAGGGTTTTCTCAGCCAGGAATTAGAGGCTCAAAATTTCCATTGGCTTTTCAGGACAGTTGTATACACCAAGCCATTCATAACGATATATAAGAGCCATCCATTTGTGGGGGGCTTTTCAACAGCCTTGAGAATATTGTATGCATTTTCAAAGGTTTGGACCCAGAGCACACTAGATTTGAGCACAAAGGCGATATTGTGCCTTGCTATTTTGTGCTAAAATGGTAGACTTGTCTGAGCACCAAGGCGCTACAAGACAAGGCGGCTCCATTTGGCTGCTTCTGTTGGAGAAACATGATGAGTATTATCTGACTCCTTGTTCCCATTGTCATTGTCTACACAGTACAAGAAAAGTGCAATCAAAGAGAAAAATGATGTTTTTGTGAACCTCGGCATCTTAATAAAACAGCTGATTTGACTGGTACACTAGCAGGAATGTAGCTAGGCTAACATAGAACACTATTAATAGAGACAAGCCTGAGATCTCTCTCCCTTGATGAGCCTGTCTCTAACACATAAGCATCAGCTATTTATTTAACACATGTGAGCCAGTGTTATAAAGAGCAAGTAGGTACGTATGTACTAATACAATCCTCATAATTATCAAATAGAAAAAAACAAGCCAATGAGCAAACTAACAGGGTAGGGAATGACATATTCTTACAGGCTGTTGTAGAAATGTCTTTTCAATTCTACAAATTAGTAGAATTTACTACAAATTTACTAATTTGTAGAATTATAGTGAAGCAGGAAGAGAGGAGAAAGTGGGGGAAATGACAACATATATTAACCCAACCTTTGTTTCATATTCATGCAACACTATGGAACTTAAAACATAATCACTATAATGTAAATCATGTCATTTAACCCATGCTATCTCCAATTTGGTTGAGGAAACTCAGACTCAGAGAAGTTAGTTAAGACCAAGTTAGTTAAGTCACGTGACCAATAGCTGCCAAGGGACTCAGACAGATGTTATGAGCCTTGTCTAGATTTTCTCCCATTTCCCTTTGCTGCTTCTGAAACCAGGTTTACCCTGCACATAATACAAAAAAAAAAAATCCATTGTTGTCATCTCATCTGAAGCCAGCAGTTTCCAGAAACCTCTGTGTTAAACTGTATGCTCAGCTTTTGGGTAACGGTCTCATCTTTTCTTGTATTTTTGCAGATGTTTACAAATTATTGTAGGATGTTGGAAGATTTTGAATAAAGATTATGGGTTCAAAGAAGGTAAATATTCATTGACTTAGAGCTGAGTTAGAATCACTTGATGTAAAGTCATATGTCAGATACAAGGCCATGCTAGAAAACAGTCATCTCCTTAGTTGTGAGGCTTCTGAAGGAAGTAAAAGACGCACTAGTAACAGGAGGGGCAGCTCTTATCAGAGTATAGGTTCTCTGCCTTGTGAATAAACAGGAAAGAACATGTCCTTTTTTGCACATGAATCTAGGAACACTTGAAGCTCTATATGTGGATGAAGTGGGAGGAGAAAAAATTTTAGCTGTCTTCCTCAATCTCATCTTTTAAATGCAATTTTTTTGCAAAAGCAGTCATTTCATAGATGATGTTCCTTAAACTTTGCGTATATCCAGGATGGGGAGTGCCTTTCTTTTATTGCATAATTCTAGTTATTTAAATATAGTTCTATGGGGGAAAAGTAGTTCTCTGAAACCCAGAATCAGTATCGCAAGAAAATTTTCTCCCTTATTCTCTTCTGAGCACATTTATTTTAAAATAAGTTAAATGTGGCCAGGTGGGTTTTTTTTGTCTATTCTCTTTTAGCTTTGAGAGTAATAGCCTGCAGCAATGAATGGATTTGATTGAGAGGAAAAACAGAGCAAGAGAGAGGGAATAAGAGAGAAGAAGAAGAAGTGAGGAGAGGAGAGATTGGGGCATAGGGAGACCTGCTGACTTGACCACAAGTCACAGGTGAAGATTAAAGATGGATAACCCCCTGAAATAAAGAAGCACATGGATTTTTCCGGTGATGAAAAGACTACTTGAGGTTAGTAGGAAGAACTGTTCTTAATCACTGTATAGACTCAGAATATATTCATTATCAGCTCCAGCAAAGACGTTCTTTCTGGTGATGGACTGACCTGATGCACTTTCCAAGTCTTTCTTCAGTGTGACAGCAAAATTTATTAATATAATGTTTGCATTGTTTTTAATTTATTAAACATTTATCTTCAAAGAGGTATTTAAACCCAATAGGTCAGTCATCATCATGAAATGGTAAGTACCTGGACTATGGAGGTAAAGTATTTGCCAGTATGGTAATGTGTCCATTTCTCTCCCTTCCCTAGAAGTAAAATCAATGTTGGATGGCCTCAAGAAAACAATAAAGATGTGTTTCAGTCACACAATAGCAAGAGCAAAATTCTTGGCCAGACTCAGGTATTTGATATATTTTTAAAAGCATTAAAGGCCAATAAACAGATGAAAAAATGCTTAACATCACTAATTACTAGAGAAATGAATATCAAAACCACAATGAGATCCTATAGATCCCATGAACATGAAAAGATAATGAAAAAATACTAGAAAACCCTATACTCTCAAATTTAATGGCCTAAAAGAAATGGACAAATTCCTTGAAAGACACAATCTGACAAAACTTACACAAAAAGAAATAAACAATCTGAAGAGGCCTGCCTCTATTAAAGAAACTGAATCAATAATTGATAGCCTTCCAAAACAGAAATCACCAGGCAGAGATGGGTTCATTAGTGATTATTACCAAACATTTAATGAATGAATTGCACTAATTCTATAGCATATCTTTCACAGGAAAGAAGCAGGAGGAACACTTCCTAAATCATTCTATGAGGATGGCATTATAAAACCAGACAAAGCCATTACAAGAAAACTATAAACCTACATCTCCCATGAACATACATGCAAAAATCCTCCAAAAAGTTAGCAAACCAAATTCAGTAACGCATGAGAAGAATCATACACCACGACCAGGTGGTATTTATTCTAGGTATGCAAGGCTAATTAAACATTCATAAAGCAATTAAAAACGAACCCATCATACCAACAGGCTAAAGAAGAAAAATCATACGATTATCTCAACAGATGCAGAAAAGCATTTGACAAAATCCAACACCCAATCATTTTTAAGTTTCAAAAAACTAGGAATAAAATGGAACTTCATCAACTTGATAAAGAATATATACAAAAAAACCCTACAGTTAAAATAATTCTTAATGGCAGGAAATTTGAGCTTTTTCTACTAAGATCGGGTATAAGGTAAGGATGTCCCCTCTCACCACTTCTTTTCAACATTGTACTGGAAGCTGTCGCTAATGCAGTAAAACAAGAAAAGGAAATAAAACGTATAAAAAAATTGAAAGAAGAAATAAAACTGTCTTTGTTCACAGACAACATGATTATCTATGTTGAAAATCTGAAATAAAAAACAAAAACATCTGGAACTAATAAGAGATTATAGCGAGGTGGCAGATTACAAAGTTAATATACAAAAGTCAATTCTTTCTTATAATCAGTGATGAATAAGCAGAATTTGAAGTTAAAAACACAATACCATTTATGTAAGCACCCCAAAATGAAATACTTAGGTATAAATCTAACAAAAACTGCATACGACTGTATGAGAAAAACTGTAAAACTCTGATGAATGAAAGAAAAGAATAAATAGCTGGAGAGATATTTCACAGAGAATTTTTAGAGCAGTGAAACTATTCCATATGGTATCATAATGGTGAATACATGACATTATACATCTGTCAAAACCCATAGAATATACAATTCCAAGTATGAAACCTGAGGTAAACTATGGACTTTGGGTGATATTGATGTGTCAGTGTAGGTTCATCAATGTTAATAAATGTACCCTCTAGTGAGGGATGTTAATAGCTAATATGTTAGTAGTGGGGAGGGTATGCGTGTGTGGGAGCAGGGGACATAAGGAAACTTTTGGTGCTTTTTGCTCAATTTTGCTTTGAATTTAAAACTGCTCTATAAAATAAAGTCTATTAAACACACACACACACACACACACACACACACACACACACACGAGATACCACTTCATATCCATTAGGATGGCTATTATAAAAAGACAGAAAATAACAAGTGTAATAAAGATGTAGAGAAATTTGACCTCTTGCGCATTACTTGTGGGAACGTAAAATGGTGTAGCTGCTATGGAAATGGTATGGTGGTTTCTCAAAAAATTGAACATAGAATTATCATAGTGTTCAGCAATTCCACCTCTGGGTATATACCCAAAACTATTGAAAGCAGGTGCTTGAAAAGATATTTATACACTAATTTTCATAGCAGCATTACTCATAATATGGGAGCTAGAAACAACCCAAATGTCCAACAATGGAAGAATGGATAAAGAAAATATGTGAAAATAATACCACAATATAAAATAAGTGTCAGGAAGTCCAACACATTTCTGATTTGTTCCTCATGATTACATTAATGCTTCTTTATTGAGGTAAAATATACATCACATAAAATTTACCATTTTGACAATTTTTAAGTGCACAGTTCTATGACATTAAGTACATTCACATTGTTGTGCAACCATCAACACGATCCATCTCCAGAACTTTTTCATCTTCCCCAGTTAACACTCTATCCCCCTTAGACACTAAGTCCCTGTTCTCCCTTCCCCACAGCCTTTGGCAACCACCATTCCATTTTCTAGCTATATAATTTCACCGCACCAGGTACTTCATATCTTCATATAAGTGGAATCATACAACACATGTCCTTTTGTTGACTGGCTTATTTCATTTAGCATAGTATCTTCAAGGTTCATCAATGTCGTTGAATGTGTCAGAATTTCCTTCCCTTTTAAGGTATAATAGCAATATAATAGTAATATATATATTAGTAATATAATAGTATATTATTATAACACTGTATGTTAATTATACTTCATAAATAAATAAATAAATAAATAAATAAATAAAAATAAATAAGCAAGCAAGCTTGCTGATTGCCCCTTCTAGGAGTTCCCACAGCACCTTCCACTTCACCTAATGCACATAAACTTCCCTGGTGATAAGACTCACCTGGGGCATTTATTAAACACTCAGGCTCTCAAAAATCTCTAGAGATTCATCGTCAGTGAGTTTAGAATGGGACTTAGGAATTTATGTCTAATGTGATACTTATTTTCAGGGACAAAAATGCTATGTTATCATTTCTTTTCTCTCTCCCTATGTGCATGTGTTTGGGTTTCTGTCTGTCTGTGTCTATCTGTCTCTGAGGACAGAGGCTGTTCTTGTTTTATCACCCTTTTCCTAGCACATGGTACATTGTAGGCATTAATATGTATTTGTTGAATGAATGGAAATTGCCCCTGCTATCCAACCGTTGGCTGAGATAAGCATGTGATCCTATTGCCAACACAAGAGGAGGTTGTGAAGTCACCCACTGCAACATTAGTTGGACATCACTACAGCACAGATAGGGGTATGCCTAAAACGTACGGTAACTAATGGTCTTCTGAAATTGGAAGGCCAGTGTAGCAGAAATCCTTGGTTCTTTAAAAGACACATTTAAATCCATAAGAGAATTATAGGCTGGGAGCTTATTAGCGTTAATCTCTTCTTCCCTGGAGCTTTGCAGTAGCCTTCTAACTAGATGCATCTCCATTATCTTCATCGCTGCCAAGGTATTTGCTCAACAACAAACCACATCATGCAACATCCATATTTAAAATAAATGACTAAGTTTGGGGCGCTTGGGTGGCTCAGTCGGTTAAGCGTCTGACTTCGGCTCAGGTCACGATCTTGCAGTTTGTGAGTTCGAGCCCCGCATCAGGCTCTGTGTTGTCAGCTTGGAGCCTAGGGTCCACTTCAGATTCTGTGTCTTTCTCTCTGCTCCTTCCTTGCTCGTTCTCTGTCTCTTTCTGTCTGTCTCTCTCTCTCTTTCAAAAATATATAAACATTAAAAAAACAAAAAATAAATAAAATAAAATAAGTGACTAAGTAATTTATCCTTCAGTATGTCACTTACTCTCTCTGAACTCTCAACTGTTTAGCCATAAAATGGTTATTTAAAAACCACCTCACAGAATGGCTGGGAAGATTAAGAAAGTGTATGTAGCTGCAAGTGGTCAACAATGCTCAAATGGGAACATCTTCATCCGGGATCAATGCATCTTTGTCTCCACCACTATGGGCAACAGTGACTTCCTGATGATGTCTGAAATCTCCTCTGTTGTTGTACTGTCCCTCTGGCATCACTCTCCTTGATATTATTAAAGGAAGGTCAAGGTCAGATCTAATTTGAGTATGAAGGTAAGATACCAGGGTTCAGAATGAGGAGAGCAACCCACTTAGGGTAGGGGCATTTGGATCATGAGATGTGAGCTGTTTCAGAAAAAAATGCAAACTCATAACACACCTGTTGCTCATCTTCACCAGCTATGGCACACTGTTTGGGAAAGTGGCATAGTGCATAGTCAAGGGTTTTAGTTTTAAACAGAACTCACCATAGCTAGTTTAAGCAAAAATTGAATTTATTGAACTTCCAGAAGTGCAACAACCAGGCATGATGGCCAAGCTATGCTACAGGATTGCTCTCACAAAGATCCCACTCTTTCTGCCACTGAGGGATCATACTGCTTGTACCCTGGACACTGGACCGTAGATGCCAGCAACTCTTCCCCTGAAGCCACCAAAACCAGACGCCTTCTCTACCACCTTTACCAAAATGGGTTGTGTGTAGTACCTGAAAATTCACACTATTCATCAAATTGAAATCTTAATGCATGCATTTAATTAGCAGTACCTTCACCTTTGCTGAAAGGGAGAACGAAAAAGTAAAACCTTGCTCCAGACTTGGGGAAATGAGAAACAAAATATGGAAAATTCCAAAATATGTAAGGACTCTGGATGGACATAAACATGGTATAATGCTCCTTTATAGACAGCGTTAGAATTACAGACAGGTACAAAACCCAGCTTGGTTACTTATGAGCTATGTAAGCTGAAGAAAATGATCTTCTCTGAGCCTCATTTTTTCATCTGGAAAATGATAATGATACTATGTCACAATGCATTGTCTATTGTGCTCTGAGCCTACATAGGTATTCTCAGCTCACCTTCAAATAAGCCCTCTTATAAAATATAGTTCCTGTTTATTCACTGAAAGGACTCCAGAAATGAGCCCACCTTAGTGTCCAGGCTTCAGTTTCTAAATATCATTTCCCTCAAAAAGTATCCAAGCCCATGGAGAAAGAGGTCAGAGACAAGATATAAATGATCCTGGGATATATTTTGCTAGAAAATGAGGAGGCTTTCACATACTAGTGGGGACATGACAATAGGACAACTTGAAGAAATTTCCACTGACCAAATTTGATCCCTGGGGAGTCATAGAAAGAAGAATGAAAGTATATAACAACCTATGACTCTCCAGTGACTCACCAAAACAGAGAGATTGAGAGCTAGATATAGAAATAAAGAAGAGAGGGGCGCCTGGGTGGCTCAGATGGTTAAGCCTCCAACTTCAGCTCAGGTCATGATCTCACGGCTTGTGAGTTTGAGCCCCATGCCAGGCTCAGTGCTGACAGCTCAGAGCCTGGAGCCTGCTTCAGATTCTGTGTTTCTCTCTCTCTCTCTCTCTCTCTCTCTCTCTCTCTGTGTCTCCCCTTCTCACACTCTTTCTCTGTCTTTCAAAAATAAACATTAACATTTTTAAAAAAAGAAATACAGAAGAGAGAGAATTTTTTTCACTCTTTTGCCGTTTTTGGATATAGTTTTATATCAACTTATTACTCAAAATTAGTAACTAAAAGGAATTAAACCTTTGTCAGGCCTTTTTTTTTTTTTTTTTTTTTTTTCAGTATTAACAGTCATTCACCCACAGTTGATGAAGAAAAGCTCTTAGGTACTGAAGAATCTCAGCACACACATGTAGAAGGAATGATAAACTAGAAATATCACTATTTTGCAACTGCAGTGGGATAATGGATTCAAGTAAGGAATATCATTGGATGTTAAAACCATTAGGTGTCAGGTTGTTAAGAAACAGGATATGTGCTTAGTTCCAAGAAATACCCCACACATTCCTTGCTAGACCATGGGAAAATACAACGTTTCTAACACTGGGGAGAGCCTCAGGTCACCACCTGAACTCAGTCATCAAACATCGCATTATTCAGAGGGAAAGAGTCTCACAGGATGAGCTTTCTGATGATGCAGTAAGGACACAGCATCAAGTATAAAGCATTTTCACCAAAACAATTTTATGTGAATCTACTTAAGCCTTCACACCCAAATTTTTTTTTATAACAAATACAGTGGAAAAGAAACAAATTAAAAGACTCAAAGAGAAAATAATCAGGTATCTCCAGATTGTGGGGCATTTTACAAAAAGTCAAGAAAAGAAATGTTTGGGTAACATTCCAGACGAAAGAAATTATACGAATTAAACCCATAAAACCAAATGCATAAGCTACCTTGATTGCATCTTGATTTGGAAAACAAATTTATAAAAGACATTTTGGAGACACCTGGAAAAATAAGAAAGTGAGGCAGCTATTAAATATATTAAGAAATTATTTCTAATTATTGTTAATATGATATTGTAGATATGCAGAAAACTCTTTATACTTAGGAAATACGTACTGAAATATTTAGAGAGGAAGTGTTATAAGCATAAAAATTACTTTACATGGTATGCAAATATAAGAAGCAATTATGAAAAATGTTTACTTTAATTACTATTTTTTAAAAATTCTGGTATATATCACATAAGGCATTAGTTTCAGGTGTGCAATAGAGTGATTCTACAGTTCTACACATTACTCAATGCTCATCAAGATAAGTGTACTCTTGCTCTTAAGAATGGAGAACAAACAGAAGGTTACTGGAGGGGTTGTGGGAGGGGGGATGGGCTAAATGGATAAGGGGCACTAAGGAATCCACTCTTGAAATCATTGTTGACTATGTGCTAAGTTGGGTGTAAATTAAAAAAATAAAAAATAAAAAGATAAGTGTACTCTTCATCCCCTTCACCTATTTCACCCATCCCCCCTCCCACCTCCCCTCTGATAATCATCAACTTGTTCTCTGTCATTAAGAGTCTGTTTTCTGCTTTGTCTCTTTTTCCTTTTGTTTGTTTTCTTTCTGGGTGAAAGAATATAGTATTTGTCTTTCTTTCACTGACTTACGTCACTTAGCAGTATACTCTCTGGATTCATCATATTGTTGCAAGTGGCAAGGTTTCATTTTTTTATGGCTGAGTAATATTGCATTATATTCAGATACCACATCTTCCTTATCCATTCACCTGTCAGTGGACACTTGGGCTGCTTCCATAAGTTGACTACTGTAAATGATGCTGCGACAAATACGGGGGGTGCATACATCTTCTTGAATTCGTGTTTTTGTATTCTTGGGGTAAATTCCCAAAAGTGGAGTTACTGGATCACACGGTGATTCTATTTTTAATTTTTTGAGAACCTCCATACTGCTCTCCACAGGGGCGACACCAGTTTGCAGTCCCACCAATAGTACACAAGGGTTCCTCTTCCTCCACGTCCTTGCCAACACTTGTTTCTCATGGGTTTTTTTTGGTTGTTGTTGTTTTTTAAATTTTAGACATTCTGACAGGTGTGTGAGGTGATATCTCATTGCGGTTTGGATTTGCATTTCCCTGATGATGACTGATGTTGAGCATCTTTTTGTGTGTCTGTTGGTCATCTGTATGTCTTCTTTAGAGAAATGTCTGTTCATGTCTTTGGCCCACTTTTAATTGGACTATTTGTGGTGGGTTTTTTTTGGGGAGGGGTTGAGTTGTATAAGTTCTCTATATATTTTGGATACTAACCCTTTCATGGGTATGTCATTTGCAAATATCTTCTCCCATTCATCAGGTCGTCTTTCTGTCTTTTAGATTGTTTCCTTTTCTGTGCACAAGCTTTTAATTTTGATGTAGTCCCGATAGTTCATTTTTTCTTTTGTTTCCCTTGCCTCAGGAGACATATCTAGAAAAATGTTGCTATGGCCAATGTCAGAAGAATTACTGCCTGTGCTCTCTTCTAGAATTTTTATGGTTTCAGGTATGACATCTAAGACTTTAATCCATTTGAGATTATTTTTGTGTATGGTGTAAGAAAGTGGTCCAGTTTCATTCTTTTGCATTAGCTGTCCAATTTTCCGAGCACCATTTGTTGAAGAGACTGTCTTTTTCCCATTGCATATTCTTGCTTCCTCTGTTAAAGATTAATTGGCCACACAATTCTGGGTTTATTTCTGGCCTCTGTATTCTGGTCTATCGATCTATGTGTCTACTTCTGTGCCGGTAGCATACTGTTTTGATTTCTTCAGCTTTGTAGTGTACCTTGACATCTGGGATTGTGATTCCTCCAGTTTTGTTCTTCTTTGCCAGGATTCCTTTGGCTATTCAGGGTCTTTAGTGGTCCCATACAAAGTTTAGGACTATGTGCTCTAGTTCTGTGGAAAATGCTCTTGGTTATTTTGATAGGGTTTGCATTCAACCTGTAGACTGCTTTGGGTAGTACAGTATGGACATTTTAACAACATTTCTTCTTCTAATCCGTGAGCATGAGATCTCTTTCCATTTGTTTGTGTCATCCTCAATTTCTTTCACCGAGGCTTTATAGTCGTCAGAGTGTAGGTCTTTCGCCTCCTTGGTTACGTTTATTCCTAGGTATTTTACTATTTTGGGCACAATTGTAAATGGCATTGTTTTCTTAACTCCTCTTTCGGCCACTTCCTTATTAGTGTATAGAAATGCAATGGAGTTCTGTATATCGACTTTGTATCTAGTGATCTTACTGAATTCATTTATCAGTTCAAGTACATGTTTGGTAGAGCTGTTAGGGTTTTCTATATCTAGTATCATATCGTCTTCAAATAGTGATAGTTGAGCTCCTTCCTTGCCAATTGGGGTGCCCTTTATTTCTTTTTCTTGTCTGATTGCTGTGGCTAGGACTTCCAGTACCATGTTGAGTAAAAGTGGTGAGAGTGGACATCTTCGTCTTGTTCCTGATCTTAGGGGAAAAGCTCTCAGTTTTCCCCATTAAGTATGAGGCTCGCTGTGGGATTTTCAGGTAAGTTGAGGTAAGTTCCCTCTAAACTTACTTTGCTTAGGGTTTTTATCATGAACGGATGTGGTACTTTGTCAAGTGCATTTTCTGCATCTATTGAAATGATTGTGTGGTTTTTATCCTTCCTCTCGTTGATGCAATGTATCACGTTGATTGATTTGCAAATAATGAACCACGCTTGCATCCTGGGGATAAATCCCTTGTTGAGGATTTTTGCATCCGTGTTCATCAGAGATATTGGCCTGTAGTTCTCTTTTTGGTGGCGTCTTTATCTGGTTTTGGTATCAGGGTAATGCTGGCCTCATGGAATGAATTTGGGAGTTTTCCTTCTTCCGCAATTTTTTGTAACAGTTGGAGAAGAATAGGTGTTAACTTTTCTCTAAACGTTTGGTAGAATTCACCCAGATTTGGGGGGTTTTCAGCGGGGCTCACAGTGCCAGTAAGGTCCGAGCTGGTCCACTGCAGGTGGGGACCTGCAGGAGCCTGGGAAGCCTCCTGCTGAGGCCTGCCAACATTGAGGGGGCAGAGCCACAGAACTGCCTGAAGGCGGGGCGCTCTGTTAGCAAGCTAGATGGAGAGTGTTTTGCTGTGCTGGTTCCCACAGGTGTCCATATAGCTAGGCTGAGGGGTGGGGGAAGGAAATGGCACCTGCCAGCTCTTTTGTTTGGAGAGGTCTCCCAGAGATCCCTGCCTCTCCAACCCAGGGTCGGAGATTAGTAAATAAATCTCCTTCCCATATAGCCCACGTGATTTTTAAACTGCTGTTTGTGTGCTGTATCTTAGTGAAGCTGCCTGTTGTGCTGGCCCTTTAAGGGTGGGTATTAGGCATTCATTTTACAGATGAGAAAGTTCAGAGTAGGAGAAATTATGTGACTGGTATAAATTAAATAGCATACTGTGGTTGCAATCAATTATTGAGCATCGATTTAAAATTTCAAAGCCACATTTTATCACATCTCTGATAAAATGATAGCTAGGAAGGTATACACCAAGATCTTGACTCCATTTCTGATTTGGTAGCACCTTTTAATACATTGCAGGTTACCTCAGGTAGACAAACATCAGTTTGCTGCTGCTATGTACGTAAAATTGATTCTTGAGAGATCCTTTTGAATTTGTTCACTTTTGCCACTACGGAGTATAGTTATCACCTAAGTCCTTTTGGTGACAAAAGGAGCTGAATGAGAGGGCACAACAATGAAAATAATCTTCACTAGTGGAAGACAAAAGTGTAAGTAAGAGCTATGTCTTTTTTTCTTTTTTCTTTTTTGTCCTCCTCTGGTAGCAGAGCCAGAGAGCCCCTTAGGAGTACTGATTTAGGAATAGTTGTGCACACAGGAGTCAAGAGACTAGACATCAGGAACAAGGATCAGAGTAAGAGTAACCTTACCCCAAATCATTATCTCGCAAGGCACCATGCCATGCAGTCTCTCTGACAAAGCCAGGTTGGTATACAAAACTGAGCTTATCTTCTCTTGATAAATGCAGATCTGGCAGTCTCAAAATGTGAAATTATGTTATTTTCCTGGCATTTCTGGATTAAGAAATAATCTGTTTCATTTGAAAATAACTCCTCAGAACAGATTTAAGATCAGACCATGAATCAGTGGGGAAAACAAATAAGAGGAGCACCTGGGTGGCTCGGTTGGTTGAGAGACCGACTTCAGTTCAGGTCATGATCCCATGGTTCTTGAGTTCGAGCCCCACGTCTGGCTCTGTGCTGACACCTCAGAGCCTGGGGCCTGCTTCAGATTCTGTGTCTCCCTCTCTCTCTGCCCCTCCCCTGTTCACACTCTGTCTCTCTCTCTTTCAAAATTAAACCTAAAAAAATTAATAAAAATAATAAACTTTAAAAAATAATAAACTTAAAAATGTTTTTAAAAAAGAAATAAATTTAGAAGCTTAAAAACCTTGACCTCTTGTATCTGCAGTCTTGGGCACTGCCACATCTTCCTTCTCTACACATGTAGTCATTATGGTCTGGACTTTGTTTACTCAATAATTACATTCACTTGCTTTCCTAAGTGACAGCTGTATCTTATTATGCTATTTATCGCCATGTATACAAAGTTCATTTTTCAGTTAATGGATTTTTTCAGTCCTTAATATGAAATTGTGATTGTGTTTGTGTCACATGTTTCTTGAGCAATTCGATACCAACTCACGCCACGCATGGGGTGTCATGGGGTGACTGTGCAGTTGTATGAAAGTATTGGTCATGACAATTCCACATGGAAGTTCCAAAAGATGAAAGTCTGAAAGCCACAAGATGTCATCAGTATAAGTAGTTACAATTACCTGCAAGGGTAAAGATTAAATCTATTTTTGACCACCATATCTGTACTTTCTGGATTGCCTTTTCTGTAATTTGTGATCTGATTTCTTGACAAATTAGACACATAAACAAGAAATGATTCTACTGAAAAACAGTGGTAATGTATTTGCCCAAAACTGTCTGAGATTGTTTAAAATGTAAGATGTCTCTCTATGAGGGACACATGGTTGTGGTAGTGGGCTAGGATTCCCATGAAATGGTTAATCTACTAAGGAAGCTAAAACATTTGGTAAATACGGGGGTTTCAATGTTAAGAGTAAGGAGAGGTGGCAAGTCGCCAAGGAGAGATGGAACAGGTTCATAGAGATGTTTGTTGCACGCATCTTGATTTGTGGCAAACTCATTTGCCTCAGGAAATCTCTGACAGTGGGGGATGGAATGGAGTAGACTCTGTAGCCGCGTCCAGCACTGATCTAGACAAAGCCATAATCAAAATCCCGGCCATTTACGGTGCACCTAGCTGACACTCAAAACATCTTAAAGAAGGCAGAATATTAATTTCCCAAGCAAGGAAATAGAAAACTGCAATGTCTGAATGTTTTGATCTAAGCTCATGTTGGAGCAGTAATGGCATTAAAATAGAATGGGTTTAATAATAAATCTTGGCAATATAACTGTGATCTACAGAGTAGTAAATTTTTCAAGTTCATTTGCTCTACCTCTTTTTCAGCAGTATACAAGTGTACTATGTATGCATATACAATGATGCCATTATATTGTGGCAGTAGTGGAAGAAATGGCTATGGCATGATTAATTGTAGAACAGAATTCCTTGACAGGAGTGCTGTCAAATATCAAAACACTTGCCAGGATTTTAAATTGAACATTGAGGAATGTATATTGTTGTTGCTATAAGAGGAATCAACCCGCAATCTGAGTAAAAATTAACTCTTTATAGCGCTTTCCTCCTTATCTGCGCGGCATCAAAAAAAATGCCTACATGTAGACAGGCATTCAAGATTAATGACTGATAAAAAAAATAAAGGAGCAGAGTTTGTAAGGCCCTTTGAAGTTTGCAAAGAGCTTTCATGTACATCATTTGTTTAATCCTCGTAACAACACTATGAGATTGATTGGGCAGGCCTTTCAATTCAATTTTCAGTGAAGCCTACTCTGGGCCAGGTTTTATGCCAGACACTTAAGATAAAAAGATAGATGAAATCCCTGTAGCCACGAAATTTAACAAATAAACAAATAAGGAAATAAGTCTCAGAGATAGAGATGGCCTAGGAAGTTTTTACTTGAAACCCCCCAAATCTGTATCTTTGTGCTCAAAATCTTATGATTTTATTCTTTTATCACGTGCCTCTAAACATAATGGAGCCAAATTAGTCAAGAGAAACACATTTTTATTGAGAGCTGGTTTCCAAGGCACTCTAAATTTCATACAGTAAAACAAGCTTAACAGAAAATTCACTTCAAAGATTACTTGCCTGTTAAAGCAAAGGTTTTAGACCACTAATTTTATTTCTTTTAGGATCATTGCTGAATAAACTTGCATAAAAACAGAGTGAACTTTTCAGCTTTGACATGTAAAGACTTTGGAAGACATCACTCCTAGGCTTACAATAAGAAAAATTAAATAAACTGAAAAAATGAATGACTTTTCTTGAACCCATCAGAGATCTAAGTCACCCTGAAACTTGGAGAGGCAGGTGAATCCAGAAAGAGGGAATCATGATTTAATTACCTGGAGCTGAAGCCACAGAACCATAAACTAGTAGAAACACTTAATGGTGTGGACCAACCAGACTTAAAACTCCTGGAATCCCAGTATTAGGATTGGAGGGAGCCACACTTTCGCGGGTTTTACCTTTAGGAAACCCAACAGATTCTCTATGAAGATTAGAGAACAATCCCTTTGAGTTTGGGGCAAGGGGAAGGCAAATGTAACCACCTGGAAATATACCAAGGAGAAGTCACCGTATGTCATGTTGTTAATATTTAGCCTTGATATGGTGTGACGAGAGTGGCACTTCGCCCCTGTGCTTTTCCTCCACAAAACCCATAACCCCAGTCTAATCTTGAGAAAAACAAACACTAGACAGACCCCAATTGAGAGACATCTACAAAACACCTGACCAGTACTCCTCAAAACAAAGTCATCAAAACAAACAAAGCCTGAGAAACTGTCACAGTCGAAAGGAGCCTAAGGAATATGATGACTCACTGTAATGTGGCATCCTGGATGGGATGCTGGAACAGAAAAAATTACTAGGTAAATGCTAAGGAACCTGAATAAACTATAAACTATGGTTAATAGTGATGCATCAATATCGGTTTATTTTTTGGTTAATAAGTACTTTACTAACACTAGGAGAAATTAAGTGTGAGGTATATGGGACTTTTTGGGGTGGCTATATTTGCCACTTTTCTGATCATCTAAAACTGTTTTAAAACATGGAGGAATGATACAAACAAACAGAATGAACTGAGTTTTGAAATACCTTCTTAAGCTCCTTAAGAAATAGCTATGTCAGGAAGTAGAGTTGGCTATGACCATAGTACAGTCTAGAAAAGCCTCCTGATTTCTGTTTTGGGTAAGACACATGGGGAGTTGTGAGGGAGAAAGTGGAACCCACTTAGTCAACTGGATTGATGAATTGCTCCTTCGTCTCCTGGAGTGACAGATTTTGAAGTAGAAAATGACTATTGGTAATAAAATTTCTCACAAGGGAAACCAACTTCTCTCAACTTATAGAATATGAACACCCTAAGGAAGTTCAAAGGCACTCAAGTTCAGTTCTCTCCCTTAACAGATGAATATATTGAGAAGCAGGAGGGGAAATCCGTGTTGCATCCAGGATTCGAATTCAGTTTCCTTTGCCACTGATGCATTAATATGAAAAATTTCAAACATAATGTTAGACTAATGGTGAAATGAACACTCTATCCCCATCAATATTTAAAGATTACATTTTGTTGAAGGTGGCAGAATAGAAGGAAGAAATGGCAGAGTAGGAGATCCTAAACTCACCTCATGCCATGGATACAACAGAAAACACCCATATCAGTGTAAAAAAAAACCCACAAAATGACCCAAAGTCTGGCAGGACAGGATCTCAACAGCTAAATGTAGAGAAGCCACCTTCAAGAGGGTAGGAAGGGCAATGACACAATCGGGAGCCAAATAGATCTATGGGACTGAACACCAGTCCACAGGAGGGAGGGAGGCTACAGACATGGACAGGGGAGAGAAACAGACACCAACACCAGGCACCCTAGGCAGTGGGACTAACACTGGGAAGATTAATCACCATAACAACTGGATTTGAAAAACACAGGGCCAACCTTCAGGAGTTCTTACCATCACTGGGGCTTAACACCTGAAACTTTAAAAATGTGCAGACTCAGCTATGGGAGAGCTGGAGGGTGAAAGGAAACCAAGTACCAACCCATAAAGAATCAGCATAACAGGCAGCTTCACTAAGATACAGCACACAAACAGCAGTTTAAAAATCACGTGGGCTATATGGGAAGGAGATTTATTTACTAATCTCCGACCCTGGGTTGGAGAGGCAGGGATCTCTGGGAGACCTCTCCAAACAAAAGAGCTGGCAGGTGCCATTTCCTTCCCCCACCCCTCAGCCTAGCTATATGGACACCTGTGGGAACCAGCACAGCAAAACACTCTCCATCTAGCTTGCTAACAGAGCGCCCCGCCTTCAGGCAGTTCTGTGGCTCTGCCCCCTCAATGTTGGCAGGCCTCAGCAGGAGGCTTCCCAGGCTCCTGCAGGTCCCCACCTGCAGTGGACCAGCTCGGACCTTACTGGCACTGTGAGCCCCGCTGAAAACCCCCCAAATCTGGGTGAATTCTACCAAACGTTTAGAGAAAAGTTAACACCTATTCTTCTCCAACTGTTACAAAAAATTGCGGAAGAAGGAAAACTCCCAAATTCATTCCATGAGGCCAGCATTACCCTGATACCAAAACCAGATAAAGACGCCACCAAAAAGAGAACTACAGGCCAATATCTCTGATGAACACGGATGCAAAAATCCTCAACAAGGGATTTATCCCCAGGATGCAAGCGTGGTTCATTATTTGCAAATCAATCAACGTGATACATTGCATCAACGAGAGGAAGGATAAAAACCACACAATCATTTCAATAGATGCAGAAAATGCACTTGACAAAGTACCACATCCGTTCATGATAAAAACCCTAAGCAAAGTAAGTTTAGAGGGAACTTACCTCAACTTACCTGAAAATCCCACAGCGAGCCTCATACTTAATGGGGAAAACTGAGAGCTTTTCCCCTAAGATCAGGAACAAGACGAAGATGTCCACTCTCACCACTTTTACTCAACATGGTACTGGAAGTCCTAGCCACAGCAATCAGACAAGAAAAAGAAATAAAGGGCACCCCAATTGGCAAGGAAGGAGCTCAACTATCACTATTTGAAGACGATATGATACTAGATATAGAAAACCCTAACAGCTCTACCAAACATGTACTTGAACTGATAAATGAATTCAGTAAGATCACTAGATACAAAGTCGATATACAGAACTCCATTGCATTTCTATACACTAATAAGGAAGTGGCCGAAAGAGGAGTTAAGAAAACAATGCCATTTACAATTGTGCCCAAAATAGTAAAATACCTAGGAATAAACGTAACCAAGGAGGCGAAAGACCTACACTCTGACGACTATAAAGCCTCGGTGAAAGAAATTGAGGATGACACAAACAAATGGAAAGAGATCTCATGCTCACGGATTAGAAGAAGAAATGTTGTTAAAATGTCCATACTGTACTACCCAAAGCAGTCTACAGGTTGAATGCAAACCCTATCAAAATAACCAAGAGCATTTTCCACAGAACTAGAGCACATAGTCCTAAACTTTGTATGGGACCACTAAAGACCCTGAATAGCCAAAGGAATCCTGGCAAAGAAGAACAAAACTGGAGGAATCACAATCCCAGATGTCAAGGTACACTACAAAGCTGAAGAAATCAAAACAGTATGCTACCGGCACAGAAGTAGACACATAGATCGATAGACCAGAATACAGAGGCCAGAAATAAACCCAGAATTGTGTGGCCAATTAATCTTTAACAGAGGAAGCAAGAATATGCAATGGGAAAAAGACAGTCTCTTCAACAAATGGTGCTCGGAAAATTGGACAGCTAATGCAAAAGAATGAAACTGGACCACTTTCTTACACCATACACAAAAATAATCTCAAATGGATTAAAGTCTTAGATGTCATACCTGAAACCATAAAAATTCTAGAAGAGAGCACAGGCAGTAATTCTTCTGACATTGGCCATAGCAACATTTTTCTAGATATGTCTCCTGAGGCAAGGGAAACAAAAGAAAAAATGAACTATCGGGACTACATCAAAATTAAAAGCTTGTGCACAGAAAAGGAAACAATCTAAAAGACAGAAAGACGACCTGATGAATGGGAGAAGATATTTGCAAATGACATACCCATGAAAGGGTTAGTATCCAAAATATATAGAGAACTTATACAACTCAACCCCTCCCCAAAAAAAACCCACCACAAATAGTCCAATTAAAAGTGGGCCAAAGACATGAACAGACATTTCTCTAAAGAAGACATACAGATGACCAACAGACACACAAAAAGATGCTCAACATCAGTCATCATCAGGGAAATGCAAATCCAAACCGCAATGAGATATCACCTCACACACCTGTCAGAATGTCTAAAATTTAAAAAACAACAACAACCAAAAAAAACCCATGAGAAACAAGTGTTGGCGAGGACGTGGAGGAAGAGGAACCCTTGTGTACTATTGGTGGGACTGCAAACTGGTGTCGCCCCTGTGGAGAGCAGTATGGAGGTTCTCAAAAAATTAAAAATAGAATCACCGTGTGATCCAGTAACTCCACTTTTGGGAATTTACCCCAAGAATACAAAAACACGAATTCAAGAAGATGTATGCACCCCCCGTATTTGTCGCAGCATCATTTACAGTAGTCAACTTATGGAAGCAGCCCAAGTGTCCACTGACAGGTGAATGGATAAGGAAGATGTGGTATCTGAATATAATGCAATATTACTCAGCCATAAAAAAATGAAACCTTGCCACTTGCAACAATATGATGAATCCAGAGAGTATACTGCTAAGTGACGTAAGTCAGTGAAAGAAAGACAAATACTATATTCTTTCACCCAGAAAGAAAACAAACAAAAGGAAAAAGAGACAAAGCAGAAAACAGACTCTTAATGACAGAGAACAAGTTGATGATTATCAGAGGGGAGGTGGGAGGGGGGATGGGTGAAATAGGTGAAGGGGATGAAGAGTACACTCATCCTGATGAGCTTTGAGTAATGTGTAGAATTGTTGAATCACTCTTACTGCACACCTGAAGCTAACATTACACTGTATGTTAAGTATACTGGAATAAAAAAAAAAAAGACATAAATCCATTTTGTGTTCCTCCTCCACATTTTCAAAGAACACCAGACAAAAAGAGTACTGATTGTAGTGAGACCTCAGCTCCCCCACACAAACCTCCAGCTTTGAAAGCGCCAAATGGTAGATTTTGCCTACTGCGGTTGTTTTGCTAAAATGGTTCTCTCTTTGACTATCCCAGAGAATTCTATGAGTGATCTGATAATCCTTAATTGATCCCTTCTGCTTAAACCAGCTATAATGGATTCTGTTATTGCAAGTAAGAATCTTGCAGATATAAGTAAGTAGAGTAGAATATCCCGTGAATTTATAAAAAGCTTTCTCTTCTTCTACTCTATAATGCCAAAAAGCATATTAATCCTTGAGACCAAATATTACTAGATAATTCCTTCAATTGGATGGAATAGAGATGACTCATGAAATCATTAAATAATTTTTTCATAAAGCCACTTGTGAACTGATGGTGAACTTTAACCATCTATGGAGTAAGTAGCAAGTTTACGAAAATGAAAGGGAGTGGGGAGGAAAATATGTTAAAAAAAAATCCTGTATGTGGCCCTCATCAAAATCATAGATAGTGGAGGGAGAAAGGTAAATTAAAGGTAAATTTCTATGTACAAAATAATTCAGCTATTGAGTTTTCCTTGTTAAATTTATAAAGAAAAGGTAAGATTACAACTATACTTGTGTGGAACTCTATGACAAGGGACAAACACATGAAAAGAAAGTGGAAATTTCACACAATCTAATGTACCTCAGCCTTCACATTAGTATACTTGAGTATACACATTAGTATATTTGAGTATACTTTCACATTAGTATATTTGAGATGAGTCCAAATAAGAAAGACTGAGAGATCTTGTACCTCTTTCTACATTGTATTTTCCAGGGAGAGGAACTTAAGGTATGGAGAAAAGAACATTTTCCCTGACAATTATTAGTGAAACACAGGCCCATATTCTGCCAAATCATTAAACCTCTGAAGGAATTAACATATCTAAATTACCTATTTTTTGCTCCATTAAGACTTGTAGTTCTTTCTGAGCTGTCCTTTTTCAAGCAATAATCCTTTTTGAAAAACCTCTGGAAATGAAATCTCTATAGCTGAAAAGTCATAAAGTCATTTCCTCAGGTGTATAGCTCAACTTCTGTAAGCTAAAAGATCAACATTAGAACCAACAATTCTCAGGTGCTTCTCCCTGACAAAAACTGCCCCAATCACTATTCTGCTACCTAGGAATACTGAAGTATTAATCAATGCCCTATCTACTACAAATAGATTCAGAGATTCCTTCTTCCAATAGACTTTTCTTACTACGACATTGTTATTTCTCTGTTAGTAAATGTCTTGAGTTATAAAGCTCTTTCTACTCTTTAAAGTATTTTCTATTCCTTGGCGCACTTGATTTTCACATTCATGCTGGGACATTCAATAAGTATGTTACTTCCCCTTTTTAATAGACGAGCAACTTGGGATGGCTTGCCCACTTTTACAGAGCACACTGTTGATTGTACCAAGTCTAAATGCAGTTCTAGCTGTTGGTCCGTTGTCTTTCTACCACACCACATTGAATGGTCAAAAAAAAAAGTGATCGCAGTACCGAGGCCGGTATAAACATTGTATAGATCTTCCTGATAGCTCTAATCTGTGGGGCAGAAAAAATGTTACCCCCTAGTGCTTTGACCAATGACCAAACTTTTGTTTCTATGAGTTTAAAAGGCTTAGGATTCTTAGCATACTGAAATAGCCAACTTGATATTTCAATTGACTAGTTATTCCTCTCTAAAAAATCTAGTCATTAGTAAAAAGCAGGTTGGAGACCTGAAAGAGTTAATATTGCTTCCAAAGGTGAATTTATAACCTAGAAGTAATTTAGGCAGCAAGAGAAAATGTCTCACTTCAAAGATGGGAATGCTGAGCCATGCATACAAATGTGACTGCTAACTCGTGTGTGACTCAGAATCAGCAACCATAGATTCCAGGGGCTAAAAAGAATCTCAAGAAGCTATTTGGTCTCCCTGACTTCCAATTTCACATACTTGAGGTCTTCTCTTCAGTTTAAAAATGAAGCACCTAAAGCCCAGAGTATAAGAGACCTGATAGCAGAAAGCTCGATGTCAGAGAAAGACACCTAGAAATAGGTCTCCAGTTGCCCAATTGTAATGAATTTCTTTGCTATGCACTCTGTCTCTTGGCCAGCCTAATTTGTTTCAAGAATGAGGGTATGAACAACACATCAAATGAATTAAATGGTCAAATAAGAAAAGGCTTCAAGGATCCATTATATTTAGCCATGAGGAGTTTCTTAGTGACCTTAGTAAACTCAGTTTTAGTGACATGGTGAGGTACAGAAGCTAGAATATACAATTAAAGACAGCTAGCTCTTTAAAGACTTTGGCTCTGAAGATAAAGGAAGAGAGAGGTCAGCAGTTGGAGGAGGATGTGGGGTCCAGGGAGGTTTATAGAAAGGTTTTTGTTAAGGGGATGAAAGACAGACAATTTCCCTTAATATTGAAGAGTATACAATATTTTTAAGTGATACTGGGAAGAATCCAGTAAAAAGAAAAATTTAAAGATAAAAAAACACAAGTGAAAAATAGGACAAATTAAGAGTTCCTGAGGGGCGTCTGGGTGGCTCAGTCAGTTAAGCATCTGACTCTTGATCTCAGCTCTGGTGTTGATCTCAGGGTCATGAGTTCAAGCCCCATGCTGGGCTCCACACTGGACATGAAGCCTACTTAAGAAAAAAAAGAAGTTCCTGAGAAAGTGGTCATGTGTAAGGTCCAGAAAACACAAAGAAATACAAAAGAAAGGATGCTTCTTGCATTGTAATAGAAGGGAAGACAAGGGATGCAAAAACCTCACAGGTGTTGCTGTAAACATGGAAGATAGAAAATTCAACAACTCAGTATCTAAAGGCTTCTACTTTCTCTATGATCCAGGAGGCAAAGTCACAGGGTGACAGTAGGGAAGCACATGCTGGGGAGTGGTCAAAGGTTTGAGGGCAGTAGAAAAGCTTTCAGGTGATTGCTAAAGAGAGTAGTGAGAAGTGTTGCCAGGCACTAAACTGGGCTCCCAGTTTAGGTGAGAGGTGATGAATACACAGTCAGACCTATGCCCTCAGTTGCCTGTGCATATGTGTGAAGAGAATGTATGGTGGAGTTCTCAAATTGCTTTCTTTTTAAAGGTGAGTGTGAAGGAAGGACAAAGTATGGGAAATTATAGTACATAAAAAAGAGTGTTTGAAATGGAACATGGATTCTGAGCAGTAAAGAGGGAAGTGAAGACAAGAGGAGTTTGATAGATTAAGAGTCCAGTTATCAATGTTTGGAAGTCCTGATGAGATAAAAGAATCTTCCAGAGGGGGCACTTTACCAAACAAGTTGGAAATTTAGGAAGTTGTTGTCAGAAAGGAAAGTGTTCAAATCAGTAATCTCAGAGGTGGAGCAGTAGTGGTGACAAGTTTCAAAGTATGACTTAGAAAAAGGTGGCTGGAGTGGAGTGGAGGAGACAAGCATTGGAGATGAGGAGTTCAAGGTATTAGGAAGCAAAGCAGTTGAGCGGGTTGCCTATATGAAGGGAATCTCTGAGGAGAGGCAGACTGATTCCTGGGTATTCAATGGATAAGGATATGGAAGGATACATAAATGAAGAGTTTGGTAAAGAGTGTTATGGTCCAATGATCTGATTCTCATGGGAACAGGTGTTTGTTTGTGGTACATCCATACAATGGAATACTCTCAGCAGTGAAAATGAAAGAAACGCCTATGGAATCACACAACAACCTGGATAAATCACAAAATAATTATACTGAGTGAAAGATTCCAGACTCAAAATAAATAAATAAATTAATCAATTAATTAATAACAAAAGAGTACAAAGAGTATAACTCCTTTTATATGAAAGCAAGTCATTGTTTCGCTGGGATGAGGGTAAAAGGTTAGGAGGTGAATGGAGAAATTACAAAGCATCCACATAGAAACTTCTGAGAGTGATGGATTCATCATTTTTATGTTGTTGATGGTTTCACAGGTGTATATTATATCAAAATTCATCAAATTGTACATTTAAGTGTATGGAGGTTATTTTACATCAATTATGTCTCAAAAATGTATTTTAAAATACCCAGCCACTGCTACTTTTCTCTCTTCAGTAGCATCAGTATATCGAAGGGGGGAAGATGAAGGGTCCCTGTTCAAGATGTCCTCTGTCCAAGTGTTATAATTTCTAAAAACCCACCATTGATTTTTTCATTCCCTTTGAGATCATTACTGTCATTCAAAACAGGACTGCTGTTTGCATCTTTTAGCCTCAAATTGAAACCCAACTTGAATTAAGTTAAATTACAAGAGGGATTTTACCTGGAAATAACCTCAGTAGCACACCCATGCATTCGATTGCAGATACTTACTGACTCATTCTCCCCTAACTCTCCCATTGCTTGCTCTCTCTCACTTTCTTCTTTAAATTTCTGGAATGTTCTTATTTGGCTTAATTTTCTCAAACTGGCTGTCCCCAAGAGGCAGAACAATGGTCCCAGTCAGCTCTAGCTTACCTTCTTAAGGTTTCATAGCCAAAGAAAAAAGGGAGTTTTTCCATAACTCCAGATCAAAAAAATACCCTCAAACCCAGCTTGGATTCCAGGCCAGTTCTAATGAGTGAGCAGGTTCACTGTGATTGGCAGAGTAGTACCTGAAAATTCTACACTGTATACCCAAGAAGGTAGAAGTAAGGGGAGAGTGAGTCCAAGTGAAGAGCCATATACAATGAATTTTCTACTTCATGATATTGTCTTGTACCGGCCTGAATCTCAAACTCTTGTAAGATATAAAAACTGTTGTGATTTATTTTGTTTTGTTTTGTTTTGTTTTTACTGGCTGTGGGACCAGACATGGATTCCTTTTCCAGAACAGCCTTATGAAGTAGGTAACACTGCCAATAGAGCACTTGAAATCACCTCCCTGCCCATCTAGAACTCTTTTCTCATTCTCTTTTCCTCACCCAAAAAGCCAGAAAACTAAGGTAATGCTCAATTTTCCCATCTTACTACAAAATAGTGGTTGCAATGTTTCATCTCCCAAATAGATTTCTCATACTCTCTTCATCCAATGAAGCCAAGGATATCTGCATACAAAATGACTCAGAAAGGAAGTGACCCTTGGCAGAGGCTGCCTGTTTTTGTTTTTGTTTTTTGTTTTTTTGGTTTTTTTTTTTTTTTTTGGTATTTTTTGTCAGGTTCCCTCCCCCACCAAGGGGTAGTTCAATCTACCCCTGTGGGTGAAAACTAGTCAACAAATAGTTGAATGTACCCAGGCTGCATTGCCCAATACCAGTGAAAATGATGCAAGCTCATATTCTGTTACTAACAACTATTGAGTTACGAATGGGGAACTATTTAGGACCATGCAAAAGTATAAAGACTTTTCATTTTACAAATGTCAAAACGGTTACATTTTAGGTTCTATTTGGTTTGGACAAAAGTCAAGTTGAAAGTTGCCACTTTTTAAAAAGTTTTATTGTATTCCCCATTACTATCAGATGCACAAAAACTCCAACTATAATCTTTCTGTGTTTTATTGTAAAATCTGCTTATTTATCTCCAAAAACAGTCATGAAAATGAAAGCCATTCCTGTTCTTGTCCAACCCCTCACTTCCCAAAAAACATTCTTTGTAAATTATTTTTCGGTATTTTGAATTCACTTCAAAGAGTTTGTCTAATATTTAAAAGGTTTTTTCCAAAGTCTTAGACATTACCACATGCACAGTTTTGATCTTCCCATAAGCATTACCACTGCAGGCCAATTGGGAATTCTATTGGAAGAATTCAAGTTTCTCTTGTTCTGGGCTGTATCTACTGACATTTCTCAAAAACATCACACACACACACATACACACACACACACAGACACCTGGTATAGCTGTATAGTTTCTAAACTATACAGCATTGAAAAATGCTTTGCACGATTTGGTTTTAAAATGTGTAAGGTTGTCTTACCCAAAGCAGTGAATGGATATAGTTCACAAGTGTGACAGAAGGATTTCCAGGACAGTATACACCTTTTCCAAATTCATAGACAATGGCTAGTATAAGCCTGAATTATTTATTTGCTTTTTCTGTGGTCATCATTGTCGTTATTATAAGAAGTTATAGTTCTCAAATTTTTAGCTATTTTAATTTTTACCGAAGTCATATGTCAGGTAGCACTAAAAGACTGACAAGGAAGACAATGTTCCCTTGCAGTCCCCACACTTCCTAACTTCCCAGCTTATTTACCAGTGACAGCTACTTTTTATTCTCTTGGCTGCTCCATCAGAAAGTTACCTTCTTATTTCCAAATAATTGCATATTCCTCAATTTGTTGATTTTAGACATTAATTTCCTCCTATTATAAATAGGATTTAACTCTCTTATTTCCTAAATAAAATGATAGAGCTATTTTCAGTTTACATTTTATGACTATGCAAATATTATTTCTTAATTTTTTTCCCCAAAGCACCATAATATCTTCCAACCACTTACCTTGTTTTTGCTTTGTTTTCTTTTGTTTTTCCAAGTGACCTTTTTTATCAGATGGTCCTTTTCCTGGTGGCCTCCTCCTAGCATCCTCTGTCCTCTGGACCAATTGCTCAGTAAGCCTGTTGTTCAGCTGGTATCCTGAGACATCTCTTTCCTGTGCTTTGGGTTTGATACATTGCTTTCTGGATCCCATGTCTACCTCTTGCCTAGTTTAGTACTTCTTTTCATTGGAACCTATCCAGCTTCTCAAGAGAAGAGTATGGGATGTAAACTTTCTGACTCCCAACATGTTAATAAATGTCCTTTTCAGCCCTCACACTTGATTAATAATTTGGCTGCCTATTATATTCCAAGTTGAAAATCATGTTCTCTCAGATTTTTGAAGTCATTTCTCCATTATTGGCTAACATCCAGTGGTGGTGTTGAAGAGTCTAATATGAATTTATTCCACAAAGATGTATTGACTGCCTGCAATGTAACAGGCACTGCTCAAAACATAGCAATATAAAAAGTAGCATATCTCCCACCTTCATGGAGTTTGCATTTTCAATGTTGAAAACAGACAGAAAAGAAAAAAAAAAACAAGTAATAAATAAATGAGATAATTACAGATTACAAAAAGTCCGTGAAGAAAATAAAACAATGTAAAGGAGTGGGTTTGAAGGTGCTGCTTTAGGACAGTGGTCAGGGCAGATTGTGCTAGGGATGTGTCATTGATGCCCAAACCTGGACAATGCCCAAAGGATCCGGGGCGGGGGGGATCTGGAGGGAAAAGCAGCACAAGGTGTGGGGGGTCAGTGGTGGAATTCTTTTGGCTTGTCTGAAGCAGCCGTGTGACTGGAGCCTAGTGGAGCAGCGATGAGAGGGGAGTTGATTTTTATAGAACATGGATGCTTTTCTTCATTAAAACAGAAAGCCGCCGGGAGGTTTTAAACGAGGTAATGAAACAATCTGACATAAGTTTTCGAAAGATCACGCTGTGTGGAAAACTGACTGTAAGAGTAGAAGCAATAGGGCGAGTTTTGAGGGTAGTTGTTGTTCTAGTCTCCATGACAGGTGACGGTGGCCTGGGCGGTGGTGGTAGCTGGGCAGGTATGAGCAGTGAGCGGATCTGGCATATATTTGAGAAGCAAATCCAACAAGAACTCCTAAAATTAGCCTGCAGTATATGAGGCAAAAAGAAGGATTTCGAAGGGTGGCCTTCAATGGTAAGTATGATCTTTTATTTCTTTAAAAAACATATCCAAAGAGAGTCTGGGTTGCATGTGTTCATAGTATTCTCTGCAGTTCTCTGACATATTTCACTTTTTCCCTTTTTAATCATGATATTAAAGACCTAGGTAGAGCTCCATGTTTGTGGATAAGGCCTACAGACTAGTAACTTCCCAGTTGGGTGACTGCACAGGCAGGTCTGCAGGCTTCAGCTGATCCTCTGCCCAGGCTGGCATCCCCTCGTGAGCCCCAAGTCTGTCCCTTTCAGGATGTCTTGAGTAGGGACAGATACAGGTTTTGTGGAACCTGAAGTTTTACAATATGGGACTGTCATAAATGAGAATGATACCAAACCATGAATCCAAATTTAGTACACAAGTGACTATTTATAATGAGAAAGAAAGGTTACAACAAATAGCACATTCTAAAAAGCTGCCAAATTCCACAAATGTCACAAAATCCAGGAAAATAACAGTTTTTATTAATTCACTGTATGATACTTTTTATTCAATTTTTTTTTCTATAGGGTCTTGGCCTATTTATATAACAATAGTTTACTGTCATTGCTGTACAGAAACTAGGAAAATAATTCCTCCTGCTTTATTGATTTAAAACAAATGTTGGTAATTTGGAGGTGTTTCTTTGAGTTTCACAATTCATTGGTAATGTCATATAAATTAAGATTGTTGCCCAGTTTGGAGAACCATGTATTATATTTCTTCCATTACAAGCTGAGAGATTTCAGGGCATTTCAAGATGCCTTGTGTGATGACTAACCTTAAAAAATCTTTAAACTGATGACATTCATTAACCAGCTTGTCATCATGTCTTCATCGTGGTAGTATATTGTGAGTTTCATGTTATCCTTACAATGTCAATGTTTCATGTAAAACAGCCAGGGAACAAATTTTTTGTCAATGTGTTCACATGATTCTCATGTTTTCATTAATTGGGTTATCAATTATCCAAAAACTATTATTTCTATTTAAAAATTTTCTCTCTTAATGAATCGTTGCCTTAGTCTAAACTGAAAATTGCTTCTTTGGAGTTGTTTCTTCATCTCAGAATAATTTCTACCAATTTCACTGTGATCACTCTAGTTTCATATTCTTTTAAATGTTTATCTAAAGAACACTTATATTACATATTTTGTTTTATTCTTTAATATATGCCAGTTTTGGAGTATCTGGGTAGCTCAGTCGGTTAAGCATCCAACTCTCAATCTCAGCTCATGTTCTGATCTCAGGGTCATGAGTTCAAGCACTGTACTGGGCTCCACACTGAAGCCCAATATATATAAGAGTTTTTTAATATTTATTTATTTTTGAAAGAAAGAGAGACAGAGCATGAGCAGGGGAGGGGCAGAGAGAGAGGGGGACACAGAATCTGAAGCAGGCTCGAGACTCTGAGCTGTCAGCACAGCACCCGACGCGGGGCTCGAACTCACAAAATGTGAGATCATGACCTGAGCCAAAGTCAAATGCTTAACTGACTGAGCCACCCAGGCAGTCCAAGAGTTTTGACACTAGAACCACCTTACTCTTTTAGGACATTTGCCTTGAAGATAATCTGGTTCATTAGGATACCTAAATCATATGTTTTCACACATACACATTTGTATGTATGTGTTTGTGTTCCTACACAGAGAAATTCTGGCTTATTCTATTTTGTGCAATTCCCAATAAAAAAATATTGTATGGTGCAATAATTGTACACACTACATATCAAGTATGTTTCTGACGAGAGAATTTCCATGTTAACTAGATATTGATGGGAATGAAACCCTTTGCTTACTATTCATAAATCTAATGATTGGTAGAATTTTTCATGGACTAGCTTGTTTGTTTTCCATTATCTACTTTTTCCCTGAGCTGGGCACCACCATAGGACACATTCATGCCATTGTTTGACTTTTATCTCTGCACCTTTGGGCCATAGTGCAGACTTAGTTTATAGAATGAGGGATAGTTGATACAACAGTTAACCCCTTCTGCATTGGGATGGCTAACAACATTATACACAGAAGTGCCTGCAAACCACATAAACGTATCCCAGTAAATCCACAGTAAATGCATCTCCAGTTCAACTTTCCCATAGACATATTATAAAATGCACATAGCCACTCCAAAGATATCTGAAAGGAGAGGGAATATGATGGAAAGGAACTTGAATTGGAAAGAGATAGCAGTCTTAAATAATTATAGTTAAAATATTTGCTTTTGCAACGTTTAAAAACCGTCTATGGCCATATGAATATATTGTCAGTCCTGTCCCGGGCTCTCTCTCTCTTAAAGGGGTCCGATGAGGGACTTTGAAGTTAAAGCTTTATTACCTTCCCAGCAAATTTGCCTTTGCTCTATAGAATAAAGCTCTGGCCTCTTCCTGTGTGGAGAGGGTAGGAGTGTGTAGGAGGTGAGCATCAGTCTGGTGCTCTGTGTGGAAGGGCTGGTGTTGGGGGTGACAGTTTTCTTATATAGTCTTTAACTCAGCTCCCATTTGCTTCATCTAGGGCTTCACCTCTGCCTCCAAATGCTGAGCTTCCCACTGGTTCTGCTGTGCTAATCCGTTCTCTTCGGCCAGCCTTTCTCTCTGTAAGCACTATAAATCATGGCCACTTCGCCTGCTCAGTTACCACACAGCTCCATCTGCTCTTTGTTTTAAATCTCACAGGCACCCTGGATGCCTCAGCAGATGATATGTTGTTCTAATAGGACTTTTGATTCCAGTATGACCAAGCAGAATTGTTTATAGCTTAATATTTGGAGTCAGCATTTTTGTTCCATTATGAATAGACATAATGAATTAGGTGAGTGTATGTGAACTAGAGGAAAGAGAGTGATGGAATGTAGTATCCCAAATACTAAGCCCATTCCCATTGCAAAGTAAATTAAAACACAAAAACCTTCTAGGGGCGCCTAGCTAGCTCAGTAGGTTAACCATCTGACTTTAGTTCAGGTCATGACCTTGTAGTTCGTGAGTTAGAGCCTCACGTCGGGCTCTGTGCTGACAGCTCAGGGCCTGGAGCCTGCTTCGGATTCTGTGTCTCCCTCTCCCTGCCCCTCCTCTACTCACTTTCTGTCTCTCTGTCTCTCAAAAATAAACATTAAAAAACACAAAAAACATATATTTTCTAATGTTATGCCTTCCTTTCTCTTGTTCTTATGGATTCATGCTTTTCTTATTTTTTTATCATTTTACACAGGCATGGAAAGGAAAGGAAATTACCTTTACCTGGGCCCTAAAAATCTTTCTCCTTGAGTCCGAGTAGCTTTCTAAGTTTCCAAAGCCATGTTTTCTTCTTCATTCTGGTCACAGAAGAATTTGTGCTAAATGGTGTTTTGACTCAGTCTTTCCCAATAGAAATTTCTGCTTGAAAATCTAAGAAGTCCATAGACTGGTTCTTCACTCTTTTAAGAGTCTCTCATTCAGTAATCAGATATACCCTCCATGGCCAGATCTATGTTATTTCCCTACTCATTTCCCATGGTGGTTTGTCCTCTTACTGTATCTGCTTTACAACAAATTGCCTACAGCTCATACAGGCTGATCTTTACCTTAAAATAGAAACAGACACCTCTAAATCTCAGCTTTGGGAGCCTGACCCTTGCAGAAAACCAGAAGATCAATGTCTACTAAGCAATTAGTCATTAGTTAGATTTTTAGCCTTTGGAAGGCACAACACTGAGAAGAAAGGGGAAGGTCATTCTGAAGCTCAGAAGCTATTCTGGATGGTATCTGAAAAGTTCATAGATTTTTCACTGAAAATTGAAAAGAAACGACATTAATTTTTTGTGCTTACTGTACCACTGGTTTTATTTCTTGGCCTCTATGAAATGTGTCAACCCCTAAACAGGCTTATAAAAATCTGTGAGGGCTCACCCAACTGTTTACTTGTTTAGAATTTGTGTTCAAGTTTTACTGGTGTACAAAGTTAACCTAAGAGTACAAAGTTCTATCTCATCAGCCCAAGTATCATCACCCTGGATCAAATGCATGTGTAAAACATAGTGTTCACCCTAATGTGTACATTTGGTTTTTCAGAAGCTAAAAAAAAAAAAAAACAACAAAAACAAAAAACAAAAAAACCTCAACAACTAAAAATAAGAATTCCAACTCTCTATGAATTTCTCCTTGTTCAGAAATAACAGTATAACATTTATTTTGGTGTAAAATTTGGGTGTGGCCTTACCATCTCTGATGAACTTTAACACCAATTTTTTGTAGAATTGTTATTTGAATAAAAGTGATACAAATAATGGTCATAATAATAAAACCACCTTGATTGAATCGTTCAAAAAAAGTTTTTAAAAACTTATTTTGTGCCAGACATTGGGTTGTATTTTTCAGATCAGAGACTTCATGTCTTTTGTCCACCATTGAATTTCCAGCATGGTGAACAGTACCAAGCCCAGACAAGGCTCTCAATACATACGTGGTGTTGTTGAATTGGTAATATAATACATAACACCTAACTGGGGGCCATAAGTAAATACAGTAACCTATAAGAGAAACCAAATAGAGGTGTATCTACTATATTAGTTTAGTATTGCTGGTATGACAAATTACCACAAAGTTAGTGGCTTAAAACAACACAAATTTGTTGCCTTACAGTTCTGGAGCTCAGAAGTCCTGAAATCAAGGTGTTGACAGGGATTCTTTCTGGAGGCTCTAAAGGAGAATGTTTCCTTGCCTTTCTCAGCCTCTAGAGGCCACCCACATTCTTTGCTTGTGGCCCCTTCCTTCATCTTCAAAGCCAGCAGTGTAGCAATTTCAAATCTCTTCTCCCTCCTCCTCCTTGCAGTTCCACATTTTCCTCTGATTGCACTGTCCCCTCTCCCTCTCCCACTTTGACACTCCTGCTTCCTTGTTTTAATGACCTCTTATGTTTACACTGAGCATACCAGATAATTCAAGATAGTCTTCCTATTTCAAAAATTTTTAATCGCATCTGCAAAGTCGCATTTCACCGTATAAAGTAACATATTTCAAAGGTCCCAAGATTAGGCTGTGGGCACTGATGTGGGGGTTGGGGGAGCACTTATTCTTTTTACCATACCTAGGTATAATGTGCCACAGAAGAAGGACACTTCATTTCAATCTGGGCACACAGGAAAAGGTTTATAGAGATTATTGTTGACCTAAGTCTAGGAACATGAGCAGATACAAAAAGAAAGACTTTGGGTGCCTGGGTGGCTCAGTCGGTTAAGTGTCAGCTCAATATCAGCTCAGGTGATGATCTCACAGTTCTTGTTGGATTCGGAGTGGGGCTCTGCATTGACAGCATGGGGTCTGCGTGGGATTTTCTGTCTCCATCTCAATCTGTCCCTCCCCCCGTTTGCGTTCTCTCTCTCTCCCTCTCTCTCAAAAATAAATAAACATTTTTTTTAAAAAAAAGAACGACTTTTATTGGCACAGGAAACAACATGAGCGTAAGTAAGAAGACAGGAAAGAGCAGATCTTGTCTGATGACTTCAAGAGGCTTGTTAGGATTTGAATGTGGAACAAGATAGATAAAACTGAGGAGCAAGTGCTGAACAATAAAAATTCTGAAAAAGCCGGTGGTGACCATTTCATGGAGAGTCTTGTAGGATTTGCTAAGGAGTTTAGACTTTATCTTATAGGCAAGTTTAACCAATGAAGCATTTTAAGCAACGTAAAATGCTTCAATGTGTTATCTTTGTACTTGGGATAAAGTTTAAAATCCTTAACATGGTGCCATATTGGTCCCCTTTGGCAGTCTGTTAAAGCCCATAAACCCCTTCTCAGAATAACAATTTTAAATACATAAAGTACATAAGGTTCCAAAGAAAATGAGTTTTATTTAAATAAAAAGTTCTACTCACCAGCCCATTGGGAATCTATGGATCCCAGGTTACAAACCAACCAAGGATCTGGGTTCTGTTTCTCTCTCTCACTCTTGCTCTCTCTTCCCCTCCATCTTGAGCTCAAAACTCCAAAAATAATGGCCTTTTCTCTGTTCTATCAAAATGTGAATTTCCTCCTGCCTTGGGTTCTTGCCATATGCTATTCCTTTCGGGGTTTTTTGGTGTTTTCCTTCTCCCAGCCCCTTCTCCACACACACCTGGATAACTCTTTCTTGGTTTGAATGTTACTTTATTGGGAGTATTTATATGATCCTCAAACTAGAATAAATCTTTCATTACAATATAATATCATTCATTAATTTTCTTCTACAGTCTATATGTATTCTATAGTTATTTATGTGATTATTTACTAACGCCTCTCTCACTGACCAGTCACTAATTTCCATGGGTGCAGGAGCTATTATCTCTATTGCCAATGTCTAGCTCAATTCTTGGCACATAGTAGACACTGAATTTTTTAAAATAATTTTTTTATTTTAAAAGTTTTAGTTTACAGAAAAATTATGAAGATAAATTTATCATATACCCAATAGCCAGTTTCTTCTATTATTAATACCTTAACATTTGTATGGCTCATTTCTCACAATAATTGAATAAATATTGATACACTATTATTAACTAAAGCCCATATTTTATTCAAATTTTCCATTTTTATATACTGCTGTTTTTCTATTTCAGGATCCCATCTAGGATATCACATTACATTTTGTTATCATGTCTCCTTAGTCTCCTTTTGGCTGTGACTATTTCTCAGACTTGCCTTCCAGTGAATAATCTTGAGAGTTTTGAGGAGTACTTGTCAAATATTTTATAAAATATCTCTCACTGGGATTTGCCTGATCTTATCCCCATGATTAAACTGGAGTTATGGGTTTGGGGGAGGAAGACCACAAAAGTAAAGTGTCATTTTTATCACCTCATTTCAAAGGTGCATGACTTACCACTACGATATTAACCTTGATCACCTAGCTAAGGTAGTGTTTGTAGGTTTCTCAACTGTAAAGTTATTCTCTTTTTTCACCCTGTGCATACTATATTTTTGGAATGAAGTCACTATGCACAGCCAACATATAAGGAGTAGCGATTTATGCTTTACCTTCTTGAAGCTGGAGTACCTACACAAATTATATGGATTTTTTTGTTGCATGAGAAACTTGTCTAATCTCATCTGTTTATTTATTTATTCAATCATTTGTATCAGTATTGATTCAGGATTGCTTATTTTACACTTTGTGCTATAATCTGATACTACTTTATTTATCTTTTTGTTCAAATTGTTTCAGCTTTGGCCATTGGAAACGTTTTTAGTTACTTTCTGGCATGAAAAGATGCTTAAAGTTCATGATGTATATATCCTGCCCCAGTCCTAGAATTGGCCATGTTCCAAAGAGCCCTGGTTCCTTTTATTGAAGAACCAGGTTAGAAACTAAGATCTTGGTACTAGGTATGCTCATCACTACTAGGCCCTCATTGCTTCTAAGCCCTCTCAACTGACAGAGCAAGGAAGTACATTTGTATACTAACCCATTTTTATATGTATTTCCATAAATATTTCTATATGTGACCATATGTATCTATATGGAGCTAAACATGAGTTAAAAGTCATATTTCCAACTCTGATCCGTTACCACAGAATTGTTCTAGACTCCTTCCACCCTTGTTTTCTGTAACTTCCCACTGCAACAGTGAGAAACCCAGGTCACTCCATCTGCCATACATTTTCTTAGCTGTTCAGTCCCATCATACATGTATAGTGGTTTCAGAATTGTTAATCCATTGACTCATAGGGAACAACTTCATTAACTACATTACAGTGCTTATATACAGTTCCCTTAATCTTACAGATTCCAATCATTTCCAAAATGATTGTCAGCACCTTTTCCTTCACCTGCTTTAGTGAGGCTGTTTCATATATTTGTAATACAGTTAGATTCTTTTGCCATAGTCTGCATTCACCCTGGGACCTCCCTGACCTCCTGAAGGATTTTAAAATTTGCATCCATTAATAGTTACTCACTGTAAAGTTCTATGGGTTTTGGCAAATGCATGATGTCATGTGTCCACCATTATGTTATTGAACAAAATGGTTTCACCATCCTAAAATATCTTCTGTGCTTTGCCTGTTCAACTCTTCCTTCTTCCCAACTTTTGAACTCCCAACAAACACTATCATCTCTATAGTTTTGCCTTTCCCAGAATGTCATATAAATGAAACCATTTACTACGGAACCTTTTTAGTTAGCTTTTTCAGAGTAGCTTTTTTTTAAAGTAGCTTTTTTTCACTTAGCAAACACATCTAAGATTCATCCATGTCTTTGCAAGTTTAGAAAACTCATTCCCTTTTATCTCTGACTAGTGTTCCATTGTATGGATGTACCACAGTTTGTTTATCTATTCACCTGTTGAGGGACATCTTGATTTCTTCCAATTTTTTTGCTAATCATAAATATAGCTGTCGTAAACATTCTTTTGCAGATTTTTATGTTGACATAAAATTTCAAATCAGCTGGGTAAACACCTAATTGCATCATTTCTGGCTTGTGTGGTAAGACTGTATTTAGTTTTGTAAGAAACAGCTAAACTGTCTTCCAAAGTGTCTATGCTTCTATGCATTTTTCAATGAATTATGAAGAGCTCATTCTGGTGGCAGCATGCAGGTGTTAATAGGATTAAAAGTTGGATGTTAAATTTAGTCAAGAGACTGCTACAATGGTTCTGGCCAGAGATAATGAATGTCTGGGAAAAGAGCAGCTGGGACAATAGAGGGCAGTGTCATGGCCTTGGAGAGTTAAGGACATAGAGTCCACAGGATCTTGCCACTAATTGGATATGGGATATTGATGATGTATTGTAGCTCCCCGGTGTCTAGTTCAGATAACTTAGTAAATGGAAATAGAGCAGAGGGGCACTTTGGGAGGACCAGAGATTTTGGAACATTGTGATTACATGAGCCTGGAGTGTCTATGGCACTTATCAGGGGAAATGTCTAGAAGGCAGTTATACACCTAAGTCCTGAGCTCAAAACTAAAACCTCTTTATCAGAACAGAAAGAAATACAATTTCTCACAGTTGTAAAGTGACCTATAGTAAATTCTAACTTGTTAGACTGTCAACTTTGGTTTAAGAGCCATCATTTCCATTAAATTTAAATTTTTGCATGCAATGTATTTGTCTGTTGAGTGACAGTGGCTTCAAAATGAAGATAGATATCTGCATCACCATCCTTGTATATCTGGTTGTTAAATTATTCTACCTGCCAGCCTGGATAATTCAACCTCTATTTATCAACTATATTCTGAATATTCCCTTAGATTACCAATATTTTGTGTTTTAGAATCAAGAAAGAGTTTGGAGACCAATCACTTATTCTTGAATATGAACTTAATTGTGGATGCAGTTGAACGTAATCAATTTAATTGCTATTATTTTACTATGCTTTCTTGTTTCTTATTTTTAAAAATCAAGTTCTTTTTTTAAAAAAAAAAAACAACACTTATTGTGATTCACAGGAATAAGTTGTTCTAAACCCTGGGATGAAGGTAATATTGCATTTCTTTATTTTTCTAAATCTAACTCTAATTCTCTGCCCACTGAAATTGGCAGTTCAGTTCCAGTGTCAGTGATATTTTGGGATTCTGTCTCTCTCTCTCTCTCTCTGGGGCATATTAGATCCTACAAAATGGGAGTAAAGCCAGGTCTTGGGTTTTGAGATTACTGCTGCCATTGGGCTTTGCAGATGCCCTTGGAGGCTGGAAAAAGATGACAGCTATTCAGTGGCTCTAGTCCTTTGTGGCAAACTCAGTTACTAGAGACCTTTACCAAGGCAGAGAAGTTGGTTCACAGGATTCAAAGGCTCCTGCCTCTTCTGCATCTGGACATTTCAGTCAAGTACCTGCCAGAAGGCTCTTTACCACCATCTCTCTTGTCTCTTTTCCATTCCTGGGATATGCAACTCCATTGAAGTTAAATTATTCCTTTCTTTACCTTCAAAGTACAAACTTCTGTTTCCTTTGCCCTTCCAGATAATTGTCTAAATTATTTGGATAGATGTAGGCCAGGAATTCTAACTTCTGTTGACCAGAATTTGAAAGCAAATGAGTAAAGCTGTCCAGGTATAAGGCTGACAACGTAGGGACCACATACCCTGTCTATAGGGTACAGCATACCCAACCATACCAAGTCTTTTGGTTCAACAAGAGAAACCAAGAAGACATCTCTTAGGAGAATTCTCTCAAGTTTCAAAAGTTAGTGACTATTTTAAAATAATTTAAAATGCCTCTCAGACCAAACCAAAAGAAAAACCTGTAATCAATGGGCAATGATTTTGAAACCTTTTAAAAAGATCTTCTGAATTCACATATTTGTTTAGGTAACACAAATTCTTTCTGGAAAATTCTACTTTCTAATCCTAGAATTTAACTTTTTTTCTAATGTTTATTTATTTTTGAGAAAGAGAGAGAGCACGAGCAGGGGAGGGACAGAGAGAGGGAGTCACAGAATTCAAAGCAGACTCCAGGCTCTGAGCTGTCAGCACAGAGCCTGATGCAGGGCTCGAACTCATGAACCATGAGATCATGACCTGAGCTGAAGTCAGACGCTTAACCAACTGAGCCACCTAGGTGCCCCTCTAATCCTAGAATTTAAAAACAAAAGGTAATTACTCCTAACTGGAGTTAGGGGAAATTGACCACACTTCAGAAATAACAGTGGGTGAAAAGATGCAGAAAATCAGTTTCTTTTTTTTTCTAATGTGTCTTCAGCAGGAGAATTCATTGAAAGTTGAATATTCAACATTGTTACATTACTTTTACAATGCTTCATATACATGACCTAATTTGGACATGTGAATGATAAATATCTGTGTTAGAACATAAGGCATTTGGATTAGCACTGAATCTTTGGTTTCTCTTCTACTGATTTTTTCTTAGTGGTTTGCCCAGTGAGTTTGATAACTATTCCAATAATCGATTGATTCGTAAAAAGAAGGAAGTAGATGATCCACTTACTATTTCCTGGCATTACAGCAAGATGATTCAATAATACACTTCTGTTTGAAACTATATAGCCCTCGATAATTGTGTGTGTGGTGTGTGTGTGTGTGTGTGTGTGTGTGTGTCTATGTATGAAAATATTTGGTCAAGACTACTTGTCTTGGTCTGTTTGGGCTGCTGTTCAGTCTAACTACCTTAGACTAGGTGCCTTATAAACAACAGAAATTTATTTCTCACAAGTTTGGAGGCTGGGAAGTCCAAAATCAAAGTGCTGGCAGATAGTGTGTGGTGAAAACCTGCTTCCAGATTCATAGATGATCACCTTCTCTTTGTGTCCTCACACAATGAAAAGCAATGAGCTCTCTGAGGCCTCTTTTAAGGGCACTAATGCCATTCATGAGGGCTCCACCTTATGACCTAATCACATCCCAAAGTTTCCACCTCCAACTGCTATCTCCTTAGAGGTTGGGATTTCAACATATGAATTGGTGGGGGTAGGGGGGGCACACAAACATTCAGTCTATAGCACTATTGAACCATTTTATGAAAATCATTTGGAGGCACAGGCATAAATCCACTCAGAGAACTCTTGTAGCAGAGAGGTCTCTGCAAAATGAAGGTGCCTTTCTCATGGTTAGTAACGGGCCTTTCCTTCCAGTTTTGGTTTGGAAAGACAGGGCTTTTTACTTATTGAAATGAATTAGTAACTCTGTATCTTAAATTTCCAGAAAGTAAAAACTCACTCACATTTACCATGATTATAAAAAAACTCCCAGAAAATCACTATGCACTTTTGTCTCCTTGAAATACAAAGAGCTCCATGTTTAGTATTCAATGCAATATGATTCTGAATGACAGTCAACCCTGGGAGGACCACCATATTTCATACTCAGAGGCCTCCTTGACTCAATGGTATGCACAGTACATTCACTTTCTCATCATCTAATCAACTCTGTTAGGATTTTACCCAACTTCACCTCTGTGGTATTTTCCCCCCAAATCCATCATCCTATTCTAATCATGAAAAAAATGTCAGAAAACTCAAACTGAAGGACATTCCACAAAATATAAAACCAGTATTCCTTGAAACTGTTGAGGTCATTAAAACCAAGGGTAAATGGAGAAACTGCCATAAGCCAGAGGAGATTAAGAAAATATGACAACTGAATGCAATGTGGTATCCTAGCTGGGATCCTGGAACAGAAAAAGGACATTAGTAGGAACACATGTGAAATTCAAATAAACTCTATAGTTTAGGTAATAACAATGTATCACTATTTTGGCAAATGTGCCATGGTTGTGTGTGAGACATTAATAGTAGAAGAAAACAGGCAAAAAAATATGGGAATTCTCTATAATGTCTTTGTAATTTTTTGTAAATATGTAATTACTTGAAAATAAAAAAATTATTTAAAGTAAAACAAAATTTTTTCAATTGTGCTAAAATTAACTTCCTGGATATCCTGCCTAATTTAGCTTCTTCAGTCTAGCAACTTATTAATATGCTTTGGACATCTAACAAAGTTCCAGGTGAAGACTTTTGTTTTGTACTACCTTGTAGCCCTAAGAGGGTCTGTCCTGAGTCAATATTTCAGTCAGGAAGGAATCTTTTGGCTACAAGTGACAGAAATTTCAATTTCAATCCACAAACAAAAATGGGAATTTCTCAGTTCATACAAGTGAAAATCCATGGTTCTACTGGCTCTAGAAAAAAAAGGAGTATTGTCACTAGTTTTTCCTAATCGCTTAGCCCTGCATTTTGCTCTGTGGCTGCATCCTGGAGCCCTTTATCATGACTCTTTGAAACCCTGGGTTTACACCCTCTGAATTCAAGTTCACCAGAAAAGAGACTATGTCCCTCTTTCCAAAAGTTGGAGCAAATTTAATTCACTATAACTAGAAAATGCAATGTTTTGATTATCAGACTTGAGACACAAGTCCACTCCTCAAGTGAGGGCAGAGTTAACTCCCCTGGATGTTCATGAGCTGATAGTTGTTTCTCAAAAGGAAAGGCAAGCATTGTTACAAGGAGCTGACTGAATGGACATAGGAAAGCAAAAAGAACAGACATCTGCCTTTCCTACAGTGCATTTCCCTTAAACTAGGCTGCTTTTCCAGACCTCCATCCCTGGCTCATAACCAGTACTTTTCTATAGAAAGGGAGGTAGCCATGCTTCTTCTATGCCTTTCTTATGTCCACCTGTAACTCACTCACCATAGTGTCAGGATATACTATAGTTTACCTGCCCTAGGAATGCTGGTAAACCTTCCTTGATGCCAGCCACATTTTCTCCTTCCCATATCTACTCTTTAATTCATTTTTAGAATTAGAAGTTGGTGTTATAAGCAGTATTAGCCATTCCTTTGTAGGTGTGGTTTTATAGCCCTCCTACAAACCAACAACATGTCCCCTACTATGGGATGAAAACTGATATTTTTCTATTAGTGGCTCCAGTTTTTCTCTAGAAAAACTTGAACTATTTCTCAATCTCATTCTCTGAGGCCTGATCAAAGGAAAAAAATGTCATAGTTTCTTATTGTTTTCTGTCTGGAAGGCTTTGATGCTTGATGGCCTTTCATCTTAGAGTGTTTTTTCTGCCCATAATTTTTTATTTTGGCTCACTTTAGTTCACTTGGGCCACTTGAGCAAACCATGATCACATATAATTCACAGATTCCCAGACCAAGAGTTGAGGTTTGGGAGAGGCAAACAGAATGGGAATTTCTGTCACCTGGTCAATCTTGTGTAGTAGTCAATGTCTTTTGTGTGTGTGTGTGTGTGTGTGTGTGTGTGTGTGCCTTGACCATATCATTTGAGCACTCACTGTTCCTTACACTCTGATGACTCCTACTGAAAATACCTGGAACTGTCTTCCAGATGGCTCTCTTCAACCTCAGGCAGATACTTGACTCACATTTGGGGTGGGCCAAAATTACCAAGGAGTTAATGCTCTCTGGAATAGAAATCTCAACAAATCATAGTAATTGGTAGATAAATAACACTATCTTTTGCTCCTCGGCATCTTTCTATGAAGAAAACAGCTTAAGCCTTTGAGTGAGGACAGCAAATCTTCTCATCCCTGGGGCCCAAGTAAAAGACCATTGCTTCTGGGGGAGAGTAGAAACAAAACCTGTGTCTGTCTGGGGTGTGGAACACAGGCACAGATCAATTTGCTCCTAGGGGAAGTATATCAGTAAAAACCCTCTGCTCCTGAGAGTAGGGCAGAAAAACATCTTGGGTGCAGGATCCTGCACCATTAAGCAGAAACTAGCTACCATGAGGGTGGGGCAGAAAACTCCACCCCACCCACGACCAAGCACAGATACAAGGCAGAGCTTGGGAGCAAGAGGGAAGGCAGGCAGGAATGCTGAAAAAGCAGGCAAGGTATAAAAAGCCTGCTTGATTGAGGCTTTCCATATCTGCTTCAAATCTTGATTCAGATTTCCATATCTGCTATGATACTAACAAGGAGTAGCAAGCAAAAGCAGTCAACCACATGCAAGAGCATGGAGAGAGACGCCATCTTTGGCACAGGCAAAGGGATTGCTAAAGCTGAAGATGGAGCAGGAACACAGAGGAAAACCCTGGAGTACACTAGGCTCTACTCTAAGTACAAAATAAGAGCAACTAAACTCTGGAGAAATTTGAAGCCTGTGGTGAACAGGTGAAAATAGCAACAAAAAAACCCAAACCCAGTTTGACTCCTGACTAGTTGACTTAATCCCACACACTATGGGCCTGACAAAAGAGGCAAGCAAATTTCTGGGTGTGGATACTATTTAACTCAATCTCTTCTATTATATACACAATACCTGGTAATTAATTTTAAAAAAGAAAAAGAAAGAAAGAAAATTAAGGGATAAAGCAGTCAATACAACCAGACTCAGAGATGACCCAAATTTTGAAACCATCAGCCAAAAACATTGAAACAACTATAATTAATATGTTAAAGGATCTGATGGAATAGGTAGCAACTTTCATAAACATACAAGGAATTCAAACAGGGGGACAGAAATTACTAAAAAATATATACAAATTAAAATGCTACAAATAAAAAAATATCAAAGATAGAGAATTCCAATGACAGGCTTATCAGCAGTCTGGAAAGAAATAAGAAATCAGTAAACTTAAAGGTAGATCAATAGAAATTACTCAAAATTAAACACAAAGAGGAAAAAAGAATAATAATAATAATAAAAAAAAGAACAGAGCATCCAAAAGCTGAACACAATATTAAATTTCTAACATACATGAAAATGGAGTCCCAGAAAGAGGAAACAAAATGGAGCAGAAGAAATATTTAAAGAAATTACTTCAAATTTTCTAAAATTTGTAAAAGACAACAGGTCATAGATCTAAGATGCCCAGAGAACCACAAGCAGGGTGAACACCAACAAACACACAAATATTCACACCACTAATCAAACTGCTATAAACCAAAGACAGAGAGAAAATTTTGTAGGCAACAAAAGTAAAAAGAAATATTACACACAGAAGAACAAATTATAGGACACTACTCATTAGAAACTGCAAGTTAGAGAACAATGCACCATGATAAAAGAAAGAGAAATTGCTGACCCAGAAATCTATACCCCCTGAAAATACCTTTCAACAATGATAGTGAGCTGAAGGTATTTTTTTCAAATAAGCAAAGGCTGAAAGAATTCACTGTCAGCATACCTGTACAAAAAGAAACATTACAGAAAGTTCTTCACATGCAAGGAAAAATGATATCAAATGGAAATTTAGATCTACCAAACCACCTGCCCCCAAAAAGAAGAGAATCATAAATAGTAAAAATAAGAGTATACATAAAAAATATTTTCCTTAATTTTAATATTTTAAAAGGTAATTAAAACAAAAATGGGCAATATTTTTTTTCTGTGAAAGACAAAATAGTACTTTAGGCTTTGCAGACCATATAGGTTTGCTGTTACATAACCCACTTTCTGGTTGTTATCATTTGCATAAACCACTACAAATATAAAAACCATTCTTAGCTCACAGGCTGTATAAAACCAGGCCATGGGCAGGATTTGGACTGCAGACCATATTTTGCTGTCCCCCTGAGAGAAATCAAAATAGTAACTATAGTGAGTCATGTGTAGAAGTACAATGTATGGCAACAATAATATGAGAGGAGGAAGTAGATGAGAGGGAGAAAAGGATATACAATGTTTTGAGGCTCTTCCACTTTAGAAGTTGTATAATGGGGGCACCAGGGTGGCTCAGTCCCGTTAAGCATTGGACTCTTAGTTTTGGCTCAGGTCCTGGTCTCACCGCTCGTGAGTTAGAGCCCTGCATTGGGCTCTGAGCTGCCAGTGTGGAGCCTGCTCTGGATTCTGTCTCTTCTTCTCTCTCTGCCCTTCCCCCACTCTCCCTCTCTTTCTCTCTTTCTCAAAAAACTAATAAATAAACTTAAAAAAAAGTTGTATAATGATGGAAGGTAGACTATGATAAGTTAAAGATGTATATTGTAAACCCTAAAGCAATCACAGAAAATATTTGAAAATGAATACAAAATGGAATTATGAAAAAATATTTAAATATTAAAAAAGAACAAAGAACAGATAAAGAAATGAAAAGATTGCAGATTTAATTACAATAATGTCAATAATTATATTAAATATGAATTGTCTAAATGCCCTTCACTATTAAGAGGCAAAGATCATTAAATTAAATTAGATAGCAGTATCCATTTATATGCTATATGTTATATAAGAAATTCACATTAAATATAAAGACATAGGTAGGTTAAAAGTATAATGAAAAAAGATATACTATGCAAATCTAATTTTTTTTAAACACTGAACTGGCTATATTAATATCAGACAAGGTCAATTTTAGAACAAGTAATACTATCAAGGTTGAGGGACAGTATATCATGATGAAGGGGTCAATTATCAAGAAGCCATAACCTCTAAATATTTGTGTATGTATCAACAAAGAGCCAAATACATGAGGCAATAACAGAATTGAAAGGAAAAATAAACAAATAAACAATGATAATTGGAGACTTTAACACTCCTCTCTCAGTAATCAATAAAACAAACAGATTAAAAAAATCAATAAAGATCTAGAACAACAGTATCAATCAGCTCAACATAATTGCTATTTATAAGAACCTCCACCTAATAACAGCAGAATACACATTCATTTCAAGTGCACATGGAACATTCACCAAGACAGACCATACCTGGGCCATAAAACAAATCTCGAAAAAAAAGGAAAAGAATTAGAATTATACCCAGTATATTCTCTGACCCCAACAGAATTTAATTGGAAATCAACAACAGAAAGCTATCTAGAAATCCCTAAATACTTGGAAATTAACACTATACACTTGTACACAACTCCAGGTCAAAGAAAAAGACACAGCGAAAATTAGGAAATATTTTGAATTGAATGAAAACGAAACCAAAACATGTCAGAATTTGTGGGAGGCTGCTATAACAAGTATTTTTTGGGTTGATACCAGGAGCCAAGCTCTGTTTTGAATAGGGGCAATATACCCATCTGGTAAAGCAATGATTCAGGCAGGAGGCAACAATTTTGTCAAAAGCTACTGGTAGTGTCAGGGAAGATGAGGACTGAAATTTGGTCAGTGGACTTGGCAGCACGGAGGCCAGTGGTCACCTACACAGGAGCAGTTTGTTTAGAGGAGTGGTGGCAAACAACTGGCTGGGAGAAATGGGTTGAGACGAATCGGCTGAGTCGAATGCCAACTCAAGGCATTTTTTTCTGCAAAAATGGAATAAGAGAAAGAATGGCAGGCAGTAAGGGAAGTAGGGTAAGGAGAAGGCTTTGTTTTTTTGTTGTTGTTTTGTCTTTTACTTTTTTTTTTTTTTTTAAGAGAGAGAGCACTTGTGAGCAGGGGAGGGGCAGAGGTAGAGAGACAGAGAAACAAAGACTCTCAAGCAGACTCCACTCTCAGTGCAGAGCCCAAGGCAGGGCTCCATCCCACTACCCTGGGATCATGACCTGAGCCTAAAGGGAGCCAGGCACTCAACTGACTGAGCCACCCAGGTGCTCCTGGTTTGTCCTTTAAGAGGGAAGAACTAACACCATGTGTGCCTTCTAATGGGCGTGATCTAATGGACAGCTAATAATTGATGATATTGGAGAGAGGGGAAGGCTATCATATGAAAGCACATATTAAGGAAAATATTAGCCCAGAACTCACAGGCCTGCAGCAAGGAGTAAAAGAAATAATTCATGAAGAATAGTTGTTTCCAGCATGTAGAAAATGCTGGACAAATGTTAGCCATTACTGCTACTTATCATTATTGTTGCTGTTGTTTTTATTATCATTAATTTTTCTACGTCTCATTTTTCTCATCTATAAAAAGAAGCTGGCATATATTTCTAAAGGGCTACTCAGTTCTAACAGGCTGTGAGATGAAATTACTCAAGAAGCTGTACATGATGTCTGAGGAGGACCTAATCTCCACGCCGAGATCACATGTGGTCACTGGGTAATATTTAAAATGAAACCCATACACAACTTCAATATATGCAACCATATGTGAAAACTTAATGGCGTGCACACGGAAGAATCGTAATGCCACTGGGCCTGTTGCTGCAGTAGGAAAACAGTGAAGGAAAAATTCCCCTAACACCTGAATCTCTAAGACTCTCCAAAAGCAATTGAGTCGTGCAACTTCCATTGTGGACTGGGTTGCTATGTAAACTGTGCTCCATAAGGCATTTAAAGACTTAGCACAAGTGGCTCGAGGTTTAATCTTTTAATTCCATTGCTCCATAAGTTCCTTGTAGGTTCAGTGAACAAGGAATTTAGACATAATATTAGAAACCCATTTTCAGGAAAGGGCTTAGGCATGGAAAAAATGTGCTGCATTTTAGTACACAAAAGACACCACAGACTAATCTCTAGATTTACTCAGTCTAAGGGTAATTCTCGTGCAGGAATCCTGCTGAAAAGACTCCTGCTTACCCAGTAAATTGTCTGTGGTGTACTTCTTTCCTGCACCATCAACCATCCTCTCCCAGCACCTCCAAAGGCTTCCTTTATCAAAGGGCTTGTGTAGATGGAATATGGTCACAAACACGCCAATCTGGGTCATTTGCTCCTTGATGAAAGCCCCGATTCACTGTGAAACATTATGTGCCACTTATGGACTTGGACATTTGCACTTTAGAACAGTAGAAAGAGTCACATGACCACATTATCAAACACAGTGTGGATGCTCAAACCTCTTGTCACCTAGCCAAGCAGAATGAAGGCCAAGCACTATATAACATAGAGAAACAGTGTCAGGAAAAACAAGTTACAATTTATCCAGCCTGAAAATCCAGTGCTAGTTTACATATATCAGATTTAATTTCATTTGTCACGAGTCACTTGAGGGCAAGACACATTTTATATTTGAGCTTCAAGGAAGTGCTGAATTTGCTCTTCTCACTCTCTCCCTCCTCCCCTTGGGAACTTGATGAGTTACAAAATAGTTGTGATATTCCTTGACGTGTTTCTAAAATCATTTACTAGAATTTTTGTTTGTTTTTAATTTCTTGCTACATTAACTATTTAGTAATTCTAGACAATTGGACAAGGATTCAGGTGGCTGGGAAGCCATGAGTTAAGTCACTGGGACAGAGGAGATCGCAGTGAGCTTATGGCTAACACATGGTATCCCCAATTTCTTGTTTGGACAAAGAAGGTAATTATCTCTACTTACATTTTTCTATCTGGAACATCCAGACAATGATAATCCCTTCAAAGGAATGTTGCAAGAATTGGTAACCTACTCTAAAATTCCTTAGCATTTCTAGACAACAAATTCCACCACTATTATTTTTACATTATCATAAATTCTATGTTTTATTTTGGTAACAGCACTGTCAGGGACTTTTATTCTTTACCCTCTCGTTTTAGGTATGTAGGCATTTAAAAAAAGAAAAGAAAAGAAAAACTCATCTGAGGTTGCAGTCAGAGAGAAAAGCACAAGAAAAGCATTTTAGACGTAGTAAAGCAATTTTTCTATGAGTGTCATCAAGGTATAAAGGAGAGAGACAAATTGTGGCATGTTTTATCACTTCAAGATAATTAAGCCAATTTTCACTGATGCTTATAAAAGTTTGACACTGAAATAAGAAAACTCTCTTAGAGTCAAGTTTTGTGTTAAAACCTTTACTGTATGTGTTCTGCTATGACAAGAATGGATTTTTCATCTCCTTTTTCCCACCTTGGCTCAGACCTGCCTAATCTTGGTGACCACATGCACTCAGGTGGCCAGATTTAGCAAATAAACATACAGGACACCCAGCTCAACTAGAACATCAGGTAAATAAATAATTTTTAGTACAGGTGTGTCCCATGCAACATTTCGGACATACTTAAACTAAAAAAATCATTCTGTTTATGTGAAATTCAAATTTAACTAGGCAACTTCTATTTTCTCTGCCAAACCTAAACATGCTGGGATTTTCTTTATTTTTTTAATGTTTATTTATTTTGAAATAGAGAAGGAATGTATGGGGGCGAGGGGCAGAGGGAGAGAGAGAGAGAGAGAGAGAGAGAGAGAATTCCAAGCTGGTTCCAAGCTGTCAGCATAAAGCGTGACGTGGGGCCTGATCCCATGAACTGTGACATCATGACCTGAGCCAATATCTTGAGTTGGAGGCTTAACTAACTGAGCCACCCAGGCACCCCCATGCTGGGATTTTATAACAGACCTGTGGGAGAGAGGGGTCATCAGAGTTTGTCAGAGTTAAAGAAACTAAGGCTGGATGCCTCCCCCCACAAGAAACACCTAAAGGCTATAGTTACCCTTTATTGTGTTCTCACATTTTAAATTTCAGTGAGGGATTATTATTATGCTCATATCGTGTTTGATATTTCACCAGTAAAAAAAAAATCAAGATTAAAAGCACTGGCTTTCAAGTCAAACTGACCCAGCTTTGAATCCTGGCTACACCTTCCAACTGTGAGAATTTGAGTTGTGTGAACTCCCTGAATTCAAGTCCCTCATTTGTGAAACAAAGGTAATAATACCACTTCATAGGGATGTGGGCAGGAGTAAACAAGTAATGTCTAAAATTTTTAATATCGTGTCTGCCATAGAGTAAGATCTCAGTAAATAGAGCCTACGTGTTATAAAAAAACTTTTGTGAGGGTCATATTCTTAATCTGAACTGATTATTACACAAGAAGCCTGTTCTCATTGTGGACTTAATGGTATTCATTGACAGTCTCTGATAAAAAATCCAGAGCAAGTGTTAGACTGGCCCTAATCATTATCATCCTATTAGGGCAAAAAAGCCATTCTAGTCCAATGATTACACTTTCTGCTAGTTAAGCTACAACCCCATAATTACTAACAAGAAAAACCTTCTCTAATGAATGAGCTCTAAATGAAGAAAATCCTTCAACTCAATATAGATATTTGTATTGATCAAAATGAGCTATTTCATTGATTCTTCAATAACACTATATCCAAACGTAAATTCTGCATGATCATAATATTACTGTGAATTTTTTGACAGCTCTTGGGTTTCAAGACTCAGCACATGTAGCACAGTGGCTCTTACCCTGGCTGGACAGAAGCATCATCTGCAGGGCTTTTTAAAAAAGTAAAAACAGGGGCACCTGAGTGGCTCAGTCGGTTGAGCGTCCAACTTTGGCTCAGGTCATGATCTCATGGTTCATGAGTTCAAGCCCCGCATCAGGCTCTGGGCTGACCGCTCAGAGCCTGGAGCCTGCTTCTGATTCTGTGTCTCCCTCTCTCTCTCTGCCCTTCCCCCACTCATGCTCTGTCTCTCTCTATCTCTCTCAAAAATAAACATTAAAAAAAATTAAAAAGAATAAATAAAACAAAAACAAATAAGAAAAAGCACCCCTCCCAGACCAATTTAGATTGGAATTAGAACCTTGAGATAAGGCATGAACATCAGTATGTTTTAGGAATTGTCTGATTTTAACAAGAAGCCAGTTTGAAAATATTGGGTAGAGGAAGGAACTTCCTTTTGAGTCTTCCCAAGTTGACCTGAAACCCAAGGCTCTATATTTGTTAGCTATGATGCCTTGTACAATTAACTAATTTCTCAAATCAGTTCTAAGGATCTGTAGAGTTCCTACAAAAACGGAAGTTACTATTTTGGAGTTTGTATAAAGAAGATGGTCTCCTGTAGACAACTCCAGCCAACCAGAGCATTCCTTTCTTTCCATTCAAAAAGACTGGCAAGTTACAGCATAATAATTTCAAATTTTTCCAGTATTTTTCTTCCTTGACTTTTTTTTTTATTGCATGCTTGGAATCTGCTTCTTGCTGAAAAACAATGTCTTAGTTGAATTATATATTTTTTTCACGTTGCTTTGTTATCTTGGAATTTTCCAGAGCCATTTCTAAAGACTGGCCATGAAGTGGTACAAACTTTTATTTAAAGAAATTTAAATTGGTTTCACCACACTATAGTTATCATTTCCGTATGCTTCCTTCCTTTGGTCTTAGATCTGAAGAATTTCTTCTGCTGTGCAATGCTTACCAAAGAGCTTCCACTTTCTCTCTTAATCTCCAATTTCCAAAGTTTGGAAGTTGATTCTAATACTTATTATTTTACTTTATGGTAGTTGCCCTTGCTAAAATTGCTGTCTAATACAGGTTTATTTTAAGTTTTTAATCAATTTTATATCAGAATATTTTTGCAGGGGTGCCTGGATTAAGTTGGTTAAGTGTCTGACTTTGGCTCAGGTCATGATCTCACTGCTCATGAGTTAGAGCCCCGAGTAAGGCTCTGGGCCAACAGCTCAGAGCCTGGAGCCTGCTTCAGATTCGTGTCTCCTTCTCTCTCTGCCCCTCTCCTGCTCATGCTCTCTCTCTCTCTCTCTCTCTCAAAAATAAATAAACATTAAAAAATTTTTTTTAAAAAAGAATATTTTTGCAATTTTCTGTGCAGCCCTTGAGGTTCGGGGGCCAAACAAAGGTGTCACGTGGTCAGGGTTAGAAATCCAATTTCCAACTGTCTTAGAGATAAATGGATGTAAAGGTTGTAAACAGAGTTGATATTCAAAATACTTAGAAACCAGCTCTATAATATAAAAATAATACAATTAAAAAGAGAATCCCACTTATTTTTTTCAAATGTTGCCATATTTACAGTAAAACTAATTTTTTAAGTTTATTTATTTATTTTGAGAAAGAGAGAGAATCCCAAGCAAGCTCTATGGTGTCAGCAAGGAGCCCTACACGGGGCTCAAACTCACAAACCGTGAGCTTGTTTGCTTGACCGTGGCTGTCACTAGCTATATGACAACCTCATCTGAGCCATGATTTGACTTAAAAAACTTCATCAAACTCCTCCAACAGCTTCTCCATTAAGTAGATTGCCATTAAGTCTCAGGAAAAAAGAGATTTTTTCTTTTTATTTTTTTAAAGTTTAGTTATTTATTTTGAGACAGAGAGGGGGCAGAGACAGATTGAGAGAGAGAGAGGGAGAGAGAGAGAGAGAGAGAGAGAGAGAGAGAGAGAGAGAGAATCCCAAGCAGGCTCCACACTGGCAGCACAGAGCCTGATGTGGGGCTCGAACTCATAAACAATTAGATCATGACCTGAGCTAAAACCAACAATTCGACACTTAACCAACTGAGCCACCCAGGCACCCCGAGATTTTTTCTTAATATTAAGGTTATTGCCCATGGGGCTGAGGCTCACAGCCTCAAATTTTTACATTTTAAGTATGTTTTTTAAATAGTTCTATAAGAAACAGTTAATGTTTCATTAATTATTGTTGTAACTTCAATGCCCTGATTTATAAGCTTTCCAGAAAGTTGTTTCATTTTGGTAGATAAAGGTTTTGCAATAACTAGGAACATAATTACAGATTATCATAATTATCACTTCAAACTCACTTTTTAAAAATTCCATTCAACATCTGTACTTTCTCAGTTTTTTCTTTTAAATTAAGTTTTTAGTTTGGAATAATTTTTGATTTGCAGGATAGTTGCAAAGCTAGTACAAATCTCATACACCCTTCACCCAGTTTCCCATCTTATATAAACATGTTCCATTTGTCAAAAACAAGAAATTAACATTGGTAAAATGTTATTTACCAAACTACAGACTTTATTTGGCTTTCACTGGTACAACTCAAGTCCCCTTTCACTACCAATTCCACATTCCTCCATCAAGGTAACTATAATTACCACTTCCATTTGTGTACATATTATATATATATAGAAAGACCTACAGAAATATACTTCTGCTCTGGGATTGTGCTGGATTTTCTTCTTTCACAGAAACATTATTGTATTGTTCAAGTTTTCTTCACTCGAAGACACGTCCAGAAGCAAATGGCTTTTCTTTGTTATCTGTCCCCCAGAGGCCTTAGAGGTGAGAAGTTTCACTGTCTATACCCAGCAACTTAGGCTTTTGTTTCACACGAAAGAGGGCACAGGAAAATGAGCAGTGCTGCACAGCTGGTAACCAATCACATCCTGCAAATTGATGCCCCCGAGGGGGGGATCTCTCCAGTTTCTTTCCCTACCCCTGGTTTTTCTCATGAGCTCCTAGAAGAGACCTGGGGGAAAGACCTTGAAACCGAGTGTGAACTCCTCTTATGTCTGGGCCTTCCAGGTATTTTAAATTGATCTGTCGGCCTACATTTGCCTTTAGGAATTTGTAAAAATTGCAGCCAATTTTTCCTTATTCTCTTCTCTGGTGGCTACTTCTTCCTCCCACATTCTGCCAAAGGTGAAATAATTCATGTGTATTCATGTGTGCTGCTTCTGAGACTTCAGCCCCGTGATAGCTTCTAGAAACGTTATGATTGAATAGATCATTTGACCTTTTTAGGCTTTTATTCATTGCTAGGCAGGAAGTGAAATTTTCTTGTGACTTTTACATGTTAAATGTAAAACTGAGAATTGGGTAGAACATTCATATACATATTATTCTTTTTCATTGTGGCATTGAATTCTAGAATAATATGTATCATGGCCCAAATGAGTTTATCCCAAATGGTTTAAATAAAGAGACTTTAATGAAAGACTATTCACAGAGGTGTGGACAGGTTTAGGGGAACAGGCAACTTTCGTCAGGATTATAGTATTTGTATTCCTAGATGTATGTGGAAACAGGGACATCATAAACATAGAACAAGTAAGCCTTCTGTTGACTGGATTTCTTTTATATCAAGGCAGTTTTATTAGTCAGGGTTCTCTAGAGAAACAGAACCAATAGGATGTGTACGTATATGGAGAGATTTATTATTAGGAATGAGCTCACACAGTTATGGAGGCTGACAAATCCCAAGATCTGCTGGGTGAGTCTGCAGGTTGGAGTCACTTTATGCTTTTGTTCCAGTCTGAGTCCAAGGGCCTGAGAACTTGGAGAATCAGTAGTGTAGTTCCAGTCCAAAGACTGGCAAACTCGAGACCCAAAAAGAACAAATGTTTCAGTTTGAGTACAGAGACAGAAAGAAAGCCAATGTTCCTGTTTGAAGGCCGATAGGCAGGAAGAATTCTCTCTTGCTTGGAGATCAGCCTATTTATTCTATTCAAGCCTTCCACTGATTGGATAGAGCCCACTCGTATCAGGAAGAGCAATTTGTTTTACTCAGTCTACTGATTTAAATGTTAATCTCATCCAATACCCAGTAATACAGTAATACCCAGAATGTTTGACCAAATATCTGGGCTCCGTATGTACCAGTCCAGTTGAAACATACAATTAACTATCACGACAAGGAATAGGCCAGCTGTTCATTTTAATTCATGAGGCATTTTGTGAGAATTGTTATTCTTTCCAATCTAAGAGCTTGTGGTGACGTCCTATTTGGGTAATATGTGCTTGTATGCATACAAGGTTATGTGCCTGTAATACATAACATATATGTACACATACATAGCTACAGTTTTTTACAGGAAACACAAGATCTCTGGATCTGAGAACAAACCATTTATCATTCACTGAGCATCTCAGCCATGAGCTTCAGTCCCCATTGAGCAATTCAATGTGGGCCTGATATCACCCCGAACATGCAGCGGAATTTCATCACAGGAAAGGAACCCTTAAATTATGAAACTCGGAGCTTTCATAGGTTGCTCACACATTTGTTCACTTCCCCTCCAGAGAGGGAGTGAGACCTTTACTCTGGAATGTAAGCAAATCTTCTCTGGAGAAGAGAGAGAAAGGTCTCTACCTTTTCTTCACTATCCTAGAGTTAAAAAAAAAAATGGTGCCAAGAAAAGTTTTTTTTAAAAAATGGTGCCAGTGGAGGCGAGTCTATAATTTCTCCAGAGCAATACACTGTCTGTCACTTCCAAGTCATGTTTGTCTTTCAAACTTTAAATGCAATGATGTTTCCTGATTTCCTCAGAGTGATTATTAATTACTAAGATTTCAGTTCAGTTAGCAAAATAATCATCTGTAAGATGCTAGAGATCTTTATAAAAATCATAAATAAAGATTTGTTTTTCTTCAGTTAGTTTTCCTAATCCTTTTCCCTACTGATGTGCAATGAATGTAGGTGGCCTTTGGAGGTTCATCTGATTTCTTTCAATAGCTTAGCTGAAAGCTGGCCTAGCAGGACTGAGCCAGCAGAAGGATAGCAAAGCCTTTGGTTGATGTCAACATTCTTGGTAGACAAGGTTGTTCCCAGTGTCCAATATGCACACTCCCTAGGGCTTTTTTTGTTCCTAGAGGTTCCTTGAAAGATATATTTACTGCAACTTAGAAAACTTAGATGTTCCTAACCCTTCCTAGGCTAACTTACAAGTAGGTACTATGGTGTGGGGGTAGGACTCATTATTGTTCTTAGAGTGCTTTTTGACTGCCAGCCAAGGCAGGCCCTTCTCTGCTGGGATCTTGTCCATGGTAGATACAGAATATTTATGCCAGGAATGTTCTGTGGAATAATTGAGAGGTCAGGGCTGCATGCTTTTGCTACTTCTCTGTTTTTAAATTTTTTCTCCCCATGAACACAGTTCTATATCTGCTCTGTGCATTGCTGGTTGTATATAACCAAGACCACTCGGCATGACAGTAAATAGTGCAGGTCTGTATATTTTGAATGTCAAAGTAAGTTTTTTCTTTGTTTTTCCCAGTACCTTTTTCTGGGAGGCATTTCCTTGTGATCAGAGAGCCCATATTCTTCCTCTTCAGGCTGAAACTGCTTCATTCTACTTACCCTAAATGGAAGTAATGAAATTACTGTTCCCGCTGATACTCTCATTGAAATACTTTGTCATTTAGTTTTCATCAGTTTCTAGAAGGTTCTATGAGTGAGAATTCATCCTTTTGATTGTCCAGTTTTGTGGAGTATGATTTTTTTAAGTATAAAGTTTTTCTTCTTTATGATTAAAATTAATGGCTATCTAAATGTGCTAGAGATAACTGAAACAAAAATCCCTGCATCATAGCTCAGACTTAATATCCTTCTAACAGAAAATATACTTAAAATGCTAATGCACTCACCGAGCAGGTGGTGTTTGATAGCATTACAAAGAAGTAGCATGATAATCATGTCTGCCCAATAGAAAAGAGGAAGGCCCACTTTTCATTTTATATCCCAAAGTGGAAGGTATTTTTTCTGTGAAAAGGAAAGGATTTATACAATTTTTCCACAGTGGCAGCCAGAGTAAAGGGACTAACTTAAGTTTAGAGCATAAAGGCAACTTGCCCAGGACCACGGAAAGCTCAGCACAGCAAAATAGATGTTGCCAAAGACAGAATCTCTCAAGCAGAAAGAGAGGCTAGACCTGAGTCTCAGCAGCATATGTACAGACACATTTGCAGAATGTTTGAAGAAAGAATAGCCCTTTTAACAATAATCTTCAGTTCAGGAAGTGCATGGAATTATAATATTCCTCTTGGTTCCGAAAACCTAGTATAGTGGCTGGGTCATGGTAGGTACTTAACAAGCGCCAGCTGAATGAATGAATGAACCTGAACATATGGCCCAAGGGGTAGCTTGTTTCTCAAGAGAGATTATTCTAAATTCCTTACCTTTCTTAGGCTACATGTTTGGTAGCCTCATTCTTAGTGATAAAGTAAACTTCACCATACACCTACTCTTCCAGGAACAAGTAATCCATCATTGATCCCTCATTACTAGACCAGGACCAGGACCAGAAAGATCTTGGATTGATAGTATTGTTCTAGGAAAGCCACAGAGAATCCTGGAGGACCAATTGGTTGGGGTGAGTTAGCACAACTAAGTGATTCATGAGTAAGGCTGTAGGAGCATTCTGGACTCTGGCTAAACTTCTACTGCTATAGTTGAGTCATTCTGAAATTTCAGTGTTGGCCTTGGCAGCAGTGAGTAAGGCATCCTCCCATAAGGAGTATATGTGTGTGTGTGTGTGTGTGTGTGTGTGTGTGTGTGTGTGTATGGGTAGTTGGGACATAATTGTTGCTATCATTCCCATTGAGTTGCAAGTCATACCACTCTTGAGTACTTGCTATTCTCCCTCACCTTCCTGAAGGCATTGGTTTCTCCTAGTGTAAGTTTTTTATTGAGTGCCATCTGGGTGCCAGGCACTGTTCTAGGCTGTTTCTAAGGCATTTGCAATCTTGTGTAGTGGGATAATTAGATAAGATAATATCAGTTAATGACAAATCCCATGAAAAAAATTTAGAAAGGATAGAGAATAACACGTGGAATAAAATAAAGAATAACACTAAATAAGGTGGTTAGAGAGTCCTCCTTAAGCTGGTGCCATTTGAATGGTGAGGAGACATCCATGGAAACGTATCTCAGATGAGAGATTGGGTAGCACCAAGGCCTGGGATGGAAGCAGCCTTCTAAAATGCCTCTGACTGCACTACCATTCCTCTACATGCACCCAGCACCCAGCACTGTCTCCAGCCAAAGCTCATTAGTGCTCCACCGGCTTCCAAGAATCTTTTCCATGACACCTACCCTCCCAGTCACAGAATCCACCCACAGACGAAGTTTTCCAACAGGAAGTGGAAGAGTTGCCCCATGTTAGGAGCATAGAAGTGTGCCCATCAGACAGTCACTTTCCTCTCAAAGACTGACCCTTCTGTAAAATTTAGTGAGAGGCTGGCACTCTCCTGGATGCTGTAAACTAGGCTAAATGCTGTCCATTCTGCATCTCATTGGAGTCTCACAACCCCTTTGAAATTGTTTCTATTGTTGATTTCCTTTACTGATAAGGAAAGTGGGGGCGGGGAGAAGGTTAAATAATGTCAAGAGCTCAGAATAATAAGTGGATGGGGCTGACATGGAAAGCCATGTGATTCTAGCATGTGTTCTTTTAAGTAGCACATAATTCTCTTATGAGTGAAGCCTAGAGAAAGGTTCCTTCAATGCTCCCTTCCTCTCATGGGAACCTAGGTTCTCTTTCAGTGTCATATCCACTGCCCCTAATTCCAGATCTTCCAAATCAGGTCTTGGAAGTCGGGTTTTTCACTAAAACATAACCTTATTCATATCTAGAAGGATATTGTGCCATGTATTTAACTACTGTCTCTCAGATTCAAATCCATTCTTCTGCATTCTTCTTTGAGAGGCTGGGATTCTGATTCAGAAAAACACTTTCCCCAAACAACTTTGCAACCTAGTTCTGCCAACAAGAGGCACTAAGCAGTGGATTCCAACCATCAATCCGTGTCACAATACCCTGGGAACCTTTGCAAGCTATAGATGACTGGGCCCATACCTCGACAATAGTTTTCAAGTGGTCTGGGGAGCCTAGCTACCACCATTTAACCTCTTTCACAGGTCATTCTAACACCCCAACAGGTATCAGATCTACTGCACCAGAGGGAGATTGGAAAGCAGGAAAAGGAAAGCAGAGAAAGGGACTTCCTTCTTTCTATTTGTTTGAGGTTCCTGATGTCATGGCCCAACACTGGCACTTGGCCTCAGCAACATCAGTGGTTTCAGTGTCCAGCCAGGCAACTATACATTGTAGATGAGGCATCTCCTGTCAGGAAGGGCAGCCCCAGCTACAGCACAACATCCAGTTATCCTGAGCTCTAATGGCTCCAACTGGATTCTGTGTTAGTTTTTCCACCTTTAACACTCTCTTAGCAGATAATCTCCTCAAAGAAGGAACACCAAATACTGCTCCTACATTCTAAGGATATAAAGCCTTATCTGCCTCCGTCCTTACCTTGACCTGTCTCAATCCACCTCATTTTTACAGCTACCAGTTTCTCCAGCAGTGATAGAAGTCACTTACTACAAGGGGCATGTCTGCCCAGGCTGCTTCCACTTGGACTCTTTTGGAGAATCTAGTCCCTTCCTCATTCCATGGGGACTAGAAATTACTAAGAATCAATAGGACAGATAGAAAATAAGAATGTTGATCCAGAAGAAGGAAAATTGCTGAGAGCTGGGTAGTCTGAGAAGGCTTCATGGAATGGAGGTTTCGGCTGGGTCTTGTATGGGTAAGTGGTTTTGACAGGCAAGGGGAGGGCATTCCAGGCCACAGGAAATAGAGGGGGAAAGTTGGGGACAAAGGCAGGATGAAAATGTTGCCTTCTGAGGAAAATCAGCAGATCAGTCTGACAGATATATGTGTGGGGCAAGAAAGGGAGGAATAGCGAGTGTAAGGTAGGAAAGGTTAAGAGTGTGCGACTCAAAAAGGGCTCCAAATTTCAAGCTAAAAGGTGAAACTTTATTCTGTGAGTGAGCATATGAAATTTTCAAGTGAGTTTCCCAACTAAAACAAGTCCCTTAATAAAACAACAGGATATGATTAACGCAATCAGTAAAAAAAATCCAAACTTCTTACCATAGCCTCCAAGACCCTACATGATCCGCCTACCTCCCAATGTCATCTCTCCCCAAGGAAGGCTGTCAGTTGGGAGACTTCTTCCACCGAATTTTCAACAGCTTGGAGGCAAATCCTTTCCTGATCAGAATGGGGTATTACATCTGGATTAGGTATCACAGTGTTCACCACACACATCAGCTTCTGGTTAGTGTTTACCTTGAGCTGTGGGAAAAGAGATGGAGGGATGTGGAACATTAGTTTGACATTTCTTTTAAAGAAAGAAAAGACTAGAAAGTGATCTGGAGCAAATATGGCAAATATGGCAAACTGCTAACAAAGGCAAACTGCTAACAAAGGCAAACTAAGGCAAACTGCTCTTAGATTTACTGATTGACTCATTTCATTACTGAAATCAAGACTCACTGGAGTCCATTAAATTATTTTCTCTGCTTTTCAATATGCTTGTATACTTGGAATATTTTATGCTTGTAAATATTTCAGTGTTCAGTCAAACACATTTTGATCAAATAGCTAAGTAGAAACTATTAGCAAAAAAGCAAAATGATTCATCCTTATAATCAATATCACAGCCATTCATAAGAAATTAATATTCTTCCCAATTTCACTTTTTCTTTTAATGGATACATCAGAAAATCACAATAATTATTTCTAACTTTGAGTTCCATATAACTGGCATCTTTTTTCCCACAAATGTGCTGTGTTCCCCTGGATAGAGCTGTTTACCTGGGGAGAGAAAGGGCTATTACAGGCTGAATGTTTGTGCTCCCCCAAGATTCATATGTTGAAGCCCTAACCCCTATGAGGGACCTTTGAGAGGTAAGTAGGTTTAATGAGGTCATGATGGTGGGGACACCATGATGGAATTAGTGCCCTCAGAAGGAAAGTAAGACAGAGAGCTCTCTCTCTCTCTCTCTTCCCGTGTGAGCACAAAGAAGAGATCATACACGCACAGGAAGGAGGCAGCCACATGCCCGGCAGGAAGCAGGCCCTCACCAAGAACAGATCAGCCAACACCTTGATTTGGAGCTTCCCAGACTCCAGAACTGTGAGAAATAAGGCAGGCAGACTATAGTATTTTGTTGTAGCAGCCCAGGCCAACTAAGAGAAGAGAGTTGAGGTACAGTGGGGAAAAGGAATGCTTCATTCTTTCTCTCCCTTTAAGACACACACTGTGGCTTCTGCTCTTTAAAATGGAAAAATCCTCCTTCCTGCCATCTGCCCTCTGGTTTCTTGCTCTCTTTTGCTTCTCTCTCTTTCTTCTTCCCTTCTGATGCCCCTTTTCCTTATCCTACACAACATTATGGGGTGATTATGTATGTTTAGGATGGGAAGGCAGGAAACATTAATATTTACATTGTCCCCAACTTCCAGAATGGCCAGCAACACTGACTTTTGTTTTCCCAGCTCACTCTTTTATGTTAGTAACCAGATATTTTTGTCATCTTTCTTTGCTAGTTCATAAATTACACAGTAGGTACATTGAGTCCCGTTATATCCTGCTTACTTGTGAGTTTCTTTGGTAACCACATAATTATCTTGGGGAATAATCTGTAGTTTTTTAAATGGGCTATAAAAATCTGGTATAACAGGTTTTCCTTGAATGTGAGTTAAGGTCCCAGCCTTATGAAAGTGTAATAATTGGCACTTGAACATGCCACCAACTATTTCATGGACTCATTCTCATTCATCATTGTCAGCTATTTATTGAACACCCAGAGTTCATAATATTGTACAACAGAGCCTAGCACAGGGTCTTAGGCAAAAGACAATAAATCCTGTCAGCTTTTAAAGGGTGATTACAAGATGCAGTCTCTTAGGGAAAAGCGGATGCCACTTTTTTTTAATAGTTTATTATTTGAGAGAAAGAGAGCAGTGGAAGGGCAGAGAGAGAAGGAGAGAGAGAATCTCAAGCAGGCTCCACTGTCAGTGCAGAGCCTGATACAGGGCTTGAACTCATGAACCGTGAAATCATGACCTGAGCTGAAATCAAGAGTCAGTCACTTAACCACTTAGTCAACTGAGCCACCCAGGATCCCCGTAAGGATGCCACTTTTAAGTCAAGTGAAATCTCATAAATTCTACCTTAATTTGTAGGTGTAGTATATGTGTTTGGAGGGGGCGAGAATGTGGTGGGGACAACATGAAAAAATCTGCCGAAAAAGAAGAAATCAACAGTTGAGAATAAATCAAGTTCCACATTTACTTTTAAAGGGTTATTAAACTTTCATTTGAGACCCATTAGAAATTGGTTAATTCTGCCAGCAGTTACAGGTTTATTTTTTTAATTTGTTTTTTAAAGTTTACTTTTTATTTTGAGAGACAGAGAGAGCACGCGCACATGTGTGCACATGTAGGGGAGGGGTAGAAAGAGAGAAAGAGAGAGAGAGAGAGGCAAGGAAAGGAAAAGAGAGAGAGAGAGAGCAGGCAAGGAAAAACAATCGTGATGCCAGGTCTCTATTCAAATCCCAAGTAGGCAAATCCTACATGGGGCTCAATCCCATGAACTGTGAGATCATCACCTGAGCTGAAACCGAGAGTCTGACCTACAATGACTGAGCCACCCAAGTGCCCCAGCAGTTAAAGGTTTAAAGCCTAAAGCCATTTTACTTAATAAGTCTTTTTAACATGGGAGATGAGGAAAAGGACCAGGGTTTAAGTACCTCCAGGTAACTTGTACGCTGGGGGGGGGGGTGCGGTGCAGACAAGTAGACACTTAAGAGGTTCATTTGATATTTAACAAGGCTATAGGAAGTCTTTTGAATCATTAATTGGGGGGGGGGGGGCAGGCCTTAAATGTGGGCCTCAGCAGGGTGTGGTTTTGCAGGATAGGAGTTCTGTTCATTGATGAGCTGGTAATCAGGGTGTGAGTGCTTGATGTCTTCAAGCAGCACTGAAGGATGGCATGGTCTGAGGGTCTTTGAGTCCTAGATGACCTTGAAATCCTAAAATTCTATATTCTTTTCATTATTTGGAACAATGCAGAGTCCTAAAATAACAACATATGAGAGGTGGAAAGAGATTTGGGTCCTGTAGGGTCCAACCTTTTCATTTTGAGATAGAGACCAGGGCCAAGAATGGGAACCAACTAACCCAGGGCGCCTTTGGTAATACTGCAGGGTCAGGCCTAGAGACTACCTGGTGGTTCCAAGGCCTGTGTTCTTCCCAGTCATGCACAATAGGGATGGAAGCACGTGCAGCTTCCTGTTCAGAGCACTCCCGGAGTCCAGTGCCAGTATCCCCCTCCTGCTTTCTCTCCTAACTGGAAAATGTATATGCATAAAAGAAGTACCTAGAGGGGGGCGGGGAGAGGAATCAGAATTTCTTCTCTAAATCTGTCTTCAGGCATCTACCTGGGTAGACTTTTAATCTCATTATGAAGCCATAACTGGCTGTGATCGAAGTTTATCTTAATGTGGTTATTATAACGGAGTAATATTCTGGTGTGATGAGATCACCTTAATTCACTGTAAAACATCTGTGTGTGGTGCATTGTCTGATGCTCCTGAGTATGAATATTGCTTCTCAAGGTAGAATTCTCAGCATCTCAATTTTCTGTCTGGGTTTTAAATTGTGTCTAATTAAAGGATTTCACATTCCTTCACAATATTGCCTCCTCAAGCAGAAATAAAACGACAGAACCACATTTTGTGTTTTTTCTTATGAAAGACATTCTGTTAATATTTGGGTGGGTTATTTTGCCTGAAGTGTGTTAATTACATTAATTAGCCTTACTTCAAGAACAGTAGCTAGGAGCTGGTGGAATGAGTCTAAGCTGGATCACTGTCATTCGAAAACCTCCTTTCCCCGTTCCCCTACTCCCACCCTGCCCCAGCTTTCCCTACAAAATCACCAGGATATTGGAAAGCCCTACTCACTTGGAATGGCTCTCATGCGTGTTATTTTTGAGTTGAAAGCGCAGACACTACAGGAACAATATTCAATAATTTTATTAATCTCATAAAGAATGATGAAGCTCACAGGATGAGAGCTCCTCAGGAATCATGGACACATTATACAGGATTCTAATCTTAATGAGCAAGGCCACATTGTTCTCTTATTTTCTCCCCATGTGTATTCTCAGGGTCACCTACCTGGAAAAGGGAAGAAAAAATAACACTCTGTGTGGTGATAGCACCAAGCAGGCTGGGGACAGTGAGATTTCAACCAACTTTATTGAAGCAGAAAATACTGTGGGCTAAACTCGCTCCCCAGACATCACAATTTCGTGGAAACTAGAAAGGACCACACATTTTTTTGTACCCTGGCTGCTGATGGAAAACATTACAAAATCCTGAAAGAATAAAGAACTTGCCGATGTAAACTCTATCACCGTTTCCGCAGCAGCCATGCCCTATGGACTCTGACAAGGGTCACCTCCTATTAAAGCAGGCAAGGAAAAACAATCGTGATGCCAGGTCTCTATTCAAACTTTGCAAAGGTCATTGCCCTCATTCCGGCTCTCAATGAAATGCAGAGATTGTATTTTATCCTCTTGCAGATTCAGTGAAGCCGTCTGCCAGGAAAGTGCTTCTCAGGCCTCAATGTACACATTAAATCATTTGCGGATCCTGCTTAAAAATACAGATTCTGGTTCAATAGGCTTGGGGGATGGACCTGAAATTTTGCATCTCTACCAAGATACCAGAAAGCTGATGCTGTTAGGGCATAGACCACACCTTGAGCAGCAAGAGTCTAGGACAGTGGCTCTTAAAATTTTTTGATCATGACCAACAGTAAGAAATATGTTTTATGTTATACATTATATTTATGCATCTTATGCCGTAACTTTATATACATGCATGTTATATATGTCTGAAAATGGATATAAATGGATGAAAAACAGAAACAGCAGCTTCATGGAACAATTCTTACCTTTACTAGCTGTGACATTTGCGAAACTAATTTTATTTCTGGAAATACCCCTGGTTTAGTTAGTCGGTGGTTACATGAACCTACACAATGCGATAAAATTGCATACATCTATACATATACACATTCAAATAGGTTCATGTATTGTAAAATCTGTAATGTAACGCACTCTGAATAGCTCTGAACATTGTCCTATGTCAAGACCCTGGTTTTGACATTGTACTAGTCACGCGAGATGTCAGCATTAAACACCGTCAAGGGTCCGTGGGGCCTCTCTGTGAATTTCTCTGCAACTTCCTGTGAATCTAGAGCATGAGTGGAATGTGAAGAGGAAAGGAGGAGACTGGGAAGAGGTTTTCTGAGGGCCTGTTAGGTGGAGGGGGACACAGATAAAGTATCACAGCGCGAGGGGGTAGCCCACAAATGCAGGGAAAATAAGAAACACCAGTATCCACTGGCGGTCCAAATTTTTGTCTCTTGACACTTCCAGCCTTTCAGAGTGGAGCCCATTAAGAGTTTTGTTTTTGTTTTCATTTGAATGTGTTTTTTAAAATCTGTGGTAATGCAGTGTAAACACAGAGCCCAAGAGGATTTGAAGATGTTTGGAGAGAGAGAGAGAATCTTCGGGGGCTCTAGAGCATCCAGAGTGGGAAATACTTAAACAAAGGCAAGCCTGGGAGAAGGGGGTCAGGACTTGCCATGATTATTAGCCCCAAATTCAGACCGAAGGAATCCAGGAGGCAATTTTATGTATTTAACTTGTCGGGCATTATAACAGAGCAGCAGTACTGTGCCAACCACAGAACTGTACAGCCTCATTTTTCTCGGGGTAATATAAATCACAAGAAAAATACAGAGGAAGGAAAGGCTTATTCCTTGGCCAGAGGCTTGTGAATGTAGAATGCGTGAGGGATGTATCTTAATTTCATCAACTACTACCTCAATGTCACCAAATGCTGAAAATATGAATCATACAATTGTTTCAAATTAATACCTAATTGATCTGTCTAAATGTAAGAGTGAACTTATACCATCTTCCTAAGGCTTCCTTTCTTCATTCACTTCTTTTTTGCTAAGATGCATAGTCCTTTTCTAACTAGATAATTCCGAAGCATTATTTTGCTCTTGTAATCCAATTGCAGGTAAATCAGAGATATCTGCAAAGTCGAATTTGGAAGAGAAGAAGGTTTTTTCTGTATGGCATAATAATTCATTTCAATTAGCATGATGAAACAAGCTGCAGAGCCATTTTTCACTGAAAATGTTGTGGTGGAGTTCAGGGAAATATTAAAGACATTTCTAGAAGCACAAACAAGCTTACACATGCACTTAGTTGCCCTAAGGAAGAAGAGAAGATTACAAATTATCTCATCATACAGATGAGAGTGCTCTGTCCTCTTCAACACTTTAGGTGAAACAGAATCATCTGTGATTTATTTATAGTCATTCACCGTGTGATCCCAGGACATGTCCCATAAAGCTATCCTTTTACTTGCATTATTTTTCTTTAATGCACTTATCTAAGGAGAAGATAAAATAGAGTCTATTGTGGGTTTTAATAAAAATGTGATAGATAGAAAAATATCCATAAGAACAGATATTGCTTCCAGGAACTGAATGATATTGAATAAAACTGAAATAATTAAGGGTTACCAAGAAATTTCTGATACGAGCTTAAGGGGATTTCAAATTTTGTAAATAGGAAATGTAGAATAATCAATCTATGAAAGATAGAGGTTGTTTCCTATGTGAATGCGCAGGTCTGTGAAGCCTGAATGTGTTCGGCCAAATGACTTGGAACAAACTAAAGAATGAAGTAGAAGGAAGCTAAGAGGAGCTGTAAAACTAATTGGGGTCCAATATGTTTTGGGCTGCATTTAATTTTCTTGAGGGGAAGAGAGGTCAGGAATGGAATGAAGCCAATGAGAAGGGGAATAAGACTCACAGGAAAAAGTGAAAAAGCAAAATAGCCAACATTGAAAGGTCAGTGAATATCCTAGAGACAGGAAATGAACTTTAAACAAAATAGAAGGTAGTATTTCTATCTGTGTTTAAGAGTTGTTAAAATTGCTATTTAAAAAGGCAACGTCAATCGCCAGGTGTTGCTTGCATAGAACCTAGTTTGGGTATGTATTTAACTTATTAGAAATATCAAGATCATAGATATTTTGCCCTGGGCAATAAAATAAATATTTAAACTCACAGCAAAATGCTTGCTATTTACCAAGACTTACTTCCTATTTTACTGTAATATCTTTTCTTGAAAGAAAACAGAAAAAAAGAAGAAAAAAAAAAAAAAACCCAGCTCCTGAATCATCTCTCCTAAGAAGTCTTCATTATGCTAATGACTATTAGTATAAAACTTTGCCCATAAGTGTGAAATCAAATAAGGTAATTTTCTTCTTTTGTTAAAAAGCTACTGCCAGTCAAAACCCTTTGGGGTTGATATTTTACATGCAGCATTTTATACAGGGAAAACGTGATTGCAAGTTTGGTTGGTAGTCTTTTGCATCCACTCTCTTAAGCAGTAGCAATGACTGAATAATGCAAATTCTGAATTAGCATCCAAATGCTTTCCAAAGTAAAACTAAAGCAAATAATTGCTGCTCTGAATTGCCACATCTAAAGGCATCTTTTGTTTCCACAAAGCCTGAGTTTTAAAAATAAATGTTCATGGTCCTATTGAAGGTCAATAATCATTAAAATTAACAACAATTGTTAGGAGGATTATTCTCCTTGAGGAGGCATTCATAATTGTGGTGTATTGGTGCCCATGTCTTCTCCTGCCTTCCTGCCTGATGCTATGAGATTCTGGGAAAGACCATATGATGTAGCAAGATGATGCTGGGGTAACAGACAGTATAAACAGGCTTGTAAAACTCAAACAGGTCGCCAACAGACCGGTGTTGTGCCTAGAGCTTCCAGTAACACTCGTGTTCTCTCTTCTTTCCCCCCCACCCCCCCACAAGCATTCTGTTAAGCTTTTCCTCATATATCACTATTGCATGTAAATATTTGGACTGGCCCTTTCTGGCACTATACACCTATGTTATGCTTTTAAAACTGTGACTCGTCCTCTTCCACCCACTTGTGGAAAAGACTGTTTTGCCTACATTTTTCCCCCAGTCACACGTATTCTGAATTTTTTTGGCATTGCCGCACAACAGTTTGCTCTAATTTGGCTCTGCAATGGAGTGTTACCAAGGCTTCCTTCCCCCCTCCCTCTAAGTAGAGGAATGAGTTTGAGTGTGTGCTATACTTTGCTGTGTTGGCAAGAGAGCAGGAGGGTCAGAAAGGAACCAGGATGTTCTTTACCCAGGCATGTGGCACTCCTGGCCTTGCTTCCAGAAGCTAAATAGGAAGTTGGACTAGGCTACCACTTCAATGGAATACTGGCCCTGGTGGCATTCATTATAAAGACACGCACCCCAAACTCTCCATAAGTGCTTAAGGGCAGCAATTTAATTGTTGAGGGGACAAAGGGACTTGCCTTGAAGTTGTATTTGTTCCACAAGTGGGCTTTTTTACTTTGATTGCATGTTTATTTAGAAGAATGATGAGGTTTGTGGGGGGAGGGGGAGTTAAAGACCTAGAGGTTTCCCCTCTCCACCCCACCACTGCAAAATAGATTCCCTCCACCCCAGATTCGGCCTGCACAAAAATTTAGCAACATGTGTTTATAAGGTGCTTGAACTAGGAAAATGCAATGACTGTTTACAAACTCTACATATTTTCCCCCTTCGATCCCTTGTCAAGCACATGAATGGCAAACAGAAAGAACTTATCTGAAAAATCAGCAGGGTAGCACTAGCTGGAATGTAATTTTACAAAACCTGGCCATCTTTCAACAAGAGTGGGTGGATTTTTAGCGCTACAAATGTTTGTGTATTATGAAGTATTTGCCATGGTGACAAAGCTGGGAGAAACATCCCATTAGCCACAGACGGGCTACAGATTGTTCTGATTATCCATGTCCAAAATTCAGTCTGGCTATGTCTTTGTGTTATTTTCAGTGTTCATAAGTGCTCCATTCTTTTTTCAACATACTAACCTACAAGTATGTAGGTATTTAATTTAAAGTTACCTTTAAGCATGTTGGTAGGGCTTGTTCGTATGACCTGTGTGTAGATTATGTGTGTGTCATCATTACACTTACAGTGGACACGCGTATAGTGTTAAAAAGAATAATCTCTGAAAGAATGAAAGACTTGTGAAAAGTATCCTGGAGCACTCATTAAAAATTAAAAAAAAGGGTCACGGAGAGAGAATTTGAACAAGGAACAATGAAATGTCTGCACTAATTTCTTTGCAGGTATTTCTGACGATTGATTTCAGTTTTAAAAATGATAGCTTCTATTTTTAAAAGTGACTTTTACCTCAAGTACATGGGGAGAAATGTGAATTATAAATAGCCAAGAGAAAATATGCCACTGCATGTAAAGAATCCACATTTTTCCTCTTCCAAACACTTCCCTGCTAAGAAAAACATGGGAAGAAAATTTTAATGACTTTTGTTGCCCCTATTTTTGGGCAGAACGTTTATAAGCAAGTGGTGTTTTATGTACTGGAATGAATCGCCATGCAATAAAACCTAGCATCCGACAGAAGTGCTTTGAAGTTACCCATGGATGGGCAAGGTAGAAGGCAGGCAGCATAAGGGGAAAAGATAGACAAGAGAGAAAGAACGAAAGAACGAGAGAATGAAAGAACAAAAGAAAGAAAGAAAGAAAAAAAGAAAGAAAGAAAGGAAGGAAGGAAGGAAGGAAGGAAGGAAGGAAGGAAGGAAGGAAGGAAGGAGGAAGGAGGAAAAACAGAAAAAGAAAAGCTTTAGGGTCATATAAAGGTTAAAGAAAATAGGTCACGGAAAATTAAGCCTTATCATCTGAGTAGCATTGCCGCTAAATTGACCCACAGTGGAAGCAGGAACAGTCTGAAGATTCAGTGAAAAGACATTACACAATTAATTCTGCCACTGCCACATCTCTCAAACTTTCTCTTGCTTTTCCGGATGACTTTTAGTGGAGGTGCCGCCGATGTTTCTTTCTCACATAAACAAGGAAAAACAATTCTAATTTGCTTATTTATCATTCAGTTTTTCAGGGCAGGCGATATAGTAGATCATTTCATGAAACAAGACTGAGGAGAGACATTTTAATGAGGAAGTAAAATGCCTATTACAGGTATTTTGAGCAAACAAAGTTTTGCTGACTCCTTCCAAAAATTGTGCTTTCTTGATTCATTTTGAAAAGTACTAATTTGAGTGCACATCTGTGCAAACTGAATGGTTGTTTCAATAAAATATAGTAAGATTTTCATACTCTCTAAATATGCTTGTGTTCAAAAGTAGATGTACCAATACATTATACAATTTTGGAAGAGGCAAATTAAAGAAACTTAGTTTTATAAAGGCAAAGGGTTCTAAAGTCTTGTTTCTAGGTTATGGAATGGGTCTGTATTAAACATTCCTAACAATCTTATTTCCAAGATTGGTCTGTGTTTGGAGGTCTGATTCTAACACCAGTTATATTCGTTCTTGCCAATATGCATTGGGACTATACATTCACGACTTCAGCACATAAGCATCCCAAGTTCCTAACACTACTAAACAATCTCAGTGACCAGGCAGCAGAGAATAAGAATGGGTCACGGGCATCGGGGGCAGTATTTCCTTAGTATTTGGCCATCATCATTTATTTCTAGCCTACATTTGCTTTGGAGTTCACATTTGGCATTTCCCAAAAGACAATCTGGACCACTGCCCTCCAAACTTGAGCTGAGGCATTCATTGGGGCTTTCTCTATCATATTTTGCTCATGACTAAATAAAACTAGACAGACATAAAAGGCTAAATTCCTGACACATCTCTTATAATGGCAAATTTTCATATTTAAAGAATGCCTGGCACATATTTGTGTTTCAATGGAGCCCTACACATCTGTTACTTATTTTGGAGCAGCCTCTATCACATATGCAAAAGTCTTTTGCAGATAAATTACTGCATTTCAATCTAAAATTACATAAAAAGGATTTCATTCTTTAGAAGAAAATTCTTTACACAGTTATCACAAAAGGATCATGAGGGTTCCCCACAAAGGAAATAAGCATCACACTGTGTGTGCATAAATGTGCGATCAGTTATTGGAGTCACTGCTATGATAATAGTATGCATGCTTTCTTTATTTGAGGGCACAGATGCAGAGCAACATCCACTGAGGGTATAGACAAACAAATGCTTCCTATTTGCCGTACAACTGGGGGCCTAGAATTTATAGAGGTTTCTATTTGGAAAATGCATCAGGTACCCACTTCATTCCGCAACTGCTCTCCCAAGGCTTAGTGAGCATCAGCTGGGAGATACTTGCAAGGACTCTTCCTCTGCGTTTGTATTTCCTGCACGCCAGCTTCTCTGCCCCTCCTTCGCACTCAGTAAGCAAAGTACTATTCACCTACCACCCAAAAGGCAAGCTTTTCAAATCAAAGGGAATTTTAAAACCTTGGGAATAGTTCTAGGGGAAATGGCTTCCATCCCTTCTCTCTACTCCCAAGGGAAGAGGAGCAACTTAGTCGATTGGTGAGATTGGAAACAAGGCCATACTGCTTACTAGAGATCCAGCCCGTTTGAAGTTTTCTGGACCTGACTGCCCACACACAACCCACATTCTCCCTTTTGCTTCCTGCTTCCTTGTCGACGCTAACCAGAGCTGCTGCTCTGCCCACCAGCAGACACGGTCAATTCAGGGGGAGGTAAAGCCTACTGGCTTCATGTTTGAGTCACATTCTCCAGTCCATTACTGGCGAGAAAGCCTATTTTTTATTCCTGTCTGACCTCTTGTATTTATTCATCTACCACAAATTCAGAGAGAAGAAGAGGTAAGTTATCCAGGGTCTTGCAAATACCAAGGGCGCTTAACAGCAACTATCCTACTGTTTCAATGTCTGCCTGGCCACATACCTTCTCGCTAGACCATAAGCAACCTGACAGCAAGACCTGTATGGTTTTTTCATCTTTGTAAGCCCTGGCCTAGCATAGAGCACAAGATTCAATTAATGTTGTTTACATCCATCAATCAATGGCACTAGCACCTAATAAAATAGTAATGAAATGATAACCTAGTTTTAAAAGACTTCACTCAAGCAATTACATCAGCTGTATTAATCATCATCAGAGGGAAAGTGCTATGTTGTTTGAATGATTTAATCTAATGAATATTAGAAAGACTGAAGTGTGAGGGTTAAGGCCCCCTCTTGATACTCCCCCTACTCCCCAGTTCCCTCCCACCATGCAACACTATTCTAATTTATAGAATGCCTTACTTTTCAACTAGCCATTGTGGAGATTGAGTAAATAATAAAGAACGGAGTATGTAAATATCTCATATATCAGGAATCTCCAGGCTTTTCCTGAAAAATAATACTTTGTCATTTCCCTGAAGTGTTTTCAATTATTTAGGACCCAAGCACTGAGCTGGGAGCTTACTTTCCTACTTCTGACTTCACAAAAAGAAGGGAGGCCCCAGAAGCAAGATGGCATGGATCTCTGAAAGCCTTCACAATCCTCATGGAATTTCCCAAAGTTATACAGACAAGCTTGAAAATATTCTTGACACAAGATTTGAGTCATGCAAAACACCTTTCTCAGAAGTATATGCTGGTTTATGTATGGGCTAATTCAAGCAAGTTGTTGTTCTTAGTAATAAGCATTAAATAGTCATAACTGAACTAGAAAACTTAATTTTAGAGTCACTCTAAAACAAACAGGAGAGTGACCCACTTGAAGGGAACCAAACCAACAAGCATTATAATATCCAGAGAGAGGGTTAAGCAACTGTGAATGGAAAATTACCCTTTTTTGCTTTAACTACTCATGGATGAATTTCCATCTTCCATTTTGTTGTTTTTGCTATTGTTGTTGGGGGCTTCACATAGTTTCTGACAACAGGTGGGTGTGATAAAGACCCTTCATCATTATGCAAACCTGTGATGCACATATTCTGTCTCAGATAATTAGGATAATCAACAGTTAATTTTTTTTCTTGTCAAAAGAGACTACTAAATAAACCTTAAAACCCATGAGCTGCACCAATACTTTCTTTCTCTTGTGTATTGTGACCCATTAATTTGACTAAATCCACTCAACTAATCCACTAATCTATTTAACTAAATCAAATCTTTTCAATAACTTGTCTCTAGTCCTCTTATTTATTAGAAGCAAGAATGCATTTGGTTATACAGCTTCTGAGCAGAAGAAAAGATTGAGGGAGTAGAGGTGTTTACCCAAAGAATGCTTTAGGAAAATGGGGGAAAGGCTGCAATCATGGAAGAGGTAATAAGAATAGAAGGGTTTGGAGACTGAGGAAGATGAATGAGAGAGGCCAAGTGTTGAGAGGAAGATGGGAGGCACAGTCAGTGATGGGGACAGGGAATTCTGGGCTGTGACCTGTTGTTAGCAAGGAGGGTTTGGGATTGGCTGACACTGGTGTTCCAAATAGAATGAGCCACAGATCATTTCACAGCTATAGCAAACTTCCTCCTAGGCTACCTTCATACTGATGTGAGACAGAACTCCAGTTGAGGGAGAAAAATCAAGCCAACTTCTTTGGTTTTCAAAACAAGGTGTCCCTTTTGCTGCCTGATATTGAAAGTACATGTATATGGCTTCAATACAAAATGTATCTACACTCTAGACACTTGTCAGAGAGCTTTACCTGGCCCATTGTGTGTCATTTTATTGTATTTTACTTTGAGTTCTTGTCAGCAGTAACTAAGATATAAATTATAAATAACACAAACTTAAAAACAAACAAACAAACAACCAAAATCCTCCTGCTCTAGGACTGACAGCATGATTAGATATCCCTGGATCAAAAAGAAAATATTCCTTGTACTTTCTTTGCTGTACTTAAGAAGGCAAGAAACTATTGTATATTTTAGAAAGATTTTCATCTACACTTTTACCTTAAAATGTAAAAGTGTTGGCATGAAAACGAGTTGGCTCCAGTTATCTGGAAAACGTGTTTATGTGGAACACTTCATTCCCCAGCAATGTCAACCAAATGATGTGTCATTACAAGAAGCAATGATGCATAACATCAAAGAGAGTTGGACCCACCACATTTCATCACACTTCTGCTAGCATTCCAGAAGACCTTCTTGTTCTGCCTTCTCTACCATTGCTGCAAGAGCCGAATCAAATATCCAGAGCTACCCCAGGGCAATTAAATTGGTAATGTTTTGATTTTTAAATCTCCATTAGAAATTAATGCATGGCAATGTGACAAGAGAAAAGGAAGCAATCATGTGAAAAGCCTAGGTACATCGTGGCGTTACCATTTTATATAAATGTACTTACATTTTAAAATAGATAGCAATGAGTCACTTGAGCAAAGATATTGTGTCTTGGTATTACAGTGTTACTGAGCTTAAAGCTGAATATCTTTTCATCAGCCACAGAAAGCAAGGGAGAGGGCTGGGTTGCTTTTCATTGACCTCCTAGGCATTATTCAGGACTACGGCCACATCATGCAAATATTTAATCAGTCCCTGAAAATCATCAGCAAGAGGCAGCATTCTTCGTTATTACCAGCATTGCTGTAATAGTACTCAAGAAATATAGAGGGGCACAGTAATCCCCGTCCCTCAGCTATACTACTGGGAATTCTCATTCCATCAGCAAAATGTGTCTGCCAAAATCAAGATATAAGGTCTTGCAGATCATTTCATTTGCAAAAACATAAAAAAAGGACTAAATGATGGACAAAAACTATCTTGAAATCTTTTATTGGGTCAGGGAGAATGGAGATTGACTCAAATAATCCCACTTCCAGGGAAGACAATTTTTAAACCCATGGTATATGAATTATAAATTCAGGGAAAAAATTAATCTGAATTCCAGCAAAATCAACACTGGTAGAATTCAGAATTTGTATGAGAATGAAACTAGCCTCAAAGATGGTTAATTATGTTTAAAGAATAAATGATTGAGAGAAAAATTGCCACATGTTCAGCTGTATAGGGAGAGGATTTGTGCTGACAATTCAAATAAAAGGGGGGATGGAGACCAAATGTCCAGGGAGAAACCAGGCCATGGCATCTGAGCCAGCTGGTCTGCAGGTCAGGAGAGTTCAGTCTACAGGACTGACTTCCTAAGAATCACCACAAGTTAAGGACCTCAATATTTAATTGGCAAGCCAGGCAGCCTGGATTAGTCCACAGCAAAGAAGAATAGTCCTTTGTCTTCCCATTTAAGATAGACTCCTGGATGAGGCTCCAGGAAGGGCCAAAGGTAACTTACAAAGGGTTTTTGCTACCCCGTAAACATCCCCGTTGTAATGAGAATATAACAAAGCTCTCATAGCGTCAACATGTCATTATTTTTTCTGGACTATCTGGGATACCCTCTCCAGACCACCATGAACCATGAGGGTACTTCAAACAAATACAGGGGCTTCAGGCCCCAAATTTCAAGACCCCTCTTTTTCATGGCCTTCTTGCAGGTTTGGGCAAAAGCTTTGGGCAACCATGTCAGATAGGGAATAAAAGGGGAAGGCAAGGCTATGTAAAAAATAGGGTTTGCAAATTCAGAGAGCTCTGTTGACCATGAATCCACAAATGCAGGCAGGTCACTTAAGAATAGGGAGAACAGGGCTAGCCTGAATGGCTCATTGGTTAAGTGTCTGACTTTGGCTCAGGTCATGATCTCATGGTTTGTGAGTTCAAGCCCTGAGTCAGGCTCCAAGCTGATAGCACAGAGCCTGCTCAGGATTCTCTCTCTCTCTCTCTCTCTCTCTCTCTCTCTCTCTCTCCCCCCCCCCCCCCGTCTCTCTCTGTCTCTCTGCCCCTCCCTTGCTCATTCTCTCTCTCAAAATAAATAAAGAAACTAAAAGAAAAAAAAAAAAAGAATAAGGAGAACATACAAACTGATCTGCCCAGGACAGTGACAATTTATAGCTTATATCCTAGAATAATTGTAAATAGTGCCTCATTACCCTTAAATATCCAATTTGGGTTCTATATTATCTGGGCACGCTATTAGAGACACCATTTACAAAAATTACCTTCTGGCTGAAAAAATGTAAGCAAAAATATAGATAGCTAAAATAGGTTCTCTTCAGTAAAGAATCAGTCAGCTCTCATAAATTGGTAATAAAATGTAGGGTATTAGAGAAATGTTGACCCTTTTAAAAGTCCTATCTTAATTTCTTCATCTTTGTGTGGGCAGTAATGGTAGTAGTGGGGGGAGGTGTGGTATGAGCATGTGTGCATGTGGCGGTGTGTGTGTGTGTGTGTGTAATTATTAACGCCTCTTGAAAGGCCTTAGGGCCCTATAAGTAAAGATTTCATGCAAGGTAGTATTATTACAACTTGTCACAATTGATTAAAAAGAATTAAAAAGCAATAATATAAGTTCATTTGAAAAATTCCCAAGCAAAGAGCTAGTCAGGGAAATGCAGGGAGGAGGTAAGTTTGTGAATGGCTGTCAGACATCTCTTCTGTCTGACAGAGAATATAGAACTGCTCTGTGTGGAACCAAACACCCAGGCATATACATACACCCACAATTAACCAAAACCCCACAGGTGTATCAGGGAACAATGAGAAAGTAAACATTTTGTTTAGTGTCTTTGTTTTTTAATTGAGGGGGTGGCAGCAGGTTTAGTGGGGCATTATGAAAATTGTGGCAAGGGGAGAAACCTTAACAGTTTTTCGTTCTTTGCAAAGGATGTTCTGCTTTGCCCTGGAGAGTGGACTAAACTGATAGCAGATCAGACAGCTAAACTACCAGATCAATGTGGGATCGAAGAGTCAATGGTGGTGCTTCAGAGCCCAGAAGCAAAGCAGGAACGCTGCTCCTGGAAGCAGAGAGGTGAGATGGTGAGCCTGTTTCAGAGTCTTGCTGGGATCTCTTTCACATCCCCTAGTCATTCTGTAAATCACAACTAGCATGGAAACCACTTTACAATAGCCGTTTTATTTCTCCTTTTGTGTCTATTGCTAAAAAAATGCATGAAAACCTTGTGAACTATAACATGAGAGGATCTAAAATGATGGTGATTTTGTTCCTCTTCATTCAAGAGGTGGGAATAAGCCCAGGAAAGGGTAACAAGCAGAGTGGGAGGTGGGAGGCCCCATTTATTTCCTCGTAATGGCTCCAGCCTAAGTTGCCTTTTATCCACTTAGGCCCACACCACAAGTTCACTCTGGAAATCTCTTCAGTTTGGCTACGTGCAGATGTAATCTGACCTGCTCTGGGCAGTCCTAATTGCAAACACATTTCTCTCCTGTGGCCATTCCTAAGCAAGCAATGGTCAGAGCCTTGCCAGGGTTTTCTGGCATCTTTTTCCTTCTTTGTTTCCAAATCTGCGTTTTTCTATGAGAAAAGATGCACGAGAGACTGTAAACAGGATAATTATATGGCAATATGATTTCCAATGCAGGCTTTCCTTGTGGATTATTTCGAATGTGTAGGGGTTTGTTTGGGTATGGTTTTTTTTTCCACTCTGCCTGTGAGTCAGGGAGATAAAATGTTGTTTTGAAAGCACCAGTATATGGATCCACTAGGAGCCTCCTACGATGTTGTTCAAAACAATTTGTGAGAGATTATTGAAAGGAACAGCAAACAAGAATGAGAAGGAAGAGCAGGGTAAGGTGCGCAGGTCTCCAGCAGTCAGCCAGCATCACCGTGGACATGGGGTCTGTGCAATGTGTCCTCTTTTTTCTAGAATAGTGTGGAGAAAGAAGAAAAACTATGCACAAACAGCTGCAAGTTTAGATATTACAAAGTTACCGAGTTATCCTGTCTGAGATGACAATGTTTTGGGTGGGGGAGGGGTTGAATGTGAGTCTTTGAAAGGACGTGTCCTCCTGTCCTTCCCCTATGTCTCCACTAAACTCTCCACTGCATTTTGTCAAGTCAGATGGCTCAGAATCTACAGATAGATGGATGGGGTAATGTCAAACACATGCCCACCCTTCAAGTTGCACACATAAACACAGCACATTTATTTACTGTGGTACATAAAGTCACGATTTGTGGCAGTTTGAGCTAAGGGCACATGAGGGCCCCCATGGATGGCCATGCAGGCTGTGTGGCCCAAGTCCAGGCTGTACTGGGCACATGGACTTAGGGTGGAATTAGTGTGCCCCAATTACCCAGCAAAAAACCTGGGGATGATCTGTCTTTTGTGCCTAACACACTGCCTACCATTATATATTAGGTGCCCAATAAATTTTGTTGAAAAAATTGCTAGTCTGCCACCAGAAGGTTGAGCTTTTTAATCATCAAAGTACCTCCAAAAAACATACTATTGATTCATTCTTCCAACAGCCAGGGACACAAGAATAAAGGAAGTACCGTCCCACTCCCAGAAAGCCACAGTTTAAGGAGAAAATCATATGTACAAGAGTAACGTGAAGAGAGCACACTGATCACCCAGAGAGAAATTAGGAGAGTTTTGACATAGAAGATGATCTTGGCAAAGCAGACTTTGCATTCTACAATCCCAAATATCAAAGAAAACAATGCCAATGTCTGATCTCTGACATTTCCTTCATTTTCAGGAAGAGGGAAAGATTGACACGTTGGAAAGGAAGGATTCCTCCAGTTATATTAGAATCTCTTCCAGTTGTGAATAATAGAAACTACCATAATCTCCCTATGTATCTCATTCAAATGTAACAGGTTCTTTTTTTGAAGAAATCTTCTTTCAGATATTGTGAGATAAGCCTCATACTAAAGAGTCAGGGAACTGTAGACTGATGCTTATTAGTTGAGGGGCCTTAAGAAAAATATTTATTACTTGTGGTGGTCCCTTAACCATCAAATGGAGATAGTATATGTCAAGTATCCATGAATGCCATCCCCACTTTTACCATACCCCACTTGAAGATACACTTGGCATATTGAGGTGTTTGTAAATAACCTACTTAACCATTAGAATGGTTGGTAACCTTCACATGTAAGCAAATGCAGCGAAGATTCTTAGATTGCTCATAGTTGGCCTCTTAATCTTCTCAAATGTAAAGAGGAGCAACACTATTTCTTTTTCAAGAGCTTCCTGAGGGAGGCATTGAGACTAAAAAACATCCACCTGAAATATCAATTGTTTACCATTCTTCAAATAAAGAGAATCTTAATATTATCCATAACCACATCAGCAATTATTAACTGACAATGTATATTTTTGTAACCAATAATATTCTTTAGGCACTCCACTGATAACATTAGTAAGGCAAATGAAATTTTTCATGGATTATTTTAAAAATTAAATGTATTTAATATGTTTATTTTTTCATGACTCCTAATTATATCTTCATTTTAAAAGTTCTTGACTACTATGTGTATTTTCACTCTAGGAGCAATTAAACATTTTCTGAAGAGTTTCAGGAAAGCACATTTGAGGGAAACACTTGAAAGATGTTCAGCAATCTATTATCCACATAACTAGAGGCAATAAGAAAACTCAGATCAATGACATTTGAGTTGATTCCCATGACACATTTACAGCAAGTTAGTTGGCTTCACTTCAACTTTCTTCCTAGAAAACTTTTCTCACAGCTGCTAAGTAACACATTTCCTTTCTTAGTCTGCTAGGTATGGTATTAATTATCAACAGTATCCCCCCACCCAAAAAATAATAATAAAACAGAGTAGGAAGAGAAAGTAGAGCCTTATGTAATTAGACTCTAGCTAATACATTGGCTAAATAGCTCGGCTATGACTAATTCTACAGTTAATTCTAGATTACCCATCTACAGATAATGCATAAGGCAATAATTAGAGACCATTTATTGTGTGACATCTGCTTTAGTAGGTACTGAGAAACAAAAACAAATTAAGACTATTACCTCCCGGAAGACATTTTTTTTTTTTACTACTGTATCCACCCTCAGCACCTAGGATGGTATCGAGTACATTGCTGAGTCCCAATAAATATTAGTTAAGGTGATAGATGGATTAAAGAAATGACAACATTCCACATTTTCACTGTCTAGGTGGGGAAATTGCCAGGTAGGCCATTAATTCAATACTGCACTGTCCATGGTGGTTTCTTTTCACCCCCTCTTCACAATCTCCAGATTTCCTTTCAGCCACCTTACAAAGTCTTTTTTTAATTAGAGAGTAAAATGGAAAAACCATTTAAAGTAAAAGAGGTTTGATTTTCATTTTCTGTTCCACTACTAGCTGTGTGACTTCAGACAAATTATTTACCAATTTTTATCTTTAATCTTTGATTTATTAAATGGAGGTAAGTCATAGCAATAGGGTAGTCTAGGGAATTAAGTGACATTGTATAAAATCCATCACCCAGGGTTGGTCACACAGTAATTACTTACGTAACTGTGAATCCCGCAGACTGATCCCTCTTTTTCTTCCTTTCTAGCTTTCTCTCCCAGACTGCATCAGCCTGTCCTCAGGACCACTGTCCTCCCAATCACTCTAGTCCAGAGGCTCCCTACCACAGCTGACTTCAGAATCCCTGAGACCAGCCTAATTCTAATTCTATGGAATTAGAAGCTTCTGAGTGGGTCTAAAACTCCATAGGAAGCTCATGCTCACCCTCTGATTCTGATCAGCCGTTTGGGAGTCCCCACTCTCTGTCAGTCCCTCAAGCGGTGGGTCTCAAACTGGAGTGTGTGTCAGAACCACATGGATAGATCGCTGAGTCTCACCCCCGAAATTTCTGATTCAGTAGGTCTAGAGTGGGGCCCAAGAATTTTCATTCCTGACAAGTTTCCAGGGGCTACTGATGCTTCTGATGCAGGGACCACACTTTGAGCTCTTGTTTAAAGGTCTTGCCAGTCAAAGTGTGATCTGCTGGCCATCCATACCGCATCATCTTAAAAATGCAAAATCTCATACCTCACCTCACATTTACATTAAATGAGAAGCACAGGTTTAGGGAAGAGCTTCATAAAAGGATGTTTTAAATTGGAGTTTCCTGGGCTCCATACACTGGACAGTCTGATACAGCCCCAGAATCTACATTTTAATAAGCTCCCCCATGTCATTTGGATACATGCAATTCTTGAAGCACACCTAGAAAACACTGCTCGAGAGGGTTGCTGCAGCAGGTGATTAGCTGTAGAATCAGTAATAGTGTTTCCTACAGAGTATACAACATTGAGTCTGGCCAGCCTTGCTAGTTGTCTTGCTCTAACAAGGATCCTACCAACCAAGCAATCACATTGTACTTATTTTTTTCTATGTATCAGACAAAAGGATTGTGCGTGCTTCCCAGCAATCTAATTATGACCTACTAGAGTAAGATAAAGATTGAAATGGATTCACTTTGAGACAGATGTCAAGTTTGGAGAAGAATGTCTGCAATCATTGTTTATACCCATTAGTCAAGGCTATTGTGATGTTCAGTAACAGAAGCCCTCTCTAGCACGTGTGCTCACACACACAAACACACAAAATGAAAAGACAAGTTTTCTAGAAAGATAAAAAGATACCTAATAAAATATAAGGGAAGGAAGTACAGTTGGATCTCATCTCCTAATGGTCCAGGATTGAGGTCATTTATCTAGCAGATTATATTATCTCAAAATGGCCATAACAATATTTTGTAGCAAATGGCCACAAATGCTCCTTCTGGACTTTGCCACTCTTACTCCAAGAGTTGGGGTCTATGCCCCCCTCTCTTGAAAATGTGCAGGTCTTTGTGACTACCTCATCTAATGGAAGACCATGATGGAAGAGTGCTACATGACTTGTGAATCAAAACTATGCCATAAAAGGTGACACGGCTTCCACCTGGCTCTCTCTCTTAGAATGTTCCCCTATAATCCTGAGCCTCAATGTCAGAAGTCCAGCTTTCCAGAACTGCCATGTGGGAGAGACCACTTGGAAAGGCCACATGGAGATAGAAAGAAATGCCCAAAGAGCCCAATGTGTTCCAGTCCCTACCTAGCTATTTGAGTCTCCCTACTCCAGGAACCAAAGATGTGAGTAAGGAAGCCCTCAAAATGTTTCCAAGGATACAGTCTGACTGCAACCACATGAGGGATTCCCTGTGGAACTAAATCCAGAACCAAGAGAGACATTAATAATTGATTATTGTTGCTTTTACACCCCCATGCAGCAATAGTAATTGAACTAATCTCTCTGTTTGTCTAGAGCTCTGCACATCTGCTTTATTCTCCTCTTTCTGTCTGTAGACCAAGCTCATGCATTTGTTCAGGTACATAAAACAATATGGCTGTTCAGCCAGACTATAAGCCCTACAGAGTGCTTCTTAAGCTTTAATGTACACGAAAATCGCATGGAAATTTTTTTATAAGACAGATTCAAATTCAGTAGTTCTGTGCTGGTACCTGAGTTTGCATTTCTAAAAAGTTCCCAGGTGATGGATGTCTCTGTGGCTGTGGACCACTAAACTAATCCTTACCATTTGCTCACTCTCTTTCTCATGCTCTCCCTCTCTCTCGTTATCTTAAGTCACTTAAAAACAAGTTGTACACATCATGATAGTTCACCACTAGGTCCTTCGACATAACTCTGCTAAGAAAAAGAACATTCTTCCATAAAATCAGGATACTATTATATATGCCAGAAACTTAATTTATAAAAACGGCCTCATCTAAAATATAGTCTGTATTAAAATTTCCTCATTTGTCTCAAAAAATATCTTTCAGAGCAGTTTCTTCCATTTTGATCTAGGATTCAATCACGGATTATGCATCTCTGCTACCCGATAGTCTAAAATAGCCGCTTTACCTTTTCTTGAAATGTCTTTTATGAAATTGCTATTCTTGAAGAGTGCAGACCAGCTGCCTGATAAAATGTCCCATAACCTGCGTTTGATTGCTTCTTCATCAATAGATTCGAGTTACCCATTTTTATCAAGAATACTTCCCAGTCACTAATTATGTACTTCACATTGGAATACATCAGGAGACTCATGATATCACTTTGCTCCTTTTTTGGTGATGCTGGGTTGGATCACTTGGTTATGGTGTTCTTTTTTTAAGTGCCAAGAAATGTTTTCGAGAGAGGCCCCAGCTGACTCCCCCTCTCATCTCATTGGCCAGAACAGATAACATGGTCACCACTAACCCACTCATTGACAAAGGAGAAGTGTGTCCTCTCACTGGCTTAGGTGAATTATGATTCTAACCCTGGGGATAAGGAACACCCCAGCTTCCCTGGAAGTGGAGGTCTGTCAACATGTGGGAGAGGGGAGCTATTAGCCTGGAAGAGTGGCATTGGATAGATAACCTGTAGTGTTTGCCACACTTACCTAATATTACAGAGCTAGTTAGAGGAAACACTGCTCTCTGATTCTTATTCTAACATAGCATGCTGCCTCCTCAAGAGATTAAGGATTTATTGCTTATAAAATACTTTATAGGCCTCCTGTGAGAAATCCAATATTTATTTGCCCTGTAAGATAAAAACAGAAATTTATTTTTTCTTATTTTCTTTCAAGCTTTTCTCAATCTATGATTCTTCACAGTGTGATAATGACATGGCCACATATGTCCTCTGAAAAAGAAATAAAAAGCTTTTTTTCCTTACAAAATGACCCAATAAGTTACACACAGAATAAGTTTATGGAATGTAAGTAGTTTAATTTAAAAACATTTTCCACTCTATTATTCTTTTAAAAAGTTCTAGAGATAGAAAATAAAAAGGAGTTATAATTCTAACAGGACACGAAGCCAAAATTGTGGATGGATGCTTTTACAAAGTTTATCAAGACTATTAATAATAGTCATCCAAACTTTTGGCATCTGCAGAATTGGGTTGGATATGTGTAAAATGTAGTTTTCTTATGAGAACTCTGGTACTTTGAATCTTGTTCCAGCTGGAAATTAGATATGGAAAACATGAAGTTGATTCTGAATCCCAAAAAACATGTGGTTTAATTCTGAAAATCAAATGTAGTGTCTGGGGGCTGGCTACAAAGGCCATTGGTAGAGTCAACCAAGTGATACTTTCCTCCCAGCAACAGTAATCTTTTGTTCTGTGCCTTCAGAAGTAGGAGAGGCAACTCTACAACCTGTGATTTAAGGGGTTCAAAGGCAGGTCTTTTACTAGTTTGTACAGTGCCTGTAAGTTTTACCATAGAAGCATTAAAGTCATTCTTCATCCCACTTCCAGTAAGGATCTCTACCCCCACCCAACTCTATTGTCACTGGGCCAAAGCTATTTCTCCCTTTTTACTTATATAAGGGACCTCAGAGTTGACTCTGTATGGGCCAAGGCCATTGTTACCCCCACACCTCCCTCTCAAGCATCAGCCAACACTTCAGCAACAGAACTTCAGGTTCCATTGAAGCCTAAGGACACAGAAGCCCAGATGACTGTATGGAGAATGGGGTGTAGGTAGAAAAGGAAGCACAGATGTGTGGGGAAATGAAAACGGGGAGAATAATGAAGTCAGTATTTATCTGCTTCCGAATTTTGCCAAAACCGAGCTACCATTTTTAGAGCTCACCAAACTTTGTTTTCTACTGACCTCAACCCTTACCAATTTTTTTCTTTCTTTGCTGTGATGTTGACACCAGTAGAATGGCACTTGTGATTTGTGTAACCTTGTTTCACCCCACAACAAAAAACAGGAGATGGCCAAATACCACAGGGAACTGTGGGGTTATTTTTGTATGGGCACCAAACAAGGTTTCTACATAGACTTGTCATCTCTCCCATACAATGAATGAGTTTTAAAAATGTGGAGAGATTTCGCAGAACTATTACTCCAGCTATTTTGTTCTTTGGCATTTATCCACATACCCCATGAGAGGTAAATATGAAAAAACAATATTTGACCATGTAGCTATAGTTACAAGCCACAGACAGCCAAGGGTGCAGAAATTTAAAGATGAATGTAATACGCAACTTTGCCCTGATTCTGTCTCCCTAGATAAACTCTGCTCACCACTTAAATCTAAGTGTTCCCTAGTCCTAGGTAATTGACAAGAAGTGGGAAAAGGTAAAATCAAGTAGAAATTGAACACTGAATAGAAAAGGACCTCCTTTCCACAAACAAAAATGCCATTTTATTGTGGAATGATGAAAACACCCCATTCTTTTGTTTAGATAAATTTCAATAGTATTTATGCTGATTTCCCCACAGGGAGAAAAAGAGACTATTTCTTTGAAAAGCCATTGGCAGAAAAACACTCAAGTTCAATTTGGTTTCATCCTGAAGGTTTGAAGTAAAATAATTCTTTGTAAGGATTTATAAATAAGACATTCATTAATGAAGTTTCACAATATCACTTTGAAGTGAATACTACCGAATTCATTTAACTAGTGCTGAGACTCCAGCAGAGAAATTGAGCAATTGGACTTATTCAGTAAAGCATGTAAAAGTCTAGAGAAAGAATCCAGGAATTCCCAGTGCCTCATTCTCCATGTTGAAGTACTCTCAGATATGGAATCAGATATGCAACATATATAGGGAACAGAATCTGTGACCCAGATACGACTAGAAAGCTAACCTAGACAATTACTCAGAGTATCACCCTTCCACATTTGGAACAGCTGGCCAATACATGTCACATCTATAAGGAGAGGCTTCGGGAAAGTCCCTGAGTGTTTTCAGAATCCTTGCACAGAACTGAACATCTGCCCTGACCTCTTCTCTAGTTCTGAGGTAACCTCAACCCCCCAAGTCAGTGCTGCTACTAAACATCTGATGTGAATGGCCTGAAAGCACCTTGGATATCAAAGCCTTCTCCCCAAGGTCAGCCTAGTGATCTGACTTTGATGTAACTCTGTCTGCCTCTGATTCCTCTCTTTCCACAGCCCACCAATATTCTAACATGTCAGCTCGTTGTTGGCCCCCAAGTCTAGCCAGTTTTTGTTGACACATCCTTTTCGGTCTTATTCCGGACCAACTATAGTACTTTGTAACCTACTTCTTCAACACTCCTTTCCTTCATGTCTGTCCTTTGATCTCCTGAAAAAATTTCTGTTGTCTTAGCAGGAAAAATACCTTTACTGCCTGCCCATCACCCTCTGGTCCAAGTCACTTTTTCCCTGAAGTTTCAGGGTCTGCTCCCCTGATGTCTACTATCGCTTTTCTCGTCTCTTACTCAGACAAGCAAACCATCCAGTAGCCCACGCATCTTTCTTTCGCCTTTATGTCTTTGCTACAATCACACATCCCTCTAAAACTTTTTTCATGTATTCAGGGTCACTTCATCTACTAAACCTAAATGGAGCCTAATGCCCCATTTCTTGTCCATGCTTTCCTTGTGCCCTTACACACATTAATTCAATAAATATTTATTGATAATCTTTTATGCACAAAGTACCATATATAATAAGGAAAATACAAAAATAATTGCGATACGCATCCTGAACTTGAGGACCTTACCATCTGTAGAGCAGTAAGATGCAGAAGGAAAACATAAATCATTCTAATACACAGAGAATATTAAATGAAACTAGAATGATACTGACAAGGTGATACGGTAGTTCAAAATCAGGGAAAATTAGTTCCAAAACAGAAGAACATGAGCAAAATCAGGAAGATTTCATGGTAGAGGTAGCTTCTTAGTGTAGCCTGTAGACAGATATTTCAGATATAGAAAGGTATCTCAGGTGTTAAGCCTATACCAGCAAAAACATGGAGTGGAAAGGAAACCAGGATTAACAGACAGGACAAAGTTTAGGCTGGCTAGAACATGGAGGGTAGAAAAGGATATTTGGGAAAATAACTATGGAGCCTGGTGTACAGCAGTGCAATGACATGCTAAGGTGTATAAACCATGGTTTTGAAACCATTTAAAGCTTGTGATGAGGAGTCAGATGATCAGAGCTGGACTCTAGAAGAGTAAGCTGGCATTGGTATAGGTGAAAAAAAAAAGCAAGAAGTTTTAGGAAACCATTACAACCAACTCCAAGGGGAAAAAAAAATAATAATCAAGAACCTGAACTAGAGCAATGACCGTGGGAAGGAGAAGGATGAAACATATCAAAGAGTCCAAATGTAGAATCAACAGAGATTGGCAACTGACTGGATTAGAAGGGGAGAAAATGACTCCAAGTTTTCATAATAACGTTGGTATAAAGATGCACCAGACAGACAGCTGCTTTTTTTATCCATCAACAAATACTTCTTGAGCACTTACTGTGTGACCAGTGCTAGGCAAAAAACTGGAAATACAGTAGCAAATGAAAAAAAAAAAAAAAAAAAAAAAAAAGGACTCCTGCCATGAGGGAGCTGCCAACCCAAAAGAGCTAGATACATGGAAAAGGTGTTGGAGATGCTATGAAAGGAGCTGGCTCAGAATACAGAAGGAGCCCCAGGAAGGGTTGGTTAAGTCACTGTTGGATGGAAAGGTTCTCAGAAACCAGGTTGTGTAAGGCCGGCTGCATATGATCGTACGCGCAACTGCAGAGAAGTCCGCCTCCCCTGAGAACATTCCTTTCCAGCTCCGTGGGTGCCTGCGTCTCAGCTTCAATTGAAATAAATACAAAGATTACACTAAATTCTTTCTTTTATTGTTCATTGTTATCCAAAAAATGTCATTTCTATTGCACTTGTGTTAGGTAACAGTATCAGGTGATGTCGCATGTGGTAGGGAATTAAGACGACTGGCAGGCTGATGCAGTGCAAAGAGCTCTAAATTCAGTCATTAGACCGGACTTGTTTTCTGGCTCTCCCACTGACCAACAGGGTGAACTTGAACACGTATAAAAACTTCTCTTGGCCTCAGTTTTCTTATTCATAAAATGGTGATTTTCTTTAAAAAAAAAAAAGCCGCTTTACTTATATCACATTGTATTATAAAGGTCAAAAAATACATATAAAAGCAATTGGCAAAACATAAAATATTATTAGTTATAAAATATTGCTACATATAGTTCTTTCCGATTCCCACTGAAAGCAAATGACACACTCACATTACATTAAAGGAGAGTTTGACAAAGAGACTGCTTACAAAGTATAGGCGGGGTTCTGGGAATAGTAAGTACTCCAGCGCAGGTACATCAAAGGAGCTGTTACCACATCTGGCACTAAAGGGCTGAGAGGCTGAGTCCTTATAGGGATAGGGAAAGAAAAAGTGGTATCAATCAGAGAAGTCCGTCCGCGGGCAGCATAGCAAAGAGGAAGCCCAGATTATAAATACCTCGGTCATGCTCTTCCTTTTCTCTAATCAGCTTCCAGGGCCCACTGGTCAGAGCCAACCAGAAGGCAGAGATCTGTAATCTGTCTAGGTCAGGCTCTGGGGTCAGTGAGTTGAGTGGAGAAGATATCTGACCCAACATCAGTAATTATCTATTAATCTTCAATGGATATAAGGATCATCAGTGGGAGCTTGTTAGAAATGAAAGTGCTATGCACCCAGTAATGTGGTGTTTCACTGAGCAGCCCACAGATTCTCACGCACATGGTCGATGGTCGCATTTTGAGAACACTGAAGTAGATAGGTTAATAAGTCATTTTTAATCAACTCTTTTGCCTTTATCATGGGGGTATCTTAGGAGTAAGGTCAGACTAACCCACCAGGAAAGAAGGCACTTGTTCCTCTTCCCAAATGACTTGTATTGGAGACAGGTGTGTGAGCCATGGGGTTTTATAATTTTGCTAGGACTTACCACCTAGCATGGTTCTAACACCTTCCTTTGCTGCTAGTAGGACCCAAATCAGCCCAAAGAGACTCTGGCCACAATACTGTTTCCTCATGCATTTGTTTAAACCAATTGTATAGAATGTCACTCCCACAAGGAAGAGTTTTTAATTTTTTACAACACCCTATCGCACTGGAACTCACTGTGTTTACTCTTTGTATCCCCACTACTGGTACACTGAGTGGATCATAAGCACATCAAAAGCCACCATTTCATTACTGGACAGCAAGGAAAACTGAATGCAGTTTAAAAAAAAAATTTTTTTTTCAACGTTTTTTAATTTATTTTTGGGACAGAGAGAGACAGAGCATGAACGGGGGAGGGGCAGAGAGAGAGGGAGACACAGAATCAGAAACAGGCTCCAGGCTCCGAGCCATCAGCCCAGAGCCTGACGCGGGGCTCGAACTCACGGACCGCGAGATCGTGACCTGGCTGAAGTCGGACGCTTAACTGACTGCGCCACCCAGGCGCCCCCTGAATGCAGTTTAAATGGATGTTGTAAATTCTATTATGTGTTTCTTTTAAAAAGCAAAAAAAAAAAAAAAAAAAAAAAAGACTTTCTTTGGAACTTTCATTTAAAACCAAATCCAACAGGGGTGCTTGGGTGGCTCAGTTGGTTAAACGTCCGACTTTGGCTCAGGTCTTGATCTCAACGGTTCGTGAGTTCGAGTCCTGTGTTCAGGTCTCTGCTGACAGCTCAGAGCCTGAAGCCTGATTCAGATTCTGTGTCTCCCTCTCTCTCTGTCCCTCCCTGCTCACACTCTGTCTCTCTCTGTCTCTCAAAAATGAATAAATGTAAAAAAAAAATTTTTTAAACCAAATCCAACAAAATTCAAACAAGTTTTTAAGATCATATGCAATTGCAATGTTCATCAAGCGTACTGAGTGGGCCCCTGGGAAAGAGAACCCTGAAAATTGCAGTCTTCCATCCTCTTAGGCTCCCACCTACTGTTTTTGCACTTCTGTTTTGTTGTTATTCAAAGTAATTGAAATTTTTTAGAAAGTATAAACTTTTTGCAAATGGCAAGATCTTGTTCTTTTTATGGCTAAGTAATATTCCATTGTACATATATGTATCGCATCTTCTTTATCCATTCATTTATCAACAGACACTTGGGCTGCAAATGTTTTCATTTTCCTGGGTAGTAGCATTGTATGGAGATGGGTGGTAGCTACATTTGTGGTGAGCATAGCATTGCACTTACTGAATTGCTATATTGTACACCTGAAACTAATGTCACATTATGTGTCCACTACTCTCAAATTTTTTTTACAAATGATAAATTGTGAAGATAATGCCACAGTAGAAATGCAGGTTTCTCTTTTTAAGAGTCATTCAACGTTTTTGTCATGTATCTGTTTTCCTACATGTGTAACTCAAAAAAAAAAAAAAAAAAAAACCAAAAAAAAAAAAAAAACAAATCCTCACAACTAGATTACACAGCTTCAGCCTAAAATGAATTTTTTTTTTCTCAGCACACACTGCCCGTACAACACCTGTTCCCTGCAGAAGATATTAAACATTTTGTGCACACCTACATACATTGTTGGGGCAGGAATCACAGCTGTTTGTAATTTAACTGTAACTCTAATCCAGAGTGTGAAACAGAACTAAAATAGTCAGTTATGAGACATTAAAAAAAGAACCATGCAGATGATCCTTTCTTGGTAGAGCCTCAAAAGTGCAAAATAAAGAAAAAGATAGTTATTCAATAATTTACAAAAATATTGAGCATGGTTTCACTATTTTCTGAATATTAATAAGATTTTCAAGATTTCCTTCCATAAAATGAAACAGGCTATACCACAGGAGATTTCTTTATGGCTCCTCTTTTCCTATTTGTATATCAATCCTATAGAGAGATAATAAGTAGTGTCTAAAGTCTTAAATGTACTCATTTAGTTGGACCTTCTAGCCAGTGAAAATAAGTTCTTTGTTGTCTGAAAGAAAATGATCAAAATACCAATTTGTCATCATCTTAAACCCTCTGTGGTTGACTAATTGTGATTATTTATGGTACTGTTTTCTGACTTTTGTAATGTTAAGGTTGTTTTCAGCTTCAAGTAACAGAAGACTCAGTTCAAAATGGCTTAAAGAATAAAAGGATTTATTGTCTCTCATCACAAGGAATTCCAAATAAGGGAGGCTCCAAAACTGACTAATTCAGAAGTTTAATCACATTCTCAAAGACCCAGGTTCTTTCCATGTTTTTACTCATTCATCTAAATTTCCATACCAAAAAAAGAAAACAGTGAATCAGTTAGGATTGTCTGAGAAAAAGAACAAGAAGGATAGCTATCTATCTATCTATCTATCTATCTATCTATTCTTTGACCTATTGATCAATCTATCAATCTATCTAATGACTTATCTAGGGAAATTTCAAGTAATTGGCCTATGTAGTTGTGGGTGGAAGCTGGTGAATCTAAAATCTGTGGGAAAGCATAAGAGACTCTTAAAAACTGAGAACAAACTGAGGGTTGATGGGGGGTGGGAGGGAGGGGAGGGTGGGTGATGGGTATTGAGGAGGGCACCTTTTGGGATGAGCACTGGGTGTTGTATGGAAACCAATTTGACAATAAATTTCATATATTGAAAAAAATAAATAGGGGCGCCTGGGTGGCTCAGTCGGTTAAGCGGCTGACTTCGGCTCAGGTCATGATCTCACGGTCCGTGGGTTCGAGCCCCGTGTCAGGCTCTGTGCTGAAAGCTCAGAGCCTGGAGCCTGTTTCAGATTCTGTGTCTCCCTCTCTCTGACCCTCCCCCATTCATGCTCTGTCTCTCTCTGTCTCAAAAATAAATAAATAAATAAATAAATAAATAAATAAAAATAAATAAAAATAAATTTAAAAAATCTGTGGGAAAGGACAACAGGCAGGAAACCTTGGACAGAAGCTGGTGGTGCAGTCTTGAGGCAGAATTTATTCTTCCTCAGGGAAACAGTTTGCTCTTAAGACCCAAAGATCAAATTTTTCAGCAACTCTTAAGGGCAACTCTTAAGAGCAAAGGAGCCTTTCCCTGAAGCCCCTCAACATACTTCTTCTCAATCTCCATTGGCCAGTTCTGGGACTCACACTCTTCATGAAATCAGTCCCTTGCAAGGAATATGAAATCAAGACTGGTTTAAACCAGTTGGGTTTTAGCTGAGCCATATGGAGCCAGAGTAGATGCGAGAATTCAATTTCGGCTATGCCACATGGAAGGAGGAGAAAGTTATTGTTGGGTAGGCAGAAAGAGTACCTGGAACATAGTAGGAGTTCAATAAATATTTGAATGAGGGAGTAAGCCAATGAATGAATGGTGATACATGTGGAGGAGGATGATGAGTACTGGTGATTTTCTCCAAATACATATTCCAGGCAAGACATGACTTCATCAGGTGAACAGTGTATATATTGTAGGCATGACATATGACTCTTGTTTACATGATATCACATTCAGTCTTTGCCACACACTGCTAGGCATTGTCATTCATAAGACTAAGCGAATGCTAACTGTGCTCAAGGGGAAGACCTGGAAAATAAAGGAAGAAAAACAGCATTCTAAGCTTATAATCTATTTAATTTAGTACATTAAGTGCAAATGCTTTCATGCTGGTGTACTTAAACCCCTAATTTTAGAATGTTCCAACATACTGGTTTTTTGATAAATAAGTCTTTGATTTAGAGAAATCTCCTGAGAAAGCAGAGAGCCTCACCTGGGGACTATGCATTTCTCCAGGGAGTATCAAGTTGTGTTCCGGAAAAAAAAAAAAATGATGCTTTTTTGTTGCACTTGTGTTGAGTTCTTTATGTTTAACTATCTTGTTAAACCAAGACCTTTGACCAAGAGTCTGAGTTTCTATGACATGTGATATAGGGACAAGATGGAAATATGTTCAGAACAGATGGAATGTGGATTTATCACATCTGCGTGCACACCGGCACAGGCACACATACACAAACCACCACCACACCTGCCTTTAGTTTTTTATCACCACTTTCATGACTGGGGACTGTGTTATGTTCCCTCCATATTAATTTTTCAGGGAAAATACTCAGCTGGTCAAGAAGAAATTATTATTTTTCACTTGTCTGACCAAAATTCAACTTTATTAAAAAAATATTGCCAGAACTTGTGAGAAGCTTCTGTGAATAAGAGGAAGTCTGTGACTAATTTCTCCTTGTTAAGCACTTTGAAAACCACTTCCCTTCCCTCTCTCTTCTTTTAGTGTGGATCTTGACCAGCTTGCCATTTTTAGTCTTGTAACCCTGGACAGTCCTTTTTACTCTTTCTAAGATTTAGCTGGTTTCTTTCCAGGCAAAATAAGAACAATAGTTTTCTGAAATGCTTTAGAAGTTTCTAGATATCTGTTTCCAATGTCAGTTTTCTCCATTAAAATATGATATCCTCGAGGGCAGGAACTTCGCCATTTTCACCTTTATCCCTGGGTGCTCAATAAACATTGGCAGGTCGAGGTAATGAAATATCCATGTCACATCAATTAATGCTTGTACCCCAAGTATTTTTTTTTAATTTACATCCAAGTTAGTTAGCATGTAGTGCAATAATGATTTCAGGAGTAGATGCCCGTGATTCATCCCCTACATGTAACACCCAGTGCTCATTCCATCAAGTGTCCTCCTTAATGCCCCTTACCCATTTAGCCATCCCCCCACCCACAACCCCTCCAGCAACCCTCAGTTTGTTCTCTGTATTTAAGAGACTTATGTTTTGTCCCCCTCCCTGTTTTTATATTATTTTTGCTTCCCTTCCCTTATTTCCAAGTATTTTTAAAGCATTTCTCTCTACCAACCTATTTTCTGACTATTCACTTGAGCTCTTGTTATATCACTTTTGTATTGTCTTCCGTAGTTTTGTTGAGTGGGAATTGTGTTGAGTGGCAAACACTTGAGAAGACTGGTTTGGGACCTTGCTTTTGGTCACCACATATTACTTTTAGCTGAGATTGGTTTAGGCATGGATAAGAATGCTACATGATGCTTGTGCAATGTAGAGGGTTGCTAACAAATATGTATGATAATTATATTTGATATGTATTGACAGTGAATCACCACACATTGCCTGTCATGACATGGTGGTTATCTAGGGGTTTGAATAAGAAGTTGAATATTTTACCGGAAGACTAAGATTCCCTCGGGAAAACAGCAAAAAGTTGTTTACTTCATTGTAGACCAATTGAATGTGGGAAAAGCCGTGGTAATTGAACGAAACTTCTATGCACAAATATTTCCATGACACCAAAACAAAGTAGACAAGAAAAGTGGTAGGTGCGTATTTGTTAAAGTGTGTGGTTTGAGCAAAATAACTCCCCTTTGATTAGTTGAAAGGCTTTCTGGAAGTGGTTAAATTATTAATGCCATTTTAATGAGATTTGAGAGAGTCTGATGACCTAGAAGTAGAACTAGGGCTGAGAAAGGCAATCCTCATTAATGCTACCATCTTGAATTTACTTCTCAGAATTTTGAGCACTTGGAGGTGATAAATATCCTTAAGTTAATTTCCTGTTAGAGACCAAAAGGAATAGAGTGTTAAGATACAATCATTACGTCCTTTTTTGGTAGCTGTGCCTCTAAAAGTGCAGAAGACAACATGGAGGCCCTAATGCTGCAACAACTTATTGTTGAGACTTTGGGAAACAATTGAGGTCTCCTGGTCATTTTCCAAATCGGAAGTGAGAAAGTTTCCCAAAATGCAATGCTAGAGGGTGAGGGAGTATCTTTTAACTTGCTAGACTGTAAGCAAGCAGCCAACATTTTTCTAGTAGTGTGTTGCCAATGCAGAAAAGGCTAAACTATTTGGTTTCTCTAAAAGTTGACAACAAGGCTTTGTAATTGTGTGGTGGGCAATGGACCCTGAAGTGGGGAGGAGAGGACACGCGGTGTGGTACGTCATGGCTCCCCCTACCTGGGAGATGAGTGGGGAGAGTGAAAACCTGCCTCCCTTGCATTGAGTTTGACTTCTTGATTACAGTTACAGAATGCAGGCAGCCCCTAGCAAATTGTTATTTGGACTCCCTGGGATTAGATGTGTGCATACACACCCAGTACCAGAGTATACCTTGACATCTGTAAACTCAGCTTGCTGTTTTTCCAGATTCCACAGGATTTGGAGTTCTGGTCTCTACATTCAGATTTCCATCTATGGTATTAAATAATCTCCAAAGATATGGCTAAGACAATTTTGCCCTTTAAAACAAAGCCCACATAGGTCATTCTAGGCATTATGAAATATTCTTCTCTTGGAAGTACTTGAGATAATATATGTGAGTGTGTTTCACAAACTGTAAAGTGCTGTCTAAACAGAGGTTTTGTGTCTATTGCATGGTTAAACTGAGCTTGTAATGAAAATAGAATTGTGATTGCACCACACTTCTCGGTGTCTGGAGCCCACTTTCAATCAGGTTTACAGTGTCATCAATTTGCTATTTAATTGTTTTAAACCATCCAAGTGCTGGGCAATATTCTTGTGTTCTTTCTTCAGTGGGTTAGCATGGATCCTTGTCTAAGTTTAACATAAAAGCTGACACAGACAGAGACAATATTTTTGTTTGTAGGGCATTAAAGGGCAGATATTTGGGGAAATACTTTTAACAGATTTTGGTATCTGGCTAATTCCATGGCTGTCCCCAGCTGTCCCCCTATTTGTCACCCTCAGCTTCCTCTCTCCAAGGAGGCTTAGAGAAACACTCCTCACTCATTTGAGTTGCTCCAGCAGGCTCCATGCATGGTCAAGGCCGTTAGAAGTCTAGAGAGGCCCGTGGCCACTTTATTTTTAGATTCTTACTGACTTGTAAAATTAAGGAGTACCATAATAGGTTTAACAAAATTATGGCATATTTTATGTGTTTACACTTAAATGAATTCCCTCAGAACACATGAATAGATCCGTCAACAACTTAAGTTGATGCATTTAAGTTTGATACACTGGGCATAAAGATGAATAAGACACGATACTCCTCCTCAAGGAATTCTCAGTCCAGCAAACTGTGAAATGTTATATGAGAAATCGTTGCACGCAAGTGTTGATAGGGTCATACAACCACAAAGTACTTCATGAATATTCTTTTCTCGCAGAGAATGTCAAAACTCTGGCATTCTCCGCCTGTGTGGAAACCAAGGCCAAGCAGCAGTCCTGACCTGACCCCCTTCCCTCCAGTGAGTCCTGAGCTCACTGGTCTGGCAGCTCGCCCTCCCCAGGCACCCGCTAGCTGGGCCAGCAAGGGTGCCAGGCACATATGCAGCCATACCTTGTTCATTGCTGCCCTCAAGGCGATGGAGCGCGTTGCCATTCCACAACTGGGAAAGTCCCATTTTCTCCTGGCCCATCAGCGATGCTGAAGCTCTTTTCAAATTGGTTCTTTCACTTTGAAAGCTCTTTTCATGTTCAAAACACCAGCGAGTACAAACTGTTGCTAAATTGGGTAGACTCTAGAGCAATCTGTCTGACTGGAAAAAAAAAAAAAAGTTAGTACTATTTTGTTCCAGTCTGCACGGATCACCCTCAACATCCTAATGGAAGTAGAGCAAATTATTGTCTAGGAGAGAGACAGAGGTAGAGAGAGAGAGAGAGAGAAACTACAATAACATGAAGTCAGTTTTCCCTTTTGAAAAACTCCATTTTGAGAAGACACGTATTCTACCCAAATCCTAGTTCCTGCTTGCACATTGTAATGTCTCAATATACCTGCAGATCCTTTGACCTAATAGGCTCCTCCCCAACCCATGATTCACTCCACATGCCCTATTTATCTTCTGTCTTACCATCAACCCAGAGCAATTGGGAGACTAAGAGATTAAATTCTGAAAAACAAACCTCATCATAATGGAAAATCCAATTAACTTTAGATATAGAAGCCACGTTCTTGCAGCAGCATTCTAATTTTGCCTTCTATGAAAATGGTTTAGCTGTTCATTAGGTAGCATGTCAAAAACTAAAGAATGCCAGTTATTTTCCTGATCTTGAGATCTAGCATTATCTGGGGAATTAGAAGACCGACTACGGATATACATTTTAACTAGCCCTAATTCCTAGCATCTTTGTTTTTCCCTGGTTTATCTTTTCTTGTATGTCCTGGTGGGAGGAAAAATAATTATCTCTGGGGAATCCAGACTGAACTCCTGCTCAATGGTTTGTAGATTGTGAAATGATGATGTTGATAGTGTTGATGTCATTTTTAGCTTTCCTAAGTGAAAACTGATATTAAAGAGTGATATTATCATGCTTACTCTCTCAGCTGCTTTGTGAGAGAAGTAAGAAAGCGATTGTTATCCCTGCTTACGGGGAGATAAACTGGAGGCCACATGACTTGCTGAAAGTCTCCTATGTGATTATTGGTAGAGCTGGAAACAAAAGCCAGGTCTTGACACGAAGCTCAATGTTCTGCTTCCAGACTGTGCTTTCTCACTCTGGCAAAGCTGACAAACCCTAAGTTTCTATTGCATGCCTTGTTTTTATTACTTTTTATACACTTGACTTAACTCATAGTCAAAAACAAAATCCATTCTTTACCACACAATTCTGAAGGATAGAAACATGGTAATTACCTAACCCCTGACCTACAAACACAGAGAAGAGGACTAATTGCTAGCAGACTCGACATATGAGAAAATTAGAATCTTTATGAAAGTGGGCACCTAAGTGTAGGTGTGTGTATACATACTTCTATGTGCAAGAGGGATGTGTGTAGGTGTGTGTATACATACTTCTATGTGCAAGAGGGATGTGCAAGTGAAAGGACATCTCATTTGGTTGGGGGTAAAGGAAAATCAGGGGGAGCAAATGAGGAAGGAGGGGAGGAGGGTTGGGTTGCACTCCTCTCCCCTGTGCTTTCATTTGGTTTAGCCAGCTTGCTTTTCCCCAGACAGAGTTTCTCCAACTTGCCGGTGTGCGTCAGACTTACTCAGGAATTTCTTAAAATTGCAGATGCGTAGATCTGATATTGAGATATCCAGATCCCATGGTTATGCAGATCCTACAATCTGCATCGTTAACAAGCTTCCTGGGGCTCTGGATCAAGCTTTGGACAGGAACTAGGAAGCAGTACTGCAAGATCATGTCACGCGGCAGTTTTAAAAAAGGAGAGCGCAAACTTGGAAGACAGGGATGATGTAGGAGTCCACAAAATATGGTCTTTGTAAACCCTGCCTTACATGTGGTAGAGGAGAGCTAAAGGAGGAAAGAAAAAGAGAGTCCTAGGCAATCAACTAACACAGGCTTCTTCCAGCTCAAGTACACTTGGGCACAGCCCCATCTGCCTGCATCAGAGAAATCTGACTCCTGACAGAACTTCCGCTTCCCCTGTCCATCTCCTGCATTTCCTCTGACCCTCATATTATGCTCCATCTGGGGCACGGCTGCTCTCATTTTCCATTTATGAATAATTTGGGGCTATATTTAGGCATCTCCAGTCATTAGGTACCCATATTTCTGTATACAGCCTATCAGGTTTTATTTTTTTAGAATTTTAGAAATTCATGAGCAAAAGCTCTTAATATTAGGTCACTTAGTCAATTACCTCCTTTCCTGCCTAATGCAAGATTATTCCCACTAGTCCTGTTTCCAGTGCTCTGTTGCCTATTTTTAAATGTACTAGCTGATGGTGATTCTGCCACTCCCCTCAGGAGACCATTACCCTGGCTCACCATTCTCAGTGTCAGGGGGCTTCCCTGGTAATTAGCTCCAACTTGCTATTTCTTCCCCTTCCCATTATCCTCGGTTATCAATTCCCCTGCAACAACATTACTTCTCTCACATTCGTTATATATTTTTAGACAGTTTCCACAGTTCCACAAGCCACTGTTAAAAAGAGTTGAGCCGGTCGGTACCAGCCCATGTCTTAATCAGTTGCACTGTGGAGGGATGAAAATAGAGCCTATGCGGGTGGTCACTGGGCTCTGTGGTGGGTAGCCACGTATCCCGCTGTCTTGTGCCTGCGTCTCCATGCTTGCACACAGTGGTTTCATCAGTCTGAGGTCATCCTCCTCCACAAAGCAGCATCTCTTTAAGCATAATGTGTGTAGGTCATATGAAGGTGTACAAGAAAGGGCCACCCCGTTATCTGAAAAATGGAGATGAGACTGCCTACTTAATTAGATTTCTAGGAACGTTAAATGACACCAGGTATGCAAATAATTTAGCAAAAGTTCTAGCATGCCATAAACATAATAAAATCTTGAGGCATTAGCTATGTGCTAAAATGAATATACATTTGGAAGTCAAATAAATCTCATTCCATTTTTAGCTTTGTCGTTTGCTGGTTGTATGACTTCATCAACACCTATGTGCAAATATTTATTATATAATACTTCACATTTTGCTGGACTGAAAATTCCCTGAGGGGAGGTATTGTGTCTTATTCATCTTCATGCCCAGTGCACCCAACTTAAATGCATCAACTTAAGTTGTTCAACCTCCCTGAGGCTCAGTGTTCCCTTCAGTGCAATGAGTGCATATCGTCTACCTCTGTATCACACACATTTTATGCCCTGGCTCATATCTTCTTAGCCTACCCTTTTTTTTTTCTGCAGCCATTGCTGTAGCTACCCCATGTGCACAGGAATGCCTGATGACACTTCACCTTAGCAGCACCCTGAAGAATCCTGCCATCACCTCACGGAACCTGGATCCTGTCACCCAAGCGGCGATTCTCACGAAGGAGATTTGGTTATCACAACTGAGGGAGAGAAGTGTTATTGGCATCTGGCAGATAGAGGTCAGGCTGCTAACATCTTACAATACACAGGATGGCCCCCCAAATAAAGAATTATCCAGCCTAAATGCCAATAGTGCTGCTGTTGAGAAACCCTGATGAAGAGACACTGCAAAAGCTTTATCTGAGGATAACACCTCAGAAGATATGCTCTTCTTCTTGTATTCAAACACATCGCTTTCACAGCTCCAGACTGGACTCATCTGAAGTTTATTTCTCCACTCTCTAAGTGCTATATACTAAACAGCTAGCAGAAGCATGCCTTGGTTCCTATCCTGTGGAGTAAGAGCTATAATGATAGGAATGTATGATAGGAATGTTTAGGTCATAGCACAAACACAGGGGATATATACTCTCTGCTCTGCCAGAAAACAGCACAGCTAAAGAATTGCAAGGCAGAAATTAGGGGAACCAATATGGTGACAGATTTTGAGGGTGCTCATATATGAGGTTAGAGTCTAAGGCAGATGAAGGGGAGAGTTTACCGACATTGAAACATTCTTCTGTGATTCAGTGTTCAATGTCTTAGCAAGAACAAAGTTGGTTCTGATACACTGCTGGGATTGTTCCTTGAAGCTTGGACCTTACAAAAGTAAATCAGGTGTAGCACTGCTTAGGCAGAGAATTGGGGAAGAGACTGAAAGGCTCAGGAAATGTTGTAGTGTATTAATGTTAGACAAAGAAACTACCACCTGACTATGCTCCCTGAGGAGGTCCAAAGGACACTCTTCCACTCAGTCAATAAAGAACGCATGATGAAGGGAAGCACCAACATTGTAGAGAAGCTTGGTTATAGCTGTTGACTCTAGAAGGTACTGCATTGGAACTGGTTTCCCTGGTATTGCTAGAATTGGTAGAATTCTAAAATGGCTGAGGCTGTTTTGTCTTTGCAGAAAGAGAGTGGATATAATTATTGAAATGGGCAGGATGGTCAGAGGGACAGAGTGCCTTGACCCATAGGGATCTGTGGCAATTATTAATAGATCATGGAACCAAGAGGGAAGGGCAGCCAACTAGAGTTTTAGCTGTATAACCAGAAGGTGCAATCTGGCAAGCAAAAAAACAAAAACAAAAAAAACACAAAAAACTGGTATCAGCCACCAAATGGAAAATCACACTCACTCACTCATTCTCTAGATCTAAGTCAATTCTCAGACTCAGAGCTCAGTCTCAGATCCAGAGCTCATTGACTAATAAAGAGGCTGGGTCCCCTTGAGGAAGTAGCCTGCACCACCACTGCAAATGTATACAATAAATATCCCCTAATGTTTCCCCAAAGGACCTGAAACTAGTTATCAGAATAAGTATGTACTGGGGAAAGAATACTCAGACTATTCAAGGGCTATTGGGCACAGGGTCTGAGCTGACTCTGATAGCAAGGAATCTGAAGTGCCATTGCCCTTCATTAGAGCAAGGCTTATATAAGCCAGACAATGAATGGAATCCTGGCCCACATCCATCTCCTAGTGGTCCCATGGGTCCACAGACCATCTGTGCAGTTATTGCCCATTACCATAGTGCAATCAAGATTAGTTCCTTGGCCAATGGAATAAAAGCCACTGTGTTTGAAAAGGATAAGGAAAAGTCCCTAAAACTGCAGTGCTACATCACAGGTGGAACTGCAGAAATTAGCACCACTAACAAAGATTCGAAGGATGAAGGCAAGTTACCATTCAACCCACCTATTTGGCCTCTTCAAAAACTAGAAGGATCGTGGTGAATGACTGGCCCAAAATAAAACCAGGTGGTGGCTACAGTCACAAGTGCTACAGTAGATACGGTCTTTACTACAACTGATTATCACAACTTCGGCACGTAACACGCAGCTTTTGAGCAGACAAATGCATTTTTCTCAACCCCCATGAATAATAAGGAACAAAAGCACTTTGTGGTCATGTCAAAAAGACAGTAGAGTACACTGCTATCTTACCTTAGGACTAAGTTAAATCTCCTGCTCTCTGTCACAATATAGTCCACAAGGACCTTAATGGCCTTGATATTCCACAGAATCAGCATGATTCTGGTTGACCACACTGGTGGTATCACAGTAATCGGACCGGGTGAGGCGGAAGTGGTAAGTATTTAGGGTGCCGTGGTCAGACACGTACGTGCCATAGCTTAGATAATAAAGCCTTCGAGGTTTCGAGGACCTACTCCATGGGTGATGTTTTTGAAGATCCAGTGAATCGGAACATGTGGGAAAAATCTTGTTTAATGCAAATGACAAATTGGTGCACCTATACCTCCCACCACTAAGAAAGAGGCACTGCACAGTAAACTTGTTCAGATGCCAGTGTCAGCTCATACCACACATGGTAATACACTGTGGACCATTTATTGGTGTCTTGGAAAGCTGCCATTTTTAGGTGTGATATATGCTGCCCAGAGCAAGAGAAGATCCTGTAGCAGGTCCAGACCATAGTACAAGCTGCCCTGATGCTCAGACAGTATGACCTAGAAGATGGATGGTGCTAGAGGTATCCTAGGATGCTGTGCAGAATCTCTGTTAACGAGCAAAGCCAAACATTCAAAGGGAGAGAACTACTTACCTGGCATGCTTTTGGGCCCTAGTAGAGGCTAGGACATCCAATGTGACTATGCAGCTGGAGCTGCCTATGAGAAGTTGGGATTATGAGACCCACAGTCATCAGGTCATCCAGGGACAGAAACAATCACTGTATATTGTAAGTAATACATTGAGGATTGTGCTGAGCAGGGCCAGAGAGCACAACGAAGTTGCATAAGCAGGTGGCTTCAACTGTCATGTGACTTTACATGCTGTCATGGAGGCTTCCCTATGACTAACTCATAAAGGAGAAAATATTTGAGCCTGGTACACAGATGGATTAGCCCAAAATACTTATGATAAGTGATAATAGACTGCCACCACAATCAAACCCCAGTCAAAGGTGCCCTGAAGGGCAGCAAAAAAGACAAGTTTTCCCAATTGGTATAACTCTAAGCCACACACTTGGCTATACACCTGTCTGCAGGGAGAAACTGCCTAAAGCACAGATACACACAGACCTTGGGGCTGTCAGAGGGCTTTGCTGATTGGTCAGGATTTTGAAAGAAACACAATCAGAGGCTTGAAAACACACAAGGAAGTCTGAGGAACAGGTTTGTGGATGATTCTTTGGCAGAAGGCCCAAAGCATGTATGGGTATTTGTGTCTTATGTTAATGCCTACTGGAGAGCATTCTAGAGCATTCATAGAGGTACTGGGAAATTAGGAGAATAGGCTGGCTTGTCCAGTGGCTATCAGTCAGCCTCTGACTAGACACCCCAGTGCCTCCACTATAGTCTTATGAATGAAGCAGCCTTGATGACAGAAATGGAGGCCATGCATAGGTCCAAGAGCATGGGCTCTCTCTCACTAAGAGAGAGCTATTGCTGAATTTCTGCAGCAGAGATACAATATGGTGCCTCAATATAGAAACATCCCTCAAGATGGCCAATCACTTGGGTGACAAATAATTGACATCTTAGAAGGGCAGCAATATATCCTTGCCAGAGTTTACACCTACTTTCATCATGACTTTGCATTTCCTATCCATGCTGCCTCAGCTAGCATCATCTGAGGCTTGAAGAGTATATGATATACCATCTTAGGATCCCAATAAAATTGACTCAGACCAAGGGACATATTTTATAGCAAAAGCAAATGAAAAGAGTGCATGACTAGAGAACCCTCAGATCCCACCTTATACCACATCACCAGGAAGAAGCCAGCCTAGCAGAATGACGAAATCTCCCTATGTTAAGCCCAGTGAAGGAGCCTCCTCGGGGACCACATTAGGGAAGATTGAATGCTGTCCTCCAGGACTCTGTATATTTAGTGAACCTCTAGCCAATACATGGTGAAGCGTAACTAGAGTACATGAGTCCAAAAACCAAGGGATGGAAGTAAGATTAGCTCGTCTCGTCATCATTCCTAGTGACCCACTTTCAGAATGTGGGCTTCCCATCCCTATAGCCTTAGGCTCTGCTGGGTTAAAAGTTCTGAGTCCTGGTACTGGGGGTGAAGATGGAGGGTAGGGGAGGAGGATTCCACCAGAGAACACAGAAAGGCAGAAGGGCTTCCACTTTAAATTCCACGGAATTTAAAGCTACGACTACTATTTTGTCATTTAGGGCTTCTCAAACAGATGCACCAACTAAGAAGGGAGTTGACACACTGACCCTGATTAGCATTCAGAAATTAAGTATTTACTACACAGTAGTGGTTTGAAGGAATAAAGCTCTAAACCCACAAAAGTCACCGGGGCTTCTGTCAGTGCTTTCATGCAATTTCAGCAAGCACGGCCTAACGAAGGTAAAACAACTAACTAAGAGACCCAAAGCCTGGGGATAAATGTGCAAACCCAGACGTATGAGGACAATATGACGCAACCTTTGGCCAATGGGGGCATGGAAACTGGTGGATAAATACTTTTCTTCTCCTACCTTAGGTGGATAATTCTGAGGCACAACCTCAGGGGGATTAAGCCCTAGTTGCCCTGTTGGTAAGCAACTAATAAGGCACACTGAGACTGGCTTTCCTTCCAGGGAAGGAACATTTTACTCTTCCAGGTCCCCTCATCTTATTCTCTGTGATAATTTCCCCAAAATACACGACACCAAGTCAATGTCTCAGGCTCTGCTTTTTTGAAAGAACCTAAGCTAAGACATCTCCAAAAGTAGTATTGAGACTATCTGACGAAATAGCCTACAGCTGGGGTAGAATACTGAAAAAAAAGGAAAAAAAGTACAAGTATTTAAATGCATCCTGGTAAAATTTCTGTCTCAGGGATAAAGATAAAACCCTTCAAGCTTCCAAGCAGAAAATAACTATAATAATAATAACAGTTCACCTGGAAAGGAAAAAAAAATCAGGCCAGTACTGAAAAATCTCATCTGTTACAGTAAAAACTAGAAAACAGTACTGTTTGCAAAGGACGCAAGCGAGAAGAACGTGACTCTATGAGTCTGTAGCCAAACTACCCTGGTGTGACAGCAAGTGACAGACATTTTCAGGTATGTAAGGATTTACAAAATCCCACAACAGCATACACTGTCCAGTAGCATTGCTTGAGGAACTCTCTAATCAGAGGAAACTGCAAAAAGAACTCAAGGTGATGGAATACACGGTATACAAAACACAGTGGTAAATATTAAAACCAGTAAAATGCATAGGTAAGTCTAGCTATAATGATGATGTTCATTAATTTTTATAATATTTAAGAAAAAAATTTTTTTTTAATTTTTTAATGTTTATTTTTGAGAGAGAGCGAGAGAGAGAGCAAGAGACAGAGCAAGAGCAGAGGAGGGACAGAGAGAGAGAGGGAGACACAGAAGCCGAAGCAGGCTCCAGGCTCCGAGCTGTCAGCACGGAGCCTGATGCAGGGCTTGAACTCACAAACCATAAGATCTTGACCTGAGCCAAAGTCGGATGCTCAACCAACTGGTTTTCTCTGGCTACCCTTCCTTTAGTCTCCATGATTTGGCATGTCCTCTTTCACTCTCTTTACCTTTAAAAACTGTGCTCATTAATACACTATTTTCCGTGTTTCTCCCTTTTAAACATCCAACACAGGAATGAATGACCACTGAGTTCGAAATATTGCTTGAAAGAAAAGCTAAACTATACAAATATATCTGTTGCAAGGTGCTGGCAGTAAATTTTCAAGATAACTCTGCCATGGACAGAATTAACTTTCCTTTTACTCTTCTGGCAATATGTCTCTGTAGAGCCTGCAGAGACGTTTAACAGAACAGAACAAAACTTTATTTTCTCCTTGTACTGGTGTGATGCTGTCAGCCTGAGCATCTTTTGGAATGCCCTGGTGCACTCGGAATGGACTCTGTGCACTCACAGGAGGCAGGAACAACGAACGGCCTGCAGACTACTGAAGTGGGCAGTGCTGCAACCTGGAGCCACACCAGCCCTGCTGGGAAGGAAGCCTGTCCGTTTATCAAATTGACACCACGGCAGCAAAGGGAGCATCTGAAGCATCCTTTGCCAAGGACAGGCATAATGCAGAAATATACGTCAACTGCTGCTAGCGACTGAATATATGTATCTCTGGTTCAATTGTTGGACCATACCACTAGTCATCTAAAGTAATGGACAGTAAAGAATGACCAAGACTTACATCTTCCAAACAAAGCTGAAAACAGGTTTATCTAAAGTGAGTTATTGAGTTGGAGTCAGACTTGCTGGTCTCATAAAAAAAAAAAAAAAAATAGAGCATAGACTAATATCTTACCTCCATCCCAGAATCTATGCAAAGCCTCAACCTAAAGAACACCCAAGATACCATGGCCTTTTGCCCATCATGCATTGAGCACACTTGGCTTTAGATTAGAACATCCTCTTTTGCATACGGTTCAAACTACACCCTAGAAGCTATTACCGTTTAGACAGATTTCAACTATTACAGTCCTTGGTACGCAAAACATAAATAAAACATATTTGTTGAAAGAATATTTAGCCAGATCATTTTCAATGATTTAATATTAGTTACTCATACTGATGCTAAGAACTGAATAATACATAAGGAACCAAGAGTTTAGGCTTTAGTCTCAGGAAGTTTTCATCCAAGATCATTCTAGGTAACAGTGAACTACTCAGCACCCACACACCCTGCCCCAGCATCCTCTATTTCTCTCCCTTTGCATTTATCCCTCCTGGCATATTATACTGTCACTTTTTGGGTTTTGTTTTGTTTACTGTCTCCCCTCATTAGAATATCAACTCCAGGGGTTCCTGGGTGGCTCAGTCAGTTGAACCTCTGATTTCGGCTCAGGTCATGATCTCACTTGTGAGTTCAAACCCCAAGTCAGGCTCTTTGCTGACAGCTCATAACCTGCAGCCTGCTTCAGATTCTGTCTTCCTTTCTCTTTGCCCCTCCCCTGTTCGTGCTCGCACGCTCTCTCTCTTTCTCTCTCAAAAATAAACATTAAAAATTCCACATATGAATGAAAACATATGATATCTTTCTCTGACTGACTTATTTCACTTAGCATAATACCCTCCAGTTCTATCCACATTGTTACAAATGGCAAGATTTCATTCTTTCTCATTGCCACGTAGTATTCTACTGTATATGTAAACCACATCTTTTTTATCCATTCATCAGTTGATGGACATTTGGGCTCTTTCCATAATTTGGCTATTGTTGATAGTGCCCATGGGGGAAAGAGAAGGGGAAAAACCAGTTTCAAACAGAGAGGGAGGCAAACCATAAAAGACTCCTAAATACAGAGAACAAACTGAGGGTTGATGAGGAAGTGGGAGGGAGGGGAAAATGGGTGATGGGCATTGAGGATGACACTTGTTGGGATGAGCACTGGGTGTTGTATGTAAGCGATGAATCATGGGAATCTATTCCCCAAGCCAAGAGTACACTGTATACATTGTATGTTACCTAACTTGACAAATTATATTTAGAAAAAGAAAAAATAAGGGCGCCTGGTTGGCACAGTTGGTTGAAAATCCGACTTCGGCTCAGGTCATGATCTCGCAGCCTGTGAGTTCGAGCCCTGCGTCAGGCTCTGTGCTGACAGCTCAGAGCCTGGAGCCTGCTTTGGATTCTGTGTCTCCCTCTCTCTCTGCCCCTCCCCCACTCATGCTCTGTCTCTCTCTGTCAAAAATAAATAAACATTAAAAAATATTTTTTTAAAGAAAAAGAAAAAAATAAACATTAAAAAATTAAAAAAAAAAAAGAATATCAACTCCAGGAATAGGAGTTTTTCATCTGTTTTGTTTATGGATATTGCCCCTGTGTCTAATAACTATACTAATTGATCATTTATTTTTCTTTGAAATATTTCATATTTTTTTTTTGAGACAGAGAAAGACGAGTACGAGCAGGAGAGGGGCAGAGAGAGAGAGACATGGAATCCAAAGCAGGCTCCAGGCTCTGAGCTGTCAGCACAGAGCCCGACGTGGGGCTCAAACTCACAAACCGTGAGATCATGACCTGAGCTAAAGTTGGATGCTTCACCGACTGAGCCACCCAGGCACCCCTAAATACTTCTGTATTTCTGATCTGGGCACCTTTTCTCTTCTACTTTTATCTCCTACCTCCCTTACTCCATTCCAGCCACATGGACCTCTTCATTGTTCCCCAAGCAGGCCAGGCAGCTCCTGCCTTGGGGCCTTTGCACTTGACTGTCACTTCTCAGCAGGAGGCTTTCCCACTGGTTACCCACCCTCCACCCCCACCCTCTCCCTTACCTCCTGCAGATCTTTGTTCCAAAGTCACCTTGACAGCAAAGTCTTTCCCCATACTCTTATTTAAATTTGAACTCCTCCCCCCTTTGTCTACATCATACAAACACACACACACACACACACACACACACACACACACACTCTTGGAACTTGCTATCTTCCTGCTCTGCTTCTTCTCCACACCACTCCTCACAGTCTAATATACAATATTAGTATTTGCTGTCTGTCTCTCTTCCTCCCCACCCCCAGACATACTAGAAGTCTAAGCTCCATGAAGGAAGACATTACACTCTCCTCTGCTCACTGACATATCCCTGATATCTAGAAATCTGTAGAAATATTGGCATTCAATAAATAAATATTTACTTATTGTTGAATAGATGAATTACTGTAAAAGCATTTTTTTACTTTTTATTTTCAATAGAGAGAGAGAAAATGTGTGAGCAGGGGAGGGGTAGAGAGAGGGAGAGAGAGAATCCCAAGCAGTCCCCGTGCTCAGTGTGGAGCTCAACGTGGGGCTCAATTTCACAAACTGCAAGATCATGACCTGAGTCAAAATCAGGAGTTGGATACTTAACCAACTGAGCCACCCAGGCATCCCTAAAAGCAATTTCTATACATAAAACACCAGATTTTAGAATGTTCCACCTCTGTTCAGAAAGCGGACACATGATTATAATAAGTTGTTTGAATTTCAAATAAGAAGTTGAATATGAAATAAAAAATATAATAAGAAGCAGGTGGTATGGAAAGGTTAAGTAATACAAGTCATACATCTTTGCTTTTTGATGAATACACTGCTAGAGTTTAGGTCATTGATAAATTCTGGCTTGAAAAATCTCTAAGCAGTTGTTTGCTATTGTATACTATTTTTGAAGGCAGCAATCAAAACATACAAACACAACACACACACACACACACACACACACACACACACCAGCCTTTATGTATAAGATTGCCTCTGGTGCCCAGGGAAAATGAGAGGAAATGACTTTTAAATGGCTAAGAAAAATATTCATGATTTATTAGTTCAGTGAAATAGAGCAGAGCAGACCAGGCACCCACTTAACAAAGCGGGCAGAACCGACCTTCACTAGGTGGGTGTCTATGTGGAGACTCATTGACCAAAAAAAAAAAAGCCTATAGTTACATCTATGTGATTATAAATGACCAGGAGAATCAGAAACTTCAGAATAACACCACAAGATCTTCCTCTTCTCTTCCCATAAGCCTGGAGATAGGAAATTTATTGGGAATAATCTTCTCCATGTGAAACTCAATTCAACGTATACATTCTACCTTCCATTTAGGGATTCCCAAGTAAGACTTGGAGAGGTAGAAATGGTTGTTTGCTCTCTTTGTGATCCACATAGAATTGTGTCACTTCAGAGCACAAAGAGACTTTCATAATCACACCCTCTGATCACAGCATTTTATGAAGGAAAAAAAATGGAGCTAAGGCAAAAGCTCCCCGGTTAACTTGGAGGAAATACTGAACTAGCCTCAAGATCTCTGAAGCCCGTACCAGAGTCTCCACCCCACTCCAGAGTGTCATTGCTGGGGTCTTAGTTTTTTCTCCAGAGCAAGCACTCATTTCAGCCCAAAATACTGCATGCATTCAAATCTCTATATGTATGCATAGGAAGGACATAGAGGGATAGATAGAAATACAGACATGCAATATATAGAAAATCAATATCATAAACTTCACTCATCATGCTTGTTATTTAATAAAAAGAAAAATGAAGGAGAAAATAAAGTTTCCCATAATGTCATAGCCCTGATAACACTTGCTGATATTTAAATCTTTCTATTTTTAATGGTTTTATGTCTTCCATCTTAATACTATAAATATAGTCACCATTTCTTGATCAGTTACCATGTACCAGGTCCTGTTCTAGTTGATTTATTTACTCAAATCTCACAACCCAATGGCATTGGTATTATTATCCCCAGTTTATAGAGGAAGGGATGGAAGTTCAAAAAGTTTTCTCAGAAAGTAAATTAGCCAAAGTCAAACAGCCCAGGTGTGACTGAGTCTGTCCTCAAACTTGAACCAGTTAATCTTCAAGGCCATTGCTGTTCATACTGCCCCACACTATATCTCTGTCTTCCCCCTGGGAATTGAAACCCATTTCCATCCTCATCCATCCAAGATAGATACTTAAACCCTGTATTTATGGGATAGTTAACAATCCCAGTTACAGTCACTCTACTTAGATAAAGATGAAGTAACATTGTTAATATTTAAATAACAAAGTTTATTGCAGTTTTTAAACCATTCAAGATGATTTTATTTCTCAACCAGGTATATGATAATCAACCTGAGCAAACCCTTTGGGCAGAGAGCTGTACTTCTCCAGAAGCCAGTTAAAGAATTTAGTCTCATGCAGAGACAGAGAAGCAAGCACCACAGTGATTTTTCTTGTCCATTGCCTGCCTAGAATGTCTTACTCAAAACAGAACAAATTTGTAGATTTGTACAAAGGGAAGGTTGGCTGAACCGGGCCCTACATAGTGGCTCTGCTTGGAATGAACAGGCAGAGATGGGAGGAGACTAGGCTATGTTCTTCCACAGAGGTAGTGAAGGTGAATCACCAGGTTTGGCCCAAAAATGCACCTGAGATTCCAAGCACAGCACCTCTCAGGAAAAGGACACTGGGGCAAGCAGAAATGTTCATGCTCCTTTAGATAATTCATTCCTTGGTTCTTCACCTTGTCCCAGGTCAAAGAAAGATTTTGTGTCAAGATCTTTAACAGCCAAATCATATGACTTAAAGAAGTTCTTTGAGTCTTTCCAGAAATAGCCAGAAGGCCAGAGTGAGGCTGCCAGTCAACCTCCCAGGATTCAAACTCTGAAAGAGTGGGAGATTAAGTTTCCAAGAGCTCTAGCCTCCCAGCTCTGATCTGCTTCTGCATTTGCCTCTCTGGGGAGCCTTGCAGGGTGGAGGTTTGGAAGAGGGAAGGGAATCTTTGGGTCTGTTCTTTATCCATTGTCCCATCATTCTGGCGACTGCTAGTCTTTATTTCTTTTTTAAACATTAAACATGTAAATAACATTGCTTTATTTTTCTTTATAGGAGATAATGCTCCATTATGAAGAAAACAATTTGTTTGTTGCTTCTGAAGGAAACATGATGTTTAGTTTTGACTTCAAACTGAGAGGTTCCAGAAGGTACAAAATGACTTTGCCTTTCTTAAATTATCCTGTTTTTCATTTTCCTATTTTCCCACTGACTGAGAAAGCAATTACTGCCACCCTTTCTTGACTAGCTAGCCGGTTCTTTCTTATGAAAATGTGAACCATAAGTTGAAGAGACTACTTGAAGTTCTGTGTATGACGAGCTGTTCCATGCCACAGGTCACTAAAATACTTTTGGCGAGATTTCCTTGAAATTTTTCTGTCGTATTGTTCTCAGAAGCCACAATCCATTCAATTGCCTCTGTGGGACTACACACCATAATTCATTTCAGGAGACTTCCTTTTTTAATAGTTTTTGCTTCAAACCATCTTATTTCTAGTAGTTACATTCAAATGTGTATGTGTTTACAACTCACTGTTGACTCCCAGCAAACGAAAAGCTCTAGAGATACTACCACCATGTACATTCATACATATATGTGCATACATACATACGGATCTGGTAAAATTAGTGCACTCAATTATCTGGCACCAATGGTCTCTGCTTTGAAGAATTCAGAGTGCTATTTTTAGAATGTTTTCATAAATGGGAACATAGATGACAGTTATTCTGTAGAATACAAAATGTTATACCTCTATTAACTAGAGAACAATATGGATGCTAATAAATACAGTTCAATGAAGTTCAGCGTTATTGATGTTCTTTTTCTTTTCTTTGTCCAGTCTCTTCCCCAAATTAAAATGCTTGCTAAATATGGTCTTGTTTATCAACTTCTTTCTCAGTCATTTAGATTGTGGGTGTATATGTTCCTGTTTCCTATTTGCTAAATTCAATCACAGGAATTTAAACATGTATAGAAACTAAGGGAGAAAATAATACCTTTTAGAATTCTTAAACACCTGGTCCTTCTAGAATCCATTTCATCACCAAATATACTTAGAGCTTTTTGGAACAGAAAGTATCCTCTTCCTTATGGAGAAAATGAGTCACAAAGAACTCAAGCAAGTTGTTATACAGTCATTGATAAAAAAACAGGTAGAACTCAAAAGTCCTATTACTGTTATACATTTTCTCCATAGTAGACCGTGGAAAGCTATAGCAAACTTGGGTCAAAAATGTGAACTTTCAAGGAGAATAATTTTTAAAAGGTAAAAGCCTATATCTGATACTTTGTTCCATATACAGCTGTGCTTAATGCTAAAAAGAAAACAAAATGTTCCTTTATGTAGATATATCCCTTTTCATTCTAAATAATTCATGCTCCTTAAGACACATGTGGACCAAAATCTAACTTTCCTTATTAAGTACATAATGTTCCCAAAGCAAGTTGTTTGGCTTTTTAAGGCCATGAAAGCTTCTGGAAGATTTCATCTGTGACACCTGCATGCTATACTTAGCCATATGGCAGCATACTATTGCCAATGAAGACATTTGGAAAAGTAATTGTTCCACAGGCTCCCAAGCTCTGCCCTGCATAACTCACTTCTGCTGGACCACTAGTGGGAAGAGAAGAGACGATGCCAGAATTTTCTGAAGGGAATCACAGAATCTTAGATTGGAAAAGACCTTAAATTTCATCTAGTCCCACTCCCCATCCCATGTTATGAAGTAACCTGCAAGAATCCTTGAAAAGCATTTTATTAAAGTAAGATAATATCACAAATTCAGGAAGGCTAATGGCAGACACACCACCACGGCAACTATAGGTTAAATATTTTAAGTACACCAAAGGGAACGTGTCTGGAATCAGAAAAGGCGCACCAAAAGTTCTTGTTCTTCTTTGAAATTTGAGAAAACAATTCCTTCAACACTTTCCGGTACTTCTATAATTTAAGAACAGGTGTTATGGATTTTGGATTGCTTCTTTCTCACTCATGTATTCAATAGTATTTACATAATGCCTACTATGTGAAAGATAATCTATCAAAGTTAGGATTAATACTTTTAACCATTACTAAAGTAAATTCCATTCACAGAAGACTCCTCACTCGAACTTTTTAATCATAGTTAACATAGGTGACTACAGATCGCAGACCCCTTTTCAGAAGAGAAAAAAAGTCCCATAATAACAAAGACCGAAGGAAAATCTCAAGAAAAAAATAATACACTTTAGAAATCCTTAATAACTCACTAGTTGCCATTACTAGAGTAAATAGGCATCAAAATCTGATACATGTCTGAGTTCAGATATAAATACCCAAGTGTTGGTTAGTATAAGTAAAGAGAATAAAGAAATGAAATCATGAAAAATGTTAAAATTGGTGCTGTGGAAAGTTTCAATTATTGATCTGTAGGAAGGGCATTATGAGAGGGCAAAGAGTTGAGAGAGGGAAGCGTGTGAGGGGGTTTTCTCTGGCACAGGCTGAGCCTTGTATCCCCATCCTTCTCCCCTTCCCCAACAGAGGGGGTTGCTGACTCTTCCCTCCCAGACTAGAGCCAAGGAGGGGGGGAGAGGGGAGATGTATGTTCTCTGAATTTGAAAGGCTTGGTGGACTAGAACCAGGCTCACCTGATAAACTTCAAGTAACCCATGGGACACAGAAAGGGTTGCAGCCAAGATGTAAATGTACTTCTCTCCAATGTCAAGTCAAAGAGGCATATCCCAGGGACCAGCTGTAGAACCATGATAGGAATGACAGGCAGAGGGCATGCACAATGGAATTCTGCCTAGGAGAGCAGACTGCCAAGGTGAAGGGACCACAGGAGTAGAGGTGAGAGCAGAATGTGGGGATGTCATGGGGTGGGGGGTGGGGGGTCTCAGCAAGTAAATGTGCTAAGAGTCTTAAAACTTTATCATAAATGCTCCATGACTCTAACTTGCAGACATTAGAGTCAAGACCATACTGTCATATTGGCACCTCCAGAGACTGTGGGATGTAGCAGTAATGAGACCATTGAGAATGTCATGTCAATATTGCAGACTGAACTGACAGGGAATGACTCTCTCTCATGAAAAAAAATTAAACTCTACAGAAACAGAATTTGGATACCTAGCAAATTTCAAATGCAGAGTGTGAAATCCCTGAGTGAAAAATGGAGCCAAAATCAGCAAAGTGAACAGGAGCTTAAACCAAATCAGCTCATAGTTTACACCTTTAATGGGTATAGAACTTAATAGGGGCTTTGGAGCCATCACAAACAGAGGGTTTCAACATGTCATTCCCAGGGTCCCTGGGTGGCTCAGTCAGTTGAGCATCGGACTTCAATTCCAGTCATGATCTCTTGATTCGTGATTTCAAGCCCTACATCAGGATCACTGCTATCATCCTGTCAGTACAGAGCTTGCTTCGAATCCTCTGTCTCTCTCTCTTTGTCCCTCCCCGGCTTGTGCTCTCTCAAAGATAAATAAATGTTTTTAAAATATGTCATTCTCTGCGTGCAGAGACACAAAATAGACTGACAGAAAACATCCCCTCCATTGGTAACAAAAGATGCCAGAATGCAATAGAGTAAATTTTCAACGTGGTAAAGCAAAGTTACTATCCACCAGTTAAACTATATCAAAGGAAGGTAAAAAAAAAAAAAAATGAAAGGGTCTACTATTTATAGCAGTTTACTGAAAAAAAAATTACTAAATAACATCATTCAGCAAGAATAATGGTAAATCTGGAGGAAGAGTGGATGAAATAATGAGATGGAAATAATGAATAATGAAATCCACAGGAATAATGAATAATGAAATAATGAAATAAGAGTGGAGGAAATAATGAGATGAAGAAGCTTTAGGTAAGCATGCTGATAGATCTAACTGAACTTCAGATGCAAAATAATAATAACATTAATTTTGTGGCTTAGATGAAAGAAAAAACTAAAATCGTACATGATAATTTGGAATATAGGAAGGAATAGTCATTCTAACTTCTTATACTGTTCAGGAGGGAGATAAGGATTTGGTTAACTCCACAATTCGTTAAGTCAGAAGGAAAACCTGTAAAAGGAATAAATATCAAATGTATAATTACCAAACGAGTTGAGAGGATATAAAGGGAATAAAGAACATCTGGTCAATTAAATAAAAACCCAGAAAAGAGAGGGGGGGGGGGGGGAAACACAAAAACATAAAACCAGATAGTGTAAATAGGAATTAATGTATTAGTAATCATATTAAATACAAAAAAATTTTAATCGCCTCTAATTAAATTTTCAAAAAAAAAAAAAGAGAATACCATCCAGCTACTTTTTTAAGAGTAATACACAAAAACATGTTGACACAGAAAGAGATGGACAAATATGAGCCAGGCAAATACCGATCAAGAGATGGTTGGTATTACTACATTCAAATCAAACAACATAGAATTTTAAGCCGAAAAACACTGATAGAATCATAGATAAGTAAGATAAAGAGAACAATTCAACAGGAAAATAAAATCGTCATGAAATTTTATGTACTTAACAATAGTGCCTCAAAATACATAAAGTAATGAGAGAATTGTAAGGAGGAATTGACAAATCTATAATCACAGTGGGAAACTTTCATACACCTCTCTCAAACCAATACATGAGGCAGAGAGAAATAGTATTAAAGATTTATAATTATAATGTTATAATTCTTGTAATTTAAGGATTTATAATTATAATATATATTTGAACAACACAAAGGCCTAACCCAAAAGACTATAATGTAGAAGCCTGCACATAATGAATAAAAAGCATAAAATATACATTCTTTTCAAGCACAAACAGAACTGTCAGAGAAACGACATAGCAAGTCACAGAGGAAATTTCAAGACATGCCAAAGAATCTATATCACATATCTGTATCATAAAAATAACCTAGTAGCCAAAGAGGAAACCACAAGAGGATATTATAAAAAAAATTTAAACTACACAACAATAAGTGTCATATGCCAAAATTTGGGGACGTTTCTAAATCAATAAATACTTTAGAGTTAAATTAACTTACTGAGAAACAAGAAATCCTAAAAATAAATGAGCTACAGATTCTATTGAAGAATGGGGAGAGGGGGGCGAGAAGAACACCCAAAGAAAATATAAGAAAGGATGTAACAAAGAGCAGAAAGCAATTAACTTGGACACAAACAAACAAAAATCACTGGAGATGACGAGCCCATCAAAAATATTCCATTTGGCCCCTACGTAGTCCCTCAGCATCCACAATGAAAACCAAGCTGTCTCATTCCTGGGCTGCCGTTAGTATAGAGTACCTACCAGAACATCCTGATAGACACACAATGTAAGCCACATTTGCAATTTAAATTTTATGGTAGCCACATTTTAAAAAGTAATGAGAAACAGGCGAAATTAATATTAAAATATATTTTACCTAAGCATATGTATCAGAACTATCATTGCAACATGTAATCAATGTTTGAAAATTATTGAGATGGATTACATTCTTTTTCCATACTATGTCTTTAAATCTGGGTCTTATTTTATACCTGCAGCATGTGTCAATTCAGACTAGCCACACATCAGTTGCTCAGTAGCCACACACTACTGTCCAATGGCTATTGAAGCGGGCAGGACAAACCTGTACTCAAATGGCATGCCATATAATATCAGAGTTCTTTGGCCTTTGCAGGCATTCTTTTCTCATATTTGTTTCCTAATTTGGCCTTTGGGACAGGATAAAGACTTGTTTAAGCATTGTCATTTGGTCTGCATTTTAGGTCACTCAAGATGGTAGTAACGCTTCAGTTATGTTACTGCTAATTTCTGAGTAAGTCTTTTCTAGCCATGTGTAGTGGCATCAATCTAGCAGTCAAAGTTGAGATGACCACATAGGTGATGGCATCTCAACGAGTTACCCGTGTACTTTTCATATTAGTATTTGCACAACAGAGATTGCCTACAGTCATCTTCATCCCCCAAGAGTTTCATGTTGAACAACAAAATGGCCTAGATCCGTCTGAAGATAAATTGCTTTAATTATTAGGCAGAATGTGAAGCTCACCGTTTCAGATATCAGGTCAGTGCAATGCCCAGCATCGGCAGTGGTTTCACTGTGATATTTCTCCAGGTGCTACTATTGAGCCATCATATCAATGAAATGCCTCCGTGTAGGCCCAGCTTTGTCTGTGGGATGTGTTCATTTCTTCAACAGAAAAAAAAAAAGTGATCTCAGTAATTGTGGAAGGAGACCATTATTTTCCAACACAGCAATATTTGCTGTTTGACATTTTAGTCTAATTGTCAGCACCGTTGTTAATATGTATGGAAACCTCACAGGGTAATTCTTTTTTAGGTCTTAGAATTGATATAATGAAGCTATACTGATACTTCTGAACTCTTGCATTTTTAACACTTTTTGTGGGATCATAGAAGGGAATTTAGTGGTTACAACTAACAGCATCAAAACAAACAAACAAACAAAACTAGCAGCACATGGACTGAAGCCAGACTACCTAGATTTGAATCCCAGCTTTACTATCTACCAGCTGTGTGTCTGAACCTCAGCTTCCTCCACTAGGAAAGTATGGAAAAATATTAAAGTTGCAAACAGGATTGCACAAAGTAACATACAGCGTGCTTAACACAGTGCCCAGAACTCAGAAGTATTTCATAAACATCACAGTTGGGTCATCTGTAGGTTCCTAATTCCTCCAGACAAATTTGGGAGCATTGACATGTGATGACGTCGACTTCCATTCTAGACACTTACTATGCAACTGTGCTAACATTTTGGTTGGACAACTCCCTGCTCAGATCCTATTACCAAGAACCAAGTCAGATTAGAGCGCGCTACACGTAATTGACATCAGCTGGTGGAGTGACCCAGTTCTGATATGCCACTTGCCCTAATCTTTTCATTCTGAATCAGGAGGAGGCATTGCAAGGCCGAAGATTTTTTAATATTCTTTTTCCTGACTATATGATTTTTTAACAACACTTTTGCTCAGGGTAAGGGAGGCCAAGTCTGGACTGAACAAATGAAATAACAGGGTTTATGTAAGCAAGATGCTTAGATAGGAGTTTCAGCCCAAGGCATTTCCTCCTCCTCCCTTTTCTGCGAGAGTGCTATTCACCTTTAGACATTCACCTGTCTGGGTAGAAAATTCTCCCCATCTTGATATTCCAGTCTATACCTCCTCTTTTTGAGGCTCACATTCATCAAAACTATAAATTTCATGCCCACACTATCCTTCTGCTGACGTTTTAGTATTCTGGAGCTAGAATTGCACTTTCAGAGACTTTTGTCAATTAATTAAGAGTGTGGTATAAAAGCAGACAAATTTTTACAATTTTTCCAGTGAATCTACTTTAATGTTAAAGTATTTTTTTTTAATTTTTTTTTGACGTTTATTTATTTTTGAGACAGAGAGAGAGCATGAAGGGGGGAGGGTCAGAGAGAGAGGGAGACACAGAATCTGAAGCAGGCCCCGGGCTCTGAGCAGTCAGCACAGAGCCCGACGCGGGGCTCGAACTCACAGACTGTGAGATCATGACCCGAGCTGAAGTCGGACGCTCAACCGACTGAGCCACCCAGGCGCCCCAAAATATTTTTTAAATATTGATTAATAGTTAATACAACAATCAGTGTGTGCCAGACACCATTCTGTTTTGTTTTACATTTAAAAAATGCTATTAATCCACACAATAGCCCTAGGAGGAGGATATTCATTAGTATTATTGCCACTTCATAGATGAGCAAAGTAAGATATAAAGAGGCTAAGAACTTGCCTATGGTCTCATAGTTGCCAAATGGTGAAATCAGGATTCAAATGCAGCTCTCGTTCCAGAGCCTATGCCTGGAACCACTACGACATTCTGCCTCTCACAGAACATTGTTAGTAGCATACCAAAACGAAAAAGAAGACTTTGTGCATTAAAAAGCAACTCAGTCACATTTAAACATATCTGTGGAATCAAAAACATTTAAGTAACCTTAATTTATACATGTCTCAGAAACCATATGCCTTATAAACCACCAGGGACACAGGCAAGGATATCAAATAATTATGAAAATTAACCGAAAGGTCAGTGTAGCTTCCACCACAGTTACTGTGTTACTTTGGTCATCTTATTTGCAAATTAGGGGGTACCTTTCTTCCTCTCCTCACATTCCCAAGCTGTAAAAAGGTAAGGAAGAGATATTGTGCTTTGGAAGATGTTTACTTTTTTTTTTTTTCAACTGAGCAGGAAATCATTATCCAAGCCCAGCCGCAAATATGTGCTACAAAACAATTTATCTACCAAGAGTTCATGGGCAGCTGGATTGGGAAAAAACACATTAATTATCATTCAAGTGGAAATGCCCCCATAGACATACCATTTAATTAACAGAGAGGCCAGTATTGGAAATGAATAATTTGAGGCAAGGCAGAGATGTGTGAGTAAACCCTTAGGTGATTTAAGGCTATTATCTGCAGATAAACACAAAAAATACATGAAATAGGTTTCTATCTTATAAACTCTTTAAAAAATAAAAAAGATGCCTTAGAAAAAAAGACCCTTCTGAGCCTTTTCCTTGCCTGTATTAAAAGCCATCACCTGTGAGCAGGCAGCTAGTTGGGTTCTGTGGGAACATCAATTCCTTTAAAGGCTGGAAGATCTCCACTCCCTTGAATTCAAGCTCTGAAAAAGATGAGAGCTAAAATCACTTCATGTAACAGAGTTCCCCCGTCTCCGAAAACCCTTGAAATTTGTAGCTCTGCCAAGATTATAAATAGAAGTGATATGGCAGCAGTGGATTGATCATTCTGCTAAATGCGCTCATCCCATTTGGGATGGTTTTATGAAGCATGGCGGCAGCTGGGGCAGTGGCTGCTGCCACCGCCACCACCACTGCTCCTGCCCCGGCTGCAAAGTGCCTTTCCTATCATTTTTTTTTCCTTTTCTTTACTGAGAAAAGCCAGGGAGATTTTCCTAAAGCATAAAAAAATAAAATAAAATTACAGCCCAAAGGCTGTTTTCTAGAACAGTCTGAGAGACAATCAAAGAGTCTGAAATGAAATCACAGACACCCATTGACTCCCTGAAAATGAGCCAAAAATCAGAATTCAGGGACCCAGTTTGGCATCATATGTGGGCTGCCCTGGGTTGTTGAGACACTGTCAGCTTTTGTGTTATGATTCTAGAAAATAACAGTCTTAATAAGTCGAATGCCATATGTAGCCAGCTGGGGGAGGATAGGTTTTCATTTCTGACCTTGGTAGTTCCTTGAAACCATCTGTAAAGAAAGACAAGTTCATCTTCCACAATCTTTCCTTTTTTGTATTCTCCCCCCAATGTGCAGCATCTCTTTACTTTAATTCAAGAAGTATTTATTAAGCACCTCCTGAGTGCCCAGCACTGCACTAGATATTTAAAGAAGAGAATTCACTTTAAAAAAAGAAAAAAAAAGCATCTTTATAATAAACTCCCTTTAGCAGTGGAATAAGAAATCGGGACAAGGAGAACGGTGGGGAGAAGGAGCTTGGTGACCTGATTTCTGCCCCCTCTGTCAGGTTTTACCTTCACCTCAGAGGCCACTTCCTCTGGTTTTCTCCATTACTCCCATGGTCATCTCTGGGGGAGATCTCAGTGTGAGAAAACCTTTTCCTATAGATCAGCTGAGATATTTTCAACCAAGTTTTGCAAGATCCCAAGAATCAATAAAGAGAAAGAAACATTGAAAATGTAGTGATCAAAATAACCTATACTACAAACAAGATGGATGTTTCCCCCTAATATTTTTCCATCAGGAAATCCTATATTTCAAACAGAATCTTATACAGAGCCCTAATAGATAACACAGAGACCCCTGGAGCTGCTTTAGTAAGTACAGAGGAGGGACAGTCCTCCTGGCTCTTACTGCTACTGACCTGAAGGCTCCTCTCTGGAACCTTAAGAAGTCTCTGACCATCATTCAAAAACAACCTTAAGTAGACACTTTCATGTGACAGAATCACATCCTTCACACACCTTGTGATCGCAACACCCCCGCCAAAACACACACATTTCTAACACCCCAACCCCTCCTTCAACGTCAAGACCAAGATAGCACCCCGTTCTTCTCCTGCACGGTCAGTGCTGGTCTACTACATGTTCCTTCCACAAGGGACAGACACTGGCTGTGAGCTTACCTTTCAGCTGCAACTAGGTCCCTGTTGTGGGTGTGGCCTGAACCAAATATAGGACCACAGTAAAATGCCATCCTCCTACAAAATAATAGCCTCAGCATTCCCGTAACAGTGAAGGGATGCAGAGGAAGCAGTTTCCTCACAAATAGAAGTGGCTCCCATCCCCTGCAGGACTATGTTTTAGAGGAGACAAAAATGTGTCTCCAAGTGAAGTATTCTGACTTGAAACAGAAAATCAAACGAGGCAGAATGAAAGAGGTTTCTAAACTGAGAATTTGTATCAAGTTCCCAACTGATGCTGATGCCATAAGTCTGGAGACCACACTTTGAGAATCACTGCCCTAGGCAATGTTGTAAGGCATTCATAAGCAAAGAGAAGAAACGGGATTCTATGTATCTTTATTTTAGTGACAAAGATGAAAAAGAAGACCCCAAACTCAAATTTGAGGAATCAAACAGAATCAGTTTGAGATACTCTCTGAATTTGGGCAATAGTACAATACACTGGAAAAAACACTTTGAAAATGTTGGTGTGTTTTACACCTAGGTATCCAAAACTACAGCCTCAGCTGGACATCCTTGGTGTCCCTAACTTCATTAGCAAATCTTAGTCCCAGAAATTCTCTGATGAGATCACATTGGAGAAAGACATCTTAGGTCACTTAGCTGTGCTATTCCAAGTGGAATTCCCAAGCCCAAATGACATGCATGTTCACTGAGGGCCTGGCTTCTTTCCAACTAGATAACACTTAGCAGAAGGAAAGTACTGAGATCTAGGTCTCTGGGTCTCTGTCTTTCTTAAATGGGCACCAAATATGTCTAATTCCAACTTGAGAGTTTGATATCTGTGCTATCTCATCTATGAATCAAAACACAAGGCAACAACTGACTGAGCAGGCTCTAGGGTTACAAGGCTTGACTTAGAATCTCAACAATTGCACTTATGAGTTGCATGATCTTAGGCACATTTCATAACCTCTCTGCCCTCCATTTTCCTTATGTTAAAAAAAAAATGGCGGGTACTTGGATGGCTCAGTTGGTTGAGCATCTGACTCTTTTTTTTTTTTTTTTTTTTTTTTTAAATTTTTTTTTTTCAACGTTTTTTATTTATTTTTGGGACAGAGAGAGACAGAGCATGAACGGGGGAGGGGCAGAGAGAGAGGGAGACACAGAATCAGAAACAGGCTCCAGGCTCCGAGCCATCAGCCCAGAGCCTGACGCGGGGCTCGAACTCACAGACCGCGAGATCGTGACCTGGCTGAAGTCGGACGCTTAACCGACTGCGCCACCCAGGCGCCCCGAGCATCTGACTCTTGATCTCAGCTCAGGTCTTGATCTCAGGGTTATGAGTTTAAGCCCCACTTTAGGCTCTGTACTGGGCGTGAAGCCCACTTAAAAAGGGTGGGGGGTGAGGGATACAGTGCCTACCTCACACAGTTCTGGTGAAGATTAAATGAAATGTTGCTGAAGCATTTGGCAAAGGGCTGGCTCATAGCACATAAATAGTGCCTGTTATTATTTGTAACAATGTTTGATATAATGCCTTTCACATAATGAAGCCTTCAATAAATGTTTTCTGGCTAGCTGAATTGTCACCAAGTTTTGACAATCTCAAAAATAAAGATTGTGTATCTGTATCCACCCCTACCCCCCCCCCCCCCACCCCATCTCCCCTGTTTCCCTGCCTACACCTTAGCAATGACAGGACCAAGAAATTGTCCTCTGGGTTATACTGCCTAGGGCTTGAGCACGTTTCCCTTTAAACCCACTGTTCCAGATCCTGCTAATGAAATTTAAAGAATGTCAGGCAGCAGGCCTCTGTTGTTAAGGAAAGGAAACCCGGAGAGGCAGCTCCCAGAGATGTGGTCCCAGTAGGCATTCAAAACTTCTAGTATTCTTAGCTCCACTTATCTTGGTTGAGCCTTTGTTAGGATTTTTTTTTTTTTTTTTAAAGCCAAGCAGTCTTGTGAAAACCAGCTTCTTAGTAAACTATATAGGCACTTCCTGGTTACCCATGATATGAGAATAACCTTTAAACTATTTCCATTTCAGATCCCAGCTGGAAACAGGAAGCGCATGGGGTACAGCTTTAAACAAAAACAAAAGAACCCAAAGATAAACCAAATTGTTCCAGGGTTCAGAAGAGGTTTATGCTAAGTGTTAGAAGGTTCACATGTAGCGAATCCTCTCCCAGTTTCTGCCATTCCAGAAATTCCTTTTGCGGGGGTGGGGTGGGGGTGTAGTGGAGGAAGGGTTGTACTAAATTGCACAGCACCGCCATCTCCAGGACCAGTGGAGAACATTTTCTCAGGGTCAGTCAGATAAATCATCTTCCTAAACGCTTCATTTAAATATAATCAGATGGTTAAAAATTTGACAGCAGACAGACTGGAACAGATTTTTCTACTGTTTCCAATGTTTGAAAAGTCAGTAGACACAGCTTTTTTGTGGTGTATGCACATTTAAAAAAATATTTGCTGATTGAAAAGCCATTTACAATAAATAGGAAAGTTTAAATAGCTCATACTGCATTGCCAAATGATGGGAGTAACACAGACACAAACATATTGTTCTGCAAAAAAAATTCCTTAAAAAGAAAAGTATGAATCAAATGATTTAGAAGTGCTGTTTGAGCAGATGGTGTGATTAACAACTAGTATGTTAGCCATCTCAGGAGCTTACGGAGAAGTAAACAAATGCAAGGGGAAAAAATCACTTTATTCCCCCGAAGAGTATGTAGTTCACTTCATTAGGAAAATTTGAAAGCCTGCATTTTGAACGTTTGATATCCCTAGAGGATATTGGGAATAAGGAGTGAGGGGAGTCTTTTTGGAAAAAGACCACATCAGGACAAGTGCTGAGGCTCCATGCATGGCCTGGGATGAGATGGGAGAAGTTGACACGTCATTGTCATCCAAAACGCTGGAGGCAGGTGGCAGCTGGTTGAACACACTGGCCTTGGAGTGAGAAGGCCGGTTCTCCACCTGGCTCTAGCATTAGCTGCCTCCAGCCTTGAGGCCATCTTTGCTCCCTCCCAACCTCAGTTTCTTTGTTTGGAAAATAAGAGTGAGAGCCTGGGCACCTGGGTGGCTTAGTTGGTTAAGTACCCAACTTCAGCTCAAGTAATCTCGCAGTTGGTAAATTTAAGCCCCATGTGGGGCTCTGTGCTGACAGCTCAAAGCCTGGAGTTGCTTTGGATTCTGTATCTGCCTCTCTCTCTGCCCCTCCCCCCCTCAAAAATAAACATTTTTAAAAAAGAGAGAGAGAGCCTGATGACTAGACAGTTGTGCTTCAAAAACTTTAATGTGCACCTGGAGATCTCATTAGAATGTAGATTCTAACTCACAGGCCTGGGGTAGGGTCTGAGAGTCTGAATTTCTTACAGACTCCCACGTAATGCTGATGGTGCTGAGGCACAGACCACACGTTTACTATCGGGACAAAATATCCCTTCCAATGATGATACTCTATCATCTTCTCATATGCGAGGTGCAGGTCAAAACAAGGTAAGAAAAGGACAAGTGCTTACTTTCCAGGGCCATATGACTCGGCAATGCGTGTGGATAAAAGTGCATAACAAACATGCCAAATGTTGAATTGATTTTAAAAGCAAATCAAGTATTTATTTACATTATATAATTTATATTTATACATACACATATATAACATATTTAATTGAATTGACTTTTGTGAGTAGGTGCGGTGAGGGGACAGACCTGGGAATTGGACATGGAGACCAAATATGTGGTAATTAGATGAAAGGGAGGTTGGGAGATTGGGCAATCAACCAGCATTCACATAGAGTATTCAAGACTGACCCCAAGATAGGATGCCTGGGTGGCTCAGTCGGTTAAGCCTCTGACTTTGGCTCAGGTCATGATCTCACACTCTGTGAGTTTGAGCCCCCGTGTTGGGCTCTGTGCTGACAGCTCAGAGCCTGGAGACTGCTTCAGATTCTGTCTCCCTCTCTCTCTGCCCCTCCCCTGCTCATGCTCTCTCTCTGTCTCAAAAATAAATAAAAACATTTTTAAAAAATTTAAAAAAAAAGACCGATCCCAAGACTTCACCAGGATTAAAATCTGTTTCTCTGTGAAAGACACTGTCAAGACAATGAAAAGACAAGCTAAAGACTAGGAGAAAATATTTGCAAACCACGTGAATGACAAAGGACTTGTACCCACAATATATAAAGAATTCTCAAAAGTCAATGGTAAAAACAAACAAACAAAATTTTAAGCAGGCAAAAGACTAGCAGGTAACCTAGCCAGAGAGGAGACATGGATGGCAAGTAAGCAAATCAAAAGATGTTCAACATTAGCTCCTAGTGAAATGCAGGTTAAACCCGCGATAGCACCACACACCTATTACAATGGCTAAAATAAAAAATACTGAAAACACCAAGGGCTGACAAAGATGTGAAGAAACTGAATCACTCGTATATTTGCTGGTCGAAATATAAAAATGATACAGACTTCAGAAAACTGTTTTTGGCAGTTTCTTATAAAGTTAAACATACATTTACCATATGCCTTAGCAATTCCACTTCTATATATTTACCCTAGAGAAACAAAAACTTACATCCATACAATAATCTGTACAAGAGTGCTTATATAGCAGCTCTATTCATAATTGTCAGAAATTAGAAACAGCGCAAATACCTTTCAATAAGTGAGTAAACAAACATTGGGTGGTACATCCACCCAATGAAATTTACTCAGAAATAAAAAGGAGCAAACTACTGAAATATACAACAATTTGGATGAATCTCAAAGGCATCATGCTGAGTGAAAGAAGCCAGTCTCAAAAATTTCATGCTGTATGATTGCATTTATACGACACTTTAAAAAGACAGAAACTAAAGTGACAGCAAATCAGTGGTGGCCAGGGTTTGAGTACATGGGGGGTAGTACAAAGATGTTTAGTACTATACTTAACCAGTAGTACTAAGACTACTAAACTCGTAGGACTATAACTGTTCCACATTCTGATTGTGGTGGTGGATATACAAATCTACCCATGTGTTAAAATTCATAGAATCACACACCCAAAAAGTCATAATATTACTGTGTGCTAATTATTTTTTTTAAACCCCAACCTTTAAAACATTAAATGGTTAGCTCATTTTTAAACTTAGAGCAGAAGTGAAAAGTTTTTGAAAGTCTGATTAATAAAGTAAATGTGTCCCAGCCACTACTATAATACTTTACCAGTGAACTTTGATGGTTAGCTACCACTTTTCTATCGCTGTGCACAGCCTGTCAGCATAGATCCCGCTCCCAACCCTCTGTTCCCCTGTCTCTGCCCTTCTCCTGCTTGTGCAGTCCCCAAAATAAATAAATATATATACCAAAAAAATGAGCATCACCTCTGGGATAGCAATTCAACTTCTTGGAATTCATCCTAAGAAAGAATCAAGCAAGGATGCTCAGCTTAGCATTGTGTTAATAGTGAAATATCGAGTGCCAGGGCTCTAAAATCCTTTCCAGTGAATGGGTAAAGATACTTTGTCATTCTCTGCTGTGCTAGATGCTGCACAGAGCATAATATTACAGTCTGAGAGTATAATATGATCAGAAATATACATGGATTAATGTGCATAAAGAACATACTGGGAGCCAAATATTGAATTGATTTTAAAAGTAAATAGAGACGCCTGGGTGGTTCAGTTGGTTGAGCGAAAGACTTCGGCTCAGATCATGATCTCAGGGGTCCTGAATTAGAGCCACACATCAGAGTTCGCCGCTCTCAGCACAGAGACAGTATCTGATCTTCCGTTCCCTTCTCCCTCTGCCCCTCCCCACTGTGCCTACGCACTGTCTCAAAAATAAACATTTTTTTAAAAGTAAATAAATTATTTATTTACATTATGTAACTTATCTATATATCAAAAAGGTAAACTACATAATGTCCAGACATTTAAAAAAATGTATCTGGGGGCACCTGGGTGGCTCAGTCAGTTAAGCGTCCGACTTTGGCTCAGGTCATGATCTCTGGCCAGTGAGTTCGAGCCCCGCGTCAGGCTCTGTGCTGACAGCTCAGAGCCTGGAGCCTGTTTCAGATTCTGTGTCTCCTTCTCTCTATTCATTGCTCTCATTCATGCTCTGTCTCCCTCTGTCTCAAAAATAAAATAAAATTTTAAGAAAATGTATCAGTATTTATTGACATAAAAGACTTACATTTCATACGTTTCTAAGTAAAAACTGCAGACTACAAAATAGTACTATCTCATTTTATACAAAATTTACAAAAAGACAGAAACCATATATATGGCAGAAAAATGCATAAAGTACATTTTGAGATATTATCATAGGTTTGTTGAGTGTGGGGTGATCATTGATTTCTATTTTCTTCTTTTCTGCATTTTCTAGGGTTTTTTTTTTTTCAGTTAGAGTATATTGCTTTTATGATTGAAAAAAAATCCAATAAGACTAGTTCTAGAAACAATTACCAGATTAATCAAAGACAATTTTCTTTATATTAACTCTGTTTTCTTTCTCCTCAAGAAGGCTATGCCTCTGAGGTGTTTAGAATTCTGCCTTTCTTCACAGATTCCACAGGCTTCCCAGGGGGTTCCAATGATTGCCCCATGGCATTTAGTGTCACAAGGTCAATGTCCCAGCTCAATTAACAGCTGATAATATATCTTAAGCAACATCCATACATGAAGTGCATTCAGACTCTGGGTGGGGATCAGCCACTCCCAGTAATTTTGCTGCACCCTGACTTTTTCCTTTGTAAATCTCAACTGTCTGCTTCCAAAGCTAATTTGGAAATGAATTCAGCCTTAACATCCTTCCATAAGAGCTTTCTTTGAAATAAAAAAGGCTACAGAACTTTTTTCAAGTAGTTGTCCCTAAAACTGGGTTTCATCAAAAATTTGGAATCTTTCTGATTTTTTCAGGTAATAAAAAGTCAGACATCGAAGGAAGAAAATATGTCTTTTCTTTTTTTTTTTTAATCTGTCTTTCCTAAGTTAATTGTGTTTTTTTTTTTTTCCTTTTTAGAGGCTGTTCACATTTCTACTCAGGAAAGAATAAATGAATTCATTGGATTTTATATTTCCTTTGCATCTACATGCATCACTTTTCCATATCTACATAGCTTGCTGATTTGATGTACTTAAAAGCAATCCTGTCATCAATAATTTCAGAAAATCTTGTAATGTGCTTCTAGGATTATTTAGTCATTTGATTTCTATTTATCCTTCATACGTGGACATTTTGATTTATCTGTGGCTTATTTACAACAATGTCTTTAGTTAGCCTTCAGACTTTTTAAAAAGTTGTTTTAAAATCTATTTTGGCCAAGTTTGTCTGGGATCAGTGTTTGAATTTTATCTAAATGGGTGTTCTTGGCTTTACCCCACCTAATAAAATGTCAGGTTTGATTGTGCCATGATTATCCAAAAGATCACTCATAAACCCCTGACTAAACCAGTTTCTGTTCATTCTACACACACTCTATGCCATGTGGGGCCATTCTACCTTGCTAGAATTAGTCATTTGTCTCATCCTAAAATCTCATCTCTTTATTTCATCTTGAATTAGGTAGCCTGACAACTGACAGGTAGATAATTGAAATTTTTAATTTCTTACCCGACCTAACATTTCAACTTCACCAGTTTCACTGGGAAACTGATTGTCAGTACCCTGGTCAGGCACTTTTTTTCTACTTTTTTATTATTAAAAAAAAATTATAATTATGGAATTTATGCTGGCAGAGATTACACAGAGAATACTTGCATAGAAAAATTTTGATGTCATTTCTAATGGCATTTTTCCCTCACAAAGACTGATAGAATTCCCTGAACTCCAGTCTAGATACACCATTTGTTACCCATCTTTCTCCAATTATCTCAAGACCACTTGTTTCACACCGGCCCCTCCCTCACATATCACCAAGCATTCCATTTCATCCAGTTAATGGTTTCCGCATTTTTATATTTTGACCTGACTTTTCTCCCATTTCCCACAAATGTCAAATAGCTTTCTACTGATAAATTGGATACCATTTTCCTCAAATAAATCATTGACTTCCCTCCAATGACATAGCATCAAATTCCTTTCAATGACTCTTGCTACTTATCATGTGCTTTTCCTAACTTGCTGGTCTCTCTGTAATTTAGAAACCATTCTATCGACTTAAAAAATTCTAAACCAACTTCCTGATGTTCTTGCTTCCTAATCTATTCTCCATAGCCCCCAAAGTCTTCTAGTTAACAATAATAGCAACTATTTGTCAACTACAATGTACTAACCCCTTCTGAGATATTATAACTTATCCTCACCCTGGGGGAAAAACTGTTCTTCCAGTTTTACAGATGAGGAAACTAAAGCTTAGGAATTCAAGTAACGTGCCCAGGCAAGCTCAGCTAGTACCAGCTGGAGTTCAAATTCAGGTCTGTCTGATGCCAGTGCAACTTCTATCTTCATGCCATGGTGTCATTCCCACCAGGGCACCCATGCCTGACCATCTTATCTGATTCATGCACCATTGCTCCTGTGTAGCCCATGACTCAGCTTCCTGCCTGCAGTACTAACCTACGCAAAGTGAGACTGGCATGGGACTAACCACACACAAGTTCCTCTCAAATTGGTATTGTGTGGCCATCTCTTAGGTCCTCAAAGTTCCTCCCAAATGCATTACTGTTTTTCCCTCAAAAACGTAATTCTTTTTCTGAAGTCTTCTCTGGTTCCTCAAGCTAACACTACTTTTCCCTCCTTTCTCAACAAAGCTGGTTATTGATTTATTACTTTTTTAGTGTGGCAGCAAATCAATACACCAGGAAGCAGTTTGTCAGATGATCCTAAGATTGCAGAACAATGATTTTCTTGAGGGAAATGAACACCAGGGCTTCCTATTTGAGAATTGTGGGTGATCCCTTCTTCCCAGCCCTTCTTTTGTTCTAAAGCAGAAAAAGCGGGTCTGGTGATTACTCACATCACATTTCCAGCTTTGCCATTCCCTTGGGCACTAACTTATTTTCTGGCATTTGGAAAAATTACTCCCTCAGGGTTTAATTGCAATTAGAGGAACAGGTTGGAGACAACATCAAAATGCATTCTGGGAAAAAAAATTTTTTTAATGTGGAGGAAAGGAGCTAGGTGGTAAGAAGGAAGAAATTATTAATGTCAAAAATACATTTTACATAAACACAAAGCTAATAACTTACACTTAGAGTTTTTCTATTTTTGTTATTTGGCTCTTGACAGGCAATTTTATTTACCTCTTTCTAAATTAATTATTAAATCAAACTGTTGTTTGGCATGTCTGCTTCTTCCCCAAATCATCTCGGCTGCCTCCAGCTGACAGTTCTGACATGCGCAGATAGCCCCTGACTGTGACCTGCTCACCTACGCTAAGACGTTGACAGCCCCTTTCTGACCCTTTAGGACACTGTTAGCCCTTCTGCAAAACAAATCACTGCTGTCTTAGCCACCTAAACTTTCTGTGGGGTCTCTTCAGCCTTTTAGGCTTTCTCTGTTAGAAATCACTATTCTTTTTAAGGCATTTTTGAGTCAGAAACTTCTTTTTTGTGTGTAGTAAACTATAAAGGAACCCTTTTTAAAATACTTTATTTATTTTTGAGAGAGAGAGAGGGAGAATGTGAGTGGAGGAGGGGCAGAGGGAGAGGGAGAGACAGGGAATCTTAAAGCAGGCTCCATGCCTAGCATAGAGCCCCATGTGTGGCTCCATCTCTCAACCGTGAGATCATGACCTGAGCAAAATCAAGAATCAGACACTTAATGAACTAAACCACCCAGGCACCCCTAAAAGAACTCTTTTTCACATACCAAACCTGAGGTCAAATTCATTAATCAAGTGCCTAAAAATTAGATTCAATCGCAGATTGCATCTTTGCTTACTCTTCAGAATGCTAAATTACCTACTCCTACATGCTGGAGTCCTGGCTCCTTGAAATGATGCCCCTCACTTCCTGTGTGTCTCATATTACATAGTTATTTTTTAAGAATTTTATTCTGCTGTATTGTTTTTATGTCACTAAGCCACTTTAAATTCCCTTTGGAACAAAGCAGGGTATATATAAAGAAATTAAATGTCTGGAAAGGATCCTAGACCCAGGAACTAAGATGTGCCGCTATTAGCTGTAGGATCTGGAACAGGTCACTCAAAAGTTCTGAGTCTCAGTTTTCTCATCTGCAGAATTATAGGGTTAGCACAAAATGATCTCTAAGGGTTTTTTTTTCTTATTCCGATCTTGGGGTGCTAGAATTGCCAGTCAATGGAACAGATAAAAATCGAGGAAATATCTAAACAGCCACAGGGCTGAATATACTCAGTCGGCACTTAACATTCATTCCCACTTCCTTCCAGTGTGCATTTCTGTACTGCAGAGGCTGCAAAACTAAAAATTACATTATCCAGTCTCGCAGCTAGGGTCCTGGATACAAATGAGGACAGCTAGATGCATTTGCATGAGATTTTAAAGGTGGAAATGAAAGAGGAACTATCTTGGTGCTTTTGGTTGCTGTTGGGAAACAATCTCGTGGAGCGGCTAGTATCCTGTCTCCAGCTTCCTGGGGCAGGAGGCAGCTGTAAGGGGGGTAGATGTCGCACTCCATGCTCTAGACCTAATCACTACCTTCCACTGAGGGTTGTCAAGAAACATTTGTGAAAGCAGTGTTCGTGGCTTCCCAGGCCTGGCTTTCTTAGCACCCATCTTATATTTTTTGATTGAGATTACAACACCTTGAGAAGGTCATATCCGTGATGTTCTACAAGCATTGCTTGTCTCCTCTTATAGCCTGATTCTCCATTCTCCTAATGGTTTTGTGAATAACCAGCTCCCTGTATTGAATTCCTTTTTCCTTAAACTACTGAAGGGGATCAAAATATTTTACCCCAAAATATTCTATGTTAGCATAAGCATTATTTTGAACTGAAGGCAATTGAGAAATAGCAGACACAGAAAAACTCTCTACTCTCTTCCCTTATGCCTAAAAGCAGGGTATAAATTTCCCTTTGAGAAGGTGTCTCCTCCCCCCTCTCCAATACCAGGAAAAAGAGACAACTCTCTGAGGCTGTCAAATGCAACACCAACTTGAGTCTACAAAAACAAGTCTTACTAAAATAACCTTAACTTCCATTAGTCTCCCCTCATATATTCACTTGCCCACAATTTGCCACGCCTAGAAGCCCAAAAACTTTGTCTTTGTCTTACCACTTCTTCACAGATTTATCACTTTATTGTTAAAATGGTATGTAAGCTCTCAGGCCTAAACATATCTTTGGGTTTTCACTTCCTTTTCTGTGAGACCCCCATATACACATAAAAATCAAAATATTAACATCAAGGGGCACCTGGTTGGCTCAGTTGGTTAAGCGTCCAACTCTTAACCTCAGCTTGGATCATGATCTCACGGTTCATGGGATTGAGCCCCCACGTTGGGCTCTGTACTGATGGCATGGAGCTTGCTTGGGATTCTCTGTCTCTCTCTCTCTCTCTCTCTCTCTCTCTCTCTCTGTGTGTGTGTGTGTGTGTGTGTGTGTGTGTGTGTGTGTCTCAGTCTCTCCCTCTCTCTCTCAAAAATAAATACATAAAATTTAAAAAAATTAATATTAACATCAAATAAAATTTATGTGCCTTTTTGCCTGTCTTTTGTCAGTTTAATTTGCAGGATTTCGGTCAATGAACTGTTACAAGATACAGGAAAAAGTTTTTTTTTTTTAACCTTGCAACACCTAGAGTCGTTTTTGATGCCTTTCTTCTAGCCTAATTTATTTTCAGGTTCTAGTTTCTTCTTCCCTGGTTCTTGCTAAGTTTTATTTGTCCATGTATAATTTGTTTACATGATGCAAACCTGGTTTGACAAGTGAAAAATGTAATCAAATTGGTCCTATGAGACCTTTTATAATACCCATTGCAAGGACTTGTTTTTCCTTTTTTTTCCCTTTGAATCAAGTCAAATGTTCTTCCAAACTTATTCAGCACTCAGTGTGATTATCTCTGTGCCATGGCACATAATGACCTAGGGATTTTCTTTGGAAACTATTTACAGTGTTTCTGCATTTCTTTGCCTCTGGTTTGATCTGCTATTTTGAGTTCAGGCTTTTCTCCTTCAGATATCTGAATTAATATATATATATAAGATCCTGAAAAACAGGGGGGTACCTTGTGGCTCAGTAAGTTGAGCGTTCAACTTCAGTTCAGGTCATGATCTCCTGCTTTGTGGGTTCAAGCCCTGCATTGGGCTCTGTGCTGACGGCTCAGAGCCTGGAGCCTGCTTCGGATTCTCTGTCCCTCCCCCACTGATGCTCTGTCTCTGTCTCTCAAAAATAAACATTAAAAAAAAATTGTTGAAAGATCCTAAAATACATTATCCACTATATATTTTTAACTTTTTACTTTGACATAATTGTAGGTTCACAAAAAGTAGCAAAGAAAGTCTCTAACTTTTCTAACACACATCATGCCACATTATTTCCCTCTTCAAAAAGCTGAAGTCAGAAGTGACATCATGGAAAATGGCAGAGAAGGAAATTCTATGGCTTCATCCCTTCATAAAAGCAATTAAGAGTGATGATGGTTGCACAACAATGTGAATGTAATTAATGTCACCGAACTACTAAAAATGGTTAAAATGTCAAATTTTATGTGCATTTATATACATTTACTATAATAAAAAATTGAATTATGCATGAGACAAAATCAACTTAATAAAATTGCTTAACAAAATTGTCAATCAACTTTTGCAGAACTCTGGAATCTAGTCAAAAATTAACAGCAATCAGGGAAAACCTAATGATGACAGAAGCTACCACACTTTAGTAAGAGCATTGTGGTATTTCAGATTGCCCATCTACCGTGGCCCATCCCCAGAGTAGTAATGCCCAAGAAGTTAGTAGCATGCATTCCTGGTATAGGTTGGCAGTGTTGGAGGGAGTGATATGGATATGAGTCTCAAAAAAAACTGTGGTAGTGTGTTTCAACTTCTTTGGTAGCTCCCTAAAGGACCAGCCAAGGGCCTGTCTTTGTTTTGCTTGACTCCGAGCATTCCCAGGTCTGGGGTGACTTCCCAGGCAGCATTTGCAGAAAGTATTTAAAAGCACAAGCATCAGCCATGGGAACGTGGAGCAAGGGATAGCAGTCAGGACAAGCAATAGACAAATGAGAAAACCCCAAGGGGGAAAAAAAAACATAGGGAAAAGTGATACATGGAGGATAGGGCTTTTAAAAGCTCCTACACAGTACTAGGGAATTGATAAGACCAGGCACATTCCCAGAGCTGGATATATGGTCAGAAAAGTCCTGAAAAGACCTGAAGCTTTTACCCCCCGACTGACCTTCAGGCTCTGAGCAAACAGGAAAAGGCAGAGTTGTAAATGGCCTGCCTAACTGTTTAAGAAGTATTCCCACACAGAGCCAATTTTCAGACTTGGAAGAGTGTTTTTCATTTTTCTTTTTTGCCTTTAGGCATTTAAGGCAATTCTGTCAAAATACTAGATGACCATTAAGCTAATAGAACACAGATTTCTGTAGCCACACACAACAAAGAATACAGATTTTATTAAAATTGTTTAGAAAGGCCACTAAACAAGCCAGCAACAACTCAAAAGAAGCCTCATTAACAAAACTCAGGAAGCGGAGAGAATCTGATCTTCAAAGCTGTCACATTATAATATTAAAAATGTTCAGTTTTCAACAAAATATTGTGAGTTATACAAGAAAACAAGAAAGTATGGTTCACTGACAGGAAGAGAAAAAGAAAGTAATGGAAACTGTCCCCGAGGAAACACAGGCATTGGATTTACTAGACAAAGACTTTATATCAACTGTCTTAAAGATGCTATAAGAGATTAAGGACACCACAGGCAGAATCAAAGGAAACCAAGAGAGTGGTGTCTCACAAAAATGATCTACGCATTCAGTGCCATCCTTATCAAAACCCCAACAGTATTTTTTACAGACATGGAAAAGTTGATCCTAAAATCCATATAGGTTTGCAATAGCCAAATCATCTTGAAAAAGGAAAAATTTCCAACAAGGCTGCAAAAATCATCCAGTGGAGAAAGAATAGTCTCTTCAACATATGATGCTGGCAGAACTGGATGTCCCCATGCAAAACAATGATGTTGGACCCTGCTTCCCACCACAAAAAATCCACCCAACATGGATCGAAGACCAAAATTTAAGTGTTAAACCTGTACAATTCTTTGAAGAAAACGTTGAGGAAAATCTCAGTGACCATGGATTTAGCAGTGGATCTTAGACATGACACCAAAAGTGCAAGGAACAACGACAATAAAAAAGATAAATTGGAATTAATCAAAATGAAAAATGTTTGTGCACCAAAGGACACTGTCAAAAGAGTGAAAATATAACCAGAAAATGGGAGAAAATATTTGCACATTATATCTCTGATTAGAATCTGGCATCCAGAATATGTAAAGAACTCTTACACCAACCCCAGGAAGACAGTAAAATAAAATAAAATAAAATGGATAAAGGACTTAAATAGGCATTCTTCCAAAGAAGATATACCAATGGCCAACAAGCACATGAAAATATGTTCAACATTACTAAAAATTAGGGAAATGCAAATCAAAACCACAATGAGATTCCACTTTACACTCACTAAAAGGGTTATAATTTTTTCTAACGGAAATACTAAGTGTTAGCATGACTATAGAAAAATTGGAATTCAAGTACTTTACTAGTGGGAATGTAAAATAGTGCATTCGTTGTGGAAAACAGTTTGACAGTTTCTCAAAAAATTAAGTATAAAATTACCATATGACCCAACACTTCCAATCTTAATTATATCCTCAAAGAATTGAAAAGAGGCACTCAAAATCTTGTACATAAATGTTCATCACAGAATTATCCACACTACACTAGCCAAAAGGTGGAAATAACCCAAATGTCCATGAAATCATGAATGGATAAGAATGTTGGTATATCCAAACACTGGAATATTACTCAACCATGAGAAGGAATGAAATACTGATACATGCTACATACGACATGGATAAGCATCAAAATCATTACAGTCGGTGAAAGAAGCCAGACACATAAGGTCACAGGTTGTATGATTCCATTAAATGAAATATCCAGAATAGGTAAATCCTTAGAGACAGACAGTAGATTCAGTTGCTGCCAGCGACTAGTGGGGAAGCAAAGTAATGAGTGACCGTTCAATGGGCACAGGGGTTCTTTTTAGGTGATGAAATATTTTGGAACCAAATAGAAGTGATAGCTGCACAAGGTTGTAAGTGTCCCTGAATTGTTCATTTTAAAATTGTTAATTTTATGTTACGTGAATTTTACCACAATTTAAAAAAGCAAAACCTGAAGCCCCTTTTCCTTGTCTACACAATAAAGTACAAACTCCTCACTTACTCTGGCATTCTACACTTTCCATTATCTGACTCTGTCTCTTTCCAGCTTTGTCTCCTTCCATATCCCAAACTCATCAGAGATGTACTGGCAAATGTGTGAATCTTTTATGCCCTCACTCACCTCCACACCATTGCACATGAAAGATCCTTTCTTTCTCCTCCCTACTTTGCTTGACTAACTCCTACTTCTTCAAGGTTCTGCTCAGATTTACCCTCTCTGGAGAGCATTCCCCGCCCCCCACCCCCCAATCTTACTCCCTAGCTCCAGCTGGAGTATAGATTTAACAGTAGGATCCTACAACACCCTTTGCACACTACAGTTGTCACACTGTCTTCTAATTACCTCCCCCTCCAAACTGTGAGGTTCTCAAGAGCAGAAATTGTGCCAGAAATATCTCCTGGCAGTAGTCCTGGCACACAGCACATGCTCGTGAAGTGTTGAATTGATCAATTTTCTCCGGCATGCTTTTTGAACCTAACTTCTGTTTCTTCACCTTATACTATAGTCAATACTGTCAAGTGTCCTCACCATCATGGGCCACTGGTCACCAGGAGCCTCAGAGAGTGTGGATCCTCATAGACACATGACCTCTGAAGAAACATCCCAGCATTCATGCCCTTTTTCTAGTGGATCAGTAATGCCAGTTCTTTATTCAATGAACACAAGGGGAAGGACACGAGGACCTTGAAGTCAAAGGCATAAAATCCAAGTTCTTGTTGCACCATTCACTTGTACAACCTTGGCCAGGTCACCTATGCCCTATGGGATTCATTTTCCTCATCTATAAAATGGGGATTAAAAATAACTGCCCTGTCTTCTTCACAGAATCACTTGAGGATTAAAATGAAATCAATGTATTCGCATAGATTCTATTTTCTAAATTTTATAGCCCTCAACACTTTTCAAGTCCATTCATAAGAGGAATTTAGAGTCAACCAAAATTGACCACCTTCCCAGTCAGGGTCAGCAATTTTTTATTGAATACATATAACTAAGTAAAAATTCTAACACAGTAAAGAAATACGAATGATTATGTATTCATCTTCCTTGTCTCTAACATAGCATTCTTGAGACTTATTCTTAGAAATAGTCATGTTCTGGGGAGTTGCTGTCCCACATACATGAATAACTGAGGTAATAGGGATAAGCTGGAGGGTCTGCCTGATCCTGCTATCCTGGTACCTGATCTGTGACTGCATGTTAGGAAACAGGATGCTGGGGGGCAGTTACGCCCATGTTCATGACACAATGAAAGCTGTTTAAACTCTTACCCAGATTTGACAGTATAACCAAAATCCACAATAAATCACTCCCTAGCTTGAGACTGGAGTAAATATTCTTTAGAGAATGAAGTTGATTTTAAGCTTTATTGAGGAAAGATTGCCTTATACTTTCCAATGAGCTATGTTTTTAAAAATGTCATTCTTGCCCTGATATATTCATGACCCCATTTCAGGACTCCCACTAGTGATGACTTAAGGGTCACTTTAACCTGTCCATTCATCATAAAAACCTAGAGTCAATTAAGATTGACCACCTTTCTCAGCCATCGTCTACAATTTTTTTCTTTGCTGTTAATGGCTAGCCCATAACAATAGTAAAATGGATAAATAAAGGCAATCATTAAGTGGTTACTTTAGGCTCCTTTTGTATTTGCTTGCTATGAAATAAATAACAAATCCAATGTAAATAAAGTTATTCTTGTCATAACCAATTTTAGGGGCATGAAATGGTCTAGGAAAAAGTTTCAGGCCACGTGAGTCACAAAAGCTTGATAAAGTGAGGGGATGACCACTTCTTCAAATAGCAGAAATATTGTCTTCTACTTTCAATTCGCAATAGTCTGAAAGCTGTTCTCTTTTCCATCAAAATTAAGAGCTGCTTTTATTGCTTCCCTCTTCCCTCAGACTGTCCTTACCAAGAAAGCAAAGCATAACTAGAGAGAAGAAAGTGAAAAACACCTAGACACAACTCTTTCCTGGGCAACAGCACTTCACAATTTGCACAGAAGATTCTAAAGTAAAGCCAAGTTTCTTAAGTTCTAGTTGTGTTTGAATCCGTGCAAGAGTAAATTAAGGACAGTGATAGCTTGAGAAAGGGACAGATGATGCATGAAGGCTAAGTCTAAGTTTAGATCCAACTCTAAACATTGAGCCATTACCAACTGTCCACAAAATTAATAGTAAATTCTTATGCAACCTGGCACAGAGCAGGGAAGAACGATGGAGTAGAATGACCGAAGGAGATGAAAGATGTAGATTTCCTGAATGAGGAGAGATTGGACGTTAACATCCCAACCCAACCAACCCAACCAATCACAGCCACACTGGCCTGAAACATGTCTTTACCCAGGCCATATCCCTAGCAAATTCCTACTTTTTCTTCAGGACTCAGTTCACTTACCATCTCTTCTGTGAATCCTTTCATTCCCCAGATGCTCCACTTCCTGGTGTCATAGATCTTTGTTCATTTCCCTATTAAAGCACTTACCACATTGAATTGCAAAATCTTGGCATACTTGCCTGTTTCCCATGTCTTATAGCTTTGTGTTCCTTGAACTCAGCAAACTGTCCAGCATTGAGCAGAGGCTCATAAATGTTTTTTGAACAGTTAGTGAATGTCCCATTCCCCCTCTCACCAGCCAGCTATCTACCTCCACCATAGCCTTGAAATCTCAGGTCTTATTTCCTTACACAAGGTCCCAGATTATAATCCTCTTTGAGATACTAACATAGGGAACTAAGTTTTGTCTGCAAGATCTTAACAGCATCATTAATTGTGGTCATGGGGAACATGCAGGTTGCCTAACAAAAGCCAGAATGTACGGCCTTACAGTCTTGGCTACCAGTGAATTTATATCAAAGACCAAAAAGTAGACCAAGACATCTAAATGTAAGTTCACGTATGCTCTGCTCTACCCACAGTGGTAGAAGAAAGATAAGACAACTACACAAAATAAATACTGCCCTGCATGCTTTAAGATTTTTCAGCAGATTTTCTGGTGAAGATGTATTATGAGGATGAATAGAGAAGGGAGGAAATAAATATCTGATTTGTTACAAGTTTGGGTTTATGATAGCATATATACACTGCACTCTTCTAGCATGTTCTGTTGTGCCTGGAAGCCAGGTTGCATGGCTTAGTTTTTTCCTTGCCACTCCTTATCCATTTCCTACCCTTCTGTGTCTTGCTCTCTGTCCTAGGAGGCTGCCCAGGATTGATGCATCACCCTCTGGGAATCACCAGCCAAGATCACAGAGCAGAGAGAGACTGCAGTCTATTTCCCCTGCCTTAGGGGTTCCATGACAGCTCCTCTTCCATGCCCCAGCTCTCCCCAGACTTGTAATCCTTTTCCTGGTGGTGCTGCCTTCTGTTTCCTGGAGAAAGCCTGACTGATAGAATAGTCGCCTGCCCGCAACTGGAAAAACATGTGTATAAGCCCATTGATTTTTGCCCATTTCAGAAAGATCACAAGCTTTTGTAGAACAATAGATAGTTCCTCCTGGCAACTGTTTTGAACACCGACAATCTGACCCAACCAGGGACAAATGTCTGAAGCTGCACCTCTCCTTACTGCCACAACTGACCTCTTCATGCACAACCATGGCTCACTTCCTTTCACTTCAGGAAACCTGCTGTAAGCATCCTTACTGGTTCCTCAGTGTCAATAAAAAAAAAAAAAGAGAGAGAGAGTGAATATCTAGGAAGGCTCTTGTGGCCATGTGTTATCTGTGTCAGATTTTATGTGTTCTTTTGTTTAAAAACACTTTGGATTCCCTTGGGATTATTACTGATGCAGAACCACATTTTCAAAAAGATTCTTTAATTCTTGACAGAAAAGCAGCTCACCTGGTCTCTGACCATTTTTCAAAATGGATTGAGTTTCATCATTACTTGCACCCCTCCCTTTCCAGGTGCTGGATGCTTAGAGTAGATCCCTCAGGCATAAGGATGGTGTTGTCTGTCACTTCTAAGTGATACTTCCAAGTGCTTTTCTCTAGAAAGGCAGATTCTTCTGGGAGTTAAAGATGATGAATGCCAAAAATTGTTTTTCAGATGTTTGCGGTTTAATGGAACACAGAATGTGCACTGTCGGGTAGCACCAATGTTCATTTTTAAGCTTTCCTTATGTTACCATATATTTGCCTAAAATATTATGTTACTTTGGCTTTCTATATGCCTACATTTCTGTGCAATGTTCCTAAGACTCCAGACATTATTCTAAAGCCCATTTTAAAAATCACCACCACCAACAACAGCAACAAAAAATTTAAGTCCTTCGGCAATTGCATTCAGGTAGGAGCGAAGAATTTAATTTGAGGTTCAAAAGTAAGGATGCTTACAGGAATCCCAAACATGGCCCAGTACTATATGCCTGAAAATTGCTTCGTATAAATACCCTTCTCATTGTATTAAAACAACTGTTTCGTATATAAATAATATCTACAACATCAGCCGTATTCAGAGACACAGACCCTGGTGTTATTGAGATGAATAGTTATTCTCAGCGGTGGGTCCCTGAAAACCTGATTTTTTAGAGTCTGATGGCTTTCAGTCAGCAGGTATTTTCTGGGTTTCTATGGCATTCGTGGAGGCTAATGTTCCCCACCTACCTCAGAGGGTCAGAAGACAATATTAACTTATCCTTTGTTCTGTCTAGAATTTGCCATTAAACTCATTAACATGACAAGAGGGAAGGAAGAAAGAGCAACACCCCTGCCCTTGGGGACATCTAAGAAGCCCGAGCACACCAGGCAAAGTAAGCCCACTAAAGCTAGGTCCATATGAAAAGAATGTTCCCCAGCACTATTAGAATGGCCAAACAGGAATGCAGCCTAAAGGAGTTTATTTTGACCCTCTGTACTGTATGTTTAGGAGAAGAGCTGATCAAAATGAATTTGAATTCACTTTACCACAAAGCCCTTCTACATTGTCATGGCTAGAAGCATGTTAATTAGTCATGAAGACCACTGGAGTCCATATCATTGCCTTTTGAGCACATTATATTTAAGCTAATTAAGCAGTTATTGAACCTATAAAACTGTATCTACCAAGCACTCTACCAGATACCTGCATAGAGGCTTACAGGAATACAGATAATCAAATATGGGGGGGGGGGGGGGGCCGGGGGCGGAGGGGCCCCTGGGTGGCTTAGTCGGTTAAGCCTCTGACTCTTGATTTTGGCTCAGGTCCTGATCTCATGGTTCATGAGTTTGAGCCCCACATCAGGTTCATGCTGACTGTGGAGCCTATTTGGGATTCTCTCTCTTTCCCTCTCTTTCTCTCAAAAATAAATAAATAAACTTAAAAAAAAAATCAAATATGGTTCCTGATCTTAAGACTACTACCTGGCTGGGAAAAGCAATCATAATCAGATTAATATGGTTGGGGAGAAATAAGTTCATGCCCAAACAGGTTGATTGTTTGGAGTAGGAGTTGACTCCTTTGGAGCTAAGGTAGACAACCATGTCAGTAACAAGAATAAGCTTTAGATGATCAAAATGCTTCCCATCTAGCTGTTTGGTAGTATAACCTGTCTCTCAGGCAAATCCCAACTGTCCTACCAGATCCTTCCAGAGCTGCAATTTTACTCCTTTTCTTCAGGAGGAACTAAGCTGTCTGGGATGCTCAGTTTACAGAAATGGCTTATGGAGCTTTAAGATGGACATGATTTCTATCTTTTTAAAAAACTAATTCTACCTTACTCACAATCCAATGCAAGTTCCTCCAGACCTAAGGAAATAGTTTTCAAAGCATATTTTAAGGGTCTCTTACATCAAAATCAACTAGGTACATGTTAAAATTAAGTTTTCTGGATTGTACTAACCTCTAAGACCTACTAAACTGGTAGAATAGCTCAAGAATCTTAATTTTAATAAGTATCTCAGGTTGTTATGCCTCTACCACCAACAGTTTGATAACCTGTGTTAAGGGGCTTTGTTTATTTTTTTTTTTTGGCATCTTCCTAACCTTATTCTTACCAATTAAATCTATATTAAGAATCATCCTGGCTCGGGGGCGCCTGGGTGGCTCAGTTGGTAAGCATCTGACTTTGGCTCAAATCATGATCTCACGGTTCATGATTTGAGTCCCACATCTGGTGAGCACAAGCCCCACATTGGGTACAACATGAGCCCTGCTTTGGGTAAAACATGAGCCCTGCTTTGGGTGAACCCCACTTCTCTCCCTTTCTCTCTCTCTCTCTCCCTCTGCCCTTCCTGGGATTCTGTCTCTCTCTCTGCCCCTTGTTCACTTGCGCCCTCTCTCTGTTTCTCAAAAAAAAAAAAAAAAAAAAAAAGAATCCTCCTTGCTAGTTACGTTGTTTTCTATGTTGCAGGAATTACTAGCCCCAAAGCCCTTGGATTTCTACAAAACCCCTGGATGGACTTCAAGACAAAAACCCCTGAACCTATACGCAGAATTGTATGCAAGGGTATGTTTTTTTCTGGGGTAAGATTCCATAGACATCTTCAGATTATCAAAGGAGCTCCAAGACATAAAATAGTCAACCCACTGCTTTATGGAACTGATTATATGTAAACCCTAGGTCCCCATTGTTGAAATTAGTTTCCCCATGGAGTCAATACATGCATGGATACAAAGCAACCTAAGCAACAGAATTCTCAAGCTAATAAAATGAATCGACATTTATTGAGCATCCTGGGTGATTATAATGCAGTGAACACATATTCATTTCTCACAACAACTCTTCAGCTCCTTACAGTGGAAAGTAGCATTATCGCTATTTATGTTCCTAATAACAATAATTTATCGAGCATTTACTATTTGCCAAATTTATTCTAAGCACTTCGCATAGAGAAGCTCATTTATATCTTACAACACCTCTATAGCTAAAGTGGGTTCTACTATTACCTTCATTTTACAGATGAGGAAACTGAGACTTCCCATGAACTCCTTTCCCCTCATTTCCACATCCTTAATAACAATAATAGCAAAAGCAGTAATAATAATAATAATAATAATAATAATAATAATAATAGCTAACTTTCATTGAATTCGTTATGTGCCAGGTACTATTCAAAGCACTCGTTTTAGAGAAGAGGAACCTGAGGCCCAAAAAAGCTTAGTAGCCTTTCCAAAGCCAGCCAACCAGCAGTAGAGAGAGCCAGGATTCAAGTTCCAGCCTTCCCAGATTGCCCACATCCATCAGGCTCTCTACTATCACAAGTTCTGGACTCTGCCTTACTGAGGAATTAGTGATCAGGAGGGCCTGAGTTTCCGTGGATGCGCCTCTCCAGTCTAATGGATTTCTTTTCTTTCCTCTTTTAAAGCTCTATTTACGCGACAGGCTGCTGGGACTAGCCCTCCCCCCAAGTTTCCACCGGCATCCTACTGCCACCTTGCACTGCAGATGAGTCCCAGGTGACAGTACACCCAGCCTCCCTCGCTCGCTCGCTCGGCTCTACCCGGGTTCCCAGACCACACAAGGTCACACCAGTTGCTCCGGGATGTTGGAGCTCTCGGTTACAATCACAGACACAATAGGACCCGACAGCCCTGCCTGCTGGCAGGAGAACTGGGCAGTATCATATTTCAAGTCTTGCCTCTGCCTAATGCTTTGAGACCATTCAGAGCCCGGTTAAAAAAACACAGTCACGACTCTCCTCCAGGCTGGGGCTGTTGATTTTGTTAGGTGAGATCACTTGAGGAATATAAAACGCAAGAGAAAGAGTGGCAAAAAGGAAAAACAATAGGTGGATAGATAGGGTCATACAAAAGTCACAGAGCAGTGGAGGAAGAGCCCAGCACAGCGTTCTGCTCACTTTGAACCTAGGGTTTAAGAACCTAAGGAATTAATTCCTATTTGTTTGAATTCCTTCCCAACTATACAATGTTTACTTGCACAGTGGCTTTTAATTCAGCATGTGTGTGTGTGTGTGTATGTGTGTGTGTGTCCGTGTGTGTGTGTCTATAAAAGAGGCTAAACTATGACTCTCTTAAAAACAAAAATCTTGGGGTGCCTGGGTGGCTCAGTCGGTTAAGCGTCCGACTTCGGCTCAGGTCATGATCTCACGGTCCGTGGGTTCGAGCCCCGCGTCGGGCTCTGTGCTGACAGCTCAGAGCCTGGAGCCTGTTTCAGATTCTGTGTCTCCTTCTCTCTGTGACCCTCCCCCGTTCATGCTCTGTCTCTCTCTGTCTCAAAAATAAATAAACGTTAAAAAAAATTTTTTTTTTTTAAAATCTCAACAGTAGCAGTGTTTCGGAGCCCAGCATACACACTGCAAAGGTTTTGTGTTCAAAGCACACAACATTCGTATGGCTGACCATCTATTTATGCTGGGCTTTTAATGTTATGCAAGACTTTTTCCTTCCTTTATTCACCACTTAGTGACCATGCTGATTCAACATTTTATAGATGCATAAATTTTCCTTTAGAAGCTGTGCCGAGAATGTGCACCTCCCTGGGCCAGTTTCTTATTGAAATCAGATGATGCAGAAAGTATCCTCTCACATTTCGGTGAGAGGCTGCCCCCTAGTGAAAATTTTCAGCTACACATTCAGCCTACAAATTTATTGTTGCAAACACTGCAGAGGTTTCTTGACACAAAGGAGAAATGTCCTTCAGTTGCCAGGGATGTGACAGCGTTGTGTAATTTAACCATCAATCAGACGTTGCTTTCCTTTCAACTTCCCCAGCCTATTTTTGGTACGTCTCGGTGTTCTGTAAAGTTTTCTTTGATATTTCAAGATGTCTCTGATTTTAAAATATACATACAAGATAAATACAAAAACATAATATAAATAAAATATTCTGAAATATAAACAAAAACATCTTCATGAAACAAAGTGAAAGATGATGACCAGTGCCCTTTCCTTGTTGTTTTGACAGTGAGCTGTATGTGTATTTCCATTTCTACTTATTTCATTTGGCTGTCTCATGGTATTCTTTCCTATCAAGGGTAGCTACGTAAAGTAAATGATTTTTGCCTTTAGAAGGTGACTGTATCCACATTCTAAATACTTTAGTGGTCAGTGCCTCTATTTTTTTTTTTAATTTTTCAATGTTTATTTATTTTTGAGAGACAGAGAGACAGAGCACAAGCAGGGGAGGGGCAGAGAGAAAGGGAGACACAGAATCCGAAGCAGTCTCCAGGCTCTGAGCTGTCAGCCCAGAGCTGGATTCAGGGCTTGAACTCACGAACGGAGCTATGAGATCATGACCTGAGCCAAAGTCAAAAGTCGGACACTTAACTGACTGAGCCACCCAGGCACCCCACCTCTATTTTTAATTGAAGTCTAACATTTGTCCTCATGCAGGTCTTGGAAATAATTCAGATGAAGCATTCTACATAGTGCCTTACAAGCCTTAACTCGTTACTACAAAATTATCCAGTTTAGACAAACGTTACTTTGAATGCTAAACAAGAATACGGTTAATGTTTTGTTTACGGATTATTTCTACATTGCTGTACAGAGATGAAATAGTTTTCATGACAAGGTTAAACATGGACTCTCCATTAAAAGCTAGTGTTGAGAAACTTTAAAAAGTGGCCAATTTGACCTTTGTTATTGTTTCTCCTCTCCCAGTACTCCCATCTATCTAACATCAGTAGAAACGATACTATGTTGCCTGAACTAACCTTTTTGAAACTTTTAAGACTTAAAGATTAAAAACATCAGTGACTGTGAACAATTGTTATAACATCTGGGTGTTTGGAAACACTCCGCTTTGCTCTTCTGCTGTCTAATTTTGTACAGATGCCATCCAAGATTAGAATCAAAGGGTGTTCTTCATTTTATTTTGGTGATTCTTCCATGGATTTTAAGCTCTTTAGAATCAAAGTTCTTTTAGTTTCTTCTACTCATGTACACTGATGAATATCCTCCATTTTGTAGGTGGTGAGGACTAATTTGGGTGAAACTCACAACAACGCTATGGGAGAGGTATCAGTATACCGTCTTTAGAGTTAATGAGACTTGGCTCAGAGAAGTTGAGTCACTTTCCCAAGGATAACACAGCTCATGAATAGCCATCAGAATTCAAACCCTAACCAGTTGAGGCCAAGCCCTGTGCTCTTTCTCATCAAGATTGTTCTACATCCTGCTTTGGCTTGTTGTTTACTAAATTTTTTTTTATTTAATGTTTATTTATTTTTGAGACAGAGAGAGACACAGCATGAACAAGGAAGGGGCAGAGAGAGAGGGAGACACAGAATATGAAGCAGGCTCCAGGCTCTGAGCTGTCAGCACAGAGCCCGACGCGGGGCTTGAACCCACGAACCGCGAGATCATGACCCGAGCCGAAGTTGGATGCTCAACAAACTGAGCCACCCAGGCGCCCCTGTTGTTTACTAAATCTTAAAGGCATAGGGCATACTGTCCTTACTTAAGAGAGAAAATTACATCAGGGAAGGCTAAAAAGCCAGGAGGTGCACACAAATGTCAGCATTTCTCTGTTGAGGTCAGTCAGATGTTCTAAATTAAGAAAAGCTACTCTTGTTTATTTGGGGGAAGAATGAATGGGAGCTGTCCCTAAGCAAGTGAGAAGTATTGGTAATGCCTCTCTTCAGGGAGTCTCACTGAGGCTGCACCCTTTTCCCCAGTCATGAATAAGTTATGAAGGTGAAATTTCTCTACTTATACAAAGACATTGTCATAATGCAAAAGAAGGGGGCTTCAGATAGACATTGCTAAGAGCAGATGGCATTATCTGAAACAACAAACAAACTGCCCCTTGTGGGATTATTGTATCATGGGAGCTCAAAGAGCTGCTCAAACAACAATATCCATAAATTGTGATTCAGAATTGGATTTGAAATTTCACGGCTGAGGGAATATTGGCAATATTTTTTCCTTCGGTTATTAAACTGAGTAGTTGGGTTTTCTTTGTTTTCTTTTTTGTTTTTTGTTTTTTGCCTTTTTGTTCTTTTGTTGTTTTTTGTTTGTTTTTTGTTTGTTTTTTGGTCTTTTTTGGTTTTTGGTTTTTGTTTTTGTTTTCTTTTTTTTTTTTTTTTTTTTTTTTGCTTTCTTTTGTTTTGTCTTGGTCCATTACCTACACTCAGGATGAACAACAACAAAGAATTGTTGCCTCTGGAAGTTTCTGAATCTTACAAGAATGCTTAATCTGCCTTTTAAAAAGGCATAGCCAGGTGATCCACAGTTATTTTTCTTTTTAAAAAATATGAATTCAGTTATGCGAAGAAGCAGACAGTGGTCAATGAAGTAATTGTTCAGCAAATATTTACTTGCTGTCTTTGGGAGAAACATCCTTACTTCCCTTCCTGGTGGTTTTCCTTGACCATGTGATTTGCTATGGCCAGAGGAAGGTGGGTGTCAGAATATGCCAGGTGCAAGCCTACGCTGTGAGAGACATCACATTTCTGTGCTCAATCCCCTGGCCCTATCTGTTCACTGACACCTTCACGCTTACTCATAGGACAGAGTCCCAGTAAAAGCCTATTTACTATTATCCTAACAGGCCCTGTTATCTCATTTCCCAGCTATTTTACAGTAGGCAAGGCGAAATTGCTAGATGTAAACTTGCTGGTAACAAGGTAAAAGGTAACTGCATCACAGAAGGAGGAGACAGAAATACCATAAAAAGGTAACACAAGGTTTCAAAATCATAGGAAGCTAGGACAAATTAATAGGAAGATAAAATCCCTAAGTGTATCATTTTCCCAATAGGAAATAAATAAAACAGAGGAGTTAGATCAATTCCAAAAAATTTACTTCGAAAATTGCTTAAATAGTAGTTCTTAGGGTTTTTGGAGTATAGTCCATTTTGAAACACCTGTAAAAAATATGGATTCTCTCTTTGGAAGAAAATGCATGTGAAGAAACATCACAAAATCTTCCATATAATTTTAGGTTGTTCAGTCCCTAGAACTGATTCATGAACACTGGGATTTAAACCACTATTTTAAGATTAAAAAAAAAAAAAAACAACTTTACTTCCAGGAGGGGTGTAATTTAATTATCAGAATTTTTTTTTTAATTCTTGTGAAACATAATTCCAGATAAATGAGGCATCCTGGAATTCATAAAGCTATAAATAGGTCTTTGCCAATTACCACCCTATTACTGCATAGACTGGCCCTGGAAGAGATTAATGATCTTTACATCTCCTAGGACTTCATGTGATATTCCACATCTCTCAACTTCATTTTTATGAACTTCAAGTTTACAAGAGCCCAATAATTAGATCATTGTTCTATACTTTCATGTCACTGGTCCATTGCTTGTTAGAAAAATAGAAAGCCATTGGATCCATTTTATTCTTTTTGGTAATACAATAAGGGATTTTTTTTCCCACCTCTGCCCCTTAACTTAAATTTCCTCTGTGAAATATGAGGCATCCCTCTTGCTTTTGCTTATGGAAACCTCTACTTTATGAGTAGATATTGAGTTTTCAATGTCAGATCCTTGAACATTTATTTTTCCAACTCCTTATTCTCTCATTCAAAAGAAAAAAAAAGAGCCCCAAACTGACAGTTATTGTTATAGATATCACAACAGTTCACCATTCTGCAGCCACAATTGGTAGTCCACAGGATCAAATTCATAGATTTTAAAAACCAAAGTGGGAGGATAGCAACGATTCTTAGTAAGATTACTGGCATCATGTGCCATTATGACTAAGAATACCTTAATATTATTACATTTTCAAATCACATTTATATTTTTTTTCAATTATTACATTCCCAAGAAGGGAAGAAACGTAACATTAATTGCATGCCTACCATGGACAAGCACTGAATTTGATTCCTTAAACACTTATCTCATTTAAATCACCATAACACTTTATAAAGTTTGAATTATTATTCCCATTTTACAGATGATGAACCTGAAATCAAAGACATGACATGACTTGCCCAAGGTCACACTTCATAAGTGACAGTGAAAACTCTTATACCCAGGTTTATCTTATACCCAGGTCATTCCCATTACACTGTTAGAGAATAGAAATGACAGGGAGGTTTTGATACCCTTTTTGAAAAAATCTAAAGGATTATCATGTAGAAAAGAGAATAGAATTGTTCTTTGTAAGTCCAAAAGATGGGATTTATAACCAATGTATGAATATAAGAAGAGGCAGACCTGGGTTCAATGTTAAAAGAGTATTGATGAGTGTCCCTGAGAGGGTATACTGTGCCCACCAAGCTCTGAAATTGACGTTCAAAAATTGAAAATTATTTTTTAAAAAAACCCCACTCGAATACAAAGCTGGGGATCTGAGCAGATAAAACTGCCTTTTGATCACTTACCATCACGGACCCCCTGCACTGCAACAGCACCACAAGGGGCCTGGGGCAGCCTTACAGATTCCTAGTGACCCCTCAAAACATGGGGAACAAACGAATGCCTTCCCTTAAGGCCAACTGTTTGCACACAGCTCAGTGAGGGCTGGAAAAACCATGGGAGGCTTCCAGTTAAAGTGAAGAAACTCTGTATTCAGAGCCTGTGTGTCAAGCTGTGGCCCACAGATTCCTGGAGGTCACTGAGGCCCTTTCTGGGCATCCATGAGGTTAAAACTATTTTCATAATAATACCAAGGTATTGTTTGCCTTTTTACTGTGTTGACATTTGCACTAATGATGAAAAAGCAGTAGTGAGTGAATTGCTGGTGCCTTAACCCAAATCAAGGTGGAGACGCCAAACTAATCTTAGTTGTCTTTGTATTCTTCCTCACCATACACTCCCAGTGTTGTTCACTTTTTATTTTTTGAAGTTACGTATGCCTTTATTGAAAGTATTCTCTTCTCCCTATATTTACCTCTAATTTTTATGTAGTAGTTGCTTTTTTTTAATATGAAATTTATTGTCAAATTGGTCTCCATACAACACCCAGTGCTCATCCCAATAACCAATATGATAAATATTGATAGGCATAATCCACAGAAACAAAACTATTGGGCCTTCAATAACTTTTAAGTGTATAAATGACTTCTGAGACCAATGGTTCCTGTTTGAGAATGGCTAGTCCAGGTCAATAATTTGAGATAAATGGGGACTCAGACGGTGTAGTCGTTCCCAATAGGAGAAGACTCTATGCCCAGGAACCAGGCAGGATTGTGTATTGCAGTGAGTGCCAACATACTACATTCTCCAGGACCAGATGTCTCTCAGATGCCCTGATACTATGTAAACATGCATGGCATTAAAACCTGCCACCAGAGGGATGGATTTGACTGAAATGCTGAGTTTACAACCTGAAATAATTAAGAAGCCTGGAATTGACGAGATTAATTTTTCTGTCACTAGGTACAATGGCAACAAAAGAGAGACAGTCCTGTCCAGTTGTTGAGAAACAAAGAAAACTATATTGTTTGCAGACCTACTTATATGGCTTTGAAACATCTTAGCTGCTGGAGTCAATAACAGCCTCTAAGTAGAAGCCAAATGACCACTGGATAGAAATGACGTAGCGGCTTCAGCTCGAGGGGAGATTAAGACAAGTGCTGGAAGTCCTTTGCCGAATCTTCAGAATTCTACATGTTTGATGTCACAGAACCCCCTGTCAAATAGATAAGGTGTGATTATTCCCATACAGAAAGAGAGACCAAGACCTAGGAGGCACGACTGTACCAGGGGTGGCCAAGAGAGTAGATCCACCAAGTCTCCATTAATGCAACAGAAAATGTGTGATCAACTGGGGAGACTGCAGTCTGTGAAATAACTTAATTCCCTCTGACCTTCATTGAACAGATATTCACCCCATACTTATCAAGAACAGAGAGAATATTAAGATGAACCAGGATGGTCTCCACTCTCAAGGGACCTCAGTTCAGTTTGGATGGAAGGTATGCTCCACTAAATGTGGAATCTGTGGCACGGAAACAAAGAGCAAAGACAAATTCATTCTGATACTACGAGTTAACGTTGAAATTTCCAACCCTCAGTTACAGGTCAAATAGAAACATTCAATCACTTCTCCATAATCCTCTTCATCCTCTGGCCACCGGGCTGGTTTGAAGACACACATCAGATCTGATGAAATTCAGCAGGTCTTTCTACTCTGCATCTCTGGGGGGCCCTCCACAGGACATCACTACAACCCATCATTCACAGCCCACAATGATATTGGTGCCCAAAGTAATTGTGCAAGTGGTTATTTTTCTTTAAATACTCATGAGAATTGGCAGGAAGGCAATGTATTTTGCATGAGGAAATAACAGTCTGTTAAACCAAATTGCCCCAGCGGTAGTCTCTTTTTCCTCTTTTCCAGGATTCCCGACTTTGTGACTTTGGCTGGTGGATGAAGTGCATTCTTTTCCTGAGATGAGTTCCTATTTCTCAGCTCCATCTCCCGACATGCATCAAGGGTAACCAGCAGCTTTGCATTCTGAAAATACACTTCCTGGCTGCTCTGTCTCATCCAAAGATTGCTATCCCGCTGCTTTTCTAAGTGCAATTAATATTAAAGCCACGAGTGTTATAGATGAGTGATTGTACTAAGCTTTATGCTTGGGTCCTAGACACTAAATAAATCACAAATTTTTCTTTTGTTCACTAAGGCATAATCTGTGTTAGGAATTTCAGTCAATCACCTAAAAATATATATACATATTGCAATAGCTGTTATATTTTATATATTGATTATCCCCACCAACCCAACCCTCCCCTGCCTTAGAAGAAAAACAAGACACTGTGTCAGTAACATAGTAAAATGAAAAACAGATGTTCATGGTTAATGGTATACCAAAAGAGAACTATGTACATCTGAAAAGGAAGAAAAAAAAGATAACACAAGCCTTGGTATTTGGCTTTAAATGAATATTTGATTCCCCAAAGGTGTGAACTATGGTTTAACAAAAGGAAAGAACTTCTGGGAATGGTGCCCTCTTTCTCCTTCAGATGTGTGAGAATCTAAATGGTTTATTTATACAGAGTGCTATGTATTGATTACATTATGTTGAATATTATGTGATACAGTAACCATTAAATGCATTCTGATTTCTTCTGGTTCTATTTGGTTCTAAAATAACCTCTCAGTTTTCAGATTGTGATGAAGCAATGTTATCAAAATTGAATTATATAGTTGAGCTATAATTGAATATTTGGTTCCAGCCTAGAAAGAAGTAGTCCAGAAAGACAGCTCTAAATGACAATTGTGTGTGAGTAAAGAGAAATTTGGGATCTTATTCCTCTAGGCAGAGATGTACCACACTAACACCCTCTCAGGGCATCTCTGAGCAAAATGTCAGAGGTATAAAAGTCCCTTGAAAAGACCTGGAAGTATTATTTCTCTTAGGGGGAATGGGAGCTCTAGGAAGGTGAAAACCATGTTTGTGTTGTTCGTCATTTTATCCCCAGAGTCTAACATAATAGTTTATAGGATTAAATAGGTGATGGGCATTAAGAAGGGCTCTTTTTCAGGATGAGCACTGGATGTCATATGCAGGAGATGAATCACTGGGTTCTACTCCTAACACCAAGACTACACTGTATGTTAACTAACTTGAACTTAACTTAAAGTTAAACTTTAACTAACTGAACTAGTTCAGTTCAGTTAAACTGAACTAACTTAAAAAAAAAATAGTACATAGGAGTTGCTCAATAATTGCCTGTTAAGTGAATGAATGAAAGGAACCACTTAAATGGCAGGGCAACAAACCACAGTGGATCATTGACTCTGACAGTTCCAGAAGAGCTGGAGGTAAGCCGGCAAGGTGTTGCTGAGCCCTGAGCGACGGAAATGCACGAGAGCTATACTGGAGCTGCCTCCCACTGACCCTTGGGAGCCACCTGAGTGTACCTTTTCCCAACTCTGCATTCAGTGACATTGAGCTGGCAGCTTGAAATTGGCCCTGGTGGAAGGGAAAGCAGCACAAATCAGCCTTTTTTCTTTTTCTGAAGACAGCCATTTTTCTGGCATGCCACTGGCTTATATAACTACTAAACTTGTGTTACCTCAGAATTCTAACACGAGACAGTCCTCCGAACCCTGACCAAAACAAGGGGTAAAAGAGGGGTAAAACTGGACCAGAGACGATGAAGATGAAGGGACTTCCCACCCTCCTTACAAGTGATGAAAAGGCTTCTGATTTATCACTGGGAAAGTTAAAATCATCTAGAAAGGTCTCAAATATCCCAAGAATCCTGGTTTGCTTTCTCTTTCAGTACACAAGAGCTCATAGTTTCAAATGTTGAATTGAGAACCCAGCCTGCCTTCGGGCCTAAATTTAATGGCTTGTTTTTTAACGGAACAAATATTTGTTGAGTGCTCACCACATGCCAGGTATGAGGGAAAAAACTATAGTGTATCATTTGCAAAAGAGCCCCGATTCTCCACTCCCCCTATATCCAAACCCTTTGTAATTTGACTTTTCAGTCTCTCTACAAAGGGGTAAAGTTTATTTCTCCACCCCTTGAATCTGATCTAGCCTTGAAATTTGCTTTGACCAACTGAATACAGAGGAAATGAGTGTGCTAAGTCTGAACTTAGTCTCAAGAGGTCTTATCCCCCTCACCCTGGTCTTTGCCTTGAGATACAGAAAGCACACAGGCAAGTCATCCAAGCCAAATTTATTCTAGATCATCCAACCCCCAATCAACCCTAGAGCTAACTGAAAACATGAGAATGAGCCCATCTGAGATCAATGAGCTTCACCCAGAACAACAGAACTGAGTCTGGCCAATCTTGGAGATTCTCGTGAAATCATAAATGATAAATGTTGTTCCTTTAAATAATTTATTGAGGTGAAATTTACATAATATAAAAGTAACTGTTTTAAAATGAACAATTCAGTAGTATTTAGACCATTCACGATGTTCTATCACCTCTATCTAGTTCCAAAGCATTTTTGCCACCCAAAAGGAAACTCTGCATCCATTGAGCATTTTCTCCCCCATTCTTCCCCTCCTTGCAGCCCCTGGCAATCGCTAATCTGCATTCCATCTCTATGGATTTACCTCTCCTGGGTATTTCACATAAATGGGATCATACAGTATGTGCCATTTTATACCTAGCATAGTATTTTGGGGGCTCTTCCACATTGTAGCCCATATCCATACTTCATTCTTCCTTGTGGCTGAATATTACTCCATTGTATATATATACCGCAATTTTTTTTACCCATTATCCAGCTGTTGGACCTATGGGATATTTCCACCTTTGAATGTGCATGTCCATACACTTGTTTGAGTACCTGTTCCTGTTATTTGGGGTATATTCCTAGGAGTGGAATTGTAAGATCATATATATTCTATGCTTAACTTTTTGAGGAGACATCAGACTGCTCCCCACAGCAGCTGAACTGCTTTACATTCCCACAAACAATGTACAAACATTCCAGTTTTTCCACATGCTTGCCAACACCTGTTTTCCTTTTTATTATTATTATCATAGCCATGCTAATGGGTATGAAGTGGTACTTCATTATGATCTTGATTTTTATCTCCCTAATGGCTAAAAATATTGACCATCTCCTTATATGACAGTGAAATTTTAGAGTGGTTTATTATGTAGCATTACCTAACTAATGGGGGGGAAAACAGGTAAGCAAAATCAGAATGCCATGCCCTCATGAGGCAAACAGTCTAGTAATAGTGACAGTCTATAAACCGAATAATTATACAAATAAAGGCATAGCTAAAACTTTGGTTAGTGCTATGAAGGAGGGGTCTTCAGCAGGCTGATAGCACACAGGAGACCTGAAGTGGAATGTCATGGAAGGTTCTTCTGAAGAAATGACCATTGGACTAAGATCTAAAGAATGAGTAGGACTTAACCAGATCAAGAAGGGAATGAAAGGAACATGTAAAAATACTGGGAGGGAGTATGGCAAAAGGAAGGGTTGAACGAGGGCCAGTGTGACCCGAAGAAGACAATGCTAAAGAAACCAAAGATACAGGTAAAAGATGAGGCAAGAAATATAAGTGGAGGCTAGACCATGTAGGGCCTTGAAGGTCAAGAGAAGGAATTTATCTTTGTCCAAGAGCAGTGGGATACCCTTAAGGTTGTTAAAAGTGTGGTGACACAAAACAAATGTATGTTTTAAAAAGATGATTATCATTACAGGGTTGAAAATATATTGAAGGAGGGAAAGAGTATAAGTTGGAAAATCATTCAGGAGATTATTGTAATGGAGCAGAAACTTTGATCTGGCAGTGGTGGTAAATATGGATAGGTAAAAATATTCAAAAGATGTTTCCATAAATTCACCTGGCCTTAGAGATGGATTGAATAAAAGGGGAAACAAGATATCACAGATGACACCTGGGTTTCTAACTTGAGTAAATGGATATAACATGGTGCTCCTCCATTGAGACTGGAAACACAGATTGAGCACTACATTTGGGACCAAAGGTCTAGAGTTTGGTTTTAGATATGTTGAGTGTGAAGTGTCCTCTAAGTGGAGCTGTTCGGGGACAATTATACATACAAGTCTGATGCGTAAGTGAAAAGTTAGGCTAGGGATACAAATTTGTGAATCATGTACATGGTGGGGAAAATTGAAGCCTTGGATGTGGATGAGATCTTGTGGGAAAAGAATGGAGAATGTCAGCAGAGGAAAGCCAGGACTGAAGCTTAAGGGTCCAGTTGTCTGTGGGGAGGAAGATGAGCCTGAAAAAGAGACTGAAACAAGGCACCTGGAAAGGTAAGTGTAAGGCTGGAGTCACAGAAGCAGAGAAGCCAGTGTTTGAGATAGGCAGCATGGTGCACATTGAAATGCTGATGAGAATTCAAGTCAAACAAGGACCAAAATGCGTCAACGGATTTGTGACAATCGTGTACTGAGCAAGAGCTTGAGCAAGAGCTGTTTCTGTGGAAGTGGCAGGAGCCAGGAAGGGTGAACTGAGAAATGAGTGGAAGGTGAGTAACTCTTTAGAAGTACTTTGACAGTTACAACACCATCTTCCTGAGCTCATCACATCCAATCACTCACAAGTCACTGGTCAGGGTCCATTCTGAGACTTCCTGCCAGCAACTCATTCTGAGTCCTGCCTAGCCTAGGCTTGTTTGGAGGTTAAAGGAGACTCCCACTCCAAGTCTCACTGAGCAGAAGACCGTCTCTGTCTTGGAGAGGGAGTAATTTTAATATATTTGAGTATGAAGTGACATTTGCTGTAAATAGTAATTTAGTCTAAATAGAATCCAACTCGAAAGGATACAGAACTCTTGTTAAGTCAGATAAGTTTCCTTAGTGTGCCAAAAATTATCTGGACTAGAGAAAATTCTAGCCAAGTATGAACTATATCTTCATTCAACAAGCATTTATTGAGCTTCATAACATTGTCTCCTAACAGGTAGAGATACACAGTAAAATAAGATACAGCCATTTTTCCCAAGGAATTTATAATATAAAAGGGAAGACAGAGAAATAGACTAGTGGTTACATTGTGGAGTGGTAAGTGTTCTCAGAAAGCAAACACAGGAAGGGGACACTCGATCACACTGAGGTTCCAGGGAAGTCTTCTGGTAGACATCCTTCTCAAGTGATATTTTGAAGGGTGAATAGATAAGTTTGGAGGATGAAGAAGAAGAGCAGGACGGTAAAGGGTCTTCTAGGTAGAGAGAACAGGCTGTGCAAAGGCCCAAAGGGCAGAAAGCAGCATGGTGCATTAGGAAACTCAACATAGTATATCAGGAAAACAAGGAGATAGAGGTAAGCCTTGCCAGAGCATGAATAACTCTGTATATTAGTGTGTTAGTCAAGAATCTTTTGGTTTTAGGTCTTAGGAAAAACAATTCAAATAGCTTAAATAACAAAATTTGGAATGCAGTGACTCCACTTACTAGGAAGTTCAAGAGGTAAATTATTTTTCCAGTATAGCTGGTTACAGGACTCATAAGGAATCTCTTTTCAACTCCCAACCTAACTCCCATTGGCTTAGATCTTATGCCCATCCCTCAACTAATCTCTAATAGTATTACTGGTCAGGCCTGGGTCAGATGCCCACTCAGTTACATGGAATTTAGTCAAATCCATCCAAACTATGTGGATTGAGAGTGGGGCATGAAAAAATCATAGGTGTTTAGCTGACCATGCAAAGGACTTTAAACTTTATCCTAAGGACAAGGGCAGTCACTGAAGGATTGCAAACAGGACAGTGGAACGATGAGGTTTTCATTTCAGAAAAATCTATGTAGCACTATAAAGCAAATGGGTCAGAGGAATTCAAATTCAAGGCAATTAGAGCTCCTACAGTTGTCCAAGGGATAGTGGTTAGACCTGAGCAATGGCCATGAGGACAGGAAATCATCTTCCCTTCATGGAATCATTAAAAAATCTATCAGCCAGCCACAGTGACGTGGATTTTTTTTTTCCAGTTTCCACCTAGATTTTAGGCAGCAGGAGTCTAAGATATCAGAGATACAAGTCAGGAATGGTTCTTTGCTGGCAGACACCTCTAAAGGAATAGGCCAGATTTCAAATCCATCAGCTGCCTTGACTCTATCACTCTATATGGATTCAGGACAACTCAACCACACATGCTTATGCTTCCTGTTACCAGTATAAGGGTCCTTATATTTAAGGATACAGTGTGTTTCTTTACAAGCATCTGAAGAGTTATCCTCCAATTTATTCAACTGGAAATAGAAACAGGAGCAATGAAGAGTCATTGCCTATCCCTGATTTCAGTTTGGGGCATCAGCCCACACAACATTGCCTTAGATTTATGGGAAAATTCTACATATGGTGGTGTTAAATATATACAGTATATTCAGCTTACAAAAGCACTTTCTGATATGTTAATTCATTGAATCTTTCCAGCAACTCTATGAGATAGGCAGTAGCATCCCCATTTATAAAGAATCAGAAGCTCAGGGAGGGGAAGTGAATTGCCCTGGGTTATGTGCTAGTAAGTCACTGGTCAGGGAGGACAGGTCTTTGGGCTAGAGTCCTATATCTTCTGTGAAACCTACTTAAAAAAAAAATTTTTTTTAATGCTTATTTATTTTTGAGAGAGAGAGAGAGAGACAGAATATGAGCAGGGGAGGGGCAGAGAGAGTGGGAGACACAGAATCTGAAGCAGGCTCCAGGCTCTGAGCTGTCAGCACAGAGCCTGACACGGGGCTCTAACTCACGGACCGTGAGATCATGATCTGAGCCAGTCGGTTGCTTAACTAACTGAGCCACCCAGGTGCCCCATGTGAAACCTACTTTTGAGTAATCGTTGTGAGCAAAGACTCTGAAGCCAAATTATCAAGTTTGAAATCTTAGCTTGCTATTGACTACCTGAGTGTTTTAAGCAGCATATTTTATACATCACCGGCCCTCCGTCTCCTGAACTGTAAATAGAAATTTGAAAAGAAAAATCTGGTTGACACGGTTGTTGTGAGGATTAATTGAGTAAATAAAAATGAATAAGGTGACCTTATAATACGTTGTCTAAAATAAAATACTTCCGAAAGTGAAAAGGAGCACTAAAAATAAGTAAAATACATGTTATTTCTGAAATATTTATTTACTGATCAACAACCTTTTTTTATTTAGTGGTGGATCTATAAAATAGTGCTATTCAAAATGATTTCAGAAATAAATTTTTTCAAAGAAAATAAAATAACACATATCTGTACACATTAAAGCCAAAACATTTTTTTGAACTTCTTTATGTCGATTTTCTGAACATTTAGAAAAACGATATAAGCAGAATACTCATTCCTGGCACAAAGTCACGTATTTTAAACAGTTTCTTAACCGTATTTGTCGCCAGTCCCCGTAGGCTAGTAGCTTCTCTCCCAGGCCTTGGTTTGTCTGCCTAGTCACCAAGCGGCCAGTAGGAACAACAAATGGTATCCTGTCCCCTAACTCCACCCAGCCTGGAAGGAGTCAGCTGTCCCTACATGCTCCTGCCTGGGAGCACTTCATTTTAACAGTGAGCGTTCTGAATGCAGACCATGAAAAGTAAGCGCTACTTATGTGGTGTCTGGAAGATGCTGGAAAAAAAACAGAGATGGGATCATCATTGGTTGATTCTGTCATAGGTTAGCAAAGCAATGCTAGAAAGTTATTCTGACTTATGTTAATGCAGCTATCAATAAAAATACTGTTAAAAGATGAAAAATCCAAGATCAATGCTACACTGACCAGAATACCCCAGGGCTCCCTTCAGGTAAACTGGCCGTATAGTCACCTAAAAATAAAGCACCAGAACAGAGTCTGGCTCACAGTAAGCGCTGAGTAAGTGCTAGCTATTTATATTGGTGTAGCCCTGATTGTTGCTGTTATCCATTTCTGTGCATTTACTATCAACAATGTGCTGTGCTTTATAAACATCATCTTGTTTAATTTTTCCCAAACCTCCCCCTTTTGCATTTATTTACTTTATTTACACTAACTTGCTCTTCCTATTCCCTATTCCGGTAGCATTTTTAGTAAGAAGCACAATGTATTAGACAAAATGTATGCACTAAATATAGATTCCAGATGTTTCCTATATGTTAGTCACCTCCAACGCAATACTCTAAACTCCGAGGTCACAGGCAAATGGATCAATCACAATTCTCAGATAGAAGCAATAGGAACCAACTCTGACTAATTAAAACAGAAAAAGGAACTTATTAAAATGCATTATGTAGGGCACAGAATCTTCAGGAGGTCTGGAAAATTAGGCTTAGAGGCTATACAGCCAAAAATGAGGCCACAGATCCCACCACAGAACTGGTCGGTCTTGTGAAGACAAATTCCCAGCATCAATGGACACAGCCCTCCCAATGCACACCTCCAACAGCCCCATTGCTGGACACTGGACACGGCAAATAGAACTGTTGCCACAACCACCTCAGAAACCTCTGTGTTGCAGCTGCTGTGACCACCACCCTCCCTAGGGTAAAATTCAAGTGTTCTATGTTTCTTTGTTTCAATTGGCTTCCAAAAAAGGGGTCACTGCCCCCAGATGGTAGAATCGAGAGATCTTGGTCTGCTCGGGCTGCTGTAAGAAAATACCGTGGACTGGGTGGCTTAAACATCAAACATTTACTTCTCACAGTTCTAGGAACTAGCAGATTTGGTTTCTGGTGACAGCCCTCTTCGTAGCTTGCAGAGAGCCCCCTTCTTGCTGTGTGATCACATGTGTGATCAAATCTCTCTCAAAGAGAGAGAGGGAGAGAGAGCAAGAGAGAGAGAGAACAAGCTCTCTGGTCTCTTACAAAGACACTAAGCCCATCATGGGGTCCCACCTTCATGACCTCTTCCAAACCTAATTATCTCCCAAAGGCCCCACCTCCAAATATCATTACATTGGGGGTTAGGGCTTCAATATATGAATTTTGAGGAGACCCAATTGTTCAGTCCATAGCACCAAGTCATATGCCCATGCTCCAGCTGTAGAAAAGGCCAGGAAAACAAGCATTTGGCATCTTCACATTCTTTGGCAATAGGAAGATGTTGCTTCATAAGATGAAAACTCCCCACACATAGGTAGAGAGTTAAGCACTGGACACTCAAAAATCATGACAAATGTCTTCTATAGCTATGGCTTGCATTTCTTTCGTATCCTTCTCAGAACTGAGCACCATCAAACCCTGAAGTTGCTGACATCATAAATTATCACTGACATTATATATAACGAATGCGATGCCATGGGGACCAATTTAATTAATTAATTAATTGCCTCTAGCAATACAGAAGTTCAAAGTAGTCTACAAATTTCCTGATAAACTCAGAAAAAAGGAGATAACTATACCTACTGTAAATTGCTTTGGTCTCTTTCCTTTAAAGCAAAGTAGGAAAAAAGTAATAGAAGGGAAAATGTGTCTCTGTATCCATTAATTAAATGACTGCTTCCCAGTAGAACACTTGACACCTTAATAGTCATGTTCAATTAAACCTCAAATCTTTCCCACAAGATCCTCCTGATTCAAGACTACTGAAGCAACAGGCATCAGGGCATGGCATCTTTAGAATCATAGTGCTGAGCAAAAAACACAACAGAAATGATCATAAAAAATCCCAAGGACCATAATCCAAAGAAAAGCTGAAGAACACAAAACATACAAGTTGACCCCGAACAACTTGAAATGAAAGATTTCAACTGTCACTCATCATACCAGCCAAGGCTGCAATACTGAGAATGTGACTTAATAAGCAGTTGGGAATCATTCCCAGACACCAGGCACCAGCCTTTCATGGTTCCCATGCTAGATTCTGAGAACTCACCAAACACTTACATGCCAGGCACTTTTCTTGGTACTTTGATGACAAATCAAGGTACATAAAATGTCATCCCTAATGCCCCCCAGACTTATAATCTATAGGAAATGAGACATCAAGAATTCAAACTGCTGTAGATAGATAGAACATAATAGATGCCCTAAGGGCTGCACCAAGTGCATGAGGATTCAGTGCAGGGAAAGAACAAGGGACTCAAGAAAGGCAAATGGCAGGACAGAACACAATTCCAAAGCCTCCTTCACAACTGAAAGTCATTTTCACAGGTTATTAAAGAGCGTTAAGGCTAGACCAGATCCTATTACTTACCCAGGACAACCCCCTCTTCTTTGCACTTAAACAAAGGGAAGCTTTCAACTAAGTGAGCAGCAATGCCAGAACTAGAATGCAGACTTCCTGACTCCAGAACCTGTGTGAATCCTCCATAATCATGAGACACTTAAGGAAAAGAAATCTTTCCTGTCCTTTCCTGTCCACATAAACACCACTTGTGTCTTTATACCTAAATATGGAGAAAGGCCATTTGATCTTGGCATGTGGTGGCGTGGCACTGAGGTGCAAATGTTTGGGGAGGAAGGTGATCACAGGGACTCTGAGAGACTGACCTGGTATCTTGCAGAGACAACTGCTTAGCTTAGCGGAGACACTGACAGACACACTGTTGTATAAAAGCCCCTCAGCACAGAAGTTCCGAGACAGTTGGGAGGGGTGCACAGATTGCCAGCCTCTCATCCAGGGGACTGAGGCTCTGAAGTGAGAATTGAAAATTCAATCTGAAATTGAGCTGATTTGGCTATAGTCCTGCCCGAGCAGGTATGAACTCAGGTGTCTCAGCTTCATGATGTCGTCAGGTGACACCCAAGGACACAGTGTGGGGTAAGCTTGGCAGCAGCATGGGAAAACATGAGAACACCACACACCTTGTCCACAGCCAAGAAATCAGAGCCACGGAGGCTTAATTGGGCTTTGAAATGAGTACTTCACGAAGGGGGAGGTTGATTCCCCTTTGGTTCTGTTCTTTCCAACTCTGGCAAAAGATTCTGCCCACTAATTAGCTGGTAATATTCCACATCATTTCCTTCCCAGGAAGCTTCAGAGCTTCATATACCCTTGATACACTCACGCTAATTTTTCTTTTTTTTTTTTCTACTCTCTGGGCATGGTGTTTTTCCTGTTTTTGTTTTGTTTTGTTTTGTTTATTGTTTGTTTTTGGTCCCCAAAGAAGTTCATAGTCCTCATTCACTAATCTAATGGAGACTCCTCTCTTGATTTTCACATATTTTCTTTCTTTGCTATCATGACCATGAACCAGCTGTTAACATGTACCGTGACCTCAGGCTGGAGTTTGTTCCTAGGTCTCCATAATGTCACTAAGCTACTTGCTGGAATGTAGTAGACATAGAAATGCCCGTGTCGTCACCCCATTGGCATAAAGAGTTGTGACTGCTTTGGTCTCAGTCCTGCTAGCACTCTTGCTGTCACCAAAAACAAAATGATTCTCAACACTTAACAACTGGCTCCAATTATCCCTTCTGCAAGTTCCCGTATCCTTAACTATTATAAACTTTGTGAAGATACCTCTATAATAATTTCCATCATGCTCCGAAGGCTGCATGGCACGTCTTTTTATGGAACATTTCCTAAACCAGGCGTCACTCTCAGGTTTCCTTTCATATTGACCAGACTGAATTCAAGAGAGAAGGGAAAAGCAGACTTCTACCTGAAGTCCAAACATCCCTGAATTGTGATGACTGGTGGTGGGGAGACAGTAATCTCGGAGATGAGAATCAGTCATCATGGCACTTTCTAGATGCAGGTACCATGCCAGATGCCTTGGGAGCACCACACGAATTGTTGTTTTTGCCCCTAAATCCTTTGAACTGGTGTGTCAGAAGGGACCAAGAAGCAAACTGATTGGTGTGACTTGGAAAGAGGAAGCCACAGAAACTCCTGGGCCCGTGTCTGACAAGCTGAGTGTGCCTCAGTTTCTTCCATCACCTCCTCACAGGGCAAATAGACTGGAAAAGATCTTACCTTAGAAATTTTACAATGTCTACAGATGCAAGAATCCTTTATACAGGACATTTATCTTTGAGTTCATGGCAGCAAGTGCATTTTCTCCTCACTAGCGATACTCCCTTCTTGTGAAGGAGTTTCAGCTGGGTTCAGAATCAGGACAGAATGATCAGGAGTAATTCTCCTCCCTCCTCCAGCCCTGCAGGCAAGTGCAGTCTATCTTGCTGGCAAGAGAAAGTACACCAAGTAAATGCCGCCCTCTGCTCTCTTTATGACTCTCATGCTCCCAGTCCCCACATCTAGGCCTTTGGTTGGGGGGGGGGGGGCAGCCTGATCGGCATGATGGTGAGTTTTTTTCACATGTTACAGAATAAATTAAAACCAGAGAGATTTGGGTTAGATAGTAAGAGTAAGGAAGAGTTTCCTAACTGGGAGTTTGAAAATGAAAACATTGGCAAAGTATTCCTCTGGACTCCTTTAAAATTAAGATTGATAATAATCACCTCGTGTGCAATGAAACCAGACTATAGAGGAAAGAGAAACTCACATTTTCTGTTGAGATGTTATTAATCTGTCACACATGTATACACTGGGCACCATGAGGGAGGTATGGATGTACCCATTTTACAGATGAGGAAACAATGACTTTCTCAAATTCATAGATTAGAATAGAAAGTCAAAATTCATGATTTTTTCAATATAACAATTTACCCAAAGAGAGCCCTGTTATCATTTCATTAAATGCCTATTTTACAATTCCTTACACTCCTCGTCTATCACCATCAGACCCTCTAATTCTTTGCCAATAAACCAATATTTGCCTTACTAGAAAACATTAGAGGTTTTTAAATATCTTGGGAATTAAAAGGACTTTAGAAGAACACAAAAAGAAAAACAAACAAAACAATAAAATAACTGGCCAAGTAAAATCTTTGAAGGAACAACATGCAATGGCCTGACAAGGGTGATAGGCCCTGGGGACAGTTTCATGAAAGCTGTCTCAGCCACAGATGCTGGGGGCTGTCTGATGAGAGCAGGGAAGAAATGAAGAAGTGAGTAGGGATATGGAGCCCTGACACAGGTAGCAGTCCTCCACTCTACACACTAGAAGGAATGGTGGCGAACTCTCAGAGATCCTGTCTTGCCAACAGAGATCTCGGGAGCTTAGAAATCAAGTTCACATAAACTGGTGCAGGTTCCTCTGATCAGCTCATCCCACCATGGCTTCCTTGATTGCTAAGATCTGGAATAAACAGACTGGGTTCAGTTTAAGAAGGTCCCAAGTCCATGCTGGTACAAGCATGATTTTCTCGTGTCATCTCAAGGCAAGGTACTCTTCCGAAGGTTTGGTCACCCAGAATTTAAGATGTCTATGAGAGGACTGGCCCTCACTGACCACCCATGTCCCTCTAACCCATCCTTGATTAGCTTCCAGAGGTGGCTGGCAGATGGGGTTCTCTCCAGCGCAAATATATGGCCACTTGATGCTACCTCCCACTCCCTCGCCCTGGCACACAGCACCATTTGATTGTAGGAAGCCTCAGAATCCTTCTCAGCATAGCTCTGGACAGCCACCACCAATCATTTGGAATTGGCATTCAAAAGGACATCAGTTTTGTCAAATTATCCCAGGGGCCACTGAATAGTGTTTCCAATCTCCCTGTCAAATGGTTTTGTGTCTCCATCCTCTCAGAATTGGAGCCATTATCCAAAGAAACATCCAACAGAGGATGAAAGAAGAGCCTTGTTCGTTACTACCATAAGAAAAAAGACTTGAAAGTAATTTAAGCGTTCGACAACAAAATATATTGTGTGCTTCCATATGCCAGACACTGTGCTATTCTTTACAGGTAAAAAGAAGAGGAAGACATAGTTCTTACTCTTAATGTGCTCACAGTCTAAAAAGAGATAGAGACCAGTAAATCATGCTGCATTCTCTGATAGCTACATCTCAATCAGCAAGGCCAAAAGGAGACACAGCCTTATCTCCTGACTTACATACACATGCAGACACACACACACTTCCACACATTCTCAGCGGACTGCCTGAGGCACCTCATCCTTCCCTCTTATTTCCCAACAAGTATTAGTCTAGCTTCGGAAAGCTACCAGCTAACTGAACAAGAGGCCCCCATGACCTCGGGCTGACTAGAATACATGGAAACGAGGGATTAACACATTAACACATGATTTGGTAAAGAGTTCCACTTGGCTCTCCAGTTTCCAGATTTTTCTCCTGGACTTCTTAAAACTTCACAAAGAAAATTTTTTTTCTCAGTCCAAGTATGTTGATTTCAGCATCCCTGCTTTGGACTAATTTCTAAGGACTCATCTCAAGCTTTATGGTGCATAAGAATCGCCGTGGGATTTGTTAAAATGCAGATTCTTCTTCATGAAGTCTGGGACTTATTCCATCTCAACATTTCTTCCATCTCTGGATCTCTTTGTGCTGCATTTTGAGGAATGCGAGGAATGCTGGGAGTCAGTATTATAGTGCAGTGGCCAAATACAAGGGCTTTTCCTGAATTCAAGACCAGTTGTGTGACTTCTGACAAATTACTTATCCTTTCTTTGCCTTAGTTTCTGAATCAATAAAATGGGGATATATATGGTTCTTGTAAGGATTAAATGAGAAAAGACGTGTTAACTGCTTGAATAATGCCCAGCCCATACCAAGCACTCATTTAAATGTTAGATAATTTTAGTATTCCTTCAAGTCAATTTTATGCCTCACTAATTCACTCTTCCGTTATGCCCAGTCCATTATGTTTAGTTTTGATATTTCAACAACGCTATTTTTCATTAACTGGTTCTCTTTTATAATATCCCATTCTTGATTCATGACATCTTACTCTTATTTGGTAAGCTCTGTTCTTGTTTTATAGACTTTCACTCCTTTATTATCTCTTTGATGCTATCAAATTATATTTACATTTTTAATCATGTAAAACTGCTACATTTTCTTTACTTACTCAAATGTAAACTCTTTCTTTTATTGCGTTTTCCTTTATATTTGGAGCTTTTTAGCTATGAACTCATTATGGCCAGGGGAGTTTTCAAGGCTTTGTGCTGGATTGTGATTTCCATATACGAAGTTTGTGTGGGACACAGTGCTGGTATACATCTAGCTCAGATAGCTGTGCAGAGAACACCCTGCCAGAAGGGACCATTTCAGAACTTGTTCCTGCAGAAACAGCACAGTTATAGCCCTTAGGCTTAATACAGGTGTCACTGTTGTAACTCCTGGGCTGGTGTTGGCTGCTAAGCTCCAGCTTCTAGAGGTTTCCATTTGTAGGCTATCAGGGCAGTTCCGCCCCTAGCCAACCTCTGGCCTCATGCAGGCCCACCTTCTTGGAGCCTCTTCTTATAGCTTCCAGGCTTAGCCTTTATTCAACTGTTCTGGGCCCTTCCTGGGACTTTTTTCGTCACCTTCATTCTCAGGCTCTTCTTGTGCTCTTTACCTCTTCCCATCCTCATCTGTTGCACATGTTCCCCTTAGCTCTGTCCTCAACATTACAATTACATTTAATGACAAAAGATATTTGTTATCAGAAACACTTAGGGAGAGGTTCGTTTTCCCCTCCCTTCCTCTAGAGCCCCAAGTTGCAGAGGCTTCCAAACTTGCCACACTGCACTCTTTCAAAAACCTTCAATCCCCCCAATCCTGTAATTTACCCTCTACTTCCCCTCCCTTGCAAGAGACACCCCCACCAGAAGCTACTTGGGCTTGGGCAACACTGATCATTTGGCAGGACAGTGGGTCTTGAATTCCAGAAGTGGGGATGGGGGACGATAAAAGTGCCAGGAAGTAAAAGAGGTTGCCATATTCAAATAGATCTCAGCTCTCTGCACCCGTTCTCCTTGCTCTATGGTTTTCTCTTTATAATTACTAAAGAATTGGCTACAAGATATGGGTTAGATAAGGCACTGCAGAACTTATTAACCATCATGACACTGTCATGGCAGATGCCGTTTTCCTCTCTCATATAGTATGGACTGGACTTGGTACCTTTTTCTTCCTCTAATTATGTGTATATGAAAAAGTACTTGTGAGTGTGAACGTGTGTGTGTGTGTGCACCACATACACACACACACACAACACACTTCTCAAGATAAAATAAATTGTATGGTAATAACAGTGGCTGCCTTCTTCCACGATTCATTTCCCCCTTTTCCATATGCTCTCTGCCTACATAAATACCTTTAGCCTGTTCATTAATTCCCTGGTAAATGTATTCAATTCTTCCCTCTGTTCCTTTTTTCCAACACTCCAGTTGCATTTTAGAAGTTTTAGCTCTAACCTTATGCTCTCTGTCTCTCTAGCCCTGCAGTGATTGTCACTATCTTTCTGTGTTTCTCTTTCCTCAAAGTCTTGTAAAATATAACATACTGCAAAACAGTGGTGTTCCTGGGATTTAGCATTTGGGGTGGCAGATGGGGTGGTAATGAATCTGCTTGTGGGGGCTGGGTGCGTCCCCCAGCACTCTCAACCCATTGCATATATTTTGAACTGGAAATATTAAAGATAATGGAAGTAGAAGCACATTTTGTGCCATTTAATCTATTTAGGAGTAGATAAGAAACTTTTTACCAATACTTATTCCAACATGACTAACATATAGCTAAACGAAATCCCCTTGGTAGCAAATAGACATGAGAGATTTAGCTTTTGTGGTCTCACTACAACTTAACCATATATTCTTTATACTGCATCATGCCACTCAATGCTGAACGAATGCATGATGAGTGATGAATCAATGAATCAATGAATGAGTGAGTGAGTGAGTGAGTCCTGGACCCAAGGCACTTCAGTACTGCCAGTCAACTCTGATTGCAAAATAAACGGTGGTCACTTAACCACAGATCTGAAAAATAGGAGAGTTCTGGGGTGAAAAAACAACATTGGGTTCTAAATTTTTTTTAATGTTTATTTATTTTTTGAGAGAGAGAGACAGAATGTGAGCAGGTGAGGGGCAGAGAGAGAGAGACACAGAATCTGAAGTGGGCTCCAGGCTCTGAGCTGTCAGGACAGAGACAGACGTGGGGCTTGAACTCATGGACTGTGAGATCATGACCTGAGCAGAAGTCAGACGCTTACCCACCTGAGCCACCCAGGCGCCCCACATTGGGTCTAAATTAATATTTTCATCACTTAAATATGTAAAACACTGCACAGCAACAATTCTCCTTCTGAGACTAGAAGGCATATCAAGTTTATTAGCCCATCTGGCAACGGACTGAATGGAAACAGAGAGACTAAAGAGGCCAATGTCGTATGGGCTGTTGTTGTCAATCTAGAATTAGAACCACGAGTCTTTGAAAGTTGCATTCTCTGCTCGGTAATCCATACTTTTTTCAAATACTAATGTACAATTCTTTTCCCCAAGAACTAATGAAACTGTGCACCAGGAAACAAACTTTATTATCACTTACTCAATATTGAATACCTCTCTAGGATAGACACTGAACAGGTGCTTTTGGGTTTTCTAGAGTAGAAAAACAGACTTCAGTTCTACCCTCCCTTGTGATGTAACCATAGTGAAGTTAGAGGATTACATCAAGCACTGCAGTTGGTATAGAATATCCTAATTATGATTCCAAATTGCACTAAATGCTTTTCTAAATAGCAAAAATCCCAGATAAATTAATTTGAAGGGACATATAAAATTGCAGTCATAGGGAGATAAATATTTCATTAGCAAATCTTTCCATTTTGCCTGACCACTTCTAAGTAACTTTTAGATCACTAAGGACACACACACACACACACACACACACACACACACACACTTTTATGGCTTATGAAAAAAGAAAAAAAAAACATTTCCATTATGTTCTGTTTCTTTTGAAGAATTCCCTGAGGAATTCTTCTAAAGTTGAGGCAAATCAGCATACACAAATACATCCATTTACAATCTCCTTGGAAACTAGAATTGCTGGCCAATTCAGGCAGCAAGCAACAAAATGTTTTCTCCAGGTTTACTTGAAGGGAGAAAAATATTGTGAATATGCAAAGGAAGGTATATGTTGAGTTTCAGGGTTTTATGTGCTATCCTCTAGGGGCCTATATTTCCATGCACCAGAAAGACTGCTGCTTTATGCCAAGTCTACCTGCTGTGCTATCAAAATGAAATAAGGCAAAGAAAAATGATGATAATAAAAATGACTACTATCTATAGAGCACTTAGCAGGTGCAGACACTAGACTTATATTATCTCATGTAATTCTCACAGCCACCTTAGGAAATAGGCATTACCTCCCTCATTTTACAGAACAGGATATTGAGGCTCAGTGACGTTAAGGAACTCGCCTAAGGTCACACCACTAACAAGTAATGAGGCTGGGGGGACATCGCCTCAGTTCTGCATGTTCTCTGACTCTAAAGCCATGCAACGGCTCCTATGCTCTAAACACAATGCCACATTCCCGCACACACAGTTGTGTTGTCAGTAAGACCTCCTCAACTGTCCCTCCACAGTTCAATGATGTAGTTAATGCCAAACTTCAGATGGAATTTTCCACTGAAAATGCTTAAAAGCCACTACAGGTTTTCAGCGGAAACACAGAACCACTAAATAAAGGGGCTGTAACCACAGATCATGTGGCCACCTATTTACCTGTTCCTCGTGACTCACTTCTGCACAAATCTATACCCTAAGGAGAAAGCCACAAGGAGGAAAGTAAATTATTTGTGCTGTACCCCTGGGTGGACAAAAAGATTAAGAGGCATCCTGACACACTCACGCACACACAAATGGAAAACACAGATTTGTTTTGACAGCCTATCATACTACAAAAATATTTATGAATGTAAGCTGCAGCAAAGTGCATCCATCCTCCAAAAGCACACGCACCCCGTCAAAGACGGCTTAGATGTGGGGAAGGTGAGAACACCCCTTCAAAATTAACTGCCCTCAGGCTAAGGGGGTGCGCAAGCGGGAAGCCTCCTGCTTTCCATTATCAGGATTTCTTGTAATGTCGTTCTTCTCACAAAACACTCTTATTTTTCACATCCACTGTTAAGTGACCACCCTTTATTTTGCAATCAGAGAGTCGAGCTGGCAGAACCAAAGTGGCTTGGCAGCTGCAGACATGCAACTCAACTGAACAAACAGATTCTTAAGTGATGCTTAGATGGAAGAACTTGGACAGGATTCAGATTTTTTTTAAAAATTCATTTAAATGTGTGATTGAATCCTGCTCGTTACCCTCTCGGCAGAATATTATATATTCAGCTCTTTATTGCATAATAATGTCGAGGATGGAAAGGAAGAAAGGTACAATATTACCAACTCTTCTTATTATAGAAGGAGAGCAGCTTTGTTTATGTCATAAACAATAGTCAATAAATGCATATAACAAGTTAATTTTTCACAGCAATCCATACCCAGAGCTTGAAACATGTTATTTTATTCTTTGGTCCAAATTTCTTGAGACAAATAAATCCTTCTGTATAGTAATCATACTAAAATCTTGGAGCAAACAGTGTATAAGAGCTTACAGGCCCAATTGCAGAATGTCACTTAGTGCAGACGGGTGACTGGTTAATTTCATTACAGCGCTGCCCACACACCTCTAACCCAACTCTTCCTCTCACTGCTCCAGCCAGGCAGAACCTCTTACTTTCCACAACTTTCCCAAGTATGCTCCCTCTTGCTCGGTCTTAGGATCATTGCACTTACTCTTTTCCTCTGCCCCAGATAGCCACACGACTTAAACCCTCACCTCTCTCAAGTGTCTGCCCAAATGTTGTTAACTTATGTCTTCACAAATCATCCTCTATCCTCCTAACCCCCTTAATTATTTTCTACATATTGGAATCTTGTGATATGTATTTATTTGATCTTGACTTTCTTCTCTTAATCCTTTATTCGCTGCAGCAACCCCAGTGCCAAAAGTGGTACTCACACAAAGCGAGCACTGATGAATGAATGAATGAATGAATGAACGAATGAATGTCGCCAGAACCAATTCAGGGCTGGGAAAGGGTGGGGTGGCTGCCTAAGGTGTCAGTCTATAAAAGGGGGCACAAACATCATTGGAATGGTAATGCAATGGAGAGTATTTATTTTAGAATTCTCATGAGAAATCTTTCCAATGTTTAAGATTACTTTGATGAACCACATGGGGCAGAGGAAGGATGAGCCTCCCCACATGGAGGTATTAGATGAACTACCCCCTAAGAAGGATAAATACAATTAGCTATAGGGCTTTTCTTCTACTGAGTAGAGTTCACACCATTGGGTCAAAGCAGAATTGCCTGAGTCTAACTAAGGCCCAAAATAGCCACCAGTGGTTTTCCCTTCCCTCCCTTCCCCATGTCCTGCTCAGCCTCTCTTCTGAATCAGTGTTGCATGAATAGTTAAATAGTGCTGTCGTCAGTCTTCTCTGTGTATCCACATACCTCTCCTCTGTTCAAGGACCTGCAGAGCTCCTCAGTTACTTTTTGGGTCCCATTCAAACTCCCCAGCCTTAGCATGCAACCCCTAGAAGTCAAGTAGTATATTACTTTACATGGCACAAAGGACTTTGCATATAGAATTAAGATTACAGGGGCGCCTGGGTGGCTCAGTCGATTAAGCGTCCGACTTCAGCTCAGGTCATGATCTCATGGTCCGTGGGTTCGAGCCCCGCTTCGGGCTCTGTGCTGACAGCTCAGAGCCTGGAGCCTGTTTCAGATTCTGTGTCTCCTTCTCTCTGTGACCCTCCCCCGTTCATGCTCTGTCTCTCTCTGTCTCAAAAAATAAAATAAAAAACGTTAAAAAAATAAAAAAATAAAAAAAATAAAATAAAAAAATTAAAAAAGAATTAAGATTACAGACCTTAAAATAGAGAGTTCAGGAGATTCTTCAGTTGGGCCCAAGGTAATCACACAAGTCCTCGAAAGTAGAAGAGAAAAGCAGAAGAATGAGAGAGATAGGGCAGAAGAGGGAAGCATTGGAGTGATTCAAGATGTAACAAAGACTCAAAGTGCCATTTGTTGGCTTTGAAGTTGGGGGAAGGGACCATAAGCAAAGAATGTAGGCAGCCTCTAGAAGCTGAGAACTGCCTCCCTCCAACAGCCAGCAAGGAGACCGAAACCTCAGTCGTATAACCACATCGCCAACTCTGCCACAACCTGAATAAGCCTGGAAGTGGATTCCACCCCAGAGTCCAGCTGTACCAACACCTTAACCTTGGCCTTATGAACTTGAAGCAGAGAAACCAGTCGAGCCCACTGGATTTCTGACCTACAGAACCGTAAGATAACTTTGGATTGTTTAAACTGCTAAAGTTGTGGTGATTTGTTATGGCAACAACAGGAAGCTAATTCAAGACCTTTAGCAAACTGAATCCAAGTTGTATACCCAAAACATCACATTGCTCTGAACCATGAATCCACTGCTCCAGTCACCCTGGTCTCCTTTCAGCCCATACACATGCTCGTTTGTTATTAATCCCACACTCTGTCTGCATTCAAGCTGTTCTCCTGCCACGCCAACTCAAATCCAGTCCTCCAAGCCTGAGTCAGACCCGCACCCCACCTCTTTCACCTTTTAATCTGGTTGCCCAACAGGACCTTCCACTTAGGAACTTCCAAGTATCACACTACGCTTTATAGAATTATGTAATTTTGTCAAGTGTCTTATCATTTTCTTTCCCAACAAAACTGAGCCTTTCATAAGCTGAAATCGTATCTCCTTTGTGTCTGGCAAGGCACAGAACAATGGATGCACAGTAAACATTTCCTAGAAACTTGCTCACTTCGCTTTAAAATACCCACTTGGAGATTTTTACTTGTAGTGCATTCTCAAATCTGCTAACATGAGAGAATTAGAAAATATTTGTCTTTTTGCAACATAGTTGATTTCAGCTTGTATCACAGATCAGATATGCAGCATCCTAACAGATTTAATCCAATGACAGGAAGCAGTTACTTTCACTTATTTCTATCAGCTGGATGTTCCTTGCCAGGACAGAGTTCTCACCTGATGCTTACTTTTCCACTCCACCCTGATTCCAAGGAATTTAGCTCTAACAGCACGAAAGCCATAATCGTACCATGAGGGGACCTTAGTGAGAGCGGTATTGTGTCTCATTGCCTAAACAACATCTCTGACTCCTATTGTGGTAGATAGACCAGAGAAACAATGACTCCTCCTTTCCTCTCAAGAATAAGTTCTCACTTTTCATAATAAAAAGAATTGGAAGATAGTGTCTTGATACTAAGAAGTTTTCAATTAGTACACATACATCGCTCAGACTTGCTCTATAAATCTCATAAAAGCAATCTGAAAGGCAAGCAAGTTGTAAAATATTTATTATACTATCCCATGCTTAAAAACATGTGTCTGTAAATTTTGTTTACCTCACATATAGCATCATCACAGTCTCAGATGATAACCACCAAGTTCATACCTCCATTCGGTAAGAAAACATATTTTTTTCATAACAATGCCAATAGCTTTTTTTTCTTTTCTTTTCTTTTTTTTAATGCTAATAGCTTTTATTATAAATTGTGCCCATTTTAACACAGTCATTCAGGGAACACCTACTGTTACCTACTATGTGGTTAAAACCTCCCACCCACTGTGTGTGGTTGACTAAGGGATTAAAACTGTTTTGCCCTTCAGGGCGTCTGGGTGGCTCACTTGGTTAAGCATCTGACTCTTGGTTTCGGCTCAGGTCATGATCTATGGTCTGTGGGTTTGTGCCCCACATCAGGCTCCATGCTGACAGCATGAATCCTGCTTGGGATTCTCTCTCTCCCTCTCTCTCTCTCTGCCCCTCCCCCACTCATTCTCTCTCTCTCTCTCTCTCTCTCTCTCTCTCTCTATCTCTCAAAATAAATTAACTTTAAAAAAATAAAAAAAACTGTTTTCCCTTTCATTTTAGCATATGAAGCACTCTTTTATCTAGTTCCTCCCTAACTTTCCAGCTTTGGTTCCCATCATTCTCTGACCCCAGGGTCTCCAACAGCTCTCTGTAGATTCTTACACATGAATATATATCATGACATCTGGCCTTTGTGGCCTTGTTCATGCTGTCCCTTTTGCCTAACATTGTTTTATCTCGTAAGCTCCCAGCCTAATTAACCCCAATTCAAACTATAGAATTCAGTTACATGCCACCACCTCCAAGAAGTCTTCCTTACCCCTCCTTTCACTTAGATGTTCCTATATTCCAAAAGAGTACAGCTTTCTTGAGGGGAGGAATGGAGTCTTAATCATTTTTTTAGTCTTGGGACCTAAAAAGTACCTGACACATAGTAAGTTCTTAATAAATAAATGACGAATGAAAAAGTTTCAAATACAGTGGTTGTTAACAACTCTTTAAGTAGCTCATAAGAAAGCCAAAACATGGATGCAAATATTAAACATCATAATAAGAATAGGATGGGATAAGTATATTAGCTTCCTAGAGCTGTCATAAAAATTACCACAAATGTGGTGACTTAAAACAGAAATGTATTCTCTCACAGTTCTGGAGACCAGAAGTCCAAAATCGAGGCACTGGCCCACACTCCCTCCCAGGACTCTGGAGTCGAAATTCTTTCCATGACTCTCTCCTGACTTCTGATGTTTGCTGGCAATCCTTAGTGTTCCTTGACTTGTAGCCATATCACTCCAATCTCCACCCACGTGTTCACATTGTCTTCCCCTCTGAATATGTCTTCTCTGTGCGTTTGTCTTATGAGGATACATGTGCTTGAATTGAGGGCCTACCAGCATAATCCAGGATAAACTCCTCTCTGAAGGTCCTTAACTTAATCACACCATTTGCCATATAAGGTAATATTTACTCTTTATCATATAGCATAATACCCATAGGTTTCAGGGATTAGGAGGTGGACGTATGTTTTTGGAGCCACCTTCCCATTACAATAGGTGTAAGTTAGTGGGGTATCACCCAAGAAGAGTCATAGAATTTCAGAAGAAAGAGTGCACAACAGGTTGGAGTGATGGCCACTTGGCCTTAACACTTTGAAGTGTCAAGGCAATTTTCTGTTCTCACCATGGTTCCTCTAAGGTAGCACAGTGATGCGATCCCATTAAAGAAGAAACTGAGGAATGGAATGGATAGGTGTGTATTACAGAAAGGTCAAGATCAAAATTTAACTCTCCTCTCCTCAAGTCTTCATTTATTATCTGTACTCTCTTACCATCCAAAATGGATTTAAGAGGGATTAAATGACAGACACACCACAGAGCTTCTTGCCATTATTTAAGTGATAGTTTTTAATTTGTCTTTGTTTTATTCCAGCTGAAGTTTTCACGGCATAGATGCTAATGCTATACACTGGACAAAAGGAGTGCAGCCAGGGAGGCTAGGTACTTTCCATCATCAACAAATATCTACTTAGAATCTGCCCTTAGTGAAATATTTTGAGGAATGTTGAAGACGAATTAAGCAGGCATTCAAGCTCAAGGAGCTACCATGTTGTAGAAGACACATGATCAGGTGACAAGTACAGGTAATGTGTAGCCCAGATAGAATGCTGTGGAAGTTTAGAGCAAGAGAGATCACTCCTGGCTGAAGTCAGCAGGGGAGGCTCCATGAAGCAGATGGCATTAGAATAGGGCACTGAAAAGAAAATAGTTCACTCAGTAGAAAGGGAGCTGGAGAAGGTCGTAAAGTGTGCAAGGGCAACTTAAGCAGAAGGGAGAATACATACAAAAGCAAGGAGGCAAAAGACTCTGAAGTGTATTGGGAAACAACAAGAAATTCAGGGTATATGCAGGAGGTAAAACAAGAGGAGATAAAAATGAAAAGGAAATTCATTATATGTGGTCCTTGACTGTCAAGCAAATGATATGGACTTTATTAAATAGGCAAGGAGCTGTCATTAGAGATATTTTGAATAAGGAAAAGACATAATCAGACATAATCAGAGTTGTTTGGGAAGATTACTCTGGCAGTGGTGTGAAGGATGTGGAAGGAGGGGGAGGCGAGATGCTCAAAGATATTTGCAATACTACAGCCAAGAGCTAAATAAGGGTCTTAATTAGGAAGGCAGCCCTGTGAAAGGAACAGAAGAAGTGAGAGCAATTTCAAAGGAAAACTCAATAGGACATAATGACTTATTGGGAACATGTGATTGGAGATATAGGAGGCATATAGAGTTTGAGACTGAATATAGTCATTCAAAATGGCGATGTCAGTGGAAGAATTTAAAAAGCCAGGAGGAGGAACCAGCTTAACAGCAAAAATTATTAACTTAGTTTACAAGTGTTAAATTTTAAGAACTGGCAGGTCATAAGGCAAAGATGCCAAGCAATGACATGATTGGAATATAAATGCAAAACTCATCTGAACATAACTGAAGTCAGAAATTTATAAGACTACAAAGGGAGAAAGAAAATATCCTAAAGCTTAAAGAATGTCCATAATTAATGAATAGTAGAAGGGCAGAAGCTAGCCAAGATGGACAAGACCAAAAAGAAATGGTTCCACCAAAGAAGTAATGAGAGTCCAAATGCGGAAGAGAAAAGAATTCAAGGTAGAAGAGCATTTCAGAGACCAGTCATGAATATCAAGTACTGAAAATTTCAAAAATGTATTCTCAAGGCACAGACACTGCATTTGTGTGTAGGATGTCTTTTGTTCAATGGCTAGCGAGTCCAAATTGCAAGAGAATAAAGACTAATTGGTAATGAATAAAGATTGTAGATAAATTTTTCAAGAAGTTTAAAGATAGGGGCACCTGGGTGGTTCATTCAGCTGAGCATCCCACTGTTCATTTCGGCTCAGGGTGATCTCAGGGTCATGGGATCCAGCTCCACATCGAGCTCTGTGCTGAGCATGGAGCCTGCTTAAGATTCTCTTTCTTCCTCTGTCCTTCTCCCCCCCACCCCCCACCTCTCTCTCTCTCAAAAAAAAAAAAAAAAAGAGGAAGAAGAAAGAAAGAAAGAAAGAAAGAAAGAAAGAAAGAAAGAAAAGGAAAAGAAAGAAGTTTTAAGATAAAATACCAGAAACCATTATTAAAGGAAAAAACAAGGTCAAAAGAAAGTTGACATGTTTAGGTGTTTGTGGTTTTTTTTTTCTTTTTAGAATAAATGCTTATATTCTAATTAATGTTCATCTAGTGCCTACATTGTGCCATTGTGCTACTTGGTGAGCTCTGAAGATATTCAGAGTGTGATTCTTACTCACGAACAGTAAAATTGGATAAAATAGAAATGTAAATGCATTGCTCAACACAGTGTGCTAAGTACTGCAATTATGGTAGGCAGAAGGCAGTGGGGGCCCCAAAGAGGGGCACTAGGCCGGTCTGAGGCAAGGAAAGGTGATGGTGCCCTGGGACCTCCCGGGCAGGTGCTGCCCATTGAGTCTTAAAGGACAAGGACTTAGACTGACATATTTAATAAAGAGCAGGGGAGAGAAGGACTGCCTGTGTTTTCTTCAAAAACAAAGAATCATACAGGAGGGAAAAAAACAGGAGTTGATGAGAAAGACAGAAGGTAAATAATGGCAGCTTAGTTCTGCATGAGGTAGGAAAGGATGAGAGTGAACAGACCAGCAAAGGAATTTGCCTTTGCCGGGAGGAGACAAGAGAAAGGAGGCAGAAACTGATAAACAGGGCCAAGGAAGGCGGTTAAGGAAAGAGGCTGAGGGACCCAGGGGTTCTGCCTCGTTCCTTTTGGGGCAACGCAGGTCAACCACCCGCCAAGAGCAGGGTGGGGCTGGGAAGGGCGGAAAAGTGATGATTACTAGGTTAATAGGCTTTCATTCTTTTTAAATAAAAACATGTATTCAAATTGAAGATGATTTGGGGCTCAGTCTCTTCCTAATGCATCTTGTGTGAGAAGCAATTCAGTGTGAAGGGGCAGGGCTTGCACTCTGGAGCCAGGCTGACTGTGTCTGATGTTTGTCTTGTCTATTCCTCATAGTAGCTGTGTGATGCAAGTGGCTTTATAATATAAATACTCTCCCTGTGCCTATGTTTGCTCATCTATAAATGGGACCAGTAATAGTACCTAACTCACAGGTTTATGGTGAGGAATAAAAGAATTAACACCTGTAAAGTGCTGAGAACAGTGCCAGGCACATAATACATACTCAAAAATGTTAGCTCTTATTATTACTAGCTAGACCAGTGCTACCTCCTAGAACTTTCTGAGGTGATGGAAATATCCACTATGCTGTCCAACGCAGTAGTCACTAGCCACATCTGGCTATTGAGCACTGGAATTATGGCTTTGGGTTTTTGCTCATTTAAATGCAAAGAGCCGCATGTGGCTCTGCAGAGGAAGGAGCAACCATTTTAAACAGGGTTTCATTGGTGCAAAAAAGATGCTGCGTCCTATCCCCTAGGGACCCTGGTCCTGAAATACTGTAGAATAGGCCCAGCCAATTAAAGATACTGTTGTAGCTCCTAAGACTCAGCTTTGTTGGTGCTGATGATCAAAGACAGTACGGAGAAGAGACATGCTCACACCCCCTGTAATTTCAAAGGAGGTTTTAGTATCTGGTAGGATATCTGTTAGATAAACAAGAGGAAAGTGGCATATCTCCAAGTGAACAGAACAGAGGTTCGCCAGCTTCCTGCGTAAGTGGGTCAGTTGAGAGCCATTAAGAAACAACAGCTGGAGTTCTAAGAGAAGCAAGAGCTTCTACCCAGACGCAGTCTTGAGTCCTGTTAATATCTGCTGACAATGGAGTAATTTCACATCAGAGCCACCAAAAGAGCCACTATCACAGTCTGTGCAACAACATGAAACTCGGTCTACACTATTGATAAAACACAAAAGGAGGAGAAAGGTTATCAATGAATAATGCATTTCCTTTTGTGGAAGCAGGAGGGAAAAAAAACAAATGGGTCATTAATGGGCTTAATGCGATTAGGGTCCACAGTAGAGGAGGGGTAGACGAGGGGGTGCAGGGAGCACCAGCTCCTGCCAGCAAGGCCACCAGCACAAAAGGCTGCTGTGGAGTGGAAGCGGAGGGGAGGGGTGAGGCTTGTAGGGGCGTCAGTTCGGAGTCCTGGCTTTCACTTTCCAGTATTTCAGTCTCTTCCTGAATCCAAAATTGGTTGTGTTATCTCTGTGTTTCTAGAACAAAATATCGTAGTGGTGAAAACGGCGTATTCCTGACAACTTAGGAAAAGGAATTATCACATTTGAAAAGCTTAATTAAGATGGTAGTGTGAGAGAACACACTGTTACTATTATTGCTTTAAAAAGAATTTTTAGAGCAGGTAAAGTTTTTTTAAGGATTATATTTTCCTTTTATTTGTTCTATTTTTTAAATATTCCCCATTTCTTTGTGTAAGTCTGAGGTCTTAGCCTATATAATATCCCATGGACTGAGGAAGCTTATTTAACTTCTTTGTGAAGTAGGTCCTCTGCCAATAAACTCTCTTGTTTTGTTTGCCAAAGAAAAAAAAAAAAAAGTTTTAAAATGGTCATGTGAGGAAGTGAAGAATAAAGCAACTCAAATAAAAGGACAGGAAGTCATTAAGTGACGAAAAGCTATTCTTTTCTTTTCAAGTTTATTTATTTTGAGAGAGAGAGAAGAGTGCAAGTGGAGAAAGGGGCAGAGAGAGGGGAGAGAAAGAATTCCAAGCAAGCTCTGCACTATCAGAGCACAGCCCAATGTGAACTTGAACTCACCAACCATGAGATCATGAGCTGAGCTGAGATCAGAAGTCAGATGCTTAACCAACTGAGCCACCCAGGTGCCCAGGAGAAAAAAGTACTTTTTAGCATTGTGAAGAAAACAGACACAAAAGTTGCAGGCTGTAGCAGCTGACTTTGTGCAATAGGGCACTTCCCGGTAGAGTGGCATACCTTGAGCTTTTCAAAGCGAAATGCTTGAAATTTACATTTCACTATTTAGGAAAACATGCTTGAAATTTACAACATTTCACTATTTAGGAAAACTCCGTGTTTAATAGATGTGTACATGGGGGAAAAAAAAAACCCTTTCTGGTGTAAATAATCCTACCTGATCAATATCAAATCAAATGCAGGCGTTTCTCTTCCTGTTCTATAGAGTAGTCACAGGAGGCCAACAGACCTGGATGCAAACCAAGCTCCACTTATTTGTATATGTGATCTTGGGTGAGTTGTTTTACCCGATGGGGTGTCAATTTCCTTAGCAGTAAATGGTGATGCTAACACCTACTCATTGAATGTTGTAGAATTGAAAGTAATGGGGCAGCCCATATAAAATACCCAAGAATGACTGGATCCTAGTCGGGGTTGGATAGGCGCTAGCTGCTCTGTCAGGAGGGGGTCAGGGTGTGCGCACTCTCCTGAGAGGAACCAGACTCCACACAAGCTCTGCACAGCTAAGGGCTAACAAACTTGACCCCTATTTAGACACAGAAACCAAGAAATCTTGGCTCTAGGGGATTCCTTCTCCCAAGGAAGTATGCATGTTCTGGTGACTCTCTCAGGCCTTCGGGATAAGCCAGAGGAGACCCTGGTGATCAGGAATAAAGGACAACTGCTACTTCAGACTCCAGATAAAGTCCTAACTCCCAGCAATCCCCCCTGAGACTGTTAGGACCCTTGCTCCCTCCGACCAGTGTCAGCATTGAATGGTGACCAGTACTGACTCCATCTGCCATCCCAGCCTCCAGCATCAGGCGACTGCTGCAAGCCTTGAATTCTCAACTGATCTGGTAAACTTATTGCTCCCATCTAAAGCAAGAAGCATTGCCTAGTCCATCAGATTTTAGGTTTCTATTTTCTTTTTATTTTTTTTTAACGTTTATTCATTTTTGAGAGAGAGAGAGACAGACTCAACGTGAATGGGGGAGGGGCAGAGAGAGAGAAACACACACAGAATCTGAAGCAGGCTCCAGACTCCAAACTTTCAGCACAGAGCCCAACGCAGGGCTCGAACTCACAAACTCTGAGATCATGACCTGAGCCAAGTCGGATGCTTAACCGACTGAGCCACCCAGGTGCCCCTTACATTTCCATTTTCAAGTATTATCTTTCCTAACATTGAACAATGTGTGTTCGTACTACAGCAAAAGAGGTAAAAGCATGTTTTAGGGAAGGAAGCTGCTAGCCTTGCCTGAGGCAGGCAGTGGAGTTGGATAGTAATCAAGGCTGGCTATGGGTGGCACAGAGGGTGAGCAGAGGTCAGGAAAAGTTAGACACAGTTTGGGACAAGTAGTTGCCCTGGAGTTAGCCAGACCAAGCAAGACACAGGTTATAGTCACCTGACGGCAGAGCAGACAGAAACCAGAGCTTAGACACTGACCATCAGGCAGGGAGGGCTCCAGGCAGAGACAATCCTTTTCTTATTCTAGGTGTTCATTGGAGAAGGTGACCTGGAAGTTTCATCAGCTCAGATTCCTCCTGGAACTCTCTAGAGGGTTCTACAGTCTTTGAATTTGAGGTATAGTCCCTAGGACATTGGAAAACATCCTCTTGTCCCATGAGTCTGTGGTTCCCCTCAATAGGGAAAACAATCTTCTAGCCTTACTAAAGCCTCAAGAAGAACTTTATCTTCATGTATCTTACCATCCTTAGAAATTTTATGAGTAATCAAATTTTCCACCATTTCTCCTCTTCCTGGGGCAGGAACTTAACCTCAGGCTAGAATAGTAAAGTATTTAGAAAGTGCATGGTGGAAGGATGCTGAAAACCTGGCTTATTGATGCAAAGCAATTGGCAGGATAAACATGAGAATGTTTGGGAAAGATCGAAAGTAGAGCTCTCTTGACCATCTAAGAGTCCTCTCTACAGCAGCCATCAACGTGCATGTGTGGCTGTGACACCATAACACAATGGCATATCCTCATTTTAGGATCCAGCCCTAAAACACAAGCACGGTCTCAGTGGTGCAGATCCACAGGAAGAAAGTCCACTGCCCTGACCCTTGAGGATGAAGCCTAGTGTTTCTAGGCATTGCATTAAGGATAGCTCTATGGTACAACATGATTCACTGTTAGGCCTTGGAATTCTCTTAGAGATTAAAAAACAAACAAACAAACAAACATTTCACGTCATCTAGGGCCTGTATGCCATTTCTATCCAGTGCCTCTGTATTTTTCAGAAGCATCCAAGAGAATCATCGCCTCCCCCACAAAATAAATGAACAAGATGCTAAACAGCCTGAGCTGCCTCCCACTCCCCACCTCCCACCTAGAAAATTAATAAGAATTTGAGTTTTATGGTGATCCAACAATGAGTTATACGATCTGGAAGAACACACCCATCTCCCCTTTTCTGAACCCAGGCCTCTCGGGAAATGCATGTAATGTCACAGAGGGCTGATCCTCATCAGGAAGATCTAGAATTTCTAAAACTGTTGAGTTCCTTGTCAGAAAGCCCACATTCCTGTGAAATACAAATAACTATAGAGAAATGCCCTGAACTCAAATTTGTTTCCATTTCAAGGGAACTGGAACAAAGGGTCACTTTGAAATGTAAGAGCAAGATAAGAAAAACAAATAGCAGCCCAGATGTTCTATCCTCCCCCCCCCCCCCCCCCCCACCCCACGCTAGTCTTGAATGTCTTGCTAGTGCTGACTCCAGGTGAGGTCTGCATTACAATAACGGGAATGCACCTGTTAATGCAAACCACCTGTGCTCTAACTCACATGCACTCTGGCCCCGGGTGGGCCTCCATCACAGGAGCACTGGTTCTTCCCCTTCGCTAATAGAGCAGCATCATCAACAGACGTGGTCAGAGCAATCTCCAAAAAAGGATTAAAATCGAAGTCTCTGGCCCATTCCAAGGGTGTCCTTGCCCCCCCCCCACCTCTGTACCCTAATAAATTCTCCTTTCCACTTCTTCCAATCTTTATCTCCCCCCTCCCCACCCTTGCTTTGCTCTAGGAATTTAAGTGGGACTTGTGGTGAGAAGGGGCCACAGCCCATATTTCAAGGACTCTGAGCTGGAAAACCACACCAGCTGCTTTCCAACCACTTTTGTCCAACAGAGACCATCTCTTTCCATCTATATATCTCAATCCCTGTTGATTGCATTTATTACCTGTGATGTACTTCGCATGCTACATATAGTAGAATTCCCTAAGAACTATTCCCTTTAATTCATTATTTTACAAAACATTTATGGAGCTTTTATTATGCCAAATCAATACATTACAATGTTTCTCTCCACATAGGGTTTTGTAAAACATACAGACAAATATGCAAGACCCACTATCTGAATATTACTCATCTCTGGGCTATAAGAACTCAAAACAGCCCCAAGGGCAATCCCCAATTCCTTGCGCACAAGCTTACCTGCAAAATCTTTTTGTTTTAGACATGAAACAGGGCAGTCTAGCCAGCCATTATCTCTGAAGTGAATTATGTGCCTTTTACCAAAGCTTGGCTCAATATCCCCCTTCTTACATTTCTTGGCTTTGTTTTGTGCGTGTGTGTGTGTGTGTGTGTGTGTGTGTTGCTGTTTTCTTTTCTTCTTGAAAATTATAGACATGGTAATTCACTTGCGATGCACTGAGAATCTTAATCTGGCACCAGTGTTACTGGTAAATTGCTTCCTTTTAGCATGAGAGAGGGCAGCTTGCACTTCCTGCGATGGATCATACAGCCATCTCCCTGCCTGGCCACAGTAATAAGCAGATGCTCACATTTTTAAATATAACAACCGTGGTTTCTTCTCTCAGAATAACAAATGAAAGACACAGCGGCTTATTTTTGAGCCGGAGGAGAGAGAATCCCCACAAACCACCGAAAAAAAGCACTGCAGTTAGCATGGATATTTGGGCAGACTAAGGGAGAAGGAAGTACAGAAAAGAAATCATTTCCTGTTTATTATCCCCCTATCAAATTACAACAGTTCACTAGCAGAAAGCAAGAACCCTGAATTCTAAACGCTGGGCACTGAAGGCTGGACAGCACTGTCATCAGGCAGAGTGTCAGAAGAAAATGCCATCATTTGTTGTATAAATTTGTTCTTTTTTTCCTGTTTCTTAGTTTTCTAATAAGAATGGCAGAAGAAGGAGGAGAAGAAGGAGGGGAGGGGGGAGGAGGGGGGGGGAGGAGGAGGAGGAGGAGGAGGAGGAGGAGGAGGAGGAGAAGAAGAAGAAGAAGAAGAAGAAGAAGAAGAAGAAGAAGAAGAAGAAGAAGAAGAAAGATGCCTCCAGTTAAGCAACTTCTTCAGGGTCACTTAATGTTCTCATTTAGGGGGCTTGGCTGTTGCAATGTTTCCTCCACAACTGCAAATTGGATTATAACAGCCAGCCCTGGAAGGTGGGACTCCCCTGATTCTGCACGCATTTGCCACGTGGCATTACCCAAGAAAATGAGCATAGTGTCTCTCTCATTTAAGTTTTTTAATGTGAATTTATTTTTGAGAGAGAAAGTGTGAGTGGGGGAAGGGCAGAGAAAGAGAGGGACAGAGGCTCTGAAAGCGGGCCCTGTGGTGACAGCGGCGAGCCTGGTGTGGGGCCGGAATTCACAAACCCGGGAGATCCTGACCTGAGCCGAGGTCGGACGTTGGACCCACAGAGCCACCCAGGTGCCCCCAATGTCTCTCTCATTTAGAGCAAACTTCCTGAGACCAGTGAAGGACAAGCCTCCTGTTACTGAGGGCCCCTCCAACTTTTGAGTTAAAGATACTAACAGCTATGCAAATGCAAAAGAAAATGGGTTTTTTGGCATCTTCTGCCTAATGTCAGGACGTCTGTAACATCCGTGCCAGGGAAGCCATCGCCAGCGTGTACTGCCTTTTTAGCAAGGCGCAGAGACTTTCGGACAGAAAGGTGCTGTGCAACAGGCAAAGGCAACACGTGTCTTATGACATCGGAGCTTTTTGCAAGCGGCTAGTATTTCATATTGTGTGAGGGATATACCTTCAACTCCTTCTGCTTGTCACTTTTGATGTTTTGATTCTAGCTACCAAATCAGCAATCAGGCCACTGAAGAACAGGACCTGCTCTTGCTGTGGTCCCCCTTCATTTTCGTTCACCTGTTCTCAACATTACGAACTCTAGGTTGCCAGAGAGAAAACTGCTGGGGTTTCCTCTAAGCTGGACAACGACCTCACGTGCAGTCACTGCCTCCTCCTCACGTACAGTGTTTATTGCTCACGTAGGATGTTTATTGCTGCCCTGCTCGCACTCCTCAGCCTGCCTCTGCCTTACTCTGAAAACTGGTCAGAATCTTCGCATTTCCAAGAGAAATGCCCCCTCTCGTGGTCACTACTGAATACTGCAGTTCTCTCTTCCCGCCGGAGCGCTGTGAACTAACCTAGGAACACCAGTGCCCCGAGAGTCGGAAAAAAAAGCTTTAAGCTTTTGCTGTGAGAGCTAAATCCTCTATAACTGCAGCCAGCTTTCAGATGTAGATTGAACCATATGAATTGTTGACAGTCAACTACTTTTGACCTGTAAAAATGACAGTTTCATACAGTTCAAAGTCATATGTAAAGATAAGCCAGGCAGGGAAACTTTTATCAGCTCCTATGGTTTTAGCCCTATGAATACCAGCCAACGATGGAAATCCTTCTATTCTAGTAACTACAGTGAGGAGCTTTAAACACAACAAATAGTTTTCAAGCCCCAAATGCTAGGTACTTTGCCAAGCCCTGAACTTAACCTTCTGTTTCTTGCCAATTGGAAGTTGATTATAAAGAGCAGGCATAGAAAGTTGGACTTTCCTAGATCAGTCATTTATTTGTTATGGAGCATTTGCCAAATAAGTGACAAAGTTACCTCTAGACCAGCACAAGTAGCTGGTACTCTGAACAGGCTTCTTTATCTTAGGCAAAGCAAACAGAGTAATGCTAAATAGGGTGTCAGGGTTCTCTCATAGATGTGATTATTTTTGTAAGTGCTACATTTATTTGTTTTTAATATGAGAAATTAAATAATGTGTGATAAATTATGTTAAGCAATCTTTTCCAATAATGGCAATTCATCATGCTAACAAAATTTTTAAATAAAACGTTATGTTTAATTATTCATTATTGAAAAACATTGATGTCAAATGGGAATAAGCCTCTGTCACCTCATATTGGAGACTTTTTGTAGTAAATAAAGAGCTCCCAGAAATCAATGAGAAAAAAAATCAACAACTCAGTATGGCAAAGAATGTGATCAGACAATTTACACATTTTTTTAAAATGTGTTACACACATGTAAAGAATCTCAATGTCACTCAAAGCAGTGAAAATTAAACCTACATCACGGTATCAGTTTCACCTCTCAGATTGTCAAAAGCTAAAAACTTTGTTAACATACTCTAGACAAGGTTGTGAAGAAACTGGCACTCTTATAACATTTCTGGTATAAGTATAAATTGGGGCACTCTTTCTAGAAAGGACAATTTAGCAAAAACTATCAACATCACAAATATATATACCCCAGGCTGTGGCAAATTTTGTGTCTGGTAATATAGCCTACAGATATGCTTTCACACATATAACACAATGTACATAAAAGGTTATTAATTGCAGACATACTTATGATCGTACAAAATTACAAACAACCAGAAGTCAACTAAGAAGAATAGTTATATCGCTAGTCATTAGGCAAATACAAATCAAAACCACAGACACTACCTCACACTTGTTAAAATGGCTTTATCAAAAAGACAAGAAATCAATGTTGGTGGATATGTGGAGCAAAGGGAACCCTTGTGCACCACTGGTGGGAATGTAAATTGGTGCAGCCACTGTGGAAAACAATATGGAAACTCACCCGCAAATTAAAAATACAAGTAACATATGATCCAGCAATTCCACTTCCGGGTATTTATTGGAAGAAAACACAAATACTACCTTGAAAATACATCTGTACCACCACGTTCACTGCAGCATTATTTACAATAGCCAAGATATGGGAACAATCTAAGGGCCCAATGATGGTGAATGGATAAAGAAGATACGAATTTATATATTATATATAATACATATCTTAAAAACTCAAAAAAGAGTACAGTTAAAGATATATTCATATAATGAAATACTATGCAGTTGTTAAAAAAGTTGGAAGCTCTCTATATACCAATATAAAGCAATATCCAAGATAAAAGGGGTGCAGAAGTGTGCATAATATGCCATTTTATTGTTACAGAAAATATTTTTTTATTTTTGCTTTATAAATATAAAGAAACTCGAGAGAATACACAAAAAATTAATAACATTGGATAATGGAAAAGGCAGATTATGGAAAGAAAACATTTACTTGTATTCATATGGGGGTAGTGTATATGAAATTATCACATATACAAAAATTAAGTGTAATAGAATCATTTATGTCAATAGGTTAGGGGAAAAAAATCCCTTCTTTTATCTTCAACAAATTTAATAAATTGTATGTTGATGTGTGGGAAGAGTGTAAGTAAAACTGTTTAAGGGGCGCGTATACTTCCTTCCTGCTGACAGACCCTTTGTCTGATCCCAAACAAGCTAAGGTGCCGCTTCTCCGTACATGAACAGGAACAGAATTTGAGACCCCGATTTGAGCCCCTGACCCCAAGATAAGAGTTCTGCTGAGGGCCAACTTTTTCTCTAAGACCTCCAACCACTTTTAGCATAAGCAGATGTCCAACAACAGGCAAATGAGTCAGTGTCACTCATTTCCATATGAAATGAGCTTAATACTTAAATTATTTAAGTTATTTTAAATAACACTCTTAGTCTTTCAGAGCCCTTTTCCTCCTGCTGCTGCCAGTACTCACACATTAATTCACAATCATGAGCCCTACTACCTGTTAGGTGCTATTCTAAGAGTGCCCAAGTAGACAGCTCATGAAGTACCCCAAAAACACAGGAGCTTGAATGATGTACCATCTAGGGTCAAGATTTAACCCCAGGACCAGTTCACTCTTTCTTGTTGACCTTCATGAAGTTGGAATTTGTTATTTATGGCTTAAGAGTGAGATCACATACATACCCCTACCTACAAACTCAGAGAGAAATCAAGTTAAAGAGGACCTTATAAGGAGATTGCTGAACTTGGCAATGTGATGAATGGTTCTTGTGCCTTTTTCCCCCTAAAAACAGTGTAATTTTTTAAATGTAAACACATGCATATACAGACCTAACTAGCTATGGGACTGGGCAGGATTTTCACTGTCTGATTTTCCTAATCTGTCCCCTAAAAAACGGAGTTAGAGCCGTGTGTCTTAAACTTTTTTTCATTATCACACCCCCCCCCCCCAAGGAGCCTTTTTAGATCCTTCTTCCCTATCAAGGGGTACCATAAAATGTTACAATTAAACACACTGCATATGTTGTATGTAACTGTATGTATACCTTGTATGTATATCTTTATACATAAAGAGTACTTTTTTTTTTTTTTTTTTTTTTTTTTTTTTTTTGCTCCCTGTGATGGTTAATTTTATGTGTCAACTTGACTGGGCTAAGGAATGCCCAGATAGCTGGTAAAATGTTATTTTGTGGTATCTCTGTCAGGCTGTTTCTGAAAGAGATTAGCATGGGAATATGCAGACTAAGTAAAGAAGATCGTCCTCACCAGTACGGGTGGGCATCATCCAACTTGCTGAGGGCCTAACTAGGGGGAAAAAACAGACAAAAGTGTGAATGTGTTCTTTACTTGAGCTGAGACATCCATTTTCTCCTGCCTCATACATCAGCCTCCATGGTTCTCAAAACTTCAAAATCAGACTGAATTGCATCACTAACTTTCCTGTTTATCCCACTTACAAACAGTAGATTGTAACACTACTTGACCTTCATAACCATGTGAGCCAATTCTTATATCTCTTTTTATAGTATCTATCCATCCATCCATCCATCCTATTTGGATCTCTTTCTTTGGGGAACACTGACTAATACAACCACCAAGAATCAAATTTGTGCCTCCACTGAGAATAAATGAATTATATCCCCAAGGAGAATCCACAAGTTTCCTTCTAGTTTTAAAACTGAGGGAGTGGAGCATGCTGTAGAAATGCATATACCTAAGCACTAGATGGGTTTGAGTCCAATTCTGACACCACTACTTGCTTATCATAGGACATTGAATAAGTTATTTCACTTACACCCATGTGTAAAACAGGTGTAATGACACCTCGTACGGGGCAACTAAGGCAACTAACATCAACTAAGGCAAAGTGGGTGAAGCCTCTGGCACTGCACCTGGCACGCTGTAAGCAATCAATCATTGGCACCTTTTCATGGGCCTGATTTAAAACAAATCTAAACCTTACCTCTATATCTAAAAAATAAAACACTGATGACAGTAACATGTGCAACAATCGTAAATGATGATTTGATGACCTTTCATTTGTGCTGGCAATGTAGCCTACCCCAAATGCTGACTTCAAAATTCTACCCAACTGCAAGGCCACCATCACATGTCACCTGAAACCTTCCCCAGTTGCACCAAATGTAAATCTTCCCATTCTCTCAAGCCCCATACTATACTTGTTTATAACACCGTTGGGTATCAACCACATTCTCCTTTATGATTTATATAGATTTTTTTTAATGTTTATTTATTTTTGAGACAGAGAGAGACAGAGCATGAACTGGGGAGGGTCAGAGAGAGAGGGAGACACAGACTCCGAAGCAGGCTCCAGGCTCCGAGCTGTCAGCACAGAGCCCGATGCGGGGCTCGAACCCACGGACCGCGAGATCATGACCTGAGCCGAAGTCAGACGCCCAACCGACTGAGCCACCCAGGCACCCCTGATTTATATAGATTTTTAAGTGCCTTAAGGACAGGAAGTCTGTTCCATTCGTCTGTGCGACACACACACATACACACAAACTCGACATTATTTGCAGTAAACTGTTATTTGATAAACAAACTAATGCTGTACATTTGGATCCCAGAGATTAAAAGCAACACAAGTACTTAAAAGTAAAAAGAAATAGGTATCTCAATATCTGTGTTCAACATAATGACCTAGACAAGTAACTAAAATATAGATAGACTTGAGTTTGTTTTTGTCATTATTTATTCTTAAAATCCTAAACATGAATCCCAAGTAAAAGCTCATCTTTTCATATTGTAGAGATTGGTGAAAACTCCTTCTGGAAATAGTCCATTTGTGAGGCATATACATTTTTTTAAAAGAGACTCCTGCAAGAGGGTTAGGCTGCTTTCTAATATGTGTCAAATTTGAATTCTATTAAAAGTGTACCGAGTATCTGAGTAACAGTCGGAACAGTGTTTTGATCCCCCATTCTATCACTATTACTGATGATCGCTCTTTGTGGCCTCCTGCCTGGGCTAGGGGAGATTCTGTGATAAAAGAAACACATACGTCAAATGTAGTAGCAGAAAGCTAAGTGGAGCCAGAAAGAGAGAGTGACTATGTGAAGCATTTGTTTTTTAGACCCTATGATGTTTTAAGCATATACCTAATGCTTTTTACACATGCTGAATAACCAGGCTAATTAAAAAGCCCATACAGCTCTTGTTAAAATCTGTTCAAATTTTTTGGAGCACCTGTTATAACAGAATGCCCACAGACTTGATAGTTTAGAGCCAAGACACCTGCTACCTTATGTCTCACAGTATGTTCAGTTTTATACTGTTAGCAAAAAAATAAACACTTTTTGACATTTAGCAATCTTATACAAGTGATATGAAATAATCAGGAAAGAATGATAGTTTAACCCTTCTTGTGCTGCTCTGGGCAACCACACCCTTCTTATTTGGAAGTGGAATTTGATTATATTCCTGAGAAATTACTTATGATTTCTTTAATCAACCTTAATCATGCAAGGTTTTCTAAAGAGTCTGGGTACCTTCTTGGACGTATGAAACAGGGAATTTTCTAGTTAAAAGTTCTGTAAGGCCCTTAAAGAAGCACATTACTGTTTTGACTTTATCAACTGTTTATGAAATTTTTAACAGCTTTGATATTATTATTCCTGATGAAAGTTTTACAAGAACATCTATTTGAAAATGCATTTACTTTTAAGGGGAAAATATTATAAAAATTCTCCACAGCTAAGGAATTTTCATAGTCCAGGCATGTACATAGGAACGTTTAAATACTTCTTAGATTCAATTTTAGGGTTGGTAAACAAATCTTATAAAGATAATGTGAGAGTGGCTTTCAAGATACATAATTTATAAATAGCTGCCATTTTATCTATAGTATTTAAGTACCTTGAGGTGGAACGTGTCTTATTTGACCATAAGTCCAGAGTTGGTTAAAAAAAAAAAAATTAATTTTATGCTGTAACCAGTTTAAAATTTAATTCATGTTAATGACATTTCTATTAAGAAAATCTGCCTTTGATCTAGCGATCCCACTTCTAGAATTATGTCCTACAGTAAAGTCACATACATATATAAAGCCTTACGTACAAGAATGTCATTTTCAGTATTGTTCATAGAGCTAAAGATATGAAACAACATAAATGTCCATTTACAGAGAACCAGGTAAATAAATTATGACAAACCAATACAAAAGAATATTATGTTAAGTGAATAAAGCAGGTATGTGTATAGTATTACGAAGTTACCACTAAGATACCGTGTTAAGCAAAAAAGATGTAAAAGCAAATTAGTAAGCACACACACCATTTGAAAATTTACATCAATACAGAATATCTTTGGAAGGAAACACAATAAAGGGACAATACTGGTTAACTCTGGGGGAGGGAGAAATGCAAGGATAAGAAGACAGGGGTCGGAGGAACACTTACAGTTCATTAAAAAACACTTTTGTGGGGGCGTCTGGGTAGCTCAGTCAGTTAAGTGTCCAATTTCGGCTTGGGTCATGATCTCACAGTTCCTGAGTTTGAGCCCCACATCCATGCTGACAGCTAGAGCCTGGAGCTGCTTCGGATTCTGTGTCTCCCCCCACTCCCCAACCCCGTTCGGGGTTCTGTGTCTCTCTACCCCTCCCCCACTCGTGCTCTGTCTCGCTCTCTCAAAAATAAACATTAAAAAAAAAGCTTTAAACGCTTTTACAGTTTCAGCTATTTGTATTGCATATACATCTTACCAATTCAAAATATTTTCAGTTGCAAATTAAAATAATCCATTAAATTTGGGAGAAAAAAATGTGATGCACTATGGGCATACTTTAATGTAACATAATATCCTAAAGTACTTGTAAGTTTCCAGACTGTTACTTAGCTAACTCCAAATCATATTTAACAATATAAATCACAATTTAATGTCTAATTATGATGGCGAAAACAGCTTTTGAATGTTGAATGTGTATAGCTGTATTCAAATACAAGCTGTTTTGACTTTTAACCAACATACCAGAACTAGGAGTGATTTTGTTGCATAATTAGAAAGCAACCTAGAATACACTTTTCTAAGATGTTTTTAAAGATAATGAGAAGCATTTTTAAATGTTTAAGAGAAAAGATGTTTTAGCTTCTGGACACCTATCAGAAGAGAAAAGTAGGATTCTATCTCTATTGGGCATCATAGTTCACCATGAACCTTGTCATTTGGGGCCGAATGCATCCCCACACTGGGATTCCTGAGACCTATTTCCTCATATGGACAAGAATAGGTACCACGACTGTTCCAGGGCTTACAACTACCAAGCCATACATGGTGTTCATCCCTATAAATCCCCACACAAGTGATCAGGATCCACGCTGGACAATACTGTGAAGCAGATGACTTACCTTCAGACATTCTTTCTCATTCATGGAGAGGGCTTTTAGTCTTTCAAAAACAACTTTTCCACCCTCAAGAGCCCAGCAGCAACCAGCTCTCCAAAACCATCAGATGAACACACTAAAATTATAGTATACTTAACGTTTATTTGCATTTTAAAAGAAAGTACAAAATTATTTGGAATTGGCTCAAGTAGTAAGTTCTGGTGAAGGGGTGGCAGGCTTTAGTGGAACAGACTGAGGAGGATGAATGAAGGTGGATAGCCTGAGACCAACACTCACACCCATCGGCCTTCTTGCCCAATGCTTGATTGGCTGTAAGGGTTCACATTACCACTTCATGCAAGTAGCAATGCCACACTGGTCATTAGTAATGCTCACCAAACATTCCTGATAAGCTTCTTTCTGGCCCAAGGTGGGATTCTATTTCCTGGCTCCTTTGATGGGCGGCACCATGTAACCATTCCTGACTATTGTGATATGAGAAGAGGTGATGTGTGACACTCCGGGCCAATGTGAGACTCTGCAGAGCTAAGTTGCCCTCTGCCATGGAGGTCAGCAGCCCTCCAAATAACAGAAGCTCAGTCACCTAGGTCCTGGAGAAGGAAACAAACCTATGTGAGCAAGAAATAAACCCTTGTTATTTTAAGCCACTAATTGGAGTTATTTGTTATCACAATATACTCCAGCCTCTCCTTACTGATACATATGGGAGACACTAAAACCAGACCTAACTGACTCAGAATAATAGTCTTTAGGTTTGCTAGGTAGTAATTATGCTGAGTTATCAAATGGTAAGTTTGATTTTTTTCTTCCCTTTAATTTTATTAAACACTTTTTACTCACTCACTAAGGTCCTTTTCCAAACACAAATTTTGACTACATCCCTGGACAGTTAGAATTACTCAATTTGGAAACTGAGGAAATGAAACACAGTGTTTCTTTCCCTCTCTCTCTCTCTCTCTCCTTCCCTCCCATAGTTTGAGGAGGAATTCTCCTTGAAAGAAAAAGAAAAGAAAAGAAAGAAAAGTGGATAGCCTAGGAATATATTTTTATTAAAGTGCTGTGTAAAAAAATAGCCTATTCATGGGGAAAGTTGGCATAATTTCAGGGCATTCTAAATTCTTTAGTTTGCCAAATTGACCCAATGGAGGAGAACAGGGCACACAGCCCTGGAATAAATTATTATAGGCAGAGAAAGTCTTGGAAAAAGCATAACTCTAGGTGCCTGGGTGGCTCAGTTGGTTAAGCATCCGACTCTTGGTTTTGGCTCAGGTCATGATCTCAGTTTTGTAAGTTCGAGCCCCACAGGCTCTGCGCTGACAGCACGGAGCCTGCTTGGGATTATCTTTCTCCCTCTCTCTGCCCCTCCCCAACTCACACTGACTCTGTGTCTCTCAAGATAAATAAATAAACTTAAGAAAAAAAAAAAAGAACTCAAATCTAAGATCAGCATCCCACATCTGTATAGATAGCACTTTACAATCTGAAAAGTCTTTTCTTCTATATGACCTTTCTCAGGCTTTCTTCATCTTGCACGTGTCTTCTCTTTGTATGTGTATGTCCACCCAACAACACTGAATTTTCTAGGACATGTTCTCTTAATTCTGCATTATTGTCATGGAAATTGAAGCTCAGCGAGCCTACCTAAGTGATTAACTTGTCCAAGATCTCAGAGTCAAGATTCAAAATCAGATTTTCTGAGTCCAAGGAATTCTCTCACCGCTCTACTCTGCTTGCAGAAATAGGGAAAATGGAAAGAAAAAGCCCAGAGAAATCTCAGCCTATGGTCAGGGAAAGCTTCCTGGAAGAAGTGATACCTGTGCACATGCCTGTCACTGCACTGCCAGGTGTTGGTTTTCCCACTAATTACTGATTATCTTCAGTGTGGAGCTTAATGTTTGTTAAATGAATAAACAGATGTATTGAATAAGTAAAGATGTTATTTTTAGATGTATAATGAACTTTTATTCTTTTTTTTTTTTTTTTTTTTTTTAAAGTTTATTTATTTTTGAGACAGAGAGAGACAGAGCATGAACAGGGGAGGAGCAGAGGGAGAGGGAGACACAGAATCTGAAACAGGCTCCAGGCTCTGAGCTGTCAGCACAGAGCCCGACGCGGAGCTCGAACTCACCCACCTGGACCGTGAGATCGTGACCTGAGCCGAAGTTGGACGCTTAACCGACTGAGCCACCCAGGCGCCCCTGAACTTTTATTCTTAAGAGAATGCACATTTAATTCCTGAAATCATAATTCTAAACCATGACCCTCCCAAGCTTACTCCCAACAATCATAGGACCCATTTTTGGGAGCCCACACACCACGTTATTTTAGAGTAGAGAGCAAGCTAACAAGCATTTAGCTAAAATATGTTCTCTTCTTCTACCTTAACAAATATATCTTCATAATGATCAAAAATGCTTAAAGTATATGTCAAGCTATGACTTTTTATAACAGATTTGGAAAATACCAGGAACAACGGAATTTAACTTTTATCATGTGTGCTGTTGGTAGGTCTGTGATGTTTGGGTGAGAAATAAAATGAAAATATGTATAATTCATAAATTATCATATATGTGTTCTAGAAAATATTTCTCACTTGTTTTAATTTCAGTAGAATCACTAATACTGTCATTATAATCAAGGTTTTCACATTATTTATTCTTTATTGACAGTAATGCCAAATGAGATCATCTGTCCTGAGTCACTTGTTTTGAAGCAGATTTCTGTTTGTTCCTGTCTGAAGAAACTTTACTTTGCTGAGGTAATCACAACAGGAATTTTCAAATTACCAATGCAATAAATAATGAATAATATATACTTATCTTGCTCAAACATTGTAATGGAGTCACCTAAGATAAATTACTGTTATAAAAAATGTTACAAAATGTTCTGACTTTTACTGCATGCATAGTTAGCACGTATATTACAAATTTTATTTTCTCCCAAAGCACTACATAGATCCATTCAGTAATGTGAAGAATCCATATCTTTACATGCTTCGTGAATTTTAAGTTTATACCTACATATATACAAATTTGCATAATATAAATTATTTAAATATATAAATATTGCAGAATTTCTGCAGCCTAGTGCAACTCTTTCAAATACTGCTAATTTATGAGCACTTCTGGAACCATAAACTGGAACAAGAATGAAGCAAGAAAATAGACATTTGGCACTACTGAGATACCTCATCATTTAAGAATCCATTTTGGGGCACCTGGATGGCTCAGTCAGTTAAGCATCCGGCTTCGGCTCAGATCATGATCTCACAGTTAGTGGGTTGAAGCCCCGCATCAGGCTCTGTGCTGACAGCTCAGAACCTGGAGCCTGCTTCGGATTCTGTGTCTCCCTTTCTCTCTGCTTCTCCCCCACCTGTGCTCTGTCTCTCTCTCTCTCTCTTTCTCTCTCTCTCTGTCTCTCAAAAATAAACATTAAAAAAAAAAAAAAAAGAATGAATCACCAAGTGATAGGGGCACCCGTGTGTTCCTTGATGACTTTATTTTATGTGTAAGACATGGGGCCCTCAAAGTGTGGGGCCTGGTCAGAGGCCCCTTTTGCCTGGGCTAAGAGATGTATTGCCAAAGATCCATTGCAGTGATGCTGAAGGACAGTCCAAAAGGGTTTAACCTACTTCTGGAAATTCTTCAGAAGATATTTTGCCAGATCCCTTTCACTTTAGCTCGTCATCGATTGTTCATGGTTAAAGATACGTAAGGAAAGTAAAATAGTACCAGTAATCTTTAGCACTTATATTCTCAAGCATAGATACAAGCATTCTACATACGTTATCATACAACCAACGAGGTAAATAATCTCACGGTTCCCCCTCTTATAAATGAGAAAATTGAGACACACAAAGGCTAAGTAATCAGCTTCAGATCACAAAACTGGTAAGGTGGAGCTGGTACTTAGAATAAGAAAGCCTCCATCCAGAGTCTTCACTCATAGAACAAAAGTTAGTCATAATCCTTTTATTCCATGACTTCCTCCCTCTTCAGTTCTTAATTTGTATTTCTTCTTAATTGCTTAAAGCAATTTTTCAAAAAGTACACGGGGAGGAGGATGTGGAGAGGGTTCAGCTCGCTTAAGTTGAAATCCTAGCTCTAGGACCTACCAACCGCATGGCCTTGGAAGTCACACTTGCAAAGCAGAGATGGTCAGAGTACACACCTCACAGGATTAGTATAAGGAATAAATGACTTATTAATGTAAATTGCTCATAATAGCAAGTGCCATGCAAATATTTGCTTTTGTTGGTGGTGTTGTTATGTATGGTCCATTTTCTGAGCTCTCCAATAAGGATACAAATAGTACCTTCCTCAGAAGTTTGTTGAGTATTAGATGAGTTGAAACATGGGCATGTGAAACAATGCCCCACACAGAGAAAATGCTGTTTGTTTATTATATCATCATCACTGTTTGTTCTTTTTTTTTAAAGTTTTTATTTTTAAATAATCTATATACCCATCGTGGGGGGTTCGAACTCACAGCCCTGAGATCAAGAGTCGCAGGCTCTACCAACTGAGCCAGCGAGGGGCCCCTGTTATTATGATTCTTATGCGTGATGTATTTTCTGAGCCTCCTAACACATGAGAAAAATCTCATTTCTTTCACTCATGAATGAAAATTCAGCTCAATGTAAGTGGTCGGGTCACTGGACATCTGTGCCTGGGAATTTTGCCTACCAGTGGCGCCCATCTCCACCTTTTCCTTCCCCAGCACCCTGAGGCACCAGGGGAACTCCCAGCAGTGCCTGGAGCTATGGAGATATTTTGAGACTACTTAAGTGATGAGCAGAAAGAACACTTGAGGGGAGTGAGAGGGTAAAGCGAAAAAGAATGAAGAAAGATAAAAACAGCAAAGCCCTGGAGGAAAGAATTCCAAGCAGCCATTAAAGGATTAACTGTAGGAAGGCAGATGAGCACATCCTCATCTGCAGTGTGACAGATCTGAGAAAGCCGTGAGGGTTGGGAATACCGAGAAGTTTGCAAGTTTGTTGCTGGAATGTGGGGAAACTTCTCTCTGGTGACCTCACTTTTCCCTACAAAAATAGGAAGTGAGAGTCACCTGCCAGGAGTGAGGATGCAGAAGTAGTGAGGTCTGGGTTTTGAAAAAGAGAAGAGAGGAAGTTTGAGATGGTAGTTGTGGAAAAGGGGAGAGATGACGGGCAGTGCTGAGGGCCTATATAACTTTACTCTGGCCCCGCAGATGTGGTGTGGTTGCGTGGTTTCCTTCAGCCACGCTCAGAAATGCTGCCTGGGCACAGGGAAGACAGACAGCCCGGGCAGAGCTTTTGCAAAGTTGTCGCATTGGAAAGAAAATAGAAGTTTCAAGATATTGACAAGACGTAGGATGAACTGATAAATCATAGCAGCTAGATTAAGTTGAGAAGGAAGAAGACAAAGGAATTGGAAGAGAGGAAGTGGGGTTTATCTCAGGAAAAATGAGATTAAGAGCAAAGGAGTTGGGAGTAGACTAGTGTGAAGGTTGCGAGGCAGTATAACCACGGTCAGTACAGATTTGAATGTATTTGAGAAGTTACTAGGTCTGGATTATGACAACTTCAGGGCACCCCCCAGGGAGGCAAGAAGGAGGATTGGAGGGAAATGAAAGTGAAGGTCCCTAGAGATGAGAAATAAAGAACCTGAGAGTCCAGGCAATTGGATGGTGTGCAAGTTACTAAGGTTGCCATAAGAAAGCACTACAGACTGGGTAGCTTAAACGACAGAAATTCATTTCCTCATCATTTTGGAGGCTAGAAATGTGAGATCAAGTGTCATTAGGGTTGATTTCTTCTGAGGCTTCTCTCCTCAACCCATACCTGGCAGGCTTCTTCCTGTGCCTTCACATGGTCTTTCTTCTGTGTCTAGATCCTACTGTCTTCTTGGAAGCATACCAGTCATATTGGACTAGGGCCCATCTCAATCATCTTATTTTACAGTCATATTGTGAGACTTGAGGTTTAGACTTCAGTATGAGAATTTGGGGAAGACACAATTCAGCCCATGACTGATGGGTCACCCACAAAGAGGCTGAAGACACTCAGAATGATGGTAGAAAGCAAGACAGAGATGAAGAGGATGAATGAGACATTAAACTCTTCAGCGATTGAAGGACTAACTAATCAGTTTTCTGCCCTTTCATGGAGGCTAGTGTGCTTGCATATTAGGATTTGAAACCTATTTTCTTTGTGCAGTATTTTTTTCTCATAGACACATAACCCATTTTAGTTTTTTGCCACAGTCTCGGTTTTTGTCTTTTACCAAAAGACAGGATGTATGGCTGGCACAATCCCGTCCTCTTGGGCATTGGTGTGATCCTCTCACTGACTGTGCAGCAGGAGACCTGGCTGATGTGCAGAGTTCCTGGCCATGCCCTATATCTGACAGACACCCATCTCGTGTAACAGTGCAAGACTGAAGGCGAAGCCACTCTCATCCCCTGGCTCGATTCTCCAATACTCTGAAGGGCATGAAATAAAGCTGACTCTACAACACACACACTACTAGAACTGTTAGAACTTTCTCATCTTCTATTTTTCTTTGTCCTAATAAAAGTAATATCCACCTTTTATTGTACCCATTGTACCCATTGTACCCAGGTCTGTGAACTGAGCTGTATATTTATTATCTTATTTAATACTTATAGCAATCCCAGGAGCACCTGGGTGGCTCAGTCAGTTGGGCGTCTAACTCGTGACTTCAGCTCAGATTGTGATCTCACAATTCATGCGATGGAGCCCCATATCAGGCCTCACACTAGTAATGAGCCCCACTGTCTCTCTCTCTCTCTCAAAAAAAAAATACATACACATTAAAAAAATTATAGCAAGCCCAGATGAGGAAATTGAGAAAAGAGATGTTAAATAATCTACCCAGAGTCACCCAGCCGGTAAGTGGCAAGTCTGTCTGGCTCCTAAGTACTCAATTCAACTACAAAACTTTATTTGTGAGGACCAAATGTGCCCAGATGCAATGTCATTCCACCAATCTCATTTCTTTCGAGATGTTTATGAATTGATTCCTGCCAGAATGTTTATGAAAAGTGAGAATAAAGGAAAACAGTATGTCTCAAAAGGTACTTCCTATGCTGTCCTTTTTTTTCCCCCCAAGGGGTCAATTTACCAGGGTCAATGGAGAAATACATGGCTTTTTACCTCCTTTCAGCTTAACTGGCTTATTCTATTTCAGGAGGCAAAAATTGGTTAGGTCACAAATTGTCTTGCTCAATCTACTTTCATTTGGCTTGCGGTAATGGGTAAATTGTTCACAGGTTTTAGCAATAGATTATCTGTCAGTTTTTATTTTTAACATGAGGTAATGTGAGATTTTGTCTTTTGTCAATGTCTCATAGACATTGTAGTGTGAGATTGGGAGAAACTGAATCAGCGGCTAGTATTTGAATGCTTTTTTATTATAGAATGTTTACCATGGTGGGGAGGGTCTAGCCTCTTCTTAACTTTTTATCATCTTGGAAAATCACCAGAGTCATTGATTAATTTGGTGTTTGAGATGCTGAGCTAATGTCGGGAGGGACAAACACCAAATCGTAATGAGAGTCCACCTACTCATTAATTAAGTAGGTTTTACCTCTTTGTATTTGGGCTTTAGAGATTGGGAATAGAAGGATCTAAGCAGAATATAGGGAGTAATTTCTGGCTATGGAAATTTGCCTTTGTAACACCCACTCTCCTGGACTTGGGTTCAGGCTAATAATCAAATTCATGAGACACAAGAGACTTTATTTATCTCCAAAGTGTTTTAAGAAAGAATCAGAACAAGTTACAGCACAGTATACAATTCACAAGTACACAAATACAAATAACATTTTGTATAGTCAAGGTGTCATAACTCCCAAGCACATCTCCCAATGTCCAGTGCAAAGTCAGGATGACACATGATGTTGAGTGGACAGAGGCCCTCTCAGCTCAATGACAGCATCATTTCGGGGGTACCTTCAGCTTTTATACTTAGCTAATTATACAATCCCTTCTGGGGTTCAGGATTAATGACCATTCTCTCAACCATAGGTGTAGGTACTTGTTTTTGGTATATGTTATAGGATTCTCATTTATTTTGGATCTGGCATAGGGAAAGTCCTAATAGTTCCTTTAGTTGTGTTTCAGGCAAGATTAAGATCAAGCATCAAATCCTCAGGTGCACTGAGGCTAACGAGCCAGAACCTGATATGAACCTTTCCTTGAGGCTGCAAAGCCAACTACAAAAACAAGTTTCCATTACCTAAAAGTTCACTTACTGTATAAGGAGCGTTTTTCATTGTTCAAAAGACCAATGCATCTTTAAAAAAGGCGGGGGGGGGGGGGGGAGGGGGTAAGAGAAGGATTTCAATTCCTGAAATTCCTTTTTTATTTTTAACATTTATTTATTTTTAAGAGGGAGAGAGACAGAGCGCAAGCATGGGAGGGGCAGAGAATGTGAGAAACACAGAATCCCAAGCAGGCACCAGGCACCCAGCTGTCAGCACAGAGCCTGATGTGGGGCTCAAACCCATGAACCGCCAGATCATGACCCAACCAAAGTCAGAGGTTGAAAATAAATAAATATTGGCTCTCTAACCCAAAACAAGTTTAACTCTAACTAGTGTTCAAACAAGAACATCCAGAAACATAGTAATTGGGGGAATCCAATTGATCAGAAAGCCCTATCAAGAGGTTACTCGAAAAATTAAAAATACAATTACCATATGATCTAGCAATTCCACTTTTAGGTATTTATCTGGAAAAAAAAACACAAAAAAAACACCAATTCAAAGAGATACATGCACCCCTCTATCCATTGCAGTATTATTTACAATAGCCAAGATATGGAAGCAACCTAAGTTGATAGATGAATGGTTAAAGATGTGATGTTTGTGTGTGTATATATAAAATAGAATATTACTCAACCATTAAAAAATGAAGTCTTGCCATTTGTGGTAACACGGATGGACCTAGAGGGTATTATGCTGAGTAAAATAAGTCACACAGAGAAAGACGAATATCACATGGTATCGCTTATATGTGAAATGTAAAGAATAAAACAAAACAAAACAAACATACTCCTGGATATAGGAAACAAACTGTTTGTTACCAGAGCAGACAGATGTGGGGGATACAAAATAGATGAAGGATATTAAGAGGTACAAACTTCCAGTTATAAATAAGCCATTAGAATGTCATGTACAGCATAGGAAATATAGTCAATAATATTGTAATAACTTTGGATAGTGACAGATGGTAACTAGATGTATTGTGGGGATCATGTCATCATATATAAAAATATACACCTGAAACTAATAGGATATTATAAGTCAATTATACTTTAAATTAAAAAAAAAGAAAACCCTATCAAAAATCAGACACATACATTTATTGATAACTTATTTCTGCTGTTTATTGATCTTACACAAAGGAAGATATTGCCCATGATGTAGATACTTTTATTTCTATATGCATGTACTATATGTGAATATGTGCAAAGAACATTATATTATTTAATCTATAAAGCATAAAATAGGTTTCTTTTATATCCTTTTGTCCTCAACCATCTGTTACAGTTATTTTTCCTAAAAAACACAATAATTAAAAATTTCATTATTAAAATGAATAAATATACGTGTGTGTGTGTGTGTATGTATATATATATATATATATATATATATATATGTATTTACTAAATTTTTCAAAAATTCCTGGGGAAAACTTTATTATGCTTTTAAAATCCTTATTATTTTGACACGTTTCATTGCTAAATAAAACTGTTTTAATTTAAGCTAAGAAAACTAATTGGTATCAGATACTAAAAGTTCTTGTAAATTGTTGGAAGTGTTAGTTCTGGGAATAGCATTTTTATATTTTTCATATTGATTTGCCTTTGAGACAAACTGCAACAAGAAAGCAGGTGATAAGCCTTTGTTAATGCCTCTGGGAGAAAATGCTGTAGCTACAGACTACTGTTGATAAACAGATTTTGAATTAATTAGTTCTACATAATTATGTGAGCCATCAAGTCCCTAAAATCAAATGCAACTTGTCTTATATCGCTTAATATATAAAGGAGAATAGAAAAAAATTATCTTTCATAACTTAACCTCTTTTAGAGTATAGTTTTAATTTTTTAATTTTAATTTTTTAAAAAAAATGATTGGAGTTTTTAAATGGCATATGTTCAAGGCATATTAAATATTTATTCTCAGATATGTAAAATGAGATAAGAAGCGATTCACTTTGTGTTACATTAGTGACAGAATTGGGTCTCAGCACATGCTACTATTCCAGCCTCATACTTGGTAGAAATTATATTTTGTTACCAGAAAATGCCAAAGCCAACATCCTGAGAGAAATAGCCTGGCAATATAAGAGCCAAGCTTTCAGTAACATATTTTTAAGAATTTTTCCCACATAGCTGTAACAGCAACAACAACAAAAAACTTTTATAGAAAAACAGAGGAAAATGCTTTAAAAAGTACAAGCAGGAAAAACTTCAAATATTTCTGAGAGACATAAAAGAAACCTCAATAAATGGAGACAAAATGACATAAGAAGATTTAATATTGTAGAGATGTTAATCATTACCAAGTCAATACATATGCTTAAAATAACGTAATTAAAAGTTCAATCAGATTTTTGGAATTTGGATCAATTTTTAAAGAAATTAACTAGAAGAAAAACATGGGGATAAGAGACACATATTTTTAGTTTTTTTTAAAAAAAATATTTATTTATTTTGAAAGAGATATGGAGAGAGAGAGCAGGGGAGGGGCAGAAAGAGGAGAGACAGAATCAAGCAGGCAGGAAGCCCGATGCAGGGATGCAGGGCTCAAATTCAGGAACCCGAGAGAGATCATGACCTGAGCCAACACCAAGAGTCTGACGCTTCACCGACTGATCCACCCAGGCACCCTGAGAATAAGAGATACATTTAATTTTTTTTTTTTTTAACGTTGATTTATTATTGAGAGACAGAGTGTGAACAGGGGGAGGGGCAGAGAAAGAGGGAGACACAGAATTGGAAGCAGGCTCCAGGCTCCGAGCTGTCAGCACAGAGCCCCACGCGGGGCTCGCCACGGGGCTCCAACTCACAAACCGCAAGACCATGACCTGAGCCGAAGTCGGACGCCCAACCGACTGAGCCACCCAGGCGCCCCAAGATACATTTAAAAGATTGGTATTAGGTGGGGCGCCTGGGTGGCTCAGTCAGTTAAGCATCTGGCTTTGGCTCAGGTCATGATTTCATGGCTGTGAGTTCGAGCCCTGCATTGGGCTCTATGCTGGCAGCTCAGAGCCTGGAGCCTGCTTCAGACTCTGTGTCTCCCTATCTCTCTGCCCCTCCCCTGCTCAAGCCCTGTCTCTCTCTCCTTCAAAAATAAATATTGAAAAAAAAAAAAAATCTTTTTAAAGATTGGTGTTGGGTAACTTGCTCTACTAGAAACTGAAATATATTATAAAACCACAATAATTTTTAAAAGATGATACTGACTAATGTAAGAATAGGCAGAGAAAAAAAAAAAAAAAAAAAAAGACATGGCCCAAAGAGAGACCAGCATAAGTTAAAATTTATCCTAAAGACAGAATCCAAGATTTGTACCCAATTATTTGTTTTAATACTTTGTTAAATAGCAAAAATCGTAAGAAACCCCTAAAATAGTCAACCAAAGAGGCTGATTAAAGAATGATGGCATATCTCTTTAGGTGATGAAGTATTACATAACCATTTAAAAGCATAGTTTTAACAAATAAATAATTGCATGGGAAAATGTTCATGAAAAAATATTCAGTGAAAAACACATGATCCAAGGCTATTTATATATATTTATACATATCTTATATTTAAGTGTATATAAACAAAAAATACATATTCATTTATATTACGCACATTGGATTTTTTTTAAAGATTTAAAGGAATTACATCAAAGTATTAAAATTAGTTAACTGTGTATAATATAATTATGTTACTTTTTACTTTCTTTTATACATTTTTTTGTATTTCCCAATTTTCCTGTAACTGTTGTCATCTAAGAGATGTAATGTCTACCTCTACCTCAATAAAAGAAAGAATGGGATACATAAAATATTTTAAAAGCTGGTTATTTTATTTTATTTTATTTTAGTAGTGAGGTTATGGCTTATTCAACTCTGCTGGTACTGACTTCAGCCACTTAAAATGCAGTCTTATTTCTCTGTTGCTTACAATTCCAAAAACTCAATGCCATGTTTTCTTTTGGTTACTGCATGAACCACCAAACAACCCGACAAGAACATATAAATAATACATAGGCCAATGTAAGGAGATATTAATTTGCTGTTCCAGATCTGTTATACAATTATATTAAGTCTAGTTTTACACTTCTCAGTAGAAAAATCCTATTTTTTTTAAGTAGATTTAGTACCCAGCACAGAGCTCAACGGAGGGCTGGAACTCACAACCCTGAGATCAAGACCTGAACTGAGATCAAGAATCAGGTGCTTAACCAACTGAGCCAGCCAGGCGCCCCAAGTCTATATATTTTTTTAATACCAGGATAATAATTCTCAGTAGAAAAAGGCTTATTTATAATTTGTCTTTGACTCATCTTCATATGTATTTTTCTATACATAATAGACATTCCTAACTCAAATTTGAGCAATGAGGAAATGTATGACCCCATATAAGTCTGGAGTTTAGGTGGACTGGAAGTGGTCTGATCCGTGGTTCAGTTATATCAAAAGGGCCCAAGCCCATTCCATTTCTCCACTCAGGCATTGTTACCGTGTCAGTTCCCAGGCTGGTTCCCTTCATGGGAACAAGAAAGCTACAATGCCTTTAGTCATAAAAATGTCAAGAGGAGTAACATAGGCCACCTCTTCCTATGTCTCTTTCTTAGAAGCAAGGAAACCTTTCACAGAAGCTCTCATTACACTACTCAAACTTCCTTGGCCAGAACTGGGCCATGTGGCCAATTTTAAACTAATGCAAGGGCAAAGGGATTAGCATAATTATCATAGGCAATATAGGAATACAGGATATGTAAACACAATCTGGGTTCTGCTGTGGAAAAGGAAGATTGGAGTGGAGGCAGGAACAGGGGTGGGATGAGGGTAGAGTGTGTGGCATGAATGTTGAGTAGGTAATCTTTTATGCTCCAAGCCTCCATTGCTGATAATGACATGAGATGAGGGAGGATTCTTTTTTAACTAAAGATAGTAAGAGACATTGTGATAGATGCTAAAGTTCTAACAGCAGATAGGACCTAAACTTTCTCCTCCAGGAGCTTACAGTTTTAACAAAGAAGATACACAAGTAAACAGGCAACTGAAACAGGGTGCTACATCATGGAGCCCAAAAACCTCCTTGTATGGGGTACTTCATCAGCCTTAAGTGCCTAAGAAGGCAATATCCAAGTATATTCTAAATTTGGAGAAGAGGAAGACCTGTGGCAATCAAGAGGTTGGCATATTTGGGGAACCAGAAAGTGTTGAGGCTAAAGATGTAAGACTAGATCAGGTAGGGCCTTGAAGGCCATGCTAAGAAGCTTACATTTGATTCTGAAGCAATTGGGAAGCCAGTAAAATATTAAAAACAAGAAATAACATAATCTGATCTCCTTTCAGAGCATATACTTCATCTGCAATGTGGAGAAGAGACTGAAAAGAGTCAAGCCTATGTTTAGAGATCATCTAGATGCTTTTATAGTAATCCAGCCCAGAAATCCAGAAATTAGAGGATGATTTGAGTTTCTGGTTTAGGCAACTAAATCGATGCTGGTGCTAGAGACAGAGATAGGAAACTCAAGAGGGTAAAACAAGTGCAGGAAAAGATTATGAGTTTATTTCAGACATTATGAGTTTTAAGTTCTTATGGGACATCTAAGAGGAAATGTGCAGTAGATAGTACTGTTTGGTTAGGCTTCTTAAGATTACACATTATACAACATTATTAAATTGCTATTAAATATCCCCCATGAAAATCTCATCAAATAATATTAGTAGTTGCCAGATTATTCAGGCATTTTCTTTCATTTCTAGCTCTGACATGATTTGAGTGATATGATGAGAAAAGTCATAGCAAATGTTTTGCATGCTGACAATTTAAACTAATAGATATTTTTAGATGTTGTGTAAGAAAAGAGCTCTGGGCTAAAAATGATGCTGACATTTAAAGGCTTTCTGTAAACTTCAGAAACGTGTAGCCTTAGACACCAAGGCTAGTAGTTTAGAAATAATGCTTAGCATCTAAACTTAATGCCTTTTCAACTTTGCTTTCTGTATTGGGCTCAGATGTTTCTACCCCTACGCACTTTTAAAATGTTCACTCTTCTATGTTAGGCCCTAAAAGCCTCACTTACATTGGGTTCAGAGTATTTCTGGCATGTTTGTCCTTTATAACAAGGCCCTTTGTCCCTCTTTTCAAGTGTCTCGGCAGTGCAGCAAGTCTAGGTCTTGTTCCCCATCAACAAATGGTCTTTTATCTTAAAAGAAAAAGTGGACATAAATCCTTTTAAAGATTCATCCAAGCTATATTTTCAATAATATTTTTGTTTTGTAGAATTTTGCTTATTTCATGTTATGCAGGTTCTTGGCAGAAATTTGAAAAATACAGAAATGTATAAAGAAAGTAAAACTGGGGGTACCTGGGTGACTCAGTTGGTTAAGCATTGATTCAACTCTTGATTTCAGCTAAGGTCATGATCTCAAGGTTGTGAGATCAAGCCCTACATCAGGCTCTGCACGGGGCTTGAAGCCTGCTTAAGATTCTCTCTCTCTCTCTCTCTCTCTCTCTCTCTCTCTCTGTCTAATAAAAAAGAAGAGTAAGTAAAACTGAATCATAGTAGTACCACCCAGAGGTAACAATGAGACCATTTTTAAAGCTTTTGGTGCATTTTGTCAAATGCTTATTTTCAGGAAGTCTGTACAAATCTATACTCTCATCACTCATTTATATATGATTTAGTTCAGAGTAAATGACTTGTGGTTTCCTTCTCTACTAAACACCATTAGAACAAGTATTCTTTAATGTTTTCATAGTTCCTAATCCACATTCTTATACTCTGAGGTTCACCAGTGAGGTTTCCTCTGAAGCTACAACCACCTGGGAGAAGGAAAGAGCCATTGATTTGGGGCTGGAGAACCAGGCTGTAGTCTTAGCCCTTTTACATACTATACTCAGTGTTGAGTCTGGCAATCTAACTTCCTCGGGTCTTAGTTTTCTCTGTCCAAATGACAAGACTGTATTAAAGATCTCCACAGTTCCTTTCAGTAGGGAGAATAATAACAACAACATGGTGCACCTGGGTGGCTCATTTGGTTGAGCATCCAACTCTTGATTTTGGCTCAGGTCATGATCCCGGGGTCGTGGGATCGAGTGCTGCATTAGGCTCCACACTGGGTATGGAGCCTGCTTGGTATTCCCTCTCTCCCTCTGCCCCTCTTCCCTCCCACACTCTCCCTCTCTCTCTAAAATAAAAAGGATAAAAATAACACTAACAAATTTTATAGGTAAAACAACAAGAATTTTGCAAACAGTCTGATGTTCTCAGTACATAATGTTATAGGATCTGATCTAAGAATATAGCATTATGGTCTTCTCTAAGTAAATGTTTCTTTCTTTGACAAGTTAGTATCCTTCCTCTGCAAGCAGATCCTGAAGCTTAGATAGGACCAAACTCAGAAGTAGTGGGCTGGTCAGCCACCTTCAGGATATAGATAGAACCCAAAATCTCTACCCTACCTCATTTATTCCACCATTACAGCTTTATTCCTCATATCTATAAATAATATAAATAATCTTAAGAGCAAACTCATAATCACAGCCTTTAGGAGGCTAGGCCTCTACTGGGAGTAGGCATCCTGGGGCCATTTAAACTAGTGAGGGCCAACGATATAAAACCACACTACAATCCTTCAGAAATCATCACAAGACAATGTCTATAAACATTGAAGAAAATTTGATAGTACAACCAAAAGTCACTTTGCCTTTGTTTCACCATTACCCAGGGGCAACCAAAAGTGTTCTCCAGCCATTTCATTTCTTTCCAGATTTTCCAAGCTTTTAGTTCATCCATATCTAAATCCTAAGAGACATTATATTTGTTGAACAAAATATTTCAGCTATGTTTGGTTGACAGATTTTGAACAACAAATTATTTATCTGGAAAAGGAAAAGCAAAGTATTAACAACACAAAAAAGCCCAAATGATTCAAAGAAGTATCAAATTATCTTGCCTATAACAGGGAACTACAGTTATCTTTGGCTCCTAAGGACCTCTGATTTGCCCACTACTTACTCATAATAAGCAAGCAGATATGCAATTGCCAAGTGTCTTGTTACTCCAATGAGAGAACACAGGATTACAGCAAGGCTTTGGAGTAAAGGGCAGCAAGTGTGATCATGCCAAGGCTGCCTAGAATGGACCTCAGGGGGAACCTGACCTTGGTTGTTAAATAGGTCTCAAATGCACACTGCTCAACTCTTAAACCTTGGTAGCCCACTGAAGCCTGAAATACTAGTGCAAAATTAAATTTGATTTTTTTACCTTCTTAGAGAAGGTAAATTTCAATGTTTTCACCTAAATTGAATCAATGAAGTTTATAGGCAGTAGTTTTCATCTAAATATAAAATACGCACGTTATACGTACACTCACACATATATTTAAGTGATAGAAACTTTATCTAATACTTCATGAAGCTGACTGTCTCCTTTCAGAGAACTGAAAACTGGCTAGAGGCAGCTTTTTTTAGGATAAAGAATAAAAAACAAGGGAGAGAAAATTTTTTAAATCTCAGATTGGCTGGGGGCACACAGTCAACCTTATTTGGAATGAGAAGGCCCAGGGATGGTTTGGCATTTGGGAATTGGCTGACTGGGTACTCTGTGTTTCTGGCCAAGAAGAGCATTTCCAGGGACATGAAAGTTATCTAAATGTTATCTGACTCACACAGCACCCTGGGCAAGAGCAGCTCCATCTTGGACCTAGAAAATTATTTCCAAAACCCATAACCAATTAAATCAATATTTTTAAAAGTAGGACCCAAGGATGAGCATATTTTTAGGGCTTCCCAGGTGATTCCAATATGTACTCTCAATACAAGATTTACCTCAGCTAAATTTACCTCAGATAAAAACCTCAATACAAAGCTAAGACCCTCAATACAAGATTTACCTCAGGTAATTATTATATACACTTGAGCTTATTATGTTTGAGTAACACAGAGCCAGAATATACGAGAACAATTAATGAAATGAATCTTTCACAGACCACCCACCCCAGAGACCCAACTACTTTTGGCTCTTCTCTTCTTGTGGGGTACCAGCTGTGGTGTTTGACATATCCCTACCTGAATCCTCAATCCCCAGTTTGGGATTCCCGAGATTACCCCCAGGGATTCTAACACACCTCATAACATATTTTGGGTTTTTTTCTCAGCCTACTCTGAAACCACTTAGCTCAGAATTCCTGAAAGGAATTCTCTCCCCATTAGCTCTCCCCAATCAGCTAAGGCGATTGAATGTAAATTAATGTGAATCTTCTGGGCTCTGCTAGTTCTATGAAGACTTTAGAAAAGTCTAGAACATTAAAAAAAAAGTCTAGAACATGCCAGCTTCGAAGGATAATTGGGGGAGAGAGGAGGATAAGGGAAAATCTCTGGATCCTCCTGAATTTCACCTTCTCTCTTCCCTCTATTCTTTGATATGGACAATTCACATTTTTTCCGTGTCTTATATGTCTTACATAGGGTATCATAAGAACACAGCTTCCAAGTGCTAGAATGATTCCCTTGGCAAAAAGACAAGCACCCATTCAACATCTCCACTTAGTTGTCTATGCTTTCTCCTTGGGTGTCCATAGGTGTCACGGTACAAAAAATGATATATTTGAATTATCCTGTTAGGATTTTTCTCATGACCAATTTATGAATATCCACTATGATTTCTAAGCAACTGGCCTTCCAACATCGAGGCCAGAATTTTGAAGTATTGTAGTTTTCGTTTTGTTTTGTTTTAACTTAGAATGACTATATTTACACCTACACATTAGGAAGGTAAATGTTGCTTGTGTGCTGCCATTGTGATGAGCATATTGAATACAATGATTGTCAAGGAAAATTTCCAGGTGAAATTCCAGACAACAGACTACAAAGTGTAACCATATATAGCCGCCCTTTTCCTACTGAGTCATGACAAAGCAGGTAGTTAAAAATCATGTTTAGTCTTGTGTCTTTATCTCAGACCATAGGAATCTTCCTAGCAAAAATCTGTTTTTCTTGAAGAACAACTTCAGTTTCCTTGGAGAGTCACTGAGCCCAGATTTGTAGGTCAAACACAGCAGCTCTTTATTTCTATCATTTTCCTTCTTCTTAGCTTTGTCTGCAGGCTCATGTTGCTGCAATTAAGTCTCCTCACTTCGTTTGTTCATTGTACACATTGTACATACTCTGAATCATCTGGCAATATGAAACCCAATTTACCTATTATGCCTACATGTTACATTTTGTTATCTCTGGGACTGCATTGTGCTTCCATGATTATGACTCAATATAATTACAGCTCAGTTCAGATCTCCACAACATGGAAAGAGGTTCGCAGGGTTTGTTTACAAGTAAGGATGCCATATGCTCCTCTAAGAAAAAAATATGCTAATTACCAGGGAAGAAATGAGTCAAGAAAACAGGGAACTGCTGCAGACCTACTAAGTAAACAGGGAAGGTGCTTTTGTGCAATGGGACTAAACGTGGTGAATCCATCCCTTGTGTTTTCTTGTTCAGTTGAATCTGCACAGAAAAGGTGAAAGCCAGAAAAAGTCATTTTCTAGCAGTGGCTATATATGCAGATTGACACATTTCATATTTTAGCTCCAAACTGCCTCACATCCTTGTTTTGGTTACAGTAACCTTAAATGTAAAGTAAGATATTGAATCAAAAAAATCTGTGTACAAGAGCAACCTGAACTGAGCAATGACAACTGACCAAATGAAAGTACGCCTTCTTTCTCCTTTACTTTGCTTGAACTTGCGTCTCTTCTCTAAGGTTCCATCTTCACACTAAAACTTGTTGCTGGGGAAAATGTTAAGTTCAGTCAATCATTTGTCTTCAAAATAACTGCTGGTGTTTGAGTTCAATTCTACAGGGTTTTTTCTTTCCTCCAGCTGGTTTGTAATTACAGATAAAGCTTTGTTTAAGGGGGGAAAAGAAAAGAAACCACACAGCTCTTTTCCCTAACACATTGGCAGGAAACTCTGGCACGGTGAGCTATGCCTCCAAGCAGAGTTTTCATACCAAGGCACCTTCCTCCACGCACTATCCAAGTACACATTACTCAAGTCTCTCTTCAAACACAGACATCCACACAGAGCTTCCTCCAGAAGAAAATCCAGGCAATGTGTTTACCATTCATAACCATTTATGACTAATTTGTAACTAACAACCATTTATAACTTGGTATCCCCATCAGTTGGGATCTGAAATGGCAGTGCGTAACAAGGGACAGTCCTCAACAAGGGACAGTTGTCAGCAACTTTGTAAAGTAGGCAAATAAGCAGGCTTTGTCTCTGTTTTGCTGGCAGAACTAAAATGAGAAAAAAAAAAAGAAGGGGTGGCGGTGCCTGGGTGGTTTAGTTGGTTAGGCCTCTGACTCCAGCTCAGCTCATGATCTCACAATTCATGAAATGGAGTCCCACATTAGGCTGTGTGCTGACAGCACGAAGCCTGCTTCAGATCTGCTATCTCCCTCTCTCTCCGACCCTCCCCAGCTGGCTCTCTCTCTGTCTCTCAAAAATAAATAAACATTAAAAAACAAAAAAAGAAGATCAAAACAACAGGTAAAAAAAAGAAAAGAAAAGATAGGGAAACCTTTAGCAAATGGCCCCTTAATGACGCAAAAACTTCTGGGGGCTAACTCCACATCTAGTCACTTTAGCCTAATGTTACAAGAATTCCAAAGGGGCAAACACTTAACATTTAGCCATTGGGTTTCCCATAAAGCATAAAGCTCCCCATCTCCTTAGCTCTCGTGTTACCCAACGAGGAGTCAGAAAGGTATATAACCTTGAAACCATAAAGACCCAAGTTCAATTTATGTAGCACAAATAAGTCTCAGCTTCAGTTTCCTCATCTTCAAAATGGAGATGATAATTTTGTAGCAGCATCATGAGTATTTGGGGGATATTTTCTCACCATTTATTTGCCTCTGTCCAGCAGAAGGATATAACACCCACCATACTCTCTCTCTCCAACAAGAGGTTGAATGTTGGAAGAACAAATATTATCTTTGTGTTGGAAAATTTAACAATAGCATACAGGTTCTCCTGGAAATTTTTCTCCTGGAAAATTTCGGTAAGCACAGTGACAAAATAGGAAATAAAACACAGAAGTAGGTAACTATGGCAGAACAAGACTTGGTTTACTATGGGAATAGAGTGGAACCATAAATGCTCTCTTGAAGTCATCCTTCAATGTGATTTAAAGTTAGGGCAAAGAACCAGCTACTTCACTCTGCCCATACTGCTGAGACCACCAAACTTCAGATACACATCTTTTTGCTGGTTGTATAATAATACAAAGCAAAAGTACCCTTAGGCAAGCCCAGTCAACATTCTTGACAATTTGGCTTGTCAAATTGGCTTAAACCTGGCTGGATTTTGTGGTCAGGAGTCACTCTTCATGAAACATGCAGTCCCATTAACCAATAGAGTGGCCTTATAACTGTCCCTTTTATAGATGAAAAATGTGGTATAAATCAAGAGGTCCGAGGAGATTTGATTCTCCCTAGACTGTAAGTCCTTTAAGGGCAGGGACCAGAAGCTATTTTCCATATTTTCTATGCATACCATAGTGCCTCGCATATAATAGGTGTTCAATAATATTTTTTAATGGACTAACTAATAATTGAATAAACAAACAGTCATGGCTTTCTCTCTTCTAATCTCGGGTAGAGGGTGTACCAGTAGCATTGAAACTAGAATCTTAAAAAAAGACACCGAACATCCTTGGTGTCACATTTCCTTTTTTCAGTTTGGATACCTAATGCCTCAAAAACAATGTGAAGTTTTTTGTTAAGTGAAAAGTATATATACGTGTGGCCCAACAATTCCACTCCTAGGTATTTATCCAAGATAAACAAAAATATATGTCCATAAAAAGACTTGTACAAGAATTTTCATAGTAGTTTTTGTGCAAGAATGTTCATAGAAACTTTATTTAAAATAGCCAAAAACTGAAAACAAGGCAAATGTTCATTAGCAGCTAAATGGATAAACATATGGTGCTATATCTATATAAAGAAATATTACTCTGGCACAAAAACAGACACATAGACCAATGGAATAGAATAGAAACTCCAGAATTAGACCCACAAAAGTATGGCCAACTAATCTTTGACAAAGCAGGAAAGAATATCCAATGGAAAAAAGACAGTCTCTTTAACGAATGGTGCTGGGAGAACTGGACAGCAACATGCAGAAGGATGAAACTAGACCACTTTCTTACACCATTCACAAAAACAAACTCAAAATGGATAAAGGACCTGAATGTGAAACAGGAAACCATCAAAATCCTAGAGGAGAAAGCAGGAAAAAACCTCTCTGACCTCAGCCGCAGCTATTTCTTACTTGACACATTCCCAAAGGCAAGGGAATTAAAAGCAAAAATGAACTATTGGGACCTCATGAAGATAAAAAGCTTCTGCACTGCAAAGGAAACAATCGACAAAACTAAAAGGCAACTGACAGAATGGGAAAAGATATTTGCAAATGACATATCGGACAAAGGGCTAGTATCCAAAATCTATAAAGAGCTCACCAAACTCCACACCTGAAAAACAAATAATCCAGTGAAGAAATGGGCAGAAAACATGAATAGACACTTCTCTAAAGAAGACATCCAGATGGCCAACAGGCACATGAAAAGATGCTCAACGTCACTCCTCATTAGGGAAATGCAAACCAAAACCACACTCAGATACCACCTCATGCCAGTCAGAGTGGCCAAAATGAACAAATCAGGAGACTATAGATGCTGGAGAGGATGTGGAGAAATGGGAACCTCTTGCACTGTTCTTGGGAATGCAAACTGGTGCAGCTACCTATGACCCAGCAATAGCACTGCTAGGAATTTACCCAAGGGATACAGGAGTGCTGATGCATAGGGGCACTTGTACCCCAATGTTTATAGCAGCACTTTCAACAATAGCCAAATTATGGAAAGAGCCGAAATGTCCACCAACTGATGAATGGATAAAGAAATTGTGGTTTACATACACAATGGAATACTACGTGGCAATGAGAAAGAATGAAATATGGCCTTTTGTAGCAACGTGGATGGAACTGGAGAGTGTGATGCTAAGTGAAATAAGTCATACAGAGAAAGACAGATACCATATGTTTTCACTCTTATGTGGATCCTGAGAACCTTAACAGAAGCCCATGGGGGAGGGGAAGAAAAAAAAAAAAGAGGTTAGAGAGGGAGGGAGCCAAAGTATAAGAGACTCTTAAAAACTGAGAACAAACTGAGGGTTGATGGGGGTGGGAAGGAGGGGAGGGTGGGTGATGGATATTGAGGAGGGGACCTGTTGGGATGAGCACTGGGTGTTGTATGGAAACCAATTTGACAATAAACTTCATAAAAAAAATAAATAAAAATAAATTACATTTCCCTGAAAAAAAAAAAAAAAAGAAAGAAAGAAATATTACTCAGCGATTGAAAGGAACACACCTCCGTTATGTGCAACATGATATCTTGAATTTCATCTAAATGGAATAATACAGTGTATACTCTGGCTTCTTTTGCTCAACATAACGGTCTTAAGATCTGTCCAGAGATTGCTAAAGTTCGTTTGCAATAGTTCAAAACACAACAGCCGATTGCATGCATCTCTTCCCAACCCTACATTTAGTAATGTCACATTGGTAGCTTGAATTTGCCTGTGGTAGGAGTATTTATACCATGGAATCAACAAATGCTACCCAGACCCGGGATTTTTTTTTTTTTTTAAGAACCAATGAAACTAATACTGTATTTCAATTTTTCAAGTTAAAAAAGGTGCAGGAGTCCTCAAATAATTCTACTGGTTCATCCTCTGATGTTTGCACATTCAAGCCATCACTAAAAATAAAATGCCTCACTTAGAATCCAATGAGTACTCCTTAGGTACCTTTTACCTAGAAGACTCGTAATCCATACAAACTCTCAGCTTAGCAAACTGCCCATCCAGGATGAGTCTCTGGTTTGACACCACCATGCTCCTAAAGACACCTAAAGACCTAAAGACACAAATGCTTCAGACACCAGTTTCTGGTTGTGTAAGCCAGTCCCTTTAGAAGCAGCTTTTGTCTTATGCCATTGGGACTAGCAGTGGAAATTTCCTGCTGATGAAAGAAAACCTCTCCCACACTCTTCTCCCACTGCTTTGCCTTATCTGCTTTCACTTTGCTGGTTTCTTATCTTGGTCTTCAAATCCTTGATTTCATAACCTCAACCTGGACCCAATGGGATTTCTCTAGAGAGCTATGACTTGGCTCATACTAGGCATTCACTTGTAGGGAGAATTTTTTTTCCCTCTCAAATAGTTCTTACAATAAATTGCATAATGAGCCAGAAGTACAACATCCTATACTAATACCTTGACGAATAACAAAAATTTCCATTTGTGTGATTCCTAAGGCCTTGCCATTATTAATGATTAGTAGTTAAGTATACTTCACAGTTTATAGAATGCTTTCATGTATTATCTCTTTTAGCCCTCGTTTTAGCCCAGAGAAAGAAGTATTAATATTATTATTCTCCCTTAACAGATGAGGAAGCTGAGGCTGACAAAAGGTTAGGTTAGGTTTCAGAATCATTTAACTAGTAGGAGGTAGACTACAAGCAAGGCGCTCAAAGTAGGTGCTTCTATTGACCATGTAGCTGATCTTGAAGAATGCATGGTGGCTTCAACTTTGTAAAGAACATTTAGAGGCTTAAATCTTATGAATATGTGTGGTGGCTTCAACCTTGAGACCCTGAAGTATCTCCAAACCTTCAAGACATCTGAATAATTAAGTCCATCTAATTACAGGTAATTTTCATTTCTATGACAGTTCCTAAACTGTATTCAATGGAATTGGTGACAGGGGAGTTTCCTTGTTAATTCAACAATTTTTATTATAAGATAATGTACATTTATCATTATAAATTCACTGTTATAAAACTCCTCGACTTTAGTGCCCCTTATGTGTATCCTTCCAGAAAGTGTATTTGTATAAACAAGCATATATGTAAAAAGGCTGTGCTGTATCATTGTCCAGGTCTGCCTAAGTACACGTGCTGGGTTTTGCCTTCCTGACTCTCAGTGTCCTGGATGTCAAAGACTTTGCACTACATTTCTAGGAGGGAAGAAACCACACTGGACAATAAAATGGATCTGGACAAAGTGCCAAATCACAGCTGGGGGGGGGGGGGAGGCGGGGGTCACATCTGTTAAACAATCCACAAGCCATGTGCAGGCAACTTTCTGTGCAAGACACTCACCAGAGCGATAATACAGAAACAGCCGAACAGTCTCTCAGCACAGGCTATGGGTGGTGTTCTCTGGATGGTGACAGATGGTCTGAACTGGCTGGGCTCCCATGGGAGTCCCTGCTGCCTGAGACTGGCAGTATTTAGCTGTCTGAAGATGGTGACTCTGCTATCCTCCATATGATTCTTGCTGGTCCAGTAGCCTCACCTTGGGTCCTACCATCTATTTCAAAAGACTTTTCCACCCACTCTTCTCACATTTCAACCATCCCAGGTGACTTTCAGCAGCTCGAGTCCATTGCCTACTATTGAGTTATTCATCTTTTTCTTATTGATTTGTAAGTGTTCTTTGTATATTAAAGGAACTGATTCTTTATTTGCCACATTTGTTGAAGTTATTTTTTCCCAGTATTTGTCTCTTAACTTTATTAATAGTGTGCTTTTTTTCTATTCAGAAGTCTTAAATTTTTACCAGTCAAATGTATAAGTATTTTCCTTTATTATTTCTAGATTTTGTGCCATGCTGAAAAAAGCCTTCTCTGCTCCAAGATTCTTTTAATTGCCCATGTTTTTGTCCAGTGTTTCTACAAGTTTATTTTTCACATTGAATATTTTATTTGTCTGCAGTTTCCTTCAGCTATAGAGTAAGTGATACAACTTTATATTTTTCAGATGGCTAACCAGAGCCCCAACATTTTTGCTGAAAATGGGTATTTGCTCCTCTAATTTGAAATGCCAGCATATTAAATCCTTGACAAATTTGGGTCCATTTCTGAACTCCCATTTCTATCCATTGGTCTGTTTAGTTTCAAAGTTTTTAGATGGCTATAACCTTATCATGTTTTTTGGTGAACTGTTCCTCACTCCTGGCTTCACCCCCATTACTACTCTTTTCTTTTACAGTTTTCCTGGTTCCTTCCCTACCCCTATTCCAAGGCAAACTTTTACTAGCATTTTGCATGATGTCTGACCTCAGGAATGCAGCAAAAAATGGAAAATGAGAGGTTAGTGCTTGATAGTGAGGTCATACAGACTGTAGACTTGACCCATGGACTCTAATTAATTTTATTTATCTTATAGTTGGCTGGCACTTAAAACGGGACGTGGCCAATTATACACTGGCCTGTCCAAGCATGTCATATAATTGTTCCTCCAATTGCTAGCAAACAGGGAGGCTATATTGAAATCAGTTCTTAGATAAACTATAGGCAGCAGGGAAATCTAAGTATATTGCTCCTGCCACTGCAATGCTGGTAGGTAACACTATGGGATGAGAGAGGGAACAGGCAATGATCATTATATTTGCCATTAAAAAAACATAGGGCAAAAAGAAAATACGTTCCTCGTCATACCTCCAGTGCAAGAAACCAAGGTCATTGCAAATAGATAAGCTAGCCTATGGATTCAGAAGGTATAAGCCAAGCTGGAGTGGAGGATGTGAGAATTTGACTTTCTCATGACTATGTAGGTCTGGTGTACACTTCACAGGGCTTGAAATCCTGCTAGAAAGGTATCTCCTTTCTGGTATGGATAGCACTAACATTAGTTGGAATATTACAGTCTTACTAACCAGATCTTTTGTTAGAAAAAGTAAAAATATAAAACTTTTTTGTGTGAGGTATGTTTGAAAAACCTCATTGTGAAATCTGCATTGAAGGTCATTCTGCAAACTGCAATCTAAAATAGGGAGACAGTTCAGAGTAGGAGCGAGTGGCACATCTGTGTAACAGAAGCAGTTATGCCTTCCCCAAGCTTTAGGCTTCATCTGTAAACCTGAAACCTCCAAACAGTCACTAATGTTGTATAAGCTATCAGAACTGCGATTGCTTCTCCCACGGAGCTAAGTTTTACTTAGGCTTTCTCATCACAATGAACAGTTTTAAACCAAATGCCTCTATTCTCTCTTTATTCCCTACATCCCTACATCCATACAACAATAAACAGCATTCAAATAATATCACACAACTTCTAAGCTTCTTTTGAAAGTGGGACACTTTGAGTCTAAGATTCCTTCTGAGCCACTACTCTTGGTTTTAGAAATGGCCGCCAGGAAATCATTTGATATCAGACTCCAGCCAAACTCCAAGATGGTAAATGGACAATTGCTTCAAGTGGGGGAAAGATTCTTTCCCCTTTTATCAGTTGGAAGATTCCAGGGGTCTTACATCATTTAAACCAAGATCCATGGTGAAATCAATCTCAAATTTCTTCATTTATTTATTCAATGCACTGATAGGCAAGTCCCGCTGTATTCTCGAATGGAAACGTTAGAGAGTAAGCAAGCATAATTTCTTGATAATGAGGGACTTTTTATCGTCCTCATACAAACATTACATGATCCCTTCCCTTGCTGCCATATGCATAATTTATCTTTTATGAAGAGACTCACAGATCCATCCCTAGTACCTCACATTGTGGTCACAGTTTATTAACACCAAAATACGTCAAGAGTCTTTAAAATGCACATGTTCTTTGACCTAGTAATTCTACTTCCTCTATTTTATCCAAAGTATAAAATTAGTGAGTGAAAGTAAAAAAAATTACATATCAAAAACTATCTCTAATAATAAAAATTGAAAACAACTAAAATGTCCAATAAATGTTTACCCCATGATAAATTATTATATAAATATTAAAGAGCATATTTTCAAATAATAGTGATATAGAGATATATACCAATACTAATGTGAAGTACTTATTAAAATATTTAGAGGGGCACCTCAGTGGTTCAGTTGGTTGAGCGTCCGACTTTGGCTCAGGTCATGATCTCACAGTTCATGGGTTCAAGCTCCGCATCAGGCTCTGTGCTGACAGCTCAGAGCCTGGAGCCTGCTTTGGATTCTGTGTCTCCTCTCCCTCTGTCCCTCCTCTGCTCATGCTGTCTCTCAAAAATAAAATAAATGTTAAAAACTTTTTTCAAAAAAAAATTGGGGGGTATTTATAAAGGTAGAAAATATTCGTAAAAATATGAATATATAAATCCAAATTTCCTCTAGGTCCCATAACTTGTTTCTAATAAAGGCCAGTAAATCTGAGTAATCATTAGTTATAAACTTCAAAGCCACAAGGTCTCAGTCTTCCTTCTGCTGAATACCCCTTCAGAAGTCCCCAAAGGGCACATGGGTTCTCTAAGGTGAAGAGCACAGGCAGGATTCAAGCTGGCATGAGTGCATGTGTCATTTCCTGCTCAACCGGGAACTTCTGCTCTCTTAGCAATCAGGCCCTGTGAATGGGAAGGAAACAGAGGAACAAATCCCCTGCAACCACCTTACAGAAAATTACCAGAAATTGCACATATGACTTCTGTTCATGTGTTGTTGGTAGGAAATTTGCCACATGGCCACACCCAGCCTCAAGGGAACCTGGGAAATGTGGATTTTAGTTGAATGGTCATGTATCCAGGAAGAAGAGCAGAATAAATTTTGAGGTCAACCAGTAGCATACCATATCACATTACAGACCTTTGAAAAAAAAATTTTTTTTTAACGTAGGGAGGAAATATACCCAAATGTTCACAGTAGCCATTTCTAACCAGCAGGGTTTATGTCGATGTTTCTCTTTACACTTTCTGAATTGTCTAAACTTTCTGCAATGGCTATTTCCTTCATAAGGTAATAAAAAGCATTACTAATTTAAAAGAAAAAAACTAGAAATAAATATTCTAAAATATTACCTCAATTATATTCAGAAGATGAAACTACATGTAATTTTTGTCTTTATATTTTCTGAACTTTTTATAATTTATTTTTCATGTTAGAAAGCAGTTCAACAAATGTCTTAACTCCTGCAGGGGCAGGTAGAAATGTTATTTTGGCCTGTATTTGGGTTTCACACATGGTCGCAAGTACAGTGTGCTTCTGTCACAACCCTCTGTTTTCTTTGTTTTAAAATAGAAAGTAAGCCTGTTTGTATATGACTTTCGGTAAGATGGTGAACAACATGAAAATTCTTCAACCTGCTCCCCAAAGCAATCATGTTAAGCAGAGAGTGTGTGCTTCTATTCTAGAATGGAAGCCATATTGAACTGCTAACTAGTTCTCTACATAGCAAATTTTACAACTCCCCCTGTCTTCAAAACAAGTTCTCACCTCCCTGATCAGCTATCTTCTTGGGACATTGTTGTCCCTTCTATCCTCACACTTAGACTATATTACATTTAAGCAGGTTTTATCCCACTGAGATAAGTTCACCCTACCCACCCACCCTGGTTTCCACTGTTGGAAGCTCAAGATGTTACCTTCCCAGTATATTTACATTTCAGTAGGACATTTCTGAAGCCCTAAAGAAATAAATTCTGAAGAGTTAAACCATAGAGACTGATAAAATAAGAAACTAAAATATTTTGGAAGAGATAGGACTCTCCCAATAACATTACATCCTACCATGAAGGTAACACCTTATTCATAAGGATTAGCTCTGTCTAGGAGCATGTACAATGGAGAGAAACCAATTAGAACAAACTTAAAAAAAAAATGTAGGTCGGATGCCTTTCTGTACACTTATTAATAATGAGCTATCAGAAAAATAAATTAACAAAAAAAGGAAAGATAAATTAAGACAACAATCCCATTTGCACTTACATCAAAAAAAGAATACTTACATTTAACCAAGGAGGTCAAAGACATTACTCTGAAAATTATAAGACATTGATAAAAGAAACTGAAGATGACATAAATAAATGGGAAACTATACCATGCTCAAGGATTGAAAGAATTAATATCATTAAAATTTTCATACTATCCAAAGTAATTAATCTACAAATTCAATCCCTATCAAAATAACAATGAAAATTTTCATAAAACTAGAACAAATAATCCTAAAATTTGTAGGGAGCCACAAAAGACCCCAAATAGCCAAAGTGATCTTGAGAAAGAACAAAAATGCTAGAGGTATCACCCTCCTTGATTTCAAATTATACTACAAAGCTATAGTAGTCAAAACAGTATGGTACTGGCACAAAAACAGACACATAAATCAATAGAATAGAATAGAAAGCCCAGAAATAAACTCACATATATGTGGCCAACTCATCTATGACAAAGGGGGAAAGTATATACAACAGGGAAAGACAGTCTTTTTAATATATGGTTCTGGGAAAACTGGAGAACTACATGCAAAAGAATGAAACCCTTTGAAGAAAACTCCTTGAAGAAAACATAAGCAGTAAACTTTTTGACATTGGTCTTATCAATACTTTTTTGGACCAGTCTCCATGGGCAAGGGCAACAAAAGCTAAAATAAACAAATGGGATTATATCAAACTAAAAAGCTTTTGCACAGTGAAGGAAATCATCAACTAAATGAAACAGCAACCTACTGAATGGGAGAATATATTTGCACATCATACATCAGATATAGGGTTAATATCCAAAATATATGAAGAATTTACACAACTTAATATCAAAAAAGCAAACAACCTGATTTTTCTAAATGGGCATTTTTCAAAGAAGACATACAGATGACCAATAGGCACATGAAAAGATGCTCAAGTTCAGGAAAATGTAAACCAGAACCACAATGAGATATCACCTCAAAGTTGTTAGACTGGCTATTAACAAAAAGAGAAAAAGAGTAAGTAGTGTAGACAAGGACATGGATAAAAGGGAACTCTTGTGCACTGTTGGTGATAATGTAAATTGGTGTAGCCAGTGTGAAAAACAGTATGGTGGTTCTACGAAAAATAAAAAATACAACTACTATATAATCCAGCAATTCCTCTCCTGGGTATTAATGCAAACAAAACAAAAACGCTAATTTGAAGACATAAGTGTATCCCTATGTTCAATACAGCACTTCAGAAGCACCCAAAGTGTCCACTGACAGATGAATGGATAAAGAAGATACAAGATACACACACACACACACACACACACACACACACACACACAATGGGATATTACTCAGCCATTTAAAATGAAATCTTGCCATTTACAATAACATGGATGGAACTAGAAGGTTTTATGCTAAGCAAAGTGAGTGAGATAGAAAAATAGAAAAAAAAAAACAAATACTATATGATTTCACTTACATGTGGACTCTAAGAAACAAAACAAATGAACGAACAAAATGAAACAGAAGCAGACACACAGACACCGGAAACAAACAATTGGTTACCAGAGGGAGGAGAAGTTGGAGGAGGCAAAATTGGTGAAGGGAATTAAGAAGTTCAAACTTCCAGTTATAATATAAACAAATCATGTAATGACTTATATGCATCATAATGTGCAACATAGGGAATATAGTTAATTACACTGTAATAACTTTGTATGGTCACAGATAGTAACTAGATTTACTGAGATTATTTCATAATATATAAAACCATCAAATCACTATGATGCATACCTGAAACTAATAGTTTATTATTTGTTAATTATACTTCAATAAAAAATAAATAAATAAAAGACATAATGAATATAAACACATTCTCGGTCATCTGGGTGACAAACCACCATGTGATTTCCTTGCCATGTTTGTGTTTTCCATCATGGGAGTGTCATAGCACAATCCTCTAATCATCGAAGTCTAAAGGGGTAGGGATGAGAGCAGCGTGAATGTACACTGGGGCTGAGAGCAGGTGAAAAAAAAGTATAGAATTCTGTTCATGGAAGTGTAAGCCCTAATTACCCCAAACTCAGACTGGGGAGAGAGGGTATGTACCCTAAAAGACCAATTCGAGACCCATCAGAAGAATGCAGAGAATAGCATATAACACATCCATGCTTTTCTCCACTGAGTCACTCTCAGTCCACACAAGCCCACCGAGGTAGACACCTGGGACTGTGGCCCTCTGGTCTTCTCTCTTTTCTCCTACAGCTTTTGGTCTCTTTCCATCACTATGCCTTTCTTCTGGATCCAGGAATAAAAGAGGTAAAGAAAGAAGGGGTCAAGGAAAGACAGTATCCTTGTCCTGCCACAAACAATGATTCAAACAGAAAAGTGGTGAAAAAACTAAATTAACCCTGCCCCCAGACTACCCCACCCCAAGATACGTAATCTTACCAATCTAGAAAGAACCTGGGTCATAATTGTCAGTTCCAAATTCATGTTGTAAATTTGATTTAGTATCAGCAAAACAACGTCCTTTCCATTAAATGGGTGTTGCTATTTAAATTTTTTTTTTTAAAGTGAGCATCAGTTCTCTGGAAAAGTTACAAAGTTCTAAAATATTTCTCCTTTGTTTCCCTCTTCTTGCCTGCCTTCTCATTTATCTTTCTTTCCCTGGAGTATTCATACCTGAACATCACACAGAATGCAAATATCATTGTAAAAAAAAACAAAACAGGTAATAGAAACACTATTTATCAGTTATAAAATCACTCCGAATAAGAGCTACTGACATTCTGGATGACTAATGTATACCTTCATGAGAAACCACCCAGACTGACTGGTTTCATTGACCTTCAACATGATGATTTGGTGGGGAGGAAAGAAACAAAGAGACAGAATGAAAGAAAGAAATATTTCTGTCTCACTATGCATCTTACATTAAGGTTCCAGAACGTCTTTTTTCTTTCTCACCTCCCCACTTCCAAAATCTACTGAGTGCTTTGCTGTCGGTAATTCATTTTCTCATTCAATTATCCTGACACTATGATTCTTCTAAACACAATGTTGTCATTTCTTAATCATTTGTCTTGGCACAAGTCCTTAATTTCCTTTAGTTTTTCTTCTTTCTCATCTGAGAACCATCGGCTGCATGGATTCCTGGAAGCTATTCTGCATCTCTTTTTGTAAAGACTAAGACAAGGAATTAGCTAGATCTGATACATTTATCAGTCAAATTATCCTGGGATTGTGTACTTTATAACTACTGTTCTATTTATAATATAAAAAGAGCAAGCTTTATTTCCCTACTTCCAGCTTCAATTTTCCTAAACTAGATTCTTATTTATAAAATACAATAGACAACATTAAACATAGGTGGATAATGCACTTATTTTTTAAAAAGAAAGAGGAGGAAGAAAAGGAGCAGGAGGAAGAGATATTTGCTTGAAACCTTTAATAACTCAAGGCTTTGTAAAATAATCCAAAGACTATGGATGTCTTTGTAGATGTAGCTTTTATAAGCCCCAACCCTTTATAGTCTTCAGTTCTTAGAACTTTTTTTACTTTCTTTTGTTGTTGTTGTTGTTGCTGTTTATCTGAGCTGACAGCAGAGAGCCCCACGCGGGGCTTGAACTCACAAACCGTGAGATCATGACCTGAGCCAAAGTTGGATGCTTAACCGACTGAGCTACCCAGCCACCCCCTTTTTGACTTTCTGAATTAGGAATTATTACAATGTTTGCATCCATACCATTAAATTCCCTTTAAAACGTTGGTCTAGGCAACTGTGCTAAAGTTATCATTGTCTAGAAAATATTTTAAAAAGAGTCTTTGAAGGGCGTCTGGATGGCTCAGTTGGTTGAGCAACAGACTCCTTCTTGATTTCAGCTTTGTCATGATCTTACAGTGGTGAGATGGAGTTCTGCCAGGGAGTGTGAAGCCTGCTTGAATTTCTCTCTTCCTCTGCCCTTCTCCCCTGTTCACACTCATTCTCTCTTTGAAAATATAAATAAATAAATAAATAAACAAATAAATAAATAAATAATAATAAAAATAAAAAGAGCCCTTATTACAGTCTATTTTTATGATACGCTAACAAAGTAGGTCACTGCCAATTTCTGACTGAACTAAGAACCCTTTCTAGTAAACGGGTCTTCTGGAAGAGAATGGCATTATCTAGAGCAAAGTGTTCAATGCTCATGAAACATATTTCTTTGTTTTAATAGAGCCCACTTCCATTGTCTCCCCTAAAGGAGAACAGTCCCCACAGAGTCTAGAAGAGCACCATTACCGAGCACCAAGATATAGAATAAGGCTAAGTCATTGAAGCTGAAGGCTCCTTTCTAAAATAGAAGGCATCGTTGTTATTTGTTTTGTAATAAGGATGAAGAGCATTCTTAATGTAAAGTTTGAAAATCTGTGAACTGGTAATGCATTGTTAGGACTAAGGGATTTTTTTTTGTTTGTTTGTTTTTGAAAGATATGCTCTATGATATCATGAATATAGGACCTGTAGAGAAAATCTGGTTGCTGTCGCTATCTGGAAGGCACACTAGGGAGGTCAAAGACATCCCAGGCCTGGAGAAATGAGGATAAACTGATAGAATGAATGGCTGCTCCTTTTGCAAAAGCTGTTGATTTTCTTAACAACTAGCAATTCTAGGCTTGCTGTTGGATGCTTTATTGATTGTTGTTTATAGCAGCATACAATGAAAGAATATAAATACGTGGACGGGTTCTAAAAAGGACTTGCGGGAGGAAGATGTCGAATTTTTAAAATAAATCTGAACAGGGAACATACATGGGATCATTCATTTTGACATCCAAAACTAATTCCACATTATAAAATAAAATAAAATGCACATTTGCCTCCACGTAGTAAATGCTGCCCAGATTTTTATGGCCCTAATAAAAGGATTAAGAATATTCTATCAGTGTTTATCCTTTGTGATCAGTTGTTTATCCCGTGTTAAACAAATATTGTGGGAAGAATAAATGGGAACAGGCTCCAAAACTATTCCTTGGATTCTCATCAACAGAAACACAGAGAGACAGCAGAGCTCAGAACTTGGACAGATAAAATCCAACAGGAAAACCAAAAGGAAACTGACTAGAATTTTAAATCTTTAACAATGAATAGAGTCATGGGTATAAATGCAAACCTGATGCTGCAGAAAATAACTTGGGATTTTTTATTCCAAAAAATAAATATATCAACTTGCCTTTCCAAGGAGATCCTTAATGATACATGTGCCAGGGTAATGTATGCATGTATATATATAATGTGTGTATTTTATATATAGTCTTTTTTGAAAAAAGCAAGAGGGGAAAAAAAGCACGAAGAACATATAACATATGGCATTCCCTATCGCCTCAGCTGGTGTTTGCCATTTCCTGCTTGTAACTTTCTTAATTTTACATCTTCTCCTCAATTTCAGTATACTAGACATTTTAATCAGATTTAACATTGGTCTTCTCGGTTTTTTTCACTTGCTGCCCCTGCTCATATTAATCTCTTCAGTTCTATGACTAGGCCTCTTTGATTTGAAGAAAAACTAGTACTTACAATGCCTAGGGTGTCTTCATAAATAATCAATAATGTGCTTATCGTGATGTGGCTGTCTGGGTAAGCTCTGATCAGATGCAAGTGGCAGTAAAATAAATGCATATTCTAATATTTTAATTAAATTTTATGAAATTAATGTATGTGATGTTAGCAAGAGTACAAATCAGTGAGTGGTGTGGAAGCCACCTATGAAACAAACAAACAAAAAATGTAACTTACTTCAAGTAACTCAAGCATTACCCATCAAAGATGAACCTCAGTTTTATCAACTGGCCCTGGCCAAAGCCACGCTACATGAAAAAGCAGTTCTCTTTAATAAAGACAGGAAAACAAAACTGGTCATTTGACCTCAGGCAAACAGGTTGAAGACCTAATTAACATAGGCTGTTGGGATCCTGTCCATGGCTGTAAAATCTTCCACACCAATTCCAAAGTCAGAAGTGAAAGCAAACCAAAGAAAACAAAAGGTGAAAGCCATTCCCCAGATTCTAAAATAAATACCTAGCTGTTCTCAACTAGAAATAGGACTTACTGGGTGATCTCCCATTCCAAGCTTCTTACTGCAGGCCGAAGAACATGACAGTCGTCAAGAGTTCTTGCAGTTTGCTTCAGCAGTTAACTCTGCCTCTAGGCACCCCAAGGAGTATTGCTGGCAAAATCAACAAGTAAGTCACCCAAAGCACATTCTTTCACACTCTGGCGGCAGTTTCTAAGATCAGGCAATTATCAGTTAAGGAATTAATGTGACCAGCCAGGGCTCCATGTTGACATATCAGGTGTTAAGATTTTCTGGAGGGATCCTGAGTTAATTTCTTAAAAGTAGTATACATATAATATGCAGGGATCCCATCACATTTTCTCAGCTTCACTAATCAAGGTGGTTCTTAGACTTCACCTTGTCCTAAATTTCTCACCACATATAATTACAAACTCACCCTTCCCTATGTACCTCCCCACAGGGTTGTCTAATCGAGAGGATTATGGGTTACCTCTTCACAGGTCCCCATGTACCAAACAACATAGACATATTTCCTTGGCTATAGAAATTAAAACCGTTTTGGGGGGAGCACCTGGGTGGCTCAGTCGGTTAAGAGCCCGACTCTTGATTTCACCTCAGGTCATGATCTCTCAGTTCATGAGTTCAAGCTGCGCATTGGGCTCTGTGTTGACAGTGCAGAGCCTGCTTGGGATCCTCTCTCTCTGCCTCTCCCTAGTGCTCTCTCTCTCTCTCTCTCTCTCTCTCTCTCTCTCTCAAAATTAATAATTTTTTTTTAAATATTTTTTGGTCATAAATATTCAGTTTAGAATTTTTTAAATTTATTCATAAAAAGATCCTTCATTATCTTATGTCAATGTAAAATTAATTTCTCCACAAAACAAAATCACCAGACAAATTCAAAATTAAAACATCTCAGAGTCTCACATGGATTGGAGTTCCAAAATTGGTAGCTATAATTATGACTAGGTGTCAGAATGAAATTTTAAGGCAAGAGAGTCTTCAAGTCTGTAAGAATCATGACTGAATAATGCTAGATATAAAAATTTACATTATATTATGTAGGCACAAGGATAAAAATTACACAGCTAAAGAGGTCCAAGACTTAGCCCATCCTCACATACATTTTGACATTTCTCTTCCTTGCCCTCACACCTTATCGTAGCCCAGAATTCATAAGAAACCAAGAGCTTAAGGCAATTAAGTACAACCATCTGTAAATCACCCAGAAAATGACTCAAAGTGTAGTATCAGAAGACTGACAAGAAGGAAATTCTAATGATAAGAATTTACAGCATTCAAGAAAAAAAAAAAAAAGCAGTGAAGCCAGATGTCAAAATATGTATTTAGTGACTCATAAAATTTCATTGCCCCAAAGTGAAAAAACAGATACCACAGTTAGGCAACATTTTCAGCAGATGCCCTTAAAATACTTCTAACTTCAAAATAGTTTTTTAAATCTTCTTGAAGTACTTCCTACCGTTTTATATTGCTCTTATTTTATTGACATTTTCTTACCACTGTCCTACAGGATTAGGAGTGGACCCAGGAGCAGAAGAAATCAAGATAAACTGGATGTCAAATTCCCATACTCTGCTTATCCACATCTAATTCAAACTTGCTCCAATATGTAGTCAAATGGGATCGACTGGGCGATGAAATGGAAGCAGAAGATGGATCCATTTAATCATATCCCTCTCCTCCATCTTTGTAAAAGGCAATCTGTAACATATGCCTCTTACATTTAATATTTTAACATTGTTTTTAAAACTTCAAAAGACAATAGTACTGAGTACTCCACACTGGAAAAGCTGGAGAAAACCCCAGGCATGAGAAGAATCTCCCCAACTCCCTCAATCCCCAAGATTTATACTCAGTTAAAACTGCAGGCTCAAGGTTCACATATGTCCACAGATGTGTTTAGTTAACCAGAGTGACTTTCAGTCGAGTTTCACTCTCCAATTTGCCACAATCCCCACCACTGCTTATTATATTTCAGAGTCACTTCATACATTCACCTTACCTATTAGTCCCTGTATACATCTCAGATTTTGACCCTTGCAAATGAAGATTTATCCTCATACACTCACATAAACTCAGCATTGGCAGGGGATTTAGGCTGAAACAATCATCCATTAGATTATTGGATTCTCTAACACATTTCTGCCTAGTTTTTTTGCATGTCAGAAACACCAGAACCTCTAACAAATATAGATGCCTGAGCTCCCTCCCTGATATATTGAATTAAAATATCCAAGGATGGAAGTGGGGGGCAGGGGGAGGTTCCTGACCATCAGTGCAGGTGAATCTGATGAACAGCTAGGGTTACAAACCATTTCTTGATTATATTTAGTAATAAAGAACTCACTGCTTCCCAACAGGTTTTTGGAGAAGAACTTAAGAAAATTCTCTCCTCGGGCAAATCTTAGTGTTCAGACTAGAGATAGAGAAGTTACCTGCCTCAGCCCTGGAGTGGCTTGACAGTATATCAGAGAGCCTTGTCAAAACTTGCAGGGGTTTGTTATAGAAGCTAGTCTTTACTTCTTCCACTTCCTGCCATATGTTTCATTCCCCGCTGGCTCCATTCTGAGAAAATTTTCCATCTCTGTGTCCATGTGAAATCTAAAGTTACCTATTCAGGTATTGCAGCTGTCATCGATGATATCCTGGTGATGGGATGAAATAGATTTTGCTTCAGAAACTATGAAAAGAAAGTCAGTGCACAGAAATGACACGTTATGAAATGATGAAGTACAACATCTGGCTGAGAAGTGAGTCATACAGGTGCCATTAACAAGACAAACAGGAAGCTTCTTTATTAAATCGCAAAGTTAAATTTCCAGGCTATTTTGGACTTTCTCTACACAGGCCTATTCACCAAGTCGACCAAAACAACATTACAATGGATTTGACCAGATGTTCAGGTGAATTAACTGAAATGGCTGATTATTATAATGTAACAAAGATTCGTCCATATGATTGTTAGCAGAAATTTGATAACAGAAGGTCCAAAAAGACATTATCATAATACCAAGTAGAAATATACTGTATAATACTTTATACCTTTCAGAGCACTTGCTTACAGAGAATCTCTTTGAAACTTTAAAAAAAGCCTTTTGTCAGGTGATGATAAACCCATGCTATTGATAAACAAACAGAGACTCCGGTGAAATGACTTACCTAAGTTTAGTCAGTTAGAATCAGAGCCTGCACAATTCCCAGATTTCCTAAATGTAAGGCCGTGCTCAAGTTCTGAGGGCCTGCAGATTTTACATTATAAAAAGAAGCTTAAAAAAATGGCAAAATTGTTAACTAACCTAAACCTAACCATAATTCGGGAAAACATGTGACCAAATAGGAAGAAATGCAGTAAAAAAAAAAAAAGGAATTGTAAAACAACCTCTATCCCTGGCTGCCAAGGAGACATGTCAGTTTTAAAACCAAGCCCTAAGAAACTACTGGTGATGTAAACATCTGCAGCCAGTCCCCAGGCCCTTTAGGAGCCAGTGGTCAAGGGCACAGACTCAGGGCAGAGAAGAGAAGAATGACACCACCTTATGGTTGTACAGCACTTTATACAGTGACATGGAAGAAGTGAGACGCATTTCCCTGCCAGGTAAACACTGGCTGAGGAATGTTGAGGCACAGGACATTTTGGGAAAGAAGATGCAAAGTGCAGCTGGAAGGGCTTTTTGAGCCTCAGCCATGACAGTGCTTCCTGGTGCCCAACGGAGGTAGGGGTGGAACGGAGATTCAAGACAGATAGTTTGAAAACACAGGACATAATGCATTACTTGATTCTGTCATATCTGATTGAGCAAACAAAGTTAAGTCATGGGAAAATGAGGAAGAATGTCTCTTAAAAATCAAGATCTTAATGCCCTAAACGATTAAAGCCTTGGATCATTCATCTGAGACAAGAGGAAATTGACAGTGAAAACAGCAGCGCCCTCTATTAAAATGTTGAAGGGATGAAATGAGGTATGGAATGATTCCCTCTTCCTATCTACTTCCTTGTTATTTAGGATATTTTATTGAGAACACTGCTATAAAATTATTAGTAGATTGAAAATTTCTTATGGGTATGGTGTCATTTCTTTCTACCCTCCAAATTTTGTTAATTTTCAGTGTTGATTTTTAGGATGGAGGAATTAACTCAAAATGTTACGTATCCTTATATGAATACTCCTAAATGGGATATATATGTTTTAGGAAAAAATCAACATATATAATTGATATATATATATAATTAATATATTTGATATAAAATTAATAATTATATATGGAATATATAATAATATATTAATAATTATATATAATTACATATGGAATATATTCTAGCTCCAGCTTAAGGAAAGGCCAATGCAAGCAATAAAATTCAAAATTATTAAATGGATAATTATTAATGATTATTTGCCTACATTAATTCAATATATATTTACTAAGTACCTATCCTGTCAAATACTACATAAGACATAAGGATGCAAAGATGAGGAATACAAGACCCCCTGCCCTTGAAAGGTTTACTATAAGAGGAGAAGCATTCAAGGCTATGAGAAAAAAATGTATTCAGGATATAGTAGAGAAACACAAACCAGTAATCAAAATTCAGGTGATAAATAACCTTATATTCCCCCCTAAGGAATCTAGACTTTTTATGATGGGCAAGGAGAACCATGGAAAAGTTTTAAACAGTGAGTAATTGTTAAAATAATGTTTTGTAAATAGCAACATTCCAGTAATGGGGAACAGGGTAGCTTGAAAGGATTACAACCAGAGATAGGGAAACCACATAGAAGACTACTGCAGAGCTCACAGAAAACATGATCAGGGCTTGAACCAGAGTCCAAGATGGAAGTTAAGCGGGGGTAGAGTAGAGAGCAGGAAATGTGTGCCATTAAGGTACCCTATTAAACATTTTTTACAACCATACTTTAGAGGAGATAAGACTATTAACTATGGGAATTTCCTTACCCAAGAAAAGAGACTTCTTCTACAAGGTAGAAGGAGATGTCAGGAAAAAGAAATATGGACAAAGGACTTAACTAGACATTTCTCCAAAGAAGATATACAAATAGCCAACGTGCACATGAAAAATGTGCAACATCACTAATCATCAGAGAAATGCAAACCAAGACTACAATGAGGTATCACCTCACACCCATTAAGATGGCCACTATCAAAAACAAAACAATACAAAAACAAAAAATAACAAGTGTTGGCAATAATATGGAGAAATTGGAAGACTAGTGCACTCTTGGTGGGACTGTAAAATGGTGCAAACTGCTATGGAAGACAGTATAGAGGTTTCTTGAAAAATTAAAAATAAGGGCACCTGGGTGGCTCAGTCGGTTAAGCATCCAACTTTGGCTCAGATCATGAGCTCACAGTTCTTGGGTTTGAGCCCTGCATCGGGCTCTGTGGTGCTGTTTAATCAAACACAAATAAAATTCCTGAGGATCTCAAAAAAATAATAAAAAGAAAAATTTTTAAAAAGAAAAATTAAAAATAGAACTACCATATAATCCAGCAATCTCACTTCTGGGTATATATCCAAAAGAACTGAAAGCAAGGTCTCAAAGACATATAGCAGCACTATTCACAATAGTGAGCAGCCAAAATGTGAACGCGACCCAAATGTCCAACAATGGATGAATGAATAAACAAAATGTGGTCTAGACATACAGTGGAATATTGTTCAGCTCTAAAAAGTAAGGAAATCCTGCCTCATGTTACAACACGGATGAACCTTGAGAACATTACACTAAGTGAAATCAGTCAGTCATAGAAAGATATATACTGTATACTTCCATTTATATGAGGTACCTGGAGTAGTCAAATTCATAGAGACAGAAAATAGAATGGTGGTTGAGAGGGATTTGGGGGAAAGGAAAGTTGTTCGTGGATACAGAGTTTCAGATTTGTGAAAAAAAACAGTTCTGGAGATGTGTTAACACTACTGAACTATACACTTAAAAATGATCAAGATGGTAAAAAAAAAAAAAAAAAGAGGAAGAAGGAGGAGGAGGAGAAGGGGGAGATGAAGAAGAGAACAAGAGATCAGAGCAAATGCACCCACTTCCCCCACCCCCCCACCCCCACCTCCTCAGGGGTAAACTTTGGATGGGTTGTGCAATAGATAGCAGATAGGAGAAGCCCCAAAGTCACATGGAGCCTCGACCGACACGGTACCTGAACAATAGAGAAGTTACTGAACGAGGTGCCTGACCAGATGGGCCTAGGAGAGTACTTTGTTCCCCAGGGCCTGCACGTGGCTGCAGTGGTCACAGAAGATTGTTCAGGGTGTTGGTTGTCACGCCTGTGAGAAGTTCACAAAGATTATGGGTGAAGAGGCTCTAGCAGAGCCAATACTAAGCCAGGGATCACAGCCAGAAGCCAGAGGTTTTGTCTCACTGTAAATAAGGTGAAGGCCAAGTCAGCAAACAACTATGTTACATGATAGTTACTGGGGCCAAGGGCACTTCAGCAGCTCATCATCAAGAACACAGAGTGCAGCACAGGGTAGACACCCCACCCCTCCCATTGCCTAAAGGATAATTAGAATCTCCACTCGCCTAGATGTCTTCTTGAGAAGACAAAAAGAGAAGAAACTTGAGAGGAGAAAGGAGGAGCAAATCCAGGTTTTGCAGCGCCCGAGGCTTATACAATTTAAGGACTCATCTGTCAGAAAAAGAATACAAATTTGTAAATGGAGAATTGCTAGGGCCATTCCCAAGAATTTCAAGGCGGGGCGGGGCTGGGGGAAGGGGGATCACAGACAAGTGAGGGGCCCTGAAGCATAAGCTTCCTTTAAATTCACTTCCGGGAAGAAACCCTGAAAAACTGAGTAATTGTCAAAAAGAGACTGTTTTGAATCCGCAAAGATGAAAGTATATGCTATAGGCAGAGCCAGTGCACTCTGCCATCAGTGGGAGTGAGGTGTCCAGAGTACAATAAAATCAGTCGTAGAAAATAAAGTGAAAATATGCATCCTAGTGTATAAATTTCCACCACCTACTACATCTTCTATGTTCAGAGACTTAAAAGTCACTTTGTAAATTGCTCAAAAAGGAATAAGCTGCTGGAAGTCAGATTTGAGTTGTATTGCTGACTTTAACCCAATGCATGCCCATAACAATGAGGGATGTAAACCATTTGAAAGTAATAAATGCGAGGGTAGTTAAGATCACCTGGTATCTACTTCCTATGAATATTTTTCACTTTTCCTGGAATTGTGGTATAGATAGCTGAGCCTAAAGCTACTCTATGACAGTGGATTCTCAAAGGGTGCATGAGGTCCTCCCCTTTCCAACTACAAAGCTGTCTGAGACTGGATTTTTTTAAATATACACTTCAACCAAAACAACATTTCACAACAGATTGAATGCAGGAGCAGACATGCGAATCCAGCTGTCTTCTATTAAGCCAAAAAAAGATGGAGATTTGCAAAACTGTAACAAAGCCACTCTCCTCACTAATTTTTTTTTTAAAAACTATATTTAGGAGCGCCTGGGTGGCTCAGTCGGTTAAGCATCTGACTTCAGCTCAGGTCATGATCTCACAACTTGTGGGTTCGAGCCCCACATCGGACTCTGTGCTGACAGCTCAGAGCCTGGAGCCTGCTTCAGATTCTGCGTCTCCCTCTCTCTCTGCCCCTCCCCTGCTCGTGCTCTGTCTCTCTCTCTCTCTCAAAAATAAATAAACATTAAAAAAAATTTTAATAAATAACTATATTTATATATGAATGTATTATAATACAAATTGTTACTTATGTTAACAGCATAAACCTATCACATTACTTTAAATTAATAAATATGCTTAAATTTTTCTAATTATGAAAAATATTAACATAACCCACATTAACCAAAATTCTTTGGGATCCTCAACAATTGTTAAGAGTGTAAAGGGAGCCTGAGAACCACTGGTCTGTGAGAAGCAAGGTGAATGTTAGGTAGCCAGCTTTATTCCAAAGGAATCAATAATGAAATATCGTTCTACTTTTATAGAATGGAGGATCCAGTAGAGATTAAGGAACACACAAATAGTGCAGATGCCACATTAACAGTGGCTTTAGGTCTCAACTTTAATGTCAGCCTCTTAGAAAAGTCTTCCCTGATCACCCTGTCCAAAGAAGCCTTCCCTGGTCTCTGTCTCCCTCTCTGTCTCTCTCTCGTTCTCTCTCTTTCTGTATGTGTGGTGTCTTTACCCTATTTCCTTTAGAGCACTTTTTCAAAATGTCTAATTATCTTATTTCTTTCTTTGGTTTTCTACGTGTTTATTTTCTGTAGTTCCCACTCTTTTCTTGCTTATTTATCTATCTCTCCCTTCGAATATCAGTCCCATGCAGACCCTGGATGTCTTGTTCAATCCTCTGTTCCAATATCTGAGTAAAGATCCGACACAGTAGGAGTTTAAATAATATTTGTTGACTGACTGAATGAACTGACTAAATCTATTAAATACTCACTTCCAGAGCTATGAAATGAGGAAAAACTGGGGCGCCTGGGTGGCTCAGTTGGTTAAGCATCTGACTTGGTTTTGGCTCAGGTCATGATCTCATGGTTTGTGGGTTCCAGCCCTGCATGGGGCTCTGTGCTGGCAGTGCAGAGCCTGCTTGGGATTCTCTCTCCCTCTCTCTCTCTCTGCCCCTCCCCCACTTGTGTTTTTTTAATCTCTCTCTCTCTCTAAATAAACTTTTTTTCAAATGAGGAAAAACTGAGAAATCCAAAGAACATTTTTAAATGTGATATTTGCTCTTCTTTTCTGAATTAGCAAATGCTTCTTAAAATATTAAAGGAGCTGCTGTCTTCCCTATAGTTTTTCTTGTGAAGCACTGTGGTCTTGCCTATAGCCAAGTCTACTCAGACCTCCAACCAGAAATATTTTCTGTTAGTGGAAGATGGCACCCAACGGCATATCGCTAGGAAACCTGCTGGAGTGCCTCTGAGACTAACAGAACTTTTGTTATATATTTATCTCTGACCAGATTTACCACTTGCTGCTTTTTGCCTAATTTTTTCTAATAACGGTAGCTCAGATTTGACCAGCATATCAAAAAGCTCCACACCTAAACACGTACACACACGCACCACACACACATACAGAGAGAGAGAGAGAGAGAGAGAGAGAGAGAGAAAGACCTGAACACAGGCTATGCTAAACATAAATTTCTATCAAAATAACAGGGGCACCTGGGTGGCTCAGTTGGTTAAGCATCCAACTTCGGCTCAGGTCATGATCTCATGGTCCGTGAGTTTGAACCCCACATTGGGCTTTGTGCGGTCTCCCTCTCTCTGCCCCTCCCTCACTCAGACTCTCCCTCTCTCTCACACAAATAAATAAACATTTTTAAAAAGGTAAAAAAAAAAAAAAAAAAGAAAGAAAGAAAAAGAAAAAAGAAAAAAGAAAAAAAAAGAACAGACGGGTGCTAAAGGACTTTAAGTGCTTTCACCCAGGTAAGGACACTTGTTATTTATCACAAAGAACATATAGCACCATGTATGCAACCAGCATTCCCTAGGCAGAGAATCTGATCTTTGCCCACAATTAGTTTGCAAACAGTACCACTCATGTCATCATATGACATCTGCGCCAGGGTCTACATAGGCCTGCATGGTGTAGCTCCTGCAAAGGTACACCATAGTTATAGCACTTGGTACATGTCCTATATCTGCCCCCACTAACAGTATGACCTTGCTTAAATCACTAAACCCTGTGCTGTGGTGTTTCCCATTTACAGAACATAGAAGATAATACCTGTCCCAGGCGCTCCCCCTATAAGGATATTGTAAAGATGGATGAGATTAGTGATGGCAAAGCTCTTTGTTTGAAAGGTGCTATTTCAATCCCACGTACTATTATTAGGGCTTTCTGCAATTTCTCAGCTAATGGACTGTGCAACAGATGGGGCCTAGACAACGTTTGATATTGATATTTCCCTTGGATTTTTTCTTTTTCCCACCTCTCCTATTTATTATTTATTAAAATTCTAGCTCTGATCTACATAACCAGAAAAAAAAAAAAAAACACAGAAGGCTTCTGTGTTTGGACTGAATTTGTGAAGATCACCCTACCCAGGTACAAATCTATCAGGGCTATGCATCTGTAAGTGCACTGGGGTCTTAACAGCAGAACAACTGACAGAACTGGATTGAGCAGCTACAGAGCTACTAGGATTTAAGGCAGTCGAGTGGATGGATTATGAGTTACTTTCATTTCTTTTAAAACATTCTTTTTTGGTGTTTGATGTTTATGAGATAAGAAAAAAAGAAAAAAAATTTAAGCCCTACCTATACTCAAAACACCTATCTGGGAGGTCTAATGCAAACCCTTTTGACTAAACTGATAAAGTAGCATGAACTATTAACCAGAGACATACTGGGCTTTTACAGTTCCCCAAGGAGGGAATCAGGAAGACTTATTAATGGGTGCACTGGCCACTCACTGGGAGATAAGAGAAGAGGGGCAAAGGATTACATCTGGCAGGTGGAGGTATAACAGCACAGATACTAAAGGTTTAAAAAGCAGCCTGATTCATGGGCCTGACAGACAAATCTCATGTCCGGTAGCCTCCCCCACCACCTTGCTTTCTGCTTAAAGCCACTTCTGACTAAACCAATTCCATTTTGAGTACGATTTAGTCTTCATTTTAATACAAGTTATTTCAACAGTTAACTCACTGCCATGATGCCACTTTAAACTGAAAAACACACATCCAAGATTTCAGAGGGAGATGATGCCCAACGAAGACACTATTTGGCCCCCATTTCGTTTAACCCAGTCACTTAAAAGTTGCTGCGGCTGGGGGAAGGAAGTCTCCAGCCGAACAGGCTGCTGAATTGAGAGAAAGGAGCAGGTTGTGCCTGTTTATTGCTGTTTGGTGTTGTTCCCAAATCAATGGATGCTAATTGAGAGGGAGCGTGGCTTCATATTGCATGACACTCTGGGTATGCGATAGGACGTCTCAGGAGGGATGTTTTACATTAAAGCTAATGTTATACTCCGCTTAATTAGCATTGCTGTAACGGATTTCACTTTTCCCTGTTAGGAGAAGAATGTGCTATGTTACAGTTTTCCTGCTGCAAAATACTAAACTATATGATGGAGGTGAAGAAGTGGTTTGAGAACTGAACGACTTGCTGGCAAAGCAGAACCAGACGGGATGGCATTTCACTAATCGAGATGAGTGGTATGCTAGCCAGATGGGAGGAATACAGAAGGGAACAATGGAAAGAAATCCTCAGAATGACACCATTATTTTGGAAAATATTATAAATCAGAAGGGGTTGGGAACCTATAAGCAATTCCAGATTAAAAAAAAAAAAAAAAAAACAACGAGTCAGTCACTCTTGAATAGTCTGGGGTAACAAACATTAAGGATGCTGAGGACTAAAACTCCTGAATCTCATGTAATTCATCTGTACCTGATGGGAATATAATAGGAATAGCAGAGGTGGGAATAGCCCCTACTTTTGCCAGATATCACTGCCAGTCAGCACACCGATTGCTCTACCTTTGACCTCCTTAATTTCATCTCTGACACTGGCTGTTGCTTTGCTCCCATTTACACATAAGCTGTGCAGCCTTCACACGTTAAAGTTCCTTCCTTGCGTGCCAGAGTAAGAGGTGCCATACTGGCTGCCCATTCCCCAAAGCGTTGGTGACTTTAGCGGCAGCAGACGTGAAAATACAAGACTGGTTGTTTCTGGACTGGCCACCAGACACCAAGCCCTGGCCATTGCATAAGTACAACCGGGCCAGAGAGGCTTTCACAGATTGATAGAGCAACAAGTTGCCCAGACAAAGAAATTCAAGCTTGTAGTTACACCTAAATTGGTTTACTTAAGTGAGCTTATCCTGCTCATGGTCTCAGGAGAATATTCCTGAGGATGACCCATACTCAGCTGCCTACCTCTGCCAAAGAGGCCTGTTGTTATCCCAGAATAAAGAGATGATTATTCAGTTCTCTGATACAAGTCAAAACACTCACATCTTCTGCTCACAAGGAGCCAACAGAAAATGGGTACTGAGCTGGGAGAACAGGTGTGTTTGCGCTTGGAGGAAGCAGCGAGGGATATGAAAACGACTTAGCAGCTGGTGAAAAAGAAGATTGAAATTGTGCCAGGCAAAGGGTGTTTTTTCCCTAATTATGCAAAAGCCTTAATTCCATTGATCACGTTGTTCTCTTCTTTCTCCATCTAAATAATATACAATCTATGTAACAACTCTTTTGGGAAGTCAAAAACATTGCCAGGGATGCCTATTAAGGGAATGAGGGTCAAGAAACACTCTTTAGTGGATAACCTTGCTATTTTCTCAGGGTTTGTGAACCATGGTAAGCTTAATTAGAAAAAATAAAAGATGTAATAAAATGAGATGTAGTCATGAAAGCTAAAAAAAAAAAAAATGGCATAGAAAGAGTAACCTTGGGAAACAACACCCAGGAAACCTCAAAGTCTCTTTTTTCATTTGCACCGTTAGTTAATTGTTGGCATTCATTCCTTCACTCATTTGGCAGAAATTTATCAAATATGTATTTTGTGCCAGACACTGAGATACACGTTTAGATACCACAAAGATGAAAAATGTGTTTTCTGCCTCCTGCAATGGCTCACAATCTGAGGTCGAAAAAGCACTTCTCCCCTTCAGCCGAGCTGGTGGTTGGGGCGGTCACTTAGATATAACTTCATTCTATTTGTGAAGGTTAGTCCGACCTTTCATTTCAGGTGCAAATTGCCTTCTTAAAAGTTGAATCTTAGTTGAATTCTTCTGATGATTTGTGAAAAACCCAGCACATGATTTGAACTGAGGGCAAGGACCTTGCTCAGATGTGACCATGCGACCCAGAAGGCCCACGTTCCCCCTCGGCTTGCTTTGTGGGTGTGTAAGTGATCCTACATGAGCACCCAACCCAGATATGCTCACCATTTCCAAACCCGAATAAAGTAAAAGAGCAAAATAAGACCCAAAACAGTAAAATAAGAAACCATCCTCACCCCCAACTTTCACACAAAAAAAGAACAACTGCTTGAAAGCAAGTTAGCAGCATCACTGCCCCTTGTCTTGGTTCTCTCTCACTCAAGAAGGCAACATGTGCCACACCACCCAGGAGTTAAGGCCACCTTCTGACTCTACAGCTTGTGGTTGCAAACCAGCATTACACATCTCTCCACACTGTCAGAAACTGCATCAGCAGACCTCAGAGCTGGAAACAGCAGTCACAGTATGAGGTTCCATGTCTCTCTGTTTGACTTATAAAATGTCAATCATTGTGTGGTCTCAGATACATTGACTTACTCACTGTTTGGTAACATTGCAATGACAATGTGTTTTAAATATATGCTGGAAGGACAATTTAAACACTTGACAGCAGTGAGAGTCAAGACAGACCATATTTTCCTTTCTGAATCTAGTATGCAAGAGAATCTGCACATACTGCCAGTGTTTTATTGTCATTTACATAGTCTTCAAATGCAAAAGTGTTGGTTAAGCAGGCATTTCGCTGGTTGGTTTTACCTTGAGAGCCTGATAGAGGGAGGAAAAGTTACTAGATGAAGAGAACAAAGAGAGCAGGAGCCAAAGGCACCAATCTGCAGGTTTCCCATTCATTTTGCTTGCTCTTTGTATATCCCATCTCCTTTCTTAAATCCCACTTCTACCCCCGGGCTACCATCCTGGAGCTCATACCCTCAAGTAGTCCATGCCCTAAGGTAAAAATGGTCATCCACTTTTATCAGGGGAAAGGATCCAAAGAGAATATAAAAAAAGAAAAGATATAAAATACATTGTGGCAGGATAATTCATTCAGATATTAAAACAGGCTTTATTCTAAAATTACTTTTCCCCCCTCAGCCCCTTTTGAGAAAAAGAGCCATGCCCTTTGGACTCCTTTGCTCCAGGAGTCCACATGTTTTCTTCTTGGCTTTGTTTTTGAAAAATTGTGAATTCCTTGAAGGTATTAAGTTATGAGGATGATGAGAAAAAAAAGTTGGCCTGACAGAGAGAAAAGGTTTCCCCACATCCAGAAAGTGAGGAGCCTAAAACCTGCACCTTCTTCCCTAGATAGAGCTTCAGCAGGGATGTCCATGCCAGGTGTCACAGAAGCAGAAGGGTAAGCTGCTTCAAGGGGACCTCACTGGCTTAAACAAAAGGCATTTCAGTGGTGACCATAATGGATGATACTGGCTTTGCCCCATTTTCTGGGCAAAATTTAAACCTCCGGGAGGAAGAAAAAGGAGCACAATAATGACAAAGATTTGGTTTCCTATTTGCTCAGCAACTTATAGAGAATAAAGTAATATGACACTTGTTGGTCACACAAGTTTGTTATTCCAAATTCAGTAATTTCAAATAAAAACAAAATAAACTAACCACATTTGTTAGCAGTTAATTCTACTTAGGGGTGCCTGTGTGGCTCAGTTGGTTGAGTGTCTGACTCTTGATTTCGGTTCAGGTCATGATCCCAGGATCGTGGGATCAAGCCTCGTGTCCAACTCCACACTGAGTGTGGAGTCTGCTTAAGATTCTCTCTCTCTCTCTCTCTCTCTCTCTCTCTCTCTCTCTCCCTCCCTCCTTCCCCCTCTCCCCCCCCCCCTTTGCTGATCTCCCCCACTCACACACACACACCCACTCTCTCTCTAAAGATAGATAGATAGATAGATAGATAGATAGATAGATAGATAGATGAGAGAGAGAGAGAGAATTCTACTTAGGTGTCTTTTTCTCCCAGGGTATGTGTGGCTGCTGTTATTTCTTCCTTCGCTATAGTTGGTAGAGCAATGCTGACTTCTCCAAGTGCCATAAATTTGTGGTCAGAAGACCTAGAGTCTATTATTTGGCTGTTGATTCTATTCCACAAACTTTAATTGAACACTGTTTTGTGGTTACCAAGAACCGTGCAAGTTGTGAGATACTACTCTATTGATTAAATAACAAGTTAGCCTGCCACAGTTTCATGATTGTTGGCTGATGACATGAGACTCTTGGGTCAGAGACAAAGGATTTTATTACTCATAGCACAGCAGGCAGCACAAGTAGCATATTTTATCATTCTTCCTTGTCTTCAAGTCCCACAGTGGCTACACAGATGGGCCTAGATGGGTGCTTGCACATGGCATGAGTTGCATTTCAGGAAAGAAAACTTGAACTTAGGGAACTTGAATCTTTCATACTGGACAGCAAGCATAACTGATTATATATTTTTTTTAATATATTTTTTATATATTTTACACATTATATATATATATATATATATATATATATATATATATATACACATTCATTTTTGAGAGAGAAAACATAAGCGGGGGAGGGGCAGCAAGACAGGGGGACAGAGGATCCAAAGCGGGTTCTACACTGACAGCACCAAGTCGAGCACAAGGCTCAAACTCATGAACCATGAGATCGTGACCTGAGCTGAAGTCATCTGACTGAGCCACCCAGGTGCCCCAAGCATGCCTGCCTTTTGCTCTAGGGAAAACACTATCTCTGTCTTCAAAGGCTGCCTGCTGTATAAACCTCCTTGAAAAGATATTCTAGAGCAAAGGCCAGTCCATGTCTCTGTTCCCAAGACATGCAGAAATATGACAGACACATGGAAAATTATCTCCTGGCAGCATTAAGTCACTTGCTGTAGCACTTATAAAGGCTAAAGAAGCATGACATCAACCTTCAAAGAATCCAGTAAAAGAGATCAATTAGTTGGTATGGGACTATAAGCAAAGAACTTCACTTTTCAGTGTTTCTCTTTCTGTGATTATAAAATAGGAGGGATATCTGCCCACTCACTGCTTATTTTGAGAAATAAAGGAAAAGGAACAGTCTGACAATGCTTTGAGTTTCATCATGGACACTCTAAAATAGAAAAACATCATATAAAGAACATACTGGTTTCTAATCACACTTTATTTTCTGATGTCCTTGGAGGAAATGTGATAAACATAAAGATATTTCATTCTGATAAGGTAGAAATACTGATTTTTTTTTTATGCTGAATGTGTGTGTAAGCCATTAATATTATCAAACTGCAAAGCTGACCAGATATGTTTAAATGCTCTGTTCCAATAGAAATCACTGTTCAGATTTCTGGGAAAAAAAATCAAATACATTTGCTATCTCTGTACACATGACTTTGTAGCTGGAAACGACAACTGACCTGTGATCCCTGAGTCCACCTTATACTGTCTTCCCCACACTCTTCATCATCCACACACACAGCTGACAGGACTGCCTCCTTGTCTGTCTTCCAGTTGGGGGGTAGCTGATCTCCTCTTCATTCTCCTAGTCTTAACTTCCTTTCTGCTGCCTACCTAGTTTTCACATAAAAGTCAAAACTAGATTTTACACTTAGAGATACAAGAATCATTAGACTGCACATATTATCTTTAGAAGTTTACCTAAATTCAGATATAGAATCTCCAACACTCTCTGGCGAATTCTAATACCACATGTCTTAAAAGATGTCCTACCTTTCCCTGAAGTCAGTGTTTATCCATGTGCTCTATAACCCCTGCACAAAAATGCTTAGGCCCACATCCCTGATCTAGTTAATCAGAGCATCTGAAAATAGAGCCAGAAGTGTGCATTTTAACAAGCATCACAGGTGATTCCAACAGCCACTAAAGTTTGAGAACTCCTTTAAAACAATCACCAGTAACTTCAATAATTATACTTTTCTTCTAAATTGTAGAATAAAAGACAGAAGCATGAGCCATTCACTGAAAGGCAAAAAAAAAAAAAAAAATACAAGAGGCAAAAATATTTTTAAGGTTTATTTATTTATTTTGAGAGAGAGGGAAAGAGAGAGAAGAAGAGAGAGAGAGAGAGAGAGAGAGAGAGAGAGAGAGAATCCCAAGCAGGCTCTGCATCGTCAGCATGGAGCCCGATGCAGGACTTGAACTCACGAAATGCAAAATCATGAACTGAGTTGAAACCCAGAGTTGGATGCCCAACTGACTGAGCCACCCAGGCACTCCAAGGCAAAAATATTTTTAATTAAATAGAATGATTTCTAAAGACCAAATGTATTTTAATAATGTATATGCATGAATAATAGCCTGATTACTTTTATTAAAAGGAAGACTCTACAAGATTAAATATCCAACAATAGGAAAACAGTTAACTACAGTGTAGTGCATTCACTTAATGGAATATTTTGCAGTTGTTAGAAGTAATCATTATGAAAACCATATATAAAAAATATCTCTAAGAAAATAAACAAAAATGTGGAGCACAAACTGCATGCACATAATTACTATAACTAAATATATGTAGGTATTAGGGAAAAACTAGGAAAGGTCAGAGTTATAAAAATTATATGTGACTTGTCCTATTTGTTTTCAAAAATACATTTAATGTTACAACTTTCCTAGAATTTAAGCTAAAGAAATAGATTGTGATAGAACTTGGGAATCCAAATTGCGATTTAAATCTTCTGACAATTCTACCAAGTAGATTAACAACACTATTTGGCAGGCATTATGAAACAAGGGACTAGGTGACAGTGACTAATTCTGCTCACCTTGATTTCTGATGGAGTCAGGTTTCACTCTAACATATTAAAATCTTTTTATTTCCCATCATCTTCTCACTAATACCAAACCATATACCATCAAGACTTCTTCTCAAACTAGAAATAGAAATTCTCTCCCTCTTCTCCCCCTCCGCCAATGGCCTCCAGTATCTGTATCTGTTCACTGTTACTCAAAGAATAGCATAAAGACGCACCCTCCAGAAAATACTTGCATTTCTGCTCTCTAGAAATCCACAGGTCATCTGTCCAAACTTAGAATTCACAAGAATTTTGCTCTGCAGTGTAGAAGTGACTGATTGACCCATCAAAATTGGACGTTTTGGGGGTTTTTTGTAGTTGTTCTTAAAATTTCAACCTAAGAAGGGAGAATTTTTTTCCCTCTACTTTTAAGTTGAAACATATGATATTGAGAATCTCAGGATGAAATACTCTTCTTAAACCAGCCCCTTATTTTATACGCAGTAAAACAATATAAATAAAAAGAAATCTTATACCAGGACGACACGAAGGTTTGTTCACGAGTTGCAGTACAAAAGAGCTCAGGCAAGAGGTTGAATGGCAGCCAACATCCAGCCAGAACTCTGAGCATCAGCTCTGTTCTTTTGTTGAGGTAACACCTGGAAGGGAGTGTACATTCTCTGTTGAGAGAAGAAATCTGCTATATGTTTGTCTATTTTTAAATCTCCTTGATTGCATGATTTTCACTCCATCAAAAATGCCTGCCCAGGAAGAGCTTTAATATAACAGACTACCTGTAAATACAGAATTGTTCCCTTTCTCAGAGTTTCCCCCCCCCCCTCCCTGCTCCTCTAACTGTACTGGGAAACAAAAGAGCTGGATCAAACCCTGCCAAGGCTACTCCTGGTGCTCAGCTTCTTCAGGGCACACAGACTCTGGAACAGAGTAAGACTTGGATTCCTGGGACTTAAGGGAAATAATCCTCAATTCCAGTATCTGTCCTAACCAAGCACAATTCCAGAGAAACTCAGTATAATGATGCTGGTGTCCCTGAAAATGGCATAGCTCCTTCTGGATACAGAGTATAGGATGTAAGCTAGCACTATAAGTGCTATGATATTTATAATAAGTAATGTATACTTATATAATTATAATAATACTTATAATAAGTATATTTACGAACTTTTAAATTCATAAACTGTAATATATATACATGTGCCTAACACACACTACCAAGGACAGTCATCTACCTAAAGAATTGTACATATTATTATCATCAGGATTGTATCTCTCAACTACATTCTAAATAAAGAGGAAATTAGTCAAACATTAAATTGGAGGTGGGGATATCCCAAAGTAATGCCCTGGGTAAGCTTCAGACTAGCTACAAAACTGTATTTTCCACTTGGCTAACCCTTATCCAGATTAGTGAATGTTCACACCAGACTTAGTATTGAAACCATAACTTGTGACAATCATGTGCCCATACAGCTGTCCCAAACCACCATAAGACTGCTTCTGAGTGGCTGCACCAGTTTGCACTCCCACCAACAGTGCAAGAGGGTTCCCGTTTCTCCACATCCTCTCCAGCATCTATAGTCTCCTGATTTGTTCATTTTAGCCACTCTGACTGGCGTGAGGTGGTATCTCAGTGTGGATAAAGAAATTGTGGTTTATATACACAATGGAATACTACTTGGCAATGAGAAAGAATGAAATATGGCCTTTTGTAGCAACGTGGATGGAACTGGAGAAGTGAGATAAGTCATACAGAGTAAGGCAGATACCGTATGTTTTCACTCTTATATGGATCCTGAGAAACTTAACAGAAGACCATGGGGGAGGGGAAGGGGAAAAAAAAGTTAGAGAAGGAGGGAGCCAAACCGTAAGAGACCCTTAAAAACTGAGAATAAACTGTGGGTTGATGGGGGGGAGGGAGGGGAGGGAGGGTGATGGGCATTGAGGAGGGCACCTGTTGGGATGAGCACTGGGTGTTGTATGGAAACCAATTTGACAATAAATTTCATATTAAAAAAAAATAAAAATGGGGCACCTGGGTGGCTAAGTTGGTTAAGCAACTGACTTCGGCTCAGGTCATGATCTTGCAGTTTGTGAGTTCGAGCCCCGTGTCGGGCTCTGTGCTGACAGCTCAGAGCCTGAAGCATACTGCAGATTCTATGTCTCCCCCTCTCTCTACCCCTCCCCTGCTCACATTCTGTGTCTCTCTGTCTCTCAATAATAAATAAACGTTTAAAAAAAATTTTTAAATAAAAAATAAAATAAAATAAAAATAAATAAAAATAAATAAATAAAAGACTGCTTCTATAGTCAAACCCATCTTACAAGTATTATTGATTTTGTAATCATTGGTATTTTTTATAGAATCACTCATTTTTAAAACTTCCTCTAGTTCAAATCCAATAAAAACCACAGCGTTGATTTCAGTTATTCAATATTTAGTGTCCATTTTTGTTTTTGTTTTTTTAATATTTATTTACTTTTGAGAGAGAACGTGCATGCACTAGCAGGGGAGGGACAGAGAGGATCAGAAGCAGGTTCTGTGCTGACAACAGCCAGCCTGATGTGGGGTTTGAACTCACAAACTATGAGATTATGAGCTGAAGTCAAATGCTTAACCAACTAAGCCACCCAGGCTCCCCTTTCCATTTTGTGAAATTCATCAAAAGAATGTTCTCATGAGCTCAGCCTTAGTGATTTAAGCAAGCAGTCTTGAAATATTAAATTATAGTGAAGAAACAACCCCAAAATGAACTTTTAAGAAGAGTTAGTCCCACCAGTTTTTAGAGATATACAAGTTTTTCAGAAACTCATAACATTTACATTGAGTGTTAAATCTGAACTAATTTCTGAGAGTGTTTCAGGCTACAATTCTATTCCAATTCCACCTGGGTCTAACTCAAATCAATGCTCAAACACCATGTAGCTCACTGAATTCTCTTGAACGTCTTCAGGCTTAGGACAATACGACCCTCCACCTAAACTTGCAAAGACTGCCAGGCCAGAATCAGCAGTTATAGGATTGATAGAGAGTCTGGGAGTTAAGCCAGCATTTGACTCTTCAGCTCCACAGGGAGAGAAGGATGGGAATCCCTTCCCATCATAGGATGGGAATCAAAAGTTTACCAGAAAGAGAATGACAGGTGGTGATGTGAAGTGAGGGGAGTCTGATCACAGCTGTACACATCTACCTGTGTTTCACATGAAATTTAGTTGTTTATTCTTTTTTTAATTTTTTTTAATGTTTATTTTTGAGAGAGACAGAGACAGAGTGCAAGCAGGTGAGGAGCAGCAGAGAGAGAGGGAGACACAGAATTCGAAGCAGGCTTCAGGCTCTGAGCTGCCAGCACAGAGCCCGATGCAGGGCTCCAACTCATGAGCCGTAAGATCACGACCTGAGCCGAAGTCATATGCTTAACTAAGCCACCCAGGCGCCCCAGTTGTTGATTCTTAAAGAGACAATTGTCAGCCATATATCATGTTTAAGAAACATCATTACAGACATAAAGGAAAATGATCTCACAGGTCCTTCGGCCCTGTGGGGAACATAGCATGTATGCCATAGAAAGACCATAGGCGAAAGATATGGAGAAAGATATACCTGACTTCAAATCCTGATCTGGTGTTTATTATCTATGTCCAAGTTACTTAGTCTCTCTGAGCCTCCTTTATCCTCAGAAAAATACCTAATTCACAAGGTTGTTATGAAAACAAAGTGAGAAAGTCTTGCCCAGCACAGAATGCGTACCCAATAAAAGTTAGTCTTTTGCTCCTTTTCTTTCCAGGAATTTACAAACTAGGTGTTAATTAAAAGAATTTCCACATTTCCAAGATTAGACTTTTGTGGAGATGATCCACTTTAAGATGGTCTAATTAACACCCATTCTTCACCTTCATCCATGCACGATCAGGTTAATCACTGGCACGAGGTCATAGGGCACATCCAAGCCTCGCAATTCTTTTTTTTTTTTTTTCTAATTTTTTACTTATTTTTTAAGTTTGTTTATTTATTTTGAGAGAGAGAGAGCACACGAGTGGGGCAGGGTAGAGAGAGAGGGTGAGAGAGAATCCTAAGCAGGCTCCATAGAGTCTGATGTGGGGCTTGAACTCAGGAACCATGAGATCATGACCTGAGTTGAAACCATGAGTCAGACGCTTAACCGACGACTGACCAAACCAGGCACCCTTAAAAAAGATATTTCTAATTAAATGTTTACACTATTTTCGTATTAATTTATATAGCATATACTTATGCTGTGGTAGAGCTGCTTTTTCTGTGGAGTATAAATACTTATTAGTTTTTCCCCTGCAGGTCTTTATTTAAAAAATTCTTGAAGAAGTAAAATATTACAGACTTCACCATGCTGTTTGCACATAACCATCAACAATCGACTTGGGACAGACCTCAAACCAATTAAATCAGAACCTCTGGGGATGGTACCCAGGCACTGGAGGGTTTCTGAGGCTCCCCAGATGATTTTAATGAGCAGCCTGAGGGAAGTGGAATGGAGGGGCAAAACTACTTCTCTCCCCTTTTGTTTATGAGACCTCAGAGCCCTGCTCCCCACTGATTAATCTTTGAGTCCCAACTCCAGCCAAAACCTGGTTGGGAACTTACAGGAGCCTCATCTCCTCCCAGGAAGGAGCCCTGTGAGTTTGAAATGACTTTCCAAGGCACAGCCTGGCAGCATTTCCTATGATGCAGCTGTTCCTTTCAACCCTCTTGACAAATTGGCCTGCCCCGCGTCCCAGCCACACTCGGCTCCTCTCCTAACCTTGTGCTAAGAATGCCCCCATCTTGCCACAATAGACAAGGTTCCATCTGCTAGTTCTCGGGTCCTGGTTTCCTCAACAGAACGAGAATCGCCTGGGGATATTGTCAAATTGCAGGTTCTGGTTGAGAAATGGAGAGGCAGGGCCCTGAAATTCTGTAGTTTGACTAGTCTAATGGCGCTGCTGCTGCTGATCAGCCAACCACACTTACTTAGCAAAGACATCAACGCTTTTTTCATCTCTAAATTCTAGGGCAGAGCACAATTCTATTGTTCCAAGACCATTTTTCTTTTGCGAGACATTCTTTGTTGATTAAAGCATGGCTCAAATGGAAAAGCACAATCCATTTTACAAAAACCCACTTTTATCTTCGATTCACAGGAGGCATTATGATGAGAAACAGTTTTCTGTATAAATACACAGGTAAGTACAATCTGGAGCAGTATATGCTATGGAGCATTGACCTGACATGGCAAATATACCAAATACATCGTCACCACAAATATGTCCACTACTTCTCTTTCAGATTCCTTGGCAGATATCAATGACCATTCATATCATTCTATTTCTTTGAGCCCATGTTTAGCCTTAGAATTGTTCCAGAGCAGTGACCTACCCAATATCCAATATTGGCATCCCTGATAGGGATATAACATAATGGGAGTTCAGAGGAGGAAACCATGGGCTCCAAGTAGGGGCATTTCCTAAAGGGAGCTGATTTTGTTCAGCCTTGCCAGATAATTCAATAGCATCTCTTTCTTTGTGACACTAACCAATCAGTGATGATAAACTAGTGTTTTTAAGTTTTCACACACTTACGATAACATTAACTATTCATTTTATCTGTAACTATAAAATCATAATTTGTACTTTATCAATACTTCTTATAAAATCTTTGATTGTTGTCTTCCTGATTTACTGTTAATAATAAGAAAACAACATTTTCAAATGGTATTTAGAAATAGCATTGATAGGAAACCCATAGGTGATATTTATGACAGGCTCAGTACCTGCTGCTGGCTTAGGGAATTGGGTCTGAAATTTGATGCCATTTTTGTCCCACACTCTGTTTGCCACCATCCAAAGAACATGGTCTCTTCCTGATTAGGTTTCCTGTTTCTTTGTCAAGGGTATTTCACTAAATAGTGTTGTGGCTTATCTCAAAACTTCCAGAATGTTTCAATTTTATAAACTAGTAATATTTTCAAAAACAATTGGGGGTTGTTAATCTTTCATTTACTAAGCAAAGATATAAAAACAAAGAACTGCTATTCACTAACACTGTTGTTTTATTTTTAAAAAAACACATATTGATACCAAAAAAATAAACTAAGAGAGAACAAATCTCAGAATAAAAAGCAGTTCCTTAAAATAAATGAATTTAGGTTTAAAGAAAAATCACTACATTATCCTTCTCATTTCATATGGCCTGGTCAAAACTTTATTATAGACAACTGTCCTTTGGGTACTATAGTCCTAAGTGACTGGAACTTTTGACATCAGGTAATGTTTTTCTCATCATGACACAGACTAGGGTCTTTGCTCAAGGCATGAGTAGGCTCTTTCTGAACCAGGTTTGAAAATAAATACCTGCCCAAACCATTCATGTGCATATCATGCTTTTTGTGCTCTGTGTGGTCAACACCAAGCTGGTCCTGGAGGTCCACTTTCTATGTTTTTCCCAACTTCACTTCCTTCTCCCATCTGTTTGTCCATATTGATAAGTTCTATCATGTCCAAGCCATGGCAATCTTCTAACTATTGAGGAAATGCCAGGTTATGGACAAAAAGAGCTTTTTCCTTTTTTCAGTTTTTCCAGGAGTAGAATCTCTGATTTCCATTAAGTTGCTGCAGACTGTTTTACACTTTTGGGCTGCACTTATGAGCAGCTCACACAGTATAAGTACCTAGAAGAGGGACAACATTCTGAGTCTCTGTCAGGATTTAATTTTCTCATCATTTTTCAAAACTTGCATTGTCTTTGAAGAGAAGGCAAAACTATGTCTTCTCCCATGTTTTAAAAATGACTTCAGTAATAATAAAGATGAAATCAAAGAAAAGACTTTTGGAATTAGATATATTAACCTTTGAAATCTTGATTAGTTAGCAAACTGTGAAAGCACTGGCTGGATCTTTCCTTCTGTGTCGTGACAACAGGATGAATCATAGTGAAGCAAATTCAAGGCCCCAGACACCAGATCCCAAGCAAAGGAGAAGCAGAAATCAGGCCCAGGTTTTTATTAAGAGTAAAGCAGAAATAGCACAGGAACGCAGGTTGTTTGAGTCTGGTGGTCACGCCAAAACTCAGAATACAGTAGATCAGAATTAGGCCATTAGTTGAGGATAAGGAACTCAAAAGATCAGACATCAATGGATGCTAAGTGAAGCCTCTTCATTCCAGCTTTCTAGGAAAGATGCCTAAGAGACCTTAAACAGGGCTTCTGGAAATGGTCTCCTTGTGAACTGTAGCCTGCAAAATAACTCCAATGTGCTCAGTCTATCCATTTGCCTGTATGGAGGGAACCACCCCGAAAGAATGATGAAAGGATCTGAGACTAATCCACACCCTAAACTGGTCCAACCATATTGACGGAAGCAATACTCTGAGAAGACAGGTCTGGAAATTAAGCCATCGTGTTCTGTTTTAGATATACACTACGTCTAAACTTTGTGTTTAAATGATCTCAATAGTAAAATTACTGACCTATATAGCAGTATAAGTAGGCATGTTCCTGTTGCCTCTGATTCTCCTCTAAAGCCCCAGAGCAGAGAACACTATGAACAGCCACATTACCTATAATTTTGCTTTGGGGTCACCCAAAAAAAGTTGATCTAGAAACTCAATCCCAAAAATAAAAGGAGGCAAAGTGATGAATAGCAGAGAGTTGTTCAGAGAGAGTAGTCAGCACATAGCGCATTCTCTCTACCCATCTCATGGTAGAATTCAGAAAAGTATTCACAAACACACAACCCTTCAAGCCAGATAAGGAGGAGAGCTTCCAGAGAATCTGTCAGGGGCCTGGCTTGTGTCCACCAAAGTTAATGGGGTACAGAGACTCTTACCTGGAAAAGTTTAGAAGCAAGAGGCCAACCTGGACCTGGCCTTGAAAACAGAGCAAGGAGAGAGGATCATTGTGGATCCTAGAGTTGAGCAGAGCAATGATGGTCCAAGTGGACACTGTGGGAGGTAATGAGGTTAAGTCAAGGTCCCAAAACAGAGTCTCTGTAGGATGTACTGTTGAAGCAGGGACTGAGGAGTCATAGTAACAAGGCAGATAGAGATTGTATTTTTCACACCTGGGACATGACAAATGTCTCAAGACAACCGGGTATCTGTCTTACAAGAGGCACCCAGAGTCAAATGATCACTCCAGCCAACCAGTAGTACATCTTCTGTCCCATACCTCTCCTCCCTCCTCACAACCCTGCACCCATGTCTGGAAGATGCAGAGGTAACATAGACAGGAGACTGGGAAATGAAAGAGCAAGACAAGAAAATAATGAAGAGGTCTACATGTCCTCTTTTGCCCCTTTTCTTACTGCAGGTCCTGAAGTAAAGCTGGGAGAAAAGTTTTTTGTTGTTGTTGTTTATATAGAATAATACTATTTATTTATTTATTTATTTTTATTTTTATTTTTGAGAGAGAGCACAAGTTAGGGAGAAGGCCAAAGGGTGAGAGAATCTCGAGCAGGCTCCATGCTCAGCATGGAGCCGGATGCAGGACTTGATCCCATAACCCTGGGATCATGATATAAGCTGAAATCAAGAGTCAGATGCTCAACCAACTGAGCCATCCAGGCACCCCCTAGAAAAAGAACTTTTAAAACCTAAAAGAAGACTTTGCATTAAATATGGCAAGGGGACTGGATACATGTTAGGACTTACCCAGACTTCATCAAGGGTCAGGGAAAAATTGAAATAAGTACAGATAAAAAGCAGTGGTGGGAAAAGAAATTAAGTTCAGCTCATATAATGTTATTAGCTATATTATGTCCCATCAAATTCATATGTTGAAGCCCTCATCCCCGGTACCTCAAAACGTAACTGTATTTGGAGAGAGGGACTTTAAAGAGGCGACTAAGTTAATATGAGGCTGTTTGGGAAAACCCTAAGTCAACCTGATGGGTATTTTTATAAAAAGAGGACATTTGGACACAAGTCAGGGGCATGTCTGCATAGAGAGACCACTGTGGGAAGAGGAAGCAAGAGGGCAGCCATCTACAAGCCAAGAAGAGAAATCTAGAACAGTTTTCTCCCTTATGGCCCTCAGAGGAAACCATCTCTGCCAGCATCTAGATCTCCATCTTTCAGGTTTTCTCCAGAACTATGAGAAAATAACTTTATGATTTAAGCCACCTAGCCTCTGGTATTTTGTTTTGGCAGTCCTAGTAGATTAACATCTCTAAAATACCAGCTGGTGGAGGGGAAAAGTTCTTCTGCTTACTAACTTAAATGCTGTAGGTCTTGTAGCCACACAAAACTTCTGAACCACACCTCTAATCAAATTTAAAATTAACCTAAAAAATCAAGTTAAAATTCAGTTCCCTATCTTTTTAAGAAATTTTACCATCTTGCTAGAAAAAGGAAATAAAATTCTCTATCTTCAACTCTTCACATTCCATAATATCTGAAATATTGCAGCCTCATACTGCTTCTTATCATGTGTCAGAAAAATAAACACTTACCCCCACATAAAATAAGTGAACTTTTCTCATTAACTTAAGTGCATGTTTAGAAAGGAGTACTACTTTTGAGGCTTTAATTGTGTTTCTGAAGATAGAGAAGAAGAGAGACTATTGAAAGCTCAGTCTCATACCATTTGTAGAAAAGTTGCAAAAGAGAATGGTGATTAAAGATACAGAGCTTCAGTTAAAGTCTCCTCCTCAGCCTCTTGGTAGGACTTACCTCGTTAATACTCAGTGGGTGGATGGAAATCCTGATAGATCTCATGCCCTACTACTTACTGGATATCTCCACACAAATACTCTACTCACTGCTGAATAGCCATGTCTATAAAACTGAACATTTCTTCTCTGCCACCATGATCCTGTTCTCTCTACATCTTTTCATCTGGGTTCTAGCATGGTTGGGAAGATTCTGCAAAATGACATATTTGTGTGTGGCAGCTAAAATGGCGCTTGGACAGCAGCTACACTCACAGTCATGGGCATTACCAACTTCCCAATCACCCTGCTGGAAATCCAGTAGCCTTATCAACAACTCCCTTTCCCTGGTTTCCCACATTTAGTCAGTCCCCATACTCTGCCAATTTTACAGTCAGCTAATTATTCCTAACTGATCTTGCCTCTAATCTGTCTCCTCTCCACTAGATTCAATTATGTTATTCCTCTCTGTATCTCACGTAGTAGTACAACATGATTTGTTCTATTCAATTAGAGCTTTCAGCTATTAACAAACCATTCGCGCTAAAGCCTCAGAAATAGCATTGTCTACACAAGGTGCCTCCTCTAGTTGACAAATATAAAAATATAATGGGAAATTCCAAGAAATAAATATTTAAGTTACTTTTATCTTCAAAAATTTACGAAGCTCCAGAGCTAGATGAGCTGTGACACTACCTGTTTCCAAACCACACCCCCTTCCTCTGGCAAGGAGCGCCCCACTGGAGAAAGTCTTTACCAGCTCACTGCCCCCAAAACCTGCTGGGCCACCAACTGGACTAAGACTGTGGCTCTTACCTAGGCAGTTTCCTTGACAAGCTCCCACACTACTCCAGCCAATCTCATTCAAAACTACAAACCCAATCCCCACGGAAATGTTACCTGCTTTTATTTTTTTTTAATGCCTATTTATTGAGGGAGGAGCCAAGATGGAGGAACAGCATGAAAGTTTTTTTGTGTCTCAAGTCCATGAAATACAGCCAGACCGACACTAACCATCCTGCACACCTAGAAAACTGACCTGAGGATTAACGCAACAATCTGCACAACCTGAACCACAGAATTCAGCAGGTAGGTGGGGCGGAGAAGTGAACTGGGGGAGGGAGAAGCCACGGAGGGCAGGGAACCATTTTTGCATATGCAGAGAGAGAACGGAGACAGGGGTAGGGGGAAGAATACCCGAAAAGCACCCCCCCAAAAGCAGCTGGAGAGAAAGTGGAGAAGCTGCAGGGGCTGAACTAAAAAGGAGAAAGGAGAAAGGAGAGGGTTTAAATTCCATTAAGACTCTATAAACAGGGAGAGTGCAGAGTCTGAAACTCCGCGGCTCCATACCTGGCAGTGCTCTGGTGAGAAGGGCGAATCCCCAGGAGCAGAGTGAAATCCGGAGGTCTTTGGACCACACGGGGAGAGCTGGTTCCCCTGCTGGGAGGACACCTGGTAGAGGCTGTGTGGGTCCCCCAAAGGCAAGACCCTAGTGGACCCAGGAGAACAATCACTTTCGCTGGTGCTGGAACAAGGTCGCTGGGGGTGAAGCCTGGTGCCAGATGTGTGTTGCGATTTTCCATAATTCCTGAAACGCTGCTGCTACTCGATCACGTGAACTTTTTCTGGAGCGGGCTGGCACCCGGCCGCAGTCTCTGGGAGTCGGCACCAGCATGGTTCCGCACACATTACTGGGTGAGGCCAGCACCCAGCCATTGCTCCGTGAGACCCTTCCGCAAAGGGGCTAAACGGGTCAAAGCCACAGTACCTCAGAAATAGGAGGTCAGGAAAAACAGCTGCATCTGAGATAAAGCCCAGGAGGGAGGTTCTGCCTGGGGCTTGGTCACAGACAGTGTAAAAGCAGGGAGTGGACGGAAGCTGAATACAAAGGACAGGTTTGCGGTTGCTGATGGGGCAGATCAGAGTCCTGATACTAGAGACTGGATAGATGGGTAACTCCATTTTCATCACTCCTGCGCATGTGCACACATCTACAAGCGCCAGAACAATCCACCCCAGTAAGCTAAGCAGCGCCATCTAGTGGAGAATGGAGCCATTACACTAAGCCCTGCGCAACTGGGCCAACCTTGCTCTTCAGGAACACAAGTCTCTCCGCTTGCTTAGTTGATGGACTATAAAGAGCTTCATAGTTTGACTTCTAGGGGAAAACGAAGTAATTTCAGTCATATTTCAGTCTGTTCACCAGTCCATCTATTCAATTTTCTTTATTTTTTCTTTTTTCTCTTTTTTGTTTCTTTTCTTTTTCTTAAATACAGAAAGAAAAAATTCATTTTTATTTTCAACTTTTATTAAAAATATTTTCTTTAATTTTTTTTCTACCATATTTTTTACTTTTGTGTAATTTTTTTCAAAGTCTATTTTACTTCCATCATTCGATTTTAATCTACTTCAGTGTATTCACTTTTTCAAATTTTCAAATGATTTCCTTTTTTTCCTCTCTTTCCCCTTTTTTCTCTAATCTATCAAGCCCCTTTCAACACCCAAGCCAATACACATCTAGGATCTAGCATCATTTATTCAATTTTGTGTGTGTGTTTGTTTTTAATTTTTTAATTGTAATATTTTTTTAATTTTAAGGTTTTTACCTCATTAATTCCTTTTCTCCCTTCAAAATGATGAAATGAAGGAATTTACCCCAAAAGAAAGAGCAGGAAGAAACGACTGCCAGGAACTTAACCAACACAGATACAAGCAAGATGTCTGAGCCAGAATTTAGAATCATGATAACAAGAATACTAGCTGGAGTCGAAAATAGATTAGGATCCCTTGCTGTGAAGATAAAAGAAGTAAAAACTAGCCAGAATGAAATAAAAAAATGCTATAACTGAGCTGCAATCTCGAATGGGTGCCAGGGCAGCAAGGATGGATGAGGCAGAACAGAGAATCAGTAATATAGAGGACAAACTTATGGAGAATAATGAAGCAGAAAAAAAAGAGGGAGATTAAGGCAAAAGAGCACAATTTAAGAATTTGAGAAATCAGTGACTCATTAAAAAGGAACAACATCAGAATCATAGGGGTCCCAGAAGAGAAAGAGAGAGAAATAGGGGGAAAAGCATTATGTGAGCAAATCATAGTGGAAAACTTTCCTAACCTGGGGAGAGACACAGACACAGACACAGACACAGACCCAGGAAGCTCAGAGGACTCCCATGAGATTCAACAAAAATTGACCATCGACAAGGCATACCATAGTCAAATTCATAAAATACTCAGGCAAGGAAAGAATCATGAAAGCAGCAAGGGAAAAAAAGTTCGTAACCTACAAGGGAAGACAGATCAGGTTTGCAGCACACCTATCCACAGAAACTTGGCGGGCTAGAAAGGAGTGGCAGGATATATTCAATGTGCTGAATCAGAAAAATATGCAGCCAAGAATTCTTTATCCAGCAAGGCTGTCATTCAAAACAGAAGGAGAGATAAAAATTTTCCCAAACAAAAATTAAGGGAGTTTGTGACCATTAAACCAGACCTGCAAGAAATTTTAAGAGGGACTCTCTGAGAGGAGAAAAGATAAAAACAACAACAACAACAACAACAACAACAACAACAACAAATAAATAAAGACCAAAAGCAACAAAGACTAGAAAGGACCATAGAACACCACCAGAAACTTCAACTCTACAAGCAACATAATGGCAATAAATTCCTATCTTTCAGTACTCACTCTAAACATCAATGAACTAAATGCTCCAATCAAAAGACATAGGGTAACAGAATGGATAAGAAAACACAATCCATCTATATGCTATTTACAAGAGACCCACTTTAGACCTAAAGACACCTTCAGATTGAAAGTAAGGGGACGGAGAACCATCTATCATGCTTATGGTCAACAAAAGAAAGCCAGAGTAGCCATACATATATCAGACAATCTAGAGTTTAAAATAAAGACTGTATCAAGAGATGAAGAAGGGCATTATATCATAATCAAGGAGTCTATCCACCAAGACCTAACAATTGTAAACATTCATGTGCCAAATTTAGAAGCACCCAAATATATAAATCAATTAATCACAAACATAAAGAAACTCATTGATAATAATACCATGATAGTAGGGAACTCCAACACCCCACTTAGAGCAGTGGACAGATCATCTAATCAAAAAATCAACAAGGAAACAATGACTATGAATGACACACTGGACCACATGGACTAAACAGATATATTCAGAACATTTCATCCTAAAGCAGCGGAATATGCATTCTCCAGTGCACATGGAACATTCTCCACAATAGACCACATACTGGGACACAAATCAGCCCTCAACAAATACAAAAAGATTGAGATCATACTGTGCATATTTTCAGACCACAACGCTATGAAACTCGAAATCAACCACAAGAAAAAATTTGGAAAGGTAACAAATACTTGGAGACTAAAGAACATCTTACTAAAAAATGAATGGGCTAACCAAGAAGTTAAAGAGGAAATTAAAAAGTTCATGGAAGCCAATGAAAATGATAACACCACAACCCAAAACCTCTGGGACACAGCAAAGGCAGTCATAAGAGGAAACTATATAGCAATCCAGGCTTTGCTAAAGAAGGAAGAAAGATCTCAGATATACAACCTAACCTTACACCTTAAAGAGCTGGAAAAAGAACAGCAAATAAAACCCAAACCCAGCAGAAGACAGGAAATTATAAAGATTAGAGGAGAAATTAATGCTATCAAAACAAAAAAAAAAAACAAAAAACAAAAAAAAAAAAAACAGTAGAACAGATCAATGAAACCAGAAGCTGGTTCTTTGAGAGAATTAACAAAATTGAGGGGCACCTGGGTGGCTCAGTCGGTTAAGTGTCTGACTTCAGCTCAGGTCATGATCTCACGGTCCGTGAGTTCAAGCCCCACGTCGGGCTCTGTGCTGACAGCTCAGAGCCTGAAGCCTGCTTCAGATTCTGTGTCTCCCTCTCTCTCTGACCCTCTCCCGTTCATGCTCTGTCTCTCTCTGTCTCAAAAATAAATAAAACATTAAAAAAAAGAATTAACAAAATTGATAAACCACTAGCCAGTTTGATCAAAAAGAAAAAGGAAAGGACCCAAGTAAATAAAATCAAGAATGAAAGAATAGAGATCACAACCAACACAGCAGAAATAACAACAATAATAAAATAATATTATGAGCAATTATATGCCAATAAAATGGACAATCTGGAAGAAATTGACAAGTTCCTAGAAATATATACACTACCGAAACTGAAATAGGAAGAAATAGAAAATTTGAACAGACCCATAACCAGTAAAGAAATTGAATTAGCAATAAAAAATCTGCCAAAAAACAAGAGTCCAGGGCCATATGGCTTTCCAGGGGAATTCTACCAAACATTTAAAGAAGGGTTAACACCTATTCTCTTGAGCTGTTCCAAAAAATAGAAGTGGAAGGAAAATTTCCAAACTCTTTCTATGAAGCCAGCATTACCTTGATTCCAAAACCAGACAGAAACCCCACTAAAAAGGAGAACTATAGACCAATTTCCTTGATGAACATGGATGCAAAAATCCTCAACAAGATATTAGCCAACTGGATCCAACAATACATTAAAAAAATTATCCACCACAACCAAATGGGATTTATACCTGGGATGCAGGGCTGGTTCAATATCTGCAAAACAATCAATGTGATTCACCACATCAATAAAAGAAAGGACAAGAACCATATGATCCTCTCGGTAGATGCAGAGAAAGCATTTGACAAAATACAGCATCCTTTCTTGATAAAAACCCTCAAGAAAGTAGGGATAGAAGGATCACACCTTAAGATCATAAAAGCCATATGTGAAAGACCCAACACTAATGTCATCCTCAATGGGGAAAAACTGGGAGCTTTCCCCCTAAGGTCAGGAGCAAGACAGGGATGTCCACTCTTGCCACTGTTTTCCAACATAGTATTAGAAGTCTTAGCCTCTACAATCAGACAAAGATATAAAAGGCATCCAAATCGGCCAGGAGGAGGTCAAACTTTCACTCTTCGCAGATGACATGATATTCTATATGGAAAACCCAAAAGATTCCACCAAAAAACTGCTAGAACTGATTCATGAATTCAGCAAAGTTGCAGGATATAAAATCAAGGCACAGAAATCGGTTGCATTCCTATATACCAACAATGAAGAAACAGAAAGAGAAATCAAGGAATTGATCCCAAGGAATTGCAATTTACAATTGCACCAAAAACCATAAAATACCTATGAATAAATCTAACCAAAGAGGTGAAAAATCTATACACCAAAAACTATAGAAAGCTTATGAAAGAAATTGAAGAAGACACAAAAAAATGGAAAAATATTCCATGCACCTGGATAGGAAAAACAAATATTGTTAAAATGATGATACTACCCAAAGCAACCTACATATTCAATGCAATATGTATCAAAATAACACCAGCATTCTTCACAGAGCTAGAATAAATAATCCTAAAATTTGTATGGAACTAGAAAAGACCCCAAATAGTCAAAGCCATCTTGAAAAAGAAAACCAAAGCAGGAGGCATCACAATCCCAGACTTCAAGCTGTACTACAAAGCTGTAATCATCAAGACAGTATAGTACTGGCACAAGAACAGACACTCAGATCAATGGAACAGAATAGAGAACCCAGAAATGGACCCGCAAACGTATGGTCAACTAATCTTTGAAAAAGCAGGAAAGAATATCCAATGGAATAAAGACAGTCTCTTCAGCAAATGGTGCTGGGAAAACTGGACAGCGACATGCAGAAGAATGAACCTGGACCACTTTCTTACACCATATACAAAAATAAACTCAAAATGGATGAAAGACCTCAATGCAAGACAGGAAGCCTTCAAAATCTTCGAAGAAAGCAAGCAAAAACCTCTTTGATCTTGGTGGCAGCAACTTCTTACTCAACACGTCTCCAGAGACAAGGGAAACAAAAACAAAAATGAACTACTGGAACCTCATCAAAATAAAAAGCTTCTTCACAGTGAAGGAAACAATCAACAAAACTAAAAGGCAACCAATGGAATGGGAGAAGATATTTGCAAATGGCATATCAGATAAAGGGTTAATATCCAAAATCTATAAAGAACTTATCAAACTCAACACCCAAAAAACAAATAATCCAGTGAAAAAAATGGGCAAAAGACATGAATAGACACTTCTCCAAGGAAGACATACAGATGGCCAACCGACACATGAAAAAATGCTCAACATCATCAGGGAAATCAAAACCACAATGTGATACCACCTCACACCTATCAGAATGGCTGACATTAACAACTCAGGCAACAACAGATGTTGGTGAGGATACGGAGAAAGAGGATCTCTTTTGCACTGCTGGTGGGAATGCAAACTGGTGCAGCCACTCTGGAAAACAGTATGAAGTTTCCTCAGAACATTAAAAATAGAACTACCCTACGACCTAGCAATTGCACTACTGGGTATTTATCCAAGGGATACAGGTATGCTGTTTCAAAGGGGCACATGCACCCCCCATGTTTATAGCAGCACTATCAACAATAGCCAAAGTATGGAAAGAGCCCAAATGTCCATCGATGGATGAATGGATAAAGAAGATGTGGTATATTCCTGTGTGTGTGTGTGTGTGTGTGTGTGTGTGTGTGTGTGTGTGTATGCGTGTGTGTGGAGTATTACTCCACAATTAAAAAGAATGAAATCTTGCCATTTGCAACTATGTGGATGGAACTAGAGGGTATTATGCTAAGTGAAATTTGTTAGTCAGAGAAAGACAAATATCATATGACTTCACTCATACAAGGACTTTAAGGCACAGAACAGATGAACACAAGAGAAGGGAAACAAAAATAATAGAAAAACAGGGAGGGGGACAAAACATAAGAAACTCTTAAATATGGAGAACAAACTGAGGGTTACTGGAGGGGTTGTGGGAGGGGGGATGGGCTAAATGGTAGGGGGCATTAAAGAATCTACTCCTGAAATCATTGTTGCACTATATGCTAACTAATTTGGATGTAAATTAAAAAAATAAAATTTAAATTTTAAAAAAATGCCTATTTATTTATTTTGAGAGAGAGAGAGAGTAGGGGAGGAGCAGAAACAGAGGGAGAGAAAGAGAATCCCAAGCAGGCTCTGCACTGTCAGTGCAGAGCTTGATGCAGGGCTCAAACTCATGAACCATGAGATCATGACCTGAGCCAAAATCAAGAGTCCGACATTCAACCAGCTGAGCCACCCAGGCACCCCTGTTACCTGCTTTTAGAGGATACCCATGTCATGGGCCTAACATGTGTCCATTTTCTACTGATTCTGATTATTATAGATTCTCTTCTTAAGAGACACCGCGTCATGTGGTGGTAACAGCATAGGTTCCAGAGTTGGACCAGACTTGATTCTAATCCTGATTCCAGATTAGTAGCTATATGACTCTTGTACCTCTGTTTTCTCATCTGCAGAATGAGAATAAAATTTACTTCATGGTGTGGTTGAGATGACTCAGTAAGGTAATGTATTTGTATATTGCCACCAATGTGGTAGCTGGCATAATGAAGTTACTTAATAAATATGTTTATTTATATTCTTTATTAATTTATTTTTGGCTCTCTCATCATATACCTTAAATTACATTGAGGATCTTGGAAGAAAGCCTGGAGTCCTGCCAGCAATGACTTCACCTTATACTAAGTATTGTCATAAATTTCTTTGTTTAATGTCTTGTACTGTAATTCTTGTAAGTGGGTTGGGCCAAGGTATTCAATTGGGTAGTTTCCTCAAGTTTCTGGGTAGAAATCAACTCAAGAGAGGAGTAAATGAAATCCGTTAACTTCTTATTTCTTTGAATAAGAGTCTTGCTACCATAAAAAGTTTTTCTTAATGTATAATGCCAAAGAGGAAATTCTTCCTTCAGTAATATAAACTCATTCTGTGTGACCACCCATTCAGCAGTAATAAAGAATGTCAGGTTGCAAAGCCAGTCTTATATTTCTTTATGCCCCAGATATATCATGGACTATCAAGTGCCTAGCAAAGGCATAGCACTTCTAGCTGTTTGTGAGGGTACAAAATACACACAAGTCATGGCCTCTGCTCTCAAAATACATAGGACAGTTATAATAATGAAGGAATGTATAAAATAAGCTAACCTATATGCCTCAGAGTCTCAGTGCTAGAAAAGTTCAGAAGAGAAAGGAAAGTTTTCTGACTAATTGTAGGGGAAAGTTTCACCTTGGGGCAAAAAGGACAGCTAATTCAATTAAATAGAACGTCCCAAATGAATGTGCCATCAAACACTAAATACATTGTATTTGTTTCTGGATAGCTTCATTTTTTTCTTCTTAAAAACCCTACCTCCTCCTTGCATACTGCAAGAATGCAAGGAACCCTCTCTGTGCAGCCATCCTGAACACAGCCATCCTTCTTCACATTCTTCCTTCTCACGCCCTCACCCTCACTCTACCTGCTTTTCTTCTCTATTATCTCCTGTGTCCTATCCCCTAATAAACAAGCTCTGTGTAAGAAACTCAATCCTGCCAGGGGTTAGAATCAGGAAGTATTGGTATGTTAGAGTTGATTGACATTTGAGGCACTGGAGAGTTACTCTTCCCTTCATTCACTGTATGCAGCCAAGGACTTTCCATCTTCTGGTATCATTCAGTCATTTATTCTTTCACTTAAGAGGATACAGGCCACCCTATCATATACAAAGTTCCCAGTAACTGTATTTCTGCCAAATTTCCCTTATTCTTAAAAATCATATCCTCTGCCTCATTTCCACGTAATCAGTTTAGACAAAATCGAGAAATGGGTAAAACTGTCTTTTGTACTCATAGACTCCTCATTCTTCACCATGTTCCTCTTCAGTGACCACCTCCAACCTAGTTTCTCAAATATTTCTCATTGTCCTTATCAATAGTTAGCATTAGAGTCTCAGCCACCTTGAGGTTTAATGGCCCGCAACAGTATAATGGTTCTCCTTAATGGATAGATTTAATTGGGTTCAAAGTCTTGTATTGTAAATAAAGGTCAAACCTATTTCAGACATCACTCAAGGACGATTTGGTGAGCCCCAAGATTTTGGTGGGGACCACGCCTGAAGAGACATTTTGTAGTTAACACTGTTTTACCTACCTTCAAGTAACATAGATAATATGCTTAGTAAAAGCTACTGTTAAATATTGACATAACAGAATATAATGAAAACAAATCCCTTACATTCAAAAGTGTGCCAGCTAAAAATATTTTGTCTCCCAGTTCCAAAGCCACGCTTTATTGTCTACTCTGAAAAAATGGAGCTAAAATGTTGAAACAATTCTCCTTTTCAGTGAAGATGATGGTAACCTTTGTCGGTACAGGGATCTGGAGAGACATTATGAGAGAAATAGGGCTTCACTTTCTGAGTCTGGTGTTTCCTATTTGCTTCTTCTGGTTCCTATCTCACTGCTTCCAGCTTTACGTTTGGGGTTCACCCAGTGGCACACGCCCCCACTGAGTTTCAGTGGCAAACATATGGATGGCTTCCCATCAAGTTTCAGTAACATCTCTATTGACAGTTTCCCAATGAGTCTCATTTGTGTCAGAAGTCAGCATCCCAGTCTTGGCCCACCTACATTTAGGAGGAGTGTTTCAACCTCTTTCCTCAGCATCTGTGGATCAGTTCTGGCCGGGCAACCAAGCAACATTCTCTGTAATCCAGTGATGTGAAGCCACATCCTTTCCAATGTGGCCAGAATTTCAGCCTTGGAGAGGAAGGCTCTTTTCCACGTTGTTCCTTCCTTAGGTACTCTGCGTCCTAGGGTTTTGTTTTGTTTTTAGTTGTCTTTACCTCTTTATAGATCATCAGCTGCTATAGTTAATAATTCTTTATATTAAATTTTTCCTATTCAAACTACTGTATGTTTTCTGTTTCCTGATTGGGCCTTGATTGATATAAGAGGGAGGATAAGAGATGTTTGTCCCTAAAAAAATAAAGGTTCAAAGAATTTGTCTAAGGGGCACCTGGATGGCTCAGTCAACGGAACATCTGACTCTTGTTTTCAGCTCAGATCATGATCTCATGGTTCGGGGGTTTCAAGCCCTTTGTCAGGCTCTGTACCAGTACTGCACTACTGGTGTTTGGGATTCTCTCTCTCTCTCCCTCTCTATCTGCCCCACCTCTGCTCACCTGCACTCTCTCTCAAAATAAATAAATAAACAAACAAACAAACATTTTTAAAAATTTATCTATGGGAATAGGGAAGAGGGACCCTGGCCAATTAGGTTTCTAAATTGAGGTATAATTAACATATAACATTATACTAGATTCAGGTGTACAACATAATGATTCAAGATTTGTATATATTGCAAAATGACCACCACAATAAGTTTAGTTAATATCCATCACCATATATAGTTACAGTTTTTTTCAATGATGAGAATTTTTAGGAGCTACTCTCTTAGCAACTTTCAAGTATGCAATACAGTATTAACTATAGTCACCATGTTGTACATTACGTCTCCGTGACTCATTGATTTTATAACTAGAAGTTTTTACTTTTTTACTCTATTCACCCATTTCACCCACCCTTGACCCCCCACTTCTGGCAGCCACCAATCTGTTCTCTGTATCAATAAGCTCAGTTTTTGTTTGTTTCTTTGTTTGTTTGTTTTTAGGTTCCACATATAAGTGAGATCATACAGTATTTGCTTTTTTCTGTCTGGCTTATTTTACTTAGCGTAATGCCCTTGAAGTCAATCATTCCATGTTGTTGCAAATGGCAAAATTTCATCCTTTTTGATGGCTCAACTATATTCCGTTGTATATATATACCACATCTTCTTTACCCATTTATCTATTGATGACTACTTAGATCATTTCTATATCTTGGCTATTGTAAATAATGCTGCAATGAATATGGAGGTGCAGGTATCTTTTTGAGTTAGTGCTTTCTCTTTTATCTATAAACACCCAAAAATTGAATTGCTGATCACATGGTAATTTAACTTTTAACTTTTGGGGGGAAATTTTTTCACCAATTTAAATCCCCACTAGTTACACAAGGGTTCCCTTTTCCCCACATCCTCACCAACACTTGTTATTTATTGTCTTTTGATAATAGCTTTTCTAACAGGTATGAAGTGATTTTTATTTGCATTTCCCTGATCATTAGTAATGTTGAGCCTCTTTGCATGTGTCTATTGGCCATCTGTATGTTTTCTTTGGAAAAATGACTATTCAGATACTCTGCCCACTTCTTTAATCAGAGTTTTTTGTTTTTTGTTTTGTTTTGTTTTTGTCACTGAATTTTATGAGTGTTTTATATATTTTGGATATTAACCTCTTCCCAGATATATAATGTACAAATATTTCTTCTATTCAGCAAGTTGTCTTTTCATTTTATTGATGGTTTCCTTTGCTGTGCAGAAGCTTTTTAGTATAATGTAGTTCCACTTGTTTATTTTTGCTTTTGTTGCCTTTGCTTTTGGTGTCAAATCTAAAAAATCATCAAGACCTATATCAAGGAACTTGCCACCTATGTTTTCTTCTGGGAGTTTTGTGATTTAATTGGACTTTATACATCTGTTTCTGCAAAAATATTAGCACAAAATAGACCACAAACAGGTCATGTTGGAAATATAAGAACTGCAGTCATAATATTTTGCACATGGTATTCAGAGTTCCAAACTTTGAGAGACAGAGAAAGAGAATACGTGTCTCAGGGAGTTGTTGTAAAGATCAGTACCTAGGACAGTGCTTGCCAAGTAGCAAATTCTCCAAAAGGCTATTTGTGTGTGGGTGTGTGGTTATTGCTGTTATTCATGACTTCTTTTTTACTATATGAGTATTATGTCAAGATTTCAATTATGAGTAACAGAAAATCCAACTCAAACTACCTTAAACAATAAAAAAAAAAACTTTGGGGATTACATAATAACAAAGCCAGGAACTTCAAAGTTGATTGATTCAGAGACTCAGAGATACCATTAAAGATTCATTTTTGTCTATCGCTCTTTCTGGACACCCAGTGGTGGCTTATCCTAAGGCTGAAGCTTTTTGTACAGTTAGGCTGGCTGTCAGACATAACAAGCTTTGTGCATCCTTGTTTACTCTCAGTGAGAAAGTGACCTCTGTATTCCAAACAAGAGTACTGGGATTCACCAAGATCATTGCTTACCCATGTATCAGGAATGGAATTAGCTTCCCGAACAATACATAGGCTATAAGGGGGAATAAGAAAAGTCAATATGGATGCTGCATAGATGAACCAAAATATCTTGCTAAATAATTTAATTTCCTCTGTCAGGTGTTCCTGCAGTCCTTGTACATATTCACATTATGATTTTTACAGAGACAGTAAATAAAAATATGACAAGGAATAAAGAACATAACAAAAAACCTTTTATATAGTCTTACCATGTGCTCAGTGTTTTAAATGTTTTGCATATACTCACCAATTTGATCCTCAAAAGTACCATAAGATTTAGACAAGAAGCTATTCAAGAATGGAATCAGGATCTGGAATATAGGCAATATGGCTCAGGTATCTATGCGCTTAATGCTTCTGCTACAATGCCTCTTAACAAAGAGGTGATTTTCAATTCCTCTGATGTGTTAAACAAAAAGCTCGGTTCTGTGGTACCCTCTCCCCAGAGGTGATCAGCATAGAGCAACTGGTGAATGAAGGACTAATGAATAAATGAATGGCATGGAAAAGCAGTGCTTCTAGGATTTTTTCCCCATCCAAACAATATTTTAAAACTTGAAACCCAATGACAAGAGGCAAAACACAACACCAATAGGGTAATTAGAAAAAGTTCTCTAATCACATCCCACTCAGCTTTCAAACCTTTACAGCATCCTCAAATTATAAAGTCAGAGATGATCAAGTACTTTGGAACTAGGTTGTCTAATGCCAGTGGAAATCTGTCAACACCATCAATCAGCTGCTTGATATTGACAAAATCAACCTCTTGGAGTCTGTTTCTCCTTCTTTGAAGTGAAGGGATTCAACCAGGTTATATGAAAAACAACATGCACACACACACACACACACACACACACACACACGCATACACACATACACAATTACTCTTACACTTCCAGCACTACTTCAATCTTTCCTCCTCAAACAATAGCTTGTGATTTTACTTAGAACCGTGTTTATTGACTCTTTCATCATGGCTCTGGCATCTCTCCAAATATGAACAAATTCAAAGGCAACTGGTAAACCAAAGAACAAATAACACACAAAGAGTCTTGAAATCTTTCTGTGAGCTTCAACTAGTTAAGCCTTCCAGTGTCCCCCCCCCCCCCCCCCCCCCGGAATCAAGCTAAACAGTTTCCAAAGGGCAGATGTCTTTGAAAGTTTGACTTATTTTATTAAAGCCATAAAAAAACCCAGAGTTTATGGATTATCCTTTTTGTCTCTCCCTCTTTTCTCTTCTCTCTAATTTCTATCTCATTGTCATTGCGTCTTAGAGGTTACAGATTGGTTAACATGGGTTTTTTTTAATCTCCTCATTTGTAGAAAATTACAAGTATGAACTATTAATCCTTCTAATATTAGAAACTATATCAGGACTAAATTACCGTACTGTATGTGTTTGCATAGAAAATTATTGACGACCTTAATGACTTTAAGCATCTCGCAGGAATTTCAATTTCATGAATTCATAGATCCAAAAGAAATATGTTTCCAGTAATGCAAATTTGTTTTCTACCATTTATAAATTCTGGATCTCTGTGAAGGAGCCAAGTAATTTTTATTTTCTTTGTTCCAATATCTAAACCGTTTTTCAGGGTTTCTCAGTTTAGAAAGAAAATGCCTGTGAGACTCATTCTTTTGGTCGGTGGTTCTCATTAACCTTGGACAGGAGAAATCCCAGTATATAGATCAAAATAAAAAGGCTATTTGGCAATAAACTAAATGTATCACTACCTTGGCCACTAAAAGAGAAAGTAGGATGCATAACATCAGACGCAGACATTTCTATAGTGAGGTGCATTTATTCCTTGCTGAAATTTTGTTAACTTATAAGATTTTTAATGGAAAGTTAGATAGTTCACGTTGTACCCTGAAGAAAGTACCATGGGTTTTGCTTTTGTGTGTGACTTACTAAATTATACATAACAGATTAGAAAGGAAAAAATTGAAGGATAATTAAATCTTCACAATCAAAAGGTGCACTGTCATTTTCCTTAACTAATGACATTGAATCTGCTCCCAGTCTGCCCTATTTTCCTAAATTGATATTTTAGAAAAGGCATGAAGTCTAATTCACTCTTCCACTCTCAGCAAAAACCCCCTTCTGCATCACCCTCCTTTTCCTTTCCCATCTTCTTGTTGTCTCTGATTACACCATTCTTACATGCCCATCCTAAAGCCAAACTAGTGCATATCGCAGGGATTGGAGGTGATATACTCTCTGTTCATTAACTTCTTGTCAGTCTGGCAGCTTTCAAAATTAGGCATAAGAAGAAATAAAAATTGGTAGGGAAAACATCTGAACTTCTTTTCACCTCCTCTAAAATTCCATAGTATCAGTGAATGAGAAGATCTGTATTAAATAATGTGCCCTATAATGGACATCAGCCTGCCAGCAAGTGGAGGCTAGAAAATTCTACTGCTTCTACAAATACCATGCCTGGAACAAAGATCCACCCTGAAGTTTCCCATGTGATCCATCATCTGAACCAAGTTGCTCAATCAGATACCTATCCCATGCAGCCCAGCTGTTTAACTAGCTTCTTGGCCAGAGTTGCAGGTACTTGGCGTCCCCTCATAGAGGAGAGAACCTATCCCTGAATCCCAGTCAGCAGTGAAGGGCACTGGCCTTCCTGCCCTCCACTTTTCCCAGGGAAGACTCTTGCTTTCCTAGAATTCTTCTTAGGAAGACCTTTCACCCAGATCTGCCCTGAGAACCCTGCCACCCCAAGGTGGCATTATTTGTTCATTATATGTTCACTATTTGATTAGAAACTCCTTGGCCACTCTCCTCTGCCTGAATGGGAACCTGACTTTTGCCTCTCGTTCTCTAATTTGGGCTTGGAGCAGCCTCCCATCTCCTCCTGCCCCGGTCATCGTACCCTAACCTTTGCCATATTGGCTTGGTGCCATTTTGCTCCTTCCTCCCCTGCAGTAATCTCCACATTTCTATCAGCCTGGTCACGGGGTTTATGGCTCTGAGAGGAAAAAAGGAGGGGGAGGGAATAGGAAAAGGAACTGCTAAAGACAACAGAGTTAAGAACTTACATCTGCCTCACATGTTCTGCCTAGAGCCAGAACCAGTTGGTGGCACAGGTTTTAAATACCATGCACTCAAAAAGATTTTCAAAAATCTCTAACTACAGCTTCTCTGTCTTGCGTCAAGACCCTCTTGCAGCCAGTGCCCCTCCAGGTTGAAGCCAAGTACTCAGGACTAGCCTGCTCTGCAGGCGCTTGGACATCAGCCAAGCTCACATGCCAAAGTAAATAGAAAATGGAAAGGGCACAGAATAGAGAGATCAAAAGGGCATTTCCCAGTTAAGACATCAGCACCACTTTTTTTTTAAGGTGTATTTTTAAAATTCTGCTCATGGGAAAATATAAATTTTTGAGAAGAAAATTCTCCTTCCACTGTTTTATTTTGTGGTACTTACAGTATTAGATTATTTTTCCGTTGTATGCAAGAGAGTTTAATGTTTGATATCAGTAAGATAATTTGTAAAACACAAAGTGCTGAAAGAAATTAATATTTCACTGCATGTTAGATGAGTAAACGGAATGGTTTTCATTACAAGCTAACTCATCATTTTAGACATTTTAAAAAGTATTTCCTTTTCAGGGGCACCTGGATGGCTCAGTCAGTTAAGTGTCCAACTTCAGCTCAGGTCCTGTCTCCCAGCTGGTGGGTTTGAGCACTGGGTCGGAGCCATCAGGCTCTGTGCTGACAGCTCGGAGCCTGTAGCCTGTTTCAGATTCTGTGCCTCCCTCTCTCTCTGCCCCTCCCCCACTCACACTCTCTGTATCTCTCTCTCTCAAAAATAAATAAACATTTTTAAAAATTTTTAAGTATTTCCTTTTCATAGAATAATGTCATCATGGGTAGAAATATCTCAGACTTATTTAACATCTAATTTAAGAGAAGGCAATGTTTTAAAGTAGAAAAGAAACTAGGGGCGCCTGGGTGGCTCAATCAGTTAAACATCCGACTTTGGTTCAGGTCATAATCTCACAGTTTGTGAGTTCGAGCCCCACTTGGGACTTCACGTTGACAGTGCAGAGCCTGCGTGGGATTCTTTCTCTCTCTTTCTCTCTCCTCTCTCTCCTCATAGGATTCTCTCTCTCCCTCTCTCTCTGCCCCTCGCGCACTCGCACCTTGTCTCTCAAAAAGTAAATAAAATAAAATAATTAAAAAAATAAAAGTCTTTAAAAAAAAGAGAGAGAAGAAAAGAAACTAGACTGACAATCAGAAGTTCTAAATTCTAGTCATTCTTCTGACCGTGGAACTTCTGGTAAAGTCTCAAATTCCTCATCTGCAAAATGCAGAAATTGCACAGAGACTCTCCACCTTTTGTTGTTGTTGTGATTACGGTCATTTTCCTGCTCAATAACTTGCTGTGCTGAGAGCATAGTACAGTGTAAAAAAAAAAAAAAAAAAAAAAGTGCACTTGGATTCAAAGCCTCAGATGCCTCTAACTTTCTTTGTGACTTTGAGGATTTACCCTCTCCTGTTTCCTCATCTGTAATAAAAAGGAAATGGAACATATGGTGTCTCAGGACATTTCCAGCTCTAAAATTTTATAACAAAGAAAAATGTCTGTGGTGCCTATGCTGCCTTCCATTTGCATGTAAAACTCGATGTTTTGCTCCAAGTGGCCTGAGAAGAATACATGCATTTGTCGAGCATTTCCCCAGTGTGCTAGAACATGCACTCATCCATATGAACAGGGCACCTCAGCTCCCAAGGAGAAAGCTGTCTTAAGAGCCTTTTTTGCTTCACCTTTTTCATTAGTCCCTGAGATGATGCTCTGGCATCCAGCATAAACTTTATTATTACCAGGCTTCATCCATGTGACCTCTGAAGGCCTTGAAGCAAAGACAACCACCTTCAAGTCTAGTCATTACCTGCTGTTTATAAATGTGCCGCTTAGGTTGAAAAATGCCTTCTTAAAAGCCAAAAAAAAAAAAAAAAGCGCCATTTATCAAATGAACTTTAAAATTCTCTTGCATGAAAATGTGTTTCATACAAAAATATTTTTGTGTTTACAATTTCCGGATTTTTGTTAAAATGCCCTAACTATTCAAGAAAAAGTATCTTTGATTCAGAAGGAAGTCAGGGCTATAGTCATGGGTGGTTTACAGAACATTTTCTGGTAGTCTTTACTTCATTTCAATATCTTGCCACGATTGGCTGTTGAGAGCTACAAATAAGGAAGTCTTCAATTTAGGGGATTTCTCAGTGGAAGTTCCCAGTTCAACACAAGGGAGAGCTCAGGACAGTTTGGGCGGCATTGCTAGAGTCTGCAGATAAAGTTTCCAGACTCTGTAACTACCTACGTCTTTCAAGAGCACTACTCTGTGAAGGAAGACTTCTAACTTGGAAAAGAGATAAGCCAAACTTGGGTTGTTCCTACCAATTCTCAACTAGCAAGGTGGACTGGATGTCTTAGACTGAAGCGTTGCAGATTTGTTCCGCTCTTGCTTCTGCAAAGTGAGTAATTTATGACATGATTCGATAATGCCTTGTATTCATTGTCATAACTGGAAATTTGGCCTTTAAAAAATAGGGCCCCAAGCCGAGACCAAAGAAAATTTTTGAAAATACTGTGCTCTTTTTACATTCCTCTCAACTTTTAAGAGCAAATGTATGTCTCTACTTGAAATAATTTTTTTTAAGTTTATATCTGGAATATAGACCTTCTCCAATGAGTGGTTTTTATAACATAATGTAAGACTTGAAAGATATGTATTTGGCATATGTTAAGGTATAATTAGCTTACTAGATTTAAAAGTAAAATAATACTGTATATATTTGTACTTCTGGGAGCTAAATTCTTAAAGATCACTTCTGGCCTGATCCAGTGTGTCCATTCAAAAATTAACTCAAGTTTAGTATTTTTTCATCTCCTAAGAAACATATGCTAATGAATATTTTTTTACAATAAAATATTAACCTTATAGACAACTTTGCATTTCCTATCTTAAAACATTTAAGAGTTCACCATTACGGTAATCTAGGGTTATTTGATTACCAATTGGCTGTTATATTCGTTATCAAAAATGAATATTTAAGGATTGTGTACTATTTCTTTAAGTTTTTTCTTAAGGATAGTCCTAGGAAAAGTTGATAGTTTGGACAGATTAAACATCAGAAATCATCATTAGCATCAATAGCTGCCATTTATTGAATGTCTGCTAGAGAAAAAGTTACAGGATCTTACAGCTAATAAGTGGCAGACCCAGGCTCAAACCTGAGCCCTGAGGTTCAGGGATGAACCTGACTGAGGTTCCTGCAAGCAGCTAGTAGGGCCCTACGGCCAACATCCAGTTATTTCCTTAAACACTTGTGACAGCGAAAGACATGGCCAAGTGGAAATTTTTAAATACATTCGTTAAATTCTGCCAAGAAAAGACAGTTCTAGCTGGAATTTCATGGAACTTAGGCACTAATTGAAGGAAAAGATCATCCTTACAGTACAGAACCTTCTTGTCTGCACACATTATTTTTCTTTCCGTATATTAAGGCCTTGGGAAACATATAGGTTCTTTGTTTATTATCAAATGTATTCCAATATATTTTATCTTTTTTGTGTGTAGAGTTAGGGACCGTATTGGAGAGGGATGTTCTTTCTGCTGTATTTTCTAACTAATTACTGCTATCATTTAGGAGAGTTCTTTATTTCGTATTTTTATCTTGTATCCAGCTATTATATTGTTTTTCTATTTGTTCTAAATTAGTTAGGTAATTCATAGGTGATGCCTGTTTAGGAAAAATATAATTTTTTCTCCTCTTTTTTTTTTTTTTACTTCTCTCCAAAACTTCTAGAACAGTGTTTAATAACAGAGGAGATAACAGCTAACCATGTCTTGTTCTGATCTCAGTGGGAATTTCCCTAGTGGTTAACATTAAGAATGACGATGGCTGTTGGTTTGAGATAAATACATTTATCATGAAAACCAAGTAACTACCAAATCTACTTCTCATTCTATTTTAGTAAAGGTGTATCAGTACTTCATGTTAAACAAATTCAACGTAATTTTGGTATTATTATAGACAACTCTATGGTTTGTCTACTTTAAAGTATATAGTGCTCTGCTATTACACAATACGGTAATTGCATTATTTAAAATTTCTATGTTATCAGGGCACCTGGGTGGCACAGTCAGTCAAGCTTCTGATTCTTGATTTCAGCTCAGGTTGTGATCTCATGGTTCGTGAGTTCAAGCCCCACATCAGGCTCTGTGCTGACAGTGTGAATCCCTGCTTGAGATTCTCTCTCTCTCTCTCCCTCTCTCCCTGCCCCTCCCCTGCTTGCACTCTGTCTCTCAAAATGAATAAATAAACTTAAAAAAATATGTTATAAAAAATCATGCCTCCATCATAAAAGTAGATTTATAATATAAAGCATAGTTATTGCTTTAGTTAAAATAATAAATTAGTTGATCAAAATGAACCAAACCAAACCTACACATTTTCTCATTTTCTCTTTATCCACATGCTTAGATGCCTCTCCTCTATTATTTTGGCTTCACAATTTAGTTCGCAGCTCAAATTAACAGAAAAGAATGAAAACAATGTAGCATAGCCAAGGAACCCTATCCAGGCAGAGTAACCAGATACTCAAACAAAGCAGCTGTTCCTACAGCTTTGTGCAAAAAAGCTTTCTCCTTATTATGACTGTGCTAGTTGTAAGCCACAACTCTGTTATAACCAACAGTGGTGTGCAAAGTATGTGTCCAAATTAATTAATTTTATGACTGCTTTGGATTCTGTGTCTCCCTCTCTCTCTGTTTCTCCCCCACTCATGCTCTGTCTCTGTTTCTCAAAATAAATAAATGTTAAAAAAATCAAATTAATTTTATGCCAATTTATATTAAGAAAATGTATGCCAAAAGAGAATTATCTGGGGGCGCCTGGGTGGCTCAGTTGGTTAAGTGTCTGCTTTGGCTTAGGTCATGATCTCGTGGTTCATGGGCTCGAGCCCCACATAGGGCTCTATGTTAACAGCTCAGAGCTTGGAGACTGCTTTGAATTCTGTGTCTCCCTCTCTCTGCCCTTCCCCAACTCGTGCTCTGTTTCTCTCTCTTAAAAAGTAAGCATAAAAAAATTTTTTTAATAGAAATTAAAAAAAAATATCTGTAATTTACTGAGAACTTTTGCTTTCATTTTCACAAGTGAAATGAATCTGTATTTTTATTTTCTGATAAAAATACCAAAGTTTTCTATGTTCTAAAAAGGTTTAATGAGAGTTTTCTGTTCCCTGAAATATTTAAAGAGCAAATCTTCACACTGTTTATCTTTGGCACCCACTTTTGGATGTAGTTCTTTAAAAGCTTTCTGATATTTTCTATTGTTATTGATATTGTTGGATTTTATGCTGTTTTTTTCACGCAGTTTAGGTTGCTTATAAATGATCCTTGTCATCAAATTTTTCAAAGGTATTACCATACACAGTATTCTCGTACTTTTTTATAATCTCCATAATCATGTAGATAACCCTTTTTCATTACCAATTTTGTTTATTTATGATTTCAAAGGTTTTTTTTTTTAATGTTTATTTAAGAGAGAGAATACATGGGCATGAGCAGGAGAGGGACAGAGAGGGAGACAGAGGATCCAAAGCAGGCTCCGAGCTGACAGCAGAGAGCCTGATGCATGGCTCAAACTCATAAACTGTGAGATCATTACTTAAGCCGAAGTCAGATGCTTAAATGACTGAGCCACCCAGGCCCCTCGTTATTTTAAGTTTTCAAAATAAGTTTGCAGTTTTGTTTCCTCTTTGATCCAAGAATTATTTAGGACAACGAAGTCTTTTTTCAGTTAATAGATTTTGTTTGTTTAGAACAGTTTTCGATTTAGAGAAATGTTGAGCAAACACAGCAGTTTCCATACACCGCCCCATCACCCGGTGTCCCCTATTATTAACATCTTACATTAGTATGGTACATTAAGGAACCAGTAGTCTTACATTTTTCTTAACTCAATGCATAGTTTATTCAGATTTTCTTATTTTCTCCCTTTTTAAAAAATTGAGGTAAAAGCCACATAACATAAAATTAAATTTTTTACAAAGTGAAAAATTCAGTGGCATTGACTACATTCACAAGGTTGTGCAACCAACCACTTCTATCCAGTGTTAAAACATTTTTATTACCCCAAAAGAAAACTCTGTTGTCCATTAAGCAGTGCTCTGCTTTTCTTGCTCCTCTCAACCTCTGGCAACCCATGTTCTGTCTCTATGGATGGACCTGTTCTGGATATTTTGTGTGAGTGAAATCATGTAACATGTGACTTTTTCTGACTGGCTTCTTTCATTTAACATGTTTTCAAGATTCATCCATGCTGTAGCATGTGTCAGTACTTCATTCCTTTTATGGCCAAGCAATATTCTATCATATGTATATACCTCAATTTGTTTATCCATTCGTGTATTGTTGAGTAGGATAGTAGGGCTACTTTCACTTTATGGCTATTGTAAATAGTGCTGCTATGACCATGCATTTACATGTATATGTTTGAGTACCTGTTTTCAATTCTTCCTGGGTATATACCAAGCAGTGAAATTGTGCGGTCATATGGTAACTCTCTTTAACTTTTTAAGGAGCAACCAAACTCACTTATTAGCTCTAGTAGCTTTCTTGTGGATTCCTCAGGATATTTTCTGTATATAAAATAATGCCATCTGTAAATATAAATATTTTTACTTCTTTCTAATTTACGTGCCTTTTATTTCTTTTTCTTGTTTAATCCCTCTAGCTGAAACTTTCAGGACAATGTTGAATAGTAGTGGTGAAAGAAAACATCCTTGTCTTTTCCTGATCTCAGGGGGAAAACTTCTGGTCTTTCATCATTGAGTATGATGTTAGCTATGGGTTTTCATAAATTCTCTTTTTTGTGTTGTAGAAGTTCCCTTCTATTCCTAGTTTTCTAAGTGTTTTTTTTTATTCATGAAAGGATGTTAGTTTTGTTAAATGCCTTTTCTGCATCAGTAGAGAGCATCATGTGGGTGTTTTTCCTTTATTCGATAATATAGTGTATTTCATTGATTTTTTTTTCTTTAACTGTCTTTGCATTCCAGGGAAAAATCACATTTTGTCATGATGCATAATCTATTTAATATGCTATTAAATTCAGTTTACTAGCATTTTGTGGAATCTTAAATCTTTATTCATAAATCATGTTGGTTTTTAGTTTTCTCTTTTTCTGGTGTTTTTGTCTGACTTTGATATCACAGTAATGCTGGCTTCATAAAATGAGTTGGGAAGCATTCCCTCCTCTTATATTTTTTTAAAGCATTTAAGAAAGATAGATGCTAATTCTTTTTAAAGTGTTTGATAGACTTCTCCAGTGAAGCCATCTGGTTCTGGACTTTTTTTTTGTTGGAAGGTTTTTGATTACTGATTCAATCTCTTTGTTATAGGTCTGTTCAGGTTTTCTGTTTCTTGTAGATTTAGTTTTCATTGTTTGTGTGTTTCTAGGAATTTCTACATTCAGCTAGATCATCTTATTTGTTAACAGATAGTTGTTTATAGTATTGTCTTATAATCCTTGTTATTTCTATTTGGTTGGTAACAACGTCTCCACTTCCATATCTGATTTTAGTTACTTATTATTCTCTGAAAAAGTTTTGTCAATTTTGCGGTCTTTTCAAAGAACTGACTTAGCCTTCATTGATTCTTTTGTTTTTCTATTCTCTATTTCATTTATCTCTGCTCTAATCTTTATTCTTTCTTCCCTTCTGCTAGCTTTGGGTTCAGTTTGCTTCTTTTTCTAGTTCCTTGAAGTGTGAAGTTAGGTTATTGATTACAGATCTGTCTTCTCTTCTATTGTAGATGTTTACTACTATTAATTTCTCTCTGAGCACTGCTTTCACTCATTCCATAAGTTTTGGTATAGTACAATTTTGTTTTCATTAATCTCTAAGTAAATCTCATTTCCTTTGTGATTTCCTCTTTTGATTGGTTGTTTAAGAATGTGCTGCTTACTTTGCACATATTTGAATTTTCCAGTTTTCCTTCTGTTAATTGGCATCTAGCTTCATTTCGTTCTGGTTAGAAAAGATACTTTGTATGGCTTAATCTTTTTAAATATATTGAGGCTTTTGTGTGTGTGTGTGGCCTACCATTTGATTTATCCTGAAGAAGTTTCCATCGAGAGTAATGTGTCTTTTGCTGTTGTCGGGTGGAGTGATCTATATATGTCTCTTAAGTCTAGTTGATTAATACTATTATTCAAGTTCTCTCTTTTTTCATCTTCTGTTTTCTACCCATCATTAAAAGTGGTAAAATAAAAAAAAGCGGTAAGTAGTAAAGTCTCCAACTGTTATTGTAGTACTGTCTGTTTCTCCCTTCAATTCTATCAATATTTGCTTCATACATTTGGGGGATCTATTGTTTGGTGTGTATATGTGCATAATTGCTGTATCTTTTTGATTAATGGCCCTTTTGTCAGTGTATAATGTCCTTCTTTGTCTCTTGTAACAGTTTTTGATTTGAAAGCCATTTTGTCTGATGTTAATATAACCACCCCCATCTTTCTTTTGGTTACTGTTTGCATGGAAAATCTTTTTTCCATCATTTTACTTTCAACTTATGTCTTTGGATCTAAAGTAAGTCTCTGGTAGGAACCATATCATTTGATCATGTTACATTATCCATTCTGCTAAGTTTTGCCTTTGGATTAGAAAGGTTAATTCATTCATATGTAAAGAAATCACTGATAAGGAAGAACTTATTTCTGCCATTTTGCTATTTGATTTCTGTATGCTTTATACCATTTTTCTGTTCCTCACTTCTTACGTTAATGTCTTCTTTTGTGTTTAATCGGTTCTTGGCTTTGTACCACCTTATTCCTTCTCATTTTATTTTATGTATTTTTTTCAATGTTGTCTTAGTGCTTACCATAAGGATTACAATTAGCAACTTAATTTGTAACTATCCAATTTGAATTAATACCAACTTAACTTCAATAATATACAAAAGCTTTACTCCTATACAGCTTAGCTTCTGTCTTATGTTGTTGTAATAACAGATTTTTATCTTTATACACTATGTACACATTAATATAGATTTATGATTTTTAAAAGCATTCGTCTTTTTTAAATCATGTAGGAAATAAAAAGAGGAGTTATAATCATGCTGGCTTTCATATTCACCAATGTAATTGCCTCTGTCAAAGTTTATTTTTTGTAATGCTTTGAATTATTGTCTAGTAGCCTTTTATCTGAGCCTTCAAGACTCCCTTTATCTACTAGCACTGAACTCCTTCAGCTTTTGATTATCTCAGAACATCTTAAATTTTCCTTCATTTTTGAAGAATAGTTTTTCTAGATAGAGAATTCTTGGTTGACATCTATTTTTTTTTAGCACTTTAAATATGTCATCCCACTGCCTTCTGAATTCCATGATTTCAAAGTGAAATTGGCTGTTAATCTTACTGAGTCTCCCTTGTGCATAATGAGTCACTTCTGTCTTACTATTTTCAAGATTCTTTCATCTGTGGCTCTCAATGATTTGCTTATAATATGCTTTGGTATAGATCTCTTTGAGTTTATCCTTCTGGAGTTCACTGAGTATAACATTCAGAGTTTGACAAGAGAGAAAGGGAGGCGAACCATTAGGAGGCTAGTATGATACATTAGAATTGATGGTGTCTTGAACAAAGAGTGGCAATAGAGACAGAAAATGGCTATGAAGACAGTGTTTAACAATGAGGACAGAAAGTATATGCATGCAAGAAATGTTGCAGAGGAGTACTCATATGAGTTACCTTATTGGGGGACTGATTAAATGTCAGGAAGTAAGAGTTTTATATCTTTGTTATATGGGCAATGTTTGCTTTTCATTCTTCCTCTCTTAATGTGAAAAAATAACCATAAAAATTTGAATTCTACTTATAGCTACTTACCTTCACATTAAAAAAGAACCTAAAACAATATATGTTCAATTATTATTGTTAAAAGGACATCCTATTTATTATTTCTTATTCCTACATGTAGAAGATAAGAAAATTAGTAAATTAGAACATTTTACTTCTTGCCACTTCTCTTCCACCCACTTGAGTTTTTGTTTCTATAAACAAGAATTTTAGAATACATTCTTATTAAGCTATTTATTTATACTTGCACCTTATGTCTTCAAAGTTACTTTTAATAGCCTCATTATATTTGCTACAGATTTTTACTCAATCCAATAATTATTTCCAATATTTAGAAATATTTCTTTTATCTCAGAATTTTACCTTTCCTTCTTTTGAAAAGTTTGATTCCCTTCTTGACCAACACAAGTGTATCTTCAACTATTTCAGGAAATGGGTGGTATATTTGTGAGCCTTGAAGTATCAAAGAATATCTTTGTTTTCATTTCCTATGTGAATGACAACTTGGGTGGGTATAGACTTTGAAAGTTAAACCTTTCCCATGCAATTATAGATGTTATTCTGTTCAGCTTCTGAAGCTTAATGTTGAAGATAGTCTATTTTTTTCTATTTTTCTTTCTTTGCAAGTAATTTATTTTTTTTCTTCCTGTATTCTTGGTGAATTTTTGCCATACTTTAGATATAAGAAAACTTCCCTCACCTCTCAACCCTGAACTCAAGCCTCTCCAGTGTGTTTTCAAAGTACCCTATACTTAACCCGTATTGTAATATTGTAATACCACATTGTGGAGCAATTGCCTGCTTCTTCTGTGTGTGTTACCCACAACAGACAGGAAGTTCTTTTAAAGTAGGACTGTGTCTTAGTCATCTTTGTAGCCCCAACTTTTAGCACATAGCGAGCACTCACAAAATATTTGCTGAATAAATAAATAAATTGATAGATCATTTAATATCAAAATCTTATCAGGGTATGTCCAAGTGTTTGGTCTCGTTCCATTAATTATGTTTCAAAACTTAGAGTCCTTTTCATCTCCAATTGCTTTGGATACATCTTCTGATGTATCTATAGTTGGTATTTCTGTTCCATTTACTCTGATCTTTTCTCCAGGAAGAAGGTAGAGAACTATCTTTCCACTATTCCATCTCATGGTTTTCTTCTGTTTGACCTTTCCATTGACATTTGAGAGAGTTTTTCAAGCTTTTACTCTAATCATTGATTAATATTCTGTAGTATTGATTCCATCCTTGATTATGTTCAAATAATATCTGAATTTTGCCATTGCATGTTTCTATAACCTTAACTTATCCAACTTTGTTGTTATTTCTCCCTGCCTCTTAGCTAGGTCCTTCCTTTTCTTCATCTAATATCCTGTCTAATATGACATCTCTTTTTTCATAGAAAATGCAAAGCAGATTTTTTCCATTTACTTATGCTTCTGGTAAACCATTTTCCAAAGTGTTCATTTTCTTTGCATTTTGAGAACTCTATTTTCTTCCTTTATACAGCATAATCTTTCAAAATGGATGCTTTGTCTTGTATTTTCTCATTCCCAGCATTCTATAGCCCTTACTAACCAGATGTATGGATTTTCCTTGGTTTTTCTCATTATCTTCTCGATTTCTATTAGTTCCTCAGCACAGATATAGAGCTGAAAGACAAGTAGACATGCACAGGTCACAGCTACACTTTTGCCTGAAGCTGACATTTATCAATTTTGTCACTATAGGTATTTACCTGAGCCAAAATCCCTTACCCTTATTGTCTAGTTATTTCACTATGAAGAGGAGAATTCCTGGTTAATCAGCAGCAATCACTGGTCTTTTCCTTGATAGGAACCATAGATTAAAAATCGAAGTCTGGGGGCGCCTGGGTGGCTCAGTTGGTTAAGCGTCCGACTTCAGCTCAGGTCACGATCTCACGGTCCGTGAGTTCGAGCCCCGCGTCGGGCTCTGGGCTGATGGCTCAGAGCCTGGAGCCTGCTTCCGATTCTGTGTCTCCTTCTCTCTCTGCCCCTCCCCCGTTCATGCTCTGTCTCTCTCTGTCTCAAAAATAAATAAACGTTAAAAAAAAATTAAAAAAAAAATCGAAGTCTCAGAGAGAGCCCAACACACAGCTCTGTCTGCTCATCCCTTTTCATTATTGGCTTCACATACCCTTAAATATGGAACATTTGTCCACTCTCATTGGGATCATGTTGGTATACTCCAAACCACAGTTCCAAAATGGACAACAGAGAGAAGTATTATTGGGTGATATTTGGGCAAAGAATTGTCAAATACTATGTGCAGGTCCCACATAATAGTGGGGTTATTGCTTAATTGACTAGTAGGTGCCATGAGGCAGATAGTTTTATTACTATTCTTCAGGCCAATTATAACCATTACTATTCTTTATCTTCAAGCAACAAAGGTTATGTCCATTTCAATCCCATGGGTCTTGCAAATGATTGGAAATCCTGTCACATTTTGTTACTAGGATGCTTGTCAACAGGGTTACAGTTTCTCTTTTGACATCTTTTTCTGACTTAGAAAAAGGTACCCCTTTGGGGTATATTCAAGCCCAAGGGGGCAAGGTTTGGCAAGTGACCACCTCTGTCAGCTGGGTGCTCTGTACAGGGGAGAGCCTGCTCAGCCATCCATACATGCTGGATCTGGCCACCAGTTCTTCCTTTCAAAACTATTATAAGTTTTCATATTTCTCTAATTTTTCTTTAGTAATTTAATTTAGAGTCTAAGGCACAAACAGCTAGTCCAGATGTCATCCTAAATCAGAAGTCAACCAGATTCTATTAATAGTGATATTTCACATCAAAGATTTGGCTGAGATCATTGATGCATACCTGGCATTCCAAGTTGTAGTAGGTGTTTATACTGGCAGCTTTCCTTTTCCCTAGATTTATATTCAGAACTCTCAATAAAATATTAAGCAGTTTGAAAATAGAACCTAAAATATATTCAATGAGTATGCAGTTCTCATTTTCTTTTTTTTTAATTTTATTTACTTATTTTTGAGAGAGAGAGAGAGAGAGAGAGAGAGAGCAGGAGAGGGGCAGAGAGAGAGGGAGACAGAGGGCAGAGAGTGGGACTCAAACTCATGAACCATGACATCATGACCTGAGCTGATATCAAGAGTCAGGTCCTTACCCTGCTGAGCCACCCAGGTGCCCCCCTTTTTTTCAGTTCTCATTTTCATCCCACTCCACCTCAAAGTCCTGCTTGCTAACCTAAGGTATATAAACATAATATGAATAAAGGAAAATTGTAGGGAAATTATGTCACCGTTTTAAAGGATTAATCCTCAAATAAATGTCTCAAGTCTTAACCTCAGTAAAACATACTGTATGTCAATTCTAAAAAATTAATCATCATTATAGAAAAAGGAAAATGTTTGAAACTGTTTTAGCATGAAAATCCTCTATCTATCCCAGCATGCATGCATGTTTCACACACTGGAGAAATATGTAGCCATTTCTCTTTATGACTACAATATCATGGAATTGAAAAGAGAGGAAAAAGTATATTTAAGAAATGTATATGTTTAATTTTTTCTTCCTTATTCAAATTTTTAGCATCTCCACGTTCAAAATGCTTATGCATTCTAGGTGTATTATTACATTCCACCATTTCAATTAGAAGTCACCAAGCAGTTCTTTCAATTTACTAAAAACTTGGATGAGTTGGACTTCATTAAAATTAAAAATTTCTGCTCTGCAAAAGATAATGTGAAGAGAATAAAAACACAAGCCACAGACTAGGAGAAAATGTTTGCAAAAGATATAGCTGATAAAGGACTGTTAGACAAAATACACAAAGAACTCTTTAAGTTCAACAACAAGAAAACTAAAAACCCAAATTTTATTTTATTTTATTTTACTTTTATTTTTTCAATATATGAAATTTATTGTCAAATTGGTTTCCATACAACACCCAGTGCTCATCCCAAAAGGTGCCCTCCTCAATACCCATCACCCACGCTCCCCTCTCTCCCACCCCCCCATCAACCCTCAGTTTGTTCTCAGTTTTTAAGAGTCTCTTATGCTTTGGCTCTCTCCCACTCTAACCTCTTTTTTTTTTCCTTCCCCTCCCCCATGGGTTTCTGTTAAGTTTCTCAGGATCCACATAAGAGTGAAAACATATGGTATCTGTCTTTCTCTGTATGGCTTATAAAAACCCAAATTTTAAATGGGTCAAAGACCCTAACAGATATCTCACCAGAGAAGATGTATGTATGGATGGCAAATAAGCATTTGAAAAGATGCTCCACATCATATGTCATCAAGGAAGTGAAAATTAAAACACAGTGAGATATACTACATGCTTGTTAGAATGGCTGAAATCCAGAACACTGACAACACGAAATGCTGACAGGGATGTGGAGCAACAGGAACTCTCCTTCATTGCTGGCGGGCATACATTGCTGGTGGTCCAGTCACTTTGGAACATAGTTTGATAGCTTCCAACAAAACTAAACATACTAAGGGTGCCTGGGTGGCTCAGTTGGTCAAGCGTCCTACTCTTGGTTTCAGCTGAGGTCATGATCTCATGGCTCTTGAGACCGAGCCATTGGTTGGGCTCTGTGCTGACAGCATGGAGTCTGCTTGGGACTCTCTCTCTCCCTCTCTCTCTGCCCCCCCCATAAGTAAGTAAACATTTTTTAAAAAACATACTAAAAATATATATGATCCAGCAATTCCACTCCTTTGTATTTACCTAAAGGCGTTGAAAACTTATGTCCACACAAAAACCTGCACACTTATGTTACAGCAGCTTTATTTGTAATCACCAAAAATTGAAAGCAACCAAGATGTCCTTCAGTAGGTTATTGGATAAATAAACTGGCACGCCCAAGCAATGTAATACTATTCAGTGCTAAAAAGAAATAAACTGCCAAGCCATGAAAAGACATGGAAGAAACTGAAATGTTTATTACTAAGTGAAAGGAGTCCATCTGAAAAGGATGGACTTTTTTATTCCAACCATATGACATTATAGAAAAGGCAAAACTATGGAGACAGTAAAAAGATTAGTGGTTGCCTGGGACTGGGGGTGGAATGGATGAATAGGTGGAGCACAGAGGATTTTTAGGGCAGTGAAACTACTCTACTATAGTATGATACTATTATGATGGACACATGCCATTATCTATCTGTCCAAACTCATAGAATGTACAACATGAAGACTGACCCCTAAAATAAACTATGGACTTTGGATGATAATATTACGTTGATGTAGACTCATCAGTTGTGACAAATGTACCACTTGGTGGGAGATGTTGATAATGGAAGAGGCTTATGCATATATTGTACTTTCCACTCAATTTTGCTATAAACCCAAAACTGCCATAAAAAATAAATTCTTTAAAAAAACAGTGTTTTACTGTCATGTTTAACTCAATTACTACTTACTACAGAAACTTTTCAACTGATCACAATGTTATATACAAGATGTTTCTGTTTGTTTAAATGTTTTTTGCAATATATTTTGGCTTTAACTTTTAAAAGTAAGCTCAATATTTAAAAATGCACTGCAACTTGGCAGGCTTTTAAACCCTTGGACTTGCAGGCTTAAGGAAAGTAATGCAAATAACCATGGCTCAGAAGTGTAAGAAGAAAGTGAGGCAACCAGAACCTGATCCTCCTGCTCTAACAAAGAAAAACTACAATCCCAGGGAGCAAGATGCTGAGTTCCCATGAGAAGATACCACCTTCTAAGTTATATGGGACCATGTGACCAGAAAAAAGGGAGCTCAAGAATTCCAGGGCTGGGCTTGAATCTTCAGAATGAAGAAAGAATCACTGACTAAAGACCTGTTCAGGCATGGCTTGGCCAAGATCCCTAGGACAAGAAAGTTCTCAATTGCAGAAGATTTTGCCAAGTCTATGGATAGAGAACATATGTTCTAGAGCAGGCTGTACCTGATAACAGCCTATAGTATTCACAGTCATTTTATTTATTTATTTATTTATTTATTTATTTGTTTTTAATTTTTATTTATTTATTTTGAGAGAGAGAGAAAGAGTGTGAGCGGGGGGGGGGGGGGGTAGAGAGAGAGAGAGAGAGAGAGAGAGAATCTCAAGCAGGCTTTACATTGTCAGCACAGAGCCCAATGCAGGGCCCTATCCCACGACCCTGGGATCATGACCTGAGCTGAAATCTAGAGTAAGATGCTCATCCCACCGAGCCACTCCTGCTCATTTTAATCCTGTCTATCAAACTGTTATTTCAATGTCCTTAGTATGCTTGTGCTTGGTGATGAGGTCTTTTTCAAACAGCATCAACCCATGTAAGATATGTACAAAAGCAGTGAGAGTTCTAAAAATATTTTTAGGGACACCTGGATGGCTCAGTGGATTAAGCACCCAACTTTGGCTCAGGTCATGATCTTTCAGTTCGTGGGTTCGAGCCCTGTGTTGGGCTGTGTACTGATAGGAGCCTGGAGCCTGCTTCAGATTCTGTTGTCTCCCTCTCTCTCTGCCCCTCCCCGGCTCATGCTCTGTCTCTGTCTATCTCTCTCTCTCAAAAATAAATATTTATATAATAAAAATATTTTTTAAATTAAATAAATAAATAGGTAATTAATATAGAAGCTTCTGAGAGTGCTATATGCATTCAGTCAGATGCAATTATGCTCCAGTCAATGTGGAAAGTCCTAGACTTCAATGCTGTCAGGAAGCTTCCACATATGCAGTAGTTTCATGCAAAGAATCCCAGGGAAAACCTTGATGGTGGCAAGAAGCCAGCCTGACATGAAGCTGGCAGGACAGTATCTTTAATTTGCAGAACATTCTAAAATTTACCATGTGCTTTTGCTTACATTATTGGATTGACCATTCATCCAGTGAAGTAAGTTATCACTGTCTCCATTTGTCAGATAAGAAATTAAGGTTCATTAGGTTAAGCAACTTGCCTGAACCAGTAGGTATCAGAGCTAAAACTGGGAGTTCCAACATTTCTAGATGTAATGTCTAAAATTTCTATCTTGGAGATTATTCAGGCATGCCAAGGAAATGGAATAATGGGGAAGTCTTAATTCATGAGAATTTTCTATGAAGTTCTGCTTGTATTTACCAACTATCCAACTTTAGCAAGTGTATTTAGTGAAAGGTGTTACAGTTGGGAAAAAGCCAAATGGGTGTGTGTGTGTGTGTGTGTGTGTGTGTGTAGTGCTTCTCAGTGTGGACCTTAACCACCTTAATCACATTCACATGAGGATTCGACAAAAATGCAGGTTCCAGGCTTCCGCCCACAACCCAGTTTGCTCTGAACTCTAAGATCTCTAGGGGTGAATTGATAAATCTACGTCTTTAACAAGTCTGTCAGATGATTCTTGTGTATGCTAACCCACTTGCAGGGTGATGTTAAACCTGGTTATTTTCTCTTTAGGAAAAATTCTAACCAAGGCCGGCAGGTGACCTTTAACCTTGACATTGATGGTTTTTGGCTGCCGTCCTTTTTCCTTTCCCGGGTGAGACGGGACGGGGCGGGGCTTGGACGGGCGGGGCTTGGACGGGCGGGGCGAGTGTGGGTGGGGCGAGAGGGGTCTGGTTTGGCCTGGCCGGGTGGAGGGTGAAGGGTTAAAAGCTCCGCGCGCAGGCGCTGCCCTCTGAACAGGAACGGAAAGCAACTTCCGGTCGATTCACTCGGCCGGGCGCCGCGGATCCCGGGCGCGGAATCCCTGAACTGTGAGTAAGAAACTTCGCGAGCGAGTTCGTCTTTCGGAACCCGTCGAACACAATGGCGGGGAACTTGTGTGTGTGAGCGAGGGCGGTGCGCTGGTAGTACTGGTGCCGCAGTGAAAGAAGCCGAAGAGCTGCGGAGACAACCACCTCTCAAGAGTGGAGAGGGACGTTGTGCGAGAGAAACCACCCGGGTGTACGTCCCAGAGCGGACCCGGGAGGGGTTTTCCGGGCCCGCGACGTCAGCGCTGCAACGCTGTCCCCGCCGTGACGCTCCGTGGGGAGGGATCCTGCCCAACTCCGCGTCCAGCGCTCGCGCCGACTTGACCTATTCGCCGGGAGACAGGGGAGGCAGGGCTTGCGATGTCTGGGTGAGCAGTGGGTCCCGGCACGAGTGTCCCAGACTCCCTTCGGGGCAAGGGTTGTCTTCCGGAAGCAGTATTATCGTGGTTATTCTTTCGAAAACTTTTAAATAGGTCTTTCTGTTCTTCCCAAGGTTGTTGCATAATTCCGCTCTCTGCTTTCCTGTGGGGTGTCATCATAGCCGTGTCAATGAGAAGTGGGGTAACTTCCCCGAGGGTGACGGAGAGAATGGGTGGGCGAGGCGGAAAAAGCAAAAGCATACCCTACCCGCAGTGGGAACCAGGCGTTACTTAGGGTCTGCACTCTCGTGTGAACAGAAACAACGAGTTACAGGTGTAAAAAGCTGTGCTTGTCAAGCGAAGAACGTAGGGGGAAGATACTCAAACCAAGGAGTGGGTGTGTCCCTTGTTATACTGTAACAAGCAAAAGTAGAGCAGCCTTGCTATGTAAGGTGTCATTTATCTCACCGATGCTTTTGACAAGTTATCCTAAGGGAAAAAGGGTAGTAACAGAAGTGAAGTGATATGAAAATGTAGGAAAATAAAATGATCTTCCTGCTTACCATGGTTGGAATACACATTTCAAATGTAGCAGAGAAGCAAGTACTGTATTCTGTTGGAAAATTATATTCTCATCATTTGGAAGGGGTGGAAAACCCCAAAATGATACAACCGTGTATAAAGCCAACAATTTATAAAGAAAATGAAACGTTCTCAGGCCTTTCTCCAGTCGTAGGTACTTCAAGACCGTCTACATCTCTCTTACATGCACAAAACATGTTATTTCGTTCTCTTGTGAAAGTGAGATTGTATAAACATACTATTCTGTTTTCTGAGTTTTCAGACCAAAAAATATATGGTGCAAGTCTTGCCATGCATAGCTCTATTTTATCTTAATGTCAGCATGGTATTCCTCTATCAGCATGTACCATAACATAGTTAACCATCTCTTAATGTGGCTTGTCCCTATATTTTGCCCATTATTATTCAAAATTATTTATCTGTACTTGATTAGAGTACAGATATATTAATCCTTAATGAAATATATGGCAGATATTTTCAAGAACTGTCAGTCTTTTGGTTTAAAATGCCCAGGTTTTGTTTTTATCACTTAAGGCAGTTCCTACTTGCTATATTGCCTGTTAATTATTTTATAGTTTTTTATGCTCTACTCTTTAAAACATCTGAAAATTATTTTTGTACATTATATTATATAAGATAGGGATTTAGCCATTTTTTTCTGAACTCATTTGTTAAAATCAATTCTTCCTGACTAGAAATACTACCTTAGTATAATAAATTTACATGGGTCTTTTATTATTATTATTATTATTATTATTATTCTGTCGCTTTGTTCTATTTGTCTCTCCCTATACAAATACCAATCTCTTTGATTCTGGCATTTTTAAAGTAATTCCCACAGCAAGTCCTTCTTCATTTATCTTTTTCAAATTTTCTTGAATATTATTGCACTCATTTTGACATAAAATTTAAAGTAAACTGTTTATGTTTCATTAAAACAATCCTTTGGTCTGTTTTAGCTATTATATTCACTAATACTTTGTGGCTGGTATGTAGATGAGTGATTATACATCTGGCCGATTTTCTAAATTTATTAGTTTTAATAAATTGTCCCCCTTGAATTTTCTAGGAAAACAATCATTTAAACATAGTCTTATCTTTCTTTATACTTTTTTTTCTTTCTTTGGTTTAATGAATTGCTAGTTTCTCCAGCCTAGTGATATGTAATCCAGCCTAGTGATATGTAATAACAGTGATTCTGGCCATCCTTTTCTTATTTCTTAGTTTTTGGATACTTTTACCATGTCATCATTAAATATGGCATTTACTATTAATTTCCAATAAGTTCTGTTTATCAAGGAAGTGTCTTTAATATTTCTAGCTTACTAGGATTTTTCGAAAGAGTGGATTTTGGACCAAGGTGTGTGTGTGTGTGTGTGTGTGTGTGTGTGTGTGTGTGTGTGTGTGTGTGTTTACATTGGCTAGCATATTGCGAGCAATTTTGAATAATAGATGTTGAGTGTTCATTTGGTCTGTATATTTCTTGTTGTTAAGATGATGCCTTCTCATTACTACTTAACTAAACATTTTTATCAGGAGTGAAAGTTGAGTTTTGTCATATGGCTTTTAGGCATCTGTTGTGACCTATTGTGTGCTTTTCTTTGACCTATTAGGATGATGGGTTATTTTAGTTGATTTCCAGTTTGTGAACCAACCTTACAGTTGATCATGGTGTAATATTTAAGCATATAGGTTCCTTTTTGGTAACATTTTTACTTAAAATCAGTAATTGGGTGTCATCTATAGTCCTCTTCTTCTGTATTATCTTTGCTAGAGTTTGATATCAGGGTTATGATGGTTTCCTAAAAAGAACTGAGAAGAGTTCCTTCTTTCTCTGCTCTGAAGTAGTTTAAAGAGCATAAGAGCTCTCTATTCTTTGAAGATCTGAAAGAATTAACTCATGAAACCATCTTGGCCTGAAAGTACTATTGTTCTTAAAATAGCAACATCCACAGAAAAAGGCTCAGAACTTAAAAAAGCTAACAATCAGAAACTCCTCAGAGTAAATCCAAATAAATGAAAGAGTCTAAAATACCCGTATGTTGAGAACAAAGAAGAATTCTGTGTTTATCCTAGTCCTTTCTCTCCCCCACCTCTTTTTTTTTTTTTTTTCATGGTCAGAGAAAATGCTGTAGGTAGGCTGAGGCTGATAATAAAAGGTATTGCTGTCCTTTCCTCTATTCCAGTTATACTATAAAGAAAGTAAAGGGTGTTGCTTCTACATGGGCAAGTTCTTCTATGCCTTGAAGGAAACCAGGAGTGACACTCAACTGGGAAAGCATCAGTTTCACTTTGTTGTCATTAGCTTCCCAATTTTGTTGGGAAATTTCTTTCTTCAGAGGTAATAACCAAGCTTACATGCTACTGTAGCCAAATCCCATAAGAGGGTTTCAAAATGAGTTGGTGAAAAAAATATACAAGCTCATCATGCCTGTACTTATTTAATATGAAGTGAAAATTATTAACACAGTCCAGATACGTGTGTGACACGTGCACACACATAGAACAGGGATGGCTTTTAACAAGTACAAACCACCAAAGGCCACCTTTTTTCTAGACTAATAGTTTACTGTTTATATGTGGATAATAGTGTATTTTGTACTCTTTGGTAGAGTTATTACTTTTTTTTTTTTTTAAGTAGGCTTCATGCCCAGTGCAGAATCCAACGCGAGGCTTGAACTCCTGCCCCTATAATTAAGACCTGAGCTCAGATCAAGAGTCTGACACTCAACCAACTGAGCCACCAGGCGCCCTGAGTTATTACCTTTTATAAATGATTATTCCAGACACTTTCTGATCACTGTCAAGAATATGACCTTAGGCGGGTAATGTCATATAACAGTATACATCTGTAAACTGTGGAGGACTTTAAGACACTCATAAGTGCTGTTTACAGAGAGATGCAGTCATTATCTGAATGCTTGCATATTTGAGTATTTTAACTGACTTTGTATCAATCTAGAAAAAAATAATTATTGACATGATTTGGGAGTGTGCCTTATAACAACGAAAGACTTTGCATGCTTTTTAAAATTGTGCTCATTATCTAAAAGTAAATGGTAAATAAAAATAGATAGCCTGTGATATAAAACTTCACTATTCTAACTGTTCTGATGTGATGCATTAACTGATTAGCTGTTAACTACTGTTTGGTTTTTTGTTTTCTAACACTTTATAAACATCTGTATTACTGTTTAATTTCACCTAGTTTGTGTTTCATTATATCAAGACAAGTTTGGGTTTCTGGTTCCTGTAGGATTTATGTTGTGGCTGCCATTCCCTTTTACTCCTGTCCCACCCCCACCCCACCCCCCCACCCCCCAATCTTCTATGCTTGCTGCTGTGGTTTTCAGTCATGGGTAGAGGGAAAGAGGAGGCTATTATCTAGAATAGGTAACAAAAATCTCTTTATAGTCTGGGACCAAGATTCTGAGTCATCTTCAAAAAAGGCTAGCAGAGAATGTAAAATGAACTGCCTTGTGGGTGGATGGCTAATTAGTTTACAGTCTTTTGAACTAGGTACAATATTTGACACTGTTCAAAAAAATTGAGAAGGACTGGAACTAGGTTCTTTGAAACTGAAAACAAGCCTTTGAGACCTGTGTAATACATATGTCATAGTTTTTCAATCCCCAGTCGTAAAAAACATTTTTTTTAAATTATGGTAAGATACATATTACATGAAATTACCATCATAACTATTTTTAAGTACAGTTTGGTAGGGTTTAATGCATTTGCATTGTTGTGCAACCAAGAAAAACATTTAAGGGACTTACTCTTTTAAGAAAAAGAGTCTGGGAAGTAAATAATGATAATCATTTATCTCACAAGGGAGATGTCCTGTATAGTAACTTGATAGTAACCTGAGTTTTCTTCCTTTTACGCAGGGATACTCTCTTTGATAGTAATTATCAATACTAAATTATGAGAGTAAACTGAGCAGTGGTAATCTGAAGTTGCTTTCACTTACTACCAACAGTTTTGCTTTGCAAAAAAAAAAAAAAAAGTGTTGAAAGTAGGTTGTGAACACAAGGTCTATCTTTTCAAGTCATTTCAGTAAGGCACTAACTGGGAATTGAGTGGACTAAGAAAAATAATGTAAGTTCCATTTTGATTGTTACTCAAGAAGTTGAAGTTATAAGAATCTTTGAAACATTTGCGTAGAATGAGTTATAAACATTATTCTCTGGAACAGCAGAACAAACACAACTAGGTAATTTGCTAGGGAGAGTGACTTGTTAAAAAGACAGAAATCAGGGACTCAGATCTGTTTAAGAAAATATTTCAAATTGCTTGAATAAAATCAACTATTGTGGGATATTTAAATGCATTTACTGTTCATGGCCATTTGTTATGTAGCATTTACTATAATATAATTTCATGATTTCATATATTTGCTGTCTCTAAACTAGAAATGTCTTTCCATCGATATTGATGTTTCTTGGTTTTTTAGAATCCTTATCTCCTTTTTGATTAACGTTTAAATCTCACAGATCCTAGGACATTTCGTATTTGCTCCTCTTTCCCACACAGTCTTCTTTCTCTTGTAGTTCCCCCATCCAAGAATATTCTGCAGAGCACTGCTTTATATGACTTAAGAAAACAGATTTTTAATATTAAACAGTCATTTTAAACTGCATAAACCTCACCCCCACCCACCATTTCCAGATTTTAACATGGCCCTAATGCAGGAGAGGATACCCCTTAGGAAGCTGAGCAAGCTAACTGAGCAGTGCCATGTTTCTGTTCACATCGGGGTAGAATACCACATGTCATGTCCGGTTTTCTTTTGGTGTTACACTGATTGTACACTTCAACTCAAAAAATTTGATAAACAGTCTGAGAGAAAGAAGTACTACTGGAGGAAAAAAGGAAGTAAGGCAAAGCTGAAATACATGGGTGTGGTCTTTGGCTGTGAAATCTTTCAACTCTTAAAAGATAGCACAAAAAGTTTCACCAAGTTTTAACATCCAGCAAAATGGAAACCTGGTCTGGGGAGCTTTTGGTTTGATGAGTAGGGAGTTGTCTTACCTTGTTTATCGTGATGCATTTAGCTAACCACCAGCTTATGGAAAAAATACAAAATCTAAATTCTAACACTGCTGACTCAATGATATTTAAGTTTCTATTATTTCAGCTGCCTGACTGTAACACACTAACAGTTGAGGTACAGCGTGTTATGGGTATATTGGAAAGTGAGACTACAAATGCAAACTGTCATTTTGGGAAATTGGCTGCTTATGTTAGGGAACTATCTTAAAAGTGGGAAATGATTATAACTAAATGTTAGGAGTGACAGTTCTCATCCATTTCCCTTCTTCAAGTAGGGAAAACACACATACTCTTGCATGTCTTTAAAATTTTACCCTAACTATGTAAGACAGAGGATGTCCTTTTATTTAAGGGTATGTACTCCCGTTATTGACTCGTACTTTTGTTTCTGATACTAATTGTGGGTAAGGAGGCTAATACAGAACTAAAATACAGAAAAGACAGGGTGTATCTCCCACTAATTTATTTATGTCTTTTGCTAAGGTGGCAACTTTTCTGACATAGAATGTGAAATCTTATTACTATTCGTACCTCAGAGGGTTGGAAAAGCAGGCAACTTTCTTTTCTAGGACAGAGTGGAAGAGGTAACTCAAGGTGATTTCCTCCCCCTGTCCTGAAACTGCATTGGATTTGAAGTGCCCTCTTACCACAAGTGTGAACCCTGGCAGAACACTTACATAGAAGTAGAATAGTCTCAGCAGTGGGGGAAACCCAGCAGAGGGGCCTTTCCCACCTTCCAAATCACCCATATTGTCTCTACTACTCCACAAAAAATAGACCTTATTAAAGCATTATAAATCATTCTGGGTGGAGGTGGTGGGAATCTGATACCTATAAGCCGGTGATTCTTTTCAAACTTGAAATCCCAAAATATATAACTAATCAAAGTTAAGTTATTCTGGTTGAGCTGGGCAATTGGTGGTGGAATGTTGTTTGGTTCACATATGCCCAGCCTCAGTAGAGCTCTGGAAGCGCTACCACTTCGATTACTATTTTATTTTCTTCAGGATTGGTTAACTGTCACTTGGAGAATAATATTGGTTACCAAAGACAGCAAGCTTAAGATATTTTATCTATGAAGTAAGAAAAGTTCACTTAAAAAGAAGGTGAGTAGGAGGAATTAGAGTAACAAGAAGAATCAACATCCTGATAGAGGAGTCCCACAAAGGAATACAGAAAGAATGAAATTGGCCAAAAAATATTTGAAGAAAATTCCCAGAACTGAAGGATGAACTTCCAGGTGAGTTAAATATAAGATCAGGAATCAAAATGGCTCTAGACTTCAACAAAAACAAATGGAAGCTAGAAGAGAGCATAGCAAAGCTTTCAAAATTCTGTGGAAAAATTGCTTCCAACCTAGAATTTTTAACCTGGCAAACTATCAGTTAAATCTGAGGGTAGAGTAAAGGTATTTTCAGTGATGCAAGGTCTCAAAAAATTTTCTTCGCCAACACTTTCTCAGGAAGCTGTTGGAGGGTTTAGTCCACCAAATGGGATGAGTAAAACAAGAAAGATGAAAATTTGGGATACTGAAAATGAGGGATTCAACTAGAGAGAGAGATGAACAAAGGGAATCCTCAAAATCAAGGTGAAAGAAGGTCTTGAGATGAAGGTTTACCTTCAGGCATAGAGATCAACAAATCTAGACTGAAGTCAAACAGCTCAAGGGGAGTTCCTCTAAGAAGATGAAAATGGTAGAGTAACTGAAGTGTCTGAATGGATTGTATTAGTATGATGGGAAATAAAGTAAATAAAGTTTTTTCAGGGAAAGGTGTTTCAGGGAAGGGAAAGGAGTCATAGTATGGCTTACCAGTGAATAACATTGCATAGTTATAAGAAAGTAAAAGCTGAATGTTTATCTAACTATCCTCTTTTTAGAAGATATAACTATTTTGGGAGAATGGGGAGAGTATAAAGTTGCAGGTCAGGGCCAGGGAGTGGGGGGTTAAAAAGAGCTGAATCCTTACTTTGCATAGTGGGAAGAAAAGTAAAACTGAAAAATCAATAGTAGCAACATTAGCATGTTTGGAGATACAGAGATAAATACCAGAAAGAACCAAAAGAACTGAAAATTGTTGCCAAGGTGAAGCAGGAAATGGGGAGGGGAAAGAAGAGAGCAAGGGACTTAATGTTTTTCTTAAGCCTTGTGAAGCTCTTTGACTCATTAAAATATAGATATGTATCTCTGTGGTTAAAAATAAAAACTAAATTAGAATAAAATGAGCTAGAGATTGGACTTTCATATTGGAGCGACCTGGAGTTATCTGGGTCTTCCATTTTCTAATTCTTTGACCTTAGTCAACTTACATAAATTTGAAGCTCAGTATCCTTATGTAGAAAGGGAAGGCAGTTTGTGATCCTGCAAAAGAAAAATTAAAATAAGGTACTTTATATAAAGCACCTGAGGCAAGTAATATTACCTCAATAGGTATCAATCCTTACCCCCATCCCTGATGTTCTCTGTGAGGAAATACCTCCTTCATTGTTGGAATTGTTGTCATTCAAACAGAAATCTAAAATTGTCTTTTTGGTCCATGGCTGTGTGCCTTTTTGGAATTAAGTCATGTCATTGAGATCTATGTCCTTTCTCAACTATCTGTAGATAGTTTGAGAATTAGATAGAATTGAAATGATTAGGGTATTGGTAGGGGGAGCATCGAGTGGAAAGGGCCATTGCTGCTTGGTGGGAGAAGACTTGGTCCCACTCAGATTTCTCTCTCAACATGAACCTCAGTGCAAATGCTATCAATGGAGTCTCTTCCACTAATACTGTTTCCAAGAGGAAACACTTGTCATATAAACTGATGAGTTGTGGAATTTTCACAGAACCAAGATTAACATTAGAGTGCTATTGCTGTGGGCCATCTGCCAAAGTATCAAAATACCTTTTTTCTTTCTTTCTTTTAAAGAACATCTTCTAAGCAACTGCTATTTTTGTTTCCAAATTCTATATGCTTCTTCTGAAACAGTTCAAAAAGCAGATCATTGTGGAACACAAAGACACCTTATCAAAAGTCTGTTTCCCTGCCATGGTGCATATTTGTACACTGTTATACAGAATACAGGGCTTTCCCAGTTATGAATTGACCCCCTATGGCAATGATCCTAAATTTGTCTTACATCCGCTTTTCCCCCTCTCCCCCGCCCCCCAAATTATCCAAGAGGTCTTAGACAGTGTTTACTGATCTGTTGTTTTTTTTTAAACCACCCTGGATGATTCTGTTAACCCATGTCCTACAGTATGTTCTACCCCAAACATCCTAAACTGGGGCAGATGAGGGAACTGAGGTCCACAGAAAGGTTAAATGACTTGTTTACTCTTACCTGTCAACTAGTTTGTACTCTGTACTCCTAAATCTGATTTTATCTTTGGTTGACTAGGCTTTTTGATTTTGATCTATAATGTTCAAATTGTCTTAATAAAGAAATTAATATATTTTACACAAGATGTTGTCTCAGTTAAAAATTAACTTTGGAATCTGCATCTTATAGCATCTTTTTTTTTCCAGATACAAAAAGAAGTGAAAGTGAAAAAAGTGAAAATTTTTAATAAGCTCTTGTTTCCTCACAGTAGGATAGCACAGCAAGTGTTATTTGGTCTGAATATTCACATTTGAGAAAAACTGGCCTTGAGGAGAGTGGAGACTTGGGTAATTTGGGCACAAATGCCGGTTTGAGAAGTTGGTTTGTCAGGATATCCAGGGATTTTGGGGGTTTTGTCTTCAGGAGTATCCAACAGTTGGAGTGAGAGAGTGTGTTGCATGGTATTGTATCTGATTTTAAACTTTTATCATATTATACATTTAAAGTCACACCCTAAACGTCTTGGGAATGACTGGAAATAGAGATCTGGAAATCTCTGAAACCTTATTTATTTTCCCATTGGAGTTCTCACAATTACTTCTAATAAAACAAGTTGTGACTTGCAAACATTTGCTCAGCAGCCTTTAGGTGTTCCTCAGGGAAATTAAAAACAAGGTTATGAAGAGCTGAGGAGTCCTGTGCCCATGGTTAAGAGCACAGAGTACAGCTTTATAATTATGTAAGCTTTTGCCTTTTTCCATTTATCATTGGTAATATTCTCAACACTAAATGACTGCTCAGCAATTTAAACTGTGATTTAAGAGAAAACAGGCCTTTTTGTGAAAAGGTCCCCTGTCTCCTGAAGTTTCACTATCTTCATAGAAGAGCTCTTTCCTTTCATAGTGGTTTTATTTTGTTCTGATACAGTAAATGACTCAGAGATGCTGGAGGGGTCCCTAATCTGTTAACTCATGAGATTTTAGCTACTTCTTTTTCAAAAACAACTTTGCCTTTTATGAATCTTGTGCAGCCTGTGACATCTCTTATATTATTGTGGTCTGTGTAGGGGGACTTTTTTAAGATTACTGAAAATATTTTTTTTCCCCGACTCTTCTGGTTAGCACCAGAAGATAGGTACAAACCATCCTACTCTTGTGAAAGATCATTAGTAATGCTACTTTATTGTCACAGATTTGGCAGAGTAGAAGGGAGGAGACTTAAAAAAAGATCACACAATCAGACAGAATTATTTTTCCTGTTACTCAGCAGCATGTAAGGGTTAACCGACCCTTTAGATAACATTCCTACCTATTTGCCTTTGTATAAGATAACAGACTTCTGCTAAAATGCCTTACTATTTTATGCATTCCCTAGTTTATTTACCTTCTGACATGACCTTGTCCAGATAATAAGTGGTCCTATCTTTTTTGCTTTATATTTGGAAGGAAAAGAGTGTACATTTTGTGACATGAAATGATACAATAATGGGTATTGCTTCTTTCTCTTTCCATTATTTTCTTTACAAAAATGTAGGGTTTTGTTTGTTGGTTTGTTTGTTTTTGGTAAAAAGATTTGGGCTTGGTTGACTGTCAAAGGACTTACCAGTATCAGAGGACTTTCAAAAGTCCTGGTATTTTGAAAAATATCGCTGGTGAACCATCTTCAACAAAGTCACCTGGGTTGCTTTGCTTATTGAAATGCATATTCCCATCCCAGGCCAGCTGATTTAGAATTGCAGGGACCTGAATGCTGCATTCGTGTGTATTGTGGACGTCCATTTGGCCAACAAATCCTGTTGATTCTGACTTTGAAATGTCTCTTGAATCCATTCATCTTTCATTTCCCCTGCTCTAGTTCAAGGCCATCTTTCACCCAGAATACAGCAGTAGCTTCCTATAGATATCCTCACTTTGTCTCCAGGTTTGTATTCCACAGTGTATCCAGTTTACCTTTCTAAAATGTGTTCATCTCCTGCTTGAAAATCCTCCATTACTTCTTTTTTTTATAAAATTTTTTTCTAATGTATATTTATTTTTGAGAGAGAGAGCATGACTAGGGGAAGGGCAGAGAGAGAGGGAGATAGAGAATCCACAGCAGGCTCCGTGCTGTCAGTAGAGAGCTGAATGCAGGGCTTGAACTCATGAACTGTGAGATCATGACCAGAGTCAAAGTTGGACACTCGACCAGCTGAGCCACCCAGGCACCCTAGTCCTCCATTACTTCTTAATGTCAGCAGGTTAAAACCTAAATTTCTCATAGTAACATTCAGGGTCCACTGCAATCCGGCCATAACTGAGTCTGCTGCATATAGTTAATGCAGTTAGCACACTCTGTAACTCTAGGGGGTTCCAATTATGGTCTGCATGAATCCCCTAGGGCTTTTACAGTGCAGCACAATCATACCTGGTAGCCTTGACTTCTGTCTTAACACCCTCACCTCTCCTTCCTCTCTGTACACATCCTAGACTTCATAAATAAAATACCTACAGTCCCTAAATGCACTATACTAGTGGCTTCTCAATTCCTCTGCTCTTTCAGAGTGAATATTCTTTCCTCCCTCTCAATTCTCCACTAGCTGAAATCCTCATGTGTCAGATCCTGTGTGAAGCTTTCCACAATCCCTCTCATTTTAATTGTTCTTCCTCTTGAGCTGTTATCCTGCTTACACCTTTTATTTAGCAGTTCTTTTTTCTTCTTTTGAGGTAAAACTTACATGCAATAAATCTTCAGTGAACTGTTGGGTGAATTCCCACAAATGTTTCCACCTGTGCTTCCCAGACCCCTATCAAGATATGATATGATCATACCTTTTTACACATTTATAATTGGCCTGCTAGTGTGGTTAATCATTTTCATGCATGCCTGCCTTACTAAATTACAAGCTCTAATTAGAGAAAAAGGCAAAGACGATGACTTTGTCTCTTTCCCATGGAAAAAAGGAACATGTACGATGCATTCAGCACTGAACTAGTGTTGACTGTTGTACCAGTTAACATACAGCTCACCTCCTCTCTTAAGGGACCCTCAAAGACAGTGGCTTAAATAAGACAGAAATTTTATTTCTTCCACATACTACAATTTAAAGTATAAGATGTCCAGGGCTGATCTGGCAGCTCCACGGTATCAAGGACATAGACATCTTCATTCTTGTTGTTCCAGCCTTATGAAGTGTTGTCCTCACCATGGTGTTCTAGGTGACTAACCACAACATCCCATCCAGTTGGGGAAGGGAAAAAAAAAAGTGAGGAGAAGAGCTCCTTTTGGAAGTTGCACTTACTTGCCAATGACCATAACATAGTCACATGACCATACCAGCTATAAGTCAAGAATACTAGAGAAGAGAACAGATGTTGAGGAACAGATAATATACATACTTCATATTTAATCTGCACAATAACACTACAAACTGTGTGTCATAAGAAAACTAATACACAAAGAAGCTAAGTAAATGGCTAGAAAATTGCAGATCTGGGATCTGAATCCAGAACCTTTACTTTTCTTCCTTCTATCCGGTACAATGTTAGGAGGGCATACTTAAATGTTATTAAGTAAATAAAAGTAGTCTTTACAGTGTTATTTCACATTTTTTATATCACATACTTTCACAGTATCATATCATTTCTTTACTTCCAGGACACCCTATGTAACTTAACTCCATGCTTCTTGCCATCCTAAAATTAAATGCCATATCAGCTGGTTTGTAACCAAGGCCTAGTTTATAATAAAAATTAAAACAAAATGAATACTTCTTTTAAATCTATATCATATGAGGAAAAATATATCACTGTACTTGCCAAGCAATCGCTTCTGTACTCTTTTTTTTGCTTGGAAATGCTATATAATCATAAAGTTGAAGGAGATTAAATCGTTTAGCTCCTTCATTTTAAAAGCAAGGAAAATTGAGGTCCAGTGAAGGTACAAGACTTGCCTTTTATTTCGTTCCCACTGTTACTTTGTTTTAAGTATCATGGGAAGAGCACTAGCCTAATCAACCCTTTCTGTAAGTAACCATCATTGTTACACTGAAGAATTATCTCAGGTTTGCAGAGTTGTATGATCAGAAAAATCAAGCTGAACAATGCACAAAGAAATGCTTGTTATCCTAGCCTTTTTTAGTGAAGAATAAATATTACCTAACACTAAAAACCTCTTTATAGCCCTTGGGAACCCACTTTAGAAAGGATGACTGCTGTTTGATAATCAAATAAAAGGAATGGGTGAGGTCATTCCTATCCATAATTCAAAACCCTGTGCAAATGTTACCGACCTCTCAAAGCCTTTCCTAAACCTCAAAAATAGATGTGACCACTTTCCTTTCCAAATTTTGTGGCCTTTAGATACCTCAGGGAGTGTGTGTGTGTGCGCGCGTGCGTGCGTGTGCACATACACTTTAAGTTACAGCTAATGATGTCGTCATGAGGATGGGTTTTGTGTATGTTTTGTTCTCACTGTGTCAGTGGTGCCCAGTACAGGCTTTGCTCCTCCTTGGCAATGTTTCATCAAATGAACATATCCACCATGGCACCCTGGGAGAATACTTTGCAGTTGCCTTTAATAAACAGTTCTTGAACTAAGAGTTTCAAATCTTTATTCCCAGTTCGCACACTTACAGCTTTGTAGCTCTAGGCAAGTCTTTTAATGTCTCTGAGCTCTTAATCAGTCAAATGGCAATGTGAATAATAGGAAATAAAGAATTGGTGGAAAAACTTTGTAAAAGGAACACAACTCTAATGTGGTACTCTCTGAAGCCCCTTGCTAATAAGTAAACTTTTTTTTTTTAATTGAATTGAATAGTAATGGGATATATTTTATTAAGATCTAAGTTTGACCCTAGCAGTTGGCAAACTTTTGTTGGAGCTTGGAAACTTTTCCAAGGAAAGATAAAATTATCTCCCTTACGTAGGCTACCTCTTTATTATTGAACAGTTTCATTATTGAACCAAGGGATTCATGAAAGAGGAAGCAGCCTGCTGCCCAGGGATTTTCTTGGTGCCTCCTCCTAGTGGGCACACACTGGACCCAGGAGGCAGAACAGGAACTTGCTGTCCTTCATTTTCCTTCTCACAGGAACCACCCAGGGGAAAAAAGGAACTACTGCCAGAGGGGCAGATGTGGGTGGGTAGGGACTATCCTAGCTTCAGGGGATTGCCCTGAGTGGGTAGGGGTGCTTTGCCTTCTCCTTGCCCAGATGCATTCTAGGGCATCAGTAACTTAATCTTTTCCTCATAGAATGGAGGGGAGCCAGCAAACCAGACCATGGATGGCTTTCCTAAAAATACACTTAAGAGAGAAAAACCATAACTGTAAGAATGTTTCCAAGGCAGAGGTTGCTCTAGCTTGGATCTCCTGGGTTTAGGTGATGAGATTTGCGTTTGAGCATGTTTACTATAAATAAAACCATTTCCCTGGAGCCTGGCAAGTTTTGCAGAAGGCATACCAAAATGTAATTGAAATGTGACTGCCTCTTAAATTGTGAAATTAATTTTACACTTAACAAATGCTTTAAAAAAATTGAGGAACAAGTGGCTTTAAAGTTCAGGGTGTTAATATTTGAAATCTGTCCAATTTAATTAGTTGGGTCCCAGCGACTTTTTCTGTGGTCAGTGTCACTGATCTAACACCCAATTCTCTTCTTGGTTGTGAGATAGAAATTAAATGTATCATTTATTTAGTTGTATTGACCTGAATTGTATCTCTCCACCACACATTCTTATTTCAGGAAATAGGATGCATCCATGTGGAATTTACTCAGTAACTCTTCTTAGTGACATTTGTGTGATCTAATTCAAGGACCTGAAGTAAAGCCTCCACACTATTTACTTGCATATGATGCAGCTATTTTTAGTACTGCATTTACATTTTTAAAAACAAGAATGCACCTTCTTGATGGAGCAGACCTGCAGTTTTAGACTCACAGACTCAAGAACTGTAGAACAAATAAGTTTCTTCGACATCAAGTCCAAACATCTTTTTTTGTATTGGAGAGAAATAAACTTGGGTTCAGAAAGATTTAAGGGCTCCTGGGTGGCTCAGTCGGTTAAGCAACCAACTCTTGATTTCAGCTCAGGTCATGATCTCGCTCACAGTTTGTGAGTTCAAGCCCTATAAATTTTAGGGCTATGTGCTGACAGCATAGGACCTGCTTAAGATTCTCTCTCTCCCTGTGTCTGCCCCTCCTCCATTTGTGTGCATGCTCTCTCTCTCTCTCTCTCTCTCTCTCTCTCTCTCTCTCTCAAAATAAATAAAACCTAAAAAAAAAAATAAAAGATTCAGTTGCCCTGAACTCAGGTCACAGACTTATTCAATGATAGAACAAAATAAGAAACTAGATGGATTCCTAATTCAAGGCTCCTGTTTGTCTCAGATTTTAAAATATAAATGTGTTGTATGTTGACAGTTTGTTATGATATGCAGGTTTTTAAGACAGTGATAGGTAACTTAGTCACTTAGTTACTTAAAACCTCTAATTTCTGCATTAGCATATTACAGTATATTATAGTCTCTATAGCTGCCTATTCTTGTTTTCTTTCGCTTCTTGTATACTTATTTTTATCTTGCTTGTATTTTTATAAGCTGCCTTAAATCCTTCTTTGAATGATATGGTGTCCAAACTACGCAAAGTGATACTTTGTGTGTTAATATTATTTATTTTTCTGTAGTGTCTATGGCATGTCAGAGATCCTGGCAGTATTAGTTATCCTAACGGTATTTTGTCCTTTATATCTATCAGAGGTGGCAGTAGAAACAAACTTCCTGAGTGGAATGCCAAAAAAAATTACCATTCTTTTATTTTTTCAGAAAACAGAAACATTCTGATTCCCATAACAAAACCCTCAAAATTGTTTTTATTAAACCTGAAAATGACTTAGTGTATTTAGTATCTTAAAATGAAAAGACCATCTGATAGGATTGAAATATTACCTAGGTATTTAAAAGAACATTGTGATTTATGGTCAACTAATTTTGATAAGAATGCCAAGGCCATTCATTAGGAAAAGAATAGCCTTTAGTGCCAGGGCAGCTGGATAGCCACATGCCAAAGAAAGAGTTTGGACCCCTACCTCATGCCATATACAGATAAACTCTGTGTGGATCAAAGATCCAAATATAAGGCTAAAAGTATAAAATTCTTGTAGGGAAACATAGATGAAAATCTGCATGGCCTTGTATTAGGCAACAGTTTTTTAGATATGACATGAAAAAAAGCAAGCAGCAAAATGAAAAATAGATAAATCAGACATCATCAAAATTAAAATCAAGGAGTAGAAAGACAATCTACAGAATGGGAGAAAAATTTGTAAATTATATATATCTGATAAATCTCTAGTTTCCAGAATATATAAAGAACTCTTACAACTCAGCAATGTGAAGGGCCACCTGGGTGACTCAGTCATTTTGAGCATCTGACTCTTGATTTCGGCTTGGGTCTTAGCCCTGGGGTCATGGGATCAAGCCCTATGTTGGGCTCCGTGCTGAGTGTGGAGCCTGCTGGAGATTCTCTCCCTTCTCCCTCACCCCCTTCCCCCCACTTGCACTCTCTCAACAATATGAAGACAAATAACCGAATTAAAAAGTGGACAAAGGATTTGATAGATAGACATTTCTCTAAAGAAGATACACAAATGACCAGTATGCACTGGAAAGATGTTCAACATCATCAGGGAAATGCAAATCAAAATTGTTGAGGTACCACTTCACACCCACTAGGATGGGTGTCCATTTAAAAAATGAACAATAAGCGTTGGTGAAGATGTAGAGAAATTAGGGCTCTTATATATTACTAGTAGAAATAGAAATTTGTACACATTCTGTGGAAACAGCTTTGGCAGTTCCTTAAAAAGTTAAAGAGGATTATCATCTAACCTAGCAATTCTGCTCCTAGGTATGTAACCAAGAGAATTGAAAACATATATTCACACAAGTATGCATACACAAATAGTAACTTTCTTCAGGATAATCAAGAAATGGAAAGAACTCAAATGTCCATTAACCGAGGAACATATTAACAAATGTGGTAAATTCATACAACGGAATATTAGACATCAAAAGCAGTGAAGTACTATTACGTGCTACAACATGAGTAAACCTCAGAAATTGTATGCCATGTGAAAAAAGCCAGACACAAAAGCCATATATTGCATGTTTCCATTTATATGAAATGTCCAAAATAGGCAAATCCATAGAGTCAGAAAGAAGATTAGTGATTGCTAGGGGATTGATGGGAGGGGGGAATTGGGATTAACTGCTAATATTACCTTCTTTGTGTAGTGATAAAAATATTCTGCAACTAGGGGCTCCTGAGTGGCTCAGGTGGTTGAGTGTCTGACTTTGGCTCTGGTCGTGATCTTGTGGTTTGTGAATTCGAGCCCTGCATCATGCTCACTGCTGTCAGCACAGAGCCTGCTTCAGATCCTCTGTCCCCCTCTCTCTGTGCCCCTTCCCTGTTGCACGCTTTCTCTCTCTCTCTCAAAAATAAACATTGTAAAAAAATGTTCTGGAATTAGGTAATGGTGATGATTGTACAACAAAAAGCCACAGAAGTGTATGCTTTAATGTGGTGGATTTTATGTTATATAAATTGTATTTTTAATTTAATTTTTTTAAGTTTATTTATTGAGAGAGAAAGAGCAGGCAGGCATGAGTGGGGCGGGGGGGGGGGGGTTGCAGAGAGAGAGGAAGAGAGAGAGAGAATACCAAGCAGGCTCCACACTGTCAGCACCAAGCTCGAAACAAGATTTGATCCCCCAAACCATGAGATCATGAACTGAGCTGAAATCAAGAGTCGGAATCTTAACTGACTGAGCCACCCAGGCTCCCCTATGTGATTGTACTTTAATGTAAAATACTGAAAAAAAAAAATATTTTTAAAGCATTGTGTACCCAAAATAAAATGAAAGATGTTATGAAAGCTTAAAGTGTAAGATTAAGGATTTCCAATCATAAAGAAGTGAAGTAATTTAATACCCTCAAGCCCCCTAGGACTGATAGAGAATTTTATCTATTCTCTGGCTTTCAGAGGATTAAGAGAAAAGTCCTGTGGTGTTGTTTTTTACAGCTGGACAGGAGGAATCCGAAGCATTATATGGTCCTCTGCTCAGAGCCAAGGAATGTGGTTAGAGATGTTATGCAAATTGAGATGATAAAACCAAATTACCTCCACTCAGTAGATCACCTGTAGTTCAAAAACAGCAGGGAGTTTGGAAAACTAATAGAGAGTGTGGGTAGGACTGAAGGGATGTGATTTTTTCTTTTTTAATGTACAATCCAACAGCAACTCTCCCTAGATTTTGTGCTAAAATAAGAGCATTTTCACACATTTTAATTGCTCTGCGATAACAGCAGTGTGAACTCCATCCACAAACATTTATTATCTATTTAACTTTGCTCTAATTTCAGTGTAGCAAGAATTCACCTTGTAAGTGGGAATAACTGTCCGTTTAGTAAAAAGAAATCCCTTCCCACGTTGTTAATCCTGTTGTGCATTTCTATAATAAAGTATTAATAACAAATGGCCTTTTATATTTCTCCATTTTAAGGTTGCATTTATAGATTACTGTTTTCAAAGTAGCATCTTTGTGAGTTGGAACCCCACTTGCTCCTTGAACATTAGTAAAGAATATTAAAAATTGTAGAAGTTAAGGTTTCTTAACATTTCTAATCAGGATTTTAGATGAGACCCATATGCCTTTATAAACCTTTATAGTACTTGGTGCTATAATGTTCATGATAAACTGTATGGAACTGTTTTTAAGATGTGTCTTAAAAATAAGATTTGTGTAACTTAATAGCTATCTAAATTGTTTTATTTTCCAGACCTGTCATTTACTCCATCCTTTATAGTGATGCTACAGAACAGAAAGGAATGGATAAAAATATTGGCGAGCAACTCAATAAAGCTTATGAAGCCTTTCGACAGGCATGTATGGATAGAGATTCTGCAGTAAAAGAGCTACAGCAAAAGGTATATGGTTTTGGTTTTGAAAGTTATTTCTTCTGGTAAATGGAATTTGAGAATCTTTTGCAACTAAAAAATATTGTACTGTTTGAAACTTTCTTGAAGAACTATAAATAACTAAAACACAGAGATTTATATTAATGGATGGAATTTAAGATTGTTATTGTTTTTTTTTTTAAAAAAACATTGTGACCAGAGGGAAGAGTTCACAAAGAGTATTATCTTCCATGAATAATTTTTAATTTTCAGTTGCAAAAGAGGGTAAGTTGGAGGAAAGGTATACTTCCTAGGCATAAATTTACCTTAGTAGTTCCTCGGCACATGTCTGCTATTGGCCCATAATTAGGTCTCCACTGATCTGTAGCAAAATGAGAAAAATAAGAATGTAATGAACTTCTTGTAATGCTAAATTTATCCAATTCAAAATTCTGTCCTTTATTCTCATATTATGTTTCCATGTTTCCACACTATCAGAGTATAGGGCAGAATTGTATTAACACACACTTTTGTGGGGCACCTGGATGGTTCAGTCGGTTGAGCATCCATCTCTTGACTTCAGCTCAGGTCATGATCCCTTCCCAGAAGATCAAGCCCTGCATTGGGCTCCATGCTGAGGATGGAGCCTCCTTAAGATTCTCTCTCTTTCCCTCTGCCACTCCCCCCTGCTTGTGGGTTCTCTTCTCTTTTTCTATCTAAACAAAAAAACAAAAACAACAAAAAAATCCGCCCCCCACATTTGTGAGATGATAATGATAGAGTTTTTGTTTATTTATTTAATATCACTATTTAGTAGTGTCTTGGGGGTCCCCAATAGCATATATACATTCTGTGTTTCTAAAGGGACTCACAGGACTTAGCATACAGTAATGCTCACAGCCAAGATTTATTACAGTGTCATGATAAAGATACACAGCCAGATCATTAATATAAAAAAACCATCAGGCAGATTCTAGAAGGATCCATATGCAGGCCTCCTATGCTCTTTCCCACCTGTGAGGGGTCACACAGAGTGCACCCTGCCTCCAGTCAAAAATTTAGTCACACATGTACAGTGCTTCTACATAGGGAACTCCATTTGAGACGCAAGAGTTAAGGGTTTTTATTAAGAACTAGTCCCATAGAACATCTACAAAGGCAAGGTAATTAAAAGCAAAAATGAACTATTGGGACCTCATGAAGATAAAAAGCTTCTGCACTGCAAAGGAAACAATCAACAAAACTAAAAGGCAACCAACAGAATGGGAAAAGATATTTGCAAATGACATATCAGACAAAGGGCTAGTATCCAAAATCTATAAAGAGCTCACCAAACTCCCCACCTGAAAAACAAATAATCCAGTGAAGAAATGGGCAGAAAACATGAATAGACACTTCTCTAAAGAAGACATCCAGATGGCCAACAGGCACATGAAAAGATGCTCAACGTCACTCCTCATCAGGGAAATACAAATCAAAACCACACTGAGATACCACCTCACGCTAGTCAGAGTGGCTAAAATGAACAAATCAGGAAACTATAGATGCTGGAGAGGATGTGGAGAAACGGGAACCCTCTTGCACTGTTGGTGGGAATGCAAACTGGTGCAGCCACTCTGGAAAACAGTGTGGAGGTTCCTCAAAAAATTAAAAATAGATCTACCCTATGACCCAGCAATAGCACTGCTAGGAATTTACCCAAGGGATACAGGAGTACTGATGCATAGGGGCACTTGTACCCCAATGTTTATAGCAGCACTCTCAACAATAGCCAAATTATGGAAAGAGCCGAAATGTCCACCAACTGATGATAAAGAAATTGTGGTTTACATACACAATGGAATACTACTTGGCAATGAGAAAGAATGAAATATGGCCTTTTGTAGCAACGTGGATGGAACTGGAGAGTGTGATGCTAAGTGAAAGAAGTCATACAGAGAAAGACAGATACCATATGTTTTCACTCTTATGTGGATCCTGAGAACTTTAACAGAAGACCATGGGGGAGGGGAAGGGACAAAAAAAAGTTAGAGAGGGAGGGAGCCAAAACATAAGAGACTCTTAAAAACTGAGAATAAACTGAGGGTTGATGAGGGGTGCGAGGGAGGGGAAAGTGGGTGATGGGCATTAAGGAGGGCACCTGTTGAGATGAACACTGGGTGTTGTATGGAAACCAATTTGACAATAAATTTCATATTTAAAAAATAATAAAGGTAAAGACTCAAAAAAAAAAAAGAACTAGTCCCATAGATACCCTATGTCAACCAAAATTTCAGACTCTCAGAAGGAAAGTAGGTCTTCATCATAAATTTCATAGTCTCTTGGTATACTCTAAGTAAGCCGTCATAGCAGTCAACTTTATCACTTAGGAAATGTTCTCAAAGTTAGGCTCCCAGATGCCAGCCAAGGGCTAACCTTCATTAGTTTCAACAGGTAGTTGAAAGTGGGAGATCTTACATTGGTTCTCTCATTTAAGAAAAAAATATATTAGCTTTGAAATTCTGAAGTCTAAGAAATATGCTAGCCATGCAGTTCTTTTTTTTTTTTTTTTTTTTTTAACGTTTTTTATTTATTTTTGGGACAGAGAGAGACAGAGCATGAACGGGGGAGGGGCAGAGAGAGAGGGAGACACAGAATCGGAAACAGGCTCCAGGCTCCGAGCCATCAGCCCAGAGCCTGACGCGGGGCTCGAACTCACGGGCCGCGAGATCGTGACCTGGCTGAAGTCGGATGCTCAACCGACTGCGCCACCCAGACGCCCCTAGCCATGCAGTTCTTAGTTTCTTCCATAAATTTAGGAACTACACAATTCTCTTCATCCTACTTTAAACATCTATAAAACTAGCTGTTATACATATTTCCCTGCATTCCTCAGAAATCATTATTATTTGTGATTCTCCTGTTGGTTTATAAAAGAATACTTCCATTTGTATAGGCAGACTTATGGACTAAGTTCTTCCTTGGGGTGCACAGAGGAGAAACAGACGCATAACAATGACAGGGAGTTTTCTAAAATTATTGAAGTTTAGAATTTGGATTTTTCCTTTCTAGTTCAGGTATAAGGCATAATCACTTTTTAAAAAACAAAACAGAAAAAACAAAAACAAAATTCCCAACTTTTATTCTTCTTATTTTCCTATTAGGTTCATTAAGAAATTTCAACAATCCTATACTTGTTCTAGGAAAGTTAGGAAACACAGAATTACGGAAGAGCAGTATTGACATATTCTTAGGTTAAGGCAGAGACAGAAATTTCTCTAACTGCTCCTCTGCCTGCACTAGCCAATGGTAAGCAACTCTTATATTTACTCTTGTAATGGTAAGAAACTCTTGTAATTTAACCTTTTAACTGTCATGGAAGAAGCCTTTGTTCACGTCAGCAATTATTTCAAGGAGGGTAAAGGGAATTTTTTTTTTTAATATTTGTCAAGTACTCAAGAATAAAGAAAACATGTATACTATATATTCTTATGTACTAAACTCAAAATATCCTGATCTATTTTAAAATATTATTGTATGTCTGCCGTATACTAGGCCCTTGATGAGGTTCTGAGAATGCTGAAACAAAACATAGTTTATACCTTTAAGGAACTTTCCAATTAGAAGCTAAAAAGGAAGAGTAATAGTTCTTATCATAGGATGCTAAGTGCTAAAGTGGAAATCTGTGGAGGATAACATAGGAGCACAGAGAAGAGGCACCTCAATCAGTCTGGGAGGATCAGGTGATAAGCCAACTCTCACACCCCTCACTTAGGCTGAGATTAGGAGTTGGGTAAATTAAGGAAGAAGAGTCCTGCAAGCAGGGGGAGCAGTGTATGTAATAAAAACACAAAAGGAAGGGAATATATGGTACGTTCCACATACAATAAGGTGATTCTATGGCTCCAACAAGAACAATAGAGCAGTACAGGAAAAGAAGCTGTGAAGGTAGATTAGGGGCCTATCATGAGGAATAGGACTAAGTAGTTCATACTACATTCTTAATCAAAATGTACTGAAGGATTAATATACATGCTTCAGAAAAGGCTTCCTGACATTAGGATATAGGATAGAGGACAATGTAGAATTCAGCTCAACAAACATATTGATGATAAACAGTGTTCTAAGAGCTAGAAATATAAAAATAAGTGGTAATCATCAAGGCACTTTATCAACTTTAATATATATATATACATATATGTTTCATGTATTATGTGTATGTAAAGGTATACATATATAAATGGTATGATAATATATAAGTATCCATTAATATGCATATGTTTTATATATATACAGTTGACCTTGAATAACGCAGGGGGTTAGGGTGCTGACTACCATCCCCGCCACCCCCCCCGCGCTGTCAGAAATCTGCATGTAACTTTTGATTCTCCAAAAACATAACTACTGTTAGTCTACTGTTGACTGGAAACCTTACCAATAACATAAAACAATCGATTAACACATATTTTGTATGTTATATGTATTATATACTGTATTCTTTCAATAAAGTGAGCTAGAGAAAAAATGTTATTAAGAAAATTATAAGAGAAAATACATTTATATATAGTACTGTACTGTATTTATTGGGGGTAAAAATTGACATATAAGTGGACCTGTGCTGTTCAGGGGTCAACTGTACATATATTATACTTCAATGTAAAAAAGAAAAAAATGAATCATTTTAAGCAGTCAACATGCAGACTTAAGCATTAGGGATGAATTAGGGAAGCAGTCTAATGTTTATTTAGAAAACAGAATGGAAAGTAGGTGGCACCTGAATACAGGCCACTTCTGAGTGTGATAACATAGATTCTAGATGATAACTAAGTATCTAGAATAGAAGACTGGATTGATGGTGGTACTGATGACTGAAAGGAACAGTAGAGAAGATGCAGATTTACAGATGGGGAAATAAGATGTGTAATTAGGTTTTAGCTATCGAGTTTAGTTACCTGTGGGACACGCAGGTGAAATTGTATAATGGATGGTTACAAATATGGATTTAGAAGCTTAGGTAGAATTGTGAAGAAGAGATTATAGTTATAGATTAAAGAATAACAAATTTTATTATAGCGTTGAATAAAATAGCATTTCCAAGTTAGAGTGTATAGAGCAAAGGAGTATTTGAAGGGTAAGAGGGTGAGAGGGTGGAAATAAGACCAACCAGTTGGTCATTGGAGATTTAAAACTAAAGAAATGACTATGAAACAAGAGGAGAAACACCTATTCCTCAGAACTGGAAGGGATGAGAAAAAAAAAAACAAAACAGGTTCACACGAAGATAAGTTTGCAGATAGGAGTTGGTGGTGGCAGGAAGTTAGCAGGGTTATCATGTATCACTTATATGTGGAATCTAAAAAAGTCAAACCTATTGAAAACAGTAAAATGGTGGTTACCAGGGATTAGGAGGTGGGCATAATATTGATGGTGTTTAAGGGTTTAAACTTGTAATGAGGTAATGATTAGTGAATAAGCCAAAGAGATCTAATGCACAGTATAATGAATATAGAAAATAATATCATACTATAATTATATAATGTGATAAATACTGCTACAGGGGCAGTCATATTACAATATGTAAATGTATCAAAGTAACACACTGTACACCTCAAACTTACACAGTGTTACATGTCAAATTTATTCAATAAAAGAAAAATAGGGTTATAATGTAAGAGTCTATTTTTTTCTGTGAAATACATGGTGAGGTCATCTGAGTGAAGTGATTTTAGGATATTCTGAGAGTGGTAGTAAAGAACTGAAATAGCTTCAGTTAAAAAATGGGAGAAGAAATATGTTGCATCCAGCATTTACCATGAATTTTTGGTGGTATCAATCCATGTTTGTTGGTCATTTTTTTCAGCAGCTTTCTTCGTATAGAAGTGGAATGAGCAGATGGCCAAATCCAGGATTAGGAGATTGCAGAGTTAAGAGTAGAAGAATGTGGATAGTGGTGGCCAGAAAGTGGGTGCAAAAGCAATTGAAATTGTGTGCTTTGAGATACAAACTAACATCAAGAAGAAGTTAATCTAGCAGTCTAATAGACTAAAACAAAAAAAGAGGGTTTATGTCTGAAGTTTCCATGAAGTGAAAGAACAGATCCAGAAGGAGTAAAAGAATGTGAGAAGTGAAAGGATTGACTGTTCGCAATGAGTTTGAATTGATGTTTAGGATTTTCTGTTTTCATAATGAGTCATGAAAGTGGGTAGCCGGAGTGGGATTGAGAAATTTTAAGAAACTCAGATTAGAGCACTTCTCCTTAAAGTGGTGACAAGATTAGGAGCATTTAGAAAGACTGTGTGAGAGAAAGAGCTGAAATTCTTGAATGTGAGAGAATGACTAGTATGTTTTAAGATAAACAGTTTTGAGGAGAGACTGGTATTAATTGCATGCCTTGTGGGTGGCCTTTTGCTTAAGTTTAAAGGAATATGGCTCAAAAGTGGCAATGATGAGGCGAGATAGTGTTTATCTTCTTGTTCTCCTACTTCCTATTTCATTGCCCAACCCCTGTGGTTTGATAGGACATTAGACAGCTTCATATGAGGGGACTGCAGAGGTATTTGTATCCTCCAGAGACAACATAATAATTCCCATTTTAAAGTGAGGTGTGCCTAGGTTACTCAGTCGGTTAAGTGTCCAACTTTGACTCAGGTCATGATCTTTCAAGTTCATGAGTTTGAGCCCCACATCGGGCTCTGTGCTGACAGCCCAGAGCCTGGAGCCTGCTTCAGATTCTGTGTCTCCCTCTCTGTCTCTCTACCCCTCCCCTGCTCACACTCTGTCTCTCTCTGCTCAAAAAATAAATAAATAAATAAATAAACTTCAAAAATAAATAAATAATTAAGTGAGATACCAGTCTTTTTGAAATTCAGTTGTTTTTAGCCATTACATTTCTCTATAGTATAACGAAATAGTTCTGACATTAAGTTTTATGCTTCGATCTCATTTGTTATGCTTTTTTAAGTTAACAATTTTCTAAAATAGTTTTGTGGGAAGACCTGTATACTTCCTCCTGACATTTCTTGGGATTTTATTTTATGGAATATTTATTGTTTTTTGAATTACAGACTCAAACATACCAAGTGTAAATCACTAATTTGTTCTCATCTAACTACTCCCAGAAATGAAATTGAACTTTGAAGTAAAACCAGCTAAATATTCCTCATTTAGAATCTTTAGTAATAAGATGATATGTACAAGTTCTCAAACTTAATAGTATGAAGATAAGAGCAAAGGTTCTGAATGCTGATTTTGGTAAAGGAAATTATTACTTGATTTGATCTGGATATTTTGAGTTCAAGTGTTAGAAGATTAGGCGAAGATGGTCAGCAGGCAATTGAAGTGTGCATCTTTGAAGTAAAGCATCAGTTGAAAACACAAATTTGGGAATCATCTTCACAGAGATATTTGGAGCAATAGGAGAAGGAGCTACAAATGGGGAAAAGAATCGGGTGAGAGAGAGAAGCAAGAGGACAGCCTTGCAAAAGTTGCCTGGCATTCTGATGTCAGAAGGGCCCCAAGGGATGTGCTGTCAGTGAGCCTAGCTGCCCTTCCTAACACTGTGCTTGAAGAATTGGTCTACTGAGTGACATCAGCAAGATGGCAAACTAGGAAGTTCTAGGCCTTGTTCTTCCATGAAAACATCAAATAAACAACTACAGATTGATTGAAATAATTTTATAGGAGTTCTGGAAATCAGTGATCATCAGCAACCAAGCAAACGCCTAGTCAAGGAAAAGCCATATTCAAAACTGCAGGAAATTTCATGGCATTTCTACTTGCCCTTGACCCACTACCTGCCCAGTGTGGTATGGTGCATTTGGGAGGAAATAGCCCAATTCCTGGTTCCCTCCCTCAGGAAGGAAGGAGAAGAGTGAAACTTGTTTGAAACATCATGACCTGTCTGTGGACTGTCCAAGGGAGTGTGTTCTGTCTCATCTGACTTGGAGCTCAGAGTTGGGAATGGTAGCATAAGTTTGGGTCTCAGGCTAGAAGTCATGGAAGGCAGTGGTGGGCAATTTAGCCTGTGGAAACTGCAGGGGGACTGCAGTGGACAGCTGAGTGCAAGAGATTGAAGGAAGAAGACTATAATAGAACATCTAAGATCCTAAGAAGCTGGGGTAAGACCTTTTGAGAAGCTAAGATACTTCCAGCTAGCCAGGGAAAATCAGAAACAAACAGAAACCTACACCCACTGGCCCAAACAGGATACACATTCGGCAAATACCGAGGAAGACCTTAAGGCTTTACCCTGAGCCAATCTCAAGGCTAGGGGGCCTGCTAATTAGTTTTTGTTTGTTTTCTTTTCTTTTCCTCTGACTTCTTTTTTATTATTATTACTAAATATAATTTACTGTCAAATTGGTTTCCATACAACACCCAGTGCTCATCCCAACAGGTGCCCTCCTCAATGCCCATCACCCACTGTCCCCTCTCCCCCAACCCCCATCAGCCCTCAGTTTGTTCTCAGTATTTAAGAGTCTCTTATGGTTTGCCTCCTTCCCTCTCTGTAACTTATTCCCCCCCACCACAGTCTTCTGTTAAGTTTCACAGGATCCACATATGAATGAAAACATATGGTATCTGTCTTTCTCTGCCTGATTTATTTCGCTTAGCATAATACTCTCCAGTTCCATCCACATTGCTACAAATGGCCAGATTTCATTCTTTCTCATTAGGGGCCTGCTAATTAGTGAAGGTCTTCCACACCAGGCTTTAGAGACTGGAAGAGTTTATTCACATGCCCCAGTTTTCAATAAATTACAAGGCCTATGAAGAAACAGGGAAATGTGGCCCTTTCAAAGAATAAAATAAATTTCCAGAAACAGTTGCTGATAAACATGCATCAGACTTACTAGACAAGGACTTTAAAACACTGTCATAAATATGCTCAGAGAGCATACAAGATAAACAAAGGAGGGATGCCTGTGTGACTCAGTTGTTAAATGTCTGACTTCAGCTCAGGTCATGATCTCATGGTTCGTGAGCTCAGGCCCTGCATCAGGCTCTTTGCTGACAGTTTGGAAACTGCTTGGGATTCTCTCTCTCCCCGTCTCTCTGCCCCTTGCCCACTCGTGCTCTGTCTCACTCTGTCTCTAAAAAATAAATAAATGTTTAAAAAAAAAGTGAACTCCAAGACAGGCCATTTGAAATAATGGAGTCTGAAGAGCAAAAAGAAAAAAGTAACAAAAGTGAGCAGAGCCTAAGAGACTTAGGGGACATTATCAAGTGGGGCAATATACACATTATAGAAGAAGGTGAAGAGAGACAAATTATTTTTTAAAAATAGAAAAAAAATAGGTTATTTAAAGAAATATTAAATGATGACTTCCCAAATTTGGGGAACAACATAGATATACATATCCAAGAAGCTCAACAAATTCTATGTAGGATAAATTCAGAGTTCCCCATGTCAAACTCCATTATAACCAACTGTCAACAAAAACAATCTAGAAAGCAGCAAGAGAAAAGGAACTAACTCATTATATACAAGGGAGTCCAAATAAGACTGTCAGTGGATTTCTCAGCAGAAGTCTTACAGGCTAGAAGGCAATGGGATGACATATTTAAAGTGCTGTAAGGGGCGCCTGGGTGGCTCAGTCAGTTAAGCATCTGACTTCAGCTCAGGTCATGATCTCGCGGTTTGTGAGTTCAAGCCCTGCATCGGGCTCTGTGCTGATGGCTTAGAGCCTGGAGCCTGCTTTGGATTCTGTGTCTCCTCCTGTCTCTGCCTTTCACCTGCTCATGCTCTGTCTCTCTCTGTCTCTCAATAATAAATAAACGTTAAAAAAATTAAAAAAAATAAATAAAGTGCTGTAAGAAGAAAACCTGTTAACAAGAATTCTGTATATCTGGTAAAACTACCTGACCTAGAAGACCTGACCACTAGACCTGACCTAGAAGAAATGCTGAAGAATTGAAATGCCTTCAAGTTGAAAGGAAAGGATGCTGCATAGTAACTTGAAGCCATATGAAAATGGGTTTTCTGTAAAAGGAAATGTACAGACAAATATAAAAACTAGCATTATTGTAATTTTAGATTGTAACTCCCCTTTTTATCTTCTACAGGATTTAAAAGACAAATGTATAAAAATTACTTTAAATCTTTATTAATGGGTGAACAATATATAAAGATGTAATTTGTGATATCAGTAACAAAGTAGGGAGGTAGAGCTATAAAGTTGGAGGGTTTGTTGTATGCAGTTGAAGTTAGTTTGGTATCAACTTAAGATACTGTCATAACTTCAGGATGTTGTATGTAGTCTCAGTGGTAACCACAAAGAAGATCTACAGAATATGCACAAATGGAAAGGAGAAGACATCAAAATGTGTCACTACAAAAAACCAGCTAAACACAGAATAATGGAGGAAATGAAGAACAAAAAGCTGTAACATATACAGAAAACAAATAACAAAATGGCAAAACTAAGTACTTCCCTATTGGTAATTACTTTAAGTGTAAATGAATAAAACACCCTAATCAAAAAACATCGATTTCTAAAAACCATAAAATACCTAGGAATAAACATAACGAAAGAGGTGAAAAATCTCTACACTGAAAACTATAGAAAGCTTATGAAAGAAATTGAAGAAGATGCACAAAAATGGAAAAATATTCCATGCTCCTGGATTGGAAGAACAAACATTGTTAAAATGTTGATACTACCCAAAGCAATCTGCATATTCAATGCAACCCCTATCAAAATAACACCAGCATTCTTCACAGAACTAGAACAAACAATCCTATAATTTGTATGGAACCAGAAAAGACCCCGAATAGCTAAAGCCATCGTGAAAAAGAAAACTGAAGCTGGAGGCATCACACTCCTGGACTTCAAGACATACTACAAAGCTGTAATCATCAAGACAGTATGGTACTGGCACAAGAACAGACACTCAGATCAGTGGAACAGAGTAGAGAACATAAATGGACCCATAAAGGTATGGCCAACTAATCTTTTTTTTTTTTAATTTTTTTTTAACATTTATTTATTTTTGAGACAGAGACAGAGCATGAACAGGGGAGGGGCAGAGAGAGAGGGAGACACAGAATCTGAAACAGGCTCCAGGCTCTGAGCTGTCAACACAGAGCCCGACGCGGGGCTCGAACTCACGGACCGTGAGATCATGACCTGAGCCGAAGTCGGATGCTTAACCAACCAAGCCACCCAGGTGCCCCTGGCCAACTAATCTTTGACAAAGCAGGAAAGAGTATCCAGTGGAATAAAGACAGTCTCTTCAGCAAGTGGTGCTGGGAAAACCAGACAGCAACATGCAGAAGAATGAACCTGGACCACTTTCTTGCACCATACACCAAAAAAAAACCCTCAAAATGGAAGAAGGACTTAAATGTAAGACAGGAAGCCATCAAACTCCTCAAGGAGAAAGCAGTTAAAAACCTCTTTGACCTCAGCTGCAGCAGCTTCTTACTCAACACCTCTCCAGAGGCAAGGGAAACAAAAGCAAAAATGAACTATTGAGACCTCATCAGGGTAAAAAGCTTCTGCACCGCAAAGGAAACAATCAGCAAAACTAAAAGGCAACCAACAGAATGGGACAAGATATTTGCAAATGACATAGATAAAGGGTTAGTATCCAAAATCTATAAAGAACTTATCAAACTCAGCACCCTCCAAAAAAACAAATAATCCAGTGAAGAAATGGGAAAAAGACATGAATAGACACTTCTCCAAAGAAGACATCCAGATGGCAAGCAGACTCATGAAGAGATGCTCAACATCACTCATCATCAGGGAAATACAAATCAAAACTATAAGGAGGTACCACCTCACACCTGTCAGAATGGCTGACATTGACAACTCAGGCAGCAACAGATATTGGCAAGGATGCAGAGAAAGAAGATCTCTTTTGCACTGCTGGTGGGAATGCAAACTGGTGTAGCCCCTCTGGAAAACAGTATGGAGGTTCCTCAACAAATTAAAAATGGAACTACCCTACGACCCAGCAATTGTACTACTAAGTATTTATCCAAGAGACACAGGTATGCTGTTTCAAAGGGGCACATGCACCCCAATGTTTATAGCAGTGCTATCAACAATAACCAAAGTATGGAAAGAGCCCAAATGTCCATTGACGGATGAATGGATAAAGAAGATGCGGTATATGTGTACACACACACACACACACACACACACACACACACACACAATGGAGTATTATGCAGCAGTCAAAAAGAATGAAATCTTGCCATTTGCAACTACTTGGTTGGAACTGGAGGGTATTATGCTAAGTGAAATTAGAGAAAGACAAATATATGACCTTATCATATGAGGAATTTAAGATACAAAACAGATGAACATAAGGGAAGGGAAGCAAAAATAATAGAAAAACAGGGAGGGGGACAAAACATAAAAGATTCTTAAATATAGAGAACAAACAGGGTTGCTGGAGGGGATGTGGGAGGGGGGATGGTCTAAATGGGTAAGGGGCATTAAGGAATCTACTCCTAATATCATTGTTGCACCATATGCTAACTAACTTGGATGTAAATTAAATAATAAATGAATTTTTTTTTAAATGGGTTAGCAGAATGGATTAAGAAATGGAATCCCACTGTGTTATCCTACACAGATAACACTGTGTGTTATCTACAAGACTCACTTTAGATTTAAGCACATACATAATAAGTTGAAAATGACAGGATGAGAGAAGATTCTATGCAAGTAGTTACCAAAATAGAACAAGGGTGTCTGTATTGACATCAGACAAAAACGACTTTACATCAGAGATTTTTATAGAAGATAAAGAGGGGCATTTCATAATGGCAAAGTTATTAGTTTGTCTAGAAGATACAGTAATTATGCACTAATCATCAGAGCTCTAAAACATATGATACAAACATTGACAGTATTAAAAGAAGAAATTACAGCTCTACAGCAGCCATCAGAGACTTTAGTACTCTATTTTCAACACTTTCAGTAATGGGTAGAACAACCAGGTTAGAAGATTAATAAGGAAAATGAGGTCTTGAACAGCATTGTAGGCCAGTTGGAACATATACAGAATACCCTACTCAACAACAGTAGAATTCGTATTTTTTCTCAAGTTCATATGGAACAGTATCCAGGATAGCCCATATGTTGGGCCATTAAAAAAGACTCAATAAATACTAAAAGATTGGAATCATACAAAGCATCTTTTCTAATCACAATAGAATGAAACTAGAAGTCAACGACAGAAGGAAAACTGGGAAACTAAAAATATGTAGAAATTAAATAGCACTGTCTAAAACAGCTAGTGGGTCAAAGAAGAAATCACAAGGGAAATTAGAAAATATCTTGAGACCAATGAAAATGAAAACAACATACCAAAATTTATGGGACGCAGTGAAAGCTCTGCCAAGAGGAAGGTTTTTAACTGTAAATACTTATCTTAGAAGAGAGATCTCAAATCAATAACCTAACTTTACACCATAGGAAACTAGACAAGAAAGCACAAACTAAATCAAAAGCTAGCAGAAAGAAGAAAATAGTAGTGATTAATAGTAATTAAAAAGCTGCCAAGAATGCCTAGTACCCAGTGGCTTCATAGTGAATTCCGCCAAACATTCAAAGAGGAATTAACACCAGTCCTTCTCATATTCTTCCAAAAATTGAACAGGATGGAACATTTCCTAATGCACTCTATGAGGCCAGCATTACCCTCATACCAAAGCTATATACACAGACACTGCAAGAAGACTGCAGACAAATTTTCTTAAGAACATTGATATAAAAATCCTCAACAAAATACTAGGAAACCAACTTCAACAGCATATTAAAATGATTTTACACCTTGACCAAGTGAGATTTATTCTTGCAATGCAAGAAAGGTGCAGCATACAAAATCAGCGTAGTACATCACTTTAACAGAATGAAGGGGGGTTACCACATGATCATTTCAATTGATGCAGAAGAAGCAGTTGACAAAATTCAACATCCTTTTATGATAAAAACACTCAATAAACCAAGAATAGAAGGAAGTATTTCAACATAATAAAGGCCATTTATGAAAATCCCACAACTAACATAATAATCCATAGTAAAAGACTGAAGGCTTCTAAGATCAGGAATAAGACAAGGATATCCACTTTTGCCACTTTTGTTCAACATAGTACTGTTTCCAGTACTACCCAGAGCTATTAGACAAGAAAAACAATATCCAAATTGCAAAGGAAGAAGTAAAATTGTTTGTTTGCAGACAACTTAATCTTATATATAGAAAACTCTAAAGATTTCACCAAAACTGTTAGAACTAATGAATTCAGCAAAATTGTAGGATACAAAATCACACAAAAATTAATAACATTTCTATACATTGACATTAAACAGTGTGAAAAAATTAAGAAAGCTTCATTTGCAATATCATCAAAGTAAATAATATACTTCGGAATAAACTTAACCAAGTAGGTGACGGACTTTTACAAAACATTACTGGGAAAAATAAGACATCAACATATGGTGGAAAATTCCATGCTCATGGATTGGATTTACCTTTTACCATATACAAAAATGATCTCAAACCAGGACCTAAATGCAAGAGCTAATACTATAAAACTCTTAGAAGAAATCATAAGGGGAAAGCTTCATAACATTGAATTTGGAAGTGATTTCTTGGATATGACCCCAAAAGATCAGGCAACAAAAGGAAATTAGGTAACTTGAACTTCATCAAAATTGAAACTTTTGTGTATCAAAGGATACTATCAACAGAGTGAAAAGGCATCCCAAGGAAGGTGAGAGAACAGGCATGCTTGGATGGCTCAGTCAGTTAAGCATCCAACTTTGGCTCTGGTCAAGATCCCACAGTTCATGGGTTCAGGCCCTGCATCAGGCTCTGTGCTGACAGCACAGAGCCTGGAGCCTGCTTCAGATTCTGTGTCTCCCTCGCTCTCTGCGCCTCCCCCACTAGCACTTGCTTGCTCGCTCTCTCAAAAAAAAAAAAAAAAAAAAAAAATGAATACACATTAAAAAAATAAAGTATTTGCAAATTGTATATCTGATAAGGAGTTGATATCTAGAATATATAAAGAACTCCTACAACTGAACAACAACAACAAAATAATCTGAATAAAAAATAAGCAAGGATATGAATAGACATTCTCCAAAGAAATTATAAAATGACCTGTAAGCACATGAAGTGATCCTCAACATCATTAGCAGTTAGGGAAATGCAAATCAAAACCACAATGAGATACAACTTCATACCCAACTTCCTTCAAAGATGTGGAGAAGTTAGAATTCTTATACATTGCTGATGGGAATGTAAGATGGTGTAACCACTGTGGGAAATGTATAGTATTTCCTCAAAAAAATAAACATAGGATTACCATATGACCTAGTAGTTCCACCTCTGGCTATGTACCCCAAAGAATTGAAAGCAGGGACTCAAAAGAGATATTTGTACATCCTAACATCCGTGTTGATAGCAATCTTTGTAAGTCAGAAGGTGGAAGCAACCCAGATGTCCATGGATGGATGAATGGATAAACAAAATGCAATATATACATATAATGGAATTTATACAGCCTTTAAAAAGAAGGAAATTCTGACACATAGTATAACATGAATTAACCTTGAAGATATGCTAAGTGAAATAAGCTAGTCACAAAAGGACATGTTTATGTATGATTCTACTTACATGAGTTACCTAGTCAGATTATAGAGATAGAAAGTAGTAGGGTGATTCCTAGAAGCTGAGGGAAGGGAATGGGGAATTAGTGTTTAAAAGATACAGAGTTTCAGTTGAGGAAGATGAAAAAGTTCTGGAAATAGTTTGTGGTGATGATTACACCACATTGTGAGTGTTATTTAATGTCACAGAACTGTACACTGAAAAATAGTTAAAATGGCAAATTGTACATATATATTTTACCACAACTTTAAAAAATCTGTTGCAAAAAAAGAAAAGAACTGGTGTGGCCTAGATTCTCTTACTAGATACGTTTTATTGCTATGCTATTCATCTATACAAACTCACCAGCCTTTCACCACTTAGTTGTCCATACTCCAAGCCAGTTTTTCTCATAGTGTTTCTGTGAAGAAGTACACTTTAAGGCTCTTCTCGGGGCCTAGGTGGCTCCACTGGTTGAGCATCTGACTCTTGAGTTTGGCCCAGATCATGATCGCAAAGTCGTGGGATCAAACCCCACATCAGGCTCCATGCTGAGTGTGGACCCTGCTTAAGATTCTCTCTCTCCCTCTCCCCTGCTCATGCACATGTGCTCTCTCTCCCTCTCTGTCTCTTACATGAAAAAATAATAAAATTTTAAAGACTCCTCTTTAAGAAGTCAGTGTGCTACATCCATTTAAGAGCATTCGGTCAAAAAAAAAAAAAGCATTCGGTCAAGCAAAGACATCCAACTATTACAAATTAATGAAGGAAACAAAGACAAATAAGGGCAAGTAAGTGATTTTTAAAATATTGCTGGCTGAAATTACAAAAGCAGCACATGCTTATTGAAAAAAATGCAAGTAATTCAGGATATACAGAACGTAAAGTGATTGTCTTTTCCCTTACTCTCCAAGGGTAAGCATTGTTAGTAATGTGATATATATTCTTTCCGAACATGTGAATCATATTTTTTTAAATGGAATGGTGCTGATCTGTAAAAGGTTAAATTTTTTCAAAAATGTCTTTATCTTCACCATCATCATCACTAAGATTTATCAAAGCTATGTTTACCAGAGTGCTTTATACAGTCATCTAATTTAATCATTATACAAATCTGGTGAGGAAGTATTATTTTCATTTTTTCAGATGAGGAAAAGAAAGTGCAGAGAGGTGAAGTAGCTTGCCCACAACCACACATCTAATGAGTAATAAAGGTGGTAGAACTGTGATTTGACCATAAATTTTACAAGTATCAAATAACTTTGTATGTAAATCCTCCTAGCTCTGCAAAGTAAGCATTGTTAGCCCATTTTCAAATGAAGAAATTGAGACTCAGAAGTAAGTTAATTTTTTTATGCAAAGTGGCAGAATGTGTACTGAAACTAGGTTTATCTAAATCCAGAGGCCACATTTATTTTACTAACCTAGCAAATCACAGCCCATTCCAGGTACTCAAAGTGTTCTTCCCATTACTATGAATAATCTAATTTGGCTTCCTATTTTCTTGGATAAATCCTTACTTTGTGTTTAATACATCTCTTATGAAAAGAAGCTGGGGAGTATAAGGCTTACTGTTCGTATTTCTTTCATTCATTCTACAATTTATGATGTGCCAGGTACATAATAAATGCTAGGGATTACAAGATAAATAAAACAGATCATACACTTAAAGGGTTCACAATCTGATATTGCTTCTTCTGTTTGTTGCCTTGTATAAGCATTCATATGTACCCATGCTAAGAGGTCTTCTGATTTTTTCCAAAGTAGAGTGATGTTTTGATCATAGTAGCCCCTAACATGGGCAACTTTTAATATGCTTACAGAATAAGAGAAGAAACTATTAAATAGAACAGTGGTAGAGTTGGCTTGGTCCTTGAATCAGTTACTGTACAGGGTAACTAATTCAAGAGACCAGGAAGTACTGTGTTTAAATAAGATAAAAGTTTGTCCTCTCGTGCAACAGTCCAGAGTAGCCAGGGATAGTGGGGCAGCTCTACCATCCTTAAAATACGGTTTCCCCCTCTGGAATCACAGCGGCCATTCTACTTGTTAACATTTCCCTGCCAGTGAGAACAGAAAGAAACAGTGAAAAGCAGACAGCTTTCTTTTAATAATGTGGTCCAAAATTTGTACAGGTCACTTCTGTTCACATCCTGTTAGCCAGAACTTAGTCATATGGTCATATGGCTAGTAAATGTATTCTCTAGCTGGATGACCATGTGCACAGGTAAAAGTCTATATTACTAAAAGAAAAACCGAGAAGGTATATGAGGGAATAACTAGCAGTCTTTGCCACACATTTTGACTAACTAGGCTAAGGTTTCAAATATCACAAGAGTCTATAATGTGGACTTAAATATTTAATTGACTGTATTACTTATACCAAGTTGCTTCTGATCCATTTCTGCCACCGTTCTGTGGAAGAAACCAAATATATTTAATAAAGACTTAAGTACCCTCTATTGCTTATTTGACCATCTTTCCAAGAGAAGTATCAGTAATAAGTAATTTAAAAATCTGAAAATTTTAAAACTGATTGCCATTTAAAAATCAGATTACAGTATTCATAAATGATTAAGTTTCAGAAAACTTCCTAGAGCGGGTCTCCTGCTTTCCCCAAGATCTTTGCATTATGTAAAAAGAAAATATAAATCTCCTTTGTTGAAAGAGAAATGTGGAAAAAAATGTATTTGTCTTTTCTTGCCTGTTCTTGGTTAAAAGTGAAAAATCAACAATGTCTTATGTGGGAAGGTAAAAATCTCCTTAATTATAAGATAGTTCAGATGCTTACAAACGAAATTTCCTTTCTTTGTACTGCTAAGAAAGGTGAAGGATACAGAATACTTAAAACCATCCTGTTTGCTAAGTAAAGATCCTCACTCACTAACCAGTCAGTCAATGATGAAGGCCTCAAATAAGACTAAATTTGACTGTGCACTTATTGTCATAAATTATAGAGCCAAACATTTTTCCAACAACAATGTTAAACCATTAAGGACTGTGTTGTCAGATTGCTTTATTCTAGAGCTAGTCTTGACCCATCTGAAATGTAAAGTGTCAGGCTTATGTTACCTGTAAAAGCTGGTAGACTATGTTTACTAAAGCATAATGTGCCTTTATTATAGGTAGTACTTTATTTAAAAATCCTTTATTTTCACTTAAGATGTGAATGGCCTCATTGTTTACCACCCTTCTTTTTTTCCTTTCTTTGTTCCCCAAAATCTCTGTGTAAAGTGTCAGTGGAAATGGAGCAATTTACTCTTCTTTCTTTCTACGGAAGCTACTGGTATTAGAATAAAGGTGCTTCTGCTGTTTCTGACTGAAGTTTTATTTCCTCTATTGTACATTGTCAGTACGTTGCCATAGACTCATTTTCTACCTATCAAAATTTAAAATATTTGTATCCTTTGTTCCAGGTTTTTATTTCCAGAAATACGTTCTGTCAAAACTTTTAGACAGGCATGCTAAGGTAGAAGTTCAAGAAGTTATGTTAATAATTAGGAATGTTTAAATTATGATACCCATTCAAAGATATTGTGAGCACCTACTCAGTATATTGTGTCAGGAACTGTTCTAAGTACTGGGTCCACCATGATAAGCATACACGCTGTCTGCTTCGTGGAATGGTGGCACATCTAGTAAAGAATAGACTAGTCAAATAATCTCATAAATGTGAATTTTCGTGGTGCCTGGGTGGCTCAGTTGGCTAAGCAGCCGACTTCAGTCAGGTCATGATACTGCGGTTTGTGGGTTCGAGCCCTGCCTCAGGGTCTGTGCCAACAGCTCAGAGCCTGGAGCCTGCATCACATTCTGTGTCTCCCTCTCTCTCTCTCTGCCCTCCCCCTTCTCTCTCTCTCTCTCTCTCTCAAAAATAACTAAACATTTAAAAAATTATTTTTAAATAAATGTGAAATTTCAAACTCTGGTAAGTATTAGGAAGAAAAGTAAACTGTTGTTAGAACATCTGTTAGGGAGTTGACCTAATCTAGGAGATCAGAGAAGATAATATTTATGAAGTGATTTTTGAAAGGACAGGTTTGAGGTACTTTCCAAGTAAACAAACTGTGTTACAATGACTCATTGGCCTGAAGAATTGAAAGTATAAGAGAAAAGTGCAATAAGAATCAGGGACAAAACTATGTAGGCTCTTTAGAGGCCATGTTGAGGATTTTTGATTCTTTATTTTGAAAACATTAGGAAACCATTTAAGACATTTATGAGGGAAGGGTGAGAGAACCCAGTGGGTGTTATGATTATATTTGCATTTTGCAAAATACATAATGGCTGCAGTTTAGACAGTGGATTGGCTGCTACACTTAGGGAGAGCAGTAAGGCTATTGCAGTAGTCTATTAAGGATGTGATGGCTTGAATGGTGATGGCTACATTGAAGATAAAAAAGTGGACAAATTTGAGAGATATTCAGTATTAAAATTGACACTTGGTAATGGATTGGCTATAGAACAAGTAGATGTCAAGGATGGTTATAGCTTTCCAGATGGATAGTGGTGCCCTGTACTGAAAGAAGGAATGCAAAGGACCTGATTTTCCCAGGGGCTGGGGTGGTAGGAGGGAGAAGGAGATGTTGGAGGGAAAAGATTGTCAATTTTGAATATGTAAAATTTAAAATGCTTTCCCGGCAGCACTTGGCGACATAGATCTAGAAGAGAGACCTAGAAATCCCAGAGAAGTCTGGGCTAGAAGGAGATATTTGAGAGTCTGGAGTATAACCTGCCACTTGGGATGATATTGCTTAAGGGGAGCCTATATAGCAAAAAGAGGACCTTGCTAGAATATACTAGCACAATATACTAGAATATACCTTGCTAAATATACTCACGTGATCTGCCATGGTGGTTATTTAGGGTCTTGGGCTTTGGTGGTCAGGCAAAACCTGGATTAAAATCCCAGCTCCACTGCCTACTAAGAAACTTTGGCCAGGTTTTTTTGTACCTCTTTGTGCTTCAGTTTTCTCACCTGTAAAATGTAGGAAATAACTGCCTCAGAAGATTAGTCAGTTTAACAGCTAAAATGAAATAAAGGTCTCTGATTTTGGTGCATAGTAAGTATTCGGTGAAATGATCATATGATGATCGTGTATTGTTGAAAATTTTGATTGTGGAACAGTTCACAGTTTTTAAGAAGTAGAATACATATACATGTGCACGGAAGTTCCCAAAGGATATAGACCAAAGCATCAGTAGTTACCTCTGAGGAGGAATGAAAGGCATAGTAAAGGGAAAGACTTACTCTTTACCTTGTACATGTGGGGTTTTGTGGTGGTAGTGATAGTAGACATTTTGTTTTGTGCATTTTCTCAACAAATGTGCCACTTTTGTAATTTTTAACAGCCATTAATGGTTCCGTAATCATTTTTGACTATTTTTTCTCTTTGTAAACTTTGAACAACCAGGGCTCTTAGTTTTTTTGCTTGACAGAATGTTTTTGATTCAATGGAGGTACCATACTGCTTTCTCAAAAAGAAACTTCTGAATCCTGGGTTACAATGAACTAGAAGAAAGACTGAGAAAACTGGCTTAGAGCATGGGGAAGTTGTGTGGTAAGTCTGGTGACAAATTGTCCATGTTCAGGGGTAATAGAGCTACATGCTATGGTAACAGGTATTATGTAGATACCTTGCTCATTATTAAAAGAAAGGAACTAACATTTGCAAAGAGCTTAGTATGTACCACATAATTTATACATGTCATTTCCTTCAGTCCTTCAAGTAAATACCATTTTCATTTCAGGAAGAGAGAAACCAAACCTCAAAAAGGCTAATAAGTAATCAGAACCAAAACACAAGATTGCAAAATAAAAATAGCTTGTCATAGTTTACCATTTGGCATGCTGAGAAATTGGTGGCAGCACTGAGTAGTAGATATTCACATTGATAATTTGGTCTGTCAAATTGCAGGTCTAGGTAAGACTTGATGCCAGGAGGATGGGGGAGGGCAGGGTTTATAACCTAGTTATAATAAGAAAATATAGCAGAGAATGGTTGAAGAATAGGCTGTATAAATCAGGATCTCTGAGTTGCTAATCCTATACAATCTTTTTTTTTTTTAACTTGAAGTTGATGTTTAGTTTACCCAGAGTTTCAAGATAAAACAGTTTGTGTTCAAAGTGCTGTGTATTGAGACAGTTATTATTTAATTGTCTTCCTTCAAGAACTGTGGAGCTTCCGTATTGAGAACATTTGTGGTAGCGTTCTACAAAGCTTTTGTTCTCTTTGTTAATCTTGGAACAGTCTGAAAGATTTTTACATTGAGATTCTTTTTTGTTTTAATCCATTCAATTTATTAAATTCCTCTTCTTCTTATACCTGGAGGAAAACAGTGGTATTTTTCAGAATATTGAGATTAGTTTTTAAGGATGAAAAGAGATAATGTTTGACCTTTAGCAAGTATCATCAATGACGTAAGGGTACTTGAACTTTTTTCCCTCATCTAGGAAATAAGTGCTTTGAAAAATATTTTAAAAATGAGAATTTTCAGTGTCAGCAATAGGGAAAAAAACAATTTATAGAACTCTTTTAATATTTATAAAACACATGAAAACTTGAGCAGCTGTATATCCAAAATTATAGAGAATATGCTGCCTTAGCTTTAAAGGTAGATTGAAATTTCCCTGGATAAAGGGACAGTTCTAAAGATAATCTTTTTGCTTTGTTTATGATAATCAAGGAAGGCATGTATGGACAACCATTTTTAATAAATTTAAAATGTATACCATACTTGATCAGCATTGTTTTCAGCTTTGCTTTTGAACACTAAGAAAGAATACAGAGTGCATTATGGCACAAATACCTAAGTACCTGTTTACCTCTTCAGATACTGGTAGACCACTTGTTTTGCTAGTCTTTGGAATTGGAAGGAGTGTCAAATACACAGAAGCCAGAGTCATCTTGGCCAGATGGTGTTTGATACAGATGGATGGTTAGTTGTCATGCAGATCTCCTAGTTGGTAACTTGTTGCTGCCATCTGACTCAAAGAATCATTCACACACACTGGCTGTCAAAAGCATCTTCTCTTCTGTCTGTTTTAGCTGTCATGTCTGTGCTCTGTACAGACGTGTTGACAAGACATTGCTGTTGTACATTTTCAATGTGGTTGTTAGTGATTTTTCTGTTTTGTGGGATCTTTGATCGGGCTGGAATGTACTTGGTTTGTAATTGTGTTGTTTTTTAAAAAATACTGTGACAGTGCAACAATTATCTGACCTTTTAAAAGGACTTTTCAGGTTATAAGTTTATTCAGATCTGTTCAGTGAACAAAAAGCATTTAATAAAAAGGAAAGAAACCTTCCTGTTTCAGTTTCCAAATATAACAAATAAACTGAATTCTACTGGTTATTTCTGAATTTGAATCAGTATCTTCTTGTGGACTCTCCATCTTGTAGCCTTGTGGTCAAAATCTTTATACTATTTTCTGAGTATGTATTTTCTTTTCTTGAAATGGTACCTTTTTTTCTGATGGTAAAAGCTTCCCTTTTTCTCCCCCCGCCCCCCCCCAAAAAAAGAGAAAGAAAAGATCTTCAGACATTGCCTATCTTTTGCACCCATTTTCTCAAACTTAATTTCCTTTTCTCTTATTCACCTAGTGACCTGTCTCCTATTTTTCCTGTTTCCCTTATAAAGTATAAGCAAAGCCTTTCTCCATTCTTTCAGGTAACTTCTTAAGTTATTTCTGAAGTCTATTTCTCTGATAATTAACAACTTAATTAACAACTTAAAGTCTATTTATTCAACTAATACTTAGCATCTCAAAATGTGCCACTCTGCTATACTCTAGAGATACCAGAAGAAAATAGTCTCTGCTCTTGAAGAGGTCATAGTCTAAAGTGAAATCAGAAGTATAGATAATGAGACTAGAATACTATAATTGCTTTAAGTATGTGGAAAAAGCAGTAAGAGAACAAGGGCCATTGCTCTTCTTTTCCCCTGCTGTATTTCCAGAATATCAGTTTTTAATTTATTACAGAATTTGCTTGAGTTTATAAAGTACTTTATTAAGTGGTTTAAGAAATAGTTCAAAACTTTAACTTGAAAAAGTTGTTGATTTTTCCCATCCGGTGACTACATTTTCAGCATTATTCGTTTATTATAATATTTTATATGCAGGTATGCTAAAGTATGTTTTTAAGCCAGAGATAAAAGATGAATATTACCTGGCAGAACCTTCTGACTTGGTTCCAAAAGAAAATACGAGTCCTTTGGTTTTCCATGCAGGTGGGGAAAAAATATATAGTAGAAAGAGAATAGGCTGAAGTTTGAATCACTTACACACTCATTCTGGGCCTATCTCTAACTTGCTAAGTTTTTTATACTGGTTACTTAGTGTCTGGATAATAGAATATTTTTACCTATCAAAACATAGTGATGAAAGAATGGGCAATTATTGGTTAGTATTTATGAAGAGCTTTGAGTTCTTTGGAAAAAGCCGTAAATACACAGAAGTAGATAGTGAGGAAGTAACATCAGCATGTTTGCTGATTCCTCAGCCTGGTAGCTCTGTGCAGCCCAGGTAAATTTAGGTATTACAGAATTTGCTATAGACATTTAAATCCTCCTTGCAGTCAGCCAACTCACTCTTTCTAGGGACTTGGGCATAAATTTATCTAGGAAAGAGATGTCTTGTCCTGAGAGGCATGGCCCTAGACTGGATTTTGGTATTTAAGGTTTAGTTCTGAGACTCATAATCGTAGGATATGTGATCCATATGGATTAACAAGATACATTCTTCTATTTGCAATAATAGTTTGGATTCCTTTTTTTTTTTTAACTTGGATTCTTTATTTCCATTATTTTTTTTTTCAACAAGCATGTACTAAATATCTCCTATGTATAAGTTACTTTGCAAAGTTTAATGGGAGTATCAAGTCCTATAACACTACCCTCAGGCAACATGTAAAGAAAATGAACCACCTAAGTTACTTATCAGCTCTGTCAGTTACTCTTCTTTGAAGTGTATTACTTATAAAATTTCACCTTTTGTTTGGCAAAATGTGGTATTTTGCTTTAATTTCCTAAGCTAATATATTTTGGGAATCTAGGAACCGCTATATAATTTATAAAGAACTTTAAGCTTACTGGTCTCTGAAAAGAATAATTTCATTAATTTTGAACTCTGAATTTAAAAAAAATTCAAAATCTAATACTTAGTATGTACTGAAGGACATTCCAAGATTATTAGGACCTTCTTTTATATTCAGGGAATTTACAATTTAGTCATTTATTGTTGCACCAGTGATAAAAATTGATAAAGAATTCTCTGTTATTTGTTGGTGATAATTTTTTAAGACTTTGTACTAATTTGGTAATTGTAATGTAGCATTTTCAAATTTGCTTGAAGGTTTGTTAACATCTATATTCTCTAATGCAAACTGCTGTCTTTTTTCATTGCGTAATTTTCACAGCCACTGCAATAAAATAGCAAGATGAATGGATTAAAAATATAAGGGAAATTATGATATTTAAGATATCCAGTAAGGATTAAGCACATATTCTCTTGCTTCTTAAAACTTAATCTGAGAAAATAAGTTTTTGGTCAGTATAATTTTGTAATTTGTACTCATTCCTTTAATTTTCATAGGGTTTTAGTCAGAGCTACTTTCTTTGTGATTTTATACCCTAAGTATAAATTCAAAAGTGTTTTTACTTAAGAGACGTGAAATGTTAACATTTTTTAAGTTACAGGTATTTTTATACAGTGGCATAGAATGATAGAATGAATCCATTTTGTCATTCATGCTTTTTTCGTTGCTGCCATTAAGAACTGAATCCTAAATTACAATTTTTATCCTAACTGAAAGACCAAGAGTTGAACTATTAACTGAAATTTCTCTAATTAAAGTGACTTTTTAAATTTTACAGTGTTTTAAGTCAGTGATGTTTATAATGATTATTACTGTATCGTTGGATCCAGTTTTTGGCTCACAAATAACATGCTCACTACCTGGGAAATGGCAATAGGGCAAACCATATCTATATGTAATTCTTAATGGACAGTAGATGTATGTACACACATCTGTCAGTAAATACAAGGCTGAATGGTTTTTATGTCCACAGACTGAGAACTATGAGCAGAGAATACGTGAGCAACAGGAACAGCTGTCACTTCAACAAACTATTATTGACAAGCTGAAATCACAGTTACTTCTTGTGAATTCCAGTCAAGGTATCTTCATATTTATTTTTTACGTATTTCTTAAACCTCTTGAAGAACAGAAAGATGGAAATCAAGTGTTTCTATTTTATTTCTCCATTGTTTCTCAGTAGTTCTGATATTTTAATGATTGCGGTGCAGTTACATGTTTTCATTTATGAAATGAGTACTTGCCAGGGTGTGGGAAAATGAACATTCTTGTAGAACTCTGTGTTGATAAAACTTCTTAGAGGGCAATTCGCCAGTAAGTAGTGAAAGCTTTCTTAAATGTCTGTGCCTTTTAAACAAAAAATTCAAGTCCTAACCATATGCCATAAGAAAATGTGTGTTCAAATACTCAAAGATACATATGTAAGGATGCTTATCACAGTATAACTTCTAATAATGAAACATTAGATATAATGAAATGTTCAACAGTTAAATTATAGTCTTTCATATAATCATCAGCTGTGTAGAAAAAGTGATGATAATAGATGTTAACTTACTAACATGAGACATGTTCATTATATATAGAAAAGAACAAAGCAACAAAAAAGATTCTTGTATGAATTGATATGTATTGGAAAAGAAAAACTGTGATAAAATATAAACTAAAATTTTGACAGGAATAATTCACAGGTCATAAAGGTTGTGAGCAGCTTTTATTTATTTATTTATTTTTGGTATGTCTGCATTTTCTAATTTTCCTATAATAAGTATGGAGTAGTTATGCAAATGATTGTCTTAAACAAGAAGTGCATACCTGAAAATCCTGCTTGTTGATGGTAGGCCTCAAAGAGCTTCTAGTTTTCTAGATTCTACATAGTTTTTATACCACTGATTTGGGGAGTGTAGGAGTTTTGTGGGAATGGAAAAAATCTAAATGGGCAAATTTAAGTTGTCAAGGTAATTTTTATCTTAAGAATTTCTGAAACTCATAGTTTAAAATTTCTTTAAAATTAGGGTTTCTGATTTGTTTTTATTTTTTCAGCTGGTACCAAAAACAGGGATATCCTACTTATATCCAAGAGGTTTTTGTCTTGCAGATAACAGTTTTGGCTATGTTCCTCTGCTTGAAGACGGTGAAGCAAGAAAGAATAATTTGACTCTTGATCAGCCACATGATAAAGTAAAATCAGGAATACCAAGAGAAAAAGAATTAAAGGTAGACTGCACTGCTGGTTTATTCCTTAAAGAAAATAAGAAGTGATGGGATGCCTGGGTGGCTCAGTCTGTTGAGCGCCCAACTTTGGCGCGGGTCATGATCTCGTGGTTCGTGGCTTCAGACCCCACATCGGGCTCTGTGCTGACAGCTCAGAGCTGGGAGCCTGCTTTCATTATTAGATTTTATGTCTCCTTCTCTCTCTGCCCCTCTCCCACTTGTGCTTGGTCTCTCTCTCTCTCTGTCAAAAATAAACATTGAAAAAAAAATTTTTTTAAGAAAATAAGAAATGAGAAATTGGATTCCACAGACTTACTGAATTATTCAGTCAGTATTCTATCGAATTTGGGTGGGCGAGAGCAAGGGAGAAGGTGGAGGAGATTTTTTTCACTCCTACCATTGCTTCAAAAAGCAACATTCAAATGCTGACACATAACACATGTGCTTCTTTGTTTTGTTCTCCTGCGGTAGATCCACCACTGGAATTCTAAACAAATTGTAGATGTACACAAACGAATGACTTACATATTTCAAATAGAAGCACTATTTCCAGGTAAAATAAAGGCTTAGGGTTCATGTTTCCTAGTATCCTCTTTTCTATATCACAAAGAAATAAAACATTTAACTAAGGTAGGTAGTAAGGCACAGATGATTCTGGATTAGAAAATAACATTCTAGTTTGTTCTTCAATTTCCTGTGCTTAATTTTTTAAAAAATCTACCTAACCAGTTCGGCAAAAGTCTTCACTGAAACAATATAAGAAGGAACGTTCCATATCTGTGCAAGGAGACATGTATAAGGATGTTGGTTAGAAACAAATTAAACATCCATCAGTGGCAGAACAGTACACCTTTACAGGAAACACTTTAGAAAAATTAAAATTTTTCTAAAATTTTGTTCTAAAAACCAAACATTTATATATTCGTATGCCTAGATTTCAGAAACAGTATTGAACAAAAAGTGGAAATTACAAAATGATAAAATGGGAATGACTTATGTAAATTTTTTCAGATATAAAATATTATGACACTGTTTCTAAAAACACAAGTATGTAGTAAAAGTATAAAAACATGGACAAGAACGTTCCACAACTTTCTTGGAAAAATGATCACCTCCATAGTTGGGGAGAGAAGAGTCTCTGATTCTGGGAAGGGAATAAAATGAAAGATCAGTTGTATCTATAACTTTTCTTTTTTTAAAGAAAACTACTGAAGTGAAATGTTAACACTTGTTAAGTCAAGGTACTAGATACATAGATGTGTATTATTTTCCATGTTTTTATGAATCCTTGAAATGTGTGTTTAAAAAGGAATTTTTTAATGAGTTAGGTTTTAGAAGGATGAAATAGCTTTTCAATAAAATAAGATTTCCTAACTAATGAGGACTCTTAACATCCACAAGACCAATTAAGTCAAGAATGCTATATTTATTTCTTTTCTTCTAAATATGGTAGAAGATTTTAGCTTTGTGTGCCAAGGTTATTCATTTATCGATCCCATAACTAAGACTGTTGTAATTTGTTTTTATTTAACATGAAATATGAGAAACCCAGTTTAAATACTTTTCTATATATAAAAATTTATAAAATTTATATAATTTATAAAATTATATAAAATATATATATAAAAAATAGAATGAGAAGTTCTCTAATGTATCTCCCCTTTCATTTTTTTAAAAATCAATCTTGTTTTTTTATTTGAATCATTCAGCTCTCTTCACCCTCACTCCAATTTCCATTTATCTAAAAATGCTGATAAACACAAGAAACTCTGGCACTGGAATATGTTTCAGTTTATTTTGCAAAAGACAAAATTCAGAAACAGTGATTCTGACTTCTGAAATACAATTTTATGATTGGGTCTATTATAGTGCATTATAAAATAATTGAATTACTGTGAAATGGCAGCACATAAACTTAGTGCTTAAGTAAACAGTATTTACATTCCATTTTCATGTTTTGGGGACTTCTTTCTTTTACTTAAAAAAATTTTTTTTAGTATTTATTTTTGAGAGAGAGAGACAGTGTGAGCAGGGAAGGGGCAGAGAGAAAGGGAGACACAGCATCTGAAGCAGGCTCCAGGCTCTGAGCTGCCAGCACAGAGCCTTGTGCAGGGCTTGAACTCAGGAACTACAAGATCATTACCTGAGCCGAAGTTGGTTGCTTAACCAACTGAGCCACCCAGGTGCCCCTTGTTTTGAAGACTTTGAAATGTGATTATTTACCATCAATTTTTAATCAAAATTCCTACATATATTCCAGTTATAACATTTCTTTGAAGATAATAAAATATCTCTAGTTCAAAATATACAGAAGGCATTTTTGAAAATATTAATCTTGGTTAGAACAAACAGGATGGTATAAAAGGCTCTTAGATATGTTAGTAATTTCATTTATTTTATATTTGGGTAATTTGTCATTGTTTATGAAAGGTTTAGGGTTTATTTTTCAGTCAGTAAGTGTTCAGTGGGAACCTTCCTCTGAATTATTTTTTAAATTACATTCGTTTTATTTTTATAAGATGTCTTTTGTCTATAAAATATATACTATCTGGATATCTGGCTTACATTAAGTGTAAGTAATAGAAATTATGTCAGAGATGGCTTATTTCCAAAGAATTAATAATGTTGCACAATTGTGACTTTATTTGTAAACAGACAATAGAGGAAAAAATAAAGTGAGAAATATAAATCTAGTGAGTTCTCTTAATGATCTTTACTAATAGGGGAAACATTTATGTGACAGCTACATATTTAATACTTGGAATAGCTCATCAACTCAGTCTTCTTATACTGTAACTATTTAATAAAAATAAAATTAACTCTTATATTTCCGGTTTCTCATCATTATCTAGAGTCAAAGTGCTAAATGAGCACTAAATATGCAACAGATTAAAAGGAAGAAATATATTCCAAAAGAAGGAAGGAATTGGATTTATTGAATATTTGAGAGCTGGCTGTATATTGTAAAAAAAAATAGGCCTTATTTAGAAAAATACTGGCCAATTAAGCAGTTGAAACTCAATTCAGTTTTAGTTAATACAAGTGAAATCCTTTCCTAAAGAATTTTGATTTTGGATGTATCAGGGTTTTTCCAAAATGAAAAATTGCATATTGGTTGTCAGTTGCAGCTTTGTAAAAGTGTGCATGTACGTGTAGAAACTGAAAGGCAGCATGTACAAATGGCTAAGAGAATGGTACAATTCACTTTTTTTCTGTTTCCAATATAATTTTATGTAATTAGTCTTTTTAAAAACTAAACAATTTCTAGAAATCACGTTCCCAATCAGTTGGCCTAGGCTCTGTAAAGAATAAGCTAATAGAAATGCTTTGAACCAATAACACAAGGAAGCTACTGCTAACCGCTCACAGTCCTTTCCTCCTTCTGTTTGGTGAGTTGTTTGAGGATTTGTTTTCTTTTGACTATTTATTTTGTTCAGGATTTGGTTAGGATATTTGACAGCAACAAATGACATTATGGCATTATGGCAAATGATGTGGCTTTCTTGTTGCTCTCTTCTCTTGGATCTCTTACTTTCTTACTTTGAGGAAATAATGCCATAATGCCAGGCTGCCCTGGAAAATGAAACAAAAAGCAGAGAAAAAGGGTATTTGAGGGGAAAAAAGCCCTTTTAGAAAATTTTATTTGAGAAACATGAAATTTGTAGATCAGCCTCTGTTCATGGTACTCCTCCACAAAGAACATGCAAGAATTCTTCGACTTCTAAAAGGACATAAGGAAGTCACGACAGCAGAGCTTGTATAATTGGGTGACCCTTAATACTCTGCTTTAGTTTAGAGACATTAGAGAAAAAGTACTCAGTTTAGTGGAAAACCTGAATTTCACTTCTCATATACCACCATAGTTTGCACAGTCTTTCTTGAGGAGATACGGTTTTGGCAAAGGGGTCATTGCGTTATCTATCATACAACAAAGTACCCTGAATTTTATGCCCAAACTTAACAACTTAAAACAACAAATATTTATTATTTCAGTTTCTGTGGGTCAGAAATTTGGAAGTGACTTAGCTGGGTAGTTCTGGTTCAAGATCTTATTTGACTGAAGTTAGGATGTGGGCAAGGGCTTCAGTCATCTGAAGGCTTGGCGTGGTTGGAGGATCCACATCCAAGATGGCTCACTCAAATGACTGTTGGCAGGAGACATCTCCATGGCCTTTTCTCACAACCTGGCCAATAATTTCCTCAAAGTAAGAGAGTAAGTGATCCAAGAGAAGAGAGCAACAAGAAAGCCACAGTGCTTTACATGACCTAGTTTCTAAAAATCACATACCTTTACTTCCACTTTATTCTGCTCATTAGAAATAAGTCACAAAGTGCTTCAGAGGCAAGGAAATACGCTCCTCTTCTTGAAAGGAGGAGTACCAGAGATTTTGTACATGTATTTTAAAAGCATCACGGGATGGTAGATTGTGACATACAGAGAGGGTACCATAGATCAGGTTGTGGTGTGTAGTATTTGATTTATGTGATAAATACTAATGAAAAGTCAAGGACCTTGGCAGAATTTAATAGTAAATTCAGCTTCCTGAATCCTATCAGTGTTAATCTCAGAAGAAACAAATATCATAGCTTCTCATCTTAACAATTTGAAAAATTCTGGGGCGCCTGAGTGGCTCAGTCGGTTAAGCGTCCGACTTTGGCTCAGGTCATGATCTCGCGGTTTGTGGATTCGAGCCCCACGTCAGGCTCTGTGCTGACAGCTCAGAGCCTGGAGCCTGCTTCAGATTCAGTGTCTCATCCTCTCTCTGCCCCTCCCATGCTCATGCTCTGTCTCTCTTTGTCTCTCAATAATAAATAAATGTTAAAAAAAATTAAAAAAAAAAACAATTTCAAAAATTCTGACGTGAATGTAGACTTTCCAGAGAACAGCTGAGCAGTGTTTTAGAGAACCAAGAAACTATTGCCTGTTGTTACGTTTTCTTTTTTTATAACCAGTTTTGAAAATTGAAAATATTTATATGTAGAAAATCAACACAAAAATGCACACACTTATTCTTGACAAAACTATCTCTTGTTTATAGAACACCATTGTCAGACACAGTAGCATATGTCATGAGAGCAGTTATTTAAATAACAAATTGTGTTTCTTAATGTAGATATAAAGTGGCATTGTTTAATTCACTTTTTTAAAAACTAGGATTGTAATATCCTGGATCATTTTTAAGATCTTGGAAATAAGAGATTTTTATAATACTGCTTCTGAGAAGCACTTCAGTTGCCAAACTGAATACTGTTCTAGGTGTCCAGGGTTTGACAAAAATTGTTTGCCCTCATCTTTCTATCCTACAGTATTTTTTTTGGAAGTTACACAAGAGTCTAGATAGAATGTTGGGATGCAAGAAAATGTATAGGGAGTGATGATATTGAATACATAGAAGAATTTGGTGATACTGGTAAATTTTCTTCGCTCACTCGTCCAGTGACTGAACTGCTATGTACCTGACACTGCCAGCCACTGGAAGAACAAAGAAATATTGTCGATGCTGGCTTAAAGTTTTGATTTAATAACCAAAATCAACGTTACTGAATATTGTAAGGTCATTTCAGAGTCTAGGATCCAGGATGCAAAGTGTAATACGAGTTTATTTGAACTTCTGTTTTTTAACATAGAGATCATGTGTCCAAAGAGCTGATTTTCTGCTTTGTTTCTGATTTTATGTATGTATTTCTCATTTGTTCTTTATACGTCTTTTTTCATCTGAGTTACATGCTTTAAGCAAAAGTGTAAAAATACAAAGAATGCAGTTATTACGGAAAGATGCCAGTTAGACAGTTGGCCCATCCCTCATGTCGCCATTCTTGTGATTAGATCGGTAGATAGACGGTAGCATCAAGGAGCAGCAAAGATTTTGTGGGTTTTGAAGAGTAAAACAGTGATGTAGCCATGGAGCTGCCATCAGTGCTAACATTAAGGAAATAAGATGTGCTGTACCTGGTAATTCTAGTGAATATAGAGGCTCTGACATGTTTGAAGAAAGCTGATGTCTAAAAATTCACTTGTCAATCACTTAGACAAGAAGTATTTGTTGAACTCCTATTTGCCTAGTCTTGCTAGTCATTGACAGGAGTACAAAAAAAGAATGAGACATGATCCGTCTCTAACTTTAAGGAGCCATGTAGTCTGATTGGAGAAACAAAGATTTGGACCCCAAAGCAATTAGCAAACATTGTAAGTCAATGTGAAGTCTTAATTATATGATAAAATGAAATGCTAATTATAATTTTATGGTACAGATAAAACATATAGGACCTTAATTTAAAAATAAAATTCCCAGTGAGCTAAAAGGTAGGCTTGAGCAGGGGATCAACATTTAGTTCAAGGAGAGAAAAGAAAACATATTCTTATGTGCCTATGTTTTGGTACTGTGTGCATAGGTATGAAAACCTAATTTTCTGCAAGATTTTAATGGGAAAAGAATAATTTCTAGATACGAGCTCAGATTATTCAAGACCACTTTGGAGAACATTATGTAAACTGAACCTGGGTGCCTGGGTGGCTTAGTCAGTAAAGTGTGTAACTTTTGATCTTAGGGTCATGAGTTCATGCCCCACACTGGGTGCAGGATTACATACATACATACATGCATACATACATAACTGAAAGGTAAAACTGACGATTTTGAAAGATCAATTTCATTTACTATAAGCTTTTTTTTTTTTAAGTTTATTTATTTATTTTGAGAGAGAGCACACTCAAAGAGAGGAGGGACAGAGAGAGACAGGGAGACAGAGAATCCCAAGCAGGTCCCATGCTGTCAGCGCAGAGTCCAACATGGGGCTCGAATTCACAAACTGTGAGATCATGACCTGAGCCCAAATCAAGAGTCAGACACTTACCTGACTATAGTAGGTGCCCCTACTATAACCCTTTTAAAATGACATAATCATGGCTTCAGAAGACAGAATGCTCCCTACTATTTTGTTACCTTATTCTATGGATGGTCCTTGAGAGGCATTGGTGTGTTCCTCCAGTTGTTATGCATGACAGTTTCAACAGACAGTGTATGAACTTTAATGCTGCTTTACTTTCTGAACTTTTGTAACTTATAAAACTGGCCTCACAAGTCTAGGTCTTAGATGGTATCCCCATCCTTGCAGTGTTCATTTGTCATATACTATGGATTTCAGATGCAGCTCCCACTTAGGGATCTATATCTGAGTTTAGGCCCCCTATAGTTTCTCCCTTTTTTTTTTAATGTTTATTTATTTTGAGAGAGAGTGCACACACAAGCTTGCACAAGTGCGGGGGAGGGACAAAAGAGGGAGAGAATCCCAAGCAGGCTCCATGCTGTCAGCGCAGAGATGCAAGGCTTGATCTCACAAACCCGTGAGATCATGACCTGAGCTGAGATCAGGAGTCAGATGCTTAATCAACTGAGCCACCCAGGTGCCCCAGCTTCTCCTTTTTTCTATTGCAGGTCTTTTCAACTATGTTTGTTGGCCAACTTGCCATATATTGTCCAAGTACCTGGTTTTATAAGCATTATAAAAGCTTTATAATAGACTGTCGTATTATGAATACCTTGCCACACGTTTCTGTCAATGCATATAGCAGTTTTTGTGAAAGTGTAGCTGCTAAAGCCTTTCATCTGTAATTTTGAATACTGCTCTAACAACAAAACCATAATATGAAACCAGTTAAGTTTTGCACGAAGAGTTCTTACAATAGAACTTGCATACTGTTTCCCCCTTCCTTTAGCAGTTTACTATCTTCAACCATTAATAATTTGTGTTTTTTTAATCCAGAAGGTATATAGGAACCTTTTCAGCTTTTTCTTCTCTTATTTGTTCATGTGGATGTAGTTCTATTCAAATATCTTATTTTACTTTACAGATATTTGTTACATAAGCAGACACTACTATATTTAGAAATGTTTATTTTAGTCCATTAAAAACTGTAAAACCAATCTGTATCATGTACCAAACTGATTTAAAATATACATATTTATTGGGAAAAAATAGACTGTCATATACAGGTATATGATAAATATTTTTTCATTTGAATGAAAGTTAGAAATTAGACCATTAGTCAAGATATGTAACCATCAAGTGATTTCTGTGGGAAAAGTCAAATTTGGTTACATTGTCTAAACACTACCTTTTCTAAGAGAGGAACTTGAAATAAATTCACTTAATGTTCATTACTCAACTTTGTTAAAAAAATGACTATATTTTAATGCTCAAGCTTCTCTTTTTATCATCTTTTATTAGATAAAAATAGGGATGTACCCTCTATACAATGGCACATGCCAGCCTAAGCTGAGGCTTATGTAGTATTGGAGAAATGTATGTGAGCACCTCTTCTCAGTCACAGCAAATGTCCTATTTCCCCTAAGTTGTTTCTAGAGACTGGATTGAATATACCTTCTTTCAAAGTATTACATTTCTGTATTACTCCTCTTTGGAGACCGGCTTTTGTTTATAGATTATCTGGTAGAATAATAATTAGAAGGCAGAAAAATCCTCTTGAGTCAGCTCATTCATCAAAGTTCAGAGTTTTTTCCCAAAGTGTTATAATAAATATATCACAGATTTTAAGAAACAAAAAAAATATATATTAATATCCCAAACATTTCACTATTTTGAATATTTCAATATATTGAAACTTCTGTTGCAGTTTTGATTGTTTCCAAATCTGAGTTATTAATCCATCCTAACCCTTTCCTGTTCTGGGTCTCTTTTTTAATTCAATACATCATTTTAGAGTTTTTGTTTTTATAATACTGGAAATAATTTTTAAGGGGAGAAAAAAATGAGAAGTGGCATATCACTTCTTAAATTCTCTTCCCAGGCTTCTAAGCAGATTTGATTATTTCTGGTATGGTTTTTCTCCCCTCATTTCCCCCTATTAGGCTCTTCCTCGCATTTCCCATTTTTCTTTTCTCTACTCTTCTCCAGAGCCCACAAAACAAGAGTTAGTATATTCTGTTCAGCCCTGATTTCTCTTGACCCAGGCATGAAAGTCTATTCTCTCAGCCTCAGTAGGTTAGGACTAGCCCCCCAAAACAATCTAGTTTCTCTCATATTATTATCTGTCATCCTAATTTCAAAATCCGTTTTGAAGACATTTGTTTTCCAACATTATAAAATGCTTCTGCATTGGACCTGGTGTGATTTGTTGTGTTTTTTTATTGTTTTGGTTTTTTTGGTTGAATTATCTGAAGAAAATCTAGCTTCATATAGATACGTAGTTAGGAAAGAGAATAATATTTTAATAACCTTTTTAGAAATTGTGGCTGTTCTCCTTTGATACTATACCAAAATTCAGTAAGTAGTAGTTTAAGTGTCAATTGCAATATAAAAGCTGAAACCAATGAACTTTTCTTTTTTTTTTTTTAAATGTTTATTTATTTTTGAGACAGAGAGAGAGTGCAAGTGGGGGAGGGGCAGAGAGAGAGGGAGACACAGAATCTGAAACAGGCTCCAGGCTCTGAGCGGTCAGCACAGAGCCTGACGCGGGGCTCGAACCCACGGACTGTGAGATCATGACCTGACCCGAAGTCGGACACTCAACCGACTGAGCCACCCAGGCGCCCCAAACTTTTCTACTGCATTAAAAGCCAGAGGTCTATCTTGTCTATCTTTAGATCTGTCTTTTACCTATATGATTTTGTAGCATCATAAATCGGTCATTTGAAAAATACTGGTTCACTGTGCTATGCAGATCTTGCAAATGTTGACTTATGATATTTAAAAATCACATTTAACATCATCACTGATCTCATCATAAAAGTCTTTTTAAGTATTGGGCAATTGTCAAGCTTACTATAAGGGGTACACAGTTCCCAAGATTTTCATTTTCACTTTCTAAAATTTTTTTTCATGGACAACAAATCTTGTCAGTTTTCTATAAAGTGAGAGGCTAACTTCATTTGCTTTTGAGAATGTCTGAATAACCATAGCATGCATGTCAGTCATTCTTTCAAGTGAAAATGGTGTTCCATTAAAAAAGTGACTAGTTCAGCTTGCAACTCTCAAACAGTTGAACCAGTGCTTTTCCCCAAGACAACCCTTGTAGTTTGGTATGAGATAGAAGTCCTTTGTGTGTATTTCCTATTTTGTCTCACACAGTATTTAAAAGCTATTAACTTAGAATCAAAATTTAATAAAATTAATAATTTTTACTATCTCATCAAGGAGACATTTCAGGACCCCAAGGATTTTTTTTTTTTTTTTTTTTTTTTTTTACTGAGTATGTGGCATTAAAGAGAACGGTAACTCCAGTTTTGTGTCATGGCCTTGATATGTTCAGGCACTAGCAGTTTTACTCACCATTGCTTTTGCATCATCAATATAAATATCAAAAGAGTAAAAAAAACAAATAACATCTAATAGTACTGTGATAATAGTTGACGCCATATATGTCAGGGTCAGGGATTTGATTTTACGCTACCCACAAGCTAGTAAGTTAGCCAGTTACTGCTTCAGAGATGCTGTAATAAGACACAAGGCTCTTGAATCAGAAAAAAATCTTTGTTATACACAGCACATAAGCAGCAAGAGCATTATTATTTGTGTTGGTCCCTCCAGGAAAGAGGGAAGGGTAACGTGGTAAGACCCAGATGGATGCCTACATATGTAATGGGTTGCATTAAAAGTAAGGAACACTGAGCTTGGGAGATGGGTCATTTTACAGCAAGCAGTAAGTAGCATGCTCATTGTCCAAGAGAGACATTAGCTTTCATGTTTGCCCTCTGCAAACACAGTCCTCAGAAATATCCCAGGTAAAGAACAATCAGAGCCTTGTATTCTTGGCATACACAGCAAAAATGTAGGGACACTCAGGGCCCAGGTAGATTTCTTTCCCAAAGGTAGATCCCTTGAAAGAATCTCAGGACTTCCAGGGATCCTAGACCTTATTTTGAGAACCACTGTTTTACTAGATTATAATTTTCTGTTAGAAAAATATTGCCTTTTTCTCAGTAAGTTACTTACTTTTCCTTCTATTGAAAAAACGTCATACTTTAAGAATACTCTTAACATCCCCTCAGGAACCCTTATTTATGTATGGAAGTCATACTGCTTGTTCATCATTTTCACATTTATTAGGTAACTAATTGTTTTACATCTTTATACTTTATTTTGTTGTTGTTGTTACATAAAGTACCCATTTATTATAGGCTAACAATGTTTCAAATGGTGGAGCTTCTACCGGTCTTCCAACTCCTTAGTCTTTTGATGGCTGACTTTCCTGTAATGGCAGAAGTGATGTTGGTCCAAACACCACCAGCTACCGTTTTTATGTAAGAACCACAGTGCCAGATCCCCACAGCTCATCTTTTCATCTTGGTTTTGCCACAGAAGGAGCACGTGTATTTGGCATGCTGGTTTATTTCAGTCTAATTCACCATTTTCCCAAGGGAGGCACCATAACGTGTCCCATATTTACCGGTGATTCCGACCTTGGTGTGTTTAGCTATGTCACTGCAAACTAGGTCTGAGCCCAGAGAGCTACATCTTTATACATTAAGTCATGATATCTGTAAACTGCTCCCAGTTACTTAGCTATACCTAATATATTAAGTCTGGAGCAAACTGAATTTTGACTCTCATCTGTTAAAAGATAGTGTGGTACCTGGTACATTTCCTGAAGTGTTCCACAGAACCCCAGACCTGTAAAGTGCTGCATACTGTGTACTCTTTCTGATGAATTTTAAAGACATAAGAATGCATTATAGGATCTGAAATCAGCAGTAAGAAAACCACTTCACTTCATTTAACCGCAGAATCTCTAGCTAGCATTTTTCCCAATATTGTATTTTAACAACTTCTTACCAGATTTGTAGTCCCCTTTGAGGTATTTCTAGAATTTGGTGGGGGAGAGGCAGGGAAGGCTCACCCAATTTTTCATTTGTACCTAATGTGTTATACTCTCTGAACTCTGCTGCTTACTTGCTATGTTATGAAACCTGACGTTTTCTCTGAAAAAAATTTTTTTCTATCAAAGATGGGTGTCTTTTATTTTCTCTCTCCCATTTTGTCAGCAGTGGTGTGATTTTTGTATTCCAACTCAGTTTTCCTCTGAGTAATTCCATAACGGCCATATTGGATGGGTTTACTCAGTTTTTCTATCCCTAATTGCTCTTCACTATTTAACATTAAGGACAGTGTGTTTCCCTACACATTGCATCCACATAATGTTGCTCACTGACTTGTCCATATTCCCCAGAAGTGTCATTTGAAATTAACTTATGCTGGATGGCCAAATAGCCATGATAACTCTTGCTTTCCTTCTTGCTGTAGCTGTTTAAACATTCTCTCCTCCTCTTTTTCCATGCTGCAGCCTTGGAGTCCCAAGTCCTACACCTAGCTCTTGCTTCGCCTCTTGTCCTAAGGACAAAGTGGTAATAACTTTTTTTCAAAAGCTGAATCTAAAACTCTCTCCTTCCTACTTTTTTGATAAATGTCTATTCTTTTTTGACATAAGAAAGATAATAGATCTTGGCATTTTATTGCCCTTTGTCAGACCTACAGTTTTGTTTTGGATTTTGCTATGTCAGGAAAGCCTTACCTCACTTTCTTTAAGATTTTATCTTGCCCTAAGATTTTTGATGCTAAGGAGAACAGCCTTATATTAAAAAAAAAAAAAAAAAAAAAAAAAAAGGAAAATGAAGATTAGAAATAGGAACTATATTTGAGGAAAAGGTAATTAGGTTAGGTTTTAAAACTCTGTCTACAGTAGATAACAGAACAAGTGAAAATCCATTGGCTCAAAAGAGATGAGAGTGGTTATCAAGAGAGAGGGTAGGCCTGAAAATACAGACTGTAGGAAATGAATACTCAATAGAATTGACATGAGAATGAATGATAAGAAAAGTATATAATGAGAGAAGAACAGTGTACCCATGTCTGAACCCTAGAGAATGCCCACATTTATGGCCTAGGAAGAGAAGCCAATGAAAATATCAAACTTTAAGTAGAAAACCTAAATAGCATGTTATACTGGTAGCCAAAAAATGTTTCAAGGAGGAGGATATGGTCAGTAGTGTGAAATACTGTCAAATGAGCAGTGAACAAAATGAGAGTTTTAAGAGAAGCCATTGGATTAGTGATGAAGACATCTCTGGAAAACCATGGTAAATCTCAGAAGAATGAAGGGATTAAAAACAAACAAACCCTGAGTTTGCTAGTTGGAGCTTCTGTTATAGAAGAATGAGTAGTTAACCATCCCTCTACAAATAACAGTATTAACTCTAGCAACATATACAAGAACAACTCCCTGAGAAACTAGACACTGAACTTTGAATACTTTAGAGAGGAGTCAAAATGTGGAGCAAGTAATCAGTTCAGAGTAAATTCTCAGTTTTCTATAGTTTTGTCCTGAGAATGGCCATAGTTGCAGTGACTGAAATTCCAATAGAAAGCCCACCATCCTTCAGGCTGGAAGAATCAGGAAAGAGAATGAGTTCAGAAGAAGCATAGCCACCAGGGAGAGGGAAGGAGCCCCAAAGAGGAGAGAGCCAGAGAAGGAAGGAGAACCGTAAGCTCTGTGTTTAGATTCAGCTCAAGTTTCTGGCTGTTCCCAGAGCCCATGGATGTGCTGGGCAAATAAAGCAGTTTGCAGCTAAAGCTTAAAAAGGACTGATCTGAAATCTGAACTACCCTTCTTGAAAGGAGTGACAGTTTGGAATCTAAGCCTAACCAAGTGCCTGCAAAAACAAAATCATCACCACTTTTGGCACCATGTAGCATAATGTCTCCACAACGTATTCAGTGTTCAGGGTACAGTCCAAAATTACTCAACATGTGGAGAGTCAGTAAAACGTGACCCAGTTTCAAGGGAACACACCAACTCTGAGTAGATCTAGATAGTGAAATTATCAGGCAAGGGTTTTAAATCAGCTACTAAAACTATGCCTAGTCCTCTACTGGGAGATGAGAAGTCAGGAAGAGAGTTCAGGTTTTGAGAGGATAGAATTAACAAGAAGATACCTCATTGTCATTCTTTGTCAAATGGCTAACTTCTGATAGTAAGTTTGAGAAATATTTGAACTGTGAAGTTTTGGTTAAGAAAAACTATTGCCAGATTACTTCTGTCAGCAAGTGAACTGGTTTGACAGAACTTGGGTAAATCTATCTGGGTTATTTTTAAATGTAAATTTCTATTTGGACATTCTTGAGCACACACACACACACACACACACACACAAAAGCCATACCAAAGGTTTTTTCCTAGGCAAAATTTAAACATCAAAACTTGGCTTATCACTACTCAGTGAAAAATGTATTTGTTGTATGACAAGTTTTAGAAGCTTAAAATTAGTTTGCATTGGTACAGTGTGTAAATGTCACCATTCTATATCTACCTCACCATGCTAGATACCCACTACTGAACTTCTCTGACAGCCAAGTCCTCTCTCAACTAGAGAAGTTAAGATCATACAGTGATAAGGGTTCCAACTACAGCTACCCCACGTACCGAACTGTAGGCAAATCATTTACCTCTCCAAAGCCTTATTTGCTACAGCAAACTTTAAAATTAAAGTACCTAATTTACAAGATTATGTGGATTAAGTTAAATAATTAATATATACAAGTTGCTTAAGTAACAGCTACTTTCATGAAGGTATTTTCTGTTTACCATGACAATGCTGTAACATTAAATTTGTGGCTAATGAAGAGGGTTTTCCCAAATCAGTTTGTTTTAAATGTAGTGTTTGGAGAAGGGGTGAGGGGAATGGGTTATCTTATTTTTTTTTAATTGGTCATTTAAGGTATTCATTTTCTATTTTTCATAAAAAGGCATCCCCACAATTCAATATTTCTTCCTATTAAGAAAATAAATTCAGGGGCGCCTAGGTGGCTCAGTCGGTTGAGCGGCCGGCTTCGGCTCAGGTCATGATCTCGCGGTCCGTGAGTTCGAGCCCCGCGTCAGGCTCTGTGCTGACAGCTCAAAGCCTGGAGCCTTTTTCGGATTCTGTGTGTCCTTCTCTCTGACCCTCCCCTGTTCATGCTCTGTCTCTCCCTGTCTCAAAAATAAATAAAACGTTAAAAAAATTTAAAAAAAGAAAAATTCAGGGGTGCCTGGGTGACTCAGTTAGTTAAACATCTGACTCTTGATTTCAGCTCAGGTCGAGATCTCACGGTTTGTGGGATCGAGCCCTGCGTCGGGCTCTCCAAGAAATTCAGAAAGATGTGTGCAGAAGGAACCTAATACACAGTGAAGACTCCAAAGGCAGATGATAGGAAAGTATTAATCTCACTCTGCTTCAAATTAACATAATAGAATTGAAACCATAGTCGTTGTGTTACTACTAGTAAAGGATTTTAACTTTTTTAAAAGAATACTGTAGAATTGATAGTGATTTGGGGGTATTTATATTAAACCAGAATCCTATAAAGATCTTGGAAGTAATTGGGGTATTTAACTTCATGCTTATATTGTTTATTTTCTTGCTGCTTCCTTCAGAACTCTGGAATGGATCCCATTTTGCCTTGAAATTGTTCCTGCACTGGCAGTGGGTTTACCTGGCATACTCTGCCATGCCAAGCAGATGAGACTCATAGGATTTGTGTTCCTCTTGCTTTGCTAGATTTTCAATAATATTAATGAGGGTGAGAGAACCATAGATTTCACACGGCCGCAAATACTCATAAATACAATTTTCTTGTATTTTTTGTTTACCTTTTACTCTGCTTTTGTACTCTCATCAGATCTCTTTTTTTGTAATTTTTTGTTCGTGTTTCCACCTTAATCTCTTTTGTCTTAGCCCTATTCTCACTTTCTCCCTATTTAGACCATATTCAGTGCTTGACTTTACCATAATATCTTTGTCTAAATATATCTAAAACTGGTAAGAAAATACTCAACCTTAGTTTCTCCTTTCATTTCATTCTTACTTTCAGTAACCTAAGTGATAAGTAAATTATTTTCAGTTTCTTTTTACGCTGTTCATTTATTTCTCCTTTTTCTGTAGAAAACTTTATCAAGCTAGTATTTATAACTATTCCACAGTTTATGTTTCCTTTACTAATCCATCCTATCTCACCTTGGCTCATTTCTTGAATTATATTGTTCCAAGTAAGAGCGTAGTTCTCTTTTCTGTTTTAAAAGCATAATTCTATTGGGGCACCTGGGTGGCTGAGTAGGTTAAGCATGCGACTTCAGCTCAGGTCATGATCTCACAGTTCGTGATTTCGAGCCCGGCGTGGGGCTCTGTGCTGAGAGCTTGGGGCCTGCTTCAAATTTTGTGTCTCCCTCTCTTTGCTACCCCCCTGCTCACACTCTGTCTCTCCCTCTCAAAAAAAAAAAAAAAGTGTGTGTGTGTATGTATGTATGTATATATATATATATATATATATATATATATATATATATAACATTTTTAAGTTAAAAAAATAAATAAAGTAAAATAAAAGAGTAATTCTATTAAGCCTCATCCAGAAACAAAACCCAATAGTGGCTACATACAGTTGCTTGAGCCACCTAAAAATAAATATTCCTTCTGCATCTTAACTAAATTTTAGAGGACATCTTTGATAGGAACACTGGAATAGAATGATAGTCATTGCTGTAGTTCAAATATGTATCATTGCAAACTTACCACCTTTATTCAATATTAGCCTTTTAAAGTTTAAATTCCATATGAGAAAGTATACATTGTATTAATGAATTTAGTATTATCTTTAAAAGTTTCATAACAATTTAATTCTGCTGACTTCAGTTGCTTAAAATTTTTAAGAAAAAAAAATGATTTTGAGTCTAAATTTTATTGCATTTTCCCCCCAGCTTTATGGAGGTATAATTGACAAATAAAAATTGCATAGGGGCGTCTGGGTGGCTCAGTCAGTTAAGCATGCAATTTCAGTTCAGGTCATGATCTCACGGTTCATGGGTCCGAGCCCACATTGGACTCTGTGCTGACAGCTTGGAGCCTAGAGCCTGGTTCAGATTCTGTGTCTACCTCTCTCTCTGCCCCTCCCTCGCTCACACTCCATCTCTCTCTCTGTCTCTCTCTCTCTCTCAAAAATAAGTAAACATTTAAAAATTTTTCATTGTATATGTTTTTAGTATATATGGTGCTTTGATACATATATACATTATGAAATGATTACCATAGTCAAGCCAACATATCCATCATTTTACATGGTTATCTTTTTTCCATTGTGATGAATACATATAAGATTTATTTTATTAGCAAGTTTCAAGTGTACAATGTAATAGTATTAACTATAATCATCATGCTATATATTAGATCTTCAGAACTTATCCTGCATAACTGAAACTTTCTACTCTTTGACCAACATCCCCCCCATTTCCCCCACCCTGAAACCCTGGCAACCACCATTCTACTCCCCACTTTAATGATTTTGGCTTCTTTAGATTCCGTATATAAGTGAGATCGTGCAAATTTGTCTTTCTGTGCCTGCCTTATGTCATGCAGCGTGATGTCCTCCAGATTCATCCATGTTTTCTCAAATGACCTGATTTCCTTCCTTTTTTAAGGTTGATCTATTCATTATGTATGTGTGTGGATATAGATATAGATATAGATATAGATATAGATATAGATATAGATAGATATATAGTTAGGGACACTGACTCCCCACATAGTTGAAAATCCACATCTAACTTTTGGCTTCCCCAAATCATAGCTACTAATAGCCTACTATTGACCAGAAGCCTTACTGTTATCAGTTGACTAACACATATTTTGCATATGTATTATATACTGTATTCTTATAATAAAATAAGCTAGACAAAAGAAAATATTAAGAAAATCGTAAGGAAAATACATTTACAGTACTGCCCTGTATTTGTTGAAAAAATCTGCGTAGAAGTGGGCCTGCACAGTTCAAACTGATATGGTTCAAGACTCAACTGTACTATATATATATGTATGTATACACACACACATACACACACACTACATTTTCTTTAGCATTCATCCATTTACAGACACTTAGGTTAAATCCATATTTTGGTTATTGTGAGTCACTTCTTTATTTTTCAAATCAGTTTATAAAAGGAATAAAATACTTTCACTTTTGTGCTAAATATTTTATAAAGGCAAGAATTGGGGAAAGCGTACATTTCTTTCTTTAAGATGCTGATATCTGCCAGATCCCAGACCAACACAAAAATGTTTTCCATTATCTGTGCATTAAGAATAAACCTGGTTTTTGACTAACAAAAATATTAGCCACTTTTTCTTTTTCCTTCTTAAGTCTCATTGCATATTCAGCTGGCCCTGGAGCATATATTTTTAATATGATACCCATCTATGAGAAACTTAAATTGATTTACACTAAAACAAAATTCTCCCAATTCACATAAGAGGCAATTTAAGGAATCATTTCACAACATCTTTCAACTGTTTCAAATGGGTTTATCGTAATGATTTAGTTGAATGACTTCTCCAGCGCCATAGTGGAAGTGTAAATGAAAAGTACGACGTGTAAAGCTCTTATTTCAGTATTCATTCCACAACTTCGGCATTTCCAAACTAGTACTTGGAACAGTTTATAATGTTAAGTATTTTAAGTTTTAGTACCTCAAAATAAACTCATTTGTTGAATGATTTAACGTTTAAAATCTCCTAAAATATAATGTTCAAAGTTCCCTTGCTTTCTTATTTGAAGTCGCAGTAACTTCAGTTTCCTGCAGTGCAGGGTCCGCCTGGATAATATTTGAGAATAGAAAGAAAACTACAAGTTACCTCCTTTAATGTTTATTTACTCTCTGGGATGTTCAACAAACTGCATAGTCTTTATTAAGTAAATTAACTTGGCATTGAAAAGCAAGTCTTGAGTTTCTGGGAGAAATGTTGGAGCTGCCATTGACTACACTAATTCTACATCCTTTGAGGTATAAATGATTGTTTTCAGAAAGTTGTGTCAGATAGCTACAATGGAAAATAGCATTGACATGCTACACCCATTCTAGATAAAACCCTGCTTCACAGTGTCGGAGAACTGTTTGCCAATTTTGTTGTTTGTTTGCAGAGCTAACATGTTAAAAGGCCCCTTTTAAAATTTTTTCTTAGGATGCTGGAAACCTAAAATTTTCATTTGAACTATATCAAGAGATTTATTTGGTGTGAATGATAGAAGATGCAGTGTATTGCGTAGTACAATCGTAGTAGTTTTCTTCAATAATAGTAACAAAGATAACAGAAAGCAGGGCTGTATTCCTAATCCCAAAGAAGCTGAAGACCTTAAGTTTACATGCTTTGTGGAAATTTCTTAATAAGAGAGTCCTCCCTTTACCCCCTACCAATACACCTGAGGAGTCTTTTCTGGATAAATTAATTCACCCACACCAGTTATCAAATCTAAACAACAAACAAGTAGGTTGTCACAGGTTATTTACCAAACCATACACAAGTTTATCATTCTTTTCCTGTCTTTTCCTTCACCTTTTTCTCATCTCCACCCCCACCCCCTCAATTTTTAAGGTTTCTTTTTAACATAAGAAGCAATCATTCCAAGTACTGATTCCAAAATCAGTACTTTGGAACTGGAATAGTCTTCACTACTTTATGTAAATATCTTCATTTTTAGGTTTAAAATTAGAGTACAGTTAATCCTTGAACAACACAAGTTTGAACTGATTGGGTCCACTTATATGTGGATTTTTCCCCATAAATACAGTACACTACTGTAAATGTAATTTTCTCTTCCTCGTGATTCTTGTAATAACATTTTCTTTTCTCTAGCTAATTTTATTGTAAGAATACAGTATGTAATATATATAACATACAAAATATGTGTTAACTATTTATGTTATTGTAAGGCTTCTGGTCAATAGTAGGCTATTAGTAATTAAGTTTTGGAGGAGTCAGAAGTTATACATGGGTTTTGTACATGGGGGTTGGCACTTCTAACCCCATAGTTCAAGGGTCAACTGTGCTTCTTTTTGGTTCTTTCTGGCTTGTGATAAAATAATTTTGTTTCATATTCAGGATTTCTAGTAGTAAATTTTAAAAGATTAGTCATTTTATTTAATCACATATTATGATTTGTTTAACATTAAATTGCCAAGTGTTTCTATTCTCTTAATATTACCTCTTCTCTGATTTTGTTGATACAGATTTAATATAATATCTTTATTTTATTTTATTTTTTTAAGTAAACTCTACACCCAACATGGGGCTTGAACTCATGATCCCCACGATCAAGAGTCTACATGCTCTACTGACTGAGCCAGCCAGGCACCCCTTAATATAGTATCTTTTAAAAGTTTGCTTTCCTACTTATAGCATCCTGAATGATTGGCTATCTTTAAAATGTCGCCTCTCTTCCTAGTACACACTAAAATCCACTGAGTGTTTTTTAATTGCACATAACACTAAAGAAAAACCTTGTCTACTGCTTTTAAAAACAAACTGTGAATGTGAAAATGTCTTCTGATGTGACTGCTTTGTAAGCTCAGTAAAACACTTTTCATCCAGAAGAAGACCTGGCCTAAGTGCTTGCCAGACAAAAAGTATGCAGCAGCAAATGATCTTTTTGTTACCTCAGTCTGACAACATAATATATAAAATCACAAATTGTTTGGGTTGCTGAGATTTCATTTTACTAATTAAAGGAATACTCTATTTTAGAAATGTTAAGCCAACACTGGTATTTAGAAAAAGCTGGAGAAGTAGAGCAATAAACTGAAATAAATTGGAGAAGATACTAATTTAAAAAAACAAACTGGAATCAAGTCTTTTTCTTAAAGAACAAATGAGACTCCTAAGAAACTGAAGGAACTTTTCGAAAAGCAAGATTAAAAGAGTTATACTCAGATGACAAGAAACAATGAAGTAAAATCATCCACTTTAATAATGGCTACAATGACCTTAAATCTTAAAAAGTCACTAAATATAAATGACCACTGGTTTCATTTGAACTTAAACAAGACCTATGCAGGTTTGGTAGAATTATAATTTATGATTGTATAATATTAAGACTTCTTCAAATCTTTGTATTTGTCAATTTGTGACTTTAGAACATACACAGAGTTTTCTAGGTATTATTAAAGATTTTTAAAAAATCTAAACCATACAGTGGATGTATTACATGTTTTTTAATGTTGACTTTTAAATGTCAGAATGAATGTAATACCAGAATAAGCCACAGGGTGGGAGTGAAAGGCAAGAACTTAGCTTCAGAAAGTAGCTTAAATACATCATTGCACTATCTGTAAAATGCTTGTTAAATGCTAAGGTGCTGTAGCCTGGTTTTCTTTCTTCCTCTCTACACAGCTGCATTCCTCAGCAAAGAATCTATAAGAAAATACAAAGACATTAACTTAAACCTATAGACCAATAATGGAAAAGAAGTAAATACACACACATACACAGATTTTTTTTTTCCTGGTTTCTGGTCATATCAGGTGCTTCTTAAATTGTCAGTACTGGAAATAGTAATTACAGAAGTTACCTGAAATACTTCTTGTCTCCATCCTATTCTTCTGCCTCAGTTTTCCTTTTTCCCTGATGATTCTTATTTAAAGAAAAGAAAGATATGTATCTGTAAGCTACGTACATATATGTTTCAATGACGGAGGTGAATTTTCCATTGTATTTTCTGTTAACCTATTCTCATTTGAGTTTAGAAGCAATTTAAATTGGTGATTATTTTGTATCTTTAAGGTAAGAAGACAAGAGGTTTCTTCTCCTAGAAAAGAAACTTCACCAAGGAGTCTTGGCATTCCTTTATTCCATGAAAGGTATTAATATTTCAATAGACCAAGTATTATGGCCATATTATGTTATATGGACAGATCTTAACGTAAACATTATCGAAATGAGGAACATTTCATTTTCTTCTATTTAAGATGTTTACTGAGAACAAAATTCCATGTATTGAAATTTCTAACGTGAGAATGAGACAGCCAGCAAAAGTGTGATTTATAAATAAGTAGATATGCTAGTCTGTGCTACATCTATGTATTAGAACTTTTAACTTACTGCTTACTTTGTGCCTTTGTGCCTGGCTCTCCAAACATTAGAGTAGTTCTCTGGGACATTTTCTAGGATTTTAAAATAATTTTTTTCAACTTTAACCTTTCAGTAATTATTTTGTGGTACATAAAATGGTGCTATGTAAATTTAATGACAATAGAAAATATTTAAAGATAAAGCTTCATATTTTAAAATATTTATTTCTAGGGCTTATATAGAGAAGACTTTCCAGGATCTAAAAGAAGAATTTCACAGAATATGCATGCTAGCAAAAGCACAAAAAGACCACTTAAGCAAACTTAATGTACCAGCCACTGCAACTGGTAAGGTTTGATTTAACACACAGTACTATTAACTTGATTGATTTAAATGTATTTCTTTTTGATCGTAAAAATATTTCTAAATGCTTGTTAAGTGCTAAGGATCTGCAATTTGCGCCTCCTACCACTTATAATGGGTAAGTGCTGTTAAAGTTCTGTACTGTATTACATTATCTAATGATTGGCTTTTTTCTCTCTTTATTGTGTGTGGGGCTATGTAGAGTGACTTGAGTGATGTAATTACTAATCATCTTAATGAGAAGTCCCACCTTGCAAAGGGTACAAAATAAATATAGGAAATATCTCTCAAAGTTTTCAGTTGCTATTTGGGGGGGTTAATTAAACATTAACTCATGTATTAGTAAGCAGCCTTGAAGCTGCACTACCATATATAAGCTAAGTAAAATTAGAACATCAGGTTTGTTTTTAACTTCTGCTTGAAAGTTCATTGGACACTATGGATTTTTATAATTTGGTTCAAGAAATAAACATTTCACATTTCGTGAGGCTAGCCTGTTGGAGATACAAAGTACAAATTTAGTATAAAATATGACTTAAAAGGAACATCTGTTTTTACACATGTGTTGTCGTGTGTTTTTTAAAGCCTGTACCCTTTCCTAAAACCCCAGACCAGGGTTTGCTTCAGCCGTTGCATATGAATAGCAAAACACCAGAGATTGAATCTGGCTACCAAGCACTTCCATAACAAAAGGAAGGTAAACTGATCATTTAAAATGATAAATTCTCCTTTACCCTTGTGATTTGAGATATTCTGCATATGGTTCCCTAGAGATGTGATTTACAGTTTTCACTCTGAAAGATGTTGCGGCAGTGCTAATGCCCCTTTAATTAAAGATCACTTTCCATCTCTTCCATCTCTTATATCTAGACTATTTAAAAATCATTTTATAGTGTAAATTCACTTTTTGCATACTACTCCTGTTTTATCTTCAGAAAAGGTACACAATATGGTGGAGAAACAAAACAGTCTTTGTAGACAGACATAATTTATTTCTTCCCCTTTTCCCCCTCCAGCTACCCAGAAAGAATGCTAATTCTTTCACCTGAATTTTTGTCATTTTCATGAGAAATTGATCTTTTGTGTAGGCTAAAGACACTAAGTACCTCTGAAGTAAAAGAATTATTTTTATTTAAAATCTACTAGCTAAAGAGATGTAGTACATAGAACTCATAAACATGATTTTTTTTTAACATCAGCATCTTATCAAAACATTGTAATGGTGATATATTCATCGTTATACAGAGAACCTACCCCATTATCAGTGGCTTAATACTTTGACCATTTTTAAATTGTGCAGGTCTAAATCTGAGTATGTATCTGTCAACTAGGACACTGAGTGTTTAGCTTCATTTTCTTCCCCACTAAAACCGCTTCCTAATGTTATTCTTATGTTTTATAGTAAATGTGTCACAAATAATAAGTACAGCATATTCTTGAAATGTTTTAGATCTGTTGTGCCATAGACTGCAGTGAAGTTTTGCTGGGTCTAGACAAAACTCAAAATATTAAATATTATTCTGGTAGTAGTAGATCAAAAAGGGAAAGAAAGAAAAATGTTTTGGGAAAAGATGCCTGTTCAGGCCTTTTAAGGATGAACATTACATTGAATAAAAATATAAGGAAAATATTTTAAATGTGGTTTGTATAATACATCTGGAAAGAGCGTATTTAGCAGTATTGTCCCCATGTTATTTTTTTTGTTAAAATTTGACTTTTACCTTTAGATAAACATATAATTCATGAAAAATTGCTGAGTTAGTAGAATTGTACATTTCCTTTTTCTTTTTTCTTCTCATCCACTTATGGCAGTAGCCTTGAGAAGGGATAAAGATAAAATGTATGTTTAAGCAAATGTGGCTTCATAAAAAGTGCTTTTTGGTCCATAAAGGAAAGTCCTATTTCAGGGAAGATGAAGAGAGTAGAATATAGGATCGCAACTTACAAACAACCATCAGATCTTTTTCTTTTGTCAATATACGAGGTAATTAGACTAAGAAGTAATCTAAATGGACAGCCTGTACTTAAAATTTAGAAACCTAAAAATGTTTCTCATTGTGTTTTTTGTGTCCTTGCAAAAATAAGTGTTCTGAAAATAAACAAAATAGAAAGGCAATTTGCTCCACCTGATCATGTTTCTCAGTATAGTGTCAGGATCACAAGTGCTTTTATGCACCTCATTTAAATCTTTTTTTTTTTTTAATGTTTATTTATTTTTGGGAGACAGACAGGGTTGGGGGAGGGGCAGAGAGACAGGGAGACACAGAATCTGAAGCAGGCTCCAGGCTCTGAGCTGTCCGCACACAGCCTGATGCAGGGTTCAAACCCACGAAGCACAGGATCATGACCTGGGCTGAAGTTGGACGCTCAATTGATTGAGTCACCCAGGCACCCCAAATCTTTTTTTTTTTTTTGATAGTAACTCATCGCTTGAACAGATTAATTCCAAAAATTATTTGAATGTGGCTGAGGTATGCCTGCTAGCTATAAAAAAGAAAATATTTGCTTTATTATAGCTGTTTTGAGTTTCCCAGGTTTTGTTTACAAGGGAGATAGGTCATCTATTGGAAAAGAAAATCATTTCGGGGACTCTTCTCTCTGTGTGTGTGTGTGTGTGTGTATACATGTGTGTACATACATATACACACACATACAGTATGTTTGTCTTCTGTGTCTTCTATGTGTATGTGTGTATATGTACAGCATACAGTATGTTTAATTTAACATAATGGTTCAGAGCACAGGATCTAGAATTAGGTTGCCTGGGTTCCAATGCCAGATGTACCACTCATTCATTAGCTGTGTAGCCTTGGAAGTAACTGCTCCATGTCTCAGTTTCTTCGCATGTAAAGTGGGGATAATCTAATGCCTACCACATGATTATTTTGAGTATGAAATGAATTAAGACGCATAAAATGATTATAGTAGTGCATGACACATAGAAGTGCTATTGATGTTAATAGTTGTCATTAGCAGCAGCAGCAGATTCTTCATCATTCTCCCTGTTCTCCTTGTGAAGATCATTTTGATAAGCATTTCCTCCTCAGGTGTTATAAAATGTAGTTACCTCAGCAATTGATTTTCCTGATTTGTTACCTGCAGTTAGTAAATGTAATCTGCAAAGAAAGTACCGTTGCCTAGAATTCCTGCTACTGTTAAGTCTACTATCAGGAAAAACGACTACTTGAGAGTTAAAGGACTTTGAGAAACCTGCAAGGACAAAGAAATTCTACCAGACAATTGAGCTCGGTCTTTGTTACTGTACTACTTCTAGTCACAGACAGATTATCTAGTGAATGTGGATTATTACACTGGGCTGTCTTGTGAACAGAATACAAATGCATTCAGAATACATTTATTGAGGGCATACTATGTGTCAGGCACTGGGCAGGGTACTGGGGTTAAGTGGGAAACAAAGCATGGTTTAAGACCTTAAAAAATGTACGTCATTGGGAGAAAGAACAAATACAGTGCAACATGTGTAAGCCTCGGGACACCTGTGAGTCATGCCTAACCCGGTCTTGGGGAGCTAGATAGAACTATCCAGAGAAATTAAGTCTACATTAAGGAATGAAGGACAAGTAAGACTTTGGTAAAGAGTACCTGGAGAGGACATTTCAGGCAGCCTGCACAGCTTGTGCAAAGGCCCAAAGACAGGAGAGCCTGGCTGTTTTGGAGAACTGTGCAAAGTCCATTATAGCTGGAATAAGAAGTGCAACAGTTGGGAAAGATGAGAGTATGGACAGGTGACCAGGGACCAGTCATGAACAGTTTTATATGACTTTTCTGAGGGATGAGGCTTTGGAGAGCCATGAAAAGGTTCTATGAGGAAGGTAACATGATCAGATTTGTGCTTTAGAAAAGAAATAGGGAGCAATGTAGAGAATGGATTGGCTATGAGCTAAGTTTAAAGGGCAGAGAAGCAGTTCAAAGGCTGTTGTAATAATCCAACAAGATAAGGTGGTGTGTACTAAAGAGAGGCAAACTTGAGGTAAGTTGTAAACTTGAGGATTTGGTTGCAATATACTGCAGTTGTGTCCAAACAGAAAATACCTTGTGTTGGAATGTGCTGTGGCAAAAGATAGGAAGGTGTCATGAGACTGCAAGGACCAGAAGGAAAGGAACTGATGTTTGTTAAGTGCCTACTAACTTTGACAGACACTACACAAGGTGTTCTGTGTACCCCGTCTGCTTAAATCGGCATCCTTGGGCAAGTCTCCTTTTGTGAAGATAAAACTTCTCTGATGACTACCTTTTTAAAGTGCTGATTTTTTTTTTAATCTCTACCTTCTGTCCGCTTAATGAAAATCACACATTACCAATCTCCAACCTACTGTCTTCTTAGGTAAGACTGCGGAGCATAATTTAGTGTTTTCTAATGTCTCAGGATTATCAGCATAGAGAATGCTTTGATCATTGTGTTTTTGCATTGAGAAATGTAGCCCTTATTGGCCCTACACCAGACTGTAGTGTTTTGTGAGTTCTTATATCTGCTATTTTGTTTTTCTCGTCTCCTCTCATGCTTTCAGCTCTTGTTGATATCTATATCTGTCTTCAGCAACTCCTATCCCTACCTTTTAATTTGCTGCTTCTAACCAGCTCTGAGCTAAGGGAAATATCATCAAGCTTGTTAGAATAAATCTAAAATGAGAGTAAGAGCAAAATACATATATCTGTGGGCCTTTTGGCTCTAATTCTGACTCCTCAGAAGCTCTGTTTACTTACTTTCTAGCTTTTGCCTGTGTCCTAGAGAGCTGAATTTGTTCTGGAGCTGAATTTGTTGGATGAGCAGCTTCCAGATAAATGAGCTGCAGAGGCCATGGTATCTACCTGATATCCACCTGCTATCTTCATAGGCCTTTTATATATATGTGTGTGTGTGTGTGTGTGTGTGTGTGTGTGTGTGTGTGTGTGTGTATATATATATATACACATGAGATATAGATATAGATATATATATATATATATATATATATATATATATATATATATAACGGGAGAATTATATATTCATATACAGTTTTCTGAACATGCATCCCAAAATTTCATCCTTCTTTTGCCTTTACTGTCTTCTTTCTCTCCAACCCCCACCACTACCACTCCCTCACATGAATTATTGGGAATACCCAAGGGCTAGACTGATTGCTGATATATTTTGTGACATAGTGATATTAGGGCTAATAAATGGCCAAATTCATGTAGATTCTTAACCTGTATAGTGTTATATATGCCTAGTAAGGAATTTTCTTTTTAACAACTTATTTGTCTAAGCAAGCTCACAGTTGTAGCTTCCATTACTGACAAAATGTTTAAATGTATACACTACAAGCAAATGTTTTTTAAGCATAGAGCAGTGTAACTGTGAACAAGATGCAAAGCTTACAGCAAAAGACCTAGGAAAAGACAAAGTAGTTTCACTGCAACTAATAAGCTACGTTCCAGTTCACCCACTGGAGACTGCTAATATTCCATGGAAAGTGGTAGCAAAGGTAAAAAGTACCAGTTGTCTTCAGTTGCTATAAAAAGGAATTGTAAAAATAATATTCATCATTTTTAAGAATGATTGGAATGCAACCATTTTCCTTTTGTGTTCTTTTCCCTGCAGAAACACAGTGCTCTCTTCCTGTACAGTGTACGGATACAACAGATAAACAAGAAGAGCTGTTTAAGCCTCAGGCTAAAGATGATATAAATAGAGGTGCACCATGCATCACATCTGTCACACCGAGAGGACTGGCCCGAGATGAGGAAGATACCTCTTTCGAATCACTTTCTAAATTCAATGTCAAGTTTCCACCTATGGACAATGACTCTACTTTCTTACATAGCACTCCAGAAAGACCCAACATCCTTGGTCCTGCCACATCTGAGGCAGTGTGCCAGGATAAATTTAATATGGAGTTCAGAGACAACCCGGGAAACTTTGTTAAAACAGAAGAAACTTTATTTGAAATTCAGGGAATTGACCCCATAGCATCAGCTATACAAAACCTTAAAACAACTGACAAAACAAAACCCTCCAATCTTGTAAACACTTGTATCAGGACAACTCTGGATAGAGCTACGTGTTTACCACCTGGAAACCATAATGCATTATATGTAAATACATTACCACTTCAGGAACCATCCGATGCACCTTTTCCTTCACTTGATTCCCCGGGAAAAGCTATCCGAGGACCACAGCAGGTAACTGTTTTGCATTAAAAAATATATTATGCATGAACACATATTTTACTATACATGCACAGATATGCATCTCTTTTAGGTTATCAGATAATTCCTTTTAAACTAATGACTGGTTAAAGTTAAGACTTAAAAAAAAATCCAAGTCCTATAATAAATGACATGAAATTATAGAAGATACTCGTCTTCTATAGTACAGCTCTATTATAAAGTACCTTAAAATTTAGGGAACATTTTAAAAAAATACATGTCAGCCTAATCCATAGCTAGTATGTGTCACTTTCTTAGTCCCTTATTCAAAGCTTTTTACTCAGCATCAGTGTTACAATAGCATTCTTTGTTAAATTTCATACTGGGAAACAAATGGCATTTTTTAAATTAAAAAGTTTGTCTATATCATACTCATCTTTAAAAGAATGCTTTTCATAAGTAAATAATTGCATTGCATATTTTTATATATGAAAATAAGTGAACTGTCTTTCGTCTAATACTCTGTTACGTTCTCAGTTATACAGTACGCAGATCTGTAGGGTTTGGTTTCTAATCTGGCAATGAATATGCAGCCTAATACATTTTTTAAATGGCCTCTGCATATGTATGATTTTAATCAAACACTTCGATATTTTTAAAGCTTGCAGCCCCCCAGTCCACTACTACCCTCCCATTTATTCAGGTTCTATCAGAGAATGGTGCTTTTATTTAAAAAAAAAAAAAATTAATGCCTGAAGGCAAATGAAAAATATATCATTGTTACAATAAGCAAAAGCTTGTGAAAATACTGACTGGTGTAAATATCTATATAATTTGCAAACATTTGTTTAATTTCTTTTTGCCTTGAGATACTTATTTTTAAAAAATCCAACACCTTGATGGATACCTTTGGCTTTATAAGTGCTGTATAGGTTACAGACTTACATCAGCATACAAAGGAGGCAGTAGTCAAGCTGTGGCATATTTTAGTAGTGGGGGAAAACTAGGCATCTCTGACAATCAGCTTTAATTATAAACTCACTTATGTTCTACATTGTGCCTTATTTCACATCATAGTCTCAGTTATAGTTACTACTAAATGAAGCAAATTAAACAATTTCATTTATTACAAGTAGAATTCCTGTGGAGCTGTGAAGTGCATCAGTTCTAATGCTTGTTACTTTTTTCTCCATTATATCTCCTGCTTGTTCTTTTACTAGTTAGTCTGTGTGCATTCATGTTTCAGTAGATGGCACCCTGCATTGTGCATTTGCTTTCTATGCTACAGCAAGGGAAACAGCTGGTATGTGATTACAACTTGATGGAAAAGTATTCAGCTTAAAAAATGCAGGAGAATTGGTGTTGAGCTGTCACAAGACATGGGGCATAAGGTTAGATAATTGATATTTTGGCAGAAAAGGCAAAGAAATTAGTTTGTTTGAAGGCCACGTTGCAGTTTAGGATTGAAAGAATATTTCTTAATTTTTAAAAACATTTTGCTGTTTGATTTGTATTAATAAAGCTAGTATGATAAATACAAAATTCTTGAATTGTTGGTAATGACAAAGAGAAGTGAAAATTTGGGGTTTCATGTTTCCGATTTTTATGCTGTATCGATTACCACTACTTAACACCTTTTTCAACATTCAGCTATCATAACAAAGCCTCAAATTAAAATCTATCTGCTGATTTTTGCTCTGTGTGATTTTATTTTCTTCATAGTTTTGCTGAGTCAGTGAGTGGGGTCCCAACTGAATTCTCTGAAAAGATCCAATCTGAACTAATAACTCCTAATAGAGAAGGATAAGGATGGACTTTGAAGATAAACTGGCAGTAGAAGATTGGCTCACCAAATTTAGAAGCTAAATTGCTTCTAAATCTATTTCTTACTGTTTTGTAGATCTTAATAAGAATCATCTTTATTTATAAATAATCTTTTCTTTATATCCATATCAGTTTCCCATTAAAGAGATGCATATTAATCACTTGTACTTTTTGTTTAAACTGCAAACAGTAAAATTTAGATCTGGCTGACTCTAACTTATTTTGGCTTATATACTCACATTTATTACCACTGCTCTTGAATCATACCTTTTCTGAAGAAAATTATCTTACCCCAGATTTTAAAATAAACATGTTAAATATTACTATTTTTTGTGATAAAATTGTCACTTCTCTAAAAAGCAATTGAGTCAATGTTATCATAAACCCTCTGTTCTGATATTTGAACGTATCTCGGTCTAGACAGACTTTGTATATTTACACCAACTGTACGCAGCTGTCCAGTAAAATGTTTATAAGACAGTGACGTCGTGAAACTTAAATGCTTCAATTAGTAATACACTGTTTATTGTAAATGATTGGTTAACTAGAATGAAAGAGATTGGTTAAGGGAATGAAAACTTGACACTGTATCAGGTGTTGGACTAATAAAAACATATTAGTAATAAGAGCCCAAAAAGGTCTCTTTAAATTGACTTTTTAAGTGATTTTCCTCAAAGTATCAGAAATTAACTGTGTCAAGGTAATTTACCTATGTCAAGGTATACCAGAAAGCAAATTTTAAAAATAATTTGGTATGCAGTTCAGGAAAAGAAGATAGTCCAATCAAAAAATATTTATTGAGCACCTACTATTGAACTAAATGCTTTTTCTGCCCTGTTAGATATTTTTTTAGAAAGAATAAATGCAGTATTTTCACGTATTTATGTGCTGCTTATAATGGAGGTAGTTCTGTTGAATTGTGATTTTCCATAATTATTTAATTGGGCAACTGTTGACACTATTCAGTCACAAGAAAGGGGAAAGAAGGCAGAACTACGCACTATATAGCAGGAGCAAAATAAGCCAAAAGAATGCATCCCATGTTAGATTTGGTTGAATGATTAAATATTTGAGGTTTCAAAAAAACAACTGATCAGTGGAATTTGTTTAGTACTTAAAAAATTTCGTTTCGAAAACCAGAGCAACTTATTCCTATGTGTTTTATTCATTGTATATTTCCTTATAAATAGTGAAATTTAAACTGCTCTTGATCAAACTGCATGTGTACACACATCATGTCTAGTGCACTTTGTATTAATCACAGCCCTATAACTTAAGGTTTCTGTTGTAAGACAGAAAAGATAGAATTCAATTTTTAAAAAGTCTTAATGATTGACTGTTGTGCCAAAACTACTGCTGTTATGATAACGAGTATTAAAATTTGCTGGTGGTAAAACTGGAAAAATTTTAAATATGTGAAGATAAAGTGCATGTATGTATTTTAAGTGACTTAATCAAAGTTTAGTTGGGCCCTTAATGAAAGGAAAATTGAGTTAGGTCTTCATGCTAACTCTGTAGAAAGGTAATTTGCTTTCATAAAGGAATTTTGTACTTATGCACAAAACCCACTCAAAAAATTTGAATTTGAAATTTATTCTAAGTTGATTTTACCTACAAATAACAGAAGATATTTTTGTTTGTTTCCCATAGCCCGTTTGGAAGCCCTTTCCTAATCAAGACAGTGATATATCATCGGTACTAAGTGGCACAGGCTCAGAACTGCATATACCTCGAGTATGTGAATTCTGTCAAGCAGTTTTCCCACCATCCATTACATCCAGGGGGGATTTCCTCCGGCATCTTAATTCACACTTTAATGGGGAGACTTAAGATGCATTTGAAAACAGCTCCGTGTAATGATTCTATGTGATCATCAGGTTCTATGTGATGATCTTGGGTTTGTAATACTATAAATACTTGATTGAAAACTTAGTTCAAGATCGTTCATTGAAAAATAGCTATGTCACAGCTATTTGAATTTTTTCCTAAACTTATATTGTAACTTTCTTTTATTAACTTTCATGGATCATTCTGTATAAAACTGTAATTCATTGCATTCATGTTTACAGTGTTTATTACCTTAATTTATGTTTGTTTCAAATGTCTAAGCTTATTGCTTGGATTTCTAGTTAAATTTATTAAATTTGGTGATGTCAAATGTTTATAGGATGTTTCACTTAAAAATTAGATTATTTATGCTATCGCTGATTTTTTTTTTAATAAACCTGTAATACAGAACAGCAGACAACATAAATGTCTAAATAAATACCAAAACCTAAGATTTGTTACCCAGTGATAAAATCACTGGTAGGATTATTCAAACACTTCAGATTGTTTTTTCTTTTAATAATATACATGGTTTTAAATTTTACTATGTGTATAGCTACATGATGAAATGAGTTAAATATTTAAAGTTACTTATGTCATGATCATTAAATATGTTCTCTGTTCCTGAGTTAAAAAAAAAAAAGGAATAAATCACATTTGGGGGAAGTTTAAAACATTCATGTTTTCTAATGATAGAAGGGTGATATCAGATCTGGTGACATTTAATTACAAGTAGTAGATCACTTTGAATTTAAAAATTATTTTCAAAGTAAACTTGCTAAAGAAACGTATTTGTATTTATTGGGAGCAAATCTAAAACCCTGTAGGAACTATCCACATTTATTGATTTGTATTAGAAATGTTTACATTGTTGTTGAGAAATTTGTTATTCATTGTCAGCAGCCTGACTGATGGCCACTGGAAGACATTTGCGAGAAAGGCTACCAAATCAGAATGCTGCAAAATTTTGTTTAAAATGAGACTTCCCTTTCATTTTTCTTCCCTATGCTGCTTGTTTTTTAGGTTTCCCTTTGCCCTCCAATTTTTAAAATGAGGCATGGCTTCCGTTTTATAAAGTGAACACTGATTTGCAACTCTCAAAACAGAAATTTAAGCCTTCTTTGGAGGAAGTGTTTTTAAAAATTGGAAGGTTTTAGGATGGGGGAATTTGAGAGGCCTCTGTGCTGCAGTGAGGAGCCTTAACTGGTGGAAGCATGAGAATGGTGCCTCGACTGCTCAGGGTGCCAAGCACGTCAGGTTGACATCTTCCTCACCAAGGTGACATAGCGATTATTAGGTATTCACTGTGAAGGTTTCTGAGACGTGTACATCTTTCCTCCACTGCCACTGGGGCTGAATGGAAATACCTAGACAATTACCCATGTCTCCTCCCTACCTCCCACCCACCCAGCCTCCCCTCTCACTCACTTCTCTCTCTCTCTCTCTCTCTCTCTCTCTCTCACACACACACACACACACACACACGCGCGCGCGCGCACGCACACACGCACACACACAATTAAAAATAAAAACTTCTCAGCCTGTACCAGCCAGAATATACCACTGTACCTATCTCGTAAACGGGGTTTCTTTTTCCTTCTTTTCTAGAAGAGAAAGACCCCCTCTCACACAGTTGACATCTACTAGCCTGCTGACAGCCAAAGGAAATTATAGCCCACAAAGTGACTCGAATTAAAGTGTTATCACAGACTCTTCCCCAGTCCTCCCTTTTCCCACCTCCACCACCGTTAGTAAGAGCGGGAAACTCTCCTTTGCTTTTGGGTTCCAGGGCTCCAACTTCCGAGGGACAAAGGCCCTCTTGGGCCACAGGAAATGCAGCCTGGGGAGCAAGCTCCAGCCCCGCGCCGCAGAGGTGGCGCTGACTGCAGCTTTCAAGGTGGAATGGGCACCCGCCAGGTCTCTCCCTCTGTCTCTTATTACGGAGTCGTGCAGGGGCCGCATCTTGGCATCTGCTAAGCGTGGCCGGGTAAGAACAGCTCCCAGGTAAAAAAGCTGCACACGCGAAACGCTGAGTCTGAAAAAACCACCCCCGCCGAGACGAGGCAGTTGTGAGCGGGATGCCTGAGAAGTGGGAGGTGAATGTCCTCGGGAGGGCCCCCCCCCCCCCCCCGGTGCAGCTTTCCCCGGAGGCTGAGGCTGCTGCCAGCGGGGACATCTGCTTTCTTACACTCCAGCCTGGCTCACCCCGCCCCCTCAGCCCGGGTTGCGTGGTTATTTTACCAACACGGAGGGAGGGAGAGCTCGAGGAGGTAGAAAAGGGGTGGATGGGAGCTCAGGAGATGTTCTTCCCACTCCCCCACGTCCCCTCCTTTTTTTTCACATCTTTTAACCTTCAAGGTAAAGACTTTATAAATATGAAACGGATAAACGCGTCCGCTGGCTCCCAGGCCCGCCTTCTGCTCGCGGGGCTCTCGGGTGCGGGGCCTTGTCCTCTCCATCCTGCATCCTCCCCGGAGCCGGGCCGGTTTGGGCGGTTGGGCCGGGCGCAGGGGCCGGCCTGGTGCGCTCCGCCTGTGGCGCCTTCTCTCCCGGGCTGCTGCCTCGACAGCTGCTTGTAGCTACAGTAATTAGACTGTCAGTGCTTGTTAGAGGAGAGCGGGGAGAACACGCTTCTGACAGCAGATTCCGAGACTCCCCAGTTTGTTAATTTCTAAGAGATCTTTAAAGCATTAATTGAGGTCTCCCCAAGTCTCCCCTCCCGTCCCTCTCCCCAACTCCTCCCTTCCCCAAAATATCTTCAGGAGAAGAGAATTCTCTCCCCGTGGAAGCAGTGATTCCCGCAAAGCTGCAGGGCCGCCCGCGACACTCGCACAGACACCCTGTTTTACAGATACGCATATATGCGCACACGTATACGCGTGAGGTGAACTCCACGGGGGCCTGGTCCAAATAGGAACCAGGATTGCATTTAAAATAATAATAAATAAATAAATAAATAAATGGGGGTGGGGAGGGAAGCAGAAGTCGGGAAGAAAAGAGAAAAGCAGCAGGCTGATTACGAGGTGTCAAAACTGCCAGGAGCAAGAAGGTGATAGCAATCAGGGGTGAGAAGAGTGCGGCATTCGTGCGGGGCAACTAATTATCCGTCTCATTTGAGAAGAGCAGCATTTGAGGCAGCAGCGTTCGCCTGCTGAACGGTGACAGATTGGCGCGGAGGAGAGGGGAGGTGTTAAAACAATGGAGCCGGGCGCGCGAGCGCTGCTGCATGCTAATCAGCCCTCCCTCCGCCTGCCTGCCGCGCTCCCTCCTTCCTCCCAGCCTCCCTCCTCCGCGCTCCCTCCTCCCGCCTGCGGCGCTCCCTCCTTTCCAGCGGGCCCGCCGCCGCCGCCGCCGCCGCCACCCGCTTCCTGCTCCCTCGCTTTCCCGCGCGTCCTTCCCGCCGCTGGCAAGTGGAACTCAGCCACAACTATCGCGTCCCTCGCGGGCCGGGAGCCCCCTCGCAGCGCATCCTCCGCTGGGCCCGGCCGCAAGTTCGCCGAGGGCCCGAGCCACCCGGCGCCAGAGAGCCCAGGACCGGCCCGCGCCCAGCGCCCACCCCTGGGCGCCTCCTGGGGGTGGGGCAAGCGCCCGCGCTCTCGCACCCACCTCTTGGAGAAGAGGCCGAGGAGCCTGCACTCTCCTGCCCGCCTTGCTTTCGGCTGGTGGACTGAACGCGTTGGGCAGCGAGTGGGAACCCAAGCGAATTCATGAAGGGCAAGGGCCAGGAGGGGCAGACAGGAGTGGGAAGAGAGTTGAGATCAGAAAGGCAAAGACGGCCCCGGGACAACCTGCAGATCTGATAACCGGCCCTAGGGCAGCCGCCACCCCCAAAGGCCTCCGGCGGCCCGCAGCCTGCCCCGGGGCAGCCGCGCAGCGAGCGAGGTCACACCCTAGCGAAGGCTCCCTCATTGTGCCCCGCAGACCTCCCCCCACCCCCCCCCCCCGCCCCAGCACCTTCCACACCCCACCAAGCCAAAGCAGCGCTCACGACTTAATAATCAGAGTGAGGAGGACAAATAAAGGACCTTGGCATTAGTTGCGTTTCCAAGGTCTGACCTCCTGACCCCAAGACTAGACCGGATCCCCAGAGACACACCATTACACTGTTGCTGGTGAGAGAAAGCCATTAAAAAAACGGCCACCCCACCCTCTGCAGCATAGCCTGGGAGGCAAGAGGGGGCCGGGCATTTCCGGAAGGACAGGTCTCTGCTTGGTTGCTCCTCTCAGTACTCTGACCTGAGTGAACCACCAGAACCAGAGTCCGCTGGAAAAGGTCTATACCTGTTGAGGCAGGCAGGCCTGGGACCTGAGGTTTTGCATCAATTTCCTCCTACTTTTTGAGTTTAAAAGCTGATTGTTGAGCTTGAAGCTTTTGCTTAAAATACACTTTTAACCATACCCAACACTTTTATATTTGCATATGTATTAAAACATTGAAACACTGACTGACGTACTCGTGCCTTGAGAGGGTTAACCGAAACATAGCTTCAGAGAACTGGTAGGAATTTGGACTGAATGAAAATGCAATTCCTTCCAACGAGTTCCGTGCTATTTAGCTAAGCAGGTGTCTAAATTAACATCATAAAACTTCCTTCCCCCCAAACATAGATGGAAAAGGAAAGCCCCTGAAAGATAATCCAGCCATTATAATTTTTTTTCTGCTGACCTTTACCATTGCATTAATTTACACACAACTGTTCATTTAAAAAAGATCAATTTAAAACGTGAAGGTTTGATAAAGCTGTCATTTATACATAAGAGTTTCATTTATATTAACCTCTCTACCTTTATCTGTTTGTAATGTTTCATAATAAAAGTACAATAGGAAAAAATAAAATAAAAATGACTTGAGTAAATTTTGCGATTTTATACCATCATTGATCTAGTCATATGAAAACCTACACAAACACAGAGTGAATCATTTTTCCTTTTAGAAGATGCCCAGGCATACCAATACAATAGGTGAGTGCAAAATTGTTGGGATCTACTAAAATAATAATGTTTAAAAGTTTTAAAATTGAGAATTTTTTAAAGGCGTTACATCAATAATTTTGTATATAAATAATGGGTTTTTTTTGTTGTTTTTTGTTTGGTTTTGGGGTTTTGGGGTTTTTTGTTTTTTGGTTTGGTTTTGTGTGTGTGTGTATGTGTGTGTGGTTTCTACTCCTTGGAAAACCACTAAGCAGCACTCTCTGCACTTAATGCGACACAGACTTTTCAGTGCTAAAGTACTATCTGGTATTTGGAAACTCCCTAGCATCTGAATCTATTAAAATATCTCACAGAAAAAAAATTAACCTTACGTTTATTAATGTAAATTTGGAGGTTCAGATGCTTCATCAGCATCAAAATTAATCAATTCATTATCTATTCATCAGTCTTTTCTTCGTTAACCAACTCTATAGAACCAAAACCTCTCTCCCTGAAGTGGTAAACCAATAGAATTCAAACATACATTTAGTTCAGTTCCGTGTTGCATTATTTATTTCTAGTATCTAATATCTAATCAAATTCTTTACCTTCCAATATCTTGGTTGGGATGACTTTAATGCAATTTCTTCTCAGTCTACAGACTTCACAAATTTGCATGGTTGTTCTAATGGTGTATTTACAGATAAGTTTTTATTTGCACATAAGGACAAAAAGGTGAAGTGAAATTTGGTCCCAACGGAAACCTGTTAGGTTCCCTGAACATATGGCTCATTGGGCTGTTACTTCCTTTTTGAGATCATTTCCAAGATTTTTTAATATATACATCAATTTGACACCAGTTATAAAGAAAATATATTGGCTTTGGAGATGCCTCCACCTGGGGCATATCTCTCCTTAACAAACCATCTAGTCAAGTGGGCCTCTGAATGTACAGGTTTCCAGTGTCCAAGAACAGGGTACAATTTGAAACCAGTCAGAACTGATAGTTAATTTACACTGTCTTTGAAATTAGGTAGTTCTTTGGATTCTTAGAATGCCACAATGATTTGATTAATACAGTTTAGGGGAGACTGCTTAAAACCCTTTTTACAGAGGCTGCGCATTTGGAATCTACAGTACCACAACGATTCCTCTCAGTAGATACAAGTGATGTAAGTTTCATTTATTGAAAGTGTGTGGTGCCAGCTTAAGACTTAAGGGGAAAATCACAGCACTTTGAAAAAGATGTAAATGTTCAATTGGTAAAAAAAAAAAAAAAAAAAAAAAAAGGGTGGGGGGGACCGTGCTAAAACATGTGCCTATTTCCATTATGCTTAATTTACTATTCAAAACAAGTTTTTCCTAATAAGCTCTATTGTTTCTTTCTGTTTTGTAAAATTTAATATGTGTGAGACAAAAACCAGATTCAGAATGTGAATGAAGTCTGTTTAGCGAAAGCGTGCTGGAGCTTACGGTACAAGGAGGGCCTCAAATTAAAAGACCTATCACTTTATAACCCTGATACGATGTAAGGAGGTGAGTTCCTTGGGTCTTTTCAAGAATCAGTTACAACTAGATTGCTAACTTCCTCCAGCCTCAGAGCTCTTCATGGGTGAAGAGCACTTCATACTTAAAATGCAGCAAATGCTAGAATATTCACGATAGTGATGCCATGTATATTTAGTAAATAATTTTAGCTTTCTCTTTACTGCAGTCTTCTTTTTGAGGTCTCAATCCCCAAATAGGACTCAACCATAAGTTCCAGAACATGTTATGCCCTTGTCCTGGGTATATAGGATTAAGTGGCTCACACGTCTCCAGACTTTTTCCACCTGTTTCTGGTATATCTTGATGTTGAACTGGTCTCCCTTGTTTGAAGATCCCCTGGGAATCTGGAATGCCTGGATAACCTGAAGTGTGCCCATGCTTCCTTTGTTGTTTAGAGCTATAGCATGAATAAATTCTTTAAATATCTTACTTATATCTTTTGGAAGCAGTGTACCAAGGATAAGTTACCACTTACTAATTAATTCAAGGAATAATTGTTTTCGAAATAACAAAATCTTAAAGATTGCCTAATCCAACTTTCTTTTTGTTTGGATGAAAAACAAAAACAAAAAACAAACCAAAAAGAAAAATGCAGCTAAAGAGAATGAATGAGTTCTTCAAACCCACTCAAATAGTTAGAACCTAACTCAAGCTCTCCTGTCTTTCAATCCACTATTTTTTCCATTATAATCCTTTACCTCAAAACAGGTATACTTTTTCACTGACTTTGTACTTGGCTTCATAGAAAGCTTTAATCATTCTATCAGAAGTCTTTTATACACAAAGAGACTAACCATTATATTAAACCACAGGGACAGTGGAGAGCCTGACATTAACCTGACCAGGGGTGGGATGTATTATTTAGGGATTATCCATTAATCACCCCCCTAACACAGGCCTCAGAACATTTCTACTGGGAGGAAGAAGCACCTCCGTGCACTGAGTGTCAAGAATTTCTCTTGCCTTGCTCCAGGCAGCAAGTGTTGGGATGTATTTTTATAGCTTGAGACACAAACTAAGGTAGGAGAAAAGGTTAAAAAGATTTGTACCTCTAAAGCTTGGAGTTAAACCTCACTGTAACACCCACACCACTACACTACCTTTAATCGTCTAAATTCTAAACCAAAGGCTATAGTTTGTATGGTAAAGGGAAAAAAGTGAACCAGAGGCACCTGGGTAGTTCAGTGGGTTAAGTGTCTGACTTCGGCTCAGGTCATGATCTTATGGTTTATGGGTTCAAGCCCTGCATCAGGTTCTGCACCGACAGTGCAGAGCCTGTCTGAGATTCTCTCTCTCTCCCTCTCTCTGCCCCTCCCTGACTTTCATGCCTGCTCGCTCTCTCTCTCTCTCTCTCTCTCTCAAAATAAATAAACTTAAAAAAAAAAAAAAGTAAACCAGTATGAACTGGAAGTGAGCATATATATTTTCTAAAACTATCAAACTGGAACTAAAACATTCTCTAAACCAAACAAATGTTCCATTGGTTCAAGAGTTTGCCTTCACTTGTCTCAAGATGGCCCTGAGGCTCGTGAGGAGGTCTTGGCATTATATTATCTTCCCTTACATGTTGGTGAATCAGCTCTGAAAACAGCTCTCATTAGACAAATAGTTTCTCCCTTCGCAGTTGTTAAAGGGGCATCCTGTGTGGGTGTATTCAGACAACTTCAAGCAATTGGCTTAAAAGGAAGGCACGCTCCCTGGGAATCCAAAGTATCAGTGAGGGTGATAAAGCTCCCTTGAAAAAGCTCTCACTAACCAGAACTGAGGGAGAAACTCAAGCAGCAGGCTTCTACCGTTCAGCTTTTGGTTTCACACACACACACACACACACACACACACACACACACACACACACACACACATTCCAATATGCAAAGACTCACTGTTTAGTTTCTCCTGAGGTTTTACCACTGGCATTCTGAAAGTCTTTTCTTTCAGCATCTGTATGGCCTGGATGAGATCTGTTTTATTGGTTTAGACCACTTGATAAATTTCAAAGCAGATTTTGCTCTTCCCTTCCACCTTTAACGTTTTCAAGTCCCAACTTTGTCCCTTTCAAAGTAAAATAAATACCAACGAGTAGTGTGGCTCTATAGTAAGAGATTAGAAAATGTATATAAACCTGACATGGGAACACCACTGTAACTGACACTCTACCTTCAGACATGCTATGGTTACCCTGTACTGGCCTGGAAAGGACCCAATCTCAATGAAGGAACCCTGGCCCATTTTCTGTTCAAGTCAATAACACTGCCACTTCCTCTAAAATATAAGAACATTTCCAAGTGTTTTCATCATTTCTTCTTCCTCCACCCTACAATGTGCTTGGAAAAGTATCCTGTGAAAGTAACTCATTTCCTCTGAAAGGCAAAGTCCTATTGAAAAGTCCGGAATATTCTGATTAATATATACATCAGAGAATGAGCCTTGCTTCTTGTATGGTTTCTTCCAAAAAAAAAAAAAAAAAGGCGGTGGGGGGGGGGGTGGTGGTGGTTCAGTTAGTATTGCCAGACTTGGCAAACAAAAATACAGGATGCCCAATTAAATTTCAGATAAACAACAAATAATTTTTTACTGAAAGTATGCCCTATGCAATATCTGGGAATCCTATTTTTAATATTTCATTGAATATAAAGATGTGAAATCAGGTCTTACTTAACAGATTTTCCTCTAGTTTTTTTTTTGTTTTGTTTTGTTTTGTTGTGGTTTGGGTTGTTTTTTGTTTTTTGTTTTTTTTTTTTTGCTGTTTGCGGATTTGGAGGTGGGTGATTAGGTTTGAGGCAATTACCCCTTTTTTGTGATTGGAATGGTCTTCCTTTCTCACTCCTCAAGGAAAATCTCAGTGCCTCTTAAATCTCTCTCAGCATTTGTTGTACATACTTCTCCCCTCGTTTTCGATTATAGTGTTTTGTGTTGTGTTTAAATGTGTTTATACAGCCTCCCCCATGATCCTGTGAGCTTCTCCAAGAGAGAGAATCCGTGTCAGGTAGCTTCCTCCCTCCCAGAGGCCGCAGGCGCCTTTCTAGCCTCTCCCTCCAGGTGGGTCAGGTGGGTCCGGAGGCACAGTGGAGGGCTCCACTCTCGCCGCTGACCCAGAGCCGGAAGCTCTGGGCCAGGGCCCTCGTCGGAGCGGACCGAAAGGGAAAGGAGAGAGCCAGGAGGGCTTTTCGATCCCTGCAGCCCAGCACTGCGAAGGGTGGAGGGCCTAGGCAGGCCCTTCCCCGAGGCCTGCACTGGAGGCCTGCATAGCCGCGAGGGCCCGCGAGGCCTGGAGGCCCGTCGCCGGGCCCGCGGTCGGGGAGGCCGGGGAGCGGCGCGGGGGGCCGGCCGCTGCGGGCCCGGGGTCGGGGCGGCCGGGGAGCCCGGCTCCCGGGCGGGACGCGCCCAGGCCCTTCCCCGCCCGGCCGCGCCGCTCGGCGCCTCGCTCCAGCCGGGCGGTTCTTCCCCTCATTTGTTGCATTGTTTGCATTAATATGAATATCTTGTTCTGTTTGTTTTGTCTCCTGGGAGCCAATAAAGCTGTGAGTTTTTTCTTTACACCAAATGCAGCTCTACGGGCGATCAATCAATGGGTAGTCTTCAGATAATCTGTGAGAGTGAGAAATCTAATAAAGCTAGCGACTAAAAAAGGAAAACAATCTATTTTCCTCTTAGGTGAACTACGTCAGGATGGGTGTGTTCCACTTCTGCTGCTTGAGGTGGGTTTACCTCTTGTTCTTGTTTTGTTTTGTTGCTGTTTTTTAAGCAAATGGATAAAAATGTCAAGGCGGGAGGGGAACGTGTGGAGAAGAGGGGTGCTTAGGGGCCTCATAACGTTTTTCTCATGATTGGTGGGTTCTTGCAAGAAGAGGAAGGAAGGGACTTTCTAATGTCCCAGAAAAGCTGCGAGAGGTGTAGGATTCTATGAAGACGCACTTTGGCGACGAGGGCCTTCCTCAGTGTTCCAAGCAGACAGGAAGTGTAAATCAATAACGAAGTAAAGGACTCATAATAAATCAAGGCATGATTAGTGGCCCTCGCCCCCGTCACGTGTTCCCTCCTGCTAGACCCGAAGCTCCCCAAATGCATTTTGGGAAGTGCCCTCAGCCGCCCTGAGCACCGCAGTAAATACGAGGAAGATCTTCTGCCTCGGCGGCTGCAGTTCGCTTCCCAGCACAATGCAACCTAAATCATTTATAAACAGATCAAAATAACAATCTGAATTATCTAACATTAACAGCTGAACTGAAGAGCCCAAGATTACGTGATGAATTGTTAAATTGCAGTAGCATTGTTTTGGATTGCTAATTAAAAAAAATAAGCAAACCCCATGACTCTAGATATGACAACTGAAAATACCCACAAATTATTTAATAAATGAAGCGTCTAACAACTTTAACACTTCCTGGTCGCCTTGTTAATAAATGTAATTTGAGGTAGATTTTAAAAATCTTCAATCTAAACAGTGAATTCATTACGCGCCATTCAGATCTCTGGATGCCTATGGACTTCTTGGAATTAGGTGTTAAATAGACAAAAGTGAACCAAACTGCCTTTAAAAGCACAGCATGACCATGTAATTCTTTTTCCAGTTTGTGGTAAAAAATGATGAAACTTCTTTCCAAGTAGCTATCACCCAGATTTAGTGTGAAAAGTAGTGTAATTGTAATTCACGCCATCAGGGTCTATGGCTGATAGACGATCAGCTGTTCTGTAGTGGGGAGAGGCTTTCTTTTCAAATAGGAAAGCTGCCAAGTGCTCTGCGATACCTCCAGCAAGCTTATCGGATTGAGTTCAGAGCCAAAACAGCAGCTGCACACATATGCAAATTGGCAATTAATAGTATAACATTCTGTAAAAAAAAAAAAAAATGTTTAAAAAAATTTTAAAGAAAATAGAAAGAAGCTACCTGAACATTAACCTCCACTGTAACTGGGACTTCTAGGATGAATGACTAAGGATTAATTACCCTCTGGAGAGGACTTGCTCTTTATTACCTTCTCTCCTGCAGATCAAGTCTTTGTTGTCTTGCTGAGTTTTGTCTGTTTCATGGAACACAGCAATGGACTCTACAGGAAGAAGTTTAAAAATAACTAAAAAGCCCTTATAGTTTGATTCCAGAAAAGGGGGAAAATTAAGTCCTCTCCATTGATCATTCTTTCTTATACACAGAGATCACAAAGCAAGAGCTCTAGCATGCTCGGGGCAAAAACATTTTGTTCTGGATGTCATCATCTCCTTCCACTACAGCTTGCAGTAGGAACAAGCTTCACATCCTGGGGGTGCTGCCTGTCTCTGTCTTGATTTCTGTCTGTCTCTTCCTCCCATTGACAGGAATGTCGTTTGTAGGCTTCAAGCAGCAATAGCAGAAATCTAGCAAGATTTATGATTTACGTTGCCCAGCGTGTATAAACACAACGCGCTCAAATGATGAAAGAAAAAAAATCATATGAATTTGTTAAATGTCTTGACATCCTGGCCCCACCCCAGTTCTCACACACACGAGTACACTGTTTTCTCTGATAAGGTCATGTAATAGCTATGGCTGGAATTAGGTGGACAACCTGAGGCCCTAAGAAGGGCCTGGCATTTTCACAGCAGGCCTTCACCAATGCTTGGAGTCTTCCTCTCCCTCTAGCCTAGGGGGGTGGGGTGATTAGCAAATGTTTCAGATAATATGTGAATTCTTAATAGTCGTATCTCCATGGTTGAAGAGCTGCCTACTTCTGGGATGTGGCAGGTTTCAGAAACCTTGGTGTTGGGGGTTTTACAGATATTTCCAAGTTCCAGGAGTTTGAAATTTGGGTGAGGATCCTGATTGCCTTCAATGTGTGAAAGTGAAAGAGGTTTTATTTTGCTTTGTTTTTCTGGATGTTTTGGGGTGAGATTGTATTGGTCCATAGACCATCGATACAGAGTTGTGACCGTTACCTCTGCCTTTTTCTCCTTTTATCACCAACGCTTCTGACGTTATTACTTTCAGTTTTATTGCAAATCAAGTGTGCCTTTATTTTAAAAATACTCTTTTTCCTACACCCATAGGGAAACCGCTGTTATAATCTGAGATAAATTTGGGATTAACATCCCACTTGAAAGCAGTACTTTCATTGCCAACATGGGCTTTGAAGCTTGAAGATCAAAATTTTAATAGAAAATTCACCCACATACAATTTAAATGTATTTGTTCATATTTCTTGGAAAAGAAAATTTTTGATAGCTATCTATTAAGCATCCAATCCCATGTTGAGTTCAAAAAATTTTGAGCTCCTAATAAGGACAAAATTTTTTTCCATTAGTGATTGACTCTGGACCAGTAGATTGTACTTTCTAAATATTTATGATTAACTGAACTTTTTTTTTGTCTGATTCCAGTAAGGGTATCCTATGTGTTGAAGATTTGAGGTACAGGAGAAAAACTGTCAAGCCTGTATTCTGTTCATAAGCAAGGTATTATTTTTCTTGACTTGTGATCCAATTTGAATGCATTGTTAGGCTTTTCTGTTTTCTTATGACTGAATGAAAAGTGATTTAAAATGACATAGTGAGTCAACTGAAAAGTTGCTTTTGAATAAAACAGAAAAATGGGAAAGCCAACTTTCTTTCCTTCTCTATAACTTCATTAACATGGTTGTATAGACATTTGCATGCAAAATGTAGTTAACAAAAATTACACAGAAGTAAATTTAGTCCTTTAGTGCCTACCTCTATGGTAAAATCAGACCATTTGGCATAGTTTGAAGTCTTCCAAGAAGCCTGGTTTCCACCTGGAAAATAAATTACTAAATTTGAATGTGTTACTTATACTATGGTGAGTTGTCTATCTGTTAACATTTTATTTTAGTGCATATACTAGAAGTTCTATTTAGGTTTTTTCTAAAATTGTCATCTGTCAAGGTAGAGAATTGTAATAATATAATTATATCCAAGGAAGGTGTTCTGACTTTAGATTATTTTGATGCTGTTATAAATATGATGCATTTTTCAAAATTCAGAAAGTCACAAGTTTATATGTTTCATTGTCAGATTTTGAGATTAACTTAGATTAGCTATAACACTTATAACATAGTTTATTTTCTTGGCATTTATTGATGCATAGATAATGTTTACATAGGGGTTCGTTGTAACACATATACACTATTGGAATATTTAGCTGTACTTACTTTGGTCCATCTTTAAATGGAAGTTCATTTAAAAAATTCGTCTCAAAAATTTCTAATATAGCATATTTATCAAATCATTGTTTTAGTCTCAATTCAGGATATCCTACTGTTTTAAGTCATAAACAGTTTGTGGTGTTGTAAGAACCGTTTTCATTCATGAAAGATTCTGTGTCATATGACACAAAGTATCATAATGAGGTGATTGGTGAGATGTCATGGACAGTGAAGACAACACTGGATTAATATATCTAGAGAGAAACTATGTTTTGGAATGCTGTCGGCTTCCACAGTGGGAGCAGGTGAAGATGTGGGACCATGGCTCAGTAAAAACTCATTACCACAGCTAGCGATCAGGGGAAACAATGTGTCTTATTAAAATGTGTTTGTAGGGTTTTCTTCATCTGAAAGGGGAGCACATTAATCTCCTAAAGGAGGCAATATTTCTTTCTGAAGTGTATATTTTCTGAGTTGAGTAAATAGCCAGAACACGGGTATACTCTCAAGACCAAAGACTTCACGATTCAGGCCAGTGTACCCAAATATGTCTAAATCCTCTACCACTTTCATCATAATTATAATTCTTATGTTTGTCAATTTTAAAATTCTGAAGTGCTTTGTGAATCCAAGTGAAAATATAATAGATACCATCTTCTGTGGGATTGAAATGAAGAAAAACTTTATTCATGTAAAGATGCTATATTTGAGCCGTATGACATTAATATATTTTATCTTAGCGCAGGGCATTTGTTTTGGAGAAGTTTTTGGGAGGACTCAGGACAGCTTCTATATATTAAACTGAATGAGGGGACTTTACTTAAAATGGTACAAGAGTAATAATTTTAGAAAATCATGCCTCTAGGACATTTACTTGCCCATTGGTTTAATAGTCTAAGCAGTGATGGTGATTGTGATGGTCATTATTAACTTTATTCACTGATGAGGAAAATGAGGCTAAGTTTAAGTCACAGAGCTGGTAACGGATGAGCCCCTAGGGCTGTGGGACTCTAGCCCTTGCTCTTATGCAAGGTACTAACATTCTGGTGTCTGAAGGATAGACACATGGGAGGTTAGGATACCACCTCTCTCCTCTTAAAATTCCATTTTTGCTTTTCGAAATCCAAAAGACTCAATGATGTAGTCCAAAAATTTAGCAGTGTAATTGAGGTCCATTTGATTAGGAAGACTCTATATGACTAGAAACAGGATTGCTTTGGCACAGGCATAAAGACTCAGGCGATCTACACATCCATCTTCAAATTTAGCAATTCGAAGCAGTTAGCTACACGGACAGTTTTGTATGCATTGCTAAATGCAGACACAAAAACTGCATTTGCAAAAAGAGGAAACCCAGTTAAACTAGGTTGCAAATTTGGCCCTAATTTAGCGTAGCATTTGTGATACATATAGGTTAGAGTGACATTTATATAATGGTGTGAAATATGAGAAACTTCCAATGCTAGACACAAAGACTTTTTAAAATTGCTTTTGCCTACTTTGGTTAGTTTAAGAAACAGGAGGAAGAATTTGGTTTTTCAAGTGATGGGAAGCCTTTAAGGATGTTGGAACACTGTTCAGTCCCCTGGGGTTCTGCCTGCTGTACAATTTTAAATGTCTTTTAGCTAAAAAATTGGCCAACAAGGGAAACATAGAGATGAAATCTCTTTTTCCTTATCTGGGAAGTGAGAAGCATAGGTGGCTAACATAATCCAATTGTGACTGTCAAATGAATGGTCAGCTTTGGGGGTCAGACAGCCATAATCATTCCCCCTATCTAACAGGACTATTTAACTGGAGTCGCTACTTGTAAACTAGAATTTACTTCAGAGGTTTTGTCCTTATGCTCAGTTGTAGACATAGGCTTCAGCTTAAGAAATATAGCCAGAAATGAGACTAGATATATACACAATGTTTTATAGAAGTGCTGCAGTCATGGTACCTGAAACTGTTTCCATTTCTCCAGGGAAGACCACTGGAGGGCAGTATTTTCTCCTTTGGGAATAGCACCTGGTTTCAGATGGAAACTGCACAGATAAATTAAAAAGGCATCTGGCTCATGGAAAAAGAGTTGCACTTCTCATTCAGGCTGTGCTTGGAGCTTACCCCTCTATGTCATTCAGGTTGCTGCTTATCATACTGCTGGCCGAATTAGTCAGACCTAAAATCAGATCCTAAAATAATACTATGTGTAATATTTGCTACTTGGGAGTCTTTTAAAGGTTTCTATTAATTAACCATTTGAGGAGTGTGCAAAGTGTGTTCTATGAATTTAAATAGTAAATGAAAGGATACATGAGCAAGAATGGGTAGTTTTAACTAGCTGCTTTGTGCTTCACAATTTTAATATTAAGTTTACATTAATTTTTTTTCTTTTCAAATGTTATTTTTGAGAGAGAATGTGTGGGTGCACGCAGGGGAGGGGCATAGAGAATGGAAGACAGAGAACCCCAAGCCTGCTCTGTGCTCTGAGTGCAGAACCCCAGTGCAGAGCCCAATGCAGGGCTCCAACTCATAAACCATGAGATCATGACTCGAGGTGAAATCCAGCAGGGCCCCTAATTTTATTTTTAACACAATATGTATACATACATTTATCACCAAATCAACAAATTAGCATATTCCAGAAAGAAGAAATGAATTTTCCCTAGAGTTTATTTTGCCATATTCTGTGGTATGATTTGTTCCCTAGGGATAGTATATGGAAAAATATTTACAAATTTTTTATTAAAAAAATGATCTGGGGGCCCCTGGGTGGCTCCATCGGTTAAGGCTTTGACTTCGGCTCAGGTCATGATCTCATGGTTTGTGAGTTTAAGCCCTGCTTGGGTCTGTGCTGACAGCTCAGAGCCTATAGCCTGCTTCAGATTCTGTCTCTCTCTCTCTCTCTCTCTCTCTCTCTCTCTCTCTCTCTGCCCCTCCCCCACTTGTGCACGTGCTCTCTCTCTCTGTCTCTCAAAAATAAATTTTAAAAAAATGTAAAAAAAAAATATCTGTTGCTGAGTATCAAATTTTAAAATTATGCTTTTTTGTGTTCCCATTAATTAAAAAATGAGGTTAGATTACATAACAAAATTTAGGGAGAAGCCATTTAATCTTTTTTTAAAGGCATATAATGCTAATTGAATTCTTTTAATTATGATAGTTGTTTGTTTCACTTAAAAATAAAAACATAACGTATATAAACTGTGATTTTGTCTAACAAAGATCACGATTTTTTGCAAAATCAACCTCTAATGTTATTCTCATGATTTACTTGATATATTTTTTCAATAAAATGCCAACAAGCTGACCTGGGCTTATGCTTAAACAAAGTGACCCAAAGCAACAAGTCACTTGAGAAAAAACATAAATTTCAATGTCTGCATCATAAACATTTGTTTAAAGTATTTTATTTTTATAACATTATTGCTGATTATAAAGCTAATAAATGTTCTTTAAAATTATGGAAATAATATATAATAATATATTATATATATTATATATAATACATAATAATTAAATAAATAATAATATAATAAACATCACCCATAGTCCAACCAGTTAGAGATAGTCACTGTTAATATTTTTTTTGGTATTTTTTTTAATATTTATTTATTTTCAGAGGGAGAGAGCACGTGCAGGGGATTAGCAGAAGGAGAGGGAGAGAGAAAACCCCAAGCAGTCTCTGTGCTATTAGCACAGATCCCCACATGGGGCTGGATTCCACAACCATGAGATCATGACCTGAGTTGAAATCAAGAGTTGGGCACTTAACCAACTGAGCCGCCCAGGCACCCAGTCACTGTTAATGTTTTAATGTATATTGTTACAGCACATTTTTCTGTGTACTAATACACATTAAAAATAATTAGAAGGGTGCCTGGGTGGGTCAGTTGGTTGAGCATCTGACTTCAGCTCAGTCATGATCTCACAGTTTGTGAGTTTGAGCCCCACATAGGGCTCTTTGCTGTCGGTTCGGAACCCTCTTTGGATCCTTGGTCTCCCTCTCTCTGCCCCTCCCCTGCTCACACACTCTCTCTCTCTCTCAAAAATAAAAAAACACTTAAAAAAATAATTAGAATACATGGCATCTTATTTGTGAGCTACCCTTTTCATTTAGAATATATCACAAATATTTCCTCATGTCATTAAATGTTTGTCATCAACATTATTTTGGATGACTATATAGTACAACATAGTTTAACAAATCCTTTAACACTATCTGGTGGTTTCTAATTTTCCTACATTATAAACAACACTAAGATGAACATCTCTGTAGACAAAATTTGCATACACCTATAATGATATCGTCCATACAAATTCCCAAAAGAGGAATTTCAGCTCAGAAAATTTCTGTATAAGCTTTAATACGTAAGGACAAAGTGTCTTTCAAAATGGAAGGATATGAAGGTGTTCATTTGTCCATTCTACACCAACACTAAATGTTACCAGGTTTTAATCTACTCTGATGTTTAAAAAACAATTCTGTTCTTCTAGTTGTTATTTTGGCTCAAAAATTTTAATGTATTTCATATGTTTATTTGCCACTTATGTTGTTTCAGAGCGGCTTCCTTTTTTCTCTACATCATCCATTTTTTCTATTGAGATGTTTTTATTTTTTAATTAATTTATGACATTTTTTTATATAATAGTGATAGTAACACTGTGCCATACAGTATAGAGTATTTTTCCAAGGTAATATGATATTTTATCTTGACTTTCTCATTTTTTAAAATTTTTTTTAAGTGAACTCTACACGTAACATGGGGCTCAAACTCATGACCCAGAGATCAAGAGTCACATGCTCCACCGACTGAGCCGGCCAGGCATGCCAACATTTTCATTTTTAAATGACCAGTTTCTCAAATGTTTTCATTAAAACTTCTACCCCTGCTTATACATTTAAAATATACTTTTTATGAAGATCAGATATTCACTTATATTTCCTCCTACATATTTGACAACTTTGGTTTATTTTTATTTTTTGTTTTCATTTCATGCATTTAATGTTTTAAGCAATCTGCAGTTTATTTTAGCTTATCATGTGAGGCGAGGATTTGATCTTTTCTTTCCAGTTGTTCAGCAATTGTCCCTGAATATTTATTGAATGCTATACTTCTTTCCTATTGATGTAAAAAGACTTTTGAATCAAGCCGAAAGAATTTACATTCCAGAGTTCACTCCTGTGATTAACTTCTGCCCCTCTGATTTCTCTATTCTTCCACCTTAATCACAATATATTAATTAGACATTCTTACATCCGATGTTGCAAATCTCTGTTTAGTAGTTTTTTCCCCCCAAAGTCATCTTTGTCATTCTTGAGTACTTATTCTTTGTATGTTTCAGAATTACTTTATCAAGTTAAAAAATTCACTTGAGAACATATGTTTTGCTGTGGAAAAATGCCCAAGATATATTAAGTGGAAAAATCAAGTCGTAGAACAGTACGTATGATATTATCTCTCCTATAATTAAAAAAGTCAGAAAAAAAGCTAGAAGTGTGTGTGCATGCCCCTGTATATGTGAGCATGTGCCTTATAGACACATGAAAACTTACTGAAGGAATAAAGAAGAAAAATTGTTAACAACAGTTACCTTTGGAGAGTGGGAATGGACATTGTGGGGAAGAGGGATTTCTCCTTTTTGCTATAAAGTGCCTTTTAGGCAGATTGGATTTAAAAACTCACCTGAAATTCTGAACAGAATTGGATTCAATTTATAAATGAATCGGGACACCTTTATATAATACTGTAATTTTCCCGTATGGGAACAGTTTATAAAAATTTTTGTGTTCCTAATAAAGATTTTTAATTGTTCTCAGATGGGTCTTACACAAGCTGTGCAGTTTTTTATACCTAGATTTTAACTATCTACAAATATGTGAATTATATATCTATATCTATATATTGATATACAGAAATATAAAGGCATACAACATCATAAATATATATATTGCATTACTGCTATTGTTTGTAAAGTTAATTTGTCTCATTGAAGACTATTTCCTAGTTGTTTTTTTCTTTTCCTTTAAAAAATTGATTTTTTAGTTTTCTTGACTTTAACTTCAAAAATAATCCTAAAATAATTGGTCAGCTCAAGTTGGTCAATTTAAGTTCAGGCTAGAATTATTGGCTTATGTAGAAAAATACTCTAATTTTACCCAATGTAATTGTTTTTATTTATATGCTTCTTTTTGGAATCATGTAAATATGCCTTAAGAAAGTAGCAATTATGAGGAATATTCTGAAATATAAATGACTGTAGAAGACAATACCTGTCATTTTTTGAAAAGAAATGCAAAGGAGTAATGAACAAAAATAATTATTAGTATAGACAGGATTTCCATGAATAATTTATGAGGACCTAGACAAGGAAGAAATAATAGATATGACCTATTTTGAATCCTGTGGACTTGTTTCCATATTTGTAGAAGATACTGCTATTTTAAATGTTCTTTTCCAAAAGGAAAGTGTTTTATTGCTCTTATTCCTGACTATAAATATGTAATATTCTCATTGTAAAAAGCATTCAAATATTATAGAAAAAAAAGGACTTCCTTATATGAAGTTCAACCACAACCCTATCATTCAGAAAAAAAAAAAATACTGTTAATAGTATTTTGCCTATTCTTCAAGAATTAATTCTTTTGTTATTTATTTATTTATTTAGTTAGTTTATTTATTTATTTTGAGAGAGAGTATGAGCAGGGGAGAGGTAGAGAGAGGGTGAGGGACAGAATCTCAAGGAGGCCCAATGCGGGGCTTGATCTAATAACTGTGAGATAATGACGTGTGCCGAAATCCAACTGAACTACCCAAATGCCCCTGTATTTCACATATTTATAAAATGAGACCATACTATGCATACTGTTTAATGGCTTTCTTTTTCTTTTAGTGTGTAATCAGTACTGTCTTTTAATTTTCATAAATGCAGATCTTCATAATTCTTAATGGCTACCATTAAAATTTTTATTTTATTTTATGATGTTCCACAATTTGATCAGCCTTCCAAGTTCTTTTAGGTACTTTCCAGTATTTTACAATGAATATTCTAAAACATCTTTTCACATTTGACACATAATTTCCTTAAGAAATGCAAATGCTGGAGCAACAAGTTTGAATAATTTTAAGACTTTGTATACATACAACCAAACTGGCCCCCCAAAACTCCATAGTGACTTTTCTCTCAAACCTTTCCAGTATTGAGCGTTGACATTATTTCTTAAATCTGTAATCTGACAGGTGACAAATGGTATTTCACTGTTTTTTTAATTTCCAGAACTTGATTACCAAGGTTTTTTGTGTTTTTGCATGTTTATGGTCTATTGTTATTTCCATATTTGTGAGTTAGCTATTCTATCCTTTCCAGTTTTTCTTCTGGATTATATATCTTGTTGTTATTGACCTGAAAATGGCTCTTTAAGGATTAAGAATGTTAATCCTTTGTTTGTTATATCCATATATTGCAGTGTATCTTTGGTCTTCTTACCTTGTTTGTGTCATTTACCATACAAATTTTTATGTGATCAGATTTGCAAATTATCACTTAATTTAATATCTTTGGCATCATTCTTAGACATTCTCTATGACAAGATTACTAAGAAAAGATTCTCATATGTTTTATGCTAACTATATTTATGTTTTCTTATTTTGCATTTATATCTTTAACTTATCTAGATTTTCTTTTCTAACACAAAATAGAGATCTAACCATATTTTTTCCACACCATTAATGTTACCACACCATTTTTGAGCAATCCATAATTTTCCCTAAATTCTTAGATATGTTGTAATCTAGTTCCGGATTTTATTTTTATCTTCTATTTCATTTATCTGTATTAGCATGATCTGTATTAGTGAGATTCTGAGAATATTGTTCAGGGTTTACGGCAATAGTGCTGTGTAACAAAGACTCCCCCAAATCTCAATGGATTACAGCAACAAACCTTTTTTATTCTTTTTCTTTCTCATGGGTATCTGGGTCAACTGTGACATTGCTGGGTTCTGCTAGATATAAATGGACTTAACTCCAGGCTCCAGGTCAGGCTTATGAATGTTCCACAGGCCTCTTTTGTTTTCAGTAACAATAGCTCCTTAAAACATACTCTTCTTACAATAAGTGGCAGGAATTCAAGAGGGCTGGCAAAATTTTGGCCATACTTCCTAAATCTCAACTCAGCACATTCTCTTTTCCATCCACATTCCGTTGCTCTGGCCATGCCCTAGGTGAATGGCAAAGGAAAGTATATCGCCTTGCCAGGAAAAGCATGTTAAAACGATGAAAACTTATAAACAAATAATATGATCTACCTCACCGAACCAGTTATATTTTTAAAGCCTCAGGTTTTTAATGATTAAATATAATTGTAAAGATTCAATAATATAAATAATAAATGTAAAACACCTGGCATCTAGTAATTCAATAAATGTGTATCTGCTTCCTTACCATATACGACAGATTTACAACCTACTTTAATATGTGAAAGGGCAGATTAGCTCCTACCCCATCACTCTTTCTTCACATCATTTTTCTAACTATACTGTTTTTTTCCAGGTAAATAAACAAACTTTTGATTCCATCACATATGTTCATCTCATTAATAGCTGAAAAAAAAATCTCAGTCATGCTACTTTTAGAATGATGAGCAAGTTGTTTCAAGGCCTTACCAAAAAGGGATTGAGGGATTACTTGTAAGACCCATAATAATCAATGTTTTTTTCTGTGTATTCAAAAAAGTCAAAACAATACTGCACTAGTTTTCAAATGATATTAATTGAGGTGCTTGGTATCTTGAAAAAAATACACTATAATTCAATTTAGGATAATAATCATATTTTTTAAAACTATGCTCAAAAGAAATAAATACAAGGCACATTCATAATTATTCAGTGCAATATAGGATCGTAATCAGTGTCAGGGCAAAAGGACAGAAGAAAAAGACTTTAAGATCTACAAAGTACAATCTACAAAGTACAAATAGTCAATGATATGGGAGAACACAAACATAATTTTTATGATTTCCTAAATATTATTAAACAGACAAGGGACAATTTCTCCTCTGTATCATACATATGTTAATTTGCTTGAAAACCACTCCCAGTTTAGGATCACATTTTTAAAGGATGTGAAGAAATTGATGTGAGTTCAAAGAACAGGAAAATAGCTAAAGAGATCTAATTTAGGTCCTCATTTGGGGGAAAGCTAAAGGAATTTGTATTATTTAGTTGTAAAAGGATAGGGTGTGACTTGACTAGTATTCAAATGTAGAATTTATTTTCAGAGAAAAGATACTGAGCAAGAGACCTCTGTGTCTAAATAAGAACAGAAATTTTCATTAAAACAGTTTGATGTGACTTTTTTTTTGTTTTTTTTAAAGATTTTATTTCTAAGTAACCTCTAAACCCAACATGGGGCTTGAACTTGAGATCAAGAGTCTCATGCTCCACTGACTGAGCCAGCCAGGCACCCCTGATGTGACGTTTATAAGGAAGCATTGATTGTTAGGTCACGGAAACACTAGAGATAAGTAAACATAGAAATCAAATTTCTATATGTAGAAAGAGAATTTTTTTTTAACTAAGAGAATAGACAATTATCAGTTGGCTAAAACTGTCATTTGAAGGTCAGTGACAGACCAGATGAACCCTTCCAACAGTGTTAGCCTATGAGTTTGTCTCAAGATGTGTAACACATTAATCTGTATTATTCATTAATAAATTAACTCAAATATTTATTGTGTAGTTTAATCATAGCAATATATTGACATATTTATATGCATTTTGAACATGAAACAAAATAGCATAGTTGCCTAATTGACTCTTATTTCTTCCTAATAAATAGTAACAGATATATTAGAAATGGATTTGGTTAGTTATACTCTGTGGATCATTTTAGGCTATTATTCACATGCATCCAACAAAATGTTGCCAAAACTATACCCATTTATTCTTGATTATAACAGAAGTTCAGAGTTTAAACTGTATTTTTAAGTGATACTTTAAGGCTTAATTTTAGAGTTGGATATTTCAGGTTGTCCTCCAAAGACCCAGGTTTTAGAACTAAAATGCCCTTTTAAATGTTATTTGTTAGTGCTGTAAACTGATTTCTCAAAGAGGGCATCTTTAATGCATTTAAAAAGGGGTCTGTAACATAAAAACCAAGAAATTCTCAGTAAAAGGGCAATTGGGAGGAGCTGAGACATCCTTTGCTTTCAGTCTTATGAGGCACTGGCTGTTTCTTGTGTGTGTGTGTGTGTGTGTGTGTGTGATGAGAATTTTTAAGAAAGAGTAAATGTCAGCTTTCAAAAATATAATGCAAACCTGTCAATTAATTTAGATCTAGTCACAAGAAATGTGTTTTGGTAGAAAGCAAGAACGAGGTACGGTGATTTTGTTTTTATTTAATCACCTGCCAATGGTTCTGAGAAATGTGTGTGTGTGTGTGTGTGTGTGTGTGTGTGTGTGTGTGTGTGTGTGTGTATGTGGAAAACACATTAGTTTATTCCCAGATCTCAGCTCAGTGGAGGAAACTTTGTGTAAGAAAGCAGTGCATTTGCATATTATAAATAGGTCAGTTAATTCTGCCCAATTTTTTTATAAATATTCTTTTTGAACTGCTAATATGATTAGCCCTGATTGCCTTTTGAACCAAGTGAAGGCCTATTCTCACTTTTTGATGCCTTACTCATCATTATGTGGTTAAATAGCCTTTGTTGCTTGGAAGCTTCCCGCGGGTTCCACTTTTTTAAATTGCATTATTCCAACTATTGATAGTTTCATATCTGTATTATCAATAGACTGTCAAAGCGTATTGATGTCTGCATTAGTTTTGAAAATCCTTTAATGTTTTCTTTGCATTGGGTCTAGAGAGACCAAACCATTTGGAGAAGAGTGTGATCAAAAGTGATAGCCCTGCTCTCTTGGTGATGGAATCACCAATGCATGCACTTATATGCACAGGTTGCAAATTAAATAGATAGGATGTCTACTTCAGTTTCAAAAATCAATTTATTTTTATTTATTTTTATAACTTTTTAAATGTTTATTTATTTTTGAGAGAGAGAGAGTGAGCAGGGGAGGGGCAGAGAGAGAGGGAGACACAGAATCTGAAACAGGCTCCAAGCTCTGAGCTGTCAGCACAGAGCCCGACACGGGGCTTGAACTCACGAACCACGAGATCATGACCTGAGCTGAAGTCAAACACTTACCCGACTGAGCCACCCAGGTGCCCCTAAAATCAATTTAGTTTTATATTATTTTGTCTTTTATTCATTTATTCCTTTTTTTGTAAAACAAAAGGAAAATTGCATCTTAAGACTCTGCCATCAGGACTATGATCTTAAGGATGAGAATAGTGTTTATTCTGCCTTGTAGCTGACTGACTGTCCCACCACCAAACAACACCTAAGGCATGACCACACTCCATACTGTTTCTCAGTTGGGTGGTATCCAAACTGGCCCTTTGGTAGGTTCTTTGAACTTGGACACAACTTTGCTGTTTTTAAAGCTACAGTTTAAAAGTAGTTAGCTGGCATTTTCATTCCTTGTAGTTGGCAGTTTGGTAGTGTTCATCAAAATTTAATACATACACATTTGGCCCAGTGATTCCAGTTTTTAAACCTATCCCATAAAGTACTCAAACATACAGAGGTTGGTATACAAAGTCACTCACTGCATTATTGCTTTCAACAGAAATATTTGAAAGTAATTAAATGCTCATCATTGGCAGATAGTTAAATAAATTGAGGTATATCAATACTATACAGCAGTTTTGACAGAAGGAGGTAGGTCTATGCATTAGTACATGGAAAGATCTCCAAGATGTATTGTTGAGAGTTTAAAAAAAAAAAAACTCTCCAAATAATTTATGTGATGTAAATGAATGAGAACATGTTCTAAAATGATAGGCACAACACTTTTGTTTTTATTTATTTATTTATTTTTAATGTTCATTTTTTTTTTAATTTATTTTTGAGAGAGAGAGAGAGACAGAGCACAAGCTCGGGAGGAGCAGAGAGAGAGGGAGACACAGAATCCAAAGCAGGCTCCAGGCTCTGAGCTGTCAGCACAGAGCCTGATGCGGGGCTCGAACTCACAAACTGTGAGATCATGACCTGAGCCGAAGCCAGGCGCTCAACTGACTGAGCCACCCAGGCGCCCCAGAACACTTTTAATATTATTTACCTTTAGAATACAGAGGTACACTGATAAAATCATGTGTTTGAAGGTTCTGACATGGGCTTTTATACTCTAATGTATTGGTATTGTGTTTTAATTTTTAACAACAGCATATGTTTATGAATGAGATAATTAAATAAACCTGTGAGTTTTTTAAACAATACTATTTTATGCAGAGAAACTTTTCCCTGGTAAATAATTGTTAAAGTATAAGTTTAAACATTTATAATTATTCTCCACATCTCCGTCTTTTCTGCCGTTCCTCTCTTCACACACTCTACCCATTACAAAGCTACAAAAAGCCAAAACCTCTTTAAAAACAGAAAAAAGGAAATAAAGATGTGCCTAGATAATGCCTCATTTAGATTATATCCATCTCTTTGTTCAGTGGCAAAAAACCAAATTTCTATTTAACCTGGTGAATACCATTCATACACATGGTATTAACAGCACGAGAACCTGGCATGTTGGTCCCTCTTGGCAAATTTCCAGGGAGATTCAGCTGATCATTTCTACCAAAAGTTAAAGACAGAACAGTTCTTAAATGCTTTTGAATGAGTAGATACATCCTGTTAGCATTTTATCTGATTGTCTTATATTGAATAATATCAGACTGAGATACATCCTGTTAGCATTTTATCTGATTGTCTTATACTGAATAATATCAGACTGGTGTTAATGTTTTTCTTTAAGTACAGGTTACATTGCTTTAATCCTACTAGGTATTAATATTTATTAATGTATGTTCTGTTGTGATAATGTGTGTTCTATTGCCTAGTTGTCTGCCTCACACATGACATTGTTGATTGTTGAGACTAAGTCTTGTCTATGCCTTTGTAAACCAAAGAGGGGTGCCTGGCTGGCTCAGTCAGTAGAATGTGTGACTTTTGATCTTGGGGTCCTGAGTTTGAGCCCCATGTTGGGGGTAGAGTTTAATTTAAAAAAAAGTTTTTTAGGGGCACTTGGGTGGCTCAGTCAGCTGACTATCTGACTCTTTATTTGGCTCAGGTTATGATCCCAGGGTCATGGGATCGAGGACCAAGTCAAGGCCTGCATCTGGCTCCATACTCAGCATGGAGCCTGCTTAAAATTCTTTCTTCCTTCTCTCTGTTTCTCTCTCTCCCTCTCCCTCTCTCTCTCCTTCACTCACACATGCTCTCGCTCTCTCTCTCAAATAGATAGATGGATAGATTAAAAAAATAAATAAAAAATAAATAAAAATAAGTGGAAAAGCACTACTTAGCTCTTGTCACTTCTTACTCTCTACTTTTACATATACTTGTATACAATCTAACATGTGGTTATAAAATTATTTCCTGTTCTGTGTTATCATATGAGAAATATTTTTATTTATTTATTTAGTGAGAGAGGGAGAGAGAGACAATCTTTTTTTTTCTTTAATTTTGTTTTTAACATTTATTTATTTTGGAGACAGAGAGACAGCGTGAACGGGGGAGGGTCAGAGAGAGAGGGAGACACAGAATCCGAAGCAGGCTCCAGACTCCGAGCTCCAAGCTCTCAGCACAGAGCCCGACACTGGGCTTGAACTCACAAACCGTGAGACCTGAGTCGAGGTCAGACACTCAACCGACTGAGCCACCCAGGCGCCCTGAGAGAGAGACAATCTTAAGCAGACTCCACACTCAGCATGGAGCCAAACATAGGGTTCAATCTCCATCCTGAGATCATGACCTGAGATTGTGACCTGAGCTGAAATCAAGAGTTGAACTTAACTGACTGAGGGACCTAAGTGCCTCAAGATATATTTTAAATAATGAATAGGGAGGAAAATGCTCGTGTATGAGAAGTTGCTTTCAAAAAAAGGTAAATTTTTTAAATGTTACAAATGTTTAAACTTACTTTCTCTATGTAAACTCTCACTTAGATTTCCCTACAGGTTTTGATGTCCATTTTTCAAAACTGAATATCTAAACCATGTCTTTCATTATTTTCTCTGAAGCCTAACTTAATCTGAACAGATGTCATTCTTGAAAAGAGGAAAAAAATTTTTTGAGTTTGTTTTGAGAGAGGTAGAGCACACATGTGAGTGAATGGGGGAGGGGCCGAGAGAGAAGGAGACAGAGAATCCTAGGCTGTCTCCACACTGTCAGCACAGAGCCCAACCTTGGTCTTGATCCCACAAACCATAAGAATGTGAACTGAGCTGAATATGACCTGAATCAGATTCTTAACCTACTGAGCCACCCAGGTGCCCCCCAAAAGAGGAACATTTTTAAAGATTGAGGCCTGAGGTTGTCAATTGTCTCATTTAATGCCATTTTGAGCTAACTTATAAGACGATTAAGAAGAAAATTTGGGCATCACCTGCCTCATTATCCTCCACAGAATCTGATCTGGTCAGTAGAACTAATGACAAAATAATCCGTTCCTAAAACATACTGGTACTTTCTAAGTGAAAAAGCATTAATGTAATAAGATGAAACAAAATCTAATGACAGTCAACTCTTTCTGCTCTTTTCAAATTCAGAAGTAGCCACCATTTTCCCCAAGAAAGGAAGATTTGTAACTAAACAAGTAGAAAACAAAACTAGTTTCATGTATTTTTCTATTATAGTGTTGCAAGGGAAAAAGAGGCAGGTAAAACTTTAAAGCAGGAAAATACAGCAAGAAATAATGTTTTTTGTTTGTTTTTAGTCATTTATATTGTTTTCTTTATTCTATAAATATGCTTCCCTCTTCCTTCTAAAAAGGTTGTATTTCTAAACAAAAAAAAAAAAAAAAAAAAAATGAGGTTAGAGAGGGAGGGAGCCAAAGCATAAGAGACTCTTAAAAACTGAGAACAAACTGAGGGTTGATGGGGGGTGGGAGGGAGGGGAGGGTGGGTGATGGGTACTGAGGAGGGCACCTGTTGGGAGAACTGGGTGTTGTATGGAAACCAACTTGACAATAAATTTTATATTTAAAAAAAATAATAAAAAAATAAAAGAGTTGTATTTCTAAAGTCAATGGAAAATAAAGACATTGTTGCATACCAAGTAATAGAAGATGCACTAATTCTTGTAAAAATGTAGAAAATTTTGAGGTCTTAACAGTTGTTCAGGATTTTGGCCTCTCCTTACATTCTATTTTTTCATCCTTCACCACCTCCATTTTTAATCAGTACTACCATCATTACTAAGACCAGCAGATCTTAGTAATGATGTAGTGGGAGCTACAACTTTCATTTAAATATAGTTCAATTTTTAAATAGCTGATGGTCTAGGAGGAGAGATGAGAAAAGCTTGAAATGAGCTCACTTAAAATTAGCTAATATGGGTATTCAGTTACTCATGTTATGTATTTGTAGGTTTGCTTATTATATAATATTTATATGCATTCATTGAATATATTGTTGCCTGTGAATACAGTCACATGTAGGGGACAAAGTGGTTAATTGCTTATATTAATGAGAGAAGGCTTCTAAGAGAAAGGGACTCCACATATCTCAACATATGGAGGGCTGATAATTCCACATTTGTAATCAGCTTTAAGATTATAATGGACCAAAGGAGTGCCTGAACTTTTTACTCTAGAAATTGCAGTCCTGTCACAGGAATAATTGCTGTCTGTGGGACAAATAATATACATTTTTATTTATATTATTATGCACAATTATTATTGGCCTCTCTGCCTGAAGATGAAAAACTTCATGTCTTTGAGATTTGTTTCATACTGAGTACTGATGAATTGGAAATAACTGAATATATGAAGAAAATGTTCTTCCTGTTTTCCATTTTTGTACATAGAACAACAAACACACACAGTTTGATGACCAATTTTTATTTAGAACTATTTTTCACACAAATCTAAAGAATACACATTGAAAGAAATGTCTGTGTTGTCAGCAGGAATGGAAAATTTAAATTACTTTACTAGAAATATAAATAGTCCTCGTGGAAATTTCACTCAAAAGAGCCAAAAAGCAAGATAAGTGTATCCCATATACTGAAATCACCATTTATTTTTCTAACATCGATAATTTTAGTAAGATTATATTTTTTAAAAGTTAACAGACTGAAAGTATTGTATTTACCAGTATCTGCATGAAGGTGTAAATGAGACTATAAAACTAATTTTATCTATTTATTTGCTAGCCTATGTTTCAATAGGAATTGTGCTTTAATAAATCCGCTTCTAATGATCTTTTTCTTGACCTTGTTGGCATGAGTTGAGATACCATTTCTGAGATTTTTTTGTACTGAGTGAGGATACTTCCATAAAACTTCAAAATCCAAATACTCTTGAAGATCTCATCTAGCACAACTTCCATTAAAGATATATTTCCTACCTGTAACTAAAGGGCAAATATCAATTGTTGTTCAACAGCAAAATGGGGAGAGTATTCTGAGTTACTTCTCAAACTTGGTCCATTTCTCTTTAGAGTGCACCGAACAATTAAATAATTTTCCCCCTATTTTCTTGGTTAAATGGACTTTTAATGGTAAAACAAGCCACCTAAATGATTTTCCTTTGAAATGAGAAGTCAGACATTGGGTTATTTTACCCAACATTTTTTGACATTAACAACACATGGTTCTGTTCTGAACTAGACTGTTAACATGCCTTTCATGGTCTAACTTTGTAGGTTCTGAAGAACGAAACTTTCACTCCTTTCCCGGGAAGACAATTCTCCCGTGTAGTCCCTCTAATTATTTAAGGTAGGTCCTCATTTCTTTAAAATAGCTTAGTTATTCAAGTTTGAAAAGCAGCGACTGCGTCAGCAGCCTGACTTAAACTGACAAAAGCAAGGAAATTCTGGATCCATAATTCACCTTCCACCCCTCGACCTCACAAACCGCCATATTAGCGTGATCACACCAAAATACCAGCTTGTGTTTACAGTTTCAGTCCTCCTGATGGCGGACGGGCGCGTGTACACGAGCTCTCGCTCTGTGTGCACTGAATAGGATCACGATCCGGAGAGCTGAAAATGTAAACACAAGCTGGTATTATGGTGTGACTGGCGGTCTGTGGTTCTTTGTTTGAATACTTTAAAAATGGGCACCCTGGCAAGAACAAAAGAGGCAGAAAGCAGAACTGCTCTTAAATGGCTTCTCTCATCTTTGTCCCCCTTCAGGTAGACCCAGAATAACTCACCCGCTTGATGGGCGTCCCTCGAAACAATTTGTTTTTGCTTAGTTGGCTACACTTCAACCCAACAGTTTTGTTTTCAAATGCAGGCCGTTAATACTTTGCCTTTGGTAAAATTAAATTATTTTCTGAGTGTTTGCAAGTACTGTCCTTCTCTAGTTATTATTTGAATCAAAATCGTCCACGTGGCAAATTCATTGCAATGTTTGATGTGTTTAAGCGAGAACCCAAATGCCTCACGTGGCCTTGTTTGATTATTTGCCAATTACCAATAGTTCCTTTACCTCAAATGAGGTTGGCATCAATATAACCCTATTAGACAACATATCTACCTGCTGTTCCTGCTTGTGCTATTTTAGTCATTGATTCTGAAATGCAGAGGTTGACCTCAAGAGAAATGTTAAAGGTAAAAAACCTAAAATTATAGGCTCTATGGTAGCATGACCTCTAGTTGCATAGTTGGATCTTTAGTTTTCTCTGAAGTCTTTGTCATTTTTTCATCTTAACACTAAATGCGTTCAGTTGTTGGCTCACCACTGTGAACTTTGCTTCCGAAATAGATTTACTTGTAGGATGAATACATGATTCTGTCATTTCAGGAAGAATATTAAGACACATAAAGAAGGAAAGTTGAAAAAAAAATTATTTCCTAGAAAATGTCAGCCTACATAGCTCATGGTATGCTTGACTTCATGATAAGGTACATTGCCTTGTTTTTCAAAAACAGAATTTTCCCTTCAGAATTAGGTATATCATCACTACCAAAAATCAGTAACTAAAGGAACAGTGGGGTAGTTGGCATATCCCTTTTCTTAAATAGAAATTACAAATTGATTTTACACCTACTGAGGCAGCCATTCGCCAGTGTAAACTTACTTCTGACAACTGTTTCTCTTAGAATCCAATAAATAATTGAAAAACAAAAGTGGTTTTCTGTATACAATTGAAAAGCAGTTAATGTAAAGACATAAACACAAACAACTCATGGTTGTAGACAGTTTTGATGTAGACTGCAGTACTTAATAAAGGAATAGGAGGGGCTTTAGCTTGGGATTTTTAATGAAATGTCACTCAAATGGGAGCAAGTGATTTCAGAAGTGTTGTCAGTCACTTTAGACTGAAAAAAAATAACAAGAAACAGCTTTTAAGATATCAAATAATTTGCACTAAAATGCTGTACTGTAGCACCTCGCCTTTGAATAGGCCAATAATTTGCCTTGTTTGTTTAAAACATATCGGACTTGGTCACTTCACAAAACTGTGCAACTTGACTTACTTTTGCCGTCTTGTATCTCGATTATCTCTCTCCGTGTGAGATCCCTCACCAAGACAGCTTGCAAGCATTTCACAAATTGTAATAAAAGAACCACCTACATGTACGTCAATACCGACAGATCTGGATCATCTTATTTTCACCTGATATATGTTCAGGCTCAATTGAAAACTAAATTATGGAATGAATATTTACTGGAAGAGTGAGTTTGGCCTTATCTTACATACACGTTTTGAGAACAAGTGAATGAAGCTATTTTGGAGATTCAATATCTATGGTAATATGTTCAGCGATACAAATAGTTAATGTACAAAGAATTGACATTTTCACAGGTTTTATCCCCAATATCATATAAATTCATATCTTGTGTGCCATATTTCATATTCTGGAGGGAAAGCTTCCATGCTGCAGTATTTCATAGCTTTAAACTTTAGCTTTTAGTTTTAAAGATTTTTTTTTAAACTCTTCATTTCAAATATATGATTGTAATTTTACAGAAAGTTCAAAACATCTTTGAGCTTGCAAACATCCTTATTACTTCTCATAATTCACTTTGACTCATCCACTCATCTAATGCCATCACTTCTTATCTCCCTTATCCTGTTAGTATCTGTTGGCAGCAAATACAGATAAACAAATGTAGCCTTTTAGATTAGAAGAACTATGGCAAATTTACCTTCTGGAAACCAGCTAAGAAAAGTCAAGTGGGACTCAGGAAGCTGCAACAATGGCCCAATCCTACATTTTTAACAACAAGGGTGAAAAAAAAAAAAAAAAAAAAAAACAGATGGCTAGAGGTGGATGGTAGTGGGGTGATTGCACAGTGTGAATGTCCTTAATCCCACTGAACTGTACACTTCAAATGGTTAAAATGGTAAATTTTATGTTACCTATTTTTTACCACAATAGAAAAGTAGAGGTTAAGATGAACTTGAGTGAGAAATTAGGGACTGACTCTAAGAATGTACTTGGCCCACAAAAAAGCAATTCTACACAGAAAGGATGCAGACACATCTGAGAGATGAAGCAGAAAAACTAAACTTTCTTCCCAGTTCGTTGGAGCACACACTTCCGAATTCTTTGCTCTTGGAGTTTATGCAAACACAGATTATCATGTAAAGTAGCCAAAAGGTAATATTAAAGCAAGACAAAGTTTATTACATATCTTTTAGTCTCTCCTCTATATTTTCCCAACTGGCTATCTTTTTTTCTGGGTTGTTATTTTTTTTAAAGCCCATGCACATGAGCATATAATTGTCTGCGTGACTATTTATAAAAATGAAAAGGAATAAAGTAAAAAGAAGTGAAAAATAACACTGCCTTAAATACTAATGAATTTTAAGTAGTTGGATTTTTAAAAAGTAAACTCTAAGTCATACTGTAGGGCCTACTTTCCTACTTTTTAATAGCTTTCTAAAAAAACTCAAACCTTGAAGTGCATGCAATTAGAAACATGCAACAGTGAGCCTAGGCTTAGTCACAGTACTATTTCAATGCAAGCTGCTTCTATTTTTGGTGTCCTACAGAGAAATAGAATTAGAATGTTCTAACCTCTGCTCATTCTGTAGGTGAGAGTATAAAGCTGACTGCTTTAAAAATTGGGGAGGGAGAGTCCTTTCTAGCTAATTTTTTTCTCATGTTTTATGTATTAGGTGATTATTTTACTATGATGTGGACAATTAGGGACAAACAATTAATTTTGTATACATAATTAACTCCCACCTCTCTTGGACAGACTGCCATGAAGGTGGCCTATCTAGGAGCACTAGGACATGGTTTCTGCCTCATATTCATAGTATCCTGCTGGTTTTGTGCTTTAGCCGAATGGTTTTTAAGGCTTCTCCACAATCTAAAACAGAGCAGTGTTACATAAATTTATAGAATCTTAGGGTTGGATGCATTTTAACTTCATCAAGTTCAAGCACCTATCTGATGCTTTAATCTCTTCAAGTACTTACACAGATTTAGAGTTAATAATTCTAGTGATGGTAATGCTTACTTCTGCTGGAGCATATATAATTGAGAACAGGAGAACTAATAAACTAGGAATAAATTACTATTTATGCATCTGCACAATATCTATAAGACTGAGGATTCAATGAAATAACCTATTTGGTCATGCCTAGCACAGTGTTAGAAATATAATACATACTAAACAATAGTCATATTTAAGTTCATTTATATCACACTCATTACATCACCTAGTTTTTTGGTACCTGCTTGTCTGTTATTATGTGAAGGTTAGAATTGTTGGAATGTCATCAATTTAATATTATGAAATAGAACCAGTTCACAATTTTTTAACTTGGAAAAAATAAAGATACTTCTATTATGTTCCAGATTCTTATAGTCTTCGGGTTATGGCTAACATAATAGAGTTATATGTCATGATAGAGTGACATCAATATTCACCTGTTATTTAATTTACCTTTCCACTAACTCACTATTGCTAAAATCTTGATCACAAATGATAAAAATCACCAGCAATCGTAGAATCTTATGATAGTCTCAGTAAATGTATGTCTTCACAGGTGCAAAGTTGCTTTTCTACTTCATTCAAACATCTTGATTGACTAGATGTTGAGGAGTACACAAACCTACTAATTTCTACATCTAAAATACCCCACATGTCTACTTCTTAATTCTATATTCAGATATAACCCCCCCCCCACACACACACACAACTTCCCTTTGGTAAAATCACATTCAACTAGGTATTATAATCTTTAAGCTATTTTTTAAAACATTCTTAAGGATTTCTAGTTCTGTGATTATGATGATTATTAAGGCAATCTGAATATAAGTAGTTTTGTTCAAGATACGTTAATTCAGATTATGAGTATGTGACCCAAAATGTCTTAATGTAATGAGCAGCTCTGGTTTACCTGAAAACTGCAGTTATCAGGAGCGTGGGGTTTACTATCAGCACATCTCTAATATCGATGTTATTTAAAGCCATACATTAAGAGTCATAAGCATCTGTAGTGACAGAAGAAGCATGCAGCAAAGTACTGAAAAACTGGAATAGAATTAATTGGTTTTGGTCTACCCACTTCAAATTAGAAAATAGCAACAGAAAAAAAAAAAAGATTAAACACTAAATGTATTCGTTAGGCAGGATCAGCAATCATGCTGCCCACACATGATCTGCAATTAATTTGTAAATAAGATTCATCACCTGGAGGATAATAAACTCTAGTTTTTATGGCCCAAAAGACTAGACAAGTAAAAACTACTAATGAATATACTGTATAAACACAGGGGCAAGAACATGCATTGGTTGAGCAAGTGAGGATAACAAGGAGACTATGTTTTGTTATTAAAGTAGACCAAAAGATACATGACACATATCTAGAGATTTTTCTGAAGTGTTAACACTGCTCAAAACAGGGTCACTTAAAAGGCGTGGAAAAGCGTTACTACAAGATAAGGAGGGCAAAAGTTGATTTTTAGAAAGAGCATTTTTTTAAAAAAAGTCAGGATCAGTATTTTAAAAACTGAGATAGTTATCTTAATTTTAATTAATTTCTTATAATTGCATATTAGAAAGTCTTAATAATAATCTGAAGTGATTTTAGTTTACCGTCTTTAAATGTGACTTGGGTAATGATGAGATGTCCCAAAACATTATCGAGAAAGTAAGTATTAAGTGGAATTTTCAGTGTTGCCCTACTTTGGAAGCAGATTTGATATGAAAACTAATTTCCTTCATGTAAGTTATGATTGTATAACACATTTTAATTTTGTTTTTGTTTTTGTGTTTTTGTGTTTTTTTTTTTAAAGATTCTATTTTGAAGTAATGTTTATATCCAACATGGGGCTCAAACTTACAATCCCAAGTTCAAGAGTCATGTGTTCTACTGACTGAGCCAGACAGTGCCCCCTACTTTATTATTTTCTTTAAGATTTTACACACCTTAATTTTGAATCCAAAATAAAACACTCAACTTTACATCCATTCAAGTGAGATTTCCTACTATAGTGTTAGTTAAGAACTCTGAGAAGTACAGAGAGATAAAACAATCAATAGGGATATTTATTTAAAATACAGAGTCCTGGTCTCTACCTCATACCAATTGAAATACAGTCTCTGGAAGTGAGACCCTGGAATCTGTATGCAGTTGTAACAAAAATCTTTACTTGATTTTGAAACACGGTAAAGTTTCAGAATAGCTTTTTTTATTAATATCTATGTTTATCACATATTTCTTCAAATATTTCCTTTTATAAACAAAATTATTTTTCAATAGACATATGAAAATATTTTTGCATAGTGTAAAAAATAGACCTGAAATTTTTTATAATAAATAAGTTCTTAGACCAGGAGTCATCTTAATGGGATCAATAATATTATTAATACTAAAATTAAAAGGAGAAGGAAGTCAAAAGGATATGGTAAATAGCACTCAAAGTTTTGAATGCTCTAGCATTCAATTATTAATTATAAATTAATCAATAAACTAAAGTAGGTCACTTATTAAGAAATAGAACTATCAGAGTGTCTCAGTACTCAAAACAGATGCCATAAAACATACTAAAGTCTATGTAATTCATCAATAGAATTTGTATTTGACCCAGTTCTAATAACTTTATCTGGTTTATTTGATTATGGTACATTAGAGGTAGTTATATTTCAAAGCAAAGTTTGGGTAAAGAAAATATTTGCTGTTAGCAGTTACTTTTAAGAAGTAATATCTGGAAAAAAGAGAAAAAATGTTTATTCAAAAACAAGCCCCCAAATACTAGACTATATACTAAAATACTGTAAAGCTTAATCTCAAAAAGCATAGTATCTGGGGCCCCTTAATGGACAGTCAAACACTAGAATAATCTGTATATGCTTATGTAGTACTGTAATTGATGTTTATGATGATCATTATCAATCATCAGGAAACAGGCTTATATGCTCTAGTTTAAGAAGGAAATGTATAGCTCCATTTAGAAAAGTCTTAATCCAGATTGCTTAGAATTAACAATTACTTAAATCTTAAAGAGATAAATTGTGCCTATCATGAAAATTCACTAGTAGGATTTACCTCAAAGGAAGACCAGGCTTTTTCCAAATAGTTTAACTTAAAAAAAATAAATAAATAAATAGGGAGCGTGTTACTTAGACATAGGCGCCATCTACTGGCAAAAAGCAATAGTTTCAGGGTAATTGTTTTATCAGTGAATTAGGACAACGAGGAACTGGCTATACCCAGAGGTTTTGTTAAAGTTTTAAAAATGCCAATTTTAAGTTGCACAGATTAAAACGAAAACTATTTATTAAATTTCAAAATAACTGAGACTAATGAACATCACAAAGTGAGGAAGAAGCTGGAAATGACGAAAGTCGTGTCAACAAATAGTGGAGATATGGGAAGTTTAAAAGGGAAAATCAATACAGATAGGGCTTAAGAAAAAACGTTATTAAGCATTGATCATAGATATATTATTAATTATATATATGGATTTCATAGGGAATTTTTTTTGTGGTTTTGTTTTTTGTTTTACATTCAGAGCCCTGTCTAAAACTATTAATGTGTGGTGGAATTCTCTCTTCTCTAATAAAGGTGGTTACAAGCAACATTATTATATATTCAAAAATTAGCCAGTTGTGAAGAAAACTGGGTTTTCTGATTAATTATAGTTAACCAACAAATATTTATGAAATAAGTACTCTTCATAACTCAACGAGTTCCAGGAAACGAATTCGATTGAAAAAACACATAGTTTCTGTTTATAATCTAACAAAATGCAGCTGATGTGACAACAGATTACCTACAACAGAAAATATTTGGTAGGGAAAATAATTTAAAAGTCATTCCAAACCTAAAACTACTGCCCAAAGCTCAAGAAAGACCATTCTGCTTATCCTGGTGCTTTGTGCCAGCCTAGGAAAAAACATCTTTCTTAAAAGTATATTGTGTGTGCTTCATAATTTGGTTTGACATATATTTCTATAATTTCTGACACTGCCACATTCAAATGTAAGTACAAAATCAACTTTTTCCAAAGCTAAATAAGAATTCTTTTTGAATCAGCCACCATTTTGGATTAGGAGGCAATAGGAGGCAGTCTTTGGATGGAGAGTAGATAGGGTTTGGAGATACATGGCTCTGGGGTCAAATCCCAGTTCTGTTCGTTTTTAATTTTGAGACTGCAAAGTATACAAACTCTCAGAGCTACATCATGATCATCTATAAAGAATTAATAATGTCAATTATGTGAAACCATATGTGACATTGCCTGGCTATGGAAGGTATTTAGTTACTAACCCTTTGACCCTTTCATTAATATAGATAAGGAAGTCTCGTTGATAGTAAAAACTGAACAAGTACTGAAGGGAAATATTTTAAATGGGGCATGATTAGACAAGGGAGGATTTAAGATATTTTGAGAAGATCTTGAGCAGAGTGATAGGTATAAAATGACAAAGAGGAAACAAAAAGGCATATAAACTAGGAGTATAAAAATGGAAATTAACATGCTGTATTGATATAGAGATCAATGTGAAAAGTAAAAAGAAAGACTAGAGTCATGCAGGGAATTATCTTTTAAAGATTTATGTGAAGCAATAGGGAACCATAATATTTTCTTGCAAAACAGTGAAATACATCATTTAAGGAGCAGATTTACCACTTTATTTTGCTATTATATTGACTCGATCTAAATGCACAGCGATTTATTTGTGAGTCTTTCTAAGGAAGGAAAAAAAGTTAGAGAATCAGTTACTTCCATGTCTGTATGTGGTCAGAAACCTCATATGTGGTCAGAAACCTCGAAGGAAAATCTTTGTGAAAAATTTCCTACAACAGGGGCCTCTGGGTGGCTCAGTCCGTTAAGCATCCGACTTTGGCTCAGGTCATGATCTCCAGGTTTGTGAGTTCCAGCCCTGAGTCGGGCTCTGTGCTGACAGCTCGGAGCCTGGAGCCTGCTTCTGATTCTGTGCCTTCCCCTCTCTCTGCCCCTCCCATACTCATGCTTTGTCTCCCTCTGTCTCTCAATAATAAATAAACGTTAAAAAAAATTAAGAAAAAAATTTCCTAAAACAGGTTTTTTGTTTTTCCCTTGGCACCCATAGTACTCAACATACAATCATGGCATTTTCCATCTCTTTCTTTTACACTATTTTTCCTTCTTTCTTTCTCCCTCCCTCCCTTCTTTCGTTTCTTTCTTTCTTTTTATCTTGATAGTTTAAAAAAAAAATCCAAGATAATTACATTTTAGTTTTGATGAACAGCTATGTTAAAATTCTTAGGGAAAAAATTAAAGAACTTCTTCAGCTTTACTTACTTCTGATATCTGGAAACAAATTATTTAATACACTAATCTTCCTAAACTATCAAAACCATGAATCCATCTATATCTTTATAAACTCTGCTGTTAAAAATTTCTATATCAAATATACATATCATCTTAAAATTCTTTAAGCCATTCTACTTGAATGGGACTTGCCTTAGAAAAATAACTTAAATAGAAGTTGGGGGCACCTGGGTGGCTCAGTTGGTTAAGTATCCAACTCTTGATTTTAGCTCAGGTCATGATCTCACAGTTCGTTGTGAGTTCAAGCCCCACATCAGGCTCTGCACTGACAGCTTAGAGCCTGCTTGGGATTCTTTGTCTCCCTTTCTCACTTCCCCTCCCCCGCTCATTCTCTCTCTCTCTCTCTCTCTCTCTCTCTTTCTCAAAATAAATAAACATTAAAAAAAAATAAAAAGCTATTTTTATAATGTTTTATAAATTAATCTTTAATTATTAAAAACCACAGTAGCTCCTGTCAAGAAGTATTAGATTATAGTTTGTCCTCAGCAGAACATAGACATAATTGATCATACATAATCTTTCCCTACCTCTAGTAAACTAGGTCCATGGGTTCTCATGTTTGCAAACTTCACAATCCAGTTTTTAAATGAAATACATAATTAGCTAAATTATTTATACCCCAAAGCATACTGCTTCTTTTTCTTCTCTTCTCTTTTCTCTTTTCTTTGTTCTTTTCTTCTTTCTTTCTTTCTTTCTTTCTCTCTTTCTCTTTCTTTTTCTTTCTTTTGTTTTAAGTAATCCCTCCACCCAACATGGGGCTTAAACTCACATCCCTGAGATCAAGAGTCACATGCTCCACCAACTAGGCCAGCCAGGCACCCCCATGCAGAGTGTGCTTCTTAACCTCCATGTTGAAGTCCGTTGGTTTGAGTGCCACAATGAACTGTGAGATCTGCCAAAAGTAACATATGTCATTAATAAAAAATAAAGCAGCAAAGTTGGCAAATAATTTTTTATAAGGCTATAGCGCACCCATATTTCTCTGTATAATGACATACCTCTCACTCATTTGAATTCATAGATAATTCTTTTAAATTTTCTTTCACCCCTCAGGTGCCCAGGGCTTCCCACCTCACCTCCCACCTCGAGGATATAGGATGAATTCACAGATTTTTCTTTCTTTTTTTTAAGTTCATTTATTTATTTTGAGAGAGAGAGAGAGAAAGAGGGGGAGAGGGAGAGTGTGTGTGTGAGCAGGGGAGGGGAAGAAAGAGAGGAGAGAGAGAATCCCAAGTAGGCTCCATGCTGCCAATGCAGAGCCTGGCAGAGCTCGAACCCACAAACTGTAAGATCATGACCTGAGCCAAAACCAAGAGTTGGACGCTTAACCAACTGAGCCACCCAGACACCCCGTAGATTATTCTGTAAAGCAAAAGAAAGAGTACATTTCTGTTCCAATTCCCATGAATCTACATCCTTCAGGATAGAGCTGGCATTGTTATAGCACAGATATAAACTATCCAAGCAGTATATGAAATAAATTCCTGTCACTATCCATCCTTCATAGTTGTTTTGTACTTAGCAGTTACTCATTCATTCATTCTACTATGAAAAATGTGCTAGATATTTGAGTTATAAAGACTGATAAGATTAGGTCCCTGTACTGAAGGAGCTCAAAATAACTAGGGTGAATAGTTTGCTTGGTATCCAAAATTGCAGGTTATGGTATTAATAGGAAGATGATTTTTAAGAGGAAATACATTGATTGTTTTTTTAATTTTGTTCAGTTATATGTAAATATATTCATTTCATGTTTTTATTTCCTTTTTTTAAGTTTATTTATTTTTGAGAAAAAGAGACAGAGAGACATGCAGGGGGTGGGTGGGGGCAGAGAGAAAGGGAGAGAGAGATTCCCAAGCAGGCTCCATGTTGTCAGCACAGAGCCCGACGAAGGGCTCGAACCCAGGAATCGTGAGATAATGACCTGAGCCAAAGTCAAGAGTCGGACACTTAACTGACTGAGCCACCCAGGTGCCCCATGTTTTTATTTCTCAAGTTTTAATTTTTCAGATTCACATGCATTAATCACAGAGAAGGTGCTCATGGCTCTTTTGGATGAATATCCCCAGGTGGTCCTCTGACACCAGTGCATTTTTCCTGATTCTTATAACTTTCAAGGTGATTGTCAAGATGTGGTTTGGCCATGAAATTTCTCCTTAGATACCATTTATTGAGTCATTGTTCTAGAGCAGGATATTCAAGGACATGAGGCTTTGCTGGATAGTTTTTGCTCTTCACCCTGCTCTGTGCTCTGCGAGACTAGCCCCTAAGGACTGCCTCATTTGGAAGCCAGTCTCATTTTGAGAATGTCTGAATTCCATTAAGGCCATAGTTCTTAGCCCATCCCCCACAGCTACAACTCCCCTTTCAGATTCTGGTAACTACTCCTTCCCCTTTCCCTTTCAAGTCTAGGAATAGTAATGGCTTCCTGTTGGCAGGTGCTTTGGTTGAGTTCCATTAAACTTGCTCACATGTCTTAAACGAGGTCCTCATTTATCTGTCTTTTGATGACATCTTTTGAATGTGTTTCTCTTTCTTGCTGGGATTCTGACTGATAGATGGCTTCTCATCAGAGTTTCAGCAAGAAGATTATAGAAAAAATATATAGACCAAGCAGGAGAGACAGGCAGAAGAGGCTAGCTAGCTTTATGTTGTGATAACAAGCACTAAAATCTTAGTGGTTTAAAACATAAAAGTTTACTTCTTTGTCAATCAAAGATCACTATAGTCGATGCAGTTCTCCAGGGCAGCAGTCATTCATGTGTCACTTGGCCATCAGATCTACTTTGATCTTCTGGCTCCAACTTCTTATCACAAGACATCTCCATTTGCTGCTGGAGGGGGAAAAAGAAACTGGAAGTTTGCATGGTGGCTTCTTACTACCTCAGCCCATATATCACTTCCTCTCACAATCTATTGACTGGAAATATATGGCCCTGGCCAACTCCTGAGGGCTAAGAAGTGTGGTCTTCTGTGAGCCGAGTAAGGAAAATGGACATAGAATATTATTGTGGCATAATAAAAAAATATATTTGGCCTTTGTCCCTTGTTCCTAGCACAAGGACCCTAAAACCCTTGGTAATTTTTTGAGTGCTAAGTGTGACTTTTGTTATTTTAAGTAAGCCCCCTTTGATCACGTCTGGGTTTTGCTAATGAGATAACTAACTAGGGACCCTAGATGGCCTCAGGATGGGGCTGGTCACCAGAAATACCAAGTGGTTAGAGGGTGGGAACTCTTGGCCCCACTTACTGACTTCCAGAGAGGGGAGGGGGGCTGAAGATGGAGCTCTGCTAAAAACAGTGAGACTCAGGGAGCTTCCAGATTGATGAACACATCAAGATGATGGGCGGCACACACCTGGGAAGGTGTGGAAGCTCTGTGCCCTCCCTATCCTATGTACTTCATCTGGCCATTCATTCGAATCCTTCATAATAAATTGTAATGGTAAACATAGTATCTTTTTGACTTCTGTAAGTCATTCTAGCAAATTACTAAACCTTGGAGTGGGGAGAAGAAGTTGTAGAAACCCTGGAACTTGTGGTCAAGTGGACAGAAGTTTAGGTACCTGGGGACCTGTTACTAGGAACTGATACTTGCATTGGGGGCAGCCTTATGAGACTGAGGCCGTGGAGTCCAACTCTTAGTGTCACGATAGGATTAAATTGTAGGACACCCAGATGGTATGAGAGAATCACAGAGTTAGAGAGTGGTGTTGGAAAAGACACCATGTATTTGGTGTCAGGGGAAGAACCCTTGAACCACAAAGAACTGTTTGTTCTGACTGATATGACTGATGAAACTTTACGATTAAGAGTTCTAGGTAATCTCATGCAAGTCTCGCTATTTCTCACCCTGCCAAGAACAGATGATGTGGTTCTGTCCCTAAATCCTCTGACATTTTAGGATTCCCTTTTTTCAGCAAGGTAGCTGCACATGAAGAAATTCAAAAGTCAGGGCCCTCTGAAAATATTGTTCACAGTGATGGGAAGTAGGGTGAGTAAACCAAAAGAATTTGAATAGTCACAAAGAAATAAAAGTGGACATTATTGACCTAAAGTTGCATATCCTCTGCCACCAATAAGCAAGTAGCACTGAACCTAAAGGCAGGGAAAGGAAGCAGTCCCTGACTACCGTGTCCCTCGATTTAAGAAGTAGACTATTCTGGCATTTAAAAACCTGTGTTCATATATATTTGATTTATTTTTCATCACCCTGAGGTGTTTCAAATCCCTGTAATTAAAAAATGATAATTTTAGTGGCACCTGGATGGCTCAGTCAGTTAAGTGACTGACTTTGGCTCAGGTCATGATCTCATGGTTCCTGAATTCAAGTCCTGCATTGGCTCTGCGCTGACAGTGTAGAGCCTGCTTGGGATTCTCTCTTTCCCTCTCTCTCTGCCCCTGTCCTTCTGTCTCTCTCTTGTTCAAAATCAATCAATCAATCATAGGATAATTTTAGTTATGACTATTTATTTATGGTTGTTTATAATACCCCTCTTCTGACAGCGTGAGAAAGACCTGTCCCTCATCCTCCATACCATCTACAAAATACATATATAGATATTTCTAATTAAATATGAGCAAAACGTTTCTTAAATACATAACTTTGCTTGAAAGAAAAAGAGGAGAATCCAGAGGTACTAGAAGTAAAAAGGGAACTCCCAGCCATAGCAATAAGTCTATGAACAAATGTTGTGGGTGGGCTGAATAATGGCTCCCAAAGATGTCCACATCCTATTCTCCTGAATCTGTGAATATGTTACTTTACATGATAAAAGGGATTTGACAGATGTGATTAAATTCAGGATCTGAAGATGAGGAGATTATGCTGGATTATCTGGGTAGGCCCAATATAATCATGTGGTTCCTGTAAAAGGGAGGGAGGTCAGAGAATGGAGGAAGTGCTGAGATGAAGCAGTTAGCTTGGAGAGATTCACTACAACCAGTGAATGCTGGCCACCTCTAGAAGCTAGAAGAGGCAAGGCATCAATTTTCTCTTGGAGTCTCCAGGAGGCATCAGCCCGTAAGTTTAGCCTGTAAGGTTCATTTCAGACTTCTCACCTTCAGAACTCTAAGAAAATAAATGTGTGTTGTTTCAAACCACCGAATTTGTAGTAATTTGTCACAGCAGCAATAGGAAACTAATGCAGGTGCCAAGGCAACCAAGGTTATCAGACATGGCTGTGGATCAAATTGGGCAGGAAATAGGAATCTAACTCCCAGGCAGAAACAGAAGACTTCATCCTGACCCCCTGTGAAGAAAGAAGCAAGAACTGAAACCATGACTTGCAGCAGGGAACCAGAATTGCTGTCCACTCATGAACCATGCACAGTGATAGAGTTGAATTTACATGCCTGGCATAGTGCCAGATCCCATGAAAAAAGAAAACTAATAGATCCAAAAGATTAGATTCTGAAGAAGCAATTGGTGACCTGAAAGATAGGTATGAGAAAATGAGCTAGAGTCTAGCACAGAGGGATAAAAACATGGAAAACACAAGATTAAGAGATTTGAGAATAAATGAGAAATACAGCATATAATCAACAAAAGTTCCAAGATGAAAGTATTGGAGAGAAGTGGGGAGAGGCCAGGAAAAGAAAACGGCTGAGAACTTTTTTTGGAACTAGTGAAATCATAACTTGAGTCTTCATATTGAACAAGGGCACTGAGAACTGAAGAGTTAGGTAAAAATGAGTCCATTAGTAGAGATACCAAAATGTAACTGCAAAGACTAAGCTCAAGGAGAGAATCTTAAAAGTAAAAGCAGGGGCGCCTGGTGGCTCAGTCAGTTAAGCATCTGACTTCAGCTCGGGTCATGATCTCATAGTTCGTGGGCTCGAGCCCCGCATTGGGCTCACCCTCTGCATCAGGTTCCGTGCTGACAGCTCAGAGCCTGAAGCCTGCTTTGGATTCTCTCTTTCTGCCCCTCCCTGCTCATGCTCTCTCTCTCTCTCAAAAACAAAATAAACGTTTAAAAATTTTTTTAAATGTAAAAGCAAAACCAAACCAACCTAACCAAATGATAACAACCAAAACACACAGAACCCACAGTAGACAGCAAAAATAAATAACTAGGTAATAGAATAACTTTTTAATATTCTGTGGAAAAATAACTGATGATAGAGAATGTAATAACTAGTTAAATTATCATTCCAGAGTGAGACCAGAATATATTTTCAAAGTCAGAGTGTTTACCACTCAGATTTTCACTGAAAGAAATAGTGAAAGATGTATTCCCATAAGAAAGCAATAACCCCACATGCAAAAGCAATAGTAAATAAAAAAATGTATAACCATGTGAGTAAACCTAATATTGAATTGGGAAAAAATAAGTATAATGTTTAATCTTGAAAGCAAGATGGAACCGAACAATGATAACACGGTAGACAGAAGAGGAATTTGTTGGCATTCAAGCATCTTAAGATCTTTGGTTTGGGAGGAATGAGAGAGAGATTGATTAAACTTAGATGCTGATAGTATTTAGAATATTCATGTAAATGTAAGGGTAGCAATTTTTTAAAAGATGAAACGTGTAATATACAAACTAAATCAATTGGTGTCAAGCTCATAGGCAATAATTATAATAACTAACACATAACATTTGCTAAGTGCTTTACAAATAGTAAGTCATTTAATCCTTACAACAATTTTATTGACTAAGTAGCATAATTGTCCCCATTCTGGCTCCAGAATTCATACTCATAACCACTATGCTAATGTTTTCTATATCTCTTGTTTGATTATAGTTGCAGTGGATGTCAATAATTGTTACACAGTTGGCAATAAAGAATGGTAAATGTGACATGAAAAGATACACAAAACGCTAACAATTAATATACAAAACGGAATCCTCATAGCTAAAAAAAAATAACGGGACTGTAATAAAATAATATTTCTTCTTGGCAATTGGTAAGGGATAGGGAGAGACAGAAGCATCCCTAGAACTAAAGTACCAGAAACTAGAAATGGCTTCGATGATATGTGAGAATTTATTATAGGAGAAGGATGACATTGCAAATCAGTAGGATAAAGACAAATTACTTAATAAATGGAGGAACAATTAGATAGTAACCTTGAGAAATATGATTTTGGAGACCTAACTTACTCCTTACACAAAAATAAAATCCAGATAGATCAAGGATTTAAGTGTAAAGTCTTTGAAAAAGGAAGATAGGATTGTTTACACATTTTTATGCTGTGAAATCTTCTTCTGATTGTGTACAACACAGAAGCAAAAGCAAAGTCATCCAACTTTTTTTCTGAAACTTTTATACAGCGAAAAATAGCATAAACAAATCTGCAGAGGGCTCCAGTTTTCCCACCCACCACCTCAACGAGCAGTTCTGCATGTATCTGTTTTATATATTGGTGCTCCATGCAAGATTCCATTTAACAAAATGTTCTATTGCTAGAATAAGAAGAAGAGAAAGAGGAGGAAGTTGAAAAGCACTCTCTCCTCATGTACACTGAAGCACAGGGCAGTTAATCGATATGGTCACAAAGTTAGCAGCATAATCTGGTCCAAACTTATGCTATTCTGTTTTTGTTTTTGTTTTTGTTTTCACTATCCCTTTGTTAAGATTAAATGAAACACTACAAAGCCCTTGAAATAAATCCACTTTTGCAGTAATTGAATAGATAGCCTATTGACTTTTTCTGTCTCTTTAGTTCTCAGTAGTTTTGATGGTTTTAAACCTTTCTCATGTGTCCCATTATTATTAATTATTTATAGCACTACAGAGTCTAAAAATGTGCAGGTTAGAAAAAATGGAATAGACTTTTCAAAGAAAGGTACAGTGTGTGTGTTTGCACGTGCATGTGTGTGTGTTTAGGTCATTTTAAGTTTTTTTAAATGTTGTTTATTTTTGAGAGAGACAGAGCATGAGCAGGGGAGGGGCAAAGAGAGAGGGAGACACAGAATCTGAAGCAGACTCCAGGCTCTGAGCTGTCAGCACAGAGCTTGACTTGGGGCTTGAACTCACCATCCACGAGATCATGACCAGCGCAAAAGTCAGACACTTAACCAACTGAGCTACCCAGGCGCCCCTGTGTTTACGTTATTTAAAAATTACTCCGAACATTTAAAAATTTATTAGAAACATTTTTATAACTATATCAAAAATATCTCATCATAAGGAGATGTCACCTTTGAGGCAATTCTGTAGCACAGCTATCATGGTTATTATTACAACTCCAGAAAGCCTTTTTGCACGCTAGTCTCATAAAGTTACTTCATGAAAAAAAAATCTGTATATCTCCGTATATTCAGGCGTATGATTTGATGTTTGGTACGTGAGTATTATTTTTAAATGTTTTTTTTTGTCAGAATGATTAATAGTTCAGTTGTTCTTGTTAAGCATTAATAGCCCAATTATGTTTTGACAAATAAAGCAAAAAATTATCTCACAGTAAGGAAAAATAATCTGCCCTTTATTTAATCCTTAATCAAGGTATCTGTAGTCTCAGAGTTAACACTTTCGAACTTTTCACTCAATGGCTGAGATTTATTTAAAATGTTACCATCTTTCTGTAAAGAACTCTTGTCATTTTGTGAATGAATATTAAATCCTCTCCATGAATGAGTTCATTTTCACCCAAATTGTTACAAAATTTATCTATCATGCTAACATTTTACAGCATTAAGGTTATTACTTAATTTACTAAACATAGTAATTATAGAAAGAAATCATGAAATGCCAGGAAAACTAATACAAAGATTAAACGGGTTTATAGTGAACTAATCTACAAATCAAATAAGTTTATTACAAAAGTAGTTATACTCTAATAATAGGACTCTTTATAGACCCAATTAATAACACCCAACAAAGATGATCTTGTTTAAGCTACCTCATTAGAGGCTAAGAAAGCTTTTGAAGTTTAACTGGATCAACATTTTCTGATATTTCACACATTTTGATTTAATTTTCATATTTGTAAGAGGATCAGGTCCATTTTATAATAGGTTCAGAGCTTTATCTAAGTCCTAACCAATGAGTCACTAATATTTTTACTCTTAAAAAAGAAGCTTAGTGTCAGTTTGAGGATTTTATGAAATTAAGAAAAGTATTTTACTCTAATTCTTATGGAGACAGTACAACTTTATGCAAACAGTATTCTGCATATTGAAACAAATAATAAATGACAGTATTATACTTTTTTGAAACCCAGTTAAGAGTCTTCCATAGTGATCTGATATAGGCAATTTCCTTAAGCAAGAATACACATAATATCTCCAAATGATCATTTAAGCCAATTAAAAAAAAAAAAAAATCATGGTAGGGGCACCTGGGTGGCTCAGTTGGTTAAGTATTTGACTCTTGATTTCGACTCAGGTGATGATCTCACAGTTTCATGGGTTTGAGTCCTGAATCGGACTCTGAGCCACTTAAGATTCACCATCTCTCCCTCTCTCTCTCTGCCCATCTCCTGCTCACACTTTCTCTGTCTCTCTCAAAATAAATAAATAAACATAGAAAAAAACATAGTGTGGAATCACCATATTGTACGCCTGAAACTAATATAACACTGTGTGTTAACTATACTGGAATTAAAGTTTTTAAAAAAGGGAAAAAAATTATAGTGTCGAAATACTGAGCCACTAGGCCTTCACTCTTCTACATTTTTGGCTACTCTGGACCCTAACAGTTTTAGGGAGTTACTTTAGCTTCTTTCATCTACAAACTCCTCAAGTAGTAAATGGAAGATAGGACATTTGCTTTGCTCAAAAATTTGATTACCTCCCTGTACACCTTATTTCAAAGCTATTAAGAATGAAAATGCTTTATGCTATCCTTCCAGTTGATAAAGTCTTCTTTATTTATTGTTATAAAGCTCTTCAACTTTATGGAATAGAGGACATTCAGCATTTTTCTTTAAATAGCTTAGCATTCATTTGAATTCATCCCTTAGTTTTTTTCTAGGTTAAAAAACTCAAATTATTCTCATCTTTATTCATGTTTTCTATTATTAAAACAATTATTACTGTTGCTTTTTCTTTTTCTTAAAATGTGTTGATAAAACTTAGACGTAGGATTCCAAAAGGGGCCTTGTCAATGCCAAAAATAGGAAGAGATTACTTTCTTGCATGTGCTTATTAAAATGAGAATGGAAGTATACAAATAAAAAAGATGGAGATTTTGGTGAGCTTCACAATGATAGGTAGGTGTAAGTGGAGGGAAATGCATCCTGAACACCAAATCTAACCATGAAAATGACCAGAAGTAGAACATTATATGGAAAAGAGCAACTCTTTGGAATGAGCAGAGAAAATATGATGGATGATTAATCCATAAAAATGGAAATTAGACTTTCTTTAAAGATTAAGTGTATTGTTTATCAACTCTTATTCATAGCAAGTCAGCTTTAACTGTGGATCACCACTGGCATTTTACTCCTGAGTATTCCAGGAGAATGATATTACCAGTTTCAACATCATTGGGAAAAAGTCAGAATTTGAGAATATTTACGTAAACTTAATAATATGAAACAGGAAATGCCTATTTTGAAGTAAAAAATAATGGGGAGGGGCGCCTGGGTGGCTCAAAGTTAAGCATACGACTCAACTTTTGGTTTCAGCTCAAGTTTTATGATCTCATGTTTGCGGGTTTGAGCTCCACATTGGGCTCCGACCATGTGGAGCCTGCTTGGTATTCTCTCTCTCTCCCTCTCTCTCTGCCCCTCCCCTACTCCCTCTCTCTCTCTGAAAATAAATAAACATTAAAAAAATAATAAAAAAATTAAAAGATTATCTTGTGTACTAGTTGTGGAACTCATAATAAACAAAAAGAAATACACCTCGCTTTGATTTTGCCTCCCAATCACTTTAGATAATGAGTACACAGATGAATAGAAAGATCAGACTCATTTGTGGGTCTTTATTACACTACATACGTCCCTCACCCTGTCCTCAAAATTTGAGTTTCCAGAATAGTTGTTAATAAATTTCCTCTGTTATTTGCAAATGTAATGGACAAACCTATGACTTCTCAGTGTTCACTATTGAGTGTAGCCTCCCTGGAGCATTGCAATCTGAGTACAATCTAAGCCCATATACATCTGCCTAGCTCAGAAAGGAGGTGGTCAAATGCAATCTATAATATAGAATGCAATCTCAAGTGTCATGGAAATTTAATATTATATTTCTTTACATTTTAGAAAAATAAAATTATAACAGAAGGAAATGACAGTAGTTGCACATGAGTTGCTTTTCCATATGTATGTATATATATATATATATATACACATATATATGGAAAACATATATATATATATATATATCTTCCACCTAAATAATGTATATATATTATACACACACATATATATATATGTCATTGGTTACTGTGAATTTTGACTCTGCTACTAACAACACGACCTTTCCCATGTGATATATCCTCTTTGGGTTTCATTTTACTGAAGTGCAAAATGAAGAGTTTGAAAGTATGCAGAAAAGGACACATAACTCCATAGTAAAGAATGTGCCAAAGTCATGAATTGGCATTTCAGAAAAGAGAAAATATAAATGGCCAACAAACATGATAGATATGTTCAACTCACTAGCAATCAGGAACATGCAAATTAAAGCAAAATAATATATCATTTTTCCCATTAGATTGGCAAAAAATAAGAAGTCTAACAAAATTATATGTTGGTGACAATTAAGATAATGAAAAAATTTGAAGATTATATTGTAGTACAGTTTGAAATTGACAACATGCATAACTTATAACCCAGCCATTTTACTTCTAGGTATATATTGTTGAGAATCTCTCAGTCAAATAGAGAAGAAAAACAGAATATTTACAGTAGCATTGTTTGTGATACAAAAAAAAAAACTGGAAACAACCCAAATGTCAACTGGAGAATCGATAAAGAATAATATAGCCATACAACAATGAAAAACCTGGAGAAGAGATAGGCACAGTTATTAGAAATTTGCAAGTCTTCAGAATGTACATAGTAATTTAAACTTTAAGCCTGAATAAAATCATACATAAAGCCCTGTACAGTGAAAAGAGAAATGGGTGGAAAATGACAAGGAAGAGGGACCAAAAAATTCCCTTTTGAAAAAGGCAGAGGAAACAAAGACATATAAACCTTTGTTTTAGGGGTGCCTGGGTGGCTCAGTTGGTTAAGGGTCCGACTTCAGCTCAGGTCATGATCTCATGGGTCATGAGTTCAAGCCCCACGTCAGACTCTGTGATGACAGCTCAGAGCCTGGAGCCTGCTTCAGAATCTGTGTCTCCCTCTCTCTCTGCCCCTCCCTGTTCATTCTCTCTCTCTCTCTCTCTCTCTCTCTCTCTCTCTCTCTCTCTCTCTCTCTCAAAAATAAATATACATTAGGGGCGCCTGGGTGACTCAGTCAGTTAAGCGTCTGACTTCGGCTCGGGTCATGATCTCACGGTCTGTGAGTTCGAGTCCTGTGTCAGGCTCTGTGGTGACAGCTCAGAGCCTGGAGCCAGCTTTGGATTCTGTGTCTCCTCTCTCTGCCCCTCCCCAATTTGTGTTCTGTCTCTCTATGTCTCTCAAAAAATAAATAAATGTGAAAACAAATTTTAAAAATAATAAATATACATTAAAAATTAAACCTTTGTGTTTTTTAAAAATTTTTTTAAATGTTTATTTATTTTTGACAGAGAGAGAGACAGAGCATGAGCAGGGGAGGGGCAGAGAGAGAGAGAGACACAGAATCCAAGGCAGGCTCCAGGCTCTGAGCTGTCAGCACAGAGCCCCAAGCGGGGCTCGAACTCACAGACCTCAAGATCATGACCGGAGCCGAAGTCGGACACTCAACCGACTGAGCCACCCAGGCGCCCCTAAACCTTTGTTTTAATAATCATCTAGTATCAATTTCCTTTTCCCATTATAGATAAAATGCTATTTTCTGTGTCTTTTGTAAGGTGTCTTTCATCAGAAGTCCTTTTGTAATGTGCAAAATTATTTTATAATTAGTCACCATCTTTTTTTCCTTTCAGAATGTATTGGGTTTGGGCCCCTGGGTGGCTCAGTCAGTTAGGCATCTGACCCTTGATCTTGGCTCAGGTCATGATCTCACAGTTCCTGGGTTTGGGCCCCGCATCTGGCTCAGTGCTGATGGTGGGGAATCTGCTTGGAATTCTTCTTTCTTTCCTCTCTGCCACTTATCTGCTTGTGCTCTCTCTATCTCAAAATAAGTAAATAAACTTAAAAAAAAAAAAAGAACATATTGGGTTTCTAAACTTAAGACACATCAATTTGGAATCATTTTATTCTTTTTATTTTATTTGTTTTGCTAGAATATAGTAAATTAAATTTTAGAGGTTTCTTGAAGACACAGGTTATGCTTTTTACCCAGTAGTAACTTGGATATAGACTCTGGATTCTGATTTATCCCCTTTATGATATCCTTTCTTTGTAGATGTTAAGAAAATTCTTTGTTGAATTATTCACTCAAACAGTCAAAGAGAAATATGGAAATTACTTGAGAAGATTACATTTTATTGACACCAAGGATACTTAGGCCACATCACCAAAAAAAATTATGGCAACATCAGTAGTGCCTTTTAAATTAAATGACAAATTGGAAGTGTTTAACAACATATGGTCGCTTTTCCTTGACATATATGATTAAGAATATATCTTTTTATCAAAATGTAAAATACCATCTGGCAGAAGTAACAATTATTTTATTGGCCTTATACATTAAATTAATTCACTGTACTTTAAAGAGTAAATATTTTCCTATTTTTCCTTTTTCTTGTGCTAGATCTATATTTATTTATAATACTCAAAAGCTGCATAACTTAAAAACTATAATTAGGTATAACAATCAAATTGATTTTAAATTTTGAGCAGAAAACAATGTGTTTCTTAAATTCCTTCCAAACATTTCTTTAAAATTCAAATGGCAACAGCTCTTTTCTGATATTCATAATTGTAAAGCTTGGCTATCTGAAAATTTACTGTTATAATTTCTTATTAGGCACATGGTCAGACTTTGCATATGAAAGGAGTTATATGTATATAGTGCCCTTTACAAATAGGAAGACATTTTTATAATAAGGATGAGACATTTTGAACAGCTATGTAATAATGCTACTAGCCAGTTATCCATTCATTTAACAAAACTCTCAGGTTCAGAAGATACCAAATGAGCAGGAAACTTTGTCTCTGACACAGTGTACATTACATATTTAATAAAGTGAACTTTGGCAATTTATCATTTTAGGAAACATGTTAAACATTTCACAGTTCTGTTCACTGTAGTGTGTTCTCTAAAGCCACGTTGGGATTAATCCAAACAATGAATGCTTTAAGCATTAGCCTGTAACATTTTTTATCAGATATGTGGCCATTTAAATTCCATAAATTTAATTGTTTATTTTTAAAGAATTGATTATTTCAAGAGGAGCTGTATCTGGATTTAAAATGTTTCAGGGGCGCCTGGGTGGCGCAGTCGGTTAAGCGTCCGACTTCAGCCAGGTCACGATCTCGCGGTCCGTGGGTTCGAGCCCCGCGTCGGGCTCTGGGCTGATGCGTCGGAGCCTGGAGCCTGTTTCCGATTCTGTGTCTCCCTCTCTCTCTGCCCCTCCCCCATTCATGCTCTGTCTCTCTCTGTCCCAAAAATAAATAAAAAACGTTGAAAAAAAAAATTTAAAAAAAAAATAAATAAAATGTTTCCAATCCTTTTGAGTATAGTTAGGAAGCAAAGTACTTTGATAAGTAATACTTCAATATTTAATAACAATTTTGAATACCTATTTTTGATGAGGCCATGTTCTCTACTCTGAAGAAATTTAAAGTTTAGACGGGAAGGCAGACAAGTACAAAAAGAGATTATAGAGTAGGGTTATAGGGTAAGATACATGAGTATCTCTCCAAAACGATGGGGTGGAGTGTGGGGATAGCAGATAGGAGAAAGGACATTTCAGGTAGGAGAAACAATAGGTTTGAATATTCTTGAGGCATAAAACAACATGATTTAACTACAAATACTTGGGTATAACCAAGGAAAGGGATAAAATAACAAATTTGAGGATTTTTTCTTCTTTTATTTATTTTTAATGTTTATTTATTTATTTTGAGAGGGGGAGGAGGTATAGAGAGAGAGGGAGAGAGAGAATCCCAAGCAGGCTTTGTGCTGTCAGCACAGAGCCTGACATGGGGCTCCATTCTCACAAACTGTGAGATCATGATTTGAATCAAAATCAAGAGTTGGATGCTTAGCCAACTGAGCCACCCAGATCCGCCAAGGATTTTTTTCTTCTTTCAAATAAACTTTTGGGCATAAGAGACTCTTAAAAACTGAGAACAAACTGAGGGTTGATGGGGGGTGGGAGGGAGGGGAGGGTGGGTGATGGGTATTGAGGAGGGCACCTTTTGGGATGAGCGCTGGGTGTTGTATGGAAACCAATTTGACAATAAACTTCATATATTGAAAAAAAATAAAAAATAAATAAATAAACTTTTGGTAGTATAAATAATATGCAATCAAATGTACCCATTTTAAGTGTACTGTTTGATGAGTTTTGACAAATCAACACCACAAAAAAGATACATGCATATATATATATATATATATTTTTTTTTTTTCCAAGAACCCCAAAAGTTCTTTTACACTCCATGCAATCAATTCTCCCATCTAACTCCACTTCAAAGCCCCAAGATAACCACTGATCTGCTTTCTGTTACTATATATTTGATTTCATTTGTTTAGAGTTTGATTAAAATGATGTTATACAGTATGTACTCTTTTGGTCTCACTTCTTTTCCTCGGCATGATGTTTTTGAAAGTCATCTTTGTTGCTGCACCTATCATTAGTTTCCTTTTTATTGCTGAGTATTATTGCATTATAAGGACATATTACACTTTATCCATTTACCATTTGGGAAACATTTGGATTATTTCCAGTTTAGGACTATTATTAATAAAACTGCTATAAACTGTCACATGGAAGTCTTGGTGTGGATTTATGTTTTTATTTATTTTTTTGGTAAATACATACAGTGGAGTTGCTAGGGCAAATGGTAGTTGTATTTTTAACTTTATATAAAAAAAAATAGCAGGACAATGTCCAAAGTGGTTGTACCATTTTAGTTTCTGTTTGCATAGTATATATGTTTTTCATCTTTTTAGTTTCAATATTTTTTGTGTCTTTGAATCTAGAATGTGTCTCTTGTACTGCAGATAGTTGTATCTTTTTAAAAATACATTCTGCGGGGGCGCCTGAGTGGCTCTGTCAGTTGAGTATCAGACTTAGGCCCAGGTCATGATCTCATGGTTCGTGGACTCGAACCCATGTTGGGCTCTGTGCTGACAGACCAGAGCCTGGAGCCTGCTTCAGATTCTGTGTCTCCCTCTTCCTCTCTGTCCCTCCTCTGCTTATGCTCTGTCTCTCTCAAAAATCAACAAACATTTAAGAAAAAGTAAAACATAATAAAAATACATTCTGCAGATTTCTGCCTTTTAATCAGAATGTTTAATCCGTTTATATTTAATGTAATTACTGTTAATGTAGTATTTACACCTGACATTTTGCTATATATTTTCTTCATGTCATCTGTTTTTTTTTTTGTTTTTTTTTTGCTGTTGTTCTATTCCTTCATTACTGCTGCCTTTTCTGTTAAATACATAAAATCTAGTGTACCATTTTGATTCCCTTGTCATTTCTTTTATTATATATCATTTAACTATTTTCTTAGTAGTTGCTTTGGGGATTACAATTACTTACTAAGTTATAACCATATAGTTCAGATTAATAGCTACTTTTATTTTTATTTATTTATTTATTTATTTATTTATTTATTTATTTATTTAAAGTTTATTTATTTTGAGAGAGACAGACACAGAGCAAGTGGGGGTGGGGCAGAGAGTGAGGGAGAGAGAGGATCCTAAGCAGGCTCCGTGCTGTCAGTGCAGAGCCTGAGTCAGAGCTCAAACTCAGGAAACCTTGAGATCATTACCTGAGCCAAGACCAAGAATAGGATGCCTAGCCAACTGAGCCACCCCGGTACCCCAATACCAACTTAATTTTAATAGTATACAAAAACTTTATTACTATATAGCTTCCTTCCCTCCCCCCTCCTTTGTGTTATTGTGATACAAATTACATCTTTATACATAATATGCCAACACAGAATTATTATTATTGCTTTATGCAGTTATTTTTTAAGTCATATAGTAAAAACTTAATTACAACAAAAAATATGTTTAAACTGTCTTGTACATTTACTTATGTAGCTGTCTTTTCAAGTGTCCTCTATTTCTTCATGTGGCTTTGCGTTATTGTCTAGTGTCCTTTCGTTTCAACCTGAAGGACTCCCTTAAATATTTCTTGCAGGGCACATTTCCTAGTAATTAATTATCTCTATCTTTGTTTATACGTATATTTTGGGAATATATTAATTTCTCCATTTCTAAAGAATAGTTTTCCTAGATGTAGAATTCTTGGTTGATATTTTTTTTCTTTCAGCATTTTGAACGTCATCCCACTGCTTTCTGCTTCCACAGCCTTGGTTGTAAAATTTATTGAGGATTATGTGATGAGTGGCTTTTCTCTTGACACTCTCAAGATTTTCTCCTTGGCTTTAGCTCTCAGTAGGTTGATTATAATGTGTCCAGGTGTGGATTTCTTTGAGTTTATCCCATTTGGAATTTATTAATCTTCTTGGATGTATAGATTAATGTTTTTCATCAAATTTAGGAAGTTTTAGACCATTATTTCTTCAAATATTTCTGCCTTTTTCTCTTTTTCTGCTAAGACTCCCATTATACATACGTTGGTATGCCTGATTATATTCTACAGACTTCCATGACTCTATTCATGTTTCTTCATTTTCTTTTCTATTTGTTCCCCAAACTTGATCATCTTAACTAAATCTATATTAGAATTTGCTGATTCTTTTTTCCATCTGCTCAAATCTGCTATTGAGCTCCTGTAATAAAATTTTTACTTCAGTTATTATACTTTTCTACTTGACAATTTTTAAAAAAATAATTCCTGTTTATTGATTTTATCTATTTGGTGAAATATTCTCCTCATACTTTCCTCTAGTTCTTTAGACATGGTTTCTTTTAGCTTTGTGAATGTATGTAATTTTTTTTTTTTTTTTGAGAGAGAGAGGCTGTGCAAGGAAGAGGCAGAGAGAATCTTTTTTTTTTTTTAATGTTTAATTATTTCAGAGACAGAGGGACAGAGCACAAGTGGGGGAGGGGCAGGGAGAGCCAGAGCCAGAATCTGAAACAGGCTGCAGGCTGAGACAGAGAGAATCTTAAACAGGCTCCACATTCAACCTGGAGCACAACACAGGGCTTGATACCATGACCCTGGGATCATGACCTGAACCGAAATCAAGAGTCAGACACTCAATTGACTGAGCCACCCAGGAGCCCCTAAAATATCTTATATAGAGTCTTTATGTAGGAAGTTCAACACATAGGCTTTCTCAGGGATAGTTTCTATTAATTGCTTTTTTCACTGTGTATGGGCCATACATTATTACTTATTTGCATGTATTGTATTGAAAATTTTTTTTTTATTTTGAAAACTGGACATTTCAAATAATATAATGTGAGAACTTTTGAAATCAGACTCTCTCTCCCCAGGGCTTTTGTCTGTTAGAGTAGTTGTTGATTTAGTGACTTTTTTGAATGCATTCCTTAAAGTCTATATTCTTTGTTGTGTGTAACCAGTGAAGTCTTTGCAGTTAGCTTAGTGATCATCTGATGACTGGACAGAGATTTCCTTAAATGTCTTCAACCAATAATTCTCCTAGTCTTTGTTGAGGGGCTTAGTAAATGTGTTGGGGCAGGCCTTCAACACTGAGCCAGGGAGTTTACTCCTCTGTTTTAGTTTTCACTTCTTGCTTTTGTAGAGCCTCAAGGTCAGACAGAAGTGAGAGCTGGGGCCTTCTCAGGTCTTTCCCAGCATTCACAGGGCCCTAGGTAGGCACATGCCCCTAAGCATGCATATTACCTCTAGATTCCCAGGAATGACTCAGAGTTTTTCATAGACCCTATGGACATCTCATTCCTTAGCTAAATACTTTAGTATGGCTGGAAGCAAGAGTGTTCTAAACAAAGTTGAGAGATTTTTGACCTTTGTATTGATTGTTGGGGGAGTCACTGGTGAAATTTTAAGCAAAGGGGCATGACTGTACTTATGTAGCTGAAAAAAAATCTTTGTTAATTAAATGGAGAATGCATTGAAGGGGGACAAACTGAAGGCAGGGAGATTAAAATTATTGCTGCATTCTAGGAAAAAAGTAATGAAGGTTTGAGTTAAGGTTGAAGCAGAGGGAATGGTAAAAGGTGAGTGGTGATCGGAAAAGGTCTTTTATAGATTTAAATCCTTCATGATTTCTAGGGTTATTAGTTGGGAGGCCAGTGGGAATAGGTGAATAAGAGGGAAATGTCAACTCGTAGGTCTGATTAGGGAAACCAGTTGAAGGATAGGCTCATTCACCAAAAAAAAGCAAATAGAAGAGGAACAGGTTTGGGGGTAAACATAAAGATTTTGATCCAAATATAGTATTACCTATGGTTAAAATAACCCATTTTTTTTTGTTTTTTTTTTTTTGTTTGTTTGTTTTTTAGATAGAAATGGACTATCTTTAAGAGGGAAATTCAGTATAATTATGCCTACTCAAGTAGCTTTGGATTCAGATGCTGTAATCCCTCCTTTCCCTCTATCCAGGGGATTCATCATTTTTGATTTAGAAATGCTTTAAAGATGCTCATTATTTGGAATATATTTGATAAAGTGAGAGGGACTGGGTGAACATGTTGCCCTAAACAGAGCCTGTTGCGAAGTATGATATAAATTCGTCAGTAATCAGTCATTTCTTGGGTGGTTTTGCTATCTGAAAACCTAGCACAGAGCAGATAATGGGTGAAACGTTACTGATACTAATTCTATGGAGAAACGTCAGTAAGTGTTTTTTTTTTTTTTTGAGCCCTGTAAATTGGGCTTAAAATAGGTGGATTTAACATTTGGGAAACGTTGGTTTTCCTTGAAATCCAATCCCTGGAAAGCGGCGAAAACAAGGAGGCGGGTAGACTGCAGTGTGGAAAAGAACCCCTGACCGATTTCCCCTCTCTTTACACCCCTCCCTTTTCTGCTTCTCAGATGACCGAGTTCAAACGAACCTTTCAGTTCTTGAGTAGGACCGTGGTGAACACCCAAACGAAAGGGGTTCTGGTTTCTGCAACCCTGTAGTTACATTTCCTAGCCCGTCACCTCCTGGGCCCGGTAGGCGGGCGCCCCAGAGCTCGACCGCGGCCTGGACGCGAAGAGGAGGGGAGAAAAAGGTGGGGGGGGGGGGGGAGAAAAGGGTGAATGTCTGAGGGGCGGGAGCGGCGCGGGCGCTAACTTCCGTCCCGCCCTCCCAGCCTCGCCTGGAGAAGCGGGGTTGCCCGCGCCGTCCGGGTGGCGCAGGCCTCCGGGACGCCCGCCGAACTCCCGAGCCGTCTCCAATTGGCCGTCGGGGGAACGGAAGCCGAAGCAGAGGAGTGAACCCGGAAGTGCTTCGCCGCGGAGGCCCGGGCGACTCTTTTGAATGGAATCGGGCTGATTCATCGCCGGTTCGCGGAGCCAGAGCCCGGCGGAGTCTGAGTCGCCGCTGCAGCTGCTGCCGTCTTCGCCGCCTCCGCGTCACCGCAGGTGGGAGACGAGAATCCAGACCGCGGCCTCCCGTCCCCGCCCGCTTTTAGGTAAGACGGGGAAGGCAGGGCCCCGGAGGTCCGCGGAGGCAGCCGAGCTAGGCCGCCGCCGGCCCCGCGCCTTCCTGAGTCACGTTGCCCAGCCGGGTTGCCGCTGGAGGCCTGGGCCCTGACGGAGGAGTCCAGGCTCCTTCGTACTCCTCGCCGGTTATTCGGGCCTCTCTGGATGTAGTCTCCTTCTTCCAGGAGTTTCTGCTTCGCTGAATTCATCACATTTGGGGGACCCTCTTCTCCCGACACCAGGAGAATCCTTGTGTATGGCCTCTGTGTGTGTGTGTGTGCTCTATTGATAGTTACTCCGGTGTTGAAAAACTTCAAAGAAGGTAGAGGAAACAAGGGAGAGAGAATTAAATTAACTTTTTCAGTGAAGGCATGCTTGCTTTATCACTTGTGCTACCCATGGGCCTTGACCCCTTTTTTTCTTAGTGTTAAGATTTCAGCTCCCTTCAAAAACCGGACAAAAACCCCAGAGATGCACTGGTGTTTAGCCTTGAAACTTTCCAAAGCAAAGTGTGGTTCTTCGGCTATGCTTTTTAGCTTACTTTCAATTTGTCCTAATTGAGTAGTTGTTGGTGAATAGGTAGCATTTCCTGTTTTCAGTAAAGTAGAAATCTGCTCTGTGTTACCTCTTGGAACTTTTCCTTGGGACGTACTTTTGTGTCTGTCAAGAGAAGAAAAAAATGTAAACTTTTCGGAAGAGTTGGAATGTAAATTTGGTGACCGAATGAAAAAGTCTTGAAATAAAAAATGGTAACTTAAAAGTTGATAAAGATTCATGGAAAAGGCAGGGAAGAAGCCTTAAAAATTAGCATAGAAATGCAGTTCTAAGGTGTAAGTTTTTTTTTTTTTTATTGCTACAAAAATATGTTTTTTATTACTAAGTTAATGTTTATGAGTAAAGGAATAAGTCAGTCACTATAATGTTGAAATAACAAAAAAGAACTGAATACAATGTTAGTGGAGATAATTAACACAATGGTGGCTTTCTTGTTTTGTCCAGTAAGGCTAGCAACTGGCTCATTTAAAGTTTATATGTTTTAAACAAATTTAACAGAAGTGGGACACTAACTACAGTTAAGTTGTGTTCAGTGAAGTGATATTTAGTGAAAACCCTGGATATTGTCAGAAAACAGTTTTGAAGTCATCTTTCAATGAAGCCTCACCTGTTGACTTTGGGAGAAATTGTTTTTTCTCCTCAGGGTTGCTTGGTAAATAATATTTTGCTGTTTTAATGTAAAGCTTACTTTTGCGTTTATTTTTATGCTTGTGATGTAAACCTTGTTTTTAGTATGTAGGTTTACAACCTATGTTTGATTATCAGTAACAAGAGATTGTGCTTTTGTTTTCCATTATACAGCAGTGTTCATTTCATAATTCAGTGTCCACTTCTGAAAGTCTGACCTGAAAATTCACATGATTTATTACTAATGATCTTGTCATATACCCAGTTTGTTGCACTCCTTTGACATTCATATCCTGCTTTGTGATATTTTGGTGTCCCCATCTGTAAAATGAGAATTGGATTAAATAATCGCTTCTGGCTCTAAGATGATCATAACAATAGCAGTAATTATTGAGTACTTTATAAATGTTCCAGGCACTATAAGAGGTGCTTTGTATTTTTTCTTACACTGATTTCCAAGAGGTAGATTATTATCCCATTTTATGGATGAAGTCTAGAGACGAGAAGAAGGTAACTTTTTACAGATCGTACCGAGAGTAGGTCATAAAGCCCAGATTCAAATTGAGGTATGATAGCCTTCAGAGCCTTTCTGGCTCTACCCTGCCGCCTTTCACTATATGTATTTTTTTATGGGTTTATATCATTCCTCCCAGATAGAGTATAGATTCTTTGAGTGAAAGTTACTGAGTTTCTTAGTGGCTCTATTTCTGTATCACCTTATGCACAAAGTAGTACAGGTTTTCCCTGCTATCTGAAAGTTAGCTTTACCCCACTTCACTTTTACAGAAGACCTGCATTATACCCATTATTGCTAACAGATAGAAATCTGAAGAGGATTTTCGCTTTTACTAAATGGTAACTGTTTTCTTCGATTTATACCATTTCCACTTAGGAAGGTTTTCATAGGAACATTCTGCTTTTGGATAAGAGGGGGAAACTTGTATTTAATGAATGTTTAATTGAAAGTTGTAATTAGGAGACAGCACAAGAAAAGATATTTGTAACAGTTCCATCTTTACTGTTCTAAAATGGAAAAATCTTGCTTTCAAAATCCTATTTATATAATTAAAAGTTTAATATTGACTCTGTTTCTTCCACTGAAGAAAGCCTTTAAGAAAGTCAAAAACGTTTCCAATTACTTTCCACAAATCAGAGTAGAGGAATTAGAAATACAGTGAGATCACAAATATGGAGTAAAGGATTTAGCATCAGTCTGAAAAGTAATGTAACTGTAGCATGGATTGGGGAGTAAAAAATGAAAATTGAACTAAGAAACAATGATAAACTCGAACAACTAAGGCCTTCATGATTTGTTGAATTTTATGAATTACTAGGAAAACGGTGTCCCTTGTCCCTTGTGAAAAGATTGAAGAGTTAAAAAATTGCCACATTCCAAATCCAGATTAAGATAGTTTTGAAGGATCTGTTTTTAGAGTTATTCATAGTTCCATACATTTCCTATAAGTATTTGAGAATTGATTTATTTTAATTCCATCAGGAACACAATCTAACTGTATCAGGTTCTAACCAGATACTAACTTAGAGAGATGAAGAAGTAGAAAATCATCAACTTTTAAAAAAAAATTAAAATTTTTTTAAAATGTTTATTTATTTTTGAGAGCGAGAGAGACAGAACATGAGCAGGGGGCGGGGGCAGAGAGAGAGGGAGACACAGAATCTGAAGCATTCGCCAGGCTCTGAGCTGTCAGCTCAGAGCCCGATGTGGGGCTTGAACCCACTAACTGAGATCATGACCTGAGCCAAAGTCGTATGCCCAACCGACTGAGCCACCTAGGTGCCCCGAAAATCATCCACTTTTGATGTACAACCTTTTGAAAGTACTGATACTTATTTTGTATTGTTACCAATTTGGATTGTAAACATTATATATAACATATTAGTTACAGCTAAACACTTTGTTCATATTATCTGATAATGTTTTAAGTAAAGTTAATCATATCGTGAATGAGCTCTTGGGTCCTCTGCTTTTTGGTAGGTGTAAAAACTTGGTTTAGATCCATAGAAGTTTTCTATGGCCGGCCTGCCTTCCTTCCCTTCCTTCCTTCCTTCCTTCCTTCCTTCCTTCCTTCCTTCCTTCCTTCCTTCCTTCCTTCCTTCCTTCCTTATTTTTGAGAGAGAGAGAGGGATGGGCAGAGAGAGGGAGACACAATCTGAAGCAGGCTCCAGGCTCTGAGCTATCAGCACAGAAGTCCGACGCTTAACTAAGCCATCCAGGCGCCCCTGTATGGCTTTTATTTTGAAGAATTGGAAGTATTGTCTTTTATGTTATAGTTTAACACTTTAATTTTATAAACCCTTTTGCTAAAATCTGCAAAATTCAAGTCCCTCTTCTCCAGTGTAATTCATTTAGTACTGTGAAATGTACCTATTGTTTTGAAATTCAGTAAGTGGCAAAGCATGTGGGAAGAAAAATCTTTGGTGTATGAACTGTAGCCATACTAAGGAAAGTGGTGCTGAGGAGAGCTGCTAGCACTCCTTGTTTACTCACTATATGTCAAGCATTATGTTAAGTGTTGTTTATGTCCATTGTGTTCTTTAATCCAAACAACTGTATAAGGTGGATGCTGTCCTTATTCCCATTTTGCAGATAAGGAAACAGTCTCAGGGAGGTAACTGACCCCAGGACACAGAGCTAGTAAGTATTAGAGACAAGATTTGAGTCCTGGCACTTGTAACACAGAGTCATAGCTCTTAACCCTCATATATATAAAGTATGCATAACATAAAATTTATCATTTTAATCATTTTTAGATGTATAGTGGCTTTAAGTACATTTACGTTGTGCAGCTGTCACCACCATCCATTTCTGGAACTTTTCCATTTCCCAATTGCAGTACTTTTGAAAACATTGATAGCTCATAATTTTATTGAAGAGAGGATGGCTATCATCTCTGCTCACAAAATGTTTTTTGCTTTTAGATTTATAAACACCAATAGAGTTAGTCCAATGATTTTTTTCATTCTACATTATCTGTTTACTTTTGTTCATCTTTGTGGACACTTCAGCATTTGTCCACATATGAGCTTCATCAACATCATTATACATCTCTTAGCAAAACAGGTTCTTGTTGTAAAATAGTGTGTAATGAAGTCCTTGTTGAATTCCCAACCAGATGAGAAAGTTTTTCTTTTTTAGTCTTAGAAATATTGTTCACTCATTGATCCACTTAAAAAAAATTTTTTTTAATGTTTGTTTATTTTTGAGAGAGAGAGTGAACAGGGGAGGGGCAGAGACAGAGGGCAAGAGAGAATCCCAAGCTGGCTCAGCACTATCAGCACAGAGCCTGATGCGGGGCTGGAACTTAGCAACCGTGAGATCATGACCTGAGCCAAAATCATTCACAGTGTTGTGTAACTACCCCATCACTATCTAGTTCCAAAATGATTCCATCATTCTGAAGTAAAATCTCTTACCCCTTAAGCAGTTTCTCCATTTTACACCTTTCCTGCAACCTCTGGCAATCACTAATCTGCATTCCTTTTCTATGGATTCATATATTTGGGATATTTAATATAAATGAAATCATACAGTTTGTGACCTTTGTGCATGGCTTCTTTTATATAGCATAATGTTTTGAGGTTCATTCATAATATAACGTGATGGTACTACATTCCTTTTTATAGCTTAATAATATTCCATATATTCCATCATGTGAATTTGTTTATCCTTCCATCTTTTGATGGACATTTGGGTTGGTTCCATTGTTGGGCTGTTGTGAATAGTGATGCTGTAAATCTGCATGTATAAGAGTTTGTTTTGAAGACCTATTTTCAGTTCTTTTGGATATATACCTAGGAGTGGAATTGCTGGGTCATATGATCATTCTTTGTTGAACTTTTGAAGAGTTCCCAAACTGTTTCCAGCGATGATTGGTTCTTAAGTTCGAGAAGATCTTAAGATCTTAAGAAGTTCTTAAGATCGAGAAGATCTAGGGTATTGTCATTTGAAGATGTATAGCCTGAGATTTTGTTTATATCAGTGGTTCTGAACTGGGAGTGATTTTTGCCCTTCCAGCAGACATTTGGCAATGTCTGGGGACATTTTTGATTATCACGACTTGGTACGTATTAACGGTACCTAATGGGTAGAGGCCAGGGATGCTGCAAAACATCCTGTAATGCACAAGACAGCCCCCTGTAACAAGAAATTTGGTTCTAAATGTCAGTGCTGAAGAAACCCTGGCTTATAACACCAATTTTATTGTTATTGTTAGAGACTAGAGTGTTACCTGTTTTTTACATTCACCTTGTGATTCTCTAATAATTGCGAAACTTTTTTTCTCTGTCAGTTTTCTCTTGGACATTATGAGTATAATATGCAAAGTTCTGAATTCTTAGCTGTGCTCAAATGAAAGCTAAAAGACTACAAAGGTGATGTCTCTTGTCCTTTATGTGTTTTTGAAAAGTGGTAAATGCTTTGGACAGCACAATAAGAAGTGAAGGATTAAGCAATAGCAATAATGTATTTCACTATTGCATCATTTTGGATAATTCTTATTCTTCCATTTTCTTGGTGTTTTTTTTAGTCTTTTTGGTGTAGTTGGGAATAATTGACTAAGAAATGACAAATTCCTATGATAATGAAATAGCAAACTTTGAAACATAGGAAAAATAACATTACTAAGATTCCATAGTACATCATAGGTTTGTATGTAATGTGCAGTGGACCTATATAGTAATTGCACAATAGAATGTTCTATTTAAAAATAGGAGTAAGTTTTCTCTGGTCTTTGAAACACCTCTAGAAAGACTAAAAGTCATAAAATGTCAATCCTTACATATAACTAAAACTGCTCAAAAAAGAAACTTAGGAACAAAATTTGGATGTGGGGTCAATCCTTTGCTCTGTAGCTCTCTGGGATGCTATTTCTTCCATATTCTTCTGAAGTTGGTGATTAAAAATCAATTTTGAGTTCTATTTCAATTTTAGGAATTTTGCTTCGTTTAAAGCTCTTGGCATATTTTCCTCCATTGTTCTCAAAGTAATCATATCTTATCTTATTTACTTTTCTAGGAGGGAGAGAGAAAAAAAGTACTTGGGAAAAGTTATACCTGTCAGTATTAGCAGGAGCTTAAGAAGAAATTTGTCAAACAACGAATTGAAGCTTAACACCACAAGAGTTGTAGTTACTGACCAGGTGAGAATTAAGAATGTATATAATTTTTGCCTACTGTTTTTAGGATATGATATATGAAAATGTATCTTTTAAAAAAAACAGAAAATGTATCCTTTTTTTTAACATACATCAAATTATAAATAAGTGATAGATGACCAGATTTAAAGCTCATGAAAGTCATTTAGATAACTAGCATTTTTGTTCTTATTTGCTTTCTATAAACTCTTTTAAAAAGTAGTGTGATTTAGGGTGCCTGGGTGACTCCGACTCTAGGTTTCGTCTGGGGTCATGATCTCACAATTCATGAGTTTGAGCCCCACGTCAGGCTCTATGCTGACCGCGCAGAGCCTGCTTGGGATTTCTCTCTGCCCCTCCCTGGCTTGCTTTCTCTCACTCTCTATCTCAAAAGATAAGTACATAAACATTAAAATTTTTTTAAAAAGTAGTGTGATTTAGAACCTTTATCAGTGTATTTCATTTCCAAATGTTAATATTTTTATTAAACCTCATTATGTTATCTAAACTGTTTTAGTTTGTTAAATATTTTTTCCTGTTTGCTGAGACATCTAATTTTGCTAAAAACACAAATTTGACCTGCCAGATTTTCTTTCCCTCTGCTCCCCACATCGCTCATGTATATTCACAGCATCTGGAGTCTGTGTAAAGTCATCAGAAACAACACAGGGGAAATAGATAAACTGAACACAGCTGGGAATCGACTTTGGCCTGGAATGTATATAATGTCTAAAGTATACTGTATGTTATTAGTTTTCTTACCATTTCTTCTTTAAGTTTATAAGCTAGAAATGATACAAAAGAATTTTTTCCTTTGGTAATATATTCTAGAGAAATGTCTTTAATATTTTAAAATATTCAGGTTCCCCCCATCCCCCGTTTATAGACTTTAAAAAGTGCCATGTATTGAATGCTATATTTGAGTTGAGGAATTTTAATGAGAATTTGATGGAGATTTTGTTTGTAAATGTTGCTATTAGGAGGATGTGTTAACGTTGTAAAGCAGAAATTTTATCTGGACTATCAAGTTTTCTTGTGTGCCTTTCTTTTTTTAAAGTGAATTTATCCATTGTGAATCTCACAGACTTGTTGATATAAAGTTGTTTATAAATTGTTTATATAAAATTCAAAAACAACTAGTTTATGCCATTAGAAGTTGGAATTCTATCTTTGCGTGGTGGTAGGGACTGGAAAAAGGGGCATGACAGGTGTTTTTAGGTGCTGATAATGTTGTTTCTTTATCTAGGTGGTGATTATGGGAGAGTATTCACTTTGTGAAGATTCCATGCCTATATCATTTGTGCAAGTTTCCTATATGTGGACTTGAGTAAAGTTTAGAGTATTAACATTGTTAAATATAGAAGTTAATTGTTAGCAAGATTCAGCAAAAATGATTAGGCTGTAATGATCTTGAGTATATTATTAAGTTTTAGTTTGTATAGCAGTTCTAACTAGTAAAATAACATGAACAGATGACTAATTTGTTAGCATTTAATATAGAATATAAATTGTAATACCATTTTCTAAAGCATACATTTATTTTTTTTAATTAAAAAAAAATTTTTTTTTAACGTTTATTTATTTTTGAGACAGAGAGAGACAGAGCGTGAACAGGGGAGGGGCAGAGAGAGAGGGAGACAGAATTTGAAGCAGGCTCCAGGCTCCAAGTCATCAGCCCAGAGCCCAACGCGGGGCTCGAACTTCTGGACCGCGAGATCGTGACCTGAGTTGAAGTCGGACGCTTAACCGACTGAGCCACCCAGGCGCCCCACTAAAGCATATATTTAGAAAGAAAAGGAAATTTTAAGGCACTAGCGATTTTCAAGTAGAAGAAGTGCTTCATTGCCATGTTTAACATTTAACAACATTTAGCTGTACTGGTATTAATTTTTTATAATTTGGTTACTCTTTTTTTTCATTTGAGGCCATATTGGTACTCTTTATATTTCTTTGATTTCTTCTGAGTTTTTCAAGCTTATAAGAATGTCTTCTATAGTTATTCTAGATTGATAAAATTAATCTTTGTATTGATTAACTCTAAAATTATAATTGAGACAGCAGTTGAATTTCCTCAGTGAAAAAGGTATATGTCTACACAACATCTGAAATAATGCAAAATGTCTGCGTAGGTTCTAGAACACTATCTTCATGCATTTAATGTTTACTTTATAATATTTCTTTTAGTATAATGAGTTCATTTTAAAAAAGGCTTTGATGCTAATTCAGAGATCCATAATCTGCTCACAATGTCTTTCACATGTAGTTTTGATGATAACTGACAAGCTGTAAGTTAATTAGCACAGAACTTACTAATGAGGATGTTAAAATTTAATTTAAAAGTGAGGATTTTTATTTGTATACTCTGGACAAATTGAAGGAAATTCAATCATACATATGATAAGCATTTCAGGCACTTTTTCCTCATTCGGGTACTTTATTAGATAACAATGAGAAAATATAATTAACTTAATGATAGCAAAGTTTTGAAAGTATGCTAAGATTGCTTGTCTTTAAAATCGGGGATAACCCAAAACCAAAGCAGTAAAGTAAGGTCTGTTAATTAGCATGGAAGACAGCTTCTTGAATTAATATGTGGTGTTAATTAACAGGAAGTCTGATGTTGTGTTGTAATTACCACCAATATTTTTGACATACTGAGTGACTGAAGGTGAATTATATAGATAGCAATTGAGTAAACACTTTTGTGCTTAGGAACGTTTTCCTTTGTTTCTGTTTCCTAGAAATATGGACAGACTTCTTAGACTTGGAGGAGGTATGCCTGGACTGGGCCAGGTTAGTATATATAGACCGTTAGTATTTTTTGTGTGTGTAAACTGCATGTCTTTCTCTAGTTACCCAAAGAGAAAGAAATCACTCCCAAGAAATTGTCTCACAGATAACCTTATGGTAAGAAGCTTACCTTATTGCTGGTTGTTGTATTGCAACAGTAAATAACATGTGGAGAACATTTTCTATTATCTTAATTATTTTCTCTTAGGAATAAGAATTTTCTACTTTTTAATTTAAAATTTGAGTGTATGTGAGGTTATCAATCTTGCCTTTTAGTAAAAAAAAAAAAAAAAAGGACTCAAAATATCTTATTTCTGGGTTTACAATGTAGAAGTAACACATGAAAAAGTAAACATGGCATCCTCTTGGCAACATTGAGAAAACTGACCCATAGAATGTATGTACAATTTTAAAACTGATGGATTCCTTATAGTAGTTATGATACATGGGTGAATTAATATGTAATATCTCTTTTGTTTTTTAAATTTAGTATATACGGTTTCTTACATTCCTATTAAAACTAAATTTGTTTTCACTTTTAATACTATATTTACCTTCATGCTGTTGGGCAAACAGTCTGTAGGTAGATTTTTTTTTTTTTTTTTTTGGTCTCAGAGTATTTATTCTGCTTTTAGCTGAAGAAGAAACTTTTGCCATTTTTTGAGTTCTGCACTGATTATCTTTCCAGTCCTCCATTCACAAAAGTGATAACTATGTGTTGTTCTTTTCCTGAGACTTTTATGTAATATGTTGTTTAATGACCAAATTTTGGGAATTTTTTTTTCCTAAAGTTTATTTATTTTCTTAGTAATCTCTACACCCAGTGTGGGGCTTGAACCCACAACCCTGAGATCAAGACTTGCATGCTCTTCTGACTGAGCCAGCCAGGCACCCCGGGAATATATTTTTTTAATTATTTTTATTTATTATTATTATTATTATTATTATTATTATTATTATTTTTTTTTTTTTTGCCTTCTGTTGGGGCTGGTTTGTAGACCTGAGAATATTTTTATAACCTATCTTATAACCCTTTTTTTTAGTTACCAGGTTTCCCTCATTTCTGTATCACTGGCAGTGAGTTTGTCTTCCTTCATTTAAAGTAGTCTGTATTTGGTGAAAGAAAGTTTTGTTTGGGATTTCATGGTGTTTTCAGTGTGGAGGCACTTTTACCCAAATTCCTTGAGTAGATCTATTATGGCTTCTACTAAACTTTCTCCTGTTAGAAAACTGGAATCATTTTGTGATTCTGTATTGCATCCTTGTGTAGACATCAGCTGTTTTTACTTTTATGAGTGTTGAATATTTCTCAGGTTCATTTACTGTCAGCATGTTTCTTTATGATTCTTCATTTTTGTAAGAGCTGTGTAATCCATTCTAAGAGGACTGAGCCTCTCTGAATTTGACCCTTCCAAAACTGTGTCCATACTTTTATAAGCATTCTAGATAACTTCTAGAATTCCCTAATGTATTCTGAAATGAGCAATAACAACATTAAGGCATATGAAAGTGTCAGAAGTGAGCTGAGGTAGTATGTAGGTACTGCAGTTTTACCTGCAAAATGTAGGCAATGGTAATTGCCTTAGTAGAATTCTTTTTCTTTTTTTGCCTTAGTAGAAGTTGCAGCAAATTTAAATACCAAAGTAATTTTTCTTAAGCATTAGATGCAATAAATTATATATCCATGCTGGAAATCCAAATCCATGCTGGGGAAATTTCTGGACGTGAAATAAGGTTTTATTGACCACAGATTGAGCTATATTGTATCTCAGTGACCACTGCAAACCTTTGCAGTAAGTGAAAAGCTTAAGTTTGGTTCAATAACTTCTCCTTGGTTTCTGATACTTAATTGCCTCATGTGTCCTCTGTATTCTTTTTTGAACTTAAAAATATGTTGTTTGAGAATCTGTTATTTCATGTATGTGTTTCATCTTCCCAGTTAGATGACAAACTCTTAAGGGAGAATTTGTGGAGTGCTAATTTCTGTGATATCTCCTTTATCTAATACTAGTGTGCAATGATTTTTTTTCCTAACATTTTATTTTACTCTTGTTCTAGACTTATTTGACAAATACTTAAGTGTTACTTTTGCAACAAGTGTTATAATAACAAATAATGTTATCATAACAAATACGTGTTACTTTTCAATAAACAGGAATAAAACGTTGTGTATTGTTTATTCTTAATAAAGACAAAGATATTTGGATTGGTAATAACTACTCTTTCCATTCAGTAATGGATAGTAGCCAATAAAATTAAAAAAGGAGACATAAGCTGCTTTATCCCTCCAAAAATAAATGGGGAATGTTACTTTCTTACCATTTAACAGAAAAGTCATAATGTTGTTATAAATAGGGGCAGAATACTTGCTGGTAAGTTTGCAGATGGCCCTTTTAAAACATGAGACTACGAACAGAACAGAGTTCTTCATCTTAACAACTCTTAACTGTCTCTGAAATTAAGTGATTTTCTTTTCTCCGTGGCTAATCTTTCCACTTATTCTCTGATCCCATCCTCTCTTGAAACTTTGCTCTTTTCAATTGACCCCTTTCTCTGCCTACAAAAATGTTTGTCTTCTGTATCCAGAAACAACAAAACTTCACTGCATTCTGCCATTAAGCCTTTTCTTACATTTATTTCTAAAATTTCTAAAGCAACAGCTTATACTCAAAGATTCTACTTCCTTACCTTTATCGACTCTTGTGAGGTTATATACTGGCCTCTTCCATTACTATTTTAGAATTGCTCAAATTGCCAAATCTATTGGCCTACTTTAGTTCCCTTTTCACTGGGCTTCATTATTTTAAAACTGTTCACAATGTCTTTATTAAAACTTTACCTTGGTACTTTTTCCTAGTTCTTCATTATTGTGTCCATACCTACAAAACAACTAGAAGCTTTATTTTTTTTTAAATAATTTAAAAAAACTTTTTTTTTAAATGTTTATTCTTGAGACAGAGACAGAGCGTGAACAGGGGAGGGGCAGAGAGAGAGGGAGACACAGAATCTGTAACAGGCTCCAGGCTCTGGGCTGTCAGCACAGAGCCCAATGCGGGGCTCGAACCCATGAACTGTGAGATCATGACCTGAGCTGAAGTCAGATGCTTAACCGACTGAGCCACCCAGGCGCCCCTAAATATTACATTTTTAAATGTTAATACTTGAACAGTGATAGGCTAACATCATTAAATCTATCCACAGTCTCCTATATAAACCTATCAGTAATTTGAAGTAGAAACAAGCAGATGTTTTGTTAGAACTATTAAAATTTGTAAACTAGTGGCTTTAAATTTCAAATGTATTTTTTTATTTGCTAACGTGCTTACAAACATGAAATTACTGTAAGACGTGAGATGATTTATTAAATGCATGTACTGTTGTAAATTTGGCATTTGGCTACTTGATTGTCTTTATAACTATCCCAACTTAGGTCCTGACTACTAACCTTTCTGCAAGCTGTGAGGACAAAACTCAAGAGATAGGTACAGCTAAAGCATAATCTCCAGTCTCTTAAAGTTTTAGTTTAAGTCTTTGGGTCTGTTTTAGCTTTAGAAACAGGGCAGTCTTTTCAGATTTTAATCTTCTCAAGCTTAAAAGTAAATGACTTCTTTTTTTTCTTTTATTATTTATTTATTTTGGGGGGGAGAGAGAGAGAGAGAGAGAGAAAGAGAAAGAGAAAGAATCCCAAGCAGGCTCCGCACCATCAGTGCAGAGCCTGATGTGGGGCTTGAACACTCAAACCATGAGATCATGACCTGAGCCAAAATGAAGAGTGGGATGCTTAACCAGCTGAGCCACCCAGGCACCCCAAAAGTAAATGAATTCTTAAGTAAAATGTCGGTAGCATCTGTTGGCTTGTCTTGTATTTGAAATTGTTAGGCCAGTATATTGATTTTCTAAGAACATTGTTACTTAACCTAGGTATCTTACATTTTAGTAGACGCATAGCAATTATGTTTAAGTGCTTGGCACATATTAACTACTTTGAGTGGATACTGGTGCTCATTAAAAACAGTATGATTTGAAAGTAGAGTGGATGTGGGGTTTCTAACTTTTTACACAGTAAAGGTAAATAAGACTGAATTGAGAAGATGATGTTTGAGCTAAACTTTGGAATGAGTATATGGCAACACATATTCAAAATGTTGGAGAATAAGTGATGTAAGGGAAAACAATGAGGAAAGAATCTGGTAAATGAATTTGGAGTAGATTGTGAAAGGGTTGAATGCCATTCCTGTTGATTCTTACTTTTTCTCCCCATAGGCATTATAGTTTATAAACTTTTTTTTTTTTTTTGTAGCAGAGTTACGAGGTAATTCAGTCTGTATTCTTGAAAAGTAATTCTAGTGGTAGTTTGCAGAATAGATAGAAAGGAAGAGATTGAAGTCAGAGTCCTCAATTATATGAAATACTTCTGACTTTTAACCTTTCAGGCACATAGTAGGATTTTACTTTTCCATCATTTTTTAAGTTAGCCTGAACATGATTTTGCTTTGACCAATGGAATGTGAGTTGGAAATTAATAGGTCACTTTTATGTGGAAGCTTTAAGTATGATTTGCCTGTCCTGGTAATCAAGGAAGCATGGAGATCTTTGTTAGCTGGGTCCCTGAGAGGGAATGAAAAACCTGCAAGTCAGAAATCCTGGACTTTGTGTGAAATGTCCTAATTATTTTGGTCTCTGGTTTTTGTTTTAAGAAACATGATGTAGGCCAAACTAAGCACATATGCAGACCTGTGTTGCCTATAAGTAAGTTATCAGTCGGTATCTTTTCTGATACAGGCCCTTAGTGATTTCCAGATGCAAAAATAATGGACAATACTCTAGATGAATGATCAGAGGAGGCTTTCTGAAAGTGGTGAGATGTAAGCTGAATTTTGAAGGAGTATTTCAGGTAGCGTGATTTAAACAAAATAAGTTCCTGAATTGGATGTGTTCTAGTGTATTTGTTATAACTCTCAAATCCATGCAGTGTATGGCTTTTGTATACATAACTAATAACGAGTTTTCTGTTTCCATGGGTCTTTGAGTAGAAATGTTTGTTCAGTTGTTTGTCTTTTGAATTTTGGTCTAATGTTTTATAGAAAGGATTAACATAGTAATGGGAAAAAATACTTGGAATAAATGAAGAAATAATACCATTTTCATAGATAAGGAGTTTTAATATCAGATGCCAGTTTTCCAATTTAATCATAAATCCAGTGCAGTTCCAGTAAAAATATCAACCAGCATTTTCATGGAATTAGAAAACTGATTCTAAAATTCATATAGGTGGGGTACCTGGGTGGTTCAGCTGGTTAAGCGTCCGGCTTCTGTTCAGGTCATGATCTCGTGGTTCATGGGTTCGAGCTCTGCATTGGGCCCTCTGCTGTCAGCACAGAGCCTGCTTTGGATCCTCTGTCTCCCCTCTGTTTCCCCCTCCCCACCCCCCAAGGGTGCTCTTTATCTCTCTCAAAAATAAACGTTTTAAAAAGTATGAAATTCATATAGGAAAAAAATAATCCAAAAATAGCAAAGAAATTGTTAGAAAGGAAAAGGAAACTTGCTCTACCAAAAATCAAAATATATTTTAATATTATATGCCTCAAGTAGTATAATATTGGTATGTAGATAGATCAGTGCAATCAATTAAGAAGTCTAGAAGTAGAATTATGCATATATGGGAACTTGATTTGTGATAGAAATTGTACTAAAAATTAGGAAGGAGAGGCCTGTTCATTAAATGATGCTGGAACAAGTGGCTTTCTGTATTGGGGGAAAACTAATAGTAGATTCCTACTTTATTCTATACACAAAAATGTATGGCACATGGATTGAAGACATGACTATGAAAATCAAACTTTATAAGTTTGGAAGACACACCAATTAGGATGGCTGTTATCCCAAAACAAAAAAACAACAACAACAACAACAAAAAACACAACTAGAAAATCACAATTGTTGATTGGGATGTAGATAATTTGGAACCCTGTGCATTACTGGTAGGAATATAAAATTATGTTACCTCTGTGGAAAACAGTATGGTGGTTCCTCAAAAAATTAAATGTAGCATTACCATATGACACAGTAATTCTATTTCTGCGTATATATCCCAAAGAATTGAAAGCTGGGACTCAAAGATTTTTGTACACCTATGGTCATGGGATTATTCACAGTGGCCAAAAGGTGGAAACGACTTGTATCTTACTGATAGATGAGTAGATAAACAAAATGTGATATGTACATGCTATGGAATATTATTCAGCCTTAAAAAGGAAGGAAGAATCTGACATACCAAATTCAACATGGATAAACCTTGAAGACATGACGCTAGGTGAAATAAGCCAGTCACAAAAGGACAAATATTGAGTGATTCTGCTTATATGAAGTACTAGTCAAATTCATTGAGACAGAAGGTAGAGTGGTTGTTGTAAGGGGTTGGGAGACCTAGTGATGTGGTTGTTAGTGTTTAATGGGTACAGGGTTTCAATTTGGGAAGATGAAAAAATTCTGGAAATGGATAGTGGTGTTGGTGGCACAATAATGTGAATGTACTTAAAGCCATAGAACTGTATACTTAAAAATGTTTAAATGATAAATTTTGTGTTGTGTGTTTTTTACCACAATAAAATTTTCAATATTTTTATAATGAGATTAATACCTACCGTAGATGTTTCTTAAAAGGATTAAATAAACTAACGTGTCAGTCACACAGTAGACAGACCCCATAAAATTTTTTAGAAGAAAATTTTGCCTTTATGACCTCCGAATAGGAAAGCAAAACTCATAAGGTTGCTAATTTGACTGCTTCAGTACATTACTATCTCTTGTCCCAACAAAGACTGTAGAAACAAACTTAAAAGACAAGGGATAGAGAAGATGTTTGTAACACATTTGTCTGCAACACATTTAGCAGAACCATAAATCAGTAAGACAATAAAAGACAACCTCAGAAGAAAGAACATGTAATGGCAGTTTGTAGAACAAGAACTGCCAGCAAGTAGGAAAAGATACTCAGCTTCACTATACATCACAGAAATGAAAATTAGAACAAGTATTAGAGTTTTTTAAAAACAAAAGTCTGGGGGCCCCTGGGTGGCTTGGTCGGTTGGGCGTCCGACTTCGGCTCAGGTCATGATCTCACGGTCTGTGAGTTCAAGCCCCGCGTCGGGCTCTGTGCTGACAGCTCAGAGCCTGGAGCCTGCTTCCGATTCTGTGTCTCCCTCTCTCTCTGCTCTTCCCAGTTCATGCTCTGTCTCTCTCTGTCTCAAAAATAAATAAACGTTAAAAAAATTTAAAAAACAAAAAAAACACAAAAGTCTGTTAAGTGTTAAGATTTTGGAAAGCAAAGATTTTCACATAAGTTTTTTCCCTTTGGTTAGGTGTGGGTGTGCAGTATGGGTGTGAGAATTGGTTAAGGATTGTATATCAGTGTTTTAGAACATTACGTGGCAAATAGAGAACCATAAATATACGTTGAATGAACACACTGTATGGAGTGTAAATGCTTGAAGTCACTTTGGAAATTAATTTGACGGGTAAGTAGTAAAATTGAAAATGCCCTGACTTCTGTGACTCAGCAATTCCATTTATTCACTTTAGAGAAATTCTCACACACATGTGTCAGGACACATGTTTAAGGATATTTATTATGACATTGTTTAGATTATTGAAAAATTGCAAACACCTAAATTTCTGTCTGTGGGAAAATGTGTTACTGGAATATAATGGAATGGAATTATTATACTCCAGTTAAAATGGACTAGATTCTTAGACTTATAAACATATTAAGGGAGAAAGTCAGGTTGTAGAGACATATACAATATGAAAGCATTAATGTTAATTTAAAACACAATACTTTTTTAAAGGGTACGTAACTTAAGTAAAAGTATAACAAATTCTACAGCAACACTATCGAGTAGAGCTTTCTGCAATGATGGAAATATTCTATATGGACTCTAGTACAATAGCCACTAGCTGTATTTGGCTGTTAAGCACTTGAAATGTGAGTAGAACAACTGAAGAACTGAATTTTAAATTTTACTTAATTTTAATTTCAATTAATTTAAATTTAGTAGCCTCGTGTAGCTGTTCAGTCCATGAAGTATGCCCAGTGTGATCTGAATTTTTAATTTTAATTAAATGTATTGTTACATGTAGCTAGCAACTACCTTAGGCCTAGATAAACCAACACAAATTCATGAGAAGGGAGGGAGGTAAAAGGAACTTTTATTTCATATATACTGTTTTTTATTTTTACTTTTTTTTTTTTAATTTTTAAAGTTATTTGTTTTGAGAGAGAGAGCACAAGTGAAAGTGGGGGAGAGCCAGAGAGAGGGAGAGAATCCCAAGCTCTGACAGTGCAGAAGAGCCCGATGTGGGGTTCAGTCTCACAAACTGTGAGATCAGTCATGACCTGAGCAGAAACCAAAAGTCAGAAACTTAACCGACTGAGCCACCCAGGTGCCTCTGTTCTCTCTTCTTAATAGACAAATGAACAAACAAAAAATAAGCAAAAGAACAAGTCAGTGAGTACCATTAAATGACGTTAAATAACATTTTCTTGTACTTTTTTAAATGCTGATTTATTTTTGAGAGAGAGAGGGAGACACAGAATCCAAAGCAGGCACCAGGCTCCGAGCTGTCAGCACAGAGCCTGACTCAAGGCTCGGACCCACAAACTGTGAGATCATGACCTGAGCCAAAGTCGGACGCTTAACTGACTGAGCCACCCAGGCACCCCTCCTTTAGTACTTTTTAAAAAAGTCACCAAGTAAAACAAAACCAGAAATGCATCTTAATTTATTTTTCAGTACTTCTTTTTCATGCCTTGCTTAGGCATTCCATATAAATCTAGAGAGGTTGCCAGAGGCTAGACTATGTAGGGCCTTGTAGAAGATGCTTTTCCAACTGAGTTGGGAAATCATTAGAGATTTTTCAGCAAAGGAGTTAATGCTTGAAACATTTTTTAAAAACCTGGGTACTCTGGAGAGGAGAGGTAAGATGGCAAGAATGGAAGCAGAGACAAAAAGGCTACTACAGCACTATTTTAAGATAAATTACAGATTTTCATAGAAGGCTTTTTTTTATATGTTCCTTGAGCTCTTTAGCTTGTTTTGACAACTTTTTATGTACTGATGGATGCTTCTGGTTACCTTTTTTTTTTTCTTTGATTCTTTGAGTATTCTATCCTTAGGTGATCCTCTGAACATTTACAAAGAGCCCTTCTAAACATTCGTAGATTAATTTGGCCATTTTTCTGCCTATTAAGAAGTAGGGAAGGGTCAAGAAATTGTATTTGTTTTCTTTGCTTAACTACAAATAAATAGTGATTTTGCTTTAGAAACAAAGCAAAAATATAATATGCCTTTATTTTTTTTCATTTGCTGTGCTTGCCAGGTAATCTATTATTTTTAAAGTATAGTTCCTAATTATTCATGTACTTGAGCTGGTGTTTCTACTGTAGAAAATTAGGAAAGGTCAGGTCAATAGCAAGCTAATTAGAGCATACTCTTTCTAGTTGTCATTGTATTGTAATTCTGCTGAGTAGATATTAAGCCCCATGAAAAATGTGGTGCACTTGAGAGGTCTCAAATCTACTCTTGAGATTCTCAAGTAAAAGGAAAACAAATTCCTGGTGGGTGCATTGTGGTTACTCTCTGTCATCTTGTTTGAACTTTCTAGTGAGTGGTCTTTCAAGGGGAAGGATCTTTGACACTTGTGAATGTTAAACTTCTAATTTGATGTGAAATTACCATAAATGGTTTTGTTTGAGTTCTTTAAGGGGAGCAGTTATTTTCTTCTTTCTTTTTTCTTTTTTTTTTAATTAAAATTTGTTTTCCATTTTTTTAAGTTTACTTATTTATTTTGAGAGAGATAGGAGACAGTGCGAGCGGGGAGGGGCAGAGAGAGAGAATCCCAGGCAGGCTTCACACTGTCAGCACAGAGCCCGATGTGGGGCTTGAACCCCACAACCATGAGATGATGACCTTAGCCGAAATCAAGAGTTGGATGCTCAAACCGACTGAGCCACCCAGGTGGCCTGGGGAGCAGTTATTTTCAATTACAGTGAGATTGCCTTCCAAACTTACATTCTGATGAAATAGAGCATCAAAATTATGAGGAAAAATGAAACATTAAAATTTTAAATTTGAAGTCAAATATATGACGGACTAAGACATTTGATACCATTTTTGGTAGAAAAAGTATATGGGATGAGAAATAAGAGAAGATACCCCTGTTTAATATAGGAAACTAAGATATTGCAATGTAATCTCAATATGCCAAATGTGTGGGATGTTACGATCTTGAAAATCTGGTGTATGTCGTTTTCTTCCCTACCCTCAACATTGTTTTGCATATTTGATTTATTGGCCGTCTTGCTCATTTGGAGCACTGATCTTTGGGTTTCCAGTTTTAAACTTTTGTGATGTAACTTGTAACTTTTCAGATCATATTACCATTTGGACAGTCCTCTAGATAAAATACTAATACTCATTTAAAATCTGGACAGATATGGTTAGTGTTCTCTCTCACAACACATTCAAGGTGGTTCTTTGTGGGGTGTTATCTGGGTTGAGTGCCGGGGAAGCATATGCCACCAGAGCAGGGCAATAGTCTCCCTCAGGCAGCTTCCCAGCACTGCTCTTCACACTGCTGGTGGTTTCACAGGCTCTTCCTGCCGGGACACTGAATGCCTATGTTGAGCACAATGGGAAGGCTTAGGGACAATGAAGAATAAATTAATGATTTTGATAGTTACACTTTTCTCTTACTCCTGTGTACATTTTCCCTCTTTTCACCCAAATATGTTCTTACCTGCCTATGGTAGCTCTCTGTTAATTAGTTCTTTGTTCTCTAGCGTTCTAAACACCAGAGCCTAAGTAATTAATTGAAAGCAAAATGCCAATCAAAAGTAGATAAACTAACAAAATCTAGTTTTGGTAAGGCACCCTTTAATGTTTTATAGAAAAGGTGTTCTTTTACTTCATGGAAACTGCTTATTTCATTACCTAGTACAATATATTTTTGTTATCTTTAAATAGCCATATCAGTGTAGGGAGACCATTTTGATTTTACTTTAGTTTGCCCCTGGTTCCACAGTTTCAGGCTATTATTTCCTTCCCATTTTACCCTCTGATTTCTATTTAAATTTTTTTAATTTTTAATTTTTTATTTTAGAGAGAGTGAGAGAGAATGTGAAATGGGGAAGGGGGCAGGAAGGGGGGGGGGGAGAGAGAGAGAGAGAGAGAGAGAGAGAGAGAGAGAGAGAGAGAATATTAAGCAGGCTCCACACTGAGCAGGGCTTGATCCTACAACCCTGGGATCGTGACCTGAGCCAAAATCAACAGTTGGATGGATGCTCAACCTGCTGAGCCACCTAGGCACTCCCCTAATTTCTGTGTTATAGATTAAATGAGATCTTTGAAAATTTTATAGTTCAGTCTTTCAACAAGGCTCTTCCTTAGGGGTTTCCTTGAGGGCTGTGAAAATTGTAGCAATATAGGGAGATAGCCAAATACTCCGAAGAGGGAATGTAATTGTCAGTGGGGTCTAGGGCAAGTGTATGGCTCCATAAAGAGAACCCACATATTTTTACAGTTATCAGGATTCCCCTAGAATTTATAGAAGTGGTCTTATACCGAATATGGACAGATGCCGAATGCTTCCCATGTTTTGATGTGAGGTGTTCTATGTACTTAATCTCCTCATTTAATCCTCATAACAATCCTATATGAATAGGGATAATTATTCCTGTATTATAGGGTTGAGTCACAGAACTAAGAAGTGAAGTTAGACTTGGAACTCAAGTCTGATGCCAAAGTCTATTCTATATCAACAACATCTATATCAGGTAGATAATCTTATAGTGTTGTCATTGGCTACTTTCTTCATAAATTAAAAAATCTTAATTAGTCTGGAAATTTTTATTGCAAAATGTAGGTGAAGAGTAAGATGCTTGCTTTTTAAATTTTTAGGAAACCTAAAATATTTGAGAGGATTTTTCTTCATTGTGACATGTAATATCAATTTCATGTTTTAAGAATATTTAGGTATTGACTGCTTATTTCATTTTATTCCCTATGATAATGTATAATGTATACCTTGACATATTGGCAAAAGCAGAGTATACAAATAGGACAACTTTTTAAAGAAGGTTTATGTTCCTTTCTCCTTTTAGTTTATAAAACATTTTCCTTACTATTCAGAAATTGATTAGTGCTCTAAATTGACTGCCAAAATAAAGTTGTTATATTAAAAAAATTACTTTTGGAAAGACGCTCTTTACTAAGCGAATTTGAATGACCAGTCTTGTTGTACCTTGACTTGTAATAATGAAAGAAGAGGTACAGAGAGCTGTTTTATTTGAATAATAGACTTGCCAATTAGCCATCAAGTGCTTCCATCTGTGAAATTTTTGATCAGATGGGTTAGCTGGGATGTTTCCAGACTAGGGCATCATAAATGGCACTTGAAAACTGTCACTTTGATGATGAGGTTTCAAGTATTACACTGCTTGATGCTGTGGAACCTTTTTTTCCTTTTGCAGTACCATGTTTTTTTAGAACATACTGATCCCACTTATGAATTCTGTGGCATCAAGAGAACTTGGGAGACCTGCCACTGATGTAAAGTTCTGCTTAATCTGCTGCTCTGCCCTGTGCTGAGATTGGTTTTTAAACCAGAGTATTAACAGCTTCTTTAATGGCCTGCACAGTAACGTTGGTTGGAGATCTGACTGGCACAAGCAGGCGATGCTCATTGCCCATGGGCCATGAAGCTGGCACACACTGGCAAGTTTCTTTGTACTTTCCTGGTAACATACATTCATTTTCAAACGTCTCCCTCCCTTAAATAAATGTAGAGTAGTCTGAGGCCACTTAAGTGTTGAGATTTCTACATGTAGCAGTTATATGGAATGAATTGAACATCTGTCTTGTATATTTTTTAGGATTTAAATTACTTACTGGTAATTATTACATTTTAAGATTTGTTTAGTAATTTGGAAATATAGATTTCTGGAATAATTGTCATATGTTTTTTTCTCACTGTGCCATATCTTCCTTGCTTGGTCTTATAATTAAAAAAATTTTTTTTTTAATCTTTGTTTTTGAGAGAGAGACAGACACAGTGCGAGCAGGGGAGGAACAGATAGAGAGGGAGACACAATCCAAAGCAGGTTCCAGGCTCTGAGCTGCCAGCACAGAGCCCGATGCAGGGCTTGAACCCACAAACTATGAGATCATGACATGAGCCGATGTCAGACACTTAACCGATTGAGCCACCCAGGTGCCTGCTTGGTCTTATATTTTATAGGATGTTTTCCTTAGTAAGTTGACTTCTTCGAATGCTTGTGGATATGGTTAGATTATGGAGTCCCTCTCTGGTCCTCAATTTGTGTACGGACATATTCATGCCTTTGTCATTTTGTGGACACCAGCCTGGCTTTCTCTCTGCCTTGGCACAGATCTCTGATCTGTCTAAACTCCCTGAGAAAGGCAGTAGGCAAGGATGAAAGCCCACATTCTGGAACTAGACTAGATCTGAATGGCCTAGAGAGACTAGAGAAAATGACAATACAGTATCCATATGCAGGAAAACAGATGTCTGGGGTCTTGTTCCTATTCATTTTTCTTCCAGGGTTTGTTTTCATATGTTAACATCATCCTCAGTCCCTTCAACCTCTCTGAGTGGACTTTGTCCCAGTGAGAAAAAAGTATCAATTCAAATGTTTTGTTGTTTGTTATTTTGGATTATCTAACCACTGTGCCCTTTTTATTCTTAGGTTTGGCTTTTCTTCCCTCTCCTAGGCAAAAATGTCCAGGAGTTCATAAATAGCATTAATTAAGCAACAGGTTTCCATTTTACAGAAGAAATTGAGGCATATGGCAATTAAGTAACTATGACATTTGAAGGAAAAAATAATGATTTCAGAGTGGAACTGAATGACTTGCTTTTAGGTGTTCCTATGTAGAGCCTTAAACAACAGTATAAATGGATGTGACAGTGTGATCTTTGCCTTCCTTCCCAAAAGAATAGAATTTTCCCCTGGGCGTTTTGACCACAGCTTTAATGCTCTGTAATAAGTTTTGGTTGACTTTTTATTTTTTTTCCTGTCCCCGTTCCTTTAATTCCTCTGAAATAACAACTCTGTAATCTTTTGGTTGGTATTCCAAATTGTATTGGGCATAGATGAATGTTTAATGACGTTAAGGCAGAGGTCAGTAGTATTTCTAGGAAATCTTGGAGAGATGTTTCCTATCTCTTAATCTCTTCTCTGTTATGCCTCAGAACGTCTGAGATTTTTATGCTTCTAACCAGCATAAATCAAGGAGTTGTTTTGAGAACTGAACAAAGTAGTTTTAAATAGGTAGTTACTTTTAAATAGGTAGTATGACTTCTTACAGAGTTCAGAAGTTAGAACTGTGTATAAGTTGAATAAGTGCCTTGCCATTTCTGTCATCTTCTCTAGAAACAACCACTGTTAGCAGTTTCTGTCCTTCTAGAGATACTCTGTATTAGTGCTGTCCAAGTAGCACCTTCCGTGAACAAAGAAACATGGTATACGCAGCTGTGCAATATGGTATCCACTAGCCACATGTGGCTGTTGAGCCCTTGAAATATGGGTGGTATGACTGAAGAACTAAATTTTTAAATTTAATTTTAAATAATTTAAGTTTAAAAGTTTATTAGAGAGAAAATGAACCAGCAGGGGAGGGGCAGAGAGAGAGGAAGACAGAGGATCTGAAGCAGGCTCTGTGGTGAAAGCAGAGAGCTAAATGTGGGACTCGAACTCATAAACCATAAGATCATGACCTGAGCCAAAGTTGGACGCTTAACTGACTGAGCCACCCAGGGGCCCCTCAATAATTTAAGTTTAAATAACTACAATTTAGCCAGTGGGTACTGTATTGGACAGTGGGAATATACATACTTAATAGTATATCCTGGATATTGTCCCCTCCCATATTCAGTACCTATAAAGCTACCTCATTTTTCTTTAAGTGATTGTTATCCCCTTTTATGGATGAACCATGACTTATTTAACCAGTCTTCTGTTGATAAACACTTAGGTTGTTTCTTTTTTTTTTTTTTTTTTACTATTTATTTATTTTTGAGAGAGCGAGACAGACAGAGCATGAGCAGGGGAAAGACAGAGAGAGGAGACACAGAATCTGAAGCAAGCTCCAGGCTCTGAGCTGTCAGCACAGAGCCTGACGTGGGTCTCAAACCCACGAACTGGTGAGATCATGACCTGAGCCGAAGTCGGATGCTTAATCGACTGAGCCACCTAGGCACTCCTACTTTGTTTCTCGTATTAATGTTTATGAAAAGGTATTTACTACAACATTGGCAGCTTTGAATTTAGGTGTCACCACTTACCTTGATCACTTTGCACACATTGGTTAACTTCTTTGAGTCCCAGCTTCCTCATTTATACTACAGGCACTATAGTACTTATTTTGCAGGATTATGTGATTATTAGAAGTAATGTTAGGTAATGGACCTCCAGAATGGTGCTAGAAACCCATATTAGGAGTGGTAGATAATGATAGCCTTACTGTTTACTTATTTTAATAATGAAACCATAACAACTCAGGACTGTATTTAATGTTGAATTATGGCAGAACATTCAAAAGGCTTCAGTTAGCCTAATTTAGGTTTGTAAGTGCAGATAGTTTCCACCTTTTATTCAGCCGACTTCTCTGAATTGTATATAGCCATCTGTAGATTACTTTTCATTTGCTAATCTAGAACTTTTTTATATCAGCTGGCAAATTGTACATTTCAAGCTCTTACATAGTGCCTTCTTTGTCAGACAATGGTTAAATTTAAGCAGGGTCACTGATTTTTTTTTTTTTTTTTTTTTTTTGGTAGTTGACATTCAACATTATATTAATTTCAGATGTACAACATAGTGATTTAGCATTTCTTTGCATTACAAAGTGATGTAGCTGCCATCTGTCACCATATGAAGTTTTCATAATGTTATTAACTCTGTTCCCTGTGCTATACATTGCTTCCTCACATATTATTTATCTTATAACTAGAAGTTTGTACCTTTTAATCTCCTTTCCTATTTCGCCCTCCACCCCTCTTCCTTGGCAACCACCAGACTGTTCTCTGTATCTAAGAGTCTGTTCTATCTTGTTTTATTCATTTGTTTTGTTTTTAGATTCCACATGTAAGTGAGATTATATGTATTTCTCTGACTTATTTCACTTAGTATAATACCCTCTAGGTCATCCATGTTGTTGCAAATGACAAGATTTGATTCTTTTTTGTGGTTGAGTAATTTTCCATTGTATATATACTACAGCTTTATCCATTCATCTGTGGATGAATGCTTAGGTTGATTCCATATCTTGGCTATTGTAAATAATGCTGCAGTGAACATAGGGGTGCATATATCTTTTTGAATTAGTGTTTTTGTTTTCTTCAGATACATATCAAGGGATGGAATTGCTGGATCATATGGCAGTTGTATTTTTAATTTCAGAGGGAACATCCATACTGTTTTTCATAGTAGCTGCACTAATTTACATTCCCACCAACAATGCACAAGGGTTCCTTTTCCTCCACATCTTTGCCAACATTTGTTATTTCTTGTCTTTTTCATAATAGCCATTCTGACAGGTGTGAGATGATATCTCATTGTGATTTTGATTTACATTTCCCTGATGATTAGTGATGTTTCATGTGTCTCTTGGCCATCTGTATGTTTTCTTTGGAAAAATATCTATTCATGTGCTCTGCCCATTTTTAAATTAGATTGTTTTTGATATTGAGTTGTGTGCGTTCTTTATGTATTTTGGATATATATCCCCTTATCATTTATATCATTTGTAAATATCTTCCATTCAGTATGTTGCCTTTTTGTTTTTTGATTTTTTGTTGTTTTTGTTGCTGTGCACAAGCTTTTTTATTTTGATGTAGTACCATGTGTTTATTTTTGCTTTTGTTGCCCTTGCCTGAAGAGACATCCAAAAAAAATATTGCTCAGACTGATGTCCAAAAGCTTATTGCCTATGTTTTCTTCTAGTTTTATGGTTTGCGGCCTTACATTTAAGTCTTTCATGTATTCTGAGTTTATTTTTGTATATGGTGTAAGAAAGTTCTTATTTCATTGTTTTGCGTGTAGTTGTCCAATTTTCCCAATATTTTTTATTGAAGAGACTGTTCTTTCTCCATTGTTTCTTGCCTTCTTTGTTGTAGATTAATTGATCGTATAATCATGGGTTTATTTCAGGGCTCTTTATTCTGTTCCATTGATATGTGTGTCCATTTTTGTGTCAGTACCATATAGCTTTGACTACTATAGCTTTGTAGTATTGTTTACATTTGGAACATTATATACCTCCAGCTTTTTTGTTCTTTCTCAAGATTGCTTTGGCTATTCAGGGTTTTTATGGTTCCTTACAAATTTTAGGATTATGTATTTGTTCTAGTCCTGTGAAAAATGTCATTGGTATTTTGGTAGGGATTGAATTGAATCTGTAGATTGCTTTGGATAGTATGGACATTTTAACAATATTAATTCTTCTAATCCATGAGCATGGTATATCTTTCGATTTATTTGTGTCATCTTTAATTTCTTTCATCAATGTTTTATAGTTTTCAGAGTACAGGTTTTTCACCACCTTGGTTAAATCTACTTCTAGATATTTTATTCTTATGGTGCAATTGTAAATGGGATTGTTTTCTTAATTTCTCTTTCTGACAGTTCATTAATAGTTCATAGAAAGAGAACATTTTAATTTTGTATCTTGCAGCTTTATTGAATTTATTCTAATAGTTTTTGGTGGAGTCTTTAAGTTTTTCTATATGTAGTATCTTGTTACCTACAAATAGTGACAACTTTTCTGATTTGGATGCCTTTTATTTCTTTTTCTTCTGATTGCTGTGGCTAGGACTTATGTATTGAATTAAAACAGGTCACTCTGTTAATATAACACTGTATTTGAATATTTTATGGTATATTGGAATATTGGTGAATAACAGGGATATAAAAAGGCGGTAATACTATTTAGAAGCAGCTGTAGATCCTAAAATTATATGGATTATGGAAGCATATTATGAGTTTTGTTATAATTTTTTTCTTTAGTATTTTCAGTGCTGTTGCTTATTTGAAATAAAACCTTTAGAGTTATATTGAAGAAGTAAACTTTTTTGAGCACAGTATATATCTCTTTATTAAGGTTTTAAATTTTTCTCAGCAATTTTTTGTAGTTGTTAAATGTACAGAATTTTCATGTTATGTCATATTTATGTTATATTTCATATTTCATTTTGTTATATTTCATATTCATATTATATTTCATATATTTCATGTTATATTTCATAACACTTATATTTCATAAATATTTCATATTTGTGTTATATTTCATATTCATATTTCATATCTCCTATTTCATATATGAAATATATTTTATATATTTCATATATTATGCGATTATAATAAGTAATTTTATTTCATTGATTATGTTGTCTGTAAAACATTTTACTTCTTTCTTTCTAATCTGGATGCCTTTTATTTCTTTTTTTTGCTGAACTGACTGGAACCTTCAGTTAAATGGTGAATAGATGTAAAAGTGGGCTTTCCTATCTTGTTCCTGATCTCAGAGAAAGTGTTCATTCTTTTACCATCAAGTGTATTAGCTATGTGTTTTTAAATAGGTGGTTTTTATCAGGTTACAGAAGTTGCTTATTAGTTTTACTTTATTTAGTTTTCATCTAGAATGGATATTGGATTTTGTTAGATTCTTCTTTTGCTTTTGTTGAGATGATCACATTGACCCTTTATCATTATATAATGAGCTTCTTTAAATTGTTTGTTATTAATACAGATTCCAGTTTTCTTTTTATTTAGTGGTAATGTGGTACATTTTTTCCAGTGAATTTATTTGGGCCTTTATTTAACCTACTTTCAGTACCTTTCTTGTAAGCAGCATATAGGTGGGTCTTGTTTGTCTTCAGTCTAGTTTGCTAATCTTGGCTTTATGTTTTATTTCTTTTATTTTTTCTTTTATTTATTTCTTTGTTCCTTCCTTCCTTCCTTCCTTCCTTCCTTCCTTCCTTCCTTCCTTCCTTTTTATTTATTTTGAGAGAGAGAGAGAATGAGTGGGGGAGGGACAGAGAGAGAGGGAGAGTCCCATGTAGACTCTGCACTGTCAGCACAGAGCCTGATGCAGGGCTCAAATTCATGAACTGAGATCATGTCTGAGCTGAAATCAAGTTGAATGCTTAACTGTCTGAGCCACCCAGGTGCCCCAATCTTGGCTTTTTAATTGAGATATTTAGGTCATTTATATTTAATGTAATTATTGATATGGTTACATTTAAATCCATGATATTACTGTTTACCTATTTTTCTCATATTACAATTTACCTATTTTTCTCAAATATACATAACATAAAATTTACCACTTTAACCATTCTTAAGTATACAGTTCAGTGGCATTAGGCATATTTTCATTGTTGTACAATCACCACCATCCATCTCCAGAACTCCTTTATCTTCCCAGACAGAAACTCTGTACTTATTAAACAATAATTCCTCATTCCCCTCTCTCCCAAGTCCTTGGCATGCAGCAGGAGAGGGGCAGAGAGAATGGTGAGAGAATCCCAAGCAGGCTCCACGAACTTGAGATCATGACCTGAGCTGAAATCAATGCTAAATTGACTGAGCCACCCAGGCACCCCAGAACATAACATTTTTTACATGCTGGTCTATTGCCCATTTAAACAATTGAGTTATTTTTCTTTTTAATATTGTGTTGTAAATATTATATTTTATATATTTTATATTAAAGATGTAAATATCTTTATATATTATGTATATATGCTCCTTTATATAGTTTGCAAATATTTTCTTCGAATCCATGGGTTATCTTTTCACTTTCTTGATGGTGACTTTTGAAACACTAAAATTTTTCATACTTATTCGAAGTCCAGTGTATCAGTTTTCTCTTTTATAACTTGTGCCTTTGATGTTGTACCAAGAAATCACTGTCTAACCAAAGTTCGGGAAAAATTACTCCTCAGTTTTCTTCTAAGAGTTTTATGACTTTAGCTCTTAAATTTATTTTTGTGATCCACTTTGTGCATGTTGTGAGGTGGGGATCATGCTTTTGCATGTAAATATTCTTAGCACCTTTGAAAAAACTCTTCCCATTGGAATTGTGTTGGTCCCTTTGTCGGAGACCTATTCACTTCTAATGTTAGGATTTATTTCTGAAATTTTAATTCTGTTTTATTGATATCTGTATTTGTCCTTACTGTACTGTAATACTTTTAAGATTTTTCTGTTTATCACTGGTTTTTAGTTATGGTGTGCTCTACGTTGATGTTGTTCATGTTTCTTGTGCTTGTGATTCTTTGAGATTCCTGTATCTGTAGGCTTATGGTTTTTCATCAAGTTTCAACAAATTTTGAATTACTTCTTTAAATATTTTTCTGTTCTCCTACCACCTATCCACCATTCAAGGATTTCCAAAGACATGTATATTTTTTCTCATTGTAGTTGACCTATAGTTCATTTATGGCTTCTGTTAATTTTTTTTCCTATCTTTTTGGTCTCTTGTTTCATTTTCTATTGCTGTGTCTTCAAGTTAACTCATTTTTTTGTGTGTGTGTGTATGATTTAATCTTCCATTTATCCCATCTAGTGTATTTTTTATCTTAATATTTTTTCACCTTTTGGTCACCCATGGGCACCCTAGGGTTAAAGCGCTACCATGCCTCTCAAAATTCACCCCTACTTCATCCTATTACCACTGATAAAATTACAGTTTTCACCTCAGGAACTTTTATTTGGGTTGTTTTATGTCTTCCATGTCTCCACTTTTTAACAATTATAACAACATTTTAGTATCCTTGTCTGCTAATTTTATTATCTTTGTCAGTTCTGAATTGGTTTCGATTGATTGATCTTTGCATGCCTGGTCATTTTTCACTAGTGCCTAACATTGTGAATTTTGCTTTGTATGCTGGCTGTTTTTTATTCTCATAAATATTCTTGATATTTATTATGGAATGCAGTAAGTTACTTCAATCTGTTTGATTCTTTCTAGTTTTGCTTTTAAAAATTATTAGGTGAATTTGGAGCAGTGCCTAGTTTGGGGCTCATTATTTTCCACTATTGAGGCAAGACCCTTCTGTCTAATTAATGCCTTTGCACTTGGAGATTTTTCAGTTTTGTTGGTGGGAACAGGCACTATTTCCAGTGCTATATGAGGGGTAAGTATTCTCTCTAATCCTTTTGGGTGGTTCTTTCCTCAGCTCCTGGTAGTTTCTTCATACCTGTGCTTATCAGTACTCAGCTGAATACCCAAGAAGGAACCTCAAGGTCTCTAGGGTTTTCTCTCTTAGCAGCTATTTTCTCAGCTATTATCAGTACTCTGCCCTGATAGCTCTGGCTGCTTTGGTCTCGCAGTAATCTCAGCTCCATCACCTCAACTCAGAGGGTCCACTAGATTCTGCCTATTTTCCTTTCCCCTGCACTGTAGCCTGGAAACTATCTTAAGGCAGTCAGCTTGGGTGGTAGTAAGGTTCATCTTTGTGTTTCCCTGTTCTCAGAAATCATAGTCCTTTGTTACCTGATCAACCATGTCTTATAAACTATTGTTTTATATAATTTTATCTTTTTATTTGTTTTAAGTGGGAATGTAAATTTAGTCTCTGTTACTATATCTTGGACATAAGCAGATCTCTCTTTTATTTACTTTTTAAAGGGTAAAATTTGTCTGGGACTAGATATTCTAGATGCGGTTCTATTTTCTACTTGAACTTTATAGAGATCAATATTAAAATTATACTGAAGAAAAAATGCTGAAATTGAATAATTAATTGAAATCATGTTAACTGAAAATGCCATTCTTAGCATTCAGAGGGAGTAATAAACAAGATAGGTTGAGACCAATATTACTTTATGGACACATATAATTGAATGTATAGGGCTAGATTTCTTAAACAAGATAGCATGAATACTAACAGGATAGATTGATAAATTAATTTACATTGGAATTTAAAATTCATTTTCCTCTAAAAACACCATTATAGAATAAACAGTTAGTATTTGTGGAGCACTTGTACCAGACACTGTTCTAAGTACTTTATATACATTAACTCATATACTCTTTACAACAACTGTATGAAGTTGGGTTATGTTGTAATCCTCATTTTTCAGAGGTAGCTGAGACATGAAGAAGGTTACAGCAAAATGGTGAGCCACAGATTGGAAAGAGGTATCTAACATATAGTGGAGAAAGCACTAGTTATCAATATATATATTTAAGAAACCAGAAAGATACCCATTTTTAGGTGGGCAAAAGATACAAACATTAGAAGAAACATGAATATGAAATATAAAAAAACTGTAAAAGTGTATAATCACCTTGCTAAAATCTAGTAATGATAAAGATTTGCCTGCCCTACAACCTAGCAGATCTTTTCCTAATTATGTTCCCTGGTGAAAGTCTCCCACATGGAGACAGGAACATTCATAACAACATTATTTATATCAGGGGTTGGTACCCTTTTCTTAAAGGGCCAGATAGTAAATATTTTAGGCTTGTGGACCAAATGGTCTTTGTTGCAGTTATTCAATTCCACCCTGCCACTGTAGTGTTAAAGCAGCCATATGTAATAAAAAAAAAAAAAAAAAAAAAAATGAATGGGCCTGGCTCTGTTCCAGTAAAACTTCATTTTCAAAAACAGTCAGCTGGCTCACCCACAGGCTGTAGTTTGCTGATCTCTATTTCATAATATCAAGAAATTGAAAACAGCCTATTGTCCATCAGTAGGAGAATGTGTACATAATTTTGCTTAACAGTGGAATTTTGTAAAGTAGGTGATCTTCACATACCAACATGATTAATCCATACTTATATAATGGAAAAAGCAAGTGGAGGAGTATTACATTCTATATGAAGTTTTTGTATACAATTTAAAACATGAAAATGCTAATCTATATTTTATCTATGTATGTTTATATTTGTATAGTGAAAGTATAAAGAAATGCATGATAATCACCAAAATTAGAGTAGTGGCTATACCAAGGGTATGGAGAGGATGCAGTTAAAAAGGATCACACGAGAGCTTCATCCCAACTATTTAGTGATGTTTTATTTCATAAGCTGGGGGTAATGAGTGTATTACATTATTTATTACATCTTTTTGGACCTCTTAAATATTTTATATAAGTTTTAAAAGAAACAAAGTTTAAAAATAACAAAATAACAATGATTAGTTAGAAAAAACATTAGTTGTTCACACTTTGGATGTTTGTCACTTGACTCTCTCTTCCTCTCGTTGCTGACTTAGGAGTATCATTTGCCTCTCTTACACCCAAGAAAGCAACTTTCTACTCTTAGTCCTAAGATCAGCTCTCAGTATGAATAACCCCTGTGTGTAGTCTGCTGCCAACTTGGTTTACTGTCTCAGTCTCTTGTTCTGTTTCTAGTGTGCTTCAAGCACCTTAACTTCCTTTTCTGTAGCCTCTCATTTATTCTGCCTTTTGGATATATTTATCCTTCTGGGAGAAGGGATCTAAAGTTCTTAATGGAGACCACACAAGCAAAGGATTGCCTTTGGCATTTTCATGTATGCTTGGCTCACAGAGGCATCAGAATGCCTGCTGGCATGTTTGTGGGTGAGATAGTGATCAAAAATAAAAGCTAAAACTGCATTTATTTATAAAGAGATTGAAGAGTTATTTATTGAGCATCTTTTTTGTGGGTGTTGGGTAATCTTTATCTAGTGTGGAATTCTTTCAATTACGTCCATAACCTTCTCTTAACGTTTTGATTTTTCTATAAAGATACTCCAACAGGGAGGGGTGTGTGGGTGGCTTAGTCGGTTGAGCTGAGCGTCCGACTTCGGCTCAGGTCGTGATCTTACAGTTCGTGAGTTCAAGCCCCGCCTCGGGCCCTGTGCTGACAGTTCGGAGCCTGGAGCCTGCTTTGGATTCTGTGTCTCCTTCTCTGCCCCTCCCCCACTCATGCTCGCTCTCTGTCTCTCTCTGTCTCTCTCACTCTGCAAAAATAAATAAACATTAAAAAAAAAAAGATATTCCAACAGGGAGCAATAGTTATTATGCAGAGCATGCACCCAGATGCTGTGTGGAGTTACAAACAAGTGAATGCAAAGCCCTTACAGAGTGTTTTACTTAATGGAGACTTAATGACATAAGAAGAGTTTGTAGTAAAGAAAATCTAGTGGTGCTAAGGCGCACCGCTTAGGGCCTGCGTGAAGAGTCCACTGTTAACCTACACTAGAGACAGTATAATATGAATAGTGAATGTTTTCTTGCCTAAAGTAAAAGACATATTTCTTGGTTAATGAAAGATTATTTTAGCATTTGGTAAGAGAAGACATTTCAAAGTAGATGCTGTTTTACGACAAGAACAAAAATATCATGTGTATATCATAAAATGTAAATTTCATTTGTATTTTTTTTTATTAGAGGGAACTGTGGGACCTTTTAGTCAGGTGCTTTAGTCTTAAAAGTATTACTTATTTGAAGATAAAAGTAAAAAAAAAAAAGGCAGGGGGTACCTGGGTGGCTTAGTTAATAAGCATCTGACTTTGGCTCAGGTCATGATTTCACAGTTTGTGGGATCCATCCCTGCTTCAGGCTCCGTGCTGACAGTGCAGAGCCTGCTTGGGATTTTCTCTCCCTCTCTGCCCACTTGTGCTGTCTCTCTCAAAATAAATAAACTTAAAAAAGAAAGATAAAGAAGTAGCATTAGGTTTTGAAAAAGTTACTGGTATATGTAGTAGTATAAAGTTGCCTCTGACTAGCTTAAGCTAGGCATAACAAATAAAATGGGAAAGAGACTTCCAATATGGACTTAAATTAGAAACTACTGTACTTAATAGTTACTTGGGTATAATAGAGTTACCATATTTAGCAAATAAAAATATGGGATGCCCAGTTAAATTTGAATTCTATTTGAACAGAGTATTTTTAAAATATAGGTATGTCCCAAATATTTCATGAAATGTACATATTTAAAATATTCATTTATCGAAATTGAAATTTAACTGAGTATTATGAGTTTTTTTATCTATCAACTCTGCTTGGGGATGAAGAACTTTAGTGGTTTACATCAAGAGGGAAGAAAACTAGCGTTATTAAGAATAGATGTTAGTGTGTTTAATTTTGAGTGAATAGCTGATTGTTATGATTTTTGATAGTCTTAAATTGTTCCTCTTTAGGCAGGCCTAAACCATTGTTTGTATACTGTATATAATGCTATTAAAGTTGCATTGGATTAAATTTTTTTAAAGTTTATTTTAAGAGAGAGTATGCATGAGCAGGGAAGGGACAGAGAGAGAGAGGAAGAGAGAGAATCCCAAGCAGGCTCTGTGCTGTCAGCACAGAGCCCCACATGGGGCTCAAGCTCATGAACTGTGAGATCAGGACCTGGGCCTAAATCAAGAGTTGGATGCTTAACTGATGGAGCCACCCAGGTGCCCCTGCATTGAATTAAATTTGAACTTTGTAATGCCAGGTCTTGATTAATCAGTGTGATAGAAAGGAACAAAGAACTCAGATCATTTCTAATAAGAGTAAAAACAAAAACAGTTATAATGAGATATGGATGGATTTCATGTCCCTGTAATATTTATAATTATCAGAATGCTATGGTGGTAAGCAGTAAGATTCTGTTGGTAAGAAATAGTTAGATTCTGGAGATTTTGGATATGGCTTGAAGGTATTTCCTATCTTGATTAATGGTATTGATATTTGCCCCGCTTCCCCAGGAAAAACATGCAGTCACAGTGTGCTAATCCATTTCCTCTACATAGTTAGTCCTCAAGATTTGTAGTATGTGGTCTGTTTTCTAAAAGTCTCTTGAATGTATTTCTTCTGTCATTGCATCTGCTTAATTCAGACCTTTACATAATTTTTATCTGTACCCTTCTTGTCACAGTATCCTGTAGTAAATCTTGCTACTACCAGCAATGCAAGTCCTTTTTAAGATGTAGAGCTTATTATTTTATTCATTTGCTTAAACATTCTTTGTAAGGCTTTAGTCATCTTCACTGTAGCGTAAAAATTACAGTCCTCAAGCCAAACTCTAGTGATTCTTGAGGGTTTAGGGAAAGGGGAGTGCCATCTCTCCTAAACGTGGATCAGAATCAACTGGAAACTTTCTAAAATGATATGTAAAATAGTATGTCATTGTTACTGGTGAAAACGCATCTTCTCACTTAGGTGTAACAGGGCAGAGAGAAGATTGAAGACTAGTATGTGAACCGCTTTGTGGAATGGCTGCTTTGATCCTTTTTTGAGTTGATCTCTTGTCTAGATATTTAGTTCTTTGTAAGTTGTCTTTTTCCAGCTTTCTCTTGTTCAAACCTTCTCATATCCTAAACTAGCCCTATTATACTATTCGGTAATTCCTCAGGAGTCCCAGGTCATTCTGCTTCTATTCATTCATGACTCATTCTCTTGAAACAAATGCCCTTTGCCGCCATTGTTTGTCTAATGAATTGTACTTTTTTTTTTTTTTTTTTTTTTTAAGTAATCTTTACACCTCATGTGGTGCTTGAATTCACGACTCCAGGATCAAATGTTTCATGCTCTTCCAACTGAGCCAGCTAGACACTCCTGAATTATACTTCTTAACTTTCCTTCTGGACTGCGTAAATAATCTTCTTCCTCTGGACATCTTCTATGGTGTGTCAGTCAGGAAAGCTGGGTTGTGCTTCAAGAACAACCCGTAAATCTCAGTGACTTAAATTTTTAGAACTCAGTGAGTTCTAAAAACTTCAAGAACAACCCGTAAATCTCAGCTCCTTTGATTAGTGATTCAGCTAATCCTAGCCTTGAACTCTGTGTCTTCTTTTCCAGCGGTACCCATTGCTTGAATGTCGGGTAATCAGCTTTTTAGAATACTGTTGGTTACAATGACTTAAAACTACAAAGTTTTCCTTTTCACTTACGCTGTATGTCTGTCATGGATCAGTTAGGTGCCATTTGACGGTGTCATCCTTACTCTGGGACTCAAGCTGACAGAATGCTATCATTGAGCTCTGGCTCTTAAAAAGCTTTGACTGGAAATGGCAGGTCACCTCTATTTATATTTCATTGGCTAAAGCAAGTCACATGTTCCCACCTAAATTCAAGAGGTCAAGGAGGTGTAGTCCTATTATGTGCTGGAGAGAAGGACCAGAAATAATTTGGTGGATAACAGTAATTATCACTTACGATGTCTTCAAACCTGATTAATCTCTTACTTCCTACTGTAGCACTTTGTAAAACCATTGCATTTCACTGAGTTGAGATTATAATAAAATCCTATTGTAATGTGATTTGTGTATGTGATTTGTTTGGGGATTGGCTGTAGATCTCTGAAATTCCTTGTCCATTAGCCAGACAGACTTACTCCAGTCCTTTCATTAACCTCAAAATAATGAAATCCTTTGGTTTACAAGTTTGTATCAGTGGTTCTCAACCTTGGCTGTATTTTAGAATCACTTGGAATGCTAAAAAATAAAAAAGATTCCTGAGTCTCTGAGGGTGGGCCTAGACATCAGGATTTTTTAAGTCCTCCAGGGGATTCTGAGGAATAAAACAAGGTTAGGAACCACTGGCTTACATGTTTATTTCTTTGAAATAAAGGGGAAGGCTCTTTGAAAATAGGCCTCGTTTTTATTACATCTCCAAAGCTTATTCTCTTTCCTATTGTTTTGAGTTATCCTTTGATAACTCAAGTTACAATTATATGCTCATTTTTATTTTTACTTGTGTATTGTCTGTCTCCAACATACATTTTAAGGACTAGCACCACACCTAATTTATTCATCATATACCCGGTACATGTCATACATGGCGTGTCATGCACAGAGCTTTCCTGTCTTTTTTCTTTTCCTCCTAACCATGCCTATATTCACCCATGTTTTTGGATTTCCTCCCCTGTGTATGGTGCTTTCCTATATTGTTCTTCGTCTTTATTTTTTTCCATGAGGTGATATAAATAGCATATTTGAAAAATACAAAACAAGATAAGATACACCCACGCAGGCCAGGTTATTAGTATTCTGTGTTAACAACTCTAGGGCCTGCTTTCATGGCTGAACATTTAGTGGCTCTAACAGCTGATCACAGTAGCATCCACTTACTCTTCAGCTCCTTTGATTAGTGATTCAGCTAATCCCAGCCTTGAACTCTGTGTCTTCTTTTCCAGTGGTACCCATTGCTTGAATGTCAGGTAATCAGCTTTTTAGAACTTTTATGTGAAAGGGAAATTGTTCTTAGCCTTAGATTTAATATTTGTACAAATTCTATAAAGAAATATTACATATTATTATAACATTTTGTATAGAAAAACACATCTTCTTTACTGTTTTATAACTGTATATTATTTTAAAACATGTCAGAGAATTCCAGACTGTTTGATTTATATTCTAAAGTGCTAAATATTTTTTGTAAAGGGAAAAGTAAGGATAGAAAGAAAAAGCATTTCTTTTAAAGATGGCCTTTTTTTTTTTTTTTTTTAATTTTTTTAACATTTATTTATTTTTGAGACAGAGAGAGAGCATGAATGGGGGAAGGGCAGAGAGAGAGGGAGACACAGAATCGGAAGCAGGCTCCAGGCTCTGAGCCATCAGCCCAGAGCCCGATGCGGGGCTCGAACTCACGGGCCGCGAGATCATGACCTGAGCTGAAGTCGGACGCTTAACTGACTGAGCCACCCAGGCGCCCCTAAAGATGGCCTTTTAAAAAAAGTCATATCTTCAGAAAAACACCCATTGAAATTGAAGCACTATTAACTTATATTTAACTTAAGAACTCATGCTTTAGCAGCCCATTTTATTGTTTAAAAAGCTTTGAACAGTAATGTGCAGGATGATAACTGTTTCATATCTCTGTGTCTTTCAGTGTGTCTTTTTTTTTTCTTGGAATACCTTTTCCCAACATTCCTCTCCCGTTTTTGTTTGGAAAAGTTCTGCATATTCTTTAATTCTTAGCCTATGGAAAGATTTTATCAAGTAGATTGCTCTGACTTTTGTGTCCCTTATATACGCCTCTATTTTTGCACTTAATCTACTGTGTTGCATTTACAGTTTTGTCTCTTTCTTGCCTACCTCCTAGTTCATAAACCTTTTGGGGGGGGGGGGCATGTCTGCCTTTGTACAGCCAGCAAGTAGGCTCTAGTTTGTGGTTGTTCAGTGAATAAATAAAAACATACATTCTGTGTATGTGTGAGTAACATACCATACATGTATTGTGTACTAATACAGAAGGTGGGCCAATAGATTATGAGTGCTTCCCAAAATAACCAGTTTGTGGCTGACTTATATTTTACATGTTTTGTGATTTAAATTCAGAGATAAATAGTAACATTGAACATTGTAAAAGAAAAAAGGGGCACCCATGACTACAAGAATTTTAAAGTCTGAGCTAGTAAGTAGTAGAGGGTCTCTTGTGGAACAGTTTGGATAACTTCATGTTCTGTTGTAGGACATGGAAGGTTCTGCTTGATTCTGGGAATTAATTTCCAGTTATAAAAGACAGCATGTTTTCGCTACTCAAACATTTGTAGTTATCTTACGGTTTCTGAAGTTTGACTAACTGATCTTCTGTGAATGATGCTTCTATATAACAAAGGTAGTCAAGCATTGTGCTTGCTCCTTCCTCATTGCTGTGGGGCAGAGTGAACGTAACCCAGAGTGGGAGATAGTAGATCCCTATTCCGGAGGGACACATTTCTTAGATGTCTAAAGTGATTGATGCTTACAGTATATTTCACACACATATTTTTAAGTACGTAAAAATTATTTCAAAGTGAGTGTCTTAAAAGAGAAAGAAATGTAATGTTGGGCAGTGTGCATTAGGCCTCCAGATCCTTTGTTACTTAGATTAGTTGTCTTTATAACCAGGTAATGTTGTCATCTTACCCTCTCCCTTACTATTCTGTAGCCCCACCCTACTGCCTTTTTCCCCACTGAAATTTTTATATTCTCAAAGTACTGGCTCCATGGTAGCTATTTAGGTTTGCTGTATTGGAGGAGGTCAGTAGACCTAAGGAAAGAAAATCTGTTTGCATAGAGGAACTGAGTTTGTCAAATTGGAAGACTTGGAAGAAGAGTAGGGTGAGGTAGGGAAAGGAATATAGAATTGGGTGTAGTATAATTTCTATTTTTTATATCCTTGAACCATTATATTGCCCATTGTTATCTTAGCCCTTGCTAACCAAGTTTTTAATAAGCATATTTTTAGTTGTAGTTACTCAAGAGTCCAGCTATATTACAACAGTTGATGAAATTATGTCTGTAGTGTCATGGTAATTCTTTATTGATCACAAGGTACATAATTTTAGGTATTATAAGTTTTCTGATGTTTAGTTCTTACTCTTACTCTTTTTATTAAAGGAAGTATTTTCAGGGTGGCTCAGAGATGAAAGACATAAATATGTTAATTTAATTGTAATATTTAAAATGTTATTTATATAGTTGAATTTTATTTAAAATGCCTGTAATGCTGAAGAATATATAAGAATATTAGCATTTATGAATACAGCATTTCAAAAGCAATGCATCATTATTTTGATATTTTCATTCTTATTTTTCTTTCCTTCTTTTTGTATTTTTTTTTTTCTTAAGAATTAATGTGCCATCTGGAAACCTCTGAGATCATGCCATAAAAGGAATTTAGGCTTTTTGGCAACCAGTCATTAGGATATGCTGTGACTGTGCACCTTATCAGAATAATAAAACATAATTAGAAAGGTGTTTAACTCATATATATTTCAAAATATTTTTAAATTGAGGATTCGTGTATGGACATTATGGGAGTGAAAAAATTAATATTACCCTATCCTAATGGTAAGGTGATTAAGTCATCACCATAGGACAGTTGGATCCTTAAATGGAAATGTAAATCAAAACCTTATATGATTAAGTGGTTCCAAGCTATTTCTAAACACTATGTCCTATATCTTCTTTACAGTGTTAAAATAAGCAAATATAACTAGTTTATATGTTTTTTAGAAGGGAGAGTTGCTATTTTACATTGCAATTAACTTGCTCTATTCTTCTCTTCTGAATAATATAGTCATTGGAACTGTTAGCCAAAGGACCTTTTTGGGGGGAACACTTTTTTTTTAACTCTAAAAAGTAACAAGTTTTTTAAATTAATTGAGAGAAAACAGCTGAAATCATGCATTGAAGGGGTTAAGTCGACATGAAAGAATTCATTTCCACTTTAATGACCTAGCCTTGCTGGGTTAGGACGATGGGGAACATGCTTCTGACTTGTACTCCTATTGCCAATTAACACCTCCTATAACAGGTTGCCTCAGCTAGTCATTGAAGCTCAGGCAGTAGAAATAGTTTACATGCAGCTTGTTTTTCACACTAGTTGTTTAATACTCACAAAATTAAAGTATTAAAAGGTTGTTTCTTACCTTGCTAGATAGGAGATAAACAATACCATCGTGGTTATTTGTAGGTGTTTGAATTTGCCTCTTGTGGTCAGTTGGTTTTTTTAAGGATGTTTTAATTGCAGAAACTGAAGGTCGTTCATCAAATTTTTAAATATTTGACAGAATTTGTTAAATTTCAGTTATCTTGGATACTATAAATTTAAAAATATTTTCTGTCAACTATTCAGTATATGTTTAGGTTTTATTTTGTTTTTCAAATGTAGTCACCTGTATTTGTTAATAAAATTTGTTTTCTCTTTCTTGAAAAATACGTATTTTAACACACTTTTAAAAATAATTCTGTGATGCAGGACCAAATATACACCTTTAAACAACCATTGTAAAAATAAAGCCTGTGTGATATTTTAACCCTAGAACAACTTTTTAACAAATTTTGAAATGTTTTATGTCGTTTCCCAAAATAACTTTATATTTTTAGATAGTTTTAGAACGTTGCAGTTCAGTGATACTATTTATTTTACATTTCTTTTAAGTGACACTTTGGTTCATGTTTAATCAGCAGGTATTTTAATAACATAATAAAATTGGCTAAATAATTGATACCAGTTCACACTAAGAGAAAGGTGGAGTAATATAACTAATAGTGTTAACAAATTTGTTAAAAGGCCTGAGTAGGTAACACTTTGAGGCGTTAGTTTTATCCTGTTATAATGGCAAATGCCTTTTTTTTTAACACTTAGTCAACAAGGGCTGCCCAAGTAAAAGTCACAGCTTTTTATGCTGGATCAGATTTTAACCTTCTAAATGGGGGTGGGGTGTGGGGAACCATGTCTCATTTAAATGAACCACATTTAAAATTTGTGGATCTAGAAGTTAATTTTTGTTTTACTGAATGTGGCAGATGAAAACTTACTGTACAGAGGTTAGTTTAATGCCTTTGTGGAGTCCATCATAGGTATTATAACACTGGTTGGGTAGATTTTCATGGTATGTATAAAGGCGCTGTTTGTGCGTATGGCTCACCTATTTTCTCTGATTTTATACTCTTAGATTAAAGGTATAGATTTTCTCTCCTTTTAAAATAAACTTAGTTTTGAAGAGTCAGACTTATGTAAGTGATTTTAAAGTTGCCTGTAGGAATTGAATATTGAGGAGTTGTGTAGCAAATATAACTATTGCATTTCAATTTCTTGTTTATCCTAGGGGTATATTTTCGTTATGTGTCTTATACAGCAATATATAACTGAATCATATTTCACTTTTTAAATTGTAACATTAATTTAAATTTTTAACAATAGACTATAATAGCTGCAGAACATTTAGGTTTTTTTCTTTTTTTAAAGTAAACTCTACCCCCAATATGGGGCTTGAACTCAAGACCCTGAGATCAGGAGTCACATGCTCTACCACAGACTGAGCCAGCCAAGGGCCCCATAGATGTTTCTTATTTTACTTACCTGTTATCAATGATACATGTGTTTCTATTTTGTAGTGGCATTGTGTGACATACAGACCAGTTTTCTCTAGTTTTTTATTTTAGTTTTTCTTTTGCTTAATACTACGTTAGTAATGCCAGTGCCTTCAGTTATTCTGTTGCTTTTAAAGAACCTTGAAATTTAAGTTACATCATGTTCAATCTCCAAAAAAATGACCTTCTGTACTTGTTTATTGTGGTAGTAGAATCATTATAAGGTCAGCAGAGAACTTGAATAGTTCACACACTATATAAGCTGATTATTTTAGAGCTATGCTGTTTGATTAAGCACCAGAAAGAAAACATTTTCTCTATTACTTATTTTTTATAGTAGTAATAGCCACGTTTAAAAATTCAAAAAATATTTGGGTTCAGCTTTTCATTTGCTTTAATCATTGTATAATTTTTCATTTTGGTTTACCCAGCATTTAGCTTAGTTTCTTAAATATAGTAAGTTCTCAAAAAGTGAAAGATGATTGAAGTAATTCCAATTCTGTGCATTTATTCAGATTTTTTTCATCCTACAAGTGGGACATGGATGATTTGTTGTGATCACCACATGTCCATTTTAGTTGAATGTAAACAGAGGCTAAAAATAGTTAACTTAAGCCTAACTTAAAACAATTTGTATCAGTTTCTACTTGTGAAATCCTTTGTTTCTCATTAAAGTCACAGGATTGCATATGTGAGATGTGAGGGCAGGGCTAGTTAAAGGGACTTGGAAACGTCAGTGGATAAGGGAAAAAACCATTATGTCTGTGTTTGCTGGATAGTGCCTCACAGTCCTAGGATTCTCATTACTACCTCGTTACCCTGATCACTCCTGCTCTATACATTTCCCCTTCTTGAAGTCTCTGACTCATACATTTTGTTTTTCTTAAGTTATTTGAAATACAGCTATACCTTGATATCTTTGCCTAGGGTATAGCATCTAGCACCTGAAGTATTTTGAGATCTCATCATAGGGAACTTTTTAAAAAATTTTTATTCAAGTTAATTAACATACTGTGTTATTAGTTTCAGGTGTACAATATAATGATTCAACAATTCTTTACATTTCTCAGTAGTCATCAAAATAAGCGTAGTCTTGGGGACAACTGGTGACTCAGTCAGTTAAGTGTCTGACTCCTGGTTTTGGCTCAGGTCATGATCTCACAGTTTGTGAGTGTGAGCCCTGCATAGGGCTCTGTGCTGACAGTGTGGAGCCTGCTTGGGATTCTGTCTCCCTTTCTTTCTGCCCCTCCCTTGCTCACTCTCCATCTCTCTCTCAAAATAAATAAAAATAAACTAAAAAAAAAAAAAAAAAAAGTAAGTGTATTCTTCATCCCCATTATCTATTTCACCCATCCCCCAATCCACCTCCCCTCTGGCAACCACCAGTTTGTTCTCTGTATTTAAGAGTCTTCTCTCTCTCTCTCTCTCTCTCTCTCTCTCTCTCTCTCTCTATCAAAATAAATAAGCTTTATGAAAAAAGGGGAGAGCCCTGGGTGGCTTAGTTGGTCAAGCATCCGACTTTTGATTTCAGCTCAGGTCATGATCTTATGGTTCATGGGATTGAGGCCCATGTTGGGCTTTGCACTGGCAGCGCGGAGCCTGCTTGGGATTCTCTTTCTCTCAAAATAAATAAACTTTGCTAAAAAAAAAAGTTTAAAAAGTAAAAAGTCTGGGGCGCCTGGGTGGCTCAGTCGGTTGAGCGGCCGACTTCGGCTAGGGTCTTGATCTCGCGGTCCATGAGTTCGAGCCCCGCATCGGGCTCTGGGCTGATGGCTCAGAGCCTGGAGCCTGCTTCCGATTCTGTCTCCCTCTCTCTCTGCCCCTCCCCCGTTCATGCTCTGTCTCTCTCTGTCTCAAAAATAAATAAACGTTGAAAAAAATTAAAAAAAAAAAAGTAAAAAGTCTTTTTTGTCTGTTTTTCTTTGTCCAGTTGTTTTGTTTCCTAAATTCCACACGAGTGAAATTGTATGGTATTTGTCTTTCAGAGAAAGGGATATTCAACAATATTCTTTAATTATTGGTTATTTTTTTTCTAGATTTATTTGTTATTAAAAGAAGCGTCGTGAACATTCTGGTTCATGCAAACATCTCAGCTTATTTACTTAAATAATTTCTAGGAGTGCAAAAGTAGGGTCAAAAAGTTTGTGCAGTTGTAAAGCTCTTGATACACAGATTTTCTGATGGATTATACCAGTTTACATTCTCACCAACAGTGCTCAGAGTATTTCTTTTATAATACCATCTCCACAATCGGGCATTATAAAGCTCATGTGATAGAAAACAACAACATTTTAATGTGTTAATTGGTATTTCTTAATTAAAGAAGGTCAGCTAGTGAGGTTGAACATTTTCATATTTATTTCATCATGTATTTATGTAATTACTTGCTTTATATTCTTTGCCCATGTTTCCATTACAGTTTTAGTATTTTGTTTGTTAATTTATATATTGACTTTTTGTCATAAATGGGGCAACTATTTTTTCAGATTTTTTCTTTTTAGAAAAAATTTCAGATTATGTTGTCAGTTTTATATTTTATATGTGCAAATTAGAATGTGTTTCCTCACCCAGATCAGATATTCATGTATAAACACACACACACACACACACACACAAATACCCATATATATATGTATATAAAACTCTTCACACTCCTCTTCTGCCAGCCTCTGGCAATCACCATTACACTTTCTGTCTTTTTGATTTTACTATTCTAAGTACCTCATCATATAAGTGGAATTATACTTTGTTTTTTTGTGATTGGCATATTTCCCTTTGCATGATGTTCACTTCATTCATATTTTAGTATATTGCACAATTTCCTGCCTTTTTAAGGCTGAATAATATTCTATTGTATGTATATACCACATTTTGCTTATCTTTTATTATTTTTAATGTTTATTTATTTATTTATTTTGAAAGAGAGAGAGTGTGAGCAGGGGAGGGGCAGCGAGAGGGGTTGGGGGGGAGAATCCCAAGCAGGATCCACACTCAGAGTGGAGCCCAACATGGGGCTTGATCCCACGACCGTGAGATCATGACCTGAGCCGAAATGCAAATCGGATGCTTAAGCAGCAGTGCCCCCATTTTGCTTATCTTTTAATCTCTTGATGGATATTTGGGTTGTTTCCACATTTTAGCTATTGTAAATAATGTTGCTGTGAACATTGGTATACAGATATTTCTTTGAGAACCTGCTTTCAATGTTTTTGGGTGTATATCCAGAAATGGAGTTGCTAGGTCTTATAGGATTCTATTTTTAATTATTTGAGGAACTGTCATAACTGTTTTCCATAGTGACTTTACTATTTTACATTCCTGTCAGCAGTGCACAAAGGTTCGAATTGTTGTTTCTGGGTTTTTTCTTTTCTTCTCTCCCTTTCTTTCTTTCTTTTGATAATAGCCATACTAATGGGTATAAGATGGTATCTCATTATAGTTTTGATTTGCATTTCCCTTATGATTAGTGATGTCGAGCATCTTTTCATGTGCTTATTGGCCATTCATATATCTTCTTTGGATGAATGTCTGTTCAAGTTGTTTGCCCACTTTTGAATCAGGGTTTTTTGTTGATGAGTTTTAGGAGTTCTCATATAATCTAGATATTGAACTGCAGTATTTTCTCCCATTCTGTAGGTTGTCTTTTTACACTATTGATAGTATCTTTTGATGCACAAATTTTTAAATTTTGCATGAAGTCCATTTATCTGTTTTTTCTTTTACCTGTGCCTTTGGTGTCATATCCAAGAAATCATTGCCAAATCAACATTGTGAAGCTTTTGTCCTTTGTTTTCTTCTCTCATTGTTAGATCTTTTTTTTTTTTTTTAATTTTTTTTTTTTAACATTTATTTATTTTTGGGACAGAGAGGGATAGAGCATGAAGTGGGGAGGGGCAGAGAGAGAGGGAGACACAGAATCGGAAGCAGGCTCCAGGCTCTGAGCCATCAGCCCAGAGCCCGACGTGGGGCTCGAACTCACGGACCGTGAGATCGTGACCTGAGCCGAAGTCAGACGCTTAACCGACTGAGCCACCCAGGTGCCCCTGTTAGATCTTATATTAGGTCCTTGATCCATTTTGAATTAAAATTTTTAAGGTGTTAGGTAAAGTTCCAGTTTCATTCATTTGAATGTGGATATTCAGTTTTCCTAGCACCATTTGTTGAAAACACTGTCCTTTCCCATTGAATTGTTTTAGCACCCTTGTTAAAAATTATTTGACCATATATGTAAGGGTTTATTTCTGGGCTCTCTCGGCTCTTCATTGGTCTGTATGTCTATTTTTTGTGCCAGTACCACACTTTTGATTACTGTAATAAGTTTTGCAATCACGAAGTTTGAGTCCTTCAGAAGGTTTTGTTCTTTTTCAAGATTGACTTGGCTAGTTACCATCCCTTGAGATTCCATATGAATTTTAGATTGGGTTTTCTATTTCTGCAATAGTCACCATTGGAATTTTGATAGAGATTACATTGAATCTGTAGATTGCTTTGGATAGTCTTGACATTTTAATATTAAGTCTTTAGATCATGGGCTGTGTTTCCCATTTCACATTATTTATTTATGTTCTTTAATTTCTTGCAACAGTGTTTTATAGGTTTCTTTGTAAACTCTTTGACGTCCTTGGTTGATTGCTAAGTATTTTATTCTTTTTGATGTTACTCTAAATGGAATTGCTTTTAGAATTTCTTGTTTCGTTTTGTTTTGTTTTTTAAGTAGGCTCCACACCCAATGTGGGGCTTTAACTCAACCCCAAGATCAAGAATCCCACGCTCTATTGACTGAGCCAGCCAGGCGTCCTGCTTTTAGAATTTCTTTTTCAGATTGTTCATTGTTCATGATAAAAATGAATGCAACTGATTTTTGTGTGTTGACTGTAGCCTGCTATTTTGTGAATTCATTTATTAGTTCTAATAGTTTTTCATGTGTGTGTGTAATTGTTAGCATTTTCTACATGTAAGAGCATCTTATCTCCAAACAGGGACAATTTTACTTCTTCCTTTCTAGTTTAGATGCCTGTTATTTCTTGCCTAATTTCTTTGGCTAGAACTTCCAGTGCCATGTTGAATAAGTGGTGAAAATATGCATTCTTGTCTTGTTCCTGATTTTAAAGGAAACACTTTTTGTGTTTTGCCTTGGAGTACTATGTTCACTGTGGGCTTTCAGATACAGCTTTTATCATGTTGAGCTAGTTTCCTTCTATTCCTTGTTTGTTCAGTGTTTTTATTATGAAACGGTGTTGAATTTTGTTAGATGCTTTTTCTTCATCAATTGAAATGATTGTGTGGGCTTTTTTCCCCTTCATTCTGTTCATGTGGTGTGTTACATTGGTCAGTTTTCATTTGTTGAACAATCCTAGCATTGCAGGAATAAATCCCACTTGGTCATGTGTAGAATAATCCTTTACATATACAGCTAAGTTTTGTTTGCTAGTATTTTGTAGAGGAGTTTTTACCAGTGTTTGTAAGAAATATTGGCCTGTAGGGTTTTGGTTTTGTTTTTTATAGTTTATTTCGAGAGAGAGCACAAATGAGGGAGTAGGAAAGAGGCAGAGAGAGGCGGGGAGAGAGAGAATTCCAAGCAGACTCTGGGCTGTCAGTGCAGAGCCTGATGTGCAGCTCCATCCCATGAACCGTGAGATCACGATCTGAGCTAAAATAGAGAGCCTGATGCTCAATTGACTGACCCATCCAGAAGCCCCTGTAGTTTTCTTGTAGTGTCTTTGGCTTTGGTAGCAGGTAATGCTGACCTCACAGAATGAATTAGGAAGATCCCTTCACCAATATTTTTATCCAGATTTTATAATTTGATTTTTTTAATGTAAATAATCTATCTGGGTGGTGATGTAATGTGATATGGAGAAATAAATTTAGTTCTAAGTGTTTTCAGTAGTGGGATGCTCAGTCGGTTAATTGTCTGACTCTTGGTTTGGCTCAGGTTATGATCTCATGGATCATGGGTTCAAGCCCTGCATCAGGCTTTGTGATGCTGGTACCGAGCCTGCTTGGGATTCTCTCTCTCTCTCTCTCTCTCTCTCTCTCTCTCTCTGTCTCTCTCTGTCTCTCTCTGTCTCTCTCTGTCTCTCTCTCTCCCTCCCTGTCTTCCTCTCTCTCTCCCCCCCGCCCCACCCCTGCTCGCTCTCAAAATAAACTTTAAAAAAAATGTTTTCAATATTAAATAATTAAAAAGTAAAATACAATATGTTCAATTCTGTGGCGATAATTTTGTAATCTAACTGGAGCAATATAATACCAGACACAGATAACGTAAATTTATTAACACCACTGAAAAAGTTACGACAATCAGCTTCAAAATCAGCTTTAGAGCCAAATATTTAATAGTGAACTCTTCCAAATTTTTAAGACATAGACAATTTAGGATATACAATTGATCCTTGAACAACATGGGTTTGAACTTAACACGGGTCCACTTACATACACAGAGTTTTTCCAATAAATACAGTACAGTAGTGTAAATACATTTTCTCAATAACCTTTTCTCTATTATAAGAGTAAAGTATATAGTCCATATAACATACAAGATATGGGTTAATTAATTGTTTATATTATCAATAAGGCTTCTGGTCAACAGTGGGATATTAAGTTTGGGGGGGGGGAGTAAAAAAATTATATGTGGATTTTTGAGTGCATGGGAAATCGGTACCCTTAACCCCCTATGTTCAAGGGTCAACTGTATTAATATTACCAGAACACAGAAAGTGGGAAAGTGTAAAATTTCACAAGTGTTTTATAAATCTAACATAATGATATCAAAAGCTGACAAATTTAACAGAAAAAAGAAAATTTCCAGGTCACATGGGTGGCTTGGTTAAGCATCCAACTCTTGATTTCAGCTCAGGTCATAGTCTCACGGTTTGTGGTGTCGAGCCCCATCTCTGGCTCCATGCTGTCAGTAGAGCCTGGTTGGGATCTCCCTCTCCCTGCCCCTCCCCTGCTCACTCTTTCTCTCTCAAAATAAAGAAATAAACTTTAAAAAAATAGAAGGAAAATGCCCAACTGGTCTCTAGTCTCACTTATAAACAGGGAAACAAAAACTAAAAAAAAAAAAAAAAAAAAAAAATGTAAATCACATCAACCGTTTATCCCAGGAGTAGAAAGGTGATTTAATACTGGGAAATCTATTACTGTAGTGCATTGCTGGACAAAGGCAAGCCGAGTAAAACATAGTGGCCGTTATGGCTGTGTTTACAAAAAGAAATACAGATATGTCACTGACTAACAAATCTTTCCAGTCCTTTGTTTCATTTTAATTTTTATTTATAAGTAGTATATCCATGAATTTCCAATTTAAACGTTATGAGAGGCTTTTGACAAGGGACTTTAATTCATTTATATTTTTTCATAGCCAGTATATTTGATCTTATATTTACTGTTTTTATTTTGTTCCCTTCTTGGTTCCCTACTGTTATGTTTTATTTTATTGTCAGTGTTGTATCTGCTTTTCTTCCTCCAGTGATTTTATAAGGTGTACATTCAGTTTTAATGTTTATTGTGGTTATTTTAAGGTTGTTCAGAAGACTTTTTAATCCATATTTCTTTAGTAGTCAAAATCACTTAAACAGATTCCTTTTTCTTTTTCCCCTCATATATGTGAAATAGAGAATTTTGTACATTTCATTTCTTTCCACTGCCCTGTATAGTTACTTGGACAGTATCTGTGGTTTGGAACCTGTTTTTTGTTTTTGTTTTTGTTTTTACGTCTATATGTATTTTTAACTACTCTCAGTAATCTTAACAGATTTTTTTTAATGTAATGGCTTTTCCATTTTTAAGGTTTTAATTTTAATTTGTGGTGCCTCAAGTGGATGATTTATTCAAGAAATTCTTTGAAGAAGGATACATAGAATTATATTTTCCGAGTCTTTGTGTATTTAGTAACATATTTGTGGGTCTAAAGACATTTTTAAAATATAAAATTTCTGACTCACATTGTTTTTCTATTAAAACTTGGGAACTTCCTTTCATTGTTTTCTGCTACTTAATGTTGCAGAGAAATATCCAAAGTCAACCTGAGTTGCATTTTTTCATAAGGTTAGTTTTTCTACCTTCATGTTTTTAGATATTTTGCTTTTATCCTTGTAGTTAAGATTTACCTAAGACTTTTCAAGGTATAATAGTTTCTTCACTGATTATTGCCTGACATTTAGTGATCTAAAAGTTGAAATTTTTTTTTTTCATTCAGGAAAATTTTTCAGCCTTACTGTTACTTATTGATCTTTTCTATTTCTTGTTTTATCCTCAGGAACAACCGTATTTCTTAGCTTACAGCTCCTTTGTCCTCTCGTATCATTATATTTCTTGTAGTTTTCATCTCTTATTTTTTATTTTACATTTTGAGCTATCTTTTTTGTGTTCTGTATCAGTGAGTTAAACTTGTCATGTTTATTTTTACCCTTGTTTCCTCCAGTGCAATTTTAGTTCTTAATTATTTTTCACCTTTTCATCTTGGATGTCCTTGAACTTTCTATTTCAAAGTTAGGAAAGCTTCTTGTATTCTACTGATGCCAAATAATTTTCTAAAATTTTGTTTAGGAGTCCTATTTTTAGATGTCTTTCCTCTCTTTGAATAGCGAGGATGCTATTCCTTGGGAGTGTTTGCTAAAAGACAATGTAGGTATATTGTCCATAGCCCCACATTTTTCTTAACTTGGGTCATCTTTGATCTACTGTTGTACACGTCCTTATACAAATCTCTTAGCTCAGTTTCCAGGGTCTTGAATTGGGTTTTCTTCTTTGCCTGATTGTACATTCTTCTGGACAGGTGAGCATGTGGGAAAATGATAGCCTCAGATACTCACAGCTGCCAGAGATCCTTAACAGCTGTCCCATAGACAGTATATTCCATGGGTTACTCTTTTTTTTTTTTTTTTTTTTTTTTTTTTTTAAGAATGCAGTTCAGGGGTGCCTGGCTTGCTCAGTGGGAAGAGCACATAACTCTTGATCTTGACTCTTGATCTGAGGATGGTGAGTTCAAGCTCTATGTTGGGTGTAGAGATTACTTTAAAAAAAAAAAAAAAAGGCAGTTCACCACTACAAACTCTTTTCTACTTCTTGCCAAGTTTTTTTTTTTTTCCTAAGGAATTTAGTCACTGACTAGATCAAGAAACAGAATAGTAGCGGAGTGAGAAGAGTAACAGGAAATAATCACTGACTACTGTCTCAAAAAATAGCTCCCATCCAGTAGAGAAAAAGCTGCATGGTTTTCTGTTAGTATGTTTCTGAACCAGAAGAAAATAGTGAAAGAGGAGGTAATGGTCTTTATATCTACTTGCTTATGGCTGTGCTCTTTCAGAGAGTAATTAGCGGGTATTTTTCATTTCTGTCGCATTGGCTTGCAGTACTTCAGTTTATTTATTCATTCATTTTTTCAACCAGTACTTACTAAGTTCTTATGATGTGCTAGGCCCTCTGCTGTGTACTGGTTATATAAATGTTAAACAAATTAAAGTTTGTTTTTTAATTGATAGCAGGGGTAGTTTCTGGATTTTGTCAATAATATATTTTGGTGATGGTGTGATGTTTTATTTCCCTGTTCCTTTTTTTCTTAATCATCTCTGGCAAGTTAAGAAGGACTGTATTAAGAGGGGGGGAAAAAAAAAGTGGTGCCTGGGTGGCTCAGTCCGTTAAGTGCCTGACTCTTGATTTTTGGCTCAGGTCGTGATCTCACTATTTGTGGGATTTAGCCCCATACCCACCTCTGGGCTGACAGCTGACAGCGTGGAGCCTGCTTGGGATTCTCTCTCCCTCCTCTCTGCCTTTCCCCTGCTCACACCCTGTGTCTCCCACATCAGATAAATAAATGAATAAACAAACAAACAAACATTAAACAGAAAAACTGTAGCCTAGATACCAGTTTAAATTCTTTTCTCCGTATGAAATTTTAAGTTGCTCTGGATTCAGGAAATAATTTCTGTGAATACAATTTCGATGAATACTTCCCTAAGACCTCTCATCATGGCTAACTTACTACTGTTCTCACTTTTTTTTCTTAAACTTTCTTTACTTTCTTAGATGAATAAATCATATCAACAAAATTATCATGTTTTATATGATGATCTCAACAAATGTTTTGGCATGACAGCACTTCAGCTTAAGAGTTTTCATTCTGAAAGAGACTCCTATCTATTTGAAAGGCTAGCAGTAAACCTGCATTAGGTGATAATAGATTAATTCGTCTTGGGTTTTAAGTTTATTTTCTGGCATTTATTATTAAAAATAAGATTTAAAAAAAATTTTTTTTAACGTTTATTTATTTTTGAGACAGAGAGAGACAGAGCATGAACGGGGGAGGGTCAGAGAGAGAGGGAGACACAGAATCCGAAACAGGCTCCAGGCTCTGAGCTGTTAGCACAGAGCCTGACGTGGGGTTTGAACTCATGAACTGCGAGGTCATGACCTGAGCCGAAGTCAGACACCTAACCGACTGAGCCACCCAGGTGCCCCAAAAATAAGATTTTTAATAATTTTATTATTAAAACAGTTAAGTGTCTGACTCTTGATTTCAGCTCAGATCATGATCTCATTGTTTGTGAGTTGAGCCCCGAGTGGCTCCTCACTGACTGGGCTCCTCACTGACTGCGTGGTACCTGTTTGGGATTCTCTCCCTCCCTCCTTCCTCCCCCCCCCGCCCCTCCCCCGCTCGCATGCACACACATGCACATGAAGTCTCTCTTTCAAATAAATACTTTAAATAAAATTAGAGGCATTTGATTTTTCTCACCCCTTTCTACATAAAGAAACAAATAATTTTTGTATGTGGTTTTTATACTTAGAGAAAATATACATAGAACTTTATGCTTCCGGCAAATATTATGAGCTTTTAAACAAAACCAAAAAATAAAAATTGAAAAATCACAGCATTTAGCAAATAGACAAGAAGCACAAAATACACATAGACCTACAAGTCTGAAATGTAACAAGTGAAGTAATTGTTTAATTTTAGTAAGTAAACCCATGAAAGCAAGATAGAATATTGATTTATAATTGGATAGCTAACATGTTTGTTTTATAATTTGTAATAGAGTTATTGTCAAGGAAAGGAAACTTTAAGCAACACAAAACCTGACAATTATAGGACACATCTCATTTTAATTTCTCCAAGTGCCAGTTTTAAAAAACAATAAAGCTTTCTGTGTGCAGAAATACATGTATAAGATTGTAGTCATCTTGAGGGTAATGACCCTATATAAATTACCTTATGTCTCTGAATGTTAGAGTCAAAAGAGGCTTGTTGCTTTTGATGAAGAAGACACAATCCTTAGGGAGAGCATAATGTGTCCCTTAACCTGTGGAAAGATTAATGGTAACATTTGTTTTAAAGATAGTAGTCCCGATTTAAAAGTATTTTCATATTAGCTACAGCAGTCTCAACCAATTTGTTCACACCTGGTGCACTTGTGTTAAATTTGTTGTATTGGGGAGGGGAATAACTTCATCAGGTGGAGTGCATAGTATGTTGTTCACAGCTCTTTCACCTAGGGATTAGAAATCTTCTGTCCCCTATCCCCAACTACATCTACGTATCTGCAGAAATCCCATAGCCCTAAATGTACATGCTGTCCGTAGCTGAAAATCAGTCTCAGATTGTGGTAAGAAACATGGCTAATTGGCGCATGGTAGTCATTTTGTAGCAGAGGTAGATAAGCATTGCTGGAAGATTTAAGCTTTATGTCCATTGGACACTTGCCTGAGTACTAAGTTTGTTTTATTTTGCCAGCAGGTTTGATATTTGCAAAGTTGTTTTGATTATTTGTGTTGTACCCGACTAAAAGGATACTTGACATATTTTCCCAAAACTCTTAAAAACAATCAAGTTTATATAACATGTAACTAATTTTAAACTCATAAACTGTGTGTTTATAATAATTGATGTGCTTATTTCTAGGGGCCACCCACAGATGCTCCTGCCGTGGACACAGCAGAGCAAGTATATATTTCTTCCCTTGCACTGTTAAAAGTAAGTATTGAAAGTTACTTGCTTTAGAGAGCTTTATTGCTTTCACTCTCTGTCTTTTAGTTGGGAATATTTGTTAATGTTAATCCTCAAACGGAAGCTGTTGTTCTAGGTACATCTATAATAAGAGTGTTTTTATTTCTACTGAAGCAAAATTAGGTTATTAAAAAAATAAAAAGGACCAAAGATTTTAAAGCTTCGTATCTACCTATGTTCTCTTTACAGATGTTAAAGCATGGTCGTGCTGGAGTTCCAATGGAAGTTATGGGTCTTATGCTTGGAGAATTTGTTGATGATTACACCGTCAGAGTGATTGATGTGTTTGCTATGCCACAGTCAGGAACAGTGAGTACTTTTTATGGTTGCCTGCTGTAAGTAAATGTGTTTCTTTTCTCTTTCCTTTTCCTATGCAAAATCACTTTCATCATATTATATTTTCTCTTCCTGATAGGAAAAATCCATCATAAGATTAATGATAGAAATATCTAGATTGTATTGAATTAAATCATTCATCTTTTGAATGCATCATGAATTCCCTCTAGGTCCACAAACTGAAGGATGCTAGCATTAAATCCCTTTACTCATACTTTCAGCTTTAACTAGCATAGCATCCTAGATTTATGTTAATTGCTAAAATAGTAGGGTATTAATTGAACACTTCAGCAGATTTTAGAGACTGTCTTAGACTTAATTCAGATACATTATCTAGTCCTCATGTTTTGTTCCTATTGTTTTGAAATATGGTCCCTTTTTTTATAGATGGTGATAAATGAACTCTTAAGCTTTTCCTATTCAAAATGTTAAATTTAATGAAACCAAAAAACTATGGCAAACTTTAGTTCTTTTGCCCAGGTATGGTAATTTCTTTATAGAGGAAGCACATACTACATACAAACTTTGGAAGTCATCTACTTTATCTTTTTAGAATAAATTATATTATTCTCTCTGGAAGCTTTTTATTTTGTTTTGGTATTTTATGTAATGCATTGGATTTCTGTGGCCAAAAAAGAGTAACTCTTCTACCTTTCGTACAAAAAACTGTACACATATCCTTCTCATCTGTTTGCCTAGAAAAATATAACATGTATATTTTTCTGATGGATTTTTTCCCCTAATATTCAACATTTCTCTTATCGAGCTTTGTAAAATATCTGGATTAAAGAGATTGTTGTCAAAGAGCTGTTTGCTCTGTTTGAGACTCATAACTGTAAGTATTCTTCAACAAAGTAGATAATAGAGAAAACCAAGTTCTATTTTTAAATAGTGTAATATATACATTTTATAGACGGTTTAGAGTAGTTATTACAGATTGTAGTGTGTTTGTAAATGATGCAAAATATAGAAAAATACACAAATTCTTCTCCAAATAGACAAGTTTGTTGAGGTAAATTAATTTAGATCTGCTGATTTTGTCCACCTGGCTATCCCTTGTCTTTATTTTGTCCAATTGGATATAGAGAGATATGCTGCATGTTAACTAAAAATTTAGATTTACGTCTTAGGCTGTTGTTACTTGTATTTATCTTTTCATGTCAGAATTTGAAAAGCATAACAAAATTAACTAGTATTTCTGTTATATGTGGTCTTTATCAATTATAATAAAGAGTTCTTAAGTTTTAATATCATTTCCTTCTAAATGTTTGTTTGACAGTTTGAAATAGAAGATTTTGATCTTTGTGTTCATTCTATGTAGTAGATTACAAAGGTTTTCTTCTGGCCCAAGAGTTAACAAACTTTCTGTAAAAACGTGTTTCTGTCTCCTACTCTTATGATTTTTTTTTTTTAATTTTTAACCCCCCTTTAAAAATGTTCAAAACAAAACAACTACAACAACAACAAAAAACACTATAGGCAACCTATGCCTATAGGCATACCCCTGTTCTTGAGGATGCTTTCTCTATTAAGATTCAAAATATCATTTGTTTTGGTGGGAAGGAAGTGCTTAAATATTAACTGCTTTATTGAGATAGATTAAATTCCTGATGTTAGAAGAAAACCTTGTAGGAGTTATAATGGCAGTGATCTATCACTGGAGAGATGACATGATTGCCTTTAATTCTTCCATGTTCTAAAAATCTTTTGAACTAGCAAGACAATGCAACATTTAAAAGACTTGGTTTTAGATCTCTAATGAAGAATTATTTGTGATTGCTTTTATATTTGAGATGATATTCAAAAGTATTTATTTGCCTCCACGCACTTGATCTACCACGTAGTTCTTACTAAAGCACTCATTCAGCTTCCTCCTCTCCCAGCCCACCCTGCAAAACAAACAAAAACAGCTTTGGGAAATTCATAAACTGTTATCCTTCTTCAGAGTATTTATATGGCTGAGGAACAAAAAGTCTTTAGGTTATTGATTATTATAATAGCTGAATAGTTGTAGAACTTTGGATGGGATGGAAGGGATATAATGCTAATCAGGTATCAGAGATGGCACTTGGAACTATGCCTTGCCAAGATAGGTCTAGCCAAAAATAGTTGGTTCAGTCATTTGGTATTTCTGGTATTTGTGTGCGTGTGTGTGTGCATAGCCATGGCCATAAACTCTTAAAGGATCCCCAAAACTTAACTCATTAGCTAACAGCAGTTTGGTAAATGGCAATTTGAGAAGCTTTATTAAAGTATGGCTGATAACTGAATGACATAAATGGGAATCAATTATGAGTATCCAAGCCTATAAAATTATTTTGGCATCCCAAAATAATATACATAGGGGTTTTTGGGTTTCTGGTTTTTTTGGGTTTTTTTTTTTTTTTTTGGTTGCTTTTTGTTCATTTAGATTGTTAAAAAAAAAAAAAAAACTTTCTGGGTATTTATTCACAGTTCTAAAAGCTAGTTATTTTTCTTTTTGTCTAACCCAGGGTGTCAGTGTGGAGGCAGTTGATCCAGTGTTCCAAGCCAAAATGTTAGATATGTTGAAGCAGACAGGAAGGTAAGTATTCTAACTAATTTTATAAAGGAATAATGGGAAGTAGTTTTAGAAATGTGTTTCAAAAATCTGGATGTTTATGACTGTCATACCTGGAAAAAAAAAGCCATGTACTTAATGTAAATTATCACTGTCAGTCCTGTGTACTACCTATCTAGTATCTCTTTCTTCTAGAATCAGAGAGATCTGCCAATGAGAAAACTGCCTCATGTTAAAATTCTCAACCATCACATAGTAAGCTTGGGCTGCAGCTTCCCTGTTCAGCATATGGAGTTACTGTCTGGTCATTTAGAATTGAAAGAGCTTGTATGTTCCATATATTGGAGAGTTGGGACTAAATAAGATTCTGGCTATTTAATTATATTAGGCATATGATTTTTAAAGACAGAGAAAGTAGAATTTAGATATTTTTCAAGTTTTTCCCCAGATTAAATCTCTCAATAGTTGTCATTCTCTTGCTCAAATTCTTCTACTGTGGAAGAAACTTCAAAATTAATGTTAGCAAAAGGCTCAGCAGCTGAGCAGAACAGTGCAAATTGGTTTTTGACTGAGTTCCTAGTTCTACTGCTGGTTTAATTGATATTTAATCCTTTCACAACAGTGGATCCTGGTGTCCATTGTTAACAATGTACTCTGCCTGGAAAATCCTATTCCCAGAGCTAAGGAGTTAAAGAGTAGATATTTACTTGAATGCTGAAAGGGTAAAAACTGGCTCAGAGAAAGTGTGGTAACAAGGTGAAAAACTGAAAGCCGTATCTACCACTGCTAATGTGCATCTCTTAATGATAGCACTCCTTTGTCATGCTTATTCATTTCCATGTTTTCTGGATAATATGGTGTATGATTTCAATGTTTCTAATGGTGCTTTTTCACACCTGTGTGTTTTTCATCTCTTCTTCATTTATACCCTGTTAGTGTGTTGTTTCTTTTCATAGCATACATGTGTATTACTTGTTCTGTTCTGAACTGCTGAATGCCCTCTTTGTTTCAGGCCTGAGATGGTTGTTGGTTGGTATCACAGTCACCCTGGCTTTGGTTGTTGGCTTTCTGGTGTGGATATCAACACTCAGCAGAGCTTTGAAGCCTTGTCGGAGAGAGCTGTGGCAGTGGTTGTGGATCCCATTCAGAGTGTAAAAGGAAAGGTAGAGTAGATTCTATCTTTATTAGCACCTACTGCCACATTCTGTTTACAGATACATTAGATTAAAATTTCTTTTGTTTAGAGCAGGATTTGTACACACAGAAAAAAAAAAAAAAACCCTGTGTATTTAAAAACACAAACAAAAAACTGTACAAGTCGAAAAATGTGTCTTGGTATAATTAGCAATATAACTATTTGGAGATTTGTTTCTACTTTAATCAGCTAAAATTGTCTAATCATAAATGTTTATTTTTAAATTTAATTTTATTTCATAGATTTAGGAACATTAAACCACATAAAAGCCTGCTATGCACATTTTATTATTATTTTAGTAAACATTGTTTTATCTTCCTTTATTTTAAAATGGTGAATTTGGGATTGGCACAACATTTTATGTCTCTAGTTAAAGACTCTCTGTTTTGCAGACATTGTATAGAACATATTCTGGAGTTGGATGTTCCAAATGTTTTAGACAATGAAAACTTGACCCAAAGACTTGGTATCAGCCATTCGCATTTTTGGAGTGAGGACGCAGATGAATGATTAAATATGCTAAATGATTCAGAAAAGAGATTAACTTGCAAAGCATATTGGGTTATAGTTGTTCTTTGTTGAAATCTTTTGTTCTTGTTTAGTTCTTTTTTTCCCCCCCTTCGTTCTCTCTCTCTCTCTTTCTTTTTTTTATTTCTTTCTTTCTAGCCCCATATGCCATTTTCCTATTTCCTGCCTCATGACAGCAGGGAGCAGCTCTATTATCACCTTCACAGAGCTGTCTGCAAATGTGAGAGGCAATTCGATTTTGCTCAACCACAGGGAGAGTGGATTAGAAAAACTACAGAACATACAGAAATTGGCTAGGTGGTTACTGCTTTAAAATACTGCTGAGGTGTCTTGTTTGAGCATGTACTTCCATTGTAGTGTAGAATAATTGTTAAAATCACAATACATTTATGGAATCCTTTTTATGCAGCTTTTACAAATAATTTTTAGAGCACTTAAAAATAAATATTAGCTTGCTATCTATCAGACCTGAGATTTGCTAGTATTGCAGATTACATTTATATCTGCTCACCAGCTCAAACAAACTAAATATGGCTATTAAATGTGGAGTTTTTATCTGTTTTGAATTTGAAGTTGAACACTTTCTGACATCCTATCATTATGACGAATAAAAATTGAGGTCTTCCCTAAATCATGATCCTATTAGATGTGATTTAGTTTTTCAGAGGTGGAAACTAGCCACAAAAACAATAATAGAAACCAATGTAGTAGATAATTCAAAGAGGATCACTTCTGATGCTTTCTGTATACCTGTATTTCAGTTTATTCTTTTTAAAACTATATTGTTACTTAACTAATACAGATAAAAGGAGTTAAATCCTTGAATTTTGTTAGTTTTATGAATTAAAATACAGTATGATACTTCCTAAGTTTAATTCTCTGATATGGTACCTTTTTAATAACTCACAATTAACTCATTTAAGTAATAATTATTATTTTAGAAATATAACAGTTATCCAGTTAAGTACCCCCACCATAATATTTACAAAAGATAATTGAAGCTTAATTTTAAGTATAATTAGAGTTCTGTCTTGTTTATAGCATCTTGATGTCAGTTTTAGTTTCTAAACCTAGTTTAGGTATTATATAACATTGGTATTTGCATTGTTTATTTCTGATTAATCATAATTCATGTTAAAAGAATGACTTTCATTAAAACACTTGCATGACAGGACTGTTGTTGTATGGTAAATGTAGTTATTTTTTCAAAATAATATATCTAAAATTACTTTATAAAATCATATGTATCATTGTCTAGTTTTACATGTCATAAAAAATATTTTTGAAAAATAGAGTATAAGTATCTGTCATCGATGATTCACATCACTTCTTGCACCCAACATAGATTCGTATAGTTAATATTACCTGAAATAAGGATCCAGTTCTTTCTCAATAGTGTAACTTCATCTGTAGGATGTCTGAGTTTGGTTATAATTTATGGTTCTTTTAGTGTCAAGACTTCTCAAAACTGTAAGCCAAACTTACGTGTATAAACTTAAAAAAAAAGAAGAGTAACATAGGATTCTCCCTCTCCCTTTCCCTGCATGTGATTTATCAAAGCTGTCAAAATATTTAGCAAAACAATGATTAGATCAAGAGTTAAAATGACAATCTATATATAAATTATTCACATTGAGTCTCTGTTCACTTAATACCTCTTTACTGTATATTTTATATTTTCATTTTCATAAATCCCAATATTATCTGTTTTTGAGTGATGAGGTAATTACTAATTCTTCGTAGTCTCATTAATTCATAATGTTTGATTTCCTTTTATAGTGACTTGACTGTATATTTATGGAATTATTGCTGTGTGCCAGGTATTGTGGTGATTAAATTTTCAACTTGTCTCATGTATTCTTTAGTAATTCTGGGGATACAGGCAGTATTACTACTCCATTTTATCAATGAAAAGGTAAAAAAAAAAATTAGGGTCAAAGAGATTACTTTACCCAAAATCATAGCATTATTTTTTTATTTTTATTTTATAATGTTTATTTTTGAGAGAGAGAGAGAGAGAGAGTGCAAGTGGGGGGTGGGGGCAGAGAGAGAGAGAGAGAGAGGGAGGGAGGGAGGGAGGGAGGGAGATACAGAATCCAAAATAGCTGTCAGCACAGCTCTGAGCTGTTAGCACAGAGCCTAACGCAGGGCTCGAACTCACGAATTGTGAGTTCCTGACCTGAGCTGAAGTCAGATACTTAACCAACTGAGCCACCCAGGCGCCCCCAAAATCATAGCATTATTAAGCAGCAGAACAAGGATACAAATCAGGTCTATAAAATTTCAGAGCTCAAACTGTTTTAATGGCTCTTTAATATTAGACAGTTACGAACTATATAATTAGAGTAACACAGAATTGGAAAATGAGTACCAGAGGTCATTACCACACCCTTTCTTAACTTATTTGGATAGGTATCACTTCCCTCAGTGTAAGTCAGGGTAAGGGGCTACACATTTTGTCTAAGTTCTCAATAGTTGCCTATACTATTTATAGTAGTTATTATTTATTAATTGATTTTTCTTATACAGTATTCTGTTAAATTAAAAAAAAAAAACAATTTAGACAGACCTGTTCCTGTCAGCTTTTGCGACATCCCTAGGGCCAAACATTGAGACCTACGTAAATAATAAAATACACTATATGATAAAGAATCCACAGTATTCTGTATATTATGTAATCCTGTAAATGTTTAAAAATGATACAGGTAGAAAATGTTAATAACATGCATAATTTAAATGGAGAGTAAGCTATAGAAATTACTGGTGAGTCTCACTCTAAACTTCTCAGTGAAATAGTTAAAAATCTGTTTTAGTTTATTTGTAAAATACGCATATTCAAATATTCTAAACTTCAGTTCTCAAGTAATAAAGTGACAGCCTCTTGCTTAAAGTTTTGTTGTTTTGAATATATAGCCCACAACTGGACTTGATCCAGCAGCAAATTTCGAAGTTGTAACATGATTATACTGCATCCTTAGGGCAAAAAGAATGATGACTGTACAAAATCATAAAACAACCATGCAACTATTACTTCTTTTGAGAACCTATTTCCTTATCACAATTCCTATCAGTAAAATGTTCAGATGTTACCTGCTGTTAACAATCTCCATGTTTTGTTTCCTATTTTGAAAACAGTAAAAGAGAAAAAAAAAAAAACCCTCATAACCCTTTAGTCCATATAAATCTTCACACTGGCTGGGTTTTCTTGAGAAATTTCTGTTTACTCTGATCAGAAATCCTGTTTATCAGCAGGGATTTCTTAAGTACATCTGATGTGCCCGTGTGCTAATGAATCTAAAAAATGTCTTTTTGTGAAGATAAGTCATATACATTTAGTGTCACTAGTGAGCCAGATAACATTCTGCCAATTATATGCTTGATAACCCTATGTTGCATACTGGTAGAATACAAATTATACTGATACTGCTTTGTTTCTGTAACTAAGTATTAAGGTGGTTGCTAGAGAGAAATAATCCAGCAGATACTTATTTGGAACCTTGTATGTGCCAATATGCAATAAAGTAGTACTTGCATAGCAAACATAGTAAATGGAAATTAAATTAGAAAGAAATTGGTATGGCTGCACAAAGTAAATGAAGCTTGGACTGAGTCTTGATAGCACATTACTCAGAAAAGATAAGTTTGTACCTTCTGGAGGAGAATGTAGAAACAGTTCTATTCCAGATTGTATACCTAGCCTCTTTGTTCATGCTTTTTCACAGATACGTTAGAATGTAAAATGAACAGTTTTTGATGATGTTGTTTTTAGTCAGCATTTTATAAAAAAGATAGGACTTTGAAGAATAAATGCAAATATTGGAGGAAAGAATTAAGGAATGAACATAAGAGCTTACCTTTTATTTTCAAGAGATTTAGAAGGTTTTGTCTTTTTCAGGGTAAGGAGGGCAAATATTTTACTTATCCAGAAATTTTGTATTAGAAGTTTTAAGATGGTGGAGATTTTAAACTACTCAAAAATAGTTTTGTTTTAGCGTTTTCTTCTTATTGTCATAAAGGCAGGGCATAGAGTAATGAAGAGCATGGGCTTTGGGATCAGGCCTGCATTCAAATCCCATTTTTATCTCTTTATCTCCTCTCTGTAATATGACTTTGAGCAAGTTGCCGAATCTAGAACTTCAGTTTTCTCATCTATAAAACAGGGGTTTTGGTACCTGTCTCATAGTATTATGAAATGATCTATGTAAATGAGTAGGGTGTGCATGCCATACAGGAGATGTGCAGTAAGTGACATTGTATTCTGAAGGTTAAAATAATTGGTACTTTTTAAAGAGATTTACAACTATCATATTTAAAAATACGGAATGTGAATATTTCTGACAATCTTTTAAGAACAAGTCTATACATTAACTGACTTGCTCATTTTAAGAAGATGAAGGCAATGACTACAAAAGAAATGGAAACTTCCCCTGTATTTTGTGTTTCTTAATTTAAGAATACTTAATCAGCTGATTCTTTTAGTGAGCAGTTACTATTTTTCTGACATATTTCTCTAGGACATTCTGATGAAGAGAAAAATAATTACATTAAAATTCTGGCCTTTGAAATGCAGTCAAACTTTCAAGTGATTAATGTATTGCACCCAAAATTGTTTTGTTCATCTGCTTACGTATTATCTTCCCTACAAGATTGGGGCCTCTTTCAATGGGGAAATGTTTTCATATCTGGGAATTTATGTAGTGTCTCAGAAAAAAAAATCATTTTCTTCATAAATGTTCATAAAATAAAATCAAAGAATGAATGTGTCAGTGGTCAGCCAGCCATTACCAGTTTTGGCTTTTAGCATATAAAAAACTGGTTAATTTTATGAGGTTTAGTAATTTTTATGTTATTGGTTACAGAGTCATTTATTAAATAAGTGAAATGTGAGATTGATAAGGTCAGTGAGCCAGTTCATAGATATTAGCCTTGATGAGTATGAACTTTGTGTAATGTAATCAGAGCTAGAGTTCATGTGTAACATGCTATTTGCCTTCTAAAGATAGTGAAAGATACTCAGAATACCTGTTATTCATAAGTTTTTTGTTTGTTTGTTTGTTTGTTTTTTATCGGTATCCCATAAGGGCCAGTTTGGGCTGGATAGTCCTAATCTCAGATTGTATACACACACACACACACACACACACACACACACACACACACACACACACACACACCTTCATCTAGTTTTCCAGATTGCGAGAGAAAAATAGAAAATAGGACACATAAAAATTCTATTTCTACTCCTAATATAGCTCTGTGAGCATACCCATCCAACTCTTGGAACAAGTTTAGTTACTATATTATCTTTTGTTTGCTTCCTGTTTTACACTCTTATTATCAATTTGAAGTTTTATAAAATTCTCAGATTTAATTTGTGAGGCTACCTAAGAAATTATAGGTGCTAATGTGCCTACAGTATTCCCGATAGACAAGCTTAATAGTTTACAATACTTACTTAGCTGATATAATCAGAAATTGTCAGCTACGAATGTTAAAGCAATTTTATGTTTAAAATTCTAAGAAACATAAATCTTATATAGAACTAACAGTTCTTAGTATAGTTCTTTTAATTTATAGTTCCTGTATTAATAATGTAGTCTCTGACCTACTTTATTATAGTTTAGTACTTATTATGCATTTTGGGTGATCTACATCCACTTCAAATTAAGCTGTTTCAGTAAAGGTATAGGAGAACCTTTAAAACTCTTTGCATTATCTGTAAGAATATTATTTATTGACTTTTGATTCTTGAATACTTTTCTTCCCCCAATCTAAAGATCCTTGGTCATTGATTTAACAGGTACTTCCTGATCACTACCGTGTCCCAGGCATACACTGGAGACATAGAGAAGAACAAGATCTATCCCCTGTTATTAATTCCAGTATTGTGCCAGCAAATGGAAATCATAACTTTGTAGAGGAAGCTTTTCCATAACCCATATATATAGTAATTGTTTAAGATCATACTGAAATGATTTGACATTAGCCCTTGTTAATTGTGAGGATGTTTCTGTACCCGGGACTTAATTTTAATAGATTTAATATGTTCTTATCATTGGGGGTAGTTACTTTTGTAGGTCATAGTTGATTCCTGAATGATTATTCTTAGATGGCTAGGAAGCTAATTAATAGATACCCAGTGCCACTTCTTACATTCCAAATTGCTTTACTGTATGCAGTTTTTATTCTATACGTAGGTCAGTACTTGGTGATGTTTGGGTTTTTTGGTTCAGTATGTCATGGAAGAGTACTTTATGAATTTCAAAACTGATCAGTGATAGGAGGTGGGAAGTATATATTTTGTAAAGATAGTGATTAGATGTTTATAGATAATGACCCTTTTTTGAGGAAGAATGAACATGAATGATAAAACTTTATATAAAATGCTTTCCTTGGAGCTGTTGGTTTTAATAGGTGTTTATTCTATACCATATTATGTATGCCAGGTACTCTTCTGGGGAATGGATATTTATTTGATGGTGGGTAGCACACAAAGCTGCTGTCATAACTGATCTCAGAGTAGTCTTTTCTTGTTTTGTGATAGGAGAAAGTGTTATATCAAATAGCTTCGTGGTGAAGAGTACTGACTTTGGCGTGTTGTGTATGTACAGATCATAGTGGTATCACTTGCTGGTTGTGTCACCTCATTTAATTTATCCAAGTTCTCTGAGCCTCAATTTTCTCATCCATAAATTGAGAATATTAATACTTACCTCTTGGTTGTTGAGAGATTTAAACAAGATAATTTCTATACAGTATTTAATTAATAAGCTCAATAAAAATACGAAAATGATACACAACAAAGTATTAACCATTACATATTTTTCTTACAAAAATGACCTTTCCTATTGAGAGATGGCAGTTTGAAGGATATGTTTGCATTTTTCTTTGAAGGTGATATTACTGCACAAGAAATGTATGTAAGTCCTTTATTCCTCGTATTCACCTGCCCTACCATCTTGTTAACATGGTTGAGCTTCAGCCTTTAGTCTCTAAAGTCTTTTCTTTCTCTCCTTTTTGTGGAACTGTCAAGAAGCATATCAACTATATTGCTTTAGTTTGTGTATACCAGAAAGGAATCTGAAGTCACTTGTTCATTTAATATAGACTGTGGGTGAGTAGCCACCAGATAGAATTGGTACTCTGAGTTGATATCACACCAGTGACCCAGAGATGATAGTCTCTTGTATCATTAATAGTCCTCTGAGAAGTTCAGTCTTTAAGTTTAGTGTTTATTTGTCACAATCTAGAAATATCTGTTATACCGGAGTGTCAAGATTCCAGGCATATTGTCATTTTTAAAAAGAGATAATAATATTTAGCATAACTGTATACTTTTTAAAAAACTTTAATTAGGAATTTTCCTAAGGAAATAGAGGTCTTTAAATGTTTCTTCCTTGGGGTGCTTGGGTGGCTTAGTTGGTGAAGCATCCGACTGCGGCTCAGATTATGAATCTTGTGGTTCATGAGGTCGAACCCTGCATCGGGCTCTGTGCTGACAGCTCAGAGCCTGGAGTCTGCTTCAGATTTTCTCTCCTTCCCTCCCTCCCTCTCTCTCTCTCAAAAATAAATAATAAACATTCAATTTTTTTTTCAATATTTCTCCCTCATTTTCTGTTGATGTTTTCATATGTCAAGTGCCTGCAGATGCCAAATTTATAATTCTGATTTGGTTTTGGAGTAGCTTTTTTCTAACTTTAACACTGTTGTAGTAGCAGTATTCTACCTTGTTTACCAGGTCAGTTTGGGTGTTCCAAGAAGCAGGTACCAAAATGGAATTAGTTGTGTAAGAGATTTATTATGGTAAGCACCTGTGATGGATAAAGGGGAGACCCTTCAGACAGCAGTACAGGTCTGACCCTGTAGAAGGAAAAAGGAAAGGTAGAATTGGGTAGGAAAAATACCAGACTACAACATGTTTCTGAGAAAGTTTCAGCCAGACTGATGGGGAGTCCTTGAGACAAAGTTGCCTTTAGAGTAATCCTAGGTTCTAGTACCCCCAGGGTACTCATTCATTGGCTGGGAGTAGCCCAAGGAAAACATGACTTAGGGTGAACTCCCAGAAGATCCAAAGGTGTAGCATGTGGAAGTGGTGAGTCAGCGATGCTCTCTGAAGCAGGTTCTGTCTGAAAGGAGGTCTGAGCTGGCTACTCTGTGACTGCCACAGTTAATAACACTAAGAACTACAGTGGCAAGTACACATATATTTTATTTAATCTTATCACCAACTCTGTGAGGTGTCGTTCATGAGCAAATGGAGACATTGAGAGCGTAAATAACTTACCCTGGATCGCTGAGCTAGCCATTGAAGAACCACAATTGTAACTTAGGCAGGATTCTGACTCCTGTGTCTCAAGCGTTTAGGTACCTATACCAGACCGACTACGTGCATACCAGAAAAAATCCTGCTGAACTTACTGTTTGCATTTTTTGATGCATGTCTTCACTTGTCAAAAAAAATACATTATGCTAGTTCCACCCCATCCCCCTTTTCTCCCAGTATATTGAAGTTGTACTACAGATCTCTAGCTACAGTAAGCAGTTCTCCAAGGATGAAGAAAGAAAATGTACATACACATAGGAATTTCTTTTCCAGAGCTAAAATTGACATTTTATAAATAATTTCCGTGTTGCAAACTTGAGACTAAGAAATCACAGCAATTCAGTGATATGCATTTGGCATGAGTCAGTTTTAGTTCTTAGTGCTTTTCATTGGAAATGGCATAAAAAGTAAGATTTCTTTGAATTTTTTATGCTGTGGGCTTACAAGAGACAGAAGATGTTTTTCTCTTATAGATGTCTGGCAGTGCATGGCAGCAGAAGTAACGAAAGGGTCACAAACCCCAGCAGTACTCCCAGGTCACATGCACCCTTAATTTTTAAAGAATCTAGAGATAACCTAAGCAGTTGATAACAGGTCATTTCTAGGTGATAAAGAGTATTTGATATGGAGTGCTGCTACACTAGCATTTTTATAGTCATTAGATACGGTAGTAGGTGTATGTACTTTTAAGTATGTAATGTAATTGGTAACTGAATTACAACGTTTTTTCTTTTTTTTTTGACATTTGACATTGATTTTGAGGTCTTAAAAGTTTTCTTTCAAGCTTTAAAAAAAATCTACTTCTGTTTATTTTTATGTAAACACTTTCCATAGTCATTGACTTCAATATAAATGCAATTGGAAATGCCAAAGGCAGCTACTGTTATAAGAGAGACACGGAGACGTAGAGATTATAATTCTAGTAACTACTGCCAAAAGTGCTTATGCATTTTCTTTCAGAAACCTTTGTATTAAACTAATTTTAAGAGCTTTGCTTAAGAAGAGAGCCTCCTTTGAAAGTAAACATTGGGTTTACATAGGTTGATGCTTTAGAAATTTAGTCTCTCAGTGACCTAGCAGTTGATATGAAAATATGAATTTGCAAATAAATAGCATATTGGATAAACTGTACTATACTTATGAAAGAAGCCAAAAAATTATGGGTTAAGCTTGAATTTGGAAATAATTACAGTTTTGAGTCCTAAACCAGATTCGTTATTAAAATGAAATGATAGGTCCTTGACCCTTGGGTGTGCTTGGAATAAATATGGAACACAGTATTGTTTTTAAAACTATTTTGCTTTTATAAGCTAAGACAGATGTACAAAAAAGATGCAGTTTTTATTTTGTATTGGCAGCTTCCAAATATTTAGTATCTATTTCCAAGAGTTGCAATTAGTAAAGCAACCATGGTACTGAAATCTGCACATCCCACAAGCTAATTATATTTGCAAGGTCAGAGTGAATACATATTTTCAGAAAAATAAAGGGTTATATAAATATGTGTCTTCTACTTGGCTGTTATATCACAGTTTGTTGATCTGGAGTATAATGTGTACAATTCACAAATTTGTCTGATAACAGAAAGTGGTGTGTGATTGTGTTTATTTTACTAACCAGTATATTCACAGCAATCACTTCCAAATATCTCTCCAGTAAAGATGTGTTAATTACAAAACAGACAAGGTCTTCTATTATATTAAAGCTACTAACAAGAAGACAGCAGGAATCACACATGTAAATAGCATCATCAACCCCTATTTTAGTCCTCTGTTTTGATCTGTGAGTTGCGCATAGACCAAAGGTGCTATTAAAGACTGAGTGTATGAAATAGGCAGCATTATATGAACAAAATTTATTCAACAAGAAAACAGACCTTTAACATGAATTTAACAAGCCTGAGAAATTATAAACTATCATATGCTGCAGATTCATGCAGTGATAATAAACAAAAAAGGAAAGTAAGAGGTTTCCCTAAGCTAGCCAAACTGCTAATGGTTTTGTTATAAGCTGTCTACTGTTGCAGTGACCTCTGAAAAGTCTCAAGGCACTTGTACCAGAAAAAATTAAATGGTCAGGCTGGTGGATAGATTCAATGTGGTATATAGGATTTCAGCATGGGAAGGAATTATAAAAGTCTAGCATCATATTCCTGAAAATATTCTTTATAGTTTAGTTTGGAAGTTTTTGTTAGTACATATTAATGAGGTAGTTTTTATGCAAAGAGTTTTGGCTAAATTACTATTTGGATTTATAAGATATAAACTGAACTGGTTTAATGTGTGTATATTTTAAAACAAACTGTTTAGAAAATTCATACAGCTCCAAAAATGGATTCTTTCCCTTGTCCCCTCCCCCAAACCTTAATTAATCTTTGGGGGTTCTTTGTGCAGTATATTGTATCTAAGATACCGTTCTTATCCATGGAGTGACCACTTTGCTGTCATTGTGTTGCATCTTGCTGTAAATACATAAACATGGAGAAATGCCTTCAGCTTATACACACCTCCAAGTGCTCACCAGGGCTTTTTCTTGAATCTTACTGTGGCATAATTAACACCTTCTTCACCCATTGCTCATTAGTGCACTGGACATTAATGAGTCTATTTTGATAGGTTGCTCTAAAGGAGAAACCCACTTATTCTCACAGCGCAGAAGGCAATTATAAAATTGTACAGAAATTAAAATGTAGACTATATTGCCATATTTATATTTTTATTGCGTACTAAATCTAATTTTGGTCTGCAGGTTGTTGAACATGTTAGTTTCCTTAAGACAGTTGCTATAGCGATGGCAGCAAATTCCTTTAATCTTGGTGTAGTTAAAGTATTATTTTCTATTGGCTATCATATTGCTGTTCAGGAATTGTCAATCTAAGCATGTAATTTCACACAGGCCATCATTTATTAGTTGAGCAGTGTATCACCTTTAAAATGTTTTATTTAATATAATTTAATTTTTTTCTATTTTAGATTTGTTTCTAACTGATCATAATACCTACTTAGCTGGTATTTTCATTTCCTTTTTATGAAGTTTCACACCTGCTTATAATATTCCAGAGAAATATTACAGAGATTTTTGCATGTAAAATAGCTGCCTGCTGTTTGTTTAAAAGTGTTCAGTATAAAAAAAATACATAGACATTTTATTGTGATATATGATGGAATTTTCATAGTTCTGTAGGATTGTTTTTTCCTACAAATGATTTTACTAAAATTTTTAAAATGGAATCAAAGGTTTCTAAGAACAGTTGGGCCAAGATGATGCTTTGCTCTTAAGTTTACTGCAACACTTAAATGGTGGAAGTTCTTAATCCTGCATTTATTTAAGTACATCTGTCTATTAAAATAGTCATTTTTCTCCTTTTGCTTACATTTTAATTTTATCTTATGTGTTTTTTAGTAGAAAATTTTACTTCTTTGTTTTTTAAACAAGTGATTGAAATTTTTTACTAAAGCATGCCTGATATTAGTACCTATTTTTATTATTGCTATATGAAAATAAATGATTAAAAAATTTTAAGTATAAGCAGGAGGTATAAACCTAGGCCATATTCATTTGTATATAAATGTGAAAGTTGAGTCTGAATTTCAGTTATTGTAGAGGAAAGAAAAAAGTTTCCAAAACTATTAAATCATGTATGTTCTGGGGATACTTGGTTTTATTTTGAGGCAGGAGGACTCTTTGGGGAAATTCAGACTGTTAGAAATAAAAGCAAAATTCAAAGTTGATTTTTTTTTTTTTTTTGGCCTGCTGGAGTGGATACTTCTTGTAATGCTTCGGTCTAAGTTTGTATTCTTTGATACTGTTTGTTGACCCTTCATGGTAGCCTTTTAGAAAGGGTGATTTTCTTTTTCTTTCTTTAGATTTTGTTCTTTAGTGTACAACATGCATATATAACTCTGAACAGATTTTTCAGATGTGATTAGATTTCATGTGGCTTAACTTAAAAATAAATTTTATTTTCTACCTCTTACTCAACTAAACTTACTCAACTATACTCAAACTAATACAGATGGGAAACAGTCTAGTTGATGGCTGCTTTTATAACATTAATAAATCTCAGTTAAAGCACCTTAAAGGCAAATATAGAAAAATACATTATCTTGCTTAAATTTTTTTTTATGTGATGGCAGTATTGAGTTTATTATCTAGGTAATTGATTTAAATTCCCAGAAAGAAGTATCTGTCTTAAGTCCCAGTGCTTTACATAAAACTTAAACGAGTTCTATCAAATCCATGACAATGAACAGAAAAAAAAAATGTTAGGATACTATGTGATGGTTGTTAAATTTCTTAATATAAAAGAACAGATAATACTGTATCATGTAAGACTATGTACTCTTTTTTTATGGAAATATTGAATACACTTAGAAAAAGATGATACCTACTGTTATTTCTGTACTATGAACTTAGGGCCATATCATTCTATACCATGTTCCTGGCTTAAAGCACAGATGACCTTGGTTTTTTCGTATTTGCCTCCTATTCCTTGACAGTGGCTTGGATATTTAAGGCCATCAGACAAGGTATAAAGTCTTTTATAGTCACAAGAAGTAAAAGGTATCTGACTAGAAGAGAATACGTGGAGCAAGTGCCTTGCTGGCTGTAATTTTGTTGTCATTTCAAGTACTGTGGTAGTATAATTGATGTGACAGGGCTGGGCTTTACATGTGGTCCCTTAGCTTGTGCTCACTTTCAGTTTTAGTTTCTCTTTGTCATTCATTTTGATTAGGTAAAATTTAGGTGACAAACATGCACACCAATGAAGGCTGTTTGGTTGTGTCAGTTTAGTAATGATGTATTTCAATACTAAAGATGCAAAGTTAATGTTTTTCTTTACTGCTTCATGAAAATTGCAATAATTGGTGTCACCTTACATTACAAGATAGAGGGTGGTGTGCTGATGGCACAGTCAGCAGGAGGTTCTTTTTTATTAATATTATAATTAAATGATTTTCTGGAAATAGGCCAGAAACAGATGCAAGTTGATCATGCCTTGTCCACTGTTGCTTGGCATCATCACTTGCTTTTTAAAAAAGAATTGACCGGACACCTTATTTTTACAGGTTGTTATCGATGCCTTCAGATTGATCAATGCTAATATGATGGTCTTAGGACATGAACCAAGACAAACAACCTCAAATCTGGGTCATTTAAACAAGCCATCTATCCAGGTAATGCCTGTATTTGATAATGTGTTAAAACTCTGTTTTACATTTTAAAAGCCTATTATAAATGGTCATATTAAAATCTGATACTTAGCATTTTGTTTGCAATTAGTTTTTCTTGTGCTTGAGAAGATGATTATGGAAATTCTGTTGCAAAAGTTAGATTTGCTCATTTATGAGTCCATTTTTTGTGGAGTCTTTAAACTTTCCTAACATAGTTTGAGGATACCCTTTTTGGGAGCATAGGGGAGCCTTTATCTTGAGAGTACCTTATGGCTTTGCATGGTTAACGTTGTAGTCAAGGACCAACACAAGTTTCAGGTAGAGTGCGTTAGGTATCACTATTGATTGGTTAGTAGACATTTCTCATAGCATTAAAAATGGGAAAATTGATACACCTTGAGACAGAATTCCTAAATGGTACTTAAAGTTTTCTACCTTTTCTTTGTTTACTCTCCACATTTAAAACAAATTCTACAAAACATATCTGTGTATTACTTTTGATTCATTTATGTCTTGCTCTAATAATGTCAACCGTCGTTCTCACAGTTATGTGGGCATTTAATATCCTCCTGAGTGATTAATGTTTTCTGTGTATCATTCACGTGTCTCATTGTTTTTACACAAATCTTTATTGTTTGCAAAGATTATTTTAAATGTGTTTTTAAATGCACCACAAACTGTGTCTATATAGTTAATTGCTTCTCTGAAGATTAATTAAATGGACAGAAATACCAGTTTGGTTTAATAGAACACATAGGACAAAGACATTATAGTAGCTATTACTTCTTGCCTTCTGAAACCTTGCTCTGTCATATGATTGTCTTTGGGGAGTTGTGGCTTTGATAGTTAACCATGGTTAAGCCTGGGTTACACTCTGATAACTTTATACCTTTAGATGCTTACTTTTGTAGCAGTTGCTCATCTGAAATTTTCAGAAGTGAAATGTTTTGTTTCAAAGAATTGAGGTGTGTTGCTTTTGCATAAAATTTTTTTACAAGTCAGGGAAAACTGCAGAGTTTAATGAGTATGAAATAAGCTACCAGTGTTTTTGATTGGGTACAGACAAGCCCATGCTTGTATGTTCCAGGAGAATATATTATTGGACCTGTTTAGCCTGTGATAATGACCTTTCTTATAAACCCCCATAGTATCATACTGCTTCATTATTTTTTTGCAAAAGGTTAAGTAGCATCTCACAATCCAAGATCATTGTGATTACTACATGGTATATTTCTGCCAGAAGTTTTTACTAATTGCAAGTCAACAGCCACCTGTTGCCAATTTCATGTCTTAAATGTAAACACTGCTTTTTAACTTTATAAATTGAGTAAAATCAATATTAAAATCTGTTTTTTTCTACAGCAGTCCAGTTTTTATTTTTCGGTGCTACCTTACAGTCTGTCATTTAAGGTAGACCTTATAAATAAAGCAAGTTCCAAACCCAAGTTAGAAAGACCTGTGTATATAATAGCTACAACATCATTGTTTTTCCTTTCATTTTAGTTTGTTTTGCCTTGTAATTAAAATCTGTAAATATATTTATTTCACAGTTTAAATAGCGCCCATCAGAATGTCATCTATCTGAGTGCCTTATAGTTTTAAGACAATTTCAGTACTAAAACACTCAAATGGGATTAAGCCAACAAGTGACAGAACAAAGCCACACCTTAAAACTATTTCTCCCATCCAAGTACTAACCAGGCCCAACCCTGCTTAGCTTCCGAGATCAGACGAGATCGGGCGCGTTCAGGGTGGTATGGCCATAGACAGAACTATTTCTTAGTTTTCTTTTTTTTTTTTATTTTTTTTATTTTTTTCTTTTTTTTTTTTATTTTTTAATATATGAAATTTACTGTCAAATTGGTTTCCATACAACACCCAGTGCTCATCCCAAAAGGTGCCCTCCTCAATACCCATCACCCACCCTTCCCTCCCTCCCACCCCCCATCAACCCTCAGTTTATTTCTTAGTTTTCTAAGACAAGCTAGAAAGAAAGCAACTCAGAAGAATCTGAAATGAATGGTAATATTTATAATGGACTTTTAATATATGTTAGCAGAATCTTTGACTTGGGGATCAGGAGCCTTTCCAAAAGGCTTTTATTTTGAAGGAAAATTAGTTCGTGTTAAGAGGGGCCTTCCTCCTAAACCAACTTCTTTGTAACTGGGGATAGAAACCACTTATGCTGGTGGTTACTAATGCTTCTCTAACATTGATTTTTTTTTCTGTTATACTTACAGTAGTGGGGAAAATTATGATTATTTTATAGATTACTGTTTAATAATTTGAGGAAAATTCAAAATATGTTAAGAAAAAAGGTTATAAAATAGGATATAAAGGTTCTCTTAGCAAATACATATTTTATAAACTGTGCCTATGTATCTATACCAAGATATTAGTATTGATTACTTTTGGTGGTGGCATTATGGAATTTTTTTCCTGTTTTTCCTTTTCCGTGTTTCCTAAACTTATTACTGTGAAACGTTTATTACTTAAAGAAAACATTATTTTTAAAACACGAAAACAGGGTTGAAATAGGTACCATAAAACAAAGCTAATAGACAAAGTTTATGTTAACTTCCATGTTTTAAATAAGGGAAGCCATTTTAATCCTGATAGGCAGAAGTATAGTGCCCACCCTATGGACTTTTGTTTTAATATATGAGACTTTGTATTATTTTGTCCTTGGAATATTTGACCATTATTGTCAAAGGTAATAGGATTGAGAGTTAACAAGCATTTTATTTTAGTAACTAAAAATGTTAAACTATATTCCACTGACACCGTTCAGAGCATTTCAAATCTTTGAGAACCATAGTATAAGTGAAGCTTGGGTTGTGAACTGCATGGAAATTTGGTAACTTTTGATGCACACATGCATTGTTCAGGGACCGTGAGCCTCTAAGTGTAGCCCTGAATACAATTGCATTGTCTAACAGAGTTAAGCTGTTTGAAAAACTTTTTTTTTTTTTTTTTTTGAAGAGTTATAAAACTGTTGCCCTGGAAGGAACCATTGAGGCCCAGACAGTTCAAAATTTGCCCAGGTTTCATAGTTAATTAACGTAGGAACTGATATTTATAACCTGTGCTCCTGGTTCTTTATACTGCACTTGGAATTTAATTAAATAATGAATTTTAGCACAGATAATATATTTATACAGTTCAAAATTTAAAAGGTACAAAAAGGTAGTTAGCAGAATTTGAATAAATATTTGAATAATTCAAATGGTGATTGATTTTGAAGTTTATTTCACTGTAATGATTACTTGTATACTTGTTTTGAATTTGTCATGCCAATAAAATTATGAAGCTCTACTATAAAGATGAACTAAAACAGCATAGAAGTAACCTGGAAGTTAATCAACAGATCTCAAAACTCCCCTTTGTCTATGGGGACATTCTTAATCTAGAACAGATAGCACCTTACTCTGATAATGAGTACCAACCTAGGCAGAATTTTCTTCTTGAAAGGTTACAGGATTTGAGCATAGAAAACCAGGATCAGGATATACAGGAAGCACATAAATAAGCTAAATGCTGTTAGTAAATCCAAAATATACTATCATAGAAACAGTGTTGTAAAAGGTGGCTGGTTTCCCAGGCCAGCCACTGAAAGCTTATTTAGCCCATAGTATACAATATTATAGAATAGAATCAGACTTTTATAACAGTGCTTCTCTGAGAAACTGTTACGGATTTAAAAGAAAAAAATTTTTTAATGTTTATTTATTTTTGAGAGAAAGAGAGCATGAGGGGGAGAGGGACAGCGAGAGAGGGAGACACAGAATCAGAAGCAGACTCCAGGCTCTGAGCTGCCAGCACAGAGCCCGATGTGGGGCTCATACTCACAAACCATGAGATCATGACCTGAGCTGAAGTCGGATGTTCAACCGACTGAGCCACCCAGGTGCCCCGAAACTGTTGCGGATTTTAAGTAGCCAATTAATGAATGAGCTTTGAGAATGAACCCTGTTTTAATGAAGATTTTCCTAAGTCCATCATATGTTTGTTAAGTGTAAATCAAAAAGTTATGTAGTGATGTTTTAGGAACTTTCCTAGCTGTATAACTTTCTTCTTTATCTCTCTGACATACTGTGGCCTTTTTTGTATATTCTGTTTAATTTGTAATTTGACCCTTCCAAATGGTTAGTTCTCCCTCTTGATAAAACTAATCTTATGTTTGGTATATGCTGCCTCAACTTGTCAACTAAATTGGTTAATTTTTTTTTTTTTAATGTTTGTTTATTTTTGAGACGGAGAGAGACAGAGCATGAACGGGGGAGGGGCAGAGAGAGAGGGAGACACAGAATCGGAAGCAGGCTCCAGGCTCTGAGCCATCAGCCCAGAGCCCGACGCAGGGCTTGAACTCACAGACCGCGAGATCGTGACCTGAGCTGAAGTCGGACGCTTAACCGACTGACCCACCCAGGCACCCCTAAATTGGTTAATTTGAGAGAATTTAATATTCACTGAGGCTGAGTTTGGGGGGCTTATGTGGAAGGAGGACTGTACCTGGCCGAATTATTGTGATTTGGAATGTGCTGGTGTTACACAGTGCTCACTTACACAGTGAGTAAGTGAAACTGGAAGACTGCTTGGGGATATCATTTTATTTAAGCTTAAATATTTTTTATTATGATACCTACTAATCTTTCATACTGTGTTAGTTTTACCTCTTTTATCTAAATAATGTTAAGTGAAAAGTAGGTAGTGCCTTCAAAGCCCAAACTGTATATTTTAGCAGTATAATTACCCTCCAAAATGTAGACTGTGGGCACACTGGCTGATTTTTGCGTTTATTGGCTATAGGCGTTACTAGCTTTATGGCTGCTATGTAGAAGTATGTAGTTAGGGCATTGTACAAAGGCACTTCAATGAGGGGACAATTGGCAACTGAAATCTAGTGTTCCGCTCTCCACTTGGGCTTTATCCACGGGAAGGACTAGTACCTTTTTCTGATTCTTCTACCCAGAGGATACACTTCCTAATTTACATAAATACTAGTACATATTAAGGGAGGCCCTGATTAATTCCATTTTTTTTTAAATTTTTTTTTAACATTTACTTATTTTTGAGACAGAGAGAGACAGAGCATGAATGGGGGAGGGTCAGAGAGAGAGGGAGACACAGAATCCGAAACAGGTTCCAGGCTCTGAGCGGTCAGCACAGAGCCCGATGTGGGGCTCGAACTCACGGACTGCGAGATCATGACCTGAGCTGAAGTCGGAGGCTTAACCGACTGAGCCACCCAGGCGCCCCTAATTCCACTTTTTGATCTGCATAGCACAGCATGTGTGAGCACTGAAATTTGACTCACTACTCCTGATGATTATTGAGATGAATAAGGATTTAATGGATACATTTAGTACTTTAATTTTGTACATCAACCTTTTTATTATAGCAGATGTTAGGATAAGAATGGATTGTTATAGTACATATTAAAATGTTTTAGTACTTGGTGGAATAATTTTTGCTAGTAGCAAAGTTTTAAAATAAGACTGGCTATGCTTTGTTTTTATCCTGGTTCTTTAAAGTGTAAAGACTTATGAATCCAAGAATTTCCTAAGATACGTTGTGGCATAGTATGGTAGAAAAAACATGGGCTTTGGAGCCAGAAATACTCAGGTTCAAATCCCATCTTTGCCTTGATATAAAACTGGTACAGATTAAGAATTGTGTTATATTTTCTTCATCTGTCAAAATAAAAATAGAACCAGTCTACCTTACTGGGTTGTTGTGAAGATTAGAAGACTTAATGTGCAAGACGGAGGCTGAGTATTCATTAAATGTTTCCTTTCTACCCCTTCCTCCTCTACCTCAATACCTTAAGACCTTAACTGTAAAATTCCAACAATTAGAGAGTGTGGTGGTGGTTTTGGTCAGCTTTAGCTTTATATTTGAGTTACGCCCCAAATGCTTTTTGTTTTTATACTTGTTGAACATAAATCCAAGGTGTATTTCTGTACTTTAATGTCTTACTAGGCAGATAGAGGGTCTCCCAGAGTACCATTCTGAACCCCATTTGAACGTCTGTTGCTAACGTTCCATTATTTGAACAGTTGCACATGGATTTCATCACAGACAGATTTCATTGTTTCTTAATAAAGCCATGTCATTAGCTTAAATTTTTTTTTTTTTTATTAGCTTAAATTTTTATTATGACCTTCCTGTTTGTCTTAGAAGACAAGTGCAGTGGAAAAAATTCTGGTTAGTGAGATTGCTCTCACTGGTTAAGATCATGAGGACTTTGTTAAGATCAACGGACTTTGTTAATTTGGAGACATGTGTAGACACAATTATTTGACTCTATATATGACTCTGTAGAACTGAATCAAGAAACAGGGAAACCCCAGATTAATGTTGTGTGTGAAAAGATAAGTGTATTATTATGACTAAATTTTAGGCTTTTCTTTTGAAATAACAAAGAGCCCCTAGGTATCATAAAATCAGACTTAACAAATTAAGTATTATTTATAGATTATGAATAATTAGTTTGTAACTTAAATTACAGTGAGGTCAGACCCTGTCTCTGACTCTGAGCAAGGCTACTGAAACTGTTGAATTTGTGCTGCTGTGTATGATATTTTGAAGAATGTGTGACCTGTACTTCTAAACCTTCTAAACTTATAGCTGAAAAAAAAAATACATTTTCATTTATTTAGGTTAAAAGACTTTTTTTAGAAGATGGTAAAGATACTATTTACAGGATATGTCAGCAGTTTTGAACTGTCTTTTACATGCAAAATATTAATTTGTCCTTTTCTAATAATTTATATATATAGGCGTTAATTCACGGACTAAACAGACACTACTACTCCATTACTATTAACTACCGAAAAAATGAACTGGAACAGAAGGTAAGTTAAAATTTTTATCTTAGAAAGCCATTTAAACTATTACCTAGTATGTTTGAATTTGATGTGTTCGAATATTTTTTCATTCCTAATGAATTTCAGGAACATAAAGGAATATTTTATTGGACATATTAAAGACATTTACCTTATTGGTAGGTGCTAAAATAGAGAATAAGTAGGAAATAAACATTTATGTTTGGTTTTATGAGTTACTATAAAAATCTTTCTCCTCATTCTGTGATGTTTCTGATTAATGTATCTTTTCTAATAAAATAACCTGGGTGCCTGGTTATTCGAGGTGTGCCTGGGTGGCTCAGTCGATTGAGCGTCCAACTCTTGGTTTTGGCTCAGGTCATGATCTCACAGCTCACGCTTTCAGGCCCCGCATCAGGCTTCACGCTTCACACACTTCAAGCAGTGTGGAGCTTGCTTGGGATTCTCTCTCTCTCCCTCTCTCTCTCTCTCTCTCTCTCTCTCTCTCTCTCTCTCCCTCTCCCCCTCCCTCCCTCCCTCCTTCCCCCTCTCTCCCCTTCTCTCCCCCTCTCTCTCTCTCTCTCTCTCTCTCTCTCTCTCTCTCGGCCCCTCCTCTGCTTGCTCTCTGTCTCTCAAAATAAATAAACTTAAAAAAAAAATTAAAGAGGGAAATGCAGTAGTGTTTTCAGATATTTACAGCTACATTCTTACCCTTTTTATACTAGGCAATTTAAAAAAAAATTTTTTTTTTAACGTTTATTTATTTTTGAGACAGAGAGAGACAAAGCATGAACGGGGGAGGGTCAGAGAGAGAGGGAGACACAGAATCTGAAACAGCCTCCAGGCTCTGAGCGTTCAGCACAGAGCCCGACGCGGGGCTTGAACTCACGGACCGTGAGATCATGACCTGAGCTGAAGTCGGCCACTTAACTGACTGAGCCACCCAGGCGCCCCTATACTAGGCAATTTTAAATTTAAAAAAAAAAAATTTTTTTTTAACGTTTATTTTATTTTTTTGAGACAGAGAGAGACAGAGCATGAACGGGGGAGGGGCAGAGAGAGAGGGAGACACAGAATTGGAAGCAGGCTCCAGGCTCTGAGCCATCAGCCCAGAGCCCGACGCAGGGCTCGAACTCACTGACCGTGAGATCGTGACCTGAGCTGAAGTCGGATGCTTAACCGACTGAGCCACCCAGGCGCCCCAGGCAATTTTAAATTTTGATTACCCTAACAATTACCTCACATCTTGGTTGTAACATTCTTTTGTTTCTACTATTTTAGGATTATTTCACCTAATGCCAAATATTTAAGTCTGCCTATTGCTTTTTGAAATTATAATCAGAACTGTTTTTTTTCTTTCTTTACTATTACAATTAGTCATCTTCCAAATTAGTTTCTTGTATTTCTCTCTGAGAGAGACTTAACATAATTTTTAAGAGCAGTAAGTACTATTGATAGCCAATACATTTTGATTCCCATGTGACTCTCTGGTCCAAATGTGACAAGTAATCAGTAGTAAACAAGACGTTTCTTAACTGGTTGAAACTGTTTCCCACAAAGGTACCTTAGAAGGGTATTCACCTGTAGCAATGAGGTGGATGAGAAGTGGGATAAATTGGGCTGTTCATAGTGCCCCCTCTTTCATTTTTTTAAAATTATTTTTTACTTTTATTTATTTGTTTGACTTTTTTAATTTACATCCTAGTTAGTTAGCATATAATGCAATAATGATTTCAGGAGTAGATTCCAGTATGGAATCCCTTATATATAACACCCAGTGCTCATCCCAATAAGTGTCTTCCTTAATGCCCTACCTATTTACCCATCCCCCCTTACCCCTTACCTATCCTCCCACCCACAGCCCCTCCAGCAGCCCTCAGTTTGTTCTCTGTATTCGGGTCTCTTATGTTTTGTCCCCCTCCTTGTTTGTATATTATTTTTGCTTCCCTTCCCTTATGTTCATCTCTTTTGTATCTTAAATTCCACATGTGAGTGAAGTCATATGATACTTGTCTTTCCCTGACTAATTTCGCTTAGCATAATATACTCTGGTTCCATCCATATAGTTGCAAATGGCAAGGTTTCATTCTTTTTAATTGCCAAGTAATATTCCATTGTGTATGTATGTGTGTGTGTGTGTGTGTGTGTGTGTGTGTGTACACACACACACACACACACACACACCACACCTTTCTTATCCATTCATCTGTCAATGCTGCCTCTTTTCAACCAGATGACCCCTAGTTTTAATCTCATTCATATATTGTGGGGAGGATGTGCTGTATAAGGCTTTCATTAAAAGGAGACTTTTGTTTTGTTGTTTTAATTTTTATAATACATATTTTAAAAGGTTAAAGCTATATCCTTTTGTAGTTCTTAAGCGTGATTGGGTGTTCACACCGTTGTGTGACATGTGCCACCCTTAAACCTTGTTATGACGTTGGCACATTACCCGTCTGACTTAAAAAAATAAATAATAAATAATAAATAAATAACTAAATAAATAAATAAATAAATAATAAAAGGTCAAAGCTACCAGTAAACTCACCCAAAGGTCCTGTGTGCTTTGAGCATGGTGATGAGTGAGGGGCTGCAGGGGCCAGTTCTTTGCTGTGCTGAGGGGAGACATAGAGCCATTGAGCTCTTTTGCAGCTGCTTGCCTGTGTCCCAAAGTTTACATCTGCCATGATACATTTAGTTGATACCCTGGGGTATATTTTCAACACCTATTTTTAATTTTTGCAGAATAGATACTGGCCATGAAAAAGAGCACCTGTCAGATACAAACTGAAAATTTCGTATATGTGAATATTTTTTTAGTCTGATACCTAACACCCAACTGGTTAGAAATATCCAGCTAATTACATCAGCTTTCCCCCTTTTTTGGTACCCCCCAAAATTTAGCCACTATCCTTGGCATTAAGGACACATGTGCAAATACCTACATAAGTTAATTAATGTTATGCTTATGCTCCTAATAGCTCAGTTCAGGAGCTTTTATGGTAACAAAAGCCCTACCTTTACTCTTACCCACCAACCTGTATAACTAACTTTAAACTTCCTCAGAGGTCCCAGTGGAATCCTTGTTCAGGCATGGTAGAGATATCCTCACGCTCTGTGGAAACTTTGCTTTGGAAGTGGTAGAAAAATCCAGTCCTCCACACTTAATTATAGGTAGCTTTATAATATATATAGTTGCAGCTGCACCAAAATTTCCTGAAGATATATTATCTAGAACACTTATCAGTGGAGAAGATGGGAATCAGTCAAAAAAATTGGAGTTAGTTGTGTAGGATTTTTTTCAGGTAACTCTTGTCTCTCCCTGGGCCCTTGAATGGGAATGGAGGAATTTGGAGCTTTGTGCCTGGCAAAGTCTCATAGGTGATTTTTGACATGCACCTTTTTCTCTAGCATAAGAAAACCTTTGTACCACATGTAACTGCAAGTCTCTGAGCAAGTAGAATTGTTTTTCTAAACTATTCTAGCTACGTCTTCAGATTACAGCTCATGGATCTCACAAAATAGACTGGCTCTAATGGCAACCAGATTTTTTTCACAGTGATTTTAGCAGTCATTTTAAAAAGTTACTCAATTGTAAGTTCAACTAAAGAACATTTGTAGAATAAGACTAAGAAAAACTGTCTTAAATACTCTAAACTTGAAAATTTAGGAACTTCCAGGAATTACATACTCAGAACTAGGAGTCCAGTTTGAGAAACCGTGAACTAAGGTGTTTAGTTCCATGATCACTAATAGAGTCTGATCCTAGTTTGCTGATTTGGTTGCACACTGGATAAATCTGTGTTTTCCTGCCCAGTTTTATGACTTTTCATTTAGACAGTAAGGAAGTTTTCATTTTAAAAATTATGGATGGAATATTAGAATTGAAAAGAAATTTATTATCTAATATAAGCCCCCAATTCATAAATATGTAAACTGAGGCGCAGTAAGATTTACATGAAGTCATTCAGTAAATGGGGCATTTACCTCCTTACTTTGGTATTTGAAAGCTGGACTGTATGAACTATTAGAGACCTTGTGTGTAACATAGCAGTTTCATCCATCCATCCATCCATCCATTCATTCATTTATGCATTCAACAGATGTTTATTGAATGTTTGTTATGATTAGATATTGTTCTAGAATCTACATCCTGGTGATCTTGAAATCAACTGGGAAAGTTTCTACTCTTTTGATATTTTAGTGAGCGAGAAATGCAATAATAAAATTTTCAAGTGTTGATAATGTTCTAAAAATAATGATAAGGGAAGAAAGATGTTTGAGATAGTGTGAGGTGGCTTTTTTATATAATGTGATGAGGAAAGCCATCTATTTTTAAGGAAATGAGAAAGGTAAGCCATGCAAAGATAAGGAAAATAGTCTTTGTGACAGAAGGACAGCAAGTACAAAGGCCATGAGGTTGGAATACTCCTTAGGTTATATTAATATAAATTTAGGAGAATTCTTACTAGAATTTAAGTTAATAAAATTAAATTTTAAATTCATTAATTCCAAATTTTGTGAAGTTGTTTCTCAGGACAAGTGAAGAGGTATCCTCGATACAGGAAAATAATCACTCTTTATATTTTTCAGATGTTGCTAAATTTGCATAAGAAGAGTTGGATGGAAGGTTTGACACTTCAGGACTACAGTGAACACTGTAAACACAATGAATCAGTGGTAAAAGAGATGTTGGAATTAGCCAAGAATTACAATAAGGTGAAGGTTACTTCCCGCATTTATTTCTTATAATCTTTAGAATACATATGATTAGATGGCAAGTATTGTATAAATATATACATAGTTAAAAAATAGAGTGGCCTATTTTATAGATCAAATAGTAAATATTTTGGACTTTGCAAGCCATCCAGTCTGTTGTAGGTACTCAACTCTGCTGTCATAGTAGAAAAGTAGCCACAGACAGTATGTAAAGGAGTGAGTGAGGCCGTGTTTCAGTACAACTTTAATAAAACAGGCAGCTGGCTAGATTTTACATTTGAAATTTTTTGATTATCCAAAGGGCTTTTTCTTGGGAGGGAATGGGAAACAAGTAGATGTAGGATAATAACACCAGCATTTAATACTTCTACATACAGTTTAGTTTATGAGCTTTTCTTTTTTCCATTTAATAAGTGTCTATTGAAAACCTGCTATGCACCAGGCACGGGGGGTATGGTAAGAAGCAATACTTGTCCACACAGAACTTATTTTCTGGTAGGAAAAACACAAAGAAACACAATATAATGTATTAGGATTAGTGCTATAAGAAAATAAGTGATGATGATGTAAGGAAAAATAACTAGCAGGGTGGCTCTGTCATTTAAGCATCCAACTTTTTATTTTGACTCTGGTCATGATCTCATAGTTCGTGAGATCAAGCTCTGCGTCATGCTCTGCACTGACTGTGTGGAGCCTGGTTGGGATTCTGTCTCTCCCTTTCAGCCCCTTCCCTGTGTTCTCTCTCTCTCAAAATGTATAAGTAAACTTAAAAAAAAAAGAATAGGGGAGATTACTTATATGAGTATGTTTAAAAGTTATATTTTGTAGAATCTCCTGAAAATGTTTATTGTATACTAAAATATATGTGACCATAATATTCTTGTTCATAGATTTATATTTTTTTATAATTCTGAAATTAAGCAAATACTTGAGCTGTGACTAAACTATATCTGGGGGTGCCTGGGTGGCTCAGTCAGTTCAGCGTCCACTCTAGATTTTGGCTCAAGTCATGATCTCACAGTTTGTGAGTTTGAGCCCCGCATTGGGCCCACATTGACAGTGTGGAACCTGCTTGGGATTCTCTCTTTCCTTCTCTCTCTGCCCCTACCTCTCTGTCAATTATTTAGTCAGTCAGTATATGCAAACATGCATACACACACATACACAAACAAACTAAAAAATAAAATAAAATGTTTCTTCTGTGTTCTATTAGTTTCCAAGGACTGCCATAACAAACTGCCATAAACTGGGTGTCTTAAAACAAATACATTCCCTCATGATTATGGAGGCTAAAAGTCCCAAATCAAGGTATTGGCAGGGCCATGCTCCCTCTGAAGCCTCCAGGGGAATATCTTTCCTTTCCTTTTCCACATTCTTCAGTCCCAGGTTTTCTTAGGTTGTGGCAACTTTAATCTCTAACCATGGTTAAGGGTTCAACATATCTTTTTTGGGGACATAATTCCACCCATAACATGTATTTTACAGCTTTCTTGACTAAAACTCACATGAAAAACAGATTTTGGGGGCACCTGGGTGGCTCAGTTAGTTAAGCGTCCGACTTTGGCTCAGGTCATGATCTCATGGTTCGTGGGTTTGAGCCCCTGCATTGGGCTCTGTGCTGACAGCTCAGAGCCTGGAGCCTGCTTTGGATTCTGTGTCTCCCTGTGTCTCTGCCCCTCCCCTGCTCATGTTCTGTCTTTCTCTCTCTCTCTCAAAAATATATGAACATTAAAAAAATTAGAAAACAGATTTTACATTTTTAACCAAGTACATGCAAATGTATATGTGTGTATATGTAGTTGCAACAAAAGTTTTATAAAACAATATTTACCCTTATTACATGTGATATATTTTTTCTCATTTGACTTAATTTTATTGTTTCAGTTATATACATACATACTATATACACGTACATATAGCTTGCAACCTATTAATGGATTGAAAACCTGTAATTTGTAAAACATACAAGTTTTGCAGGGTTTTGTTTACAAATATCAGTTGCATATCTCCTGTACAAGTTGCAGTGGAAAACAGGGATCCTTCCTTAATTTTTAGGAAAACAGAGGCAGTAAAAAAAGTTCACAAATAATCAGAGTTGTAGACTAAAATTGGTGTGTTCCATAACACGTCAGTATTCAAATAGTCCACAAACCAGCTGTATCAGTGTCACCTGGGATCATGTTAGAAATATAGACTCTCAGACCTACCGAATGAAAATCTACAGTTTATCAAGATTTCCAGGAGATTTGTGTACTCATTCAAGTTGGAAGTTAGAGGACACTACCATAGAGAATATAGTGAAGTCCTATAGAGATTCAGAGGCTCTTGCTTTCAGTTGTGGGAGACCCAGGATGCTATCTTAGAGAATACAGCATTTGAACTAGACCTTAAAGCATGAATAAGATTTGGACATACAGAGAAATGTTACCCTAGGCAAAATAAACATCACAGGCGAAGACCAGGAGACAGAAAGGCAAAGACACCTTTAGGAAACTGTGTTTGGCTAGAGTATATACTATATGAGGGTGAGTGGGGAAGAGTTTTTTGAAGTTATTGAATTCAAGTAACAGGATTTAGAATACCAGGATAGACTTGTTGGGTTTTTTTTTTTTTTTTAATTTTTTTAATGTTTGTTTATATTTGAGAGAGAGAAAGAGACAGAGGGCAAGTGGGGGAGGGACAGAGAGAAAGAGAGAGACAGAATCCAAAGCAGGCTCCAGGTTCTGAGCTGTCATCACAGAGCCCAACATGGGGCTTGAACTCATGAACCATGAGATTATGACCTGAGCTGAAGTCTGACGTTTAACCAGCTGAGCCACCCAGGTACCCCAGGATAGAGTTATTTTTGAGTAGGAGTATGATATCCCAGAACCTAATTTTAGAAATGTAATTTGACGACAGTGTAGAAGAAGGGCTGTGCCGGAAGAGGAGATTTGACATGGAGGTTCTGTTCAGGAGGAGCTTGCTGTTACCCAAACAAAAGTACTAGGTATTTTGGTTTACCAGAGTAGCATTGGGAACAGAGGCATCAGCAGACAAATAAAGAAAACATGGCACCTGGATAGATGGAGTGAAAGAAGAAGGAGGAATCAGAGATGAATTCAGGGTTTCCTACCTAGGTGACTAAAAGTATGTTAGTACCATTAAAATTTTCCAATTTTGAAGTAGAAGGATTGAGAAAGGAGATTGAGTTGTATTTAAAAAAAAATTTTTTTTTTGACGTTTTTATTTATTTTTGAGACAGAGAGAGACAGAGCATGAATGGGGGAGGGGCAGAGAGAGAGGGAGACACAGAATCGGAAGCAGGCTCCAGGCTCTGAGCCATCAGCCCAGAGCCCGACGCAGGGCTCGAACTCACGGACCACGAGATCGTGACCTGAGCTGAAGTAGGACGCTCAACTGACTGAGCCACCCAGGTGCCCCCGAGTTGTATTTTAAACAAGCAGGTAGAAATACAGGACTAAAATTTAATGATAGGAGCTAGAGCTTAAGATTTTGGAGACAGCTAAAATTTTTTTTTGGTTGTCACACCAAAAAGTAGTATTTCTCAGGGCTCTTGGGTGGCTCAGTCGGTTAAGCATCCGACTCTTGATTTCAGCTTAGGTCATGATCTCACGGTTTCTGAGATGGAGCCACACATTGGGCTCTGTGCTGACATCATGGAGCCTGGTTGGTATTCTCTCTCCCTCTCTCTGCCCCTGTCTCGCTCATGTGCTCACAGGCTCTCTCTCAAAGTTTAAAAAGAAAGTAATATTTTTCTTTTTACATTAACCTACCAAATAAATACTAGCCAAGGGAGAGTGTATAAAATTTGCTGCATGTAGCAAGAAGTCTTTGGAGAGAATTTAACTTTGAAAAAAGTTGATGGGCCTATACAAACTAAATTCCAGCAGAATTAGGTCTGGCTTTGAAGAGCATGCCCTGATTTATATGTAGTGTTCCAGCTGGAAATCATCATTGATTCTAGATTATAGGGAAATTTTTTTTTATCTTTCTAGTATATGTTTTTCATGCTGTGAAGATTAAAGAGAAAGAAATAGTTTATCATACTTAAAACAGTTAACCTTTTATACATTAGTGACTTAAGTAATATTATTCAGCAGACTGTAGGAATGGTTTTCATTTCTCTGTAACATTGCAAGTTTTAAGTAAATTCATATTGGTACCACTGCCAGGAAATAACCTATTTATGGTTACTGCTGCCCATCCACAGAAGTTTTTCCTATTTTACAGTTTTAAAAAATCTCTGTAGTACTCAAAAACTTGTAAGGTTTGGTTATAAAATGAAAACAATGTGTAAGCTGTGATATGAAGGAGTCCAAATTTGAGAATGTAATTCCCTCTGTGATTGAAAGAGAATGTGGTGGAGTTTTTAGTAACACTTAAAATATAAAAAGAAATGCCCATGCTACCAATTCTTCATAGTATTCTTTTTAATTGGTTGGTGTTTTAAACTAAGGTAATTACTGTTAGGTGCCAGTTAGCTCCTAAAGTGAAAGAAGATTAGAAAATAATTAAATTCCTTTGTCCCAACTTTTCTGTTTCAAGTCTGAATTCCACACAAAGATTCTGCTTGATTACTAGTCATTGATTTCTCTAATTACTGAACTACAACCACCACACTCTGTTATTCTAAATCTCCTCTAATTTATTCATGCTAAGATGTATCAGGTTTTAAAATATTGATAATATTTGATTGGATATTTGTAAATGAATGTGCAAGTGAAAAGTGAATTATAAAAGGAGCATTTTAAGAATAAAATAGGGGGTGCTTGGGTGGCTTAGTCGGATGAGCGTCTAACTCTTGATTTTGGCTCAGGTCATGATTTCAGGGGCGTGGGATTGAGCCCTATAGTGGGCTCCTTGCTGAGCCTAGAGCTTGCTTAAGATTCACTCTCTCTCCCTCTGACACTCGCCCCTGTACAAACCCACACAATCTCTCTCTCTCTTTCCCTCCCTCTCTCTCAAAAAAAAAAAAAAAAAGTAGCATAAAGAGGGGAACCTGGCTGGCTCAGATGGTAGAGCATCAAACTCTTGATCTCAGGGTCATGAGTTCGAGCCCCACGTTGGATGTAGAGATCACTTAAATAAATAAAACTTAGAAAAAAATAACAGAGACATAAAAATTTACCTTGTTTTCAAACATGTAGCCCTGTGAATTCTGAGATCTGACACTTTACCTTTCAGGTAGAAATAGTACCTACTCTATAACCTGAAAGAAAATTCAGGTATATTTTTTATGTGATTAGATATAAAACATGTAATTATATGATTACATTTGGTTTACTACAGTAGCTATTTTAACTGGGAAAATGTTGGTTTATGCTAGTGCAATAAGATAAGAAAAACAAAATAATAAATAAATATTGGGAAGACCAAGACAGATTATCATTATTTAAGTATGATAGGATATGCTTACAATCAAACAGTAATCTAAGAGACTAAACTAGAAGACCATCAGAACTGTTAAAATAGAGAATTATGTATGTGGTAACCATGCAATTACATAAGCTGAAACCAGGTGAAAACTGTAATAGGCAAGTCAGTTCATAGTATCCAAACTTATAAAATACTTAGAAAGAATTACCATAAGAAATACATGTTTAAATGTATATGGCTTATTTCAATAATACTAAAAACATTTATAAAACAGATTCCTTTGTTTTCACATAGGAAGATTCAGTATTGTAAATATTGTTGTCAATATTGTAAAGCTTGCCACATGTAGCAAGAAGTCTTTGGAGAGAATTTAGCTTTGAAAAAGTTGATGGTCCCGTACAAACTAAATTCCAGCCGAATTAGATCTGGCTTTGAAGAACGTGCCCTGATTTATATGTAGTGTTCCAGCTAGAAATCATCATTGATTCTAGATTATAGGAAAAATTACTATATAGGGAATATATACTATTATAGGGAAGATTACTTTAATGCTAGTAAGAATATCAATGAGGTAATTTACAGTTTTGATAACTTGACAGTATGGTTTATCTGCAACAAAAATAATAAATTAACATTTATTGACTGCTTGTTAGGAGTCAGACTGGGAGAAAATATTTATACTGGTAACACAGAAAAGACTAGCATCCAAAAAATGTATAGTATCCACAAGAATCCCTATAACGTAGTTTTAAAAAACAATAATTTTGGACAAAACAGCTGGAAAACTCACTGAAGACAAATGGCATATAAACATGAAAAGACAAGTTCAACCTTATTAAGTAGTCAAAGAAAATTTTTATTTTCAAATTTAAGAAATGATTTGGGAAAATGCATCACTAGTGGGTAAGTAAAGAGTTACAGAACTTTGCAAAGGGGCTATGTTTCAATTATAAATGCGTATATCTCTTAAAAGTAACATGTTCTCTTTTAAGGTTTATTTTGAAGAATAAATTCTACAAGTACCGACTTACAGAAGAATTTACAACCTGCTATTATGTGTAGAAATTGAATTGTGTAACAATTTGAAAAGTTCCTACTATGTTACCTTCCTTTTCTTTTTCAAAGATACCTATTTCACATTTATCTCAACATATAATTATGTTATGAACAGTGTCACCTCAAAGGTGGAAAGTAGAGGAATGATATACTTCCTGTAAATCCTGAATTATTTTCAGTTTTTGCATTAACCAGATGTTGCTTATATCTAAGATTGTGTTAGCTCAAAGTAGCAATGGTTTCAACAAGATAGAAATGTAGGTCTCTTAATAAAAAAGAAAAAGAAAAAGAAAGAAAGGTAGGTGTCTTGCAAGTCAAGGCCAGTATGACACTTTGAAGTCTTCATGAACCCAGATTCCTTCTATATTTTGCTCCACTTTCCTCATATTGGCTTCCATCCTTTAGATATCCTCATGATTCAGGGTGATTGCTAGAGCTTTAGCCATCCCATCTGAGTTCCCAGTAACTGGTTAAAAAGGAGGGGCAAAAGGGAGGGATGCGCCCCAGCTAAATCTGCTCCGTTTCACAGTCCTTTTCGTAAACCCTACCCAACAGCACTTCTGATTATAGTCTCGTTGGTAGAACTCAAGTGGACACATTTTACTTTGAGAAAGGCTATATATATAGTGTGGTCTTTTACCTGGGAGCAGCACTGTCTTTAAGGAAATTAGGGTGGTATTACAAAAGAAGAAAGGGAGGATACATGTTGGGTAGGCATCTAGTAGATTCTGTCATAGAAATTTTTCAACAAGCTGAACTATATTATTTCTGTTATGGGTGTATACGCATACACCTATGGTGTTTATTGTATATCCCTATTTCATGTAGTTACACTTTTAAATTGGATTCCCTGTAAGATTTTTAGAATTTATGCTGTTCAGGCTGCTTATTAAATCATGGGTGTGGCTTTATTACTATCCAGGATATGTCATTATAAAGTAATTATTTCCTGAATTGTCATGAATATTGCTTCAAGGTCTTTGGAGATAGATAGTACTGTTGAAGTCACAGTTGCATTGCTTATTGGCTATATTCTATATGTGGCCCCATTGTTCTTTGTGCACATTCCATTTTTGTATATTTCATACTGCATTGCAGTTTGAGATTTCCAGGCAAGTAAAGCCCAAATGTGAGCTCCTTGAAGAGAGAACTATCTTATTCAGAGGGAGTACTTAGTAGTGATTATTGAATATGTAAATGAAAATTCTGCTGTCGAGGACATGCATAGAATGTACCTAAAGTGTTACAAGCTATTTCAAAAGGAGAGTTAGAAATACATTTTTTTTTTTTTATATAATAGGAGTATTGCTGGAATTAACATATGGTTCTCCCAAGGAGATAGTGCCTAATTCCTTTACATATAAAATGTATATTAACTTACTTCACTGGGATGTTTTAAAGAGTCAGTAAATCAGTATTTGTAAAAGCAAGTGTCTGGTAATATGTAATTACTGATAGTTGTAGGAAAACCAATTTTATGTTCTCCAAACTCACACCTCTTCTCCTGTCTCAAATTTCTAATTGTTTCATGTGTGCTAATTTTGCTTTCTCAAGTATGCTTTATAAAAGCCATTTCTTTAAACTTGTTCTTTACCCTTAACCCAGTAATGTGATTTTCAGTTATATAGTCAATACATTAACTTCATATAAAATCAAGAAAGAAGGAAAAGACAATACCTTGAAATTCACTAGCAGTTATGCAGAGATTGATGGTGAAAAAAATTACCATCTATGTGATTTTAGAAAGCACGTGCTTATTAAATGGGATCAGGGCATGTTATAGAGTAAAGAAAGTTAGTATTTCAAAGGGAAGAAAAGAAGCCCAAGGACCAGAGAAGTATGGAGTGGAATAGGAGACATGGTGTTATAAAAACACAGAGGTTAAAGGGTTAGAAGAGAAAATAGCGATTGAAGAAGCTCTTTAAGGCGTTCAGAAAGTTCAAGAAAACTGAGTTCATTGGATTTTACCTGATGGAGATCCTTAAGAGTGTAAATGAAGTGCAAAAGATCCAGTCCATATTTTTTAAAGGGTAAATAAAATGGTAGAATCTGAGATACCTGTTTTCCATTTAAGAAATTTGACCATTACCAGAAAAAGGAGAATGAAGTTAATGGGTTTAGTAAAAGCCTGTTTAACATGGGGGTACGTCTGAGGGGATTATGATAACATAACAGACCAAATTCTAGGAATTTCTTAGAACTGTGCAGACCGTGCATGATGGGATAGCCATCTGGGGGTCTTTGTTGATAAACTGTTAAAAACGTTTCTAGTGTGAATAGCCACAAACATTTTCAGTGCTTTTTTGTTGGTTGAGTAAACCGAAGAGCATGAATGCAAAAGCAAAATTTGATGCCAAATCACAGAAGTTGCCATAAACACAGAAGTTCCCCTAGTGAGGACACTGCCTGTGCCTGAATTTCATTTGTTTCTGCTGCTACCATTTCTTAATTTTTCCTGGTGACTAGCCAGATTAGAACTATGAATGAAGACAAACTGGTCATGCCCAGATGGCAGAAGAGATCTAGGTAACTTAGGTAAGTGGAGAAAACATTCAAGGTTTTGATGTGATGATCTGGTCTGATCTGGTGTATCTTAGAATGAAAGAGATGTGCTTATTCTTTGTCATGGGGGTTTGCAACCTTAGTATATGCCTAAATCTACAGCTGCTCCTCATTTTCCAGATGGCATCTATGGCTGGGAGTACTTTTTACCATCTGCACTTCTCAAAGAGTTTGTGAACTCTCTCTTTTAATTATTGGAAATGGAAAAACTAATTGGTAAAGTGGTTAAATGATGTAAAAGATTTTAAAAATTAAGTTAGAACTTTTTATGTTCTGTTTAACCTTTTTAGAAAAGGACCAGTGAAGAGAAAAAGTGAAAAAATGCTTTTTGACTTTCATCTTTGTGTACCCGCCATCTTTGATATTTGTGATACTCCATAATACTTTGTAATAACTATTTTGTACATTGACTGGTATTTTGAGCCAAATTCCAAAACTCTTACCTCCTTCCAATACTGTACTGTTTTCGACATGTGCATGGAGCAGCTAACACTGAATGAATGCAGAATACAACTTAAGTGAATTGTTCCATTCATCAATAATGTTTTCAAGTAGGTAAGGTATAGTGTCAGGATTTGTCAAAGTAATTGAGGAAAAGAAACTTTTTTATGTGTTGTCTTTGTTTCTATATATGTAAATCATTGGGATAGCGGGGAAGCAATTTCCCACTTAGGTAATACTTTTTTAACTAGCTGAGAATAATAGGAGTGACATCTGACTCTGAAAATGAACATACTCTCTATCTAGGGAATTCTGGATTTGGAGTGTTATTAACTTTTATTTTTCCTTCTTTCAGTTTTATGAGTCATAAATGTATTTTCTTGATAATGTGTTGTAAATAAGTATCCTCTAATAATCACTAGATACAGTACTTATTCACCATCTTTTCTCTTTAGGCAGGTTCTACTGGGGAAAATTCTCTAGATAGTTTGTCCATTTATAAAATTAGACACTTGCCATCTTTGCTCATTTTCAAGTTCTCTGTTTACAAAACTATTAAGAAGGTGTGAAATGCAGCCAAACTTCCCAGTTTATGGGAAATGTCTGATGATTGCATTTCCTACATGTTCATTGTTCACACATGAAGAAATTTGGCAGCTGCAAGATTATTAAGTTTAGAGTATCCAAATCTAACCCTCACTGGGATTTTGGTTTCCTGCTTTCTACCCCCACCATCTCACCCTCTTTTGTAACCATCTTTGTGGTAAGTGCTGTGGTGTTATTTCTTAAGGTTGGCGACCCTTCAGTTTTCTTTGTTTTCCGTTTATCAGGCACTAAAGACAAGGAGTTCACCTGATATAGAGTCCTGGCTTCAGACAGAAACATACCCAAACTCTTAAGGAGGTTCCTTCTCAATAAAGAGGTTTTATGGTGGTGCTATTGTTGAGAGAGGGTGACAGTGATGGTAGCTAATCTGAATTCTGTAATTTTTCATAATTACTTGCTAGAAAATTTGTGGTCATGCACCTAAGTGTCTGTAGCTAACTGATAATACTAGAAAATGGTTTATGTATATTTTGGTTGATTTCATTTTTACTTGATTTGGATTTTAATTCAAGTACGTTTTTCATGCTGAAAACTTCACATTACTCTGTTTCTTCATGATTACTAAAGATCAGTCATGGAGAAGTGAGATTTTTTTTCTGAATACATGTACTACTTTTAGAGATTTTAAATGTGTAGAGTTGTGAAGGGAGAAAACTATATGATTTGTTAAGTGGATCAAAAGTGAGCAGCTCCTTGGGGCGTCTGGATGACTCAGTCAGTTGAGCATCCGACTTCAGTTCAGGTCATGATCTCACCGTTCATGAGTTCAAGCCCCACATCGGGCTCTGTGCTGACAGCTCAGAGCCTGGAGCCTGCTTCGGATTCTGTGTCTTCCTCTCTCTCTGCCCCTCTCTCTCTCACGTTCTGTGTCTCCTCTCTCTCTGACTCTCTCTCTCTCTCTCTCTCTCTCTGTCTCTCTCTCAAAAATAAATAAATAAATAAACATTTAAAAAAAGCCAGCAGCTCCTTTGATCTGAAGAGATACTGGTAGTTAAATAGATACTGGGTATATAAAGATTCAGTTGACAAGAAAAAGGAGACAAAGAAATGGGAAGTTGGGGCAGAGGTGTGACGGGAGTAGGAAAAGGGAAAGAAGACAGAATAGGACTAGTTAGCCATCATGGTGCCATAAACAGCTGCCTCGGGGGCTTCTGTCCTCTGGTTTAGCCATCCCTCAAAGAATTCTGTAACAGCTTCCAGAGAGTTAATACTATCATTTGGTGGTCCAGTTTAACATATTCAGTGTCTTTTACATATTTCTTAAGTCTGTTTTCAAAATGATGGTGGTAGTCGTTTTTACTACAATTGAAGGTTATTCTAAAGAGTAGCAAAATCACGTTTTTGTTTAATAAGTCACTTGAATCAAAGATTCTGTGAATGAAAATTATGGTCACCATTGTCTTTGAATATTCTACAGTGGGAAAAGTAAATTTAGAATTTGAAACTCTGTCCTTTGTGTTTCGTTCACAGGCTGTAGAAGAAGAAGATAAGATGACACCTGAACAGCTGGCAATAAAGAATGTTGGCAAGCAGGTGAGGTATACCGTAATAGGTTATGCAGTCGCATAATAACATGCTCTTGTAGAGTTAAAACTGTTTTAGGGCCTGCATGATTTTTTTTCCTGTCTGTTCACTCTACATTTTTCTTCTGTCATGTAAATACGATGCTAATTTTAAAGGTCACTGAATTACTTGATGTCAAATTCTCTTTGCCATATATAGTGAAGTCACAAATATACCTGTGAGATACTATCTTTAGTGAAAATAATTTACTAGAAATAAATTAGGAAACTTAGGTCCTGAGTTATATTAATTTTTCAAGTATTATTTTTACTGGAAATAACATCATCAGTGAATAATAGAATGGTAGATTTATTTCATATGTAACCGTTTTTTAAGTGATACAGTTTGTCAATTTCTAGGCTTCAATATGTAGGTAATGTTCCTGAGAAGGCTTAGAGCCCCATTGGAGTATAGTGAGTGAAGAAGGGTTTTAAGTATTTGCTCTTTCACTTTTCCAAGATGAAATCTATATTTTAGTTCCTAGTTTCTGAGGGTTGGGGGAACACACCAACCAATTAAAAGAATCTACAGATTAATTAAACTGTTTTTTAAAGAATGTTGATTACATTTTTTTTCATTTCATGGAACATGGTTATCATATTGCTGATGTTGGCAGAATCTTGATATTTCAGATGCAAGACACTAAGCTGTCTTTGCTTTCAGCCATCCTACCATATGCTCTGATCCCATCACATCTCACAAGCTATGTAGGTTTGGGCCAGGACCATTCTTGGATGGGAAATCTCTAAGAATCACCCAGCTGCCACAAGAAGTAATGTAGATAACTGAGGGAAGTGTGTTACCAATTCACTACAAAACCAGTTACTCCAACAAAGCAGGAGGGGCAAAGGTCTGACTTAAATATCATAATCAGGGAAATTAAATCTCAACTGCAGTCTGAATATTATAATTTAAAAACAACAAGAACTCTCCCAAAACAAAATGAAGTATAGTTCATCTTAATCTCGCATCCTGTGTGATACAGTTACTCTCGTTGTCTTTTCCCACTATTTATTGTAGTCTCATATTTATTATTAGATCACCAGCTTGGAGCCTTACACTTTAGAGAATTTAGGATTTTTTGACTAAATGAATCTGAAGCTACGATGTAGATTGTGGTAACAGTTAGCAACAAGTAAAAGGTCTAAATTAAAGGCAAAGCTGAAAAATATGTAATGGGCAAAGTTGAATAATGATCAGAATCATTTTTCAAAATACAGTATTTCACTGGTTTAACCTATCGCATGGCAAAAGCAAACCTGTCTAGAATGGAATCAGATCACTATCTTTTTCTCCTCCCGGGCTTTCAAAAAGTCACTTTCACTAAAATGTCCTAAGGTGTATTTCTGAAATAAAGAAAATTTAATATGTGGTCTAGTTACTTAAAATTATTTGTATCATGTTGCATCCCTGGGTTGTTTAAGGAAATCAAGCATATATTGAAATTGTAATTTAGGAAAGAACAGCCAAGAAATAATTCCAGTGATGAACATTTGTTTAAAGTTAGGAGTCTTGGGTATTTTAACAATACCCAAACGAAAATAATGCTTTAATTGAGAGTTTTTTTAATGTGTGCAATATATATATATATGTATATACACACACACACATATATATTATTTTAAAGCTTTCATATTTAGCTGATAGATTTCATTCAGCTCAGCCTTAGACATGAATATAAATTAAGCATTTTAATTTGACTTCATTTATTATAATGTTATTTTAAGCCTCATTTTTAACTAAGACATTTTATATATGGATTTAATTAGGTTTCAGTTAAAAGACTATACCTATATACTTTACTATGATAGTTTTTTTTTCAAAATAAGTGTATAAAATATATATTCTTAACAATGTAGAATTGATCCAAATTGCATTTAAATGTTTAAACTAACATTGACTTTTGATCCAAGAATATTTCCTGAATCATTTAAAGCACCTTTCCTGAAATACTAAAAATTATACATGAATTAAATTTAAATTAAAATTACAGAGGAAGTAATGAGAATTCACATTCAACTCTTACCTATTGGTATGTCTGCTTTGAGTAAAGAGCCCACTCGGTCAATAAATATGAAAGACACAAAATACGCACACATACTTGGGCTTATGCACACATATAAATGCTTAAACTTTGGTTTTTAAAAAATCAGATGCTGCAGCTTTATAGAATTCCTTGTTACTCTTTGTAATTTCTGGTACAGAGTCATAGCATTGATTGTGTAAATCAGTCTTTCGTGGTAAATTTTATTATTTTATCAGGTACTTAATTTTTTAATTAATTTAGAAATCCTAAGAATGTAGCGATATATTAGGAAAGTTAAATTGTACATATATATATAAATTTAGGTTTGGCTTTCTTTACCAGTTTCATCAGCTACTTTAAGTAACTGTTCTATCAGTAACATCGTTCTTTTTTCTTTTTCTTTCCCCATTTTTTTTTTATTTAGGACCCCAAACGTCATTTGGAGGAACATGTGGATGTACTTATGACTTCAAATATCGTCCAGTGTTTAGCAGCTATGTTGGATACTGTCGTATTTAAATAAAACAATGCAAAAGGCTATTAGTGATACTTTTCAGCGTATATTCCTCTATTGTTCCTAATGCTCAAAATCAAGGGACCTCTGAAGGTGTGTTTGGTTCAATGTAAGACATCTGGCATCATTTGCAGCACTGTAACACCTTCAGTCTCAGTTGTGCAATTACTTCTGTTTCTTTAGTCAGGGTCTTTGCAGATTCCAAAGTTGTATAAGAATACATCAAAGTGGACAAATTTTGTTAAGATCCCATTTAATATTTGAAGAAAACAGTAACACAAATATATTTTGATTGTTGCTTACAAAATAAAATACATTTACAATCTATGTCTCCTGAGGTTTTTTGGCACTGGGTGGAATTGACAGAGTAACATTTGACAGTGCTCTAGAAATCTCACACAAAGATATGTTTCTCTTTGCAATTTAAGATCTTATAATACATAAAACATCAGTGTGATAACAAAACTTGACAAATGTAAAATGATTGCCATTAAGGAGTTGCTGCCCCATTAGTGAGTAACCCAGAAAAAAATGTTGACATATTTTATTTGAAGTATCTGTCACAAATTAATATTGTATATTCAGTTTCTTAATGTATTATACTTTTCAGGGTTCCAGAGGAGTACATTTAAGAAGAAAAAGGTGACAGTGTTAATTTAGACTTTTTCATTTTCTTAAAGAGTACATTCTACCAACAGTGTTGAGATTATCTGGGAGTGGCCGGCTGCGACTCCCATTAGACTTTTAGCTAAGACAGCAATAGAAGGTATATAATCTTGAAAGCAAAATGAGAAAAGTCACCATAACGTGAGTTTAATATGAACACATAAATAATTCTGCTTTCTCTCATCTTTTCCGAATTAAAAATACTCAGTTTTCTGATAAAGACAAAAATTTGACTAATGGCAGGTTTTATAGATGACCTTACCCCTCAACCTGTTTCTAACCTAATTTACATAAATAACTGCCCCATTAATCCTCATGGCACAGCACCATACTGGGTACACCAAAGAGTATGGGAAAACATATGGAGACAGATTTCATTCTTGTCTGTACCCTTTGTGAAAATATGGTAAAAATGTTTGTTTCTGAGGCTTCATTAAAAAGAGGGTTTTACTTGGGGGCTTGGAATTTAGACTTAACCTCTACTAGAAGTGGTAGGAATGACGTGGTACACCACATTACTGTCCTACTTGAACAATTCTAGGCTCTTATTGGTTGCCTAATGAACAGTTACCAGAAACTAAAAGTAGAAATGGCTTAAATTCCCACTGTGTTTCATAGACTTTTTTGGTGGAATAAGAGGTATTCTGAGCATTTGCTTGTCCTGTGGCTTTTTCTTTTACATATAGTATGTTTTATGTAGGACATGTAACATGTATTAATAATTTAATTGTTGAAATTACAACAGCTAACCATTTACAATTAAAATATAAGTGGAAGTTAGCAGAAGTTTTCCTTTTGCCTAATTTAATCTTGTGTGCAGACTTTTTGGATACATGGTTTTTCCCTTTACATAAATAGGGTTCTATCTATGATTTGTTTCGCAGATACTGTTCATTAGAGCTAGTCAGGATTTTTTTTTTCATACAGTATGTATGCCCCTAGAAGAAGGCCTCAATAATTCAAGGGCTATTCTCAACATTCCATTTGAAAATAGTTTTTTGTTTGTTTTTCATTTTACTCTCCTGAAAATGTCTCCTGAGAAGGTTTACACAGTGCCTGCCTTTTGCTCTCATTTGATCACCTCACCTTGGACTTCCCACGGCCAGTACCACTTTCTCCTACTTGGTTCATGTTAGAGACATTCCCAATTTCAAAACCTTATCAGATCCCTCCTAGCAAAACCCTGCATTTTCTTTTGAGATTTGAAATGGATTGAAATGAGGATGCCCTGAGTCTCAATGAACACTTTTGTCCTGGAATGTGCAGCTATTTCAGCAGCAGCCTGGTGGCTCAGGTCCAGTTAGGCATTGAAATGACTTATTTAATCACAGGCTCAATAAGGTGTGTGTGTGTGTGTGTGTGCTTATGTGAGCATCTTTACCCATCTATTATGCAGTGTTAAAGCAGCACAAGAACCCAAACTGCTTGCCTCTAGCATTGAGCTGTCCCTGTTTTCCTCTCAGACTGACATGGGGACATTGGAAGCTCCAGCCTCAACAATTCAGTGATTTTCCTGGACCAGGAGCCCCTGGGTCTTCTGGGAGCTCATTATATATACAGAATATACATTATATATACAGACCTGAATCAAGAATCCTGGCATGGTTCGTATGCACTTTCAAGTCTGCACATACTTGGTGCACACAAGTATGGCTCAAGAGCAGGTGTGCTGATTTTGAAGAAAGTCTAGAGTTTTCCTTTTTGAACATATGTAAGTTCAAGGCATAGCCTGTAGTGAGGAATCACTGAATTTAGTACTGATAAAGTCAGAATGCACATTAATCTCCTATTCCAGTTCCTTAAAAAAAACTGAGGAATTTATCCCTTTTCTATCCCTCTTCTATACTTTAACATTTCATCATTCTCCATTCTTTAAAAAAGAAAAAGCCAAGTCAGGGTGCCGGGAATGAGCCCAAAAGGAATGAGCCTCGAAAGGAGCCCAGGTGCAGTCTCGCCTTTTTGCTACATACTTAAGGCTTTGTACCCCACTGAAAAAGGAGGGGGGTAATCTTGGAAGCAGTGGACAGAGAGGCGCTCAGGAACAAAGAAGTTAATGATCGAAGAAATGAGAAAAACCAGAGTAACCAAAATTGGGCAAAAACCTCGGGGAGAAATGGTGGTGGAAGGTAAAGGGAAGGACAGAAAAACCAAGTGTCAAAAAGTGTCATAGCCACTGTCTCCTCCCCCGCAACCCGATGCCTCAACACCAAGGCCCTGCTTGTTTATGAAGCTTCATGGCCAGGAGCTGAGATTTGCTTCCGAAAGGGAAAAAAAAAAAAAAAAAAAAAAAATGGGTCTGGCTGTATTTTTCTATCAGAAAGCTGTCTCGGCTTGAGTCTGGGACATCTGGTCATCAACTTGTCCAGCCCAGGGCCGTCCGCCCTGGGCCTTGCTCGCGGCGCCCTGCTGGAGGCCACAGCTGGTGCCCTCTGCAGCCAAGGCGCCCAGCCCGCCTCGGGGGCTCGGGCTGGGCTCCGCGCTGACCGCTCGGCCCACCGAGGCAGCGCTCTAAAATCGCGCCCGCCTAGGCGGAAGTCGGTCTGGTTAACCCCTCTCTGCCCAAGCCCGGGACCCACCCAGTGTCCTCAGCGCCGCTCTCCATCAGGGAAGTGCCGAGGCCCGAGGAGGGCTGACGCTCTTCTCGAAGACTTCGGCTGCACGGGTCGGAGGTGCCGGGGCCGTGCCTCCGGCACTGGAAGAGTGTGCGCCCCCGGCGTCCGCGCCACGCGCGGCTCTCCCCACGCTCCCCTGCGTCTCCCGGGCGGCGGCTCCCCCTCGGGGCCGCCGGGGAGCTGGGCAGCCTACGCTCAGGCCGCTCGGGGACGTTAGACAATGCACCAGAGCCGGGTGGGCCGCCGGGCTCGGGGATGGCCGCTCAGGCTGCCAGCCCTAGAGGTGCTCGGCGCGGGGCCCGCCCGCCCGTCCGCCAGCCCGCGGGGCCGAGCTCAGCTCCCGCCGCGCGCCTCCTCCTTCTTCCCGCGCGGCTCCGCGCCCCGTGGAAAGCCTCAGGAGGGCAGGCTGGCGGGTGTCGGGCCACGGGAAGGAACTTGGGCCGGGTAAAGCCGCTGCTGCTCTTGGCCCTCTGGTCCGGGCGCAGGGCTGGGTTCCTCTGGAGAGCCAGTGCTGGGAGATTTCTTCCGACATCCCAGGGTCGCTTTGGGCCTCGTGCTATTCATTCGTGCCAACATCCTTTTAAATTGGTTATTTTCTCTATTCCTCCGTAAGTTCTTCCTCATTTTAAACTTACTGGCATGTTTCTTTTTTCCCTCTCCCCTTCAGATTATATAAACATTGCGCACACACACACACACACACACACACACACACACACACACACACGACCAGTTTTCAGCATCGATCACTGCGTTGACACCACTTCCACTCTGTCTCCCCAGATCAGCGCTTCCAGCGAACCCATTTGCGCGAGGACTCGGCCCTCTCTGTTCCTGGCGAGGCTTTTGAACCTTGTCGCCAAGCCAGTACCTCAGAGAGAAGGAAGTGCAGTGGGACGCGCGTGCATGGCGCCTGCCCCCAGTTAGATGCTCTTCAGATAATCTGCAACCAAGCTCGCTGATAAAATATTTAGTAAAGACCTCGTAAACATCACTGCAAATACATTAAGGCACTTCAGCCCGACAGCTTATGATTATTTCAAAACTTAAAAAGGTGATCATAGATTGTCACTGTTTCTGTGCTCCAGCAAGAAACCGAACCTTCCCGAGGTGGGTGGATGGGTGGGTGAGTGGCTGCTTTTCGCCCCCACTTCTCCCCCTCCCCCTCACTTTCATCGCTGTGGCTCTCAGCGGCAGTGATTTATTTATTTATGTATGTAGTTAAAAAGGTGTGCGGGAGGGGGGGCGATTCGTCGAGGACACGCAGGACCTTCTCACAAAGGACTGGCTCAGGTGTTATGTGCTTCTGTATTAACTGGAAAAGACAGACTCTGGAACTTTTACAGGGCGAGAAGAGGCCACCGGCTCGCGCTTTGTATACTTTGCACTTGAAATCGTTACATTCAACTGAATATTTGGCTCATTCAGATCCGAAAAGTCTCCTAGCATCATCGAATTCCCTCCTCCGCCCCTCAGCTGAAAGGAGGGAGGTGGGGGGGGAAGGTAGGAAAATGTTTAGTAAATTGCACATCTTTGAATCTTCCTAAAGCAGTGGTCACAAAGCTTAAAGGTGACACAACAGTGCTCACGTAAAGCCAACACACATTCCCCACCCCCCAAGCCAACAATAAAATCATCCCCTTCAATTTGCCACGATCGTCGCGACCAGGAGCCAGGTGATTATCCTAATTAATGTCTATCTAATTAAATTACTGTCAGCAGTTAACCAATGGCAGGAGCCGTTTCATCGGCTGCACAAGCAGCAAGATCAAAAGTGAGCCTTTTCTGATTGCTGCATAGTGTCAATTGGCCAATCTCTTCTCCCAGGGAAAAAAAAAAAGTAAATCAAACCTTTGAGAAGCATTTGCTGGTTGAAGTGCTTTCTGTCTAGTGAGGGGGTCTGTGGATTTCTAGTTTATGATAAATAGGACTTTAAAAACCAGGGACAGGAGGGCGAGTGTTCAGGTTCTAGAGCTATGCAGCTGGAGCACTGCCTTTCTCCTTCTATCATGCTCTCCAAGAAATTTCTCAATGTGAGCAGCAGCTACCCACATTCAGGCGGATCTGAGCTTGTCTTGCACGATCATCCCATTATCTCGACCACTGACAACCTGGAGAGAAGTTCACCTTTGAAAAAAATTACCAGGGGGATGACGAATCAGTCAGATACAGACAATTTTCCTGACTCCAAGGACTCACCAGGGGACGTCCAGAGAAGTAAACTCTCTCCTGTCTTGGACGGGGTCTCTGAGCTTCGTCACAGTTTCGATGGCTCTGCTGCAGATCGCTACCTCCTCTCTCAGTCCAGCCAGCCACAGTCTGCGGCCACTGCTCCCAGTGCCATGTTCCCGTACCCCGGCCAGCACGGACCGGCGCACCCCGCCTTCTCCATCGGCAGCCCCAGCCGCTACATGGCCCACCACCCGGTCATCACCAACGGAGCCTACAACAGCCTCCTGTCCAACTCCTCACCGCAGGGCTACCCCGCGGCCGGCTACCCCTACCCACAGCAGTACAGCCACTCCTACCAAGGAGCCCCTTTCTACCAGTTCTCTTCCACACAGCCCGGACTGGTACCCGGCAAAGCTCAGGTGTACCTGTGCAACAGGCCCCTCTGGCTGAAATTTCACCGCCACCAAACGGAGATGATCATCACCAAACAAGGAAGGTAATGCTACATTCTTGGCAGTCGCTGTTCCGGGCACGGCCCGGGGGGCAAGTGCGCCGGGTTGTGACCGCACCGGTAGCGATGATTTGGGGTCGGGAGCGGAGTGGAAGGCGCTCTGGTGCGCCCTGGAGTTGGCTGGTTTTGGAAAAAGGGAAGGTGGAAGGTATAACCGCCGCGGTGAGGTTGGTAAGGGGATTCCCGCGCTAGAGAGGTGGTCTGAGAGCCAGTCAGGGGCGGGAGAAAGGAGAAAGAGAGGGAGAGTCCCGGCCTGCGGCTGGGAAATCGGAGGGACGCAATAACGGCCGGAACCGAGGACAGGTAGAGAGTTGCGGGTCGCCAACCTCACTCTCCACCTGGGCAGTGACACCTGCCGACTCCCCACGCCAGCTCGCCCGCGGGTCTCCCCGACTTCAGCCCCACTTGTTTTCCTCCCCCACCGCCCCTTCTCTAACCCAGCAAACATTCGCTCATCGACGCTGGGAGAACAAGTTTTGCTTTGCTATCTGGCGCCGCGCTTCTTGCATTTAATCTTTAACATTTATGTTTTTTTTTTTCTCTTGTTTTCTCCCCCCCCCCCCTTAATTTAAATAGGCGCATGTTTCCTTTTTTAAGTTTTAACATTTCTGGTCTCGATCCCACGGCTCATTACAATATTTTTGTGGATGTGATTTTGGCGGATCCCAATCACTGGAGGTTTCAAGGAGGCAAATGGGTTCCTTGCGGCAAAGCGGACACCAATGTGCAAGGCAAGTCCTTCCAATTAACACATTTTCCTGACACTTATTTAGGTGAGAATGATTAATTAAAGCCTTTGTGGACTGGCTCGAGAGACTTTTAAAACGATCGGCCAATGACTTCTAAAAGGAAACGAGGGGGATAGGGGGACAGACTGAGCAGCGAGAAGGGGGAGGATTATGCAAAAGCTATTTTAATCATCTCCAGTTAATAAGGAGAAAGCGAGGCCTAAAAAAAAAACCCAGCTAATGGGCCTCACTGTGGTATAAGGTGTGTGTGTGTGTGTGTGTGTGTGTGTGCACGTCCTACGTGGTGAGGAGTTGGGACTGGGCAGTGCCCCGGGCATATGTAAACAACGTATTTCTTTCTCTAGGAAATCGGGTCTATATGCATCCGGATTCCCCCAACACGGGGGCTCATTGGATGCGCCAAGAAATCTCTTTTGGAAAATTAAAACTTACAAACAACAAAGGAGCTTCAAACAACAATGGGCAGGTCAGTGGCTCAAACGCTCCTCTCTTCTCTCTCTCTCTCTTTCTCTTTCCTTCTCTCCCACACATGTCCCTCACTAACATTCAGTCCATTAGTTTAAATCAGCATGAGAAACTGGGCATATGTTTCTTTGCTTCATTAAAAAGCCTTTTAAAAATTCTATTTCTATCCTCCTATAAAGTTGCTCTTGCCCTCTGCCCAATTCCCGAGTTCCCGGCCTTCCCTAGTACTGTCCAAATACTTGATTGATTTTGAGAAGGAACCCCCACAGGACCTGCTTGTTGCAAAAATCTTTGTTCCTCCTAAAAGGAGGGCTAGGCGGATCGGGGAGGACCCGAGGATCAGGCAGTCGGGTTCGGTTTTCCTCCCGTGCTCCGGTGCTCTAGGCTCCCGGAGGAACGAGGGCTGGTCTTGCCCCAGCCAGCCAGTCACCAGCCAGGGGAGTCCCGCGGTCAGGTAGCCGGGGCGGCGGGCTCCAGCCAGACCCCGCGCGGCCCGCGGCCCCAGCCCCGCGCACGTTGACCGCGCTAACACGCCGCCCCGCGCTCCCTTTTCTCCCCGCCGGACAGATGGTGGTTTTACAGTCCTTGCATAAGTACCAGCCCCGCCTGCATGTGGTGGAAGTGAACGAGGACGGCACGGAGGACACCAGCCAGCCCGGCCGCGTGCAGACGTTCACTTTCCCCGAGACTCAGTTCATCGCCGTCACCGCCTACCAGAACACCGATGTAAGCAGGCCTGGGGGCTGGGCGCACGGCGGGCGGCTCCCGCTTCCCCCGGCAGCGGCCCGCGTCCCCGGCGGTGCCCCGCTCGCGCTAACAGCAGCAACAGCTGGCTCCGCGGCGCCTTTAGGGCGGAGGGCTAGGGGCCTGCCGGGCGCCTTCCCTGAATCCCTTGCCGGTGGGAAAACGCTTCTTGTTCGTCTCCATCGCGGGCCACACGGGCCACCTTTGAGGGGCCCAGGATTTCTAGGGCCTCTTCTCTTGGGAATTTTAAGTCAGTTCTCAAACTAGAACAGGTTTAAATCTCCTCCCTTCCTTCTTTCCTTCCTTCCTTCCTTCCTTCCTTCCTTCCTTCCTTCCTTCCTTCCTCCCCTTCTCGCTTTTCCTTTCGAGTCCTTCTTGCCTTTAGGAAACAAGCAGACTTTCCCCTGCATTTTATTCTTGGCAAGCTTTGGCATTATCTTAAACAAAAAATTAAAGCATCCGAAATAAAAACATCACTTTTGGGGGGAGCAAAAGAACAGACACATTCACATATCTGGAAAGTACAATAAATCAAATTCCCGGAAGCCTTGGAATGAGTTTTTTTTTAGCACTTGAACTTCAGAATTTGTAAGTTCACGAAAACTTATTTTACTTCTGTTGATTTCACTGCTAGGAGTGATGGTGGGTTTGTTTTTTTTTTTAAACTTAAATGAAAGTATCAGAAATGAAAATATGCATTTATTTTAATTTAAAGCTGGTTTTAAGATGCAGCTGGGAGTTCTTGGGGTTATGAATTAGAAATGACCAACTTTTAAAAATGTGGTGAAATGTTTAAAATAGGCAACGTTTGGTGATGAATTCAAGTGCCCCTTAAAGATTTTTGTCTTTTTATAACGAGCATTTTTAAAATGTGCATTTGAAGTGACTTAGAACACATAGGAGAGCTAGTTGAAAGCAAAGCTTTAGTGTTAGGCATCATTAACTTAAACATGTTCCTCATAACTTTCATGATGCTCTCTCTTTTCTCCTTTCCATTCATTCCCTCGAAATCTTTGGGTAGGGAAACCTGGCTACTTAATGAAATTGCAGGCCTTAAGCCCCTGTAAAAAAAAGTGGTGATTTATTTGCAAACACCTAATCCACCTGTATAGAAGGTGAGATCTTATTCATTTTTTTTTTTTTTGTCTTATCCAGATTACACAATTGAAAATAGATCACAACCCCTTTGCAAAAGGATTTCGGGATAATTATGACACGTAAGTAATCTTGCACCTTCCTTCTCAAGTAGTTGTGGAATTGGGCTTTAGGTCAAAGGTGGATGGTCGTGTACAAGGCTTTTGGAAGCTGGAGTGTGTGAAGACAAGGTGTCTTTAAGGTTTTCCCTTTCCTTTTCATGGGCTCCCCTTCTCTCTGCTGACCTTCTGGCTTGGTACTTCTGTAGTTTTGGTCAAAGATTTCCTCCACTTATTTCTGTCTTTCTTATGGGTTACAAAGTTGGTGGCGGGCCTCTGGGGCTGGCTGGCTGGGGGAGCTGCCCTGGTTCCCGGGTGCACGAGCTGTATGTGGCGCTGCAGGTGCTCAGCTCAGATTGTCTGTGTCTGAAACCGCCCGATCCTGCCGGAAAGTGCATGTGGCTCTGGCAGTTGTTACAGTCTCCTTGGCATATGTGGCTTTTATTTACCCGTTTTCAAGTTTTGTGTAATAGCTTTTCCTGTGCAAGTTTACTATGGACTGAATAAAAATGTGCACCCACCATAGGCAAGGTCATGAGCAGAGCCACTGTTGCAGTTATTTAAGGCTTTGGGAAGGACCCAGGTGCTGTTGCTGTATGTTATTTATAAGCTTCAAAAGAAAAATATTTCCTTTTATCCTTTGCATCTAGGCGTGTTTTAATTAAATGTGTTGGTACCCTTTTCTCCAGGCTTCCCTTACCTATCTCCATTTCTTTTCTATCAAAATGCTGTTCTCTGGGGGCAACGGTAGATGTAAACTTAGTGCTTTCTGGGTTTGTTCTTGCATTCTTGCTCAGAGTTCAGATACAGTGCCCAAGAGTTCAAATACTGTTATATAGAAAAATATATATATATATATATATCAGAATCTAAATCTGGATTATAGGAATCCCCCACTCTTTTCTGGCCACAAAAGAGAGGGGTACATAAATTTTGAATTTCATGGCTTGCATTAAGTGCCTGGGATAGAGCTACAAACTTGAAGTTCTCTTTGACCAGCAATAGATGAAATTTGTGGAGAATTAGACAAGTGGCTGCTTCTATTCCATCTCCAGGTAGATTGCAAACTTCCCTCCTGGTATTTTTATAACAAATTGAAAGGAGAGTCATTGATATTTCTGTCTATATCTGTCATGTGCCTCCCCCAAAAGTAGTTCTGAGGAAGCAAGCCTTGTCAAGATGATTCCCTAGAATAAAAACTCAGCTACTCTAGTCCTCACAACCTAAAAATGTGGACCCGGCACTGTGAAAAGTGTGTGGCCCAGGAGACCAGAGATATTGGTCTCTGTACTAGGGGGTCTTGTAGATTTTGAGCTTTTAATTCTGTTGTGAACATCTGTTCCAAAGCATTTTATTTTGCACAAATCAGTTCGGTAATCCCATGTGGGTTGGGACCTGGATGGGCATCTAAACTGTATCTTTTGCAGGCTGCTTTTTTCTTCTTAAAATATTGTGGTGGTAAACAGAAGATATTTGCACCTTGCTGGTTACGTTCCCTTCCTGCCTCCCTCTGCTTCTCTTATTTGAACCTGGGATTAAATTTCAGGAGGGAAATTTTGTAGAGCGAGCAGAATGGACTTGAGCAGCAGCAACATTACCCTCATCTGCCCTCCTCTGGCTGACTTCTGTTGGAAAAGTCACTTCCTTTTGATTCTTAAACTGTGTATTTTTCATAAAAATGTCTTAATCTATACAAACGGACAGGTTTTTAAGGGGTAGGGGAGAGCAGAATGGCTTATGACACCCACCCTTTCCCCTTTTATGTTGAATTTTTGGACATGGCTCACTTTTGGAGAAACAGGGAGAGCAATGAGGGTTCAGGGGGGACTAGAGGATTGCTTGGCCACTCACCAGGGAATCTCCTCCCCAAGGGATTAAGGTCTGACAAAACTGAGGCTCTCTCTCAAAACAGCGTGTTGATCAAAGATTAAAACATTTATGTGTGAGCTAAATAGAAAGGGAGACATGTGTCTATGTGTAGGAGAAAACACTTCTACCAATCTTGATCCAATCTCTGGTTCTCCCTCAATTCTAATGGGATTTTCTAGGCCCAGGGCCTACAGTGAATCTTTCATTATTTTACCTAAGGTGATTCCCAGGAACACACTTTCTGTCTGTGGGCAATTATTTAACTTCCCTTTGCCTCAGTTTTCTCATCTGTAAAGTGGGATAATAATGCTACCTAACTGGGAGGATTGTTGTGATGGTCAACTAAATTACTATCTGTACAGCCCTAGATAATGGTGCCTGGCACATAGTCAAGTTGTGTAACGGTTAGCTATTATTAGTGGGAGATTGCTTAGAGGAGGTCGGTAACCACTGTTAAGAGTTTGCCCCTTAGGTGTTTTTTGGTGTTTTTTGTTGTTGTGGTTTTTTTGTTGTTGTTGTTTGTTTGTTTGTTTGTTTTTTACCAATAAAGGTCAAAAGCTAGGGAGAGATCAGAGTAAAAAACACGTTTTCTTGGAGCTCCTGGCTGGCTCAGTCAGTAGAGCATGTGACTCTTGATCTCAGGGTCCTGAGTTCAAGACCTACCTTGGGTGTAGAGCTTACTTAAAAAAAAAAAAAGTACACCTTTTCTCTGTAAAAGAATTGTATTGATTGATGACTTTGTCTCTAAGTAGTAATTCTTGTTAGTATTGGTAGAGGTGGGGGGTAAAGGATCACCTGGGGGAAACAATGGACAGCAAGTACAGTAGAGGCTTCCAGCAGCAAGTCTTCAAGTCTCAGAAGACTGGTGAAGGCCAGGCTTCCATGATTACTACCTGGACAGCCCGAGTGTGTGTCAAATGGAAGAAAGTGTTCTTAAAAGAGTGAAGAAATGGATATCTTGTTTAGAAATTTTGCGCAGTAACTCTCACTACACAGGAAAGGCCCACAGGGCAAGTAACACCGTAGTCCCTGGGCGAATCTGCCCTCATGTTTATAAATACATTGGAGAAGTGGGATGAGTATCCCCTGCTGTGCTCTGCTCTCTGATCCCCCGTGCAGTCGGTGAGAGAGAGCGAGGGAGAGGGAAGACTTCCTCTTGGTCTGCATTTTGCTTAGGTTCCTGTATAAGTACATTGATCCCTCTACAATTTCACGATTTATTTTGTTTTGGGGAGGACGCAGGTCTGTGACCTTTCGTCTCTCTCCATCCTGGACGGCAAGTTACAGACGGACAGTGTGGGGGTGGGCCACAAGTGGAGGTGACCTTCCCTTCTGCCTCCCGAGGGGACCTCTCGGCCACCCCTCGGTTCTCTCTCTCTCTCCTTCCCTCGCAGGATCTACACTGGCTGCGACATGGACCGCCTGACCCCCTCGCCCAACGACTCCCCGCGCTCGCAGATTGTGCCCGGGGCCCGCTACGCTATGGCCGGTTCTTTCCTGCAGGACCAGTTCGTGAGCAACTACGCCAAGGCCCGCTTCCACCCCGGTGCGGGCGCGGGCCCCGGGCCGGGCACGGACCGCAGTGTGCCGCACACCAACGGGCTGCTGTCGCCGCAGCAGGCCGAGGACCCGGGCGCGCCGTCGCCGCAGCGCTGGTTTGTGACACCGGCCAACAACCGGCTGGACTTCGCCGCTTCGGCCTACGACACAGCCACGGACTTCGCGGGCAACGCGGCCACGCTGCTCTCGTACGCGGCCGCGGGCGTGAAAGCGCTGCCGCTGCAGGCGGCGGGCTGCACCGGCCGTCCGCTCGGCTACTACGCCGACCCGTCCGGCTGGGGCGCGCGCAGCCCCCCGCAGTACTGCGGCGCCAAGTCGGGCTCGGTGCTGCCCTGCTGGCCCAACAGCGCCGCGGCCGCCGCCCGCATGGCGGGCGCCAACCCCTATTTGGGCGAGGAGGCCGAGGGCCTGGCCGCCGAGCGCTCGCCGCTGCCGCCCGGCGCCGCCGAGGACGCCAAGCCCAAGGACCTGTCCGACTCCAGCTGGATCGAGACGCCCTCCTCCATCAAGTCCATCGACTCGAGCGACTCGGGGATTTACGAGCAGGCCAAGCGGAGGCGGATCTCACCCGCCGACACGCCGGTGTCCGAGAGCTCGTCGCCGCTCAAGAGCGAGGTGCTGGCCCAGCGGGACTGCGAGAAGAACTGCGCCAAGGACATAGGCGGCTACTACGGCTTCTACTCGCACAGCTAGGCCGGCCCTGCCCGCCCGGCCCCGCGCCCCGCCGCGGCCCGGCCCCCTCCCGCCTCCCACCCCCAGCCAGCCCCTCGCAGCTCTCCCCAGCTCCTCCTCCCCACGCCCCACCTCGCGCACCCCCTCATTTCACTTGGCCCTCGAATACCGTCTGCGACGAATAAGTACAGGTCTCCGAGTGCGATTTTAACCTTTTTTTGCACAGCAGTTTCTGCAGTTAGCACACCGACCTTCAACTTTGCTGTAAACCTTTTGGTTTTCCTCCTAACTCTTCTTCTGTGAAGTTACACTCCTAACAAGCCTCCTCCCTCTCGTCTTTTTCTCACCCTCTCCTTCTCTTTCTTGTAATGAAACTCTTCACCTTTAGGAGACCTGGGCAGTCCTGTCAGGCAGCAGCGATTCCGACCCTCCAAGTCTCGGCCTCCCCATTAACCGTAGGATGTTGACTCTAGAACCCGGACCCACCCAGCGCGTCCTTTCTTATCCCCGAGTGGATGGATGGATGGATGGTAGGGATGTTAATAATTTTAGTGGAACAAAGCCTGTGAAAATGACTGTATATAGTGTTAATTTACTGTAACGAATGGCTAGTTTTTATTTTCATCGTCAAGGCACAAAACCAGTTCACGCTTAACCTTTTCATTCGTTTCTTTTCCTTTCTTTGCCATTTTCTCCACCCCCCTCCACTTTAAAATTTTTTCTTGTGAGATAATTAACAATATTCTAAGAGGCTCTGGAAACGTGAAATACTTGATAGATAATGATGGGCTTCTCACTTTTCCTCAATCCGTTGCATGAAATAATTGCTCTGTGCTCTAATGCACACACATAGCTAAGGAGAATCCGACCAAACACCTGTAAAGGATAGGTGTCTTGTTCATAGGCAAGTCGATTAAGTGGCATGATGCCTGCAAAGCAAAGTTAACTGGAGTTGTATGTCCCTCCCCACTCCCCACCCCGCCCCCCTTCTAAATAGAATAGCTCGACATCAGCAATATTATTTTGCCTTATTTGTTTTTCCCCAAAGTGCCAAATCCATTACTGGTCTGTGCAGGTGCCAAATATGCTGACAAACTGTTTCTGAATATCTTTTCAGTCCCCCCCTCCACCTTTATATGCTGTAAATCTTTGTAATGAATATCTACTAATGATATAGATGACTGAATTGTTGGTAACTATAGTGTAGTCTAGTGAAGATAAATTGTGTGAGTTGTATATTTTACTGCATTTTAGTTTTGAAAATGATTTCCCTGCCACCTAGAAACAGCTGAAATTTGACTTCCTTGGGAAAACACTAGCATTAATGCAAGTAAGACTGGTTTTTTCCCCTCTTAAGTCTTGTTATATTTGATAAGGAGCATTAATCCCCCTGGAAATAGATTAGTAGGATTTCTAATGTTGTGTAGCAAACCTATACTTTTTTTTGTATTTTAAAATTAATGTGAAATATGCATCATACACAATATTCAATCTAGATTCCAGTCCATGGGGGGATTTTTCCTAATAGGAATTCAGGGTCTAAACGTGTGTATATTTTGGCTCTTCTGTAAATCTAATGTTGTGATTTTTATATTTGTTTCGTTTTGTCTGTGAACTGAATAATTTATACAAGTACACACTCCATTGAGAAACGTTTTGTTTTTTGCTCGTTTGTATCGTCTGTGTATAACAAGTAAATAAATCTGGTAAAACGCTATGGTGTTTGAAAGCAGTTTACAGTTTGAAAATAATTTATTATAGGTGATTACTTTTAAGGGTTTAGGAAGAATAGCCTGTTCCCACTCCAGGATGGGGCAGTCTGTTTAATGGGAATCACCTCCCATTTCCCACTTAAATTTGTTTTATAGCAGTACCAGTAATTACTTTTTCCTTCTTACTTACAAAGTACTTAGTTCCCTATGAGTCAAGTTTCACTTTGTTGCACTTTTTTTTTTTTTCCCCAGGAAAACGTAGGCAGTTCCTCATCATAGCTATCTGATTTTCTCTGAAGTAGGAAATAATGCGAGCAGGAAAAGGAGGGTCTTAAATAAGGAGTTAAGAAAATTTCTTTCAATTTCACAGGCGGGAGGCTTTGGGCAAGAGTAGGGTGTGATTGAAATGCATGTCAAAATAGGCTGTTGACCACAGCTTTAGGCAGATGTCGAAAATCCCGATCTTTAAATACGAGGCCTTGGAGATGGGTGGCGAATCTGTAAATGCAAACACAGAATGGCCTACATTTCTTGAGTGGATTGTTTCGGGGGGATTGGGCGGGGCTGGAGCGGGGTAAGGACTCATTGAACAAACTCGGAACGGTCGGTATTCAGGCACTGACTTTAAAACTTGCTTTGGGAGGTATCTGGACGGTTACCACTCCATCTCTTCTACAGTGGAATTCCTGGGCCAGCCCTACCCAAGCCAGATCCCTATCCCTTGAGAACGAATGCAGAAATGTGGATATCCCAGCGTGTGGGAGGCGGGGGGGGGGGGGGGGGGGGGGGACGGGGAGGGGAGGGAGGTCCGCTGCGTCTTAGTCAAGGAGTCCGCAGAGCGCTGACTTTATTTCGTGCAGGAGCGATTTTTGTACTTTTGTCTCCAGAGAAAGGAGATCCAGGAAAGAGGTTGAAAATGGTTCAACATTCTTGCTTAGTCTGGGTCAGTCTCAGGTTATGGGACTAAACGTACCACCACCTAGAGATTGTCCCGTAACCCCTTTGCAATTTGAGAGATGCAAAGGGGCTTCAAAGTTCCAATTAAAATGAAAATTGAGAGGGGGGAGCAAACCCGATTTGTTGTCCCTGGGCAATTTCGCCACTAGACGGCGTTCCGCGGAGTTTTGTCTGCCACACCGAGAGGAGATGGCTGATTTTCCTTTGTGTTTCTTTCACCCTTCCCACACCTAAGACCTGAACGAGAGGACCAAAAGTACAAAACACGGTGCCTGTGTAGCCAGAGAAGTTGAGCAGTGTACTCTTGTAACACCCCACTGGGTCTGCGCTCCTGTGACCCGGCCGCCCAATGCCGCCGGGGAGGAGGCGCACAAGCGGTCAAGGTCCCGAGGGCGCGGGGTGCGGGGGCCGCGCTCGGCCCCGCCGCCCTCTGGCCACAGTCACGGCGAGCAAAGGAGCTGCTGTCATGTGTGGAGACGAAGCTCTCAGCAGCCGAGGATAGATTTCACAGGAACGTAGTGCCTTGTACCGAAAGACGCACTTTAGCTGCTATTAGGAAGTACTTCAAAAAATTGGGGAGGTCGTTTCCCTTGCAGCTCTGCCACCATCTCCACCATCTGCTGTGTGGACTGAGTCAGCGTGAGGTAAATTTGCAGCTCCGCGCTCCTCTCGGAGGCAGTGTGCTTTCGGGTCCCTTTCAAGCATGATCAGTTTTACTGGCTTTCAGTGTCTTGGGTGTCTAGTGAAGGGACACCGTCGCTGTGTCTGAGAAGCTGCTGCTGTTCCAAGGAAATCAGAGTTTGGATGTGGGAGGGCCTGTAGCAACCAAAGTTCGCGTCCCGGGTTAGATTTCGAGTTGCCTTTTCTCCGTGAGGGTAGGGGTAAGGCGAGGACGGAATCCTCCCCGCAACCTGCAGATATCCTCAGTTTTTAAAAGTGTGTTTTCAACGGTGTCTTTTCTAAAAGAGGCAGGAAGAAAAAAGGCGAGCGTGCGGCGAGCACTGCATTCTGGCTCACGCCTTCCCGCCACTCACATTCCGCGCCATCTTAACTCACTTGCAACCACCCGCTCGGGGCCGAGTGCGGTCGCCTGCGGGCGCCGCTCTAGCCAGGGGAGCTGTGCCCTCGGTTGGTACCTCTCGTGGCGGACGCCGCGGGTCAGAGTAGACGAGAGGCGTGGCCAGAACGCGCTGCGGCCGCGGGCGGCCGGTGCGTGCTGCTTCGGCGGGCGAGGCTGCGCTTGGCCCGGGCCTAGCGCCGTCCGGGCGGGCGCCCTCGAGCCCAGGCCGGTGCGGGCGGGCGTCTGCAGGAGCTCGGCCGAGTGAGGCCGTGCGGGAGGCCTGCTCCCCGACGCTGAGCCTGGGCCGAGGCTTCCCTGCTTCGTCTGCGGGCCGGAGGCTGCACCCTGGCTGTCCTGTCCCAGTCCAGACAGGGATTCGGGGCGGAGGTCCAGGCTGGCAACCCGGGCCCAGATGCAGGCCCGGAGCCCAGGAGGCTCGCTCTGTGCTCTCGGGAGTCCGTTCGAGCCAGGCCGAAACCTTGGCTGCGTCGGAGGGTGCCCTTTCCAGCTTGTAGCTCCTCGACGGCCACGCCAGGCAAACGACTGGGATCTAGGGCGGACAGCCTTTTTAGGCCTAGCAGAAGCTGACTGATCAGTTTGTTTCCAAAGCCAGGTTGTTTCTGTGTCTTTAGGACTGACGTCACCCGAGCTCTTAAAATGTAGTAATTTAGGGTCTATAGAGAACTTTCTGAACCCTCTTACCTCCTGCAGTTACATTTTCTTACAAATCCTACCGCTAAAACTCTCTGACCCACCGTTTTGGCGAAGTATTTATCTTTTTAGCACTGAGGCGTTCAAGGATGTTCTACCTTCTGTTGTGGGTGCCGGCTAGGAACAAAAGCCTTGTTGCATAGAGGCCATTTATATTCCTGGAGAACTTAAAACGCTCTATAGCAATATTTGGGCAGCGTGTTTGTGTTCGTAACTGATTTTATAAAACGTTCGGCCTGTGCTCGGGTGCAGCACTTTTTTTGTGTGTGTATATTAGTTACTTTATCATGTAGGCATTTTAGCCATGGGGATAGGAAAAAAGTAGAACCTGTGTGAAAACAAACCAAAATAGGTCCTCCAAAGGAAAAGCAACTATTATTATTTTTAGACAAAGTTACTTATGAGGAAGTCAGCATCTTTTTTTTTTTTTTTTTAAGATTTTATTTTCAAGGAATCTCTACACCCAACCTGGGGCTCAAACTCACAACCCTGAGATCAAGAGTCTAATGCTCCATGGACTGAGTCAGCCAGGTGCCACAAAAGTCAGCATCTTTAACGACCAGTGATAAGAATTCAATGTAAAAAATATTTACTTTGCTCTGCTATGTGGGCAATTACTTGGCTAATTTTAATATTTGAAAGAATAAAATTTTAGTGTGAATCACTAAAATCAGGCTTTTAAAAGGTCAGCTGAGGCTTTTTAAGCAAGATGAGTCTACATGATTTATTTAAGTTACAATATGAGTGCAAGATTTACGTTTGGACAATCAGATTTTCTTTTGCCAGAACAAGATAAGAGTCTCACAGGGAAGACCGAGACAAACTAGACAAGATTTCAGGCATTGCATTGTACTTGGTTTAATTCAGTTGCCTTGAGATTTGTGGGCCTTTCTGGTTCCCGTCTTCAGGTTGTTAAGTCAGGTTGCAACATATTTAAAAATATATTCACTTGAAAGAAAACCCCACTGCTTTCACAATAAAGTAAACTTGATGGTGTACAAGTCACTGGTCGCATCTGAGCTGATTATATCCGCCTTGCATGTATTTTACACCCACAGTATGGTTTGCAGCAGTGTTCAAGGCATGGCGTGAAAAATTTGATTTGAATAGTTCCATTAAAGCAATGAAAAAAAACCCATGGCTTAATAGACCTTCTAGTGATAGCTCCCCCTCTTACTATGCTAACTCTGAAATAAATATGTAATCTAGTGTTAGGCACATGGCATTTAGAAGACCCTTGCTGGTAATATTTAATTTAATAAACATACTAACTGTGACATTATTAATGCAATGAAGCTTGTACCACAAGCTGATTCTTTCAGGTTGTTTGACCTATTACTTATCACTAGATTCCTTAAAACATATCTTGTGATTTATAACTTGAATTTTATATTAACATTATTTTGGATTTCAACTCTTTAAAAATATCTGCATGATGGCACTCATTTTATATACAAAGCGTTTATACTTGGGTGTCTTGGCATATCTTTTATGAGGAGGAAGAGGGAATTTAGGAGGGGTGAGCATCTCCACGATTATGTCTCTGGTCATTTTAGACAATACAGTTACTTTGTTCTAATACTAGCAGGAAAAAAAAAGAATATAAGATTAAGTTTTAGGGCAAGGGTTATACTGATTTCTTATATATTGGTTATATATATGTTTTATCATATGTATGTGATAATACTAAGTTTTAAGAAATGGCACATTAATTAAACTTTCTGGTTGAAAAATAAAACAAATCTTGCTTATATTAGGGTTAGTGCTTATATTAGATTTATTTAGGTTTCAGTTTAGTTCCTATCTTCACGTTAGCAAAAGTGTACTGGATGGGAAAAAGCCTTTTCATTACAATCTTATTTCAGGTTCCTAAAAAAAGAGAAAGTCAACAGTGTTGTTCTCAAACCACAGTATCTTCCTAGCTCACATTTCAACTTTCAAGATGTATTTGTCTTTTATTTTGTCATTCCTAGTATGAAAGGGAAGGCATTTTTCAATCTTAGGATAATTCAGAAGCAATTTTTTGGTTCTCAGTTAATTCAGTTTCATCTTAAAAGTTCAAATTTAGCAAAGCACATGTTCCCTTGTTCATGCCAAGTGTGATAAAAACTAGTCGAAAAATAAAACCATTGCAAACAAGTGGAGCACTGCACTTCACTGCATACTCTACAGGCCACATCATTTCTAGGTCTGATGTCACTGCCTGCTGGGCTGCCATTTGTGGGCACAAGTAAGTCTGCCTTTGAAAGTCGATAGAAGTCACGACCATTACAGACACATGTGCTTAAATTGTGTGTGTGTTTGAAACCTCCTCTTTGAATAGAATAGTGATATGCACACCCATGAACATTCAAACATTTGCTCTCTTCTATCAACAAAAGGTTATTCTCTTTGGGGGGTGTTTTCCTTCCTCTGCATTGGAAGAGTTTCTTTGATTGTATCTAAAACATGAATTAGCAAAATCATCTCTCCCGTTTTGTAATACAGTTGAATTATAGACTACTTTGTGGAATTATAACTTTCTTAATAGTTTCATCTTTGTGTTTACAATATTGAGCTACCACATTTATGTTTTTAAACTTTAACATCCTTCAACTTCAGTTAATAAAATATGCATACATGTTATGTAGATTCAGTGTAGGCCATCTGCAATCAACAATGATATTTTATGAGAACTTTTCAGTTATCATAGTGGTTTCTATTTTGAATAGCTTTTGCTCAAGTGGAAATTTACTAAAGACCAAACCATTATTTCCAATTAAAAATGTTTCAAAGGTGGTTAGTACTTTTATAAATTGATATGTTTTTTAATTTAAAGTTTATGATTTTGGATATAATTTTACCAAATAATAGCAATGTTTACTATTCAGTACCTTCTTTTGAGAAGCTATAATGAGGACTTATTCCTTTCACGGTTTATTTACCACTGAATGCTATATATTTTGTTCCAATAAAATCTTTTTTTTCTACCTCTGTCTTAATTTGCTATATATTTTTTAAAAAATTGACTGTGTTCTAAATAATCCTTAGAGCTCACTCACCTTTGGGATTCACTCTCTTAATTTATGCTCACATTCTGCTTTGTTCCTGTGGAGAAAGTCAAAGAAACATACTGACTTCCTCCTCAACAAATTTGTTCTTTCCTCCTCCAACTCTGCTGTCTTTCTGACACTCATTTTGCCCTTGTTGACTCTCTTGCCAACAACTTTTTTTTAACCTCCTCTTTTTTTTTTTCTCACGCTACCACACTGAACCTGAATCTTTATAAAATCTATGCCTGATTCATCAGTTTGTTTATTTCAGGTCAGAATTTTTATGCTTTCCCCAAAAGCAATTGTATAATTTTCAGGGCAAACATCAGATACGATATGTCTTTCTATTTAACCTCTCCCACATTGTTTTTTAAGATTTTGTGTTTTTTTCCCCTGTATACTTCTATAATCCCTTCATCTCTCGACATTCACTTTATTATCTTTTTTTGTGTGAGTTTGTGAAGGGCCAACTTAATATTTTTGTCTCTTATTGGTATTTCTGTGTTCTTCTTTACCCCTAACATTTTTAGCTCTGTGAGGCACTCCATTTACCCCCGCTCTCTTTTGTACTTGGGACCCATCTTTCAATGCTTTCTTTGATCCTTTTCAGTTCAGCTTCCTCATTTGCACAGACATTAAAATCTTTCTTATTACATTTGTCAGTGTGCTCTTGACTGAATATAATGGCCTTATTACAGACTAATCTTCATTCTTTTAGCTGTTTAAAGTCATAATTAGCCCTTCGGGTGATTCAGAACCACTGATTCTGCAAGTCCTTCACTTTCCCCCCCTTCTTCCAGCTTTTTCATGGGTCTCTCTGCTTATTTATCTATGCATTTATAGGTTTCTATAGGATTGTTTGCCCAGGGTGTGTCCTCATATTCTTCTAAGAAAACTTGGTATACATGTGCTAGGGAAGAACGGGGTGGGAGAAAGATCTGGTACCAGTTTTCTTAATATGTATCTTCCACCCACTGCCTAATAGCTTTACCTATTGAATGGTTTCTTATTTTTTTGTAGCCCGATACATTTTACTTGACATTCTGAATTTTTCTATTATCCTTCCTTGAACCTTCTGATACTGACACATGTTCTCCTTGCTCTTAAGTTTAGCATGATGAATATTAAAATGAATTTTTTAAAAGTTAACTTTTCTTAGTTAATGTTAGCTTAACCCCTTAAGGAGACTGCAATATGAAGTATATATGCCAACACCATTAGGAAGGAATTTTTTTTAATGGCTACGCAATCGTGTGTACTATATCTTATTAAGGACATCATTATTAGCCCTTTCTCTACATAGCTTCAAAAAATAAAGTACCAAACCTAGGAGATTCCAAACCTAGCAGATATCAGATCCTGAGAAACAGTTCTACTTGCATCACTACTTCTTTAGGAAACTCTTTGTTTCTGAGTTTAAAATTACACAGATTTTAAATTTCATTTTCAATTCTTTCTGCTCTACAGCAAATGTGTGTGTGTATGTGTGTGCATGTGAGTGTGAGTGTGTGCGTGTGTGTGTGCCTGTGTGTGTGTGTGTATACAACACCATGATGCGTTGGGAGAATAAGAATATAAACTCAAGAAAAGCAAGGGGAGAATTTTGGACATTCCTTGCACACACAGTGCTGCCCTAGGTACCGTCATGATTGTGTGCTTTGTGAGGACCTCCCGTTGGAACCTGAAAAAATACCCTTTTAACAATCTCTTATCTATGAAAATAATTCTCTACTTCTAAGCACTAGAATCAAGAGCTTTTACATTTATCACTTAATTTGCACACAGTATAATTTCCACTTGAGTAAGAAATTGGTGAAAATTCCACCACGTCAAAGAAATGTTCATGTAATATGACCGAAAACTCCTGGTTGGTGCCATGGCAATTTAGTATGTAACATACCTGCATTAAATTTATTTTGAAAATCTAAGTCTCAAAGGAACCTGACTCCCAAGTTTTAGCAGAAAACGCTGGAGACAAATAAGACACTTTATTTCTATGATCTTCAATATAATCACTTGTAAAATGAAATTATAAACCAAATCTTTCAGGTATCTTTCAGCTTTAAAGAACTTTGTGGACCTCTGAGTTTCTCTGCAGTTTGAATTCAAATGTTTTGAGTTAGAGTAGGCTTTCAACTGAAACGCACAGTGGTAAATAAACACACACACACACACACACACACACACACACACACACACAGGTTTCACAAAATTTACCACATTTGATGCACTCTGGTGGTTTTTTTCTTTTGTTTAATTTCATTCTGGTTGACCTAGTAAATTTATTTCAGGGTTCTCTGATGGGCAGTGCCTCAAAGTGAGAAACATTGTCACAGTGGTGATGTTAACTAGACTAGCATAGAATGTCATCAGTTTACTGTTGTATCTCTGTGTTTTAATATTTATTTTCTGAAATGGCAGACTATACATCTTAGCAAACTAGAGTGCGTCACTTTTTATTTTATAACCTACTTGAAGGTATAGCATGAAAATATAAGATTGAGAGACTGTCCCTTACAATGTTCTTTCCATTATGATCTGCACATTTAAAAAAAATCTTTAAATTCTGTCTCTTTGAGATTGCTAATTTTAAGACTTAACCTAATTTATATTTTTTGGGCATTTCATATTCTTTTCTCTTTCTTTTAAAAAAAATTTAAAAAAGATTTTATTTGTAGGGGTGCTTGGGTAGCTCAGTTGGTTAAGTGTCTGACTCTTGATTTTAGCTCAGGTCATGATCTCATGGTTCCTGGGGTTGAGCCTCCATCAGGCTATGTGCTGACAGCATGGAGCCTGCTTGTGATTCCCTGCCCCCCCTTCCCTCACTAGAGTGTGCAAGAGTGCTCTCTCTCTCAAAATAAATAAACATTAAAAAAGATTTTATTTTTAAGTAATCTCTATACCCAATGTAGGGCTCAAACTTACAATCCTGAGATCAAAAGTTGCTTGGTCTACCCACTAGGCCAGCCAGGCACCCCTCATTCTTTTTTTCTTTCATGCATACACTCATGCTTCAAGTGTACTGATTTATTGGAATTAGGGTCACTTCTAGTCTTGGAGATAAGCAGGTGCGTACTTGCTGTTGTGGTTCGTGGTTCCTTGCATGAATTGCTTCTTTCCCTTTCTTGACACTAAGGCACAGCTGGAAAGGGGCAAAAGAGGATAGCAACAGCTCTTATAGCCTTTAGGTCAGTGGCTTCACATTAGAATCACCAAGGGAGCTTTTAAAAATTAAAAGTTTTTAATGCTCAGATTCACACTCCATCCCAAATAAGTCAGAATGTATTTGGTAGTGAGAGCCAGGCATCAGAACTTTTTGAAGATTGCTGTGTGATTACAACATGCAGCAAAATCTGGGATAGGGGTGTCTGGGTGGCGCAGTCCCTTAAGCATCTGACTTCAGCTCAGGTCATGATCTCACGGGTTCGTGGGTTTGAGCCCCGAATGGGGCTCTGCACCGATAGCTTAGAGCCTGCTTTGGATTCTGTGTCTCCTTCTCTGTCTGCCCCTCCCCTGCTCGTGCTCTCACTCTCAAAAATAAATAAAAAAATAAACATTAAAAAAAGTAAAAAAAATCTGAGAACCACTTCCCTAGGTTTTTTGTTTGTTTGACTTTTGTTGTTTTGTTTTTGTAATGAGAAAAAAAAAAAGGCAGAGGGTTTGTTTTTCAGTTTCCTGGCTATTAACCATGGTGGCAAACTATCTATTCATTATAATTTTGTGCCTAGGAACTCTGGTAATGGCAACTTTCTTAAAAATAAGTACATGGATTTGAAAATAACTATTTTCAAATAACTTTCCATTTTTTAAAAACATTGTGACGGTATGGTCATGTTTTAGAACAAGCAGTTTATGCCCTTGACTATAAGAGAAAAGCGACCTGAAGAACACTGTCTTCTTACTTTCTGTATAGAACAAGCATTTGTATTCCTCCTCCAGCTTAATTATGATTAAAACATGGTGATTAGTACTGTCTCTGGAAACTCTATAGTCATCCATAAGGTAGCCTTTATCTAGAGAGACTGAAATTGGAAGGTTGTCCGGAAGCATTGCATATTTAACATTTGATATCATTCTCAAAACAATAAATGCCAGAGTATTCAGAATAGTCCTAATTCCATGGAATAAATACAGAATTATAAGGTGGGAGTTCAGTTTAGCAATGCCAGCCATATATCATATTTCAATTCAGATATGGAGGGATTACCTCCAAAATGTATCAGATGGAAAGATTTCTTCCCCTTAATATAGGCCATATATAAGCAGCTTACTTACTCAGATAGTCCATGGCAACCTCCCAAGTCATTCATTTTTAAGTGGTTACATCCATTTGAGTCATGATATGAACATCACCCATCAAAACTGAGTCACAATTAATTTGTGTATTTGAGAGTTTGTTGTATTAAGCATATTGCAATAGAAATATCATAGAAACTTTGCATTTTGTTTCATTTAAATTTGGAATCCACTAAAGTGTGGAGAGTTATTATTTGCTATTATTATCCCTAAGAACAATCAGTTAGCATAAATTGACCTGCGCTTGTGTTTTACATAATATTTACATATAGAAACATTTTACCATAACTAAAGGATAGGATGAAGTGAGATCTGTTTATTTGCTGAGAAACATCACTTAGAATGCAAAAATTCACCAGCTCTAGGAATCAAAATGGTTAAAGCTTGAAAGGTTAAAAGGAAAACCTTGGATAAATGTATTTGAGGATTTGCTGAGCTTAAAATTGATGGAGTATTTGTCACATAGAAACAATTCAGCTTGTCCAGTCTTCAGAAATTTCCAAGTTCTGGGATTTAAAAATAAAAGAGAAACAACAAGAAGAAAAGTTAAAGTTATTGATTCTACTTATTTTTACACTGCCTACTACCCACCTCTCCAAATGCAATATTTCATCTGTGCTGGAATTAAGTATTTATTAATGTTCAAGAAACTAGGCAGTCATCTGACCATGGCTTATTATAGCTCACTCCTAAATTTAGAAGTGTTCCCAGATTGAAAATGGTAAAGGGAATGGAGAACAAATGCACAGTTTTTAGTTTACTCCTTGTTTTAAATTTTACATATTTTTTGAAACTAGATTTCATGATCCTTCCTAATCGTGCTGTATTAAGCCTTTTAAGAGAGTGAAGTAAGATTGTGTTAGAATTCTCTGAGGTCTCTAAGTTTTATTTGTATAAGTTATACCTCTTTTGTTTGTCCAATTAGCATACTTTCTAGATGGTAGTCAATTTTTAACAAAATCAGACGTTTCCTATTTCCGAATTATCTGTGTGAATTGCTTCTCACTTGCTTCCATCTGCCAATCTTTTGATTACTTTTACTCCTTATTTTTACTGGATAACAAAAAAGGGAAGTTTATGGTAAAAATGAAATCTGTTTATCAGTGAATGCAATTTGGCAGGAAGGAGGATACAAATATTTCTAAAATGAAATCTTTAGACTAATGGATTTAATTTATCCTTGCTCTTTTTGCAGTCTTAAAGTACAATTAAATGAAAGGTTTTAGTTTATTTCTGTTGCAAACTGAAAACAGCATTATAGTTATTCATTTCATATAAATCTTAGTGACTATGGACTTAGCAAGGTGAACAAAGATAGGAATTCCTGACCCAAACCTTAGGATTTCCCTGCCATTGTTCTGAAAGCCTCCCAGATAGATCTCAAAAGTGATTGTTTGATCACTTCTCTTTCTTCCTGCGGATTGAAGGTTGAGAGAAGAGTAGTGATGGGCAGTGGTATCCCCCCATTTCATGTCCCTGTTTAGGATTATTGTAGTTTAGATGAATTTCTTTTCTCTCCTACTCCTCTGTTGCATTCACAGCTTTGAGGAATGAAAAGACACTCCTCTTTGCAGAAAGATTGGGGATTCTTTTTTTTTTTTTTCTTTTTAACTTTTTAATGTTTATTATGAGAGAGAGAGAAAGAGCAGGGGAGGGGCAGAGAGAAAAGGAGACATAGAATCTAAAGCAGGCTCCAGGCTCTGAGCTGTCAGCACAGAGCCCTACGTGGGGCTCAAACTCAGGAACTGAGTGGTGAGATCATGACCTGAGCCAAAGTCAGACGCTTAACCGACTGAGCCACCCAGGTGCCCCTGGGGATTCTTTATCTAGATAAACTGATGTAACAAGAACTTTCTCTATTGATCTGATTATTTTAATTTATCAAGGCTTTGTTGAGATTGCTGCCTATAATTAAGGTTTATAGAAGGCACCATGGAGACTGTAGGATGAATTCAGTATGGATTCTTGGTGACTTATGAAAAGACTGTATTACAAGGTAAAAAGTAGTGAGGATGAATTCTAGAAGAGAAGCATGGGTAAAATCCTTTGGGACCATAGGGGCGGTGTGATTACACCTAGCCAAGGGAATCATGGAAGGCTTTATGAATGTGATACTTGTTGAGCCTGGGCTTGCAGAGGCGTTTGAACGGGATAAAAAAAAAAAAAAAAAAAAAAAAAAAAAAAAAGCATAAGCAAAGTCTGGGAGGTAGAGAGGCAGAGGTCTGCTGGCAAAGTTTTATGCTTGGGAAATGGAGCGTGTAGAGGAGGCAACGGGAAGGTAAGTATAGAAAGGCTGGGTGCCAAGTAATGGGACACTTTGAGTGGTAGGTTTAGACAGACTGGGCCTCTGATTAAATGGAAATAACTCAATCTGATTAAAAATAACTGACTTTTACTATGAATTCCATTAGAAGAAACCATATGTACTGTTGTGCAACTTATATTTTTTATTTAACATTATACTTAGGCTATATTTCTAACTCAGAACATATTTATCTTATTCTTTTTAACATCTTTACTGTTAACGTTGTATGGATAAACTACAGCTAATTTAACTAGTCCTACAAATGTACATATAGTTGTTTATAGGTTTTTGCTATTGTAAAAAAATGCTACATTGTACATTTCTCTCTGTATACTTGTGTTAGATGTCTATTGGATAAGTTCCTAAAAGTGGAATTTCTGGGCTAAAGGCTGTATCAATTTACAGTTACTCTATAAGTATATGAGAATTTGTTTCCTCACCCTCTTACCAGTTCCAACTGTGTCAGTCTTGACATAATTAAAAGTTTGATCGTATTGATGAAATTAGAAATTGGCATCTAAAATAGGAAGGTATCCACTAACTAGAAAACATATCCTGTGGTATGGGATGGTGTGACAGTATAAGAAAACTTATAGGAATAACGTTACATGCCTTTCTAGATTGTTAAGTTTTAAGGATTTGGGAGGAATACATGTTATTTTCGTTTTAAAACTAGCTGAAAAATGTGAAGATAGAATGTAGAATTCATATGATTTTTATTAATAAAATGAACATTTTTTTCTGTTTCATTATTAAATATTGTTTGTGATAGCACTTTGCATTATTGGGAAGTGCTATACAAATTTTATTACTGTGTTAGCCAACAACCTATTACAAGACATAAAATCTTTCTTCATTGTTCAACAAAACCATCAATATATAAGAAAAAAGGAATGTCAAACTATTCCTTAAATATTTATTAAAATGTTCTGATAGAATTGTCACATACACAAATCAAAAAGCATTGTAAAGTAGAATTTAGTTAATACCTATTTCTCTTTCTTTTTTCTGTTCAGGCTGTGAGCAAGTTATTGCCTTAAACAACTTTAACTTATTTCTTATACATTTTGCTTTTAATACAAAGGTCACTCTTTTGGAAGCACCTGGGCGTCTCAGTTGGTTAAGTGACCGACCTCAGCTCAGGTCATGATCTCATGGTTCGTGAGTTCAAGTCCCACATAGGGCTCTCTGCAATCAGTGCAGAGCCCGCTTCAGATCATCTGTCTCCCTCTTTCTCTGCCCCTCCACCGATCACACTCTCCCTGTCTCTCTCAAAAATAAATAAACATTTAAAAAAGCCACTTTTTTTAAACTGGCAGACATCAGTTTTTTGGTTTTTTTTGTTTTATATTTTTTATAGTTCACATAATCTGCACTACTTTCTTGACTGGTAGATGAACTGAAGGGAACAGAGGCTAATTCATATTTAAGATAACACATCCAATGGAAAGAAGCACTAACAAAAAATTCATTACTTTTCAGTCTGTCTGTTTCCCTAGAAGGACTATGGTCTTCATATTTTAAAAATATTTAGTAACAGAATTGCTTTTCAAAATGCACTGCTATGCAGAATATGAAACATGTAATTGTGGGAGGGCTCTGTTGAAGCAGGGTGGACCTGTGGACTTCTGGTCACCAGGCCTCTCTCCCTTAGTTCCCCCAGTGACTCCTAAGGTGCCTCCAACAATATCTAGGTTTTGGGGAACACAGTTTAGGAACAATAGTGTTCTAGGAGATTTTGGTGTCCCTGATTTTTAGGAAACCCCAGGTGAAAACTCCCAGATTGCACGATAAGTTACTCCATACTCTTCTACTTTATTCTTGGAAGACATGACATTCTGAATTTGATATATTAAATTCTTAAGGCCCGAAGTTTTAGGTTTCAGGTGTCTTGGCTGAAGCAGACAGGTATTTGAACTTCAGTTTTTCATATTGTTTATTGATTTCTATGAGCTGGAGAGCATAATAATACATTAAGCTACCTCTGTGACCTAAAAAAAAACTTCTCTGTTGTGATTCATCGATCCTTTCTTTATGGATGTCTTCTAAAACATGAGTCTTGAGGCAAAGTTTATACTTGGGCTAGATGTCTTGGGGTCTGCTCCTGACCTCTGGGATCTCCTAAACCAAGATAGTTATTCTGGTGGAAAAGTTAAAAGATAACTCATTAAATTTTATGATAACATTCTCTTTTATAATAATCATGTATTTCTGAGGTATGTTAAATAAGCTTTGATGATTGGCTCATTGATTCATTCCTGTAGATTTACTCTAGAAATTCTGCCTTAAATATTGCGTTATAATAATACCACATTTTTATCAACATGCTGCATATAAATCTGGCCACGTAGCAGGAGAGCGATGACATGTGGCAGATGACTGAAGTCACTAATGCCAGTGCTGTGCATTAAAACTTGTGACTAAATCCAAAAGGAGATTGGAGATGCCATAAAATGCTCCTATTGACATTCAAAAACTTTCTTCATGAAGTATGAACCTAGATTGAATTGAAAAGATGGTAACTTTACAGAGATTTACTTTTCTTTTAATTTTTTGCTCAACATGTTTAAATAAATACTTTAAAATATTGTAGTAGTTGGGGCTCCTGGGTGGCTCAGCCGGTTAAGCGTCCAGCTCTTTGTTTCTGCTCAGGTCGCAAGCTCAGGTTTCATGACGTGGAGCCCCATGCACGGCTGACGGTGCAGATCCTGTTTGGGATTCTCTCTTCCTCTCTCTCTGCCCCTCCATCCCTCAGACATGCTCTCTCTCTCTCTCTCTCCTCTCTCTCTCTCAAAATAAATAAATGAACTTAAAAAAATCATCGTAGTAGTTAACAGTGATGAGCAGAGGACTATGTATGTTCTGGGAATGTTCTGGATAATCCTCAGTATAAAAGTGGACATGTCCACGAAATCAGTTCTCTTACTTAATGTCATATTTTGCAAAGGTATTACGTTAACTCTATTAACTTCCGGATTTAATTGGAGTTTTAGGAAAATATTCTTTTCACCTGTGACTAATGAATGGCTAAGAGAAAATTGGTTATTCTGCCTCTTCTGGTGATGTTCGTAGCTTTTTTAGTTCCAGTCAGCAGCACTGAGTCTTCTGACCATTTAACTGTCATTTTTCTTAAAGGGAATATTTATAGAATGCTAATATACTATTAAGTGAACAAGTAATACAATATGTGATAATTTTTTGCACTCTTTCCACAGTGCGTAAAATTTTAATACAAACTTAGTGTATACTTGATAACAATTTACATGTTTATTTTACCATCTGGTAAATGTGTAAACGATATTTTGAGAAGCACATTTCATATTCACTTTAACAACTTATCCTTGACAATATGTGCCCTATCTTATGTATCGACTGGGAAGGATCTTGGAAAATTTTTAAAAAGATGAATCCAGGAAAAAAAAAAACACCATTCATGTCCTAGTTTGTTTGTTTTAAAAATATTATGGAGATTTAAGAGTTAGTTTTTAGTACCAAACCCAGGCATTGCGTTGTTTGCTGACTTTTACCAGACATCCTGCTAATTAGGGTAGAATAATCAGAGCAGCTTCCAAACATTCTATCATGTACATCAAATCAGGTTTCCTACGAACACTATGGGCCACATAGGTAGCAGTAATAAAATAAATATGGTTCTGTGTGTTGTGTAACAGCATCACATCTTCTCAGAGTGTTTGGCTTGCTCTCGCATGTGTCTAAATATGGGAAGATTATTTTTTTTCCAGTGTGTTGCAATGAACCTCAAGTGGATAGCTTTTATCGAATACTTTAACAGCATTTATGACACTTTGGCCTTCTGCCTTTTTTATTTCATTCTCTCTGCTTATTGTTCTCACTGGAATAAATCTCAGGGACTTCACACAAAACAAGCAAATAGATAATTTCCTATTTAGTTTTCTTTTAACACACTCTTTCTTAGCTGGTAATAATCTAGGAATCTTTGTAAAATTTCATGGACTACCTCTGCATATTAATTGCCATTTGCGTATCTATAATGAAGAGGTTTGGTAAGCAAATTGCAAATATTGACTTTAACAAATATATTCCTCATCACAAAATCTTTGATTTGAAGTCAGGATCAACCTCAAAGCCATATATTTTTTGCTTAAAAAAATTTTTTTTAATGTTTATTTATTTTTGAGACAATGCAAGAGACAGAGTGCAGGCAGCGGAGGGGCAGACAGAACGAGACACAGAATCCGAAGTGGGCTTCAGGCTCTGAGGGGTCAAGCCCAGAGCCGGAAGGGGGGCTCGAACCCACCAACCGTGAGATCATGACCTGAGCCGAAGTCGAACGCTTAACCGACTGAGCCACTCAGGTGCTCCATATTTTTTTTTCTACTGGATTTAGAAATTAAAGTACAGGTGTATCTTAAAAATGTTTCTGTAAATGTATCAAATCACCGGTTACTTTTTAAAAAAATTATTTATTTATTTATTGTGTGAGAGAGAGAGAGAGAGAGGGGAGAGAGAGAGAGCTCGTGAGCGAGGCAGGGGCAGAAAGAGAGAGGGAGAGAGAGAGAACCCAAGCAGGATCTGCGCTGTCAGCACAGAGCCTGATGTGGGCTCAGTCTCACGAACCTTGAGATCATGACCTGAGCCAAAATCAAGAGTTGGAGGCTTAATGGACTGGGCAACCCAAGTGCCCCAGCTTTTTAGTTTATTCTAAATTACATTTTAAACTTAAGTCAGCTGTCCTTATCATTTGTTTCCCAACAGAATGTGTATCTCACTGTTATGATTATATAACATAATTCTGAGAAATATTGTCTGTGCCTGTCTTTATTTACAGCTGTGATGTTAAGCTACATTGTTCCTGATGCTTTATAAGGCTTATAACCTACTCTTTATAACAATCCTGCCAGATGGGCACTGGCTTCCAGATAAAGAAATTGCACAAAAAGTTTAAGTCATCTTTCCAATGGGTATACAACTAGTAAATGTTAGAGTAAGAATTTAACCTCAGATTTGCCTTGCCGGAGACCCATGCTCTCTTTAATACATTATTGTCTTAAGCTTTTAATTAGGAGGACACAGAACCCACTTTTATTGAAGTATTTAAAAGTTCATCATAGTGTCATTGAAAGGATGAAAATTCTTGATACAGGTGTGAGATGGTAGGTGTGGAGATTGGGAAGAGAGGAAAGAAATGGAGATGACCTTGCAGAATCCAGCCAGCACTTTGATTTTATAGGTCTAAAATCTGTTTCTGTTGAAATTATTATATATGCCTCCAACTCTTACCTCAAACTCATGTACTTGGACTTTGTTATAAAATGGGTTAGAAATTCAAATGAAGTATTCAAGAATCAACTAATATTCAGATTTAAAAAAAAAACAAGCAAAAATAGTATCTCAGACACCATGGCAACTCTGGAAGAAAGCTGATTTTTTTTTTTTTTTTTGGAAATGCCACAAGTGTTAAATTGATAATAATGATAACAAATATTTATTGAATGCTTTATGACATTTTCCTAAGATGTTGTTAAATGTATATTAACTAATTTAATTCTCATAACAATCTTATGAGATAGAGACTATTATTCCCATTTTCCAGATGAAGGATTGAGACGTTAAGTACCTTGTCTAGGAACACAAAATAGTAATTGAATCAGCATTTGAACTCAGGCAATCTGGTTTCAGAGAAATGACTATTATTAACAATAGTATTAAGATAAATGAGATGTTAACTGATTTCTGTCAAGACTGGTACTACAGACAGCAGTGTGAAGAAAAACATTGAATGAAGTAGGAGTTACCAAGTCAAGAAAGAAACTAAATCTGCAGTGGATCTTTTAGAACTTTAGTTTACTTACAGATGGAAATATGAACAAAACAAATGGACAATTTGCATTTTTCAAAAAAGAATTAGGACTTTATTTCAGGTATACAATAATCATTATTTTTTCCGAATGGAATAATAGGAGAGTATGTTGCTTGTGAGTCTGCCAAATATTTCCCCTTTATTGTTCTTTAGTGGTTCTTTATAGTTTCTAATAAGTAGAATTAAAAACAGTTTAAGCTATGTGACCTTATTTTATAAATCACTAACTGAAAGAGCTTCCACTTTCATTCATCAGTGGTGTTTTTGTTATATAACTTCCTTTGTACTACTGAATAAAACTATATCTGGTAAAATAAAGTTATTATTTTGAATTAGAAAGAAGCATTTTCACCAATAAAATTGCACATTTTTAAAGATAAGACAATATTTGTAGAATTTATTAGAAGCTTGTTAAATTCATGCAGAATCATCTAGTCCCTCATTTGGCCAATAGTTAAGGCCAGAATTTTGAATGAGATTACTAAATGAAAAGTTTCAATACTACTTTGATGTTTTACTGAAATACAAGATCTACTAAAATACTTGTACAGAACACATAGTAGGCCTAATCATTGGGGTATTTAAACTTAGAGAGTAAGATTTTTTTTTTTTTTTTTTGGTAACAGTTTTTGTTCTAAAGTTGGAAATCCTCTATTTTATTTTTTAGTATTATTATTATTTTAGATTTTTAAATTTTAATTAAATCCAAGTTAGTTAACATATAGTGTAATAATGATTTCAGGAGGAGAATTTAGTGATTTATCACTTACATATAACACCCAGTGCTCATCCCAACAAGTGCCCTCCTTAATGCCCATCTCCCATTTAGCCCAACCCCCCACCAAACACCCCTCCAGCAACCCTCAGTTTTTTCTCTGTATTTAAGGACTCTTATGGTTTGCCTCCCTCTCAGTTTTTATCTTATTTTTCTTCCCTTCCCCTATGTTCATCTGTTTTGTTTCTTAAATTCCACATGAATGAAAGCATATGATACTTGTTTTTCTCTGACTGACTACTTTTGCTTGGCATAACACATTCTAGTTTTGTCCACATTGTTGCAAATGGAAAGATTTCATTCTTTTTTTAATCACTGAGTAATATTCCATTGTGATACACACACACACACACACACACACACACACACGTATCACTTCCTCTTCATCCATTCGTTGGTCAATGGGCATTTGGGCTCTTTCCCTAATTTGGCTATTGTTGATACCACTGCCATAAACATTGGGGTGCATGTGCCCCTTCAAATCAGCATTTTTGTATCCTTTGGATAAATATTTAGTAGTGCAATTTCTGGGTTGTAGGGAGGTTCTACTTTTAATTTTTTGAGGTACCTCCATACTGTTTTCCAGAGTGGCTGCACCAGTTTGCATTCCCACCAATAGTGCAAAGGTGTTCCCCTTTCTCTGCATCCTCACCAACATCTATTGTTGCCTGAATTGTTCATTTTAGCCACTCTGACAGGTGTGAGGTGGTATCTCATTGTGGTTTTGATTTGTATTTCCCTGATGATGAGTGATATTGAGCATCTTTTCATGTGTCTGTTAGCCATGTGGATGTCTTCTTTGGAAAAGTATCTGTTCATGTCTTCTGCCCATTTCTTCACTGGATTATTTGTTTTTTTGGGTGTTGAGTTTGATAAGTTCTTTATAGATTTTGGATACTAGCCCTCTATCTGATATGTCATTTGCAAATATCTTCTCCCATTCTGTTGGTTGCCTTTTAGTTTTGTTGATGTTTCCTTCGCTGTGCAGAAGTTTTTTACCCTGATGAGGTCTCAGTAGTTCATTTTGCTTTTATTTCCCTGCCTCTGAAGACATGTCTAGTTAGAAGTTGCTGTGGCTGAGATCAAAGAACTTGTTGCCTGTTTTCTCTTCTAGGATTTTGATGGTTTCCTTTCTTAAATTTAGTTCTTTCATCCATTTTGAGTTTATTTTTGTGTATGGTGTAAGAAAGTGGTCCAGGTTCATTCTTCTGCATGTCACTGTCCAGTTTTCCCAACCCCATTTGGTGAAGAGACTGTCTTTTTTCCATTGGATATTCTTTTCTGCTTTGTCAAAGATTAGTTGGCCATACATTTGTGAGTCCATTTCTGGATTCTCTATTCTATTCCATTGATCTATGTGTCTGTTTTTGTGCCTGTACCATCCTGTTTTGATGATTATAGCTTTGTAATACAGCTTGAAGTCCAGAATTGTGATGGCTCCAGCTTTGGTTTTCTCTCTCAACATTACTTTGGCTATTCGGCATATTATTTTTTCATTGTTTATTTATTTATTTTTGAGGAGTGGTAGAGAGAAAGAGGGAGAGAGAGAATCTCAAGCAGGCTCTGTGCTGTCAGCATAAAGCCCGATGTGGGACTCAATCCCACGATCCTGGGATCATGATCTGAGCTGAAATCAAGAGTCAGATTCTCAACTGACTGAGCCACCCAGTATTACAGAAAGCCCCTATTTTAAATGCTTTGTATTATTGTTGATTTCAAAATGTAAATCTACTTGTCTTTTTCTTAAAGTGGAGCAATTTCTACCAAAAAAGGAAACAAGACATGTAAAAAAGAAAAAAATAATAATGATACTATTTCTTTTTTACCTATATGGCTTATTTTGAGTTTCAGTTAAGTATTTCTATGTGCAAATTGAGAAATGTTCTTTTTCCTGTACTTTAAAAATGTTTATTTGTGTACTTTTATGAATGGCCTTTTAGTTTGTGGTCTAAACTAAGCTGAATTCATTTCTGTATCCATGATCTGAAGCCAGATCTTCATGCATTTTTCCCCAGCAGAATTACTCCTGCTCCTCCAGTTCCAACAGTGTCCCTCTGTCCTAGATTTACATGGTTGGCCAAGGGCAAAACTGTAACCCTTGTTTTTGACTGCATTTGTCTCTCCATACTGTGTCTCTGCTTTATACTGCTTCTCTCTTATCTCAGTTACCTCACATCCTTTTGCTTTCTCCTGTCTGTTCAGATTTGCTAGAATATCCTACCAGTGACTTGGAATCATGGCTACCCATTAGAATCACCTGTCATTTGAAATGAAGGAAGGAAAGAACAGAAGGAAAAGAAGGAGAGAAAGGAGAGAAAGGGAAGGAAGGAAGGAAGGGAGGGAGGGAGGGAGGAAAGAAGGAAGGAAGGAAGGAAGGAAGGAAGGAAGGAAGGAAGGAAGGAAGGAAACAGATGGCCAGGTGAAAGTAAGAATCTCTGGACTGAATCTAGGGCATCAGTGTTTTAAAGAAGTGCTCCAGATAATTCTAATGATTAGCCAGGGCTGTGAACCATTAAGATAAATAATGAAATGCTTGCTTCAGGAATCAGCAGATAGGGTGAGAAGAAAATAGTTTGGGCCTGGAGCATTTCTGGTATCTTTAAGCTCACATTACATATGTAATGCCTCCTTAGTTTTTTTTATAAGACTAACCAGGATATTGCTGGCAACCCAGGAAGGAGAGCCTGAGTAGAAATGCGTATGTATTAAAAGCCTGTAGAGTTTGCTTTATCAGTGTTTATTATTTCCAAGTAGCTGACATTAAGAAAATAAGAGGTAAAATTTATCCATCCCCTTCCCCAAGAACCTGCATTGCTAATTCTCTTAATGTTTGGCATTTTGAATAACATTATCCTGACTTAATCTATTCCTACCTAGTATTCACAAGAATTTCAATACAGAATATAATGGGAATTGATGGTGGTTTTGATAGCTTATCTGTTATTCAAGTACATTCATATAAGAAAAAAAAACAACCCATAACCGTTTTTGGATAAGTCAATAAATAATGTCCAGAGCTTGATTGAATCTGGTCACAAGCTCTGGCATTTAGATTGGGTGTTATCTGAAACTTATATAGATTATTTGATTCTTTTCTTTTAAAGATCTTACATGGAGATGCACCATAGTGGATCAAATACTTTTAATTAACTCAAATGAAAGCAGTATCCAGCATCTACCGATGGTTTTGGAAATTGTTTTGCTGTTTGGTTGAACTAAGATTGTTCAGACTATTTGATGGAACTTGTTCATACTGATTCTTGAGGAATCAGCTCATTTGAGAAGTCTTTAAAGTCTATATTTGGGGTAAGTAAGATTTTTGTAGAGAAATGGATTTTATATTGGGGAAAGTAGGGTTTATCATTGGGAATGACTTCTGAGTTCTGTCAGTCACTTAATTTTGTTGAGCCACTATTTATCCACCAGCAATTTGGATATAATAATGATTGCCTTGTTATGCTTCAGAGGGATTTGGAGCTGGAAGATTTTGCTATAAATAAAATACTGTTGAGCCTTCAGTAAAGCTTTGTTGACATCTTTTAATAAAATGTGTTATGGGGGCACCTCAGTGGCTCGTCAGTTGAATGTCCGACTCTTGATCTCAGCTCAGGTCTTGATCTCAGGGTCATGAGTTCAAGCCCTGCATTGAGCTCCATGCTGGGCATGGAGCCTACTTAAAAAAAATGTGTTAAAATTGTGAATTAGATAAATACACATTGCTAATATTATTAACAAATTAACAGTTACAAATGGTATAGTGTGCTCCCACAGCACTTTGTACTTACTTTTTCTGTATCATGTGTCAGACTAGGACTGTATTTGTCTTTGTATTGAGTCTATTATAGACCTTGGCATATAAGAGATTAAATAAATATTTGCTCAAGGAGGTATTTTAAAAAATGTATCTAGGATGAAAATGTTAATTACTTTAAAATCATTATATCACTTTTTTTTCTTTTTGGGGGGATACTATTAGAAAAGATAATTTTACTGTCTCTGAAAATACAAATATACATTTAAGAGGAGGTTTAGTACTTTTCAAAATTCGAATTGGATTGGGAAATGAATTAAATTAAGTCCAAGTGCCATGGTGGAGCACTGCATTTGCTGTTTATAATGGGCAAGCAATGAGGTACGGAGGGAGGGTCATGAGCTTTGTAGCTAAACTGACTGGGATTTGAATGTGCCACTTTCAAGATGGGTGATCTTGGGGAAATTTCTTAATGTCTCAGTTTCAATTTCCTTATCTATGAAATAAGCATAATAGTGCTTACGTCATCGACTCATGGTAATGATTAAGTAGACTCCTTAGTAAAGCATCTGATACAATGTCTGGTCATGTTAGAGGCTGTGATAGCTGCTATTATAAGAGAAGTTAGCAAAAGGATTCTTTTCAGGTAGAAAATGATTTAAAGATGTGCTTTTCTTTTTCAGAGATAGACTTTTCAATTGAATATAAATTCCTGCCTTTTCACTTTTACTTTAATTCGCTGGAAGTTAATTTCCAAATTAAACATTATGAAAGATTGCATAGAGTATATTTTGCTCTTTGCTCCTAAGGGATCTTGTACTATCAGAGGATTACAAGGTGAAGCCAAGCTGGTGGCTTTCATTCTAGCCTCTGTTAGTCCCTGTCACCAAAATACCACACAATTTGGAGCATTTGCCAGTGTTGGCTCAAGAGAGGCCAATCGAGACACTAATAGATGCATTTTCTCCATGAGTACACCCTTGGATCACACATAGAATTCCTATTAACAGCAATGAGAGTTAAACTTGTAAATCCCTTATGCATTGATGGGAGAATAGACCTTTTAGTTTACTTAGCCATCTTCCAGTTATTTGGCACTTTCCCCATCCCTTGTGAGTTCTCCAACATTTTCATTAAAGGCTTTTCTATTTTCTATTCTGCTTCATTCAGTTTGGGTTGTAATTCACGTTGGCCTGATGCCTTGGCAGCAATGAATGATTCTAATTGCCTCACTATCTATCTAGTCTAGCCTAATCATAAAGCCTTTCAACTTTTCATTCAAGCTACCAGCAGTATCAACTTCATGGGTCACAAACTTCCCACTCATATCCTTTCATTGCATCCTCGCTGCTTACCTCTTATGTATTTAAGAAACTCTAGAGAGTTCATCATTATTTCATTCCTTTTCTGTTATACCATCTTATCCTTTTTGTAAAATTAAAGCAGCACTGCAGAAACCTAAGGGTGCAGGACGACTTTTGTCCAGACATTGTATCCGAAGAGCTCGATACCGTCGTTCTCATTTATTTTAGTTATTGCAAAGATTTAGAAACTAGAGAGAAAGTTTTAAGTATTCTTCCGTGTCTACTCTATTACTTCCTTAACTCCATTTCAGCTCCATTTCCTTGTTTACCTACTGAAATACACAGTTTTCTGATTATGAAGATAGATATATTTTGAGAATCATAATGGTAAGCTAAAAACAAAGGTCCTGCTTTGAACTCATGTGGTTTTCTGGCAGGCAGGGAAGCTGCCCCAGTACTCTATATAGTATGGGTATATAGTTTTGATTCTGTGTGGCAGTGCTTACTTTGGAGACTTTATGGGAAACCGTCTCATATGGTAAAACAAACAAACAAACTGTGTATATATATATATATATATATATATATATATATATATACACACACACACACACACACACATATGCATATATATATTTTTAATTTTTTTAAATGTTTATTTATTTTTGAGACAGAGAGAGACAAAGCATGATCAAGGGAGGGGCAGAGAGAGAGAGGGAGACACAGAATCCGAAGCAGGCTCCAGGCTCTGAGCTGTCAGCACAGAGCCCGACGTGGGGCTCAAACTCATGAGCCATGAGATTATGACCTAAGTTGAAGTCAGACGCTTGACTGACTGAGCCACCCAGGCACCCCAATATATATTTTTTAAATATATATTTTAAACAGTCCCGGGGCGCCTGGGTGGCTCAGTCGGTTAAGCGGCCGACTCCAGCTCAGGTCATGATCTCACGGTCAGTGAGTTCGAGCCCCGGGTCGGGCTCTGTGCTGACAGCTCAGAGCCTGGAGCCTGTTTCAGATTCTGTGTCTCCCTCTCTCTCTGACCCTCCCCCGTTCATGCTCTGTCTCAAAAATAAATAAATGTTAAAAAAAATTAAAAAAAAATATTTTAAACAGTCCCAAAGGTTTAAAAGGAAAGGATTACACATTATTTGTCATGAACTGTTTTACTTTTGTCTTCTCCCTCCTTTAAAAAAAGTATTCAAAAAATTGAAAAACATTTTATTTATTTATTTATTTATTTATTTATTTATTTATTTATAATCTCTACACTCAATGTGGGGCTCATGACCCTGGGATCAAGAATCACATGCTCTTCTGACTGAGCCAGCCGGGTGCCCCCTAAATTAGAGAAATTTCAAATATTTCATAATGGTGTAACAAACTCCCATTTATCCATCCATTGATAGAGCTAGGGACATTCTCAGATTCAGACTGGAGTCTTACGTTAAGACTATTTTTAAAATTTTTAAAAGACTACTTTAAATGTGGTATTGTGTACTTCTAACATATCTGATTATCTCTCTTTTGTCAGCCAAAAGAGATGTCTCTTTTATCTATCTTTATGAACCATAAGGATTATCACCTAGAACCATTAAATTCGAGTTTATAAAATAGGATTTTAAAATTCCATCATTCCTTCATTTATTACCTAGAATACTTATATGTAAGCATTATTCTTTCCTGTTGGTTTATAACAAGGTAAATGAATCTTTTCCTTTTATTTGCAAGTTTTAAAATAAATGAGCTGTTTCCCCTGAATTTTCCAAAAGTGACCAATGAGCTGTTTTCTTTTATCATTATGAACACACGGATCTAAACTTATTTGATGTGTTAAAATCCATTGCAGTTGTTAGCAAATTGTTCCATCTTTGGGCCCATGATGGCCTGTTCAGTGTAAATCTTGAGTCCTTTTGACAAGACTCCTGTAGCCTGAGATAGCATGTTTTCCTTTCTTGTATTATAAGATATTTCAGCCTCATCTTGAATTCTAAATGGCTTATTTAAATTCCACTTTCCACTCCTTACATGGAATCAGTTAGTTCTCTAAGGAGCTCTAGTTCATTTTAGTGTGAGATGGAAATTAGAAACCAGTCTGGATGCTAAAGGATTATTACTAATGGATTGGTCCCTTCAGGGAATTGTGCTGGGGAGTTTTACACACACACACACACACACACACACACACACACACACGTAAGAAGATTATAAAATAATGTACATCATGAGTTTGTACTAATACTTCCAATTTCAATGCAGGACTCTAGAGTTTTTAACTATTTTCAATCTTAAATTTGTATTGGCTTTTTCTCATGCTGAAAAGCTCTGTTCTGCCTCATACTGAAAGTCTGTTTCCTATCTCAGAAATCTAATTATTGGCTTTATCTTCACAATGTACTCATGAGAGTTTCACAATAAAAATACAAACTGTACTGGGGTGCCTGGGTGGCTCAGGGGGTTAAGTGTCTGACTCTTGGTTTTGGCTCAGGTCATGATCTCACAGTTTGTGGGTTTGAGCCCCATATCGGGCTCTGTGCTGATGGCTCAGAGCCTGGAGCCTGCTTCAGATTCTGTGTCTCCCTCTCTCTCTCTTCCCCTCTCCCACTTGTCCTCTGTCTCTGCCTCTCTCAAAAATAAAAATTAAAAAAAAATTTTTTAAATACAAACTGTACTACTAGTGATATGGTTACTGAAAACAGTTTAAGATTTTAAGGTTCTTTTCATCCTTAGGATATATCCCATTAAGTGTGTAAAGTCAAATCACCATGTTTTAAAGTTATATGGAATGTTCTTTTCTTGGTGGTTGTCCACCAAGTGGTATGGTAGCCAGAATAATGGCCCCCTTAACATGTCCTAAACACTGGAACCTGTGAATGTGTTACCTAACATGGCAAGAAAGAGTTTGTAGATGTGATTAAGTTAAGGTCTTCAGGAGGGAAGATTTTCCTGGTTATCTGGGTGGACCCAATGTAATCACAAGGGTCCTTAAAAGTATAAGAATCAGTACAGGAGGTTGGAGTGATGCAGGGTGAAAAGGAATTCACATACCATTGCTGGCTTTGAAGATGGAAGGGGATCAGTAACAATATATGGTATTGTTTTTTCATGACTAGAATACACAGGTCTGGTAACCACAGGCTTGAATGTGAGCCTTGTGCTTGTTGCACAATGTAACGATCCATTTGCAAATATTTTACTAATCTTGTTTATAGTCCAGGGTTTGAAACAAGGAAGGATGGTTCATCAGAAGAAGGCACCTGACTTTTCATCTTTAGCATGGTTAATTGGCCATTTAAAAAAATTGATGGTGGGGCGCCTGGGTGGCTCAGTCGGTTAAGCGTCCGACTTTGGCTCAGGTCATGATCTCACGGTCCGTGGGTTTGAGCCCCGCGTCGGGCTCTGTGCTGACAGCTCAGAACCTGGAGCCCGTTTCAGATTCTGTGTCTCCCTCTCTCTCTGCCCCTCCCCTGTTCATGCTCTGTCTCTCTCTGTCTCAAAAATAGATAAACGTTAAAAAAAAATTAAAAAAAATAAAAAAATTGATGGTTTTCACTAGTAATCAATAGGTACCGATTTCTTCTCTTGAAGTTTTACATTTGTGACAATTAGACTTTCCATCAGACTGACTTCAGACTCCACATATAGCTTTAAACCTTCTCTTCCTCTATTCCCCAGATATTTCCATGCGGGTGCCATAGGCCATATTCTTCATGCAGTGTGACTTCTTCCTCTGTACCTTCATTGGGTGAGTCAGAACATGCTGGGTAGAAATATTTCTTAAAGCCATTCCAATAGTGGGATGGCTAGCAATAACCATGAAAATGACCACATATGTAACTGTGTCGTTGATGCAACTTCCCCTTAGCAGGATCCTGATCCTCAATATTCCTGTAACCACATCAGCACTACCCAGTGTGAGAAGAGTGGTGGAGGAGAAGAGAAATTGGGGTGAAAAGAAACAGTGGTCTTTTTTTTTTTTGAGCAGTTTATTTTATTTTATTTTTTTGCAAATATTCACATTGATTTTATTTTATTTTATTTTTATTTATTTATTTATTTATTTTTTTAATATATGAAATTTACTGTCAAATTGGTTTCCATACAATGCCCAGTGCTTATCCCAAAAGGTGCCCTCCTCAATACCCATCACCCACCTCCCCTCCCTCCCACCCCCCATCAACCCTCAGTTTGTTCTCAGTTTTTAACAGTCTCTTATGCTTTGGCTCTCTCCCACTCTAACCTCTTTTTTTTTTTTTTTTTTTCCTTCCCCTCCCCCATGGGTTTCTGTTACGAAGAAACAGTGGTCTTAACCGATTGTGGTCAAAACAGCACTTTTGCAAATTTTATAAAATCGTATTACCATGTGAATGCATTGCTAAAACCTCTTCCAGGAATTTGGAAGGGGTTTGTGTTCATTTCCTTATAGTAACAGACTACCACAAACGTGGTTGCTTAAACCAACACAAATTTATTATCGTACAGTTCTGGAGATTAGAAGTTCGAAATGGGTTTCATCACTGGTCTAGCATTTCAGGGTGTCAGCAGGATTGCATTTCTTCTGGAGGCTCTAGAGGAGATTCTTCTTTTTTTTTTTTTTTTTTGCCTTTTTTAGCTTCTAGAGGCTGTCTACATTCTTGATTCCTGGCCCCCTTTTTCCATCTTCAAAGCCAGCAAAAAGCATCTTCAAGACTTTCTGACACTCATCCTCCTGTCTCTTTTATAAAAGGATGCTTGCAATTACAACAGGCCCCAAGATAATCCACCATCTCAGCACCCTTAATTTAATCACACCTGCAGCGTCCCTTTTACTACATAAAGTTAACACATGCACACATTCTGGGGATTAGGGCATGGACATCTTTAGGGGGCCTACCCCCCGCCCCCCCCCCCCCCCCCAGCTCACCACAGCCTACCACAGGCAAGTGCAGAGTTTAGTTTCATAATAAATCTGTTCTTTTAGCAAGACTAAAGTTTTCTTCATATAGCACCTAAAAGGTCCTTGTTAAATGTACTTTTAAATATTTTATGTTTTATTGTTATAAAACTTTCTATTTCCATTTCTAGATAGTTATGGTATTATGGAGAAAAATTGCTGATTTTTATATGTTCCTCCTTAAATGTGGTATTAAAAAACAAACCACATTTCATAATTCATTCTAGTACAGGAAAACCTCGGTTTGTGAGCATAATTTGTTCCAGAAACATCCAAAGCACTTGTATATCAAAGCGAATTTCCCCATAAGAAATAATGAAAACTCAGATGATTCGTTCCACAACCCAAAAATATTCATATAAAAATGATTACAGTACTGTAATATGATACAAAATAATAAATACAAAATATAAAGAAAAATAAACAAATTAACCTGCACTTACCTTTGAAAACCTTCGTGACTGGTGTAGGAAGAGAGAGGGGGGTTATTATGTAGGATGATTTTCACTATCACTAACGGAATCATTGTTATCTATTGGCTCAAAGGAATCTTTTTCTTTTCATGCAACTTTAACAGGAACCTACCCAATGACACTTGCTTTTCCTCCTTTTGAGGATTTCCTGGAAATGTGACATTGCATTGTCATTAAACAGATTCATCACTCACAGGGCTACAGCCTTATTTAGGTGATGCTTTTCTACAAAATTTTGCACTGTTTCCCACATTTTATACATCTCCCTAACCTCATTTGAAGTGAGGGATTCCTCTGCCTTTTTCTCCTCCTCTTCTGCAGGCAAGATCTCCTCCATAAACTCTTGCTGTTGCTTCAAATGCAACAGGTGGATGCTAGTTGTGGGCACCTTCCAACGTTCTGAAAAATCACTGATTTCTGCCAAACACTGCAGCCTGAGACCAAGCAACTGAGCATGGGAGACAATCTCCCACAATCCTGCAGAGAGGGAGAGAGAGAGAGAGAGAGAAAGAGAGAAAGAGAGAGAGCGAGAAAGAACCATTGATTCAGTTGTGATCATGTGACATTCAGCATCACGTGCTACTCATATTGCAAGACATTGTTTATCAAGCTAAAATTTATTAGAAATGTTTGCTGCTTGTCTTGTGGAACACTTGCAGAACAAGTTACAATCCAAGGTTTTACTGTATTTTATTTTCACTAGAAACTCTTATGCTTTATTTTATTTATTTTTAAAATGTTTATGTATCTTTGAGAGAGATAGAGTGTGTGCAAGCGGGGGAGGGGCAGAGAGAGAGAGTGGGGCAGAGGATCAGAAGCAGGCTTCTCTCTGACAGCAGAGGGCCGGCCGGCTGGCCGTATGTGGGGCTCAAACTCACTAACTGTGAGATCATGACCTGAGCCAAAGTCGGACGCTTAACCAACTGAGCCACACAAGCGTTCTGAAACTCTTGTGCTTTTAGGTATATAATTATATCAACAGCAATAGGATTGTTTTATCTTGTCCTTATGGATTATTTATTTTCTCGTATTGCATATACAATCTGCACCAATGCCCAGGTTTTGCTGAGATAGTTTTTAATTTAGTTTCAGATGATTATATTTTTCATAGTAGTATGCCTCTTGTATTTCAAAAACTCTTATTTTGCATGTACATTATAAATTCGTGTCAATTTGTTATCTAAATGAATAGTTATAAACTATATTGGTGATTCTCAACTTGGGACCAGTTTTGCCCCCTAGGGAACATTTGGCAATGTCTGAAGACATTTTTGATTTTTCACGACTAGGGAGAGGAAATACTCCTGGAATCTAAGTGGATAGAAGCCAGAGTTGTGCTAAACATCCCACAATGCACAGGTCACTTTCACTCACTGAACAAACAATAATCTGATCCATATGCCAAAATTGAGAAACCCTGAGCTTGTATGTATTACAAGATTCATTGCTTACCTCTGTTCCTCTCCTCTTCATTTTCTCATATCTTAAGGTCGTTATTCTGATGCATGTGTTGTTTTGTTAGAGTACTTATCTTGCATATATTTTTTCCTTGGATGGCTTATGTTGATGATATATTCTCTGTATTCTTATATATCTTCAGGCATCTTTATTATGCTTGGCAAGTGAATGATATAATTTTTTTCCATTGTAAATAACTTGTTTTTGAATGATATCTTGGCTAGGTATAGGATTTTTGAATTGCATTCTCTCTCAGTATTCTGTCAATGTTGTATTCTTTCTATTTCCCAATGTTGCTGATGCCAATCTGATTTTTTCCTTTATAAATAACTTCTTTAGCTCTGAAGCTTTGTATACAGTTCTTTTTATCCTTGAAACTTGGGATTTTTACTAGGATATACCTCAGTATATTCCCTCACTCCCTCTATTCCTTCCTTAATCAATGAACTCTTTTTATTGTAGGTTTGAATCTTTCCTTATCCTAAGGAATGTTGCTTCTTCTATTTCTTGAATAATTACCCCTCTTACGTGCTCTAATTTCTTCTGGAGTTTCTATTATTCATATTTTAGGTCTCTTTGATGTGTTTTCCAAGTTTCTAAACTGTTCCCTCATGATTTCTACTTTTTTGTAACCCACCCCTCACCCAAGCCAAACAATAAACTCTTTAAAAATTTTAAAAATAAATTGAGACATAATTTAAATACAGTGAAGTGTACAGATTTTAAGTGTACAGATTTATAAGTTTTTGACAAATGTACACAACCATGTAATCCATAACTTATCAAGATACAGAATATCTTTACCATTCCAGAAATAGCCCTCATGTCCCTTCTTAGACATTTCTAAGCCCCTGACCAGGCAGGTACTCTTCTGATTTCCTTCCCTGAGATTAGTTTTGCCTGCACTAGAACTTCATGTAAAGTGAATGACACTGTCTGGATTCTCTTACTGAGAAAGATATATTTTTCAATTTAAGTTCAGTTTTCAAATGCTGATTTAGTCTGTCTTGTATGTGCATCATTCAGGATTAGTTGGAGATTTGAGTAGTGGCTTAAATCTTAGTTCAGTTCTCAAAGCCTTTGCTATGCTGCCTTTGGTTCTCTCCTGTATGTGCACACCTTAAATGTAAACCTATGATTTTGTGGGTTCATGTATGGTATTTGAGGATCACCTTCTTTAGCTTTGTTTCCTCTGGGAGTTTCCTCATTCTCTCTGCTCTAAAGGGGTCCCTGTTCCTTATTATTCTAATTCCAAAGATGGAATTTATTTTGGATTGTGGTCAGGAAGCTCACCTTCTTGCAGGTTGCTTGTTCCAGTTTTAATCACTTTTTACAATTTTCCAACTTTTTAAAAATTAGAAACAATTTTTACTGTGAAAGAAAAATGCTTAACACAAATTTACCATCTTTTTTTTTCTTTTTTTGTTTTTTTTTTATTTTGTTTTTTTTTTTAAACTTTTTTTTAATGTTTATTTATTTTTGAGACAGAGAGAGACAGAGCATGAATGGGGGAGGGGCAGAGAGAGAGGGAGACACAGAATCGGAAGCAGGCTCCAGGCTCTGAGCCATCAGCCCAGAGCCTGACACGGGGCTCGAACTCACGGACCGTGAGATCGTGACCTGAGCTGAAGTCGGACGCTCAACAGACTGAGCCACCCAGGCGCCCCACAAATTTACCACCTTAACTATTTCTAAGTGTACAGTTTAGTAGTGTTAAATATATCCATATTGTTGTGTAACCAATCTCCAGAACTTTTTCAGCTTGGAAAACAGAAACTCTATACCCATGAAACAACAGCTCTCCATTTTGCCATCTCCCCACCCCCATCAGCTACCATTCTACTTTTTGTTTCTATGAATTTGACTACTCTAGGTACCTCATCCAAGTGGAGTCATGCAGGATCATGTGTTATGACTGGCTTCTTTCACTTAGCATCCATGTTGTAGCAAGTGTCACAATTTCCTTCCTTTCTAAGGCCGAATACTATTCCATTGTGTGTATATACCACGTTTTGTTTATCCATTTGTCCACTGATGAATACTTGGATTGCTTCCACCTTTTGGTTATTGTGAATAGTGCTGCTGTGATCACAGGTGTGTAAATGTCTGTTTGAGATCACGCTTTTAATTCTTTTGAACACACATATATATTAAATATTATATATGTATGTGCATGCACACACAGAAGTGGAATTGTTGGATCAGATGGCAATTCTATTTTTATGTTTATTTTTTGAGAAACCACCATACTGTTTTCCATAGTGGCTGCACGATTTTATATTCCTACTAACAGTGTACAAGTATTTCAGTTTTTCTATGTCCTCACCAACATGTGGTATGTTTTTGGATAGTAGCCATCCTGTTGAGTGTAAGGTGATACCTCATTGTGGTTCTGGTTTTGCATTTCTCTAATGACAATCTGCCTACTTTTGTTCACTTTGCATAGTTGATAGATTATTATTATTATTATTTTGGTATATTGTCTAGTTTTTAAAAATTGTAATCAGTGGGAGAGATAAGCTTTAGGGGGCTAAACACATCACAGCAGAACCACAACTAATAATTTTTAGTTGTGAATTTCATGTTTCAAGTGGTAGATTTTGTTATATTGAAAAAGTGTTGGGCCTTGTTCTGGCAGGCAGTTAAATTATTTAGGGATCATCTTGAATTTGGAGGGCTGGTTTTTAAATCTTTGTAGGGTGGGTCTTGAGTAGCCTTTACTCTAGGGCTAGTTTAGCCCCATGCTGAGGCCTACCCTTCTCAGCATCTTTACTGAATGCCCCATGTTTTTGGCATCTCTGGCTGATGGGAACTTGAAAAGCTCCCAGTCCTGGGTGAACTCTGAATCATTTTGCATACAGTTACCTGGGAATTGTTCTTTTTTGGGCAGCTGTTCTTTTCCTGATATTGTGGAGTTTCACCCTTGGGGCACACAAATTCGTATTCAGTGTAAACTCAAAGGGACCCGGTAAAGGTTTCTGGAGCTCATCCTTCCTGTTTTTTTTTTTTTTTAATTAAAAAAATATTTATTTTTTAGAGAGAGAGAGAAAGAGCGAGTTAAAGTGCAAGACGGGGAAGGGCAGAGAGAGAGGGAAACACAGAATCTGAAGCAGGCTCCAGGCTCTGAGCTATCAACACAGCCAGCTGCGGGGCTCGAACCCATGAACTGGGGGCTCATGACCTGAGCTAAAGTCGGACGCTCAACTGACTGAGACACCCAGGCGCCCCTGGAGCTCTTTCTCTGTGTGGCTTCCTCCTCTATGGTACAATCCCACAATACACATTTGTCTCAGTTTACCTAACTCCAGTTGGCCACCTCTTCTCAGTGGCAATGCTTGGGCTACTCGTGGATGCCTCCAGGGGTCGCTTCAGTTGCTGCTCTTCTGTCAGGGATTATAGTCCTGCACTGCTTGCTGTCTGATACCTGAAGTTAGTTCTTTTACACATTTTGTCCTTTCTTTTACTTCTTTATAGAAGGAGGGTAAATCCTAGAGCAGTTACTCTTGTGGATAGAAGCAGAAGTCCCTCTCTTTAGGTTTTGCTCTGTGTTTTGAGGTATTTCCTCTTGGGCGTCTCATTTGATTTCCAGTAGTGATCATCCTTTTCAATTCAGCTGCTGAATTTTAGAATCAGAAAATCATGCTTAATTCTAAAAAGTTCTTTTCATGCCACAATTGATTCTCGTGTGTTCTTTTAATTTTTGTGTTAAAGTTGTTATTTATCTTCTTCAGTGTTTCTGTTTCAGTAGCAGCTTCTTTTTCTTAATTTTTTGTTATTTTTCCGGAGGTATTTGAATTCCCTTACATACATTAAAAAAAATTATTCATATTTACTGTCAGGGCTCACAGCTTTTGAGGTACCTTGACTAGTAGTAGCAAACTCCTGAATAGAAGCAAGGACAAGAGTGTTTCCTCCTGTGGGTTATTGATGTATCAGCTGATAATCTGCCAGACTTTTGTTCTGCCAAGATAAATTTTTAGCCTAGCATTTAATGTCCCTGTCATTTCACTAGCTCCTCTTGTCATCTTCCCAAATGCATGCTTTGCTCAAGACATTCTGTTTAGGATTTTACATACAACCCATCTTCTTTAAGTATTTGTGCTTTTGTAATTACTCTTTCTGACACCTGGTATACTTTTATATTCCTAGTATAGTCTTTTTTATTCATACTTTGAGATTCAGCTGAGTAAGACTTCTACCCTAAGCGGGGTAGGGTATTACCCTAATGGGCTGATCACATTGGTGAGGCAGGATTAGACAGAAGAACACTCCTTGGGCAGTAATTCCAAAGTAGATAGTCAAATAGTGTCTGTGCTATGTATGTGCATTATATTTATCATCCTCAAAAGAGAAATACAGACCCTGGAATATAAGTCTCTTATCGTATTTCCAAATAAGTGCTAGTGAGAACTGGAGAAAGGGCAGAAGCTTTTTGTCGAATCTTTCCGAGAGGCCAGAAGTTTCATTTCATGGGCCAAGGCAGGAGTGTAGAAGAGAAAGACGACGTGGTTCTTCCTTCTGTCCTGGTTCCCCACTTCACACACGCCTCGTGATTTTAATACCAGACTCAGAGTTTTCTCTGCATTCCAAGTCTTATCATCATTCTAGGAATTTGTCATCATTCTAGAAACAAAGACCCATCCAAATGTTCTCAACTTCGGTGATGTTCATCCACCCTCTAGATCCAAAAATATTTCCGTAGTCATATATGAAACTTGAATTGCCCAGATTTGACATCTTAAACTTCCAATCTTATTATTCTTTTACAATACTTTTCTATCTTAGTAGTTCTTATACATCTCTACAGATTGTATTTTTTTTTTTTTTTTTTTTTTTTTTTTTTTTTTTTTTTAGCTGTCATGGACACTTGAGAGTCCCTGAAACTCTATCTTCTTTCAAAGTATCAACACCCTTCTGGTTGTATTATTGTCCAGCCCAGGCACCAGGGTGTATAAATTCAACTACTCTCTTGTCAGTGCTCTCAGCTTTCCTACCATTTGTCATTTCACTGCATCCAATCTTCACAACTTCAAATCAGAAGCAATCCAAAAACCTGTCTTCTCTATTCCAACATATGGGATACTGGAAAAAACAATCACAACCATGAATATTAGCATTAAAAATAATGGAAACATGCATGTTATTTCCATTAATAATAGTAAGACACACTTATTTTTATTCATAATATAAACCCAATCAATTCTTTAGGGAAACCCAAGTGTTTATGATGCTACACTAAGGCAAAAATTACTCCCAAAGTTTACATAAAGAGAATAACATATAATGTATTGGATATACTGTAAACAAAATAGTGAGTATTTCAGAGCTTTATACAACATACAATCAATGACATCATGTGAAAGTTTGTCTCCATAAAGACAATTGTAGGGAGTGTGCATAATATGATCTAAGCACATTCAGGTAGTAAATTTACCTAATTTAATCCATGGAACAATCTTTCATCATTCACCCTTCTTGCTTGCAAGTCAGAGAAAATCAACTCTAACTTAGAAGCAAAAAATTTTTGTTGTTGTTGTAAGGATTTCACACAGAGTTCCTAAAAACTTGGAGAACCAGGCTTACAGAAAAGGTGGGAATCAAGAGGCAATCCTCAGGAAAGATCCTATCACAGGAGTAGTCTGCAAAGGACACTTATCACACTGCTGCCCTTGGTCTATAGACTCTCCCACCTATTCTGCTGACCTCATTTCTGTTGCTACCACTGTGGTAGATAATCTGATTGTCTTTGCATCTTGCTTCACCTTCTCATGATACAAAGTCCCAGAATAATAGATCATCCAATTGATCAGCACTAGATTGCATGTGGACTTCTAGTTTCTAGAGAGTCCTCTTTGGTATTTGTAAGTAGAAGCAGGACTCTGCCTCTCCTCTATCTTGGGATTTTCCCAACGTAGGAACGGTATTTGGAAGTTGAGCTGACAAAGATAGCAAATGTCCACTCTATCCTTGAAGCAGTCCTCTAAATATTGTTTATCTTGGCCAAGATTTTGATCGGTATTGGACAGCATGAGTTCAAGATTGTATTTGCTGACAACTACCTGGAGTGCTGCTAGTCTATGTTGCCAATTAAATAAAGACCCATATGCTTTAACAGACAGTTGAATTGGGAGTAGGATTGATATCCTCTTGTGAAGATTGAGTTGCCTAATATAGACACACGGCTGACTAGGAGGCCACCCCCGGTGCAAGAGAAGCTGTGGGAGTACTTATAGGCATGGCCAAGAGTCCACTTATAAAAATGGTTATGATTTGCTCTAATGTACAAAGAGAACATTTATGTTACATGTAGCAAAACCATGATAATATTAGCTTGGAATATTTTAAGAAATGTGTAACCGATGCCTCCTTAGCCATGAAAAAAAAAATTCCGTAAAAATCCCACAGAAGAGAATGCCTAGCTTTGAAAATTGCTAGAGAATTGCTACTATCTATACACTTTACAAAATAAGATATCTGAGAAATATACTCCAGGTTAACTAAAAGAGGAAACTTTTGGGGTGCCTGGATGGCTCAGTTGGTTAAGCAACCAACTCTTGATTTTAGCTCAGGTCATGATCTCAGGGTTTTGAAATTGAGCCCTGCCTCTGACTCTGTGCTAAGCATAGAGCCTGCTTGATTCTCTCTCTCCCCCTCTCCCTCTGCCCCTCCCCCGCTCGTGAAAGAGCCCCCTCTCTCTCAAAAGCAAAAACAAAAACAAACTCCAAAACCAAAAAACAGCAACAGGGGTGGGGACGCCTGTATGGCTCATTCTGTTAAGTGTCTGAATCTTGATTTTGGCTCAGGGCATGGTCTTGCAGTTCGTGGGTTTGAGCCCCACATCAGGCTCTGCGCTGAGTATGGAGCTTGCTTGGAATCTTCTTTCTTCCCCTCTATCTGCTTCTCTCTCTCTCTCTCAAAATAAATAAATAAACATTAAAAAAGTAAAATAAAATAGAAGAAAACTTTATGAAATTATTTCTTTTTTTTATTTAAAAAAAATTTTTTTTAACGTTTATTTATTTTTCAGACAGAGAGAGACACAGCATGAACGGGGGAGGGGCAGAGAGAGAGGGAAACACAGAATCGGAAGCAGGCTCCAGGCTCTGAGCCATCAGCCCAGAGCCCGACGCGGGGCTTGAACCCGCGGACCGCGAGATCATGACCTGAGCCCAAGTCGGACGCTTAACCGACTGAGCCACCCAGGCGCCCCCATGAAATTATTTCTTTTGAAAAATATGAATATGAAAAAGTTTATGTTAAAATTTTATATTGAATAGAGAATATAGTCACATGGTTCAAAATGGGATGGAATATGAAATCTCTCACTCATCTGTTCAGTGATTTCTACACCGTAGTTGACCACTTAAATTAGTTTTTGTATTTACTTCTAGAGTTACAGTTATGCAAGCATAAGCAAATATGTATATGCAGTTTTGTTTACCCTCTGTTTAAAAACACAGAAGTAGCGTACTATTTTTGCTTTTCTGTTCTTTTTTTGAAACTTAATAATAGATATTGGAGATCCTTTCATACAAGTAAGAAATTTTCTTGTTCTTTTCTTTTAAATAACATTTCATTATATAGATATACCATAATTTTTATTTTTATCTTATTTTTTAAAGCTCCATACCCAATGTAGGGCTTGAACTCATGACCCTGAGATCAAGAGTTGCATGCTCTATAATTGAACCAGGCAGGCACTCCCTATAATTTTCAAAACTCTAGTCCTCTTTTGAAGAAGCTTTGAATTGTTCCCTACATTTTGCTGTTAAATACAATCCTGTAATAAGTCAACATGTACATAAATTATTTTGCATACGTGTAAGTTTATATGTAGGCTCTATACCCAGAAGTGGAATCATTGAGTCAGAAGATATATGCATTTGTAATTCTTATAAATATTGTTAAATGATACTGATTAGTCCTTCCACCAGTTATATGAGATCCCCTATTTTCCTACGGACTCTCCAGCAATGATTTTATCATAATTTTGAATTTTTTCAAATCTGATTGGTAAAAATGGTATCTGAATATAGTTTTATTTAATTGGTTTATTTTGCCTTGAGTTAGGTTGGGAATCTTGTTGTGTATTTAAAAACCATTTATATTTCCTTTCTTTGGGACTTATCTTTTACTCTTTTTTTTCCTATTGGATATTGGTCTTTTTCTTATCAATTTTTTTGAAGGCTTTATAAATTTGTGAGATTAACCCTTTGTTTGTGATATGAGTTGCAACTATTTTTTGACCAGTTTGTTACTGTCTAATTACTTTGTTTATGGTATTTTTTGTACCATTTAGAATATTTATTTTTATTTTGATTTCTCTTATGAATTCTGGATTTTGAATGATAATACTATTGTGGCTTATGGTTTTAAATCTGATGAAATTTAAATTTATGCTATATACAGTCTGAGGTATGGATATCATATTTTTTCAGGTGATCACCCTCTCCCAAGACTATTGAGTAGTTCATCTTGTCCCTTCTAGCCTTAGATGCTAATAAATCTAGTCCTGTCCAGTGTATGGCTTTCCTCTATTCAGAGCTTACATTCAGAGACTCAGGCTCCTTCATCTTTTGGTTTCACCATCTATTGGAGCCTTACTGTCGTCTGCATTTAGTCAGAGAAGGATACAGTATAAAAAAAACAAACCCTGCATTTTAAAAGCCTTGTCTGGGAAGTGACACATAGCACTACTGCTTACATTCATTGGTAAGAATTAGTTATGTCATATCTCTACTCCATCTTTATTATCTATCTCTCTATCTAATATCTATCTATCTATCTATCTATCTATCTATCTATCTAATCTCTATCTATCTATAATCTATTGTGTTTTCCAACTATTCTGTTTCCATGTGTGTGTATGTGTATTTTTCCCCCTAAGTATTCAGTCAAATCATCAGCATTCATTCCACGTTAAAGAATAGTGGTGATAGTAGCTTATTTCTTCCTGACTGTAGTGTCAATACTTATAATGTTTCCTATAAAATATGATGTGGGCTTTGGGGCCATAACAGAAATATTTTATCACATTCAGGAAGTATCTCGGTATTTCTATTTCATTCAGTCGTTTTCTTTAATCAAAAATAGATTTTGGGGTGCCTGGGTGGCTCAGTCAGTTAAACATCTGACTTCAGCTCAGGTCATGATCTCACAGTTTGTGAGTTCAAGCCCCGTGTCAGGCTCTGGGCTGACAGCTTGGAGCCTGGAGCCTGCTTTGGATTCTGTGTTTCCCTCTCTGTCTGCCCCTCTCTGCTCACACTCTGTCTCTGTCTCTCTCAAAAATTAATAAAACAGAAAAAAATTAAAGAAATATTCAGCACATTAGAGATAAACATTTTCTGTTATTAGAACTAGTAAAATGTTTATATTTTCTAAAGCTTTGAACAATTGCATTTATGAAATGAATCCCACTTGATAATTTCCAACCATCCTTGCTTTCTGGAACAAATCTTATTAGGTTTTTACATATTAATCTTTTAATGTACTGCTCAAATATATTTAGCAATATTTTACTTAAGATTTTTGCATAAATTTTCCTAAATGATACTGATTTATAGTTTTCTTTTTTGTACAGTCTTTGTCAGACTTGGTATTAATGTTATTTCATACAAATATATGCAAATTTTCTTTCTATCTCTCTGTAATTGGGAAGTTTAAGTAGCACTGGACAATCTTTCTTTAAAGTTTCATAAACTTCTTGGAAACTGTTCTTTTTTGGGGGGTGGGAATGGGTGTCTTTCTCTTTAGCAATTTTTCAAGTGCTTCTTTGGAACTTGGTCTGTTAACATTTTCTGTATTTTTTTGTGTTCAGTTTTGGTAAATTATACAGTTGACCCTTGAACAACAAGGGTTTGTTCAGCATGGGTCCACTTATACATGTTTTTTTTTTTTTTTTTTTTTCCCAGTAAACACAGTAGTACTGTGAATGTATTTTCTCTTTCTTATGATTTTCTTAATAACATTTCCTTTTCTCTAGCTTACTTTACTGTAAGAATACAGCATATAATGCATATAATATACAAAATATGTGTTAATTGGCTGTTTGTGTTATTGATAAGGCTCGACGGCAGGCTATTAGTAGTTAAATTTTTAGGGAGTCACAAGTTACACATGGAGTTTTGATGGTGCAGGGGTTGGTGCCTCTGGCTCCCATATTGTGCAAGGGCCAACTGTATTTGAATACATAGTGTTATCATTATTGAAAATAATGCTATTTCTCTATTTTGGTTTATATATATTTTTTGACCTGGCAGTTATTTTGCAGTTTTAAAATTTCCAGATGTAAAAGCCTTTTCATTTTATGAGTTTGTTAATTTCCAATGTTATTACATAGTGGTCATGTTGTAGCCTGTTTTATTTCTGTTTTCTGGAATTTACAGGTAGATATAGAGTCATTTATGACAATCCAGTTGTCCTATATCATGCCAGATATTAACAATATTTGCAAAATATGTAACATAATTCTACTTTTTTTTACTAAATTTTTGTTTGTTTTGGAAAATATAGTTTTTCCCCATAAGATACATTATTTATGGTAACATTTAATGGCTTGTTATTTTTAAATAAATTAAAAAATTAATAATTTATTTATATAATAAATAACAAATAAAAATTTCAGTTTTAATTTCAGTAACAGTAAATATCAATAGATATAATCTACACAAACAGACACTCTTTGGGGTCCTCTAAAATTCTTAAGAGGTTAGAGGGTGTGGGTCCTAGGGCCAAAAATGTTTGATAACTGTTGCACTACAGAATTGGGTTTTGCTTTGTGATCCATTCTAAGAATATTTTTCTTCTAATGATTGAATTAAACTCATTTGCACTTACTAATATAACAGATGTTTGCTTTTAGTTCTTTGCTTTTAATTTGAATGCTTTTAATTTTAATTTTTAATTCATAATAATTTTTATATTGTTTTCCACTTTTTCAAAAAGTCTTGTCTTTTTTCCTTTTCCTTTTTTTACATAAATCTATTATTATAGAAGTTTTGTTTTTATCCTAATAGTTCCTTTTAGAACTGCATCTTTATGTAATATGTTTAGTAGTCTTACTTTAAACAGTAACAATTGTTTCTCTACTCTGAGCAATAACATTAGTGTGTTTCCTTTATTTTCCTTCACACTCCTTTACTATCTTATTTTAGTTAATTATATAATCTTTTGTAAGGGTTACTGTTGTACTATTAAATATGCTTATACTTAACTTGTCATGTATCACCTTAAAAAGATATCCTTTGAATCCAATTATTATAAATGACGCAATTGGTGAACATAACAATTCTCCCAACTTCCTCTTCTCCATGAAACGTACTTCTTTTTGGATTTATTTTTAGGTTCTTTCATTTCAAAGTACTGTCTATTCTTTTTCCTCTGTGCGTCAAATCCATGCTTCTTTATTTTTCTTAGATACCAACCCATTATTTTTTATTCTTCATCTTCAACATCTCCTTTTCTATAGATAGTTGTCTTTCATTATATGCATATTCTGAAGTCTTTATCATCTTAAAAAATAACAAAAAAATTCTTGTTCTCTCTAAACTACACCAGCTTGAGATCTTTTCTTTCCTCCTTATCCAAACTCTAGAAATGAATAGTATAATGCTTCCTTATAAGTCATTCACTCATGAACCACCACAATCTGGCTTCCACTTTCAATCACAGTATTGAAAGCTATCTTTCCATGATTACTAGTAATTTCTTGCTTGTGATTTTCAGTTAATGTCTTACATGGCCTCTCTGTAGCGTTCGACAATGCTGACCACTGTGTCCTTTCTTGGTTTTCATGATAGCATAGGATCCTGATTTTCATCTTACTGCCCTGACTTTTGAATTTTCTTCATGTATTTCTTTTCTCTTTGTTCCTGCTCCTCAGGCATAAAAATTATATATATGTGGTTATCTTCTTTTCTTTTTCTGATCTTCTCAGGAGATCACACCTATTCATATGGCTTTAATTTTCGTCTCAAAATAGTTCAAGAGCTTCGATCCTCAGAAATTTATAAAAAATCTGCAGCTTTAGCATAGCATACAAAATTTTAAATATCTGGCCTTTGCTTATTTTCATTCCTTTGGGGAAAAATTATATTTGCTGACTATCAGTAATTCAAACAATGTGGAAAATACAAAAATTAAATTAAAAAAATAGCCTCTATTTTACCATTCAGAAATTACTGTTATCAATTAGGAGAATATTATTCCAGGTATCTTTGTCTACATAGAACTTTCTTTCTAAATGCAGAACTGTGTGCGTGCACACACACACACACACACACACACACACACAGAAGTATATGTATGTATAGGCAGAACTGTAGACATAAAGAAATTGTACCGATGGAAAACATAAAAATATTTTTAGTTTTATAAAAATGGATCATATTACAGATTCTATTTTAAATGAAATATTATATTTTATTTTATGTAAATTAAATAGAGGTGAAAGAGACCAGTTAAAACAATGTTGAACTTCAAATAAGTGCCTCTTTACCACAGGATTTATTTCTTGTAAGATTCTGATTCTGATTTTAAAAGATTATGAAAAACTAAGTAGTTGGAGCATTATGTCTTATTAAATGACTGTTTTAATTTTAGATAGAATTGATTGACACTCTGCTGTGAAAAGTGAGAATATTAGTTCTCTTATACATCCTCCTGGCTTACCACCCTCCAATTTCTTAAGTTATATGATTATTGTTACATTTTCTATGTTTATAATATCCGTGATCAAGTAACCATAATTCCTGCAGTTGTTCTTTATTAGTAATGTATATAAATGAGTTCACTCTTTGCCACCAATCTTGTGTTTTGTTTTTGTTTTTATTTGTTTTTATACTGTGGCTTTTTCATCTTCCAGTTCTTTAGTTTGGATAATCTCTTAAATGGCTGATTGGCAAGATGCAGTAATGTCTTTTGTCATCTCTGTGTTCTTTAATATTTGAAGATCTCTGAATGTTTTCTTTGTATTTGAATAACATCTTGATGTTGATATTGGTCAGACTTCAAAGTTGCATGTGATGGAGTCCACTCTAGAGGGTTTAAGTAGGAAAAAAATTACGAAGCTCACAAAATTAGTGGGGAACAGAAACAACAGACTTTAGGCTAACCTTTGTTGCAGTTGGGTTCTCTGAAAGTAGAGTATATATAAAGTAGAGTAAATATAAAATATTCACTAGGGGATAACACGTGTGAAAGGGAAGGGGGGAGCAGGAATGTGCAGAGGAAGAAGTCAAACTGTTGTGCAGACCCAGTAAAGCCTTAGCCAAACTGTGGGGACCTACATCTGCCCTATCTCCTCTTTAGCAGTGTTTAGATCCACCTCTCCATATATGTTTGGGAAGTCGCTCTATCAGGTTTCTGATGGTGCTCTCTCCCTGAGGGAATCTTAGAAGAAGAAGGTTAGTAGGACAAGGTGCAGTCTCTGTCACTGAGGGCTCTGAATTGTCTTTTAGCACCTGGATTGGAGATGGGCAGTGACGGGTAGAAATGGGTCAGAGGTGGGTGGGAGGACAGAGGTTGGGGGTATTAGCTCTTAGTAGGGTAGAGGCCAATTCTATTTAGATTTAGTAGGGAGTCAAAATCTTTGGAGATATTCGCCAATATGTTCACATTACTTCTGTCCCAGTCAAAAGTTTTCCCAGCCAAGTTCCTGACCTTTACACACAGACCTGGTTTGGTTCAGTTACTGTGACAGTTAAATTCTGGGCTTGGTCTTCTCTTTCTCTGCCTTCTTCTTGTGGGGAATGAGAACCTTTTGGTATGCAACTGAGAAGGTCTTCTGGCTTTTACATCTGACTTTCAGTTACCTGTTACTCACTCTCATTTGTCCGTTTTCTCTTGTAGAACACCTGTGGGGTTTAGGAAATACTAATCTAACCTCATTACCCTCATGGTCACTATTTCCTCCATGCTAGTACATTCTCCTAATTCACCACTAGGAAAGGTTTAACAACAGATTACCATTTAGTGCCTTGTTCCACCTGCCCATCAGTAACAGGGTCCTCATCGTCAGGTAGTGAGTGCTCTTGTTGCACAGCTCCATCTTCTTGCCTATTTTTCGAGACATTATGTCCATTCTGGACAAACAATACTTTTTTTAGTATAAGTGTCTGCCATATATTGTTTGTAGGCACTGCCCAACTTTTGCAGGTTGGGTTCTCTGGAAATCAGAATGAAAATTGAACTGGGGTTGTAAGGTGTTTGTTAGGGATGGATTCCTATTAAAGGCAATGGGAAGAGGCAGTACAGAATAGAGTGAAAAGTTGAACTGTGAAGTAGGTCTGACAAAACCTTGGCCAGCTCACTGGGCAGCTCTAGAGTTATCCCATGTGAGGCCAGAGTTGCTGGGCCTTTGAATTCCTTCCTTGCTCAGTCACTGGACGTAGGCCACCCTAGAAAATGTATGACTTCTTGAACACAGTTCTCTGCAGTTGAGGCAGACCTTGGTGGGGCTGACAGCAGGAGACATCTGTGCATTGGCCATTTTCCTTGTTACTGTTTAGCAAGTCTTTCTTAGAAGGGGGATCTGGGTGGTGCATCTCCATGTTTATCCTAAGCTTCTAGGATTAGGGTTGCCAGATTTAGCAAATAAAAATACATGATCCGGGCACCTGGATGTCTCAGTCAGTTAAGTGTCTGGCTTTCGCTCAGGTTTTGATTTCACAGTTTGTGGGTTTGAGCCTGGCATCGGGTTCTGTGCTGACAACTCAGAACCTGGAGTCTGCTTCAGATTCTGTGTCTCCCTCTCTGCCCCTCCTCACGCTCTATCTGTCTCTCTCAAAAAATAAATAATAAACATTAAAAAAAAATAAAAAATACATGATCCCAGTTAAATCTGAATTCCGGATAAATAATTAATAATTTTTTCTAGTATAAGTCTGTCCCATATATTGTTTTGTAGGCTCTGAATTCCAGATAAAAAATTAATAATTTTTTTCTAGTGTAAGTCTATCCCATATATTGTTTTGTAGGCACCGAATAAATGGTGCCCCTGATCATTATAACCTTTCTCCAAGGGTCAAATTAAGAATAATGACCACAGTTTCTTGGCTTTTGTCCCTACCTGGGTACCCTCAAACTTTCCAGATGATCTTTCACATGTGTTCTTAAAAGAGAAACCTACTATTTCTTGCCAGTTTCCTCAATCTCCTATTGGGCATTGCTGCTACACTTTCAGGTACCCTTTCCTGGCATCCCCAGAGCTGAATGGTAGTTTCTGGTGACCTGGTGGAGAATCCCTCCCTTTCCTTAGTGATATATTACACTAGAAGACCATCAAAGAGTGTCATCTGAGTTCCAGTATCTTACAGGAAACCACACTGACCTTTTCAAATTTTGCTTAGAGGCTGTTACTCACCATAGGAATTCTAGATATATGGAGAGTAAGTTTGGAAACGTGGTGTATTGAGAATTATCCTTTTCCTTTGAACTCTAAGTTTTTTAATTCTTGTTTTTGTTTTTAGTTCTTTTTGCGTCTTTATTTCTTCTTTTAGGTTGCATTTTACCCCCAGAATCCAGAATGGTCCTTATTGCCTCATAATGGGATTCTGGGCAGTAGGGAGTGGACTGAGGGAAAATACGCCAGCTAGAACTTTAGTGAGGATTCAGATAGGTTCCAGGATGTCTTATGAACTGGATCAGAGCATCACTGGAAGTCATTTTGCTTTAAATTTTTTTTTCCCAAAGAAAGGAAGATTTTGACCTGCTGCAAAGCAACGATGTAATGGAATAGTGTTTGTCTCAGGTATTGCCTCCATGACCTGGCTCGATGGATCCATATCCAATTCTGGGGAGAGAAAGGCTGCAGATGGTAGGTGAAAAAGCTTCCATGAGGGACTGAGTATATGGGCACAAGTGGCAGGCACTACTTGGGCCCAGGTGTCCAAGCATGGCACAAAGTGGGAACATGACACTTGTCCGACAACTTAAAAATTGGTAGCTCTAGAGTCATTGGATGGTAGTACCTTTGGCAGACATTTGGCACATGGTGGGTACCAGTAATATGGCAAAAGCTAGAAATCCTCAAATAGACTTAAGGCAGTGAATATATTGGGTGGAGCAGGAGAAGAAGAATTTTAGACAGTGTAAGGTAAAACTGGAAAACTGATTCATATTCGGATTTGAAGCATTCCTTGTTGGAGAGCGCATTATAAGTTTAATGTTGTTATATTAGGTGATTATTTGGGGTTAATGTAATTGTAAAGGAAAAATAAACATGGACGCCAAAATTACATTGTAGTATAATTGGAAGGCAAGCATTCAGATGAAAAGTAAAATGCTGAAAATAGTTTTAAAAATTAACAAACTGAGGGCTGATGGGGGTGGGAGGGAGGGGAGGGTGGGTGATGGGTATTGAAGAGGGCATCTTTTGGGGTGAGCACTGGGTGTTGTATGGAAACCAATTTGACAATAAATTTCATATATTTAAAAATAAATAAATAAATAAAAATAAAAATAAATAAACAAAAAAATTAATATGGGAATGAAGATACACGTTAAAAAAAAATCTTATAGAAAATACCTGTTCAGACTCCCTGAGGCCATAGACCCAGTTGAGAGATACTGGTCTGTTCATTTCTGTCACTTCAGTCTGGCACATCTGAATCAGTAAATGCTCTGTAGTTATGAAGGACTATATCCCTTTGTGGTTACCTTTGTTAATGCTGATTGCTAACTTCCTTGCATTACTGCTTATTTTCTGTCAGTTCATTTTGGACTGTGAGTGTTTTCCAGTGTTCTTTCTCTCCACTATTTAGACATAGGAGATTTATTGTCTACCCACCAACAGAAGAATTTTAGATAACTGTTCACCTTTCTCGCCTTTTCCACTCTCTGGTACAATCTGGTTTAAACAGTTATTATTTGGGATTGAAAAAAGAGTCAAGGACCAGGTTGGGTCTCATAACTCTCTGTCCCATCACCTTCAATATAGCTATTTGTGGATAAGAATGTTGCACAAATTAATTATGCATATATAATTTATATTCCATAGCAATTATATGCATGTAATATGTTGTCCAGAGCCTGTGGAGCTGATATGGCTAACCTAGTGAGCGTAGGATGTCAATTGCTTTTCAAATATGGTGCTATACCATTTGGTAATCTCTATACTTTGGTAACCTCTTCTGATATTGATAAAATGGTGATGTCTTTACCCAATGTTGAGATATAGTCTTTTTTATATTTGCTTTTTTTCTGGCTAATTGGTTATTATGGCACATGAACCGACACCCTTAGTTTAATTAGCATAATGTTTCCCAATTAAGTTAAGTGGCTTAGATATTTGATCTTAAAATGACATTGTAGGAGAACATAAAAATGTTGTGGAGATATGAAAAAGCCTTTGAACATCAGGCTATTAGAATGTTATATATGTGTTCAATATGTCTAAGAGTCAAAGCAAAATATAGCAGTCATCTATTTAGAGGAGTAGAGGTACAAAGTTTATCAATGTCATCCCACTGATGGCCTGATAAGAAAGGGCTTATACAGTCAGATGGCTGGAATTAAAGGCCACATCACCAGGATAAGAAAATTTGCTGAAAACGATGGTGTGTGAGATGAAATGATCATTTCCTTTGTGACAATTATGAAGTTAGGATAGTGTGGGAGGTGTAAGGGTTACAGAGAGGATTAGGTGTAAGAATAACAAGGCAGAGTGGGAGGATAGCATTTAGTACAGATGGCAATGCAATGTATTGTGGCTATATTGTAGGGCACATTAAATTGGCTAGAGATGGTTTTAAAGCTGGTGAAAATGAACATTTTCCAAATCTTTATAAAGAATAGATATTACCTTTTTATCAAAATAGAAATGGTTGACCCATTTATAAAATAAAACACAGTTTGACCATATTAGCAAAATGAATGGATGTAATGGACATTTATGGAAGCCTACATAGTGTTTACACTTGTGAGTAAATCTGTGTAAATAGTGTATACCTAAGCATGGTACTCATCTTTTAGTAAATATTGCTTGTGTGCCCTAAAAAAAAAGGTAAAACAGATTGTTGAGGTAATTGAGTACCGTGCAGAAGAAAATGCAGTTTCTTAACTAAATTGGCAGTGACACCATATCACTGGGGTTTATACATTAGAAAATTTCCCCCATAGATTTAATGATTTCAGAATATACCTACACTGTCTACAAACAAGTGATCCATAAAAAAGAAGCCTAAGTGATCCACACTGATTGTTGCTGATAAAACATGCTTCAGAAGTATATTTATTCCCAGAAATATTTCATAATAAAGTCTTAAAAAGGATAACTTCCTGCTTAAAGTCCACTCTTGTGACCCAAGAGCACTGTATGGTTCCTTAACAAAATAGACACTCAAACATTTGCTGAATGAATGTGTGAATGAATGAGAATCGCACATAACCGGGTAATTTCATAAATAGGGTAGCAATAGTCATGCAAGTGAAGTCATTTGAGGGATTTTAAGAAGGCCAGTATCTCCATAATCATTGTCCTACTGCCCCAAATTGCGTATTAACAATTCTTGCTGCTGGGCTAAAGCACTGCTTTCTGTAAGATTCCTTATTAAAATGAAAAAAAAAATCTTCAGAAAAAACAATTTAGTTAATAAATAAATCTGGCTCTCAGATTTACACATTAGCAAATTTTCCCCATAAAGACTGAAGGAAAGTAATGTGGGTGGGGTTACGGGTTTGCTTAGAAGGAAAGATAGAATAAGCATTTTGGTGGGTAGAAGAAAGAAATTCCCTTTGAAGTTTGGCTCCATTTATTATCTTAGATAGGAGGCATGAAAATTTGTAGCCCATAATGGAAATAGAAGAAGTGAAGAAAAATAACTAAAGAGAAAGATCTCTTTTGTTATTTTTATATTAGAGGAGAGTCCAGTAACTTAAGTGCCTATTATGTTTTCACAAAACATGAGGAAAATGGCCACAGGTGATTTTTTGAATGTAAGACTTCATGTTCTTTTTTAAGTTTATTTATTTATTTTGAGAGAGAGTATGAGCAGTGTGAGCAGGGGAGGGCAGAAAGAGAGGGGGAGAGAGCGAGAGAGCAAGAGAGCGAATCCCAAGCAGGCTCTGCACTCACAGAGCCCGATGCAGGGCTTAACCATGAACTGTGAGATCATGACCTGAGCTGAAACCAAGAGTCGCATGCTTAACTGACTGAGCCACCAGACACCCCATAAGGCTACATGTTTTATGCCATGTGACTTGATGCTCTAGCCAAAAGAGACTGGGGACCAAGGATTGGTGCTCTAGCCAAGACACCCATCTGGCTGCTTATTGGGTAACCTATCTAATTAGACACTCACTGTTGAATGATGATTCACTCAGGTAAAGGGAGGGTTTCTTAATTCTAGGCACACAAAAACAGAGTCAGTAGAGAGAGGCAGACAGAGGGACATGGAGTCACAAGAAGTAATTCGTTATTAAAGAAATATTGGATCTCAACTATGTGTCAGGCACTAATTTAAGGTGTGGAAGATGCAGTAGTGAACAAAAGTTTGCCTTCATGAGCTTAAATTCTAATTGGGGAGACTTGCATTAAGTAAAGAATAATTATATATAATATTATTTCAGGTAATGATAAGTCCACAAAGAAAAATAAATCAGAGATGGGAATAGAGTTTTTTGTTTTTGTTTTTGTTTTGGATTTGGTGGTCAAAGAAGGCCTTTCTTAGGAAGAAGTAGTGGAACTGAGAGAGATCTAGAAGACATGAGGGAGAGAGCAGGTGGAGGAAGAATGTTTATTGGCAGAGAAAATAGCATGTGGAAAAGCTTTGAGGCAGGAGTATGCCTGCGTATTTTAAGGAACAGGGAGAAGGCCAATGTTGGAGCAGTGGGAGATAGGTAACGAGACTGATAGCTAATGAGATTGGGACGTATCCAGGGATCAAATTATATAAAGTCTTACAAATTATGGTGAGGCACTTTTGTTTCAAGTGTGCTGGGAAGTCATTGCAGGATTTTGAACAGGAAAGTGATGGGACATGATGTGCACCTTAACAGCAACTTGGGCTGTCAGAGAATGGACTGAGGGAGAGAGCAGAAACAGGATGTTAAGTTAGGAGGGAGGGCATTGCAGGATGATAAGTCCAGGAGAGAGATGATGGTGGCTTGAAATGGTATTAGCTGTGGAACTCACAAGAAGTGGTTGGATTCGGGTTATATTTTGAATCTAGAGCAGTCAAGATTTGCCAGTGGTTTTGTTGTGACATGTGAGAAAGAGAAGACTGAATGATTATTTCATTTCCTCCCTCCCTTCCTCCTTCCCTCTCTTCCTTCTTCTTTCTTCTTCCCTCCCTCCCTCCCTTCCTTTTCTTTTTTTTTTTTTTTTTTTAAAGTTTATTTATTTTTGAGACAGAAAGAGACAGAGCATGAATGGGGGAGGGTCAGAGAAAGAGGGAGACACAGAATCTGAAACAGGGTCCAGGCTCTAAGCTGTCAGCACAGAGCCTGATGCGGGGCTCGAACTCACGGACCGTGAGATCATGACCTGGGCGGAAGTCGGACGTTTAACCAACCGAGCCACCCAGGCGCCCCCTCTCCCTTCCTTTTCAAGTAGGCTCCACACCCAGTGTGGGGCTTGAACTCACAACCCTGAGATTAAGAGTCACATGCTCTATTGACTGAGCCAGTCATGCACCCCTGAATGATGACTTCAAATGGCAATTACTATGAGACAGGTAATAACATGTTTGAGACAGAGGAGATCATTAGATGAGCACGTCATCAGAGCCACTAGTTGGTTACTATAGCTGCTATTTGTGTTTTAAAACCATTGTATCCTCACCAACAAGAAGCTGTCTTTATATTTCTCAGTGTTGTCTGGTTGTGTAGCAGCTGAGTCAGTTTCTGCAGATAATTTCTTCTCCATGTGTTCTTCCAGTAAATCGGCATCACCTTGGTCAGTCTATATTCCTTACAACATGAAAGGCCCTAATATAGTTTTGCTGAGCACTCCCCAGGTTCACATAAATATTACTGATATTTATAATGCTTAATCCAAAGTCTTAGCAGCATTTATCAAAAATTAAGCTTAACCTTAAAAAAAACTCTGGTAGCTCAGTTTAATCCTAATTTTTCATGTCTTAATAGTGGTTTTACAAAGCAAAATTTAAAATGTTTGAAATTAAAAAAGAAAGCACTTGAAAAGAGGGATGCCATGACTTTTAAAAAAATATTTCGTTATTTGAATAGTTGTACCGTAAAACATTGGATTGTAACTTATTTTGCGAGTATTCTGCAAGATGAGCAAACATTTCTAATAAATTTTAACTTGATAAATGAATGATGCCTTGTAATATGAGTAGTATGTGATGCCAAATATCACATGATCACAACTAAGCCAATGGTTCTTCTGTCTCTCTCTCTTGCTGTGGGATTGTGGGTGATCGTCTCCCATGCTCAGATGCTTGGTTTCAGGTCACAGTGCTTGGCAGTAATCGGTGATTTTTCAGAACGTTGGAATGCCCACAACTGGCATTAGTGTATTTTTTGTTACTTCAAAGCACCTGTGGACAGTCCTTTGCTTTTCCATATAAGAGTAAGCTTAGGAATGTTCTGTTTCATTCTAGGTTAGGCTGCCTGCAAATATAGGCCCTTTCCTTTGTTGTCTTATTGTCAGTTACATTAAATACAGCATATGACAAGAATTTATTAATACTGTACTGTAGTCAACATGTGAGCATATATGATGGCCCCCATGCAGAAAAATATTCCATCGAGCCAATAGATAGCAGTGATGCCATTAGTGATAGTGAAAGTTGTCCTACACAATAATGCTCCTATCTTGTCTGCCTCACACCAGCCACGAAGGTTTTCAAAGGTAAGTGCAGGTTAATTTGCTTATTTTCCCTTATATTTTGTGTTTCCTTTACTATTTTTATATCGTTATATCATTATGTCATATCATTTTATATCATTTTATATGAATATTTTTGGCTTGTGGCACGAATCATCTGAGTTTCCATTATTCCTTATGGGGAGATTCTCTTTGATATACAAGTGCTTTGGATTACAAGCATGTTTCCAGAACGAATTATGCTCTCAGACCAAGGCTTTACTGTATATTCAATACTCTGACAACAGGGTAACCTCCTTGTGAACAGGATCTGTATTTATTCTCTGCTGTATTACTAGTGCCTTGCTTGGTGCCTGACAAGCAGGAAGTGCAGCATCTCTTACATTAAAAAAAATGAATGAGTTGTTGTATATCAATACTTCATTTGTGCTGTTTAATTTGTGTAGAGAGATTATGACCTTTTTTCCCCTTTGGTATTCTGATAATTTTGGCACAAAACTTCTTTACAATTAATGTAGTAATATTTTTATTTTCATTTATTTTTATTTTTTTATTTTTTTTCAATATATGAAATTTATTGTCAAATTGGTTTCCATACAACACCCAGTGCTCATCCCAAAAGGTGCCCTCCTCAATACCCATCACCCACCCCCCATCAACCCTCAGTTTGTTCTCAGTTTTTTTTTTTAATATATGAAATTTATTGTCAAATTGGTTTCCATACAACACCCAGTGCTCATCCCAAAAGGTGCCCTCCTCAATACCCATCACCCACCCTCCCCTCCCTCCCACCCCTGCATCAACCCTCAGTTTGTTCTCAGTTTTTAACAGTCTCTTATGCTTTGGCTCTCTCCCACTCTAACCTCTTTTTTTTTTTTTTTTTTCCTTCCCCTCCCCCATGGGTTTCTGTTAAGTTTCTCAGGATCCACATAAGAGTGAAACCATATGGTATCTGTCCCTCTCTGTATGGCTTATTTCACTTAGCATCACACTCTCCAGTTCCATCCACGTTGCTACAAAGGGCCATATTTCATTCTTTCTCATTGCCACATAGTACTCCATTTTGTATATAAACCACAATTTCTTTATCCATTCATCAGTTGATGGACATTTAGGCTCTTTCCATAATTTGGCTATTGTTGAGAGTGCTGCTATAAACATTGGGGTACAAGTGCCCCTATGCATCAGTACTCCTGTATCCCTTGGGTAAATTCCCAGCAGTGCTATTGCTGGGTCATAGGGTAGGTCTATTTTTAATTTTTTGAGGAACCTCCACACTGTTTTCCAGAGTGGCTGCACCAATCTGCATTCCCACCAATAGTGCAAGAGGATTCCCGTTTCTCCACATCCTTGCCAGCATCTATAGTCTCCTGATTTGTTCATTTTGGCCACTCTGACTGGCATGAGGTGATATCTGAGTGTGGTTTTGATTTGTATTTCCCTGATGAGGAGTGACGTTGAGCATCTTTTCATGTGCCTGTTGGCCATCCGGATGTCTTCTTTAGAGAAGTGTCTATTCATGTTTTCTGCCCATTTCTTCACTGGATTATTTGTTTTTTGGGTGTGGAGTTTGGTGAGCTCTTTATAGATTTTGGATACTAGCCCTTTGTCCGATATGTCATTTGCGATTATCTTTTCCCATTCCGTTGGTTGCCTTTTAGTTTTGTTGGTTGTTTCCTTTGCTGTGCAGAAGCTTTTTATCTTCATAAGGTCCCAGTAGTTCATTTTCGCTTTTAATTCCCTTGCCTTTGGGGATGTGTCAAGTAAGAAATTGCTACGGCTGAGGTCAGGTCTTTTCCTGCTTTCTCCTCTAGGGTTTTGATGGTTTCCTGTCTCCCATTCGAGTCCTTTATCCATTTTGAGTTTATTTTTGTGAATGGTGTGAGAAAGTGGTCTAGTTTCAATCTTCTGCATGTTGCTGTCCAGTTCTCCCAGCACCATTTGTTAAAGAGACTGTCTTTTTTCCATTGGATGTTCTTTCCTGCTTTGTCAAAGATGAGTTGGCCATATGTTTGTGGGTCTAGTTCTGGGGTTTCTATTCTATTCCATTGGCCTATGTGTCTGTTTTTGTGCCAATACCATGCTGTCTTGATGATTACAGCTTTGTAGTAGAGGCAAAAGTCTGGGATTGTGATGCCTCCTGCTTTGGTCTTCTTCAAAGTTACTTTGGCTATTCGGGGCCTTTTGTGGTTCCATATGAATTTTAGGATTGCTTGTTCTAGTTTGGAGAAGAATGCTGGTGCAATTTTGATTGGGATTGCATTGAATGTGTAGATAGCTTTGGGTAGTATTGACATTTTGACAATATTTATTCTTCCAATCCATGAACAGGGAATGTTTTTCCATTTCTTTATATCTTCTTCAATTTCCTTCATAAGCTTTCTATAGTTTTCAGCATACAGATCTTTTACATCTTTGGTTAGATTTATTCCCAGGTGTTTTATGCTTCTTGGTGCAATTGTGAATGGGATCAGTTTCTTTATTTGTCTTTCTGTTGCTTCATTATTAGTGTATAAGAATGCAACTGATTTCTGTACATTGATTTTGTATCCTGCAACTTTGCTAAATTCATGTATCAGTTCTAGCAGACTTCTGGTGGAGTCTATCGGATTTTCCATGTATAATATCATGTCATCTGCAAAAAGTGAAAGTTTAACTTCATCTTTGCCAATTTTGATGCTTTGATTTCCTTTTGTTGTCTGATTGCTGATGCTAGCACTTCCAACACTATGTTAAACAACAGCGGTGAGAGTGGACATCCCTGTCGTGTTCCTGATCTCAGGGAAAAAGCTCTCAGTTTTTCCCCATTGAGGATGATGTTAGCTGTGGGCTTTTCATAAATGGCTTTTATGATCTTTAAGTATGTCCCTTCTATCCTGAATTGTAGTAATATTTTTAAAAAGGAGATATAACTATAGAAGGTAGATTTCAACTTGTAGGAGTTGAGCCAGAAACTTATTTGGATTTAAAATGTCGATGTCATTTGTTTACTTGACAAAAAAAAAAACCCTCAAATTTTGTGTTACATAAAAATAAGCATAACTAGAATAAGAGGAGTTTTTTTTTTATAACATCTGTGTACAAATTATTATTAGCACTGCTAATCTAAGAGCTTAATCATTGGCATGATACCTGTATCACCACCAGATGCAAGCTTTTTGAATCTAACAGTAAATAAATGGTTTTGAATAATTTTAGTATAATTTTAAAAAGAAACAAAAATGTAAACATTTTTTCCCAAAGCTAGCTCATTGGTCCAAAGGTAGCCCATTTATAAATGAATATTTAAAAAATGTGCCATTGTGTTTCCAAATTACAGTTTTCCTTTCATATAAAATAAAAATAGACATCCGTGAATAGTAGTTGTTATGAAAACAGAATTTTAGTGGATGCACCAACATAATTAGAAAAAAAATACAGAAAGATTTTTAAGCAAACTCCATCCTCAAGACAAGAAACCAAGTTTTGTTAAAAATGGAAACCTACCACCAGCCACATCTGTCAATGAAATGTTTTGTAGACAGGTTTAGGAGAAAGTAGGTTGTGAAGACTCAGACTGAACTTGTAAAAGTATATTGAGTTACGAATATAAAAACTGCTGTATGGAGTTGGTCCACTATTTTTCCTGCCCCAAATTTAGTTTCCACTAGTAGAACCAAGGGATATGTTGTAGGAAGGAAGGCTTTCCCTTCTTTTTATTAGTTTCAGAAGGCTAGGCTTAAAACATTGCATATTTCCTTAAGTCATTATGACCATCGTATTTTACTTTAAATCATTTTGAAGTTATTTATCAGTTTGCACTTCTTCGGGGTGTAATAAATTCTGTGTATTTTGCTACGTCTTATTACTGTAAATTTTTCTTTTAAAAAATCTTCGTTACCATGAAAGATCCAGATTATCTTATACTTTGCCCTCTCCCTGAGTCTTGGTAGTAAGTTTAGTACTTTGTCCTAATTTTGAAATCTTTTGTATCAACTGACTTATTTCTGGAAATATTTTTATAAGCAAATATTTATAAGCAAAGTAGATGTTATTACCACTTGAACATGGTCATTGAACTTTTTTCTCCTTATATATTTTATTATGGCAAAATACATATAACATAAAATTCAGGATTCAAACCATTTTAGTGTCTAATTTAGTTACATGTATTAGTACATTGACAATGTTGTACAACTGCCATCACTGTAGTTCCAGGACATTTTATCATCAAAAGGAAACTGCGTGCCCTTTAAATAGTCACTCCCCTTTCTCCTCTCCCCGCAAATTCTGCAACCACAAATTTGCTGTCTCTATGGATTTGCCTATCCTGGTTATTTCATATAAATGAAACCATACAATATGTGGCTTTTGTGTCTGACTTTTTTCACTTAGCACAATATTTTCAAGGTTCATTCATTTTGTAGTATGTATTAGTACTTCATTCTTTCTTACAGCTGAATAATATTGTTTTGTATGACCCTGTCATATTTTGTTTATCCATTCATCTTTGATGGCAGTTTGGGTTGTTTCTTCCTTTTGGCTATTGTGGATAATGTTCCTAAGAACATTCATTACAAGATTTATTGGAATGTCTGTTTTCAGTTTTTCTGGATATATACCTAGGAGTGGAATTACAGGTTCAGATGATAATTTTATGTTTAAATATTTGAGGAACTGCCAAACTGTTTTCTACAGCAGGTGTACCATTTGACATTCTCACCAGCAATATGAGTGTTTCACTTCTCTACGTCCTTGTCAATACTTATTTTCTAATCTGTCTTAGGTTTTGTTTTTTGTTTTAGCCATCCCAATGTATTTGAAGTGGTATCTCATTGTGATTTTGGTTGACATTTCTGTGATTACTAGTTGAGCATCCTTTCATGTGCTTTTGGCTATTTGTATATCTTCTTTGGAGAAATGTCTATCCAAGTCTTTTGCCCATTTAAAGATATTCTGGGTACTAGACCGTTTTCCGCTATATGATCTACATATATTTTCCCCCATTCTGTGGGTTGCTTTTTAATTCTGTTGATAATATCCTTTAATGTGCAAATAATTTTTAATTTTGATAAAGTTAATTATATCTGTTTTTTTATTGCTTGTGCTTTTGGTGTCAGCTATAAGAATCCATTGCTAATCAAAGGCCATGAAGATTTACCCCTTTGTTTTCTTCTAAGAGTTTTATAGTTTTAGGTCTTTGATCCATTTGGAATTAATTTTTGTGTATAGTGTGAGGTTAGGGTCTAGCTTCATTCTTTTGCTTGTGCATACCCAATGTTCGTAGCATCATTTTTTGTTTAAAATTTTTTTTTAATGTTTATTCATTTTTTGAGAGAGGAGAGAGACAGCGCACGAGTGGGGGAGGGGCAGATAGAGAAGGAGACACAGAATCTGAAGCAGGCTCCAGGCTTTGAGCTCTCAGCACAGAGCCTGATACTGGGCTTGAACCCACGGACCACAAGATATTAACCTGAGCTGAAGTTGGATGCTTAACTGACTGAGTCACCCCAGTGCCCCATACCATGCTTTTTTGAAGAGAGTATTTTTTTCCCATTGAGTGGTCCAGTCACCATTGTTGATAATCAGTTGACTGCAGACAGATTGGTTTATATTTAGAGACATCAGTTCAGTTCTGTTGATGTATGTTTGTCTGTATTCCTGTACCACACTGTTTTGCCTACTTGAAATCCTTACAATTCCATATGAATTTTAGGCTAAGCTCTTTCACTTCTGCAAAAATGGTTTTGGGGATTTTGATAGGGATCACATTGAATCTGTAGATCATCCTGGGAGAGTATTGCCATTTTAACCATATTAAGTCTTTCAATCGTATCTTTTATCCGTTTATTAGGTATTCTCTAATATCTTTCAATGATTCTTAATCTTTCAGTTTTAAGTGTGCAAGTCTTGCACCTGCCTAGTTACATTTATTCCTATGTGTTTTATACTTTTTGTTGCTGTTGTAAATGGAATTGTTTTTTAGTTTCCTGTTTGGATTGTTTATTGCTAGTGTATGGAAATACAACTGATTTTTAAGTGTTGATCTTGTATCCCGCAATTTTGCTAAATTAGTTTATTAGTTCATTTTGTGGGTGCTTTAGGATTTTCTATATACAAGATCATATCATTTGCAAATAGGGATTGTTTTACTTATTTATTTATTTTTTTTTCCTATTTGGATGTCTTTAATCTTACCTTATTGCTCTGGCTAGAATTCCAGTACAATGTTAAATAACAAGTGGTGAAAATGTGCATCCTTGTCTTGTTCCCAGTCTTAGGGAGAAAGCTTTCAGTCCTTCACCATTGAGTGTGATGTTAGCTATGTGTTTTTTTAAAATAAATTTCTTTTATTGTGTTGAATAAGGTTCCTCCTATTCCTAGTTTTCTGAACATTTTTTATGTTGAAAATGTGTTGAATTTTGTCAAATGCCTTTTGTTGAATGAGATGATCATGAACATTTTTCTTCCATTGTTATTGACTATGATAAACTACATTGGTTAATTTTCTTATGTGAAACTACTATTGTATTCTTGGAATAAATCCTAGTTAGTTATGGCATATAATCCTTTAATGTGCTGTTGGATTTGATTTGCTAGTTTTTATTGAAGATTTTTGCATCCATACTCATAAAAGATATTGTCCTGTAGTTTTCTCATGGTATCTTTGTCTGGCTTTGGTAATACTGGCCACAAGGAATGTGTTAGGAAGTATTGCTTTCTTTTTCTTGAAAGAATTTGAATAGTATTGGTGTTAATTCTTCTTCAAATGTTTGGTAGAATTCATCAGAGAAGCCATCTGATCCAGAGCTTTTCTTGTTTGGAAAATTTTTATTGTTGATTCAATCTGGTTACTTGTTATAGGTTTGTTCAGATTTTCTGTTTTTTCTTGACACAGTTTTGGTAGTTTGTGTGTTTATAGAAATTTATCCATTTCCTCTAGATTATTTGATTTATTGATACACAGTTGTTCATAGAATTCTCTTACTATCATTTTAACTTTTGTAATTTTGCAGTTAGTGTACAGTTTCATTTCTGATTTTGGTTATTTGTGTCTTCTCTTTTTTCTTACAAATGTGCTACAACAAAAAGAACAAGAACAACAACAAATGCGTTCTCACCTTAACTTTTTTTGACAGAGATTTCTTGGGAAGCTACTGTAGGTTGATGGGGTTGAAACAGTAGAAAGCTTCTGTGCCAGTCCTTTGGTAGTGTACTGCCAGGCAGATAAAAATACGTGTTATGAGTTTTGGAGTAGAGGGTCCCTGTTGACCACCTTGGCAACATCCAGCTGCATCAAGAACATGGGCTATTATCCCGATGGTTGCTTGAAATATGATAGAGGGATAGGTAATAGCAGCTGCTATGCAAAACATTGAAATTTATAAAAAACTTACCAGCCTCTTCTTCATGAAGTATTCCCTTGAATATTTCAAGTATTTGACTACACTCTGGAGTTCCCAAATAGTTGGTTTGACTTCTTTTGCCAACTCAATAGTTGTCTCCATGGAGGTGCTGATTCCTGGAGCTTCCTACTCATCCATCTTCTGTCACATCACCCTGGGCCATGTTTTTTAAATCCATTATGCTAATTTTCTCTTAATTAGTATATATAATTCATTTATATTTAAGATAATTATTGATATGATCTGCTATTTTATTGCTTTTACTTCCTGTTTTCATTCTTCTGTTTCACGCTCATTGCTTTCATGTTTGTTATTTGGAATTATTTAGAATTCCATTTTGACTTATCTTTAGAATTTAAAATGTTTTTCTTTGTATATTTTTTTTGTGGTTGTTCTAGGCATTATGCTATATATACATAATTTAATCCAGTCTTTACTGGTGCTAACATTTGCTCTCATTTACGTCCTTTTATACTCCTCCTTTATAATATAGTTGTCTTAAATATTTTCCTTTGTATACATTGAGAACTATATCAAATGATGTTATAATTTTTGCCTCAATTGTCTAACATAATTTAGAAAACTCAGGAGGATATGCTATTATGTGTACCCATATTTTTGTTCTTCTTTCTTTTTTAATGTTTGTCATTCTTTCTTAATTCCTGATATTCAAAATTTTCATCTTTCTTAATTTCCTTTGTTTAAAAAGCTTTTTTTAGCCATTCTTATTGAGTATGTCTGCTGGTGACACCTTCTCTTGCTTTCTTTTCTTTGAGAATGTCTTTATTTTCCTTCATTCTTCAAGGATATTCTAACCAAGTAAAGTATCCTGGAATGACACTTTTTCTATAAAACTAAACCTGGTCTAAAGAAGTTTATTTTAAAAAAGGACATAGATTATTACTAAACCAAAGAAATTTGTTTTGAAAATTGTTAATGGAGGGAAAGACTTTAAGCATCTGTACTGTCTTTCCAGTAGGAACTATAATTCAGGGTAAACAAAAGAGAAATCTCTATCTTTACAAAATAATGACATGAATTTAGAAAAATCATTAGAATCAGAAAATTACTATTTCACAATCCTTAATGACATTATTATTTTAGACAATTAATTGGTGTTAAAACTATTGGATGAATGGTTGAAATAGAGCTGAACATTTGAATGGTGCTAAAATAATACTACATAGATTCCCCTTTGAAAAATAGGAAGGGGAAATATGCAATGGAGGGATGGCATTGTTATCACCTGAATACAGTGGTCATTGGTGGGAAATCAGATATATGTCTCCATTGTGATGCAGTATGAACCACCGGGTCTCATTTATACTTTTTTTTATGACAAAAAATGTTTAATTTTAATCCAGACAAATCTTTGTTTTTTTAAATAAAAAAATTTTTTTAATGTTGATTTATTTTTGAGAGATGGAGTGTGAATAGGGGACAGGCAGAGAGAGAGGGAGACACAGAATCCGAAGCAGGCTCCAGGCTGTGAACTATCAGACCCAGTCAGTCCAATGCTGGGCCCGAACTCATGGACCACGAGATCATGACCCAAGCTGAAGTTAGAAGCTTAACTGATTGAGCAACCCAGGTGCCCCCCCCGACAAATCTTTAGATATAACTTCCAGTTGATTTTTTTTCAGGAAATTCAGGTTATAGGTAATAAACTAAATAATACCACAAGGGAGCGATCAGATAAATCTAGAAGATGAGATATTGTGTGGGACTGGTATCCCAGTTACTTCAACCAGTTGGTGTCATGAAAAATGGTATGTAAAAAAGCCTTACTGGCTGAACAAGTAGATGTAATGTGAGGTCCTTGGTTGGATCCTGTTTGAAAAAAACCAACTATAAGACATTTTGAGAGCAAGTTAGGGGTGATGGTTTATGAACTGAATATTAGATGATACTAAAGAATTTCTGTTATATTGTGAAAATGTTATCTTGGCTATATAGAAAAGTCTATTATTAAGATAGTGTGGACAAAGATAGACAGGTTGACTGATAGACTAGATTAGAGAATCCAGAAACATACTGAATCATATGTGGAAACTTGATATAGAACTAATATGGCATTGCAGATCATTAGGAAAAAATGACCTATCCACTGAATGGTTCAAAACAATTGATCAATCATACAGTAAAATGAAATTGGGTCTGTATGTCATATAATATATAGAAATCAATAACAGGTGCATAAAAAACAAATGTGAAAGGCATAACTTTGAAACTTTAAAATAAAATGTAAAAGAGTGCCTTTATGACTTTTGTATAAGGAAGAATTTCTTAAACATAACTAAAAAATGTGAACTATATATAAAATAAAAGATTAAGAGCATAAAAAGAAACTGAAAAGACAAAAAATATCCTGGGAGTAGAAATTGACAAGACATAAAATTGGCATAGTGTTAGTATCTAGAGTATGCAAATACTTTTTATAATTTAATAAGAAAAGATAAACTTAAAAAAATAGATGGTGAACATTTCAGAGGCAAGTAAACCTATGGAAAAGATGCTAAAACTCATTAGATTATGTCCATTTATTATAATATTATGTAAATATCATAACAATATGTTATTGTTACAATGAGATACTATTTTATACCAATCAGTTTGGTACAATCAAGTCTTGCAGCCCAAAATGTTGGTAAGTGTATGGAAGAATAAGAAATTTTATATACAGCTGATGGGAGTATACATAGATATATTCCCTTTGGAAACAAGTTTTAGATTCAAAATTGAGCATATGCATATCCTACCTCCCACCTATTCCATCTAGGTATATGTTTTAGATATACTCTTGCACAAGTATATTAGCATATGTGAGCAAAAATATTTACATAACATTGTTTGTATTAGCAAAAGACCTAAAATTAACCACTTGTTATTTGACAGGAGAATGGATTAAGAAATTGTCATAGTGACATAAGAGTGAATGTAATACACTTTCACACAGTAATATGGATGGATCTTGGAAACATGAGAGTTAGTGAAGAAATCAAGTCATAGATGACTACATACAGTATGATACCATTTTAAAATAATACTTTCAAAAAGGAAAAAGTAAAGAATATGTGGTTTAGGGATTTATATACATGTGGGAATGATAACATTCAGGATAGTGATTACTCTGAATGAAATAGAATCAGAGTGGAACCCAGAGATAGTTTTAATGCTATTGGTAATGTTCTCATTAAGATAAATGGTGGACTCATATTGTTTTATATGTATCATGTATCAAATATTTTACAGTAAATTCAATTATAAAATATTTCTAGTGAATACTAGACTGCATTCTTTTGTATGAATGTTTATTCACTAATAAGAATGAAAAATAATATTCCTACCTTTAAATTGCTTTTCTTTGATGTTGAAAGTAGTTTAATTGTTAAATTGTTGATATGGCACAATTTTTAATAGGTCTTTCATTGGGGAAAAGAAAAGGTATTAGTTCTGTTTCTCCATCTGGATAGCCTAATGAGCATTTCCTAATTTTTTCCCCAAGCCATTCTAAAATAGCATTGCCTCTGAGATTCCACATCTGATTTAAATGTCTTAATGGTCATTGAAGTGAACCTTGGTATAAATTTTGTTTCATTTTATATAGTACCTTAAAATTCATTATATAATACCTTAGGATGAAATTTATGTAGGAGGTAATAGTGAGAGTATATTTTTTTAGTCCTTTATTACTGTTTCATGAAAGGTTTTTACATTTGGCTTATATTTTAGAAGTGTGTTATTTTACAAGTTATGTGAATAAAATCCCAAGATACGATGAAGAAGTTTTTTTCCTTCTATAATATACAGACCTAGAATTATTATAAAAATGTTCAAAACTGACCTATCCCTTATATAAAAACTGTGTAAATTCTGTTGATTTAATATAAAACACAGCTCAGAGAATCAGCCACCAAGTTTTTATATGGTACTCATTCTTTCATTTATGACTAGACGTGAATTATGCATTACCACAAAATATGAGCCAAAAAGATAGTTTAGATTTTGTGGTGGCTCTCAATTTCTAATTGTGTCAGGGTACTGTGTAATATTAGATTATCCAAAATAAAAAAAGGATAGAGAAATTCTCTGTGTGTGTATGCCTGCACACAGGTGTGCTGGCTCTAGGCAAATGTAGAGTAGGCAAATTTGTCTTGAGTGTTACATGATTATTCCCTTTTTCTCACCCCTAATCTGTCTTTAAAGTTTGTTTACAATTTGTGTTAGTTTATGGTTAATTCTTCCAATGTTTCTTTGCAAATTAGTCAAATAGATAAATGCACACACACACACACACACACTCTTGTGTCTCCTTTCTTACAAAAAGGGTAGCATGTTTTATGTCTTGCTTTCTTCACATAGTATATTCTGGAGATCACACCATCACAGTACAGAGAGATTTTTCTTATTCTTTTCTATGGTTGGATGGTATTTATCAATTTTGTGGATGTAACCTGTTGACCTGTTCAGTTAACCTGACATTTGAGTTGTTTTCAATTGTTTGGTATGACTAATAATGCTACATTGGACAACCTTGTATACATGCAGTTTTGTATTTCTTGAAGTGTATCTTCAGAGAAGATTGCTAGAAGTGGGATTTTTGGGGTAAAGAGTAAACACATTTGTATTTTTTTTTTATGATATCGACTTCCTTCTGAATAGGGATCACATCATTTTGTATTCCAACCACAAATGTTTGAGAGTGCCTGTTTCTCTACAGCCTTGAACAACAGAGTATGTTTTTAAACTTTTGGAGTTTTGCCAGTCTGATAGGTAAAAAATGGATCTCAGTGTAGTGCAATATGCATTTCTCTTATGAGATAAATAGACCACATTAGAAAAATGTTTATTTATTTATTTTGAGAGAGAGCAAGTGTGTGCACGCACAAGCAGGGAAGGGGCAGAGAGTGAGGGAGAGAGAGCATCCCAAGCAGGCTCTGTGTTGTCAGTGCAGAGCCTGATGCAGGGCTGGATCTTACGAACCGTAAGATCATAACCTGAGAGGAAATCAAGTCAAGGCCCCTTGACCAACTGAACCACCCAGGTGCCGCAGGTAGAACACATTTTAATTTGTTTCAGGGTTATTAGCATTTCTATTTGTGTGAACTGTTACTTTCCTATTTTTCTGTTAGATTTTTGGTCATTTTCTTCATTTGTTCTAGGTTCTTTATATATATCTATACCTGTATGCACACATCTCTGTATGTGTATATTTTTGCCGTGCAAATCTATTTATATTTATAAAGTCAAATTTGTCAATCTTTATTTTATGGATTCTGGATTTTAAGTCATGAAAAAGGCTTCCTCATTCCATGTAATAAAGGTATAAATTCTTCTAGTACTTATAAAGTTTCAATTTTTTTCATTTAAGTAAACTCCACCTCCAACTTGGGGCTTGAACTCACAACCCTGATATCAAGGGTTGCATGTTCTACAGATTAAGACAGACAGGTCTGCATCAATTTTTTTTTGAGTATAGTTGACAAACAATGTTATATTAGTTTCAGGTGTATAATTAGTGATTTGACAAGTTTTATACATTATGCTGTGTTCACTACAAGTATAGCTACCATCTGTCCCATTACATCATTATTACAGTATCATTGACTGTATTCATTATGCTCTTTTATTCGCATGACTTAGTCATTCCATAACTGGAGGCCTGTATCTCCCTCTTCCCTTCACCTGTTTTGCCTATCCTCCCACTACTCTCCCTTCTGGCAACCATTAGTTTGTTCACTGTATTAATAATTCTGATTCTGCTTTTCATTTGGTTAGTCATTTTTTTGAAGATTCCATTTATGAGTGGAATCATATTGTATTTGTCATTCTCAGTCTGACTTAGTTCACTTAGTGTAATACCCTCTAGGCCCATTCATGTTGTTTCAAATGGCAAGATCTCTCATCCTTTTTTATGGCTGTGTAATATTTTTATATTTAGACCTCTGAACCATTTGGAGTTTATTTATTCTGTACTGCTCCAATTCTGTCTTCTTCCAGATGGTATCCAATTGTCCCAGCATTGTTTGGTAAAAAATTATTTTCCCCCAATCATTTAAGATGTCATTTTAATGATAAACTAACATTTGATATGTACTGGCTCTATATCTAGACTTTATAGTCAGTTCCATTGGTCCATTTCTGTGTCAATAAATTATGGAGACGGGGTGCCTGGGTGACCCAGTTGGTTAAGCGTCCAACTCGATTTTGGCTCAGGTCATGATCTCACAGTTTGTGAGTTTGAGGCCTGCATCAGGCTGTGCCACAGCCTGCTTGGATTCTCTCTCACCCCGCCCCCTCTCTCTGTTCCTTCCCTGCTTGTGTTCTCTCTCTCAAAATAAATAAACTTAAAAAAATACCTTTTAAAAATAAGTTATAGAGGCTTTGTAGGGTTTTTAAGATCTGATAGGCCTAGCCACCCCCACCCCCATTACTCTTCTTTACATGTAAACCTTATTTATTTACTTACTTTTATTTATTTATTTTTAACGTTTTAATTTTTTTTATTTTTGAGACAGAGAGAGACAAAGCATGAACGGGGGAGGGTCAGAGAGAGGGAGACACAGAATCCGAAACAGGCTCCAGGCTCTGAGCTGTCAGCACAGAGCCCGACACAGGGCTTGAACTCATGGACCACGAGATCATGAACTGAGCTGAAGTCGGCCGCTTAACCGACTGAGCCACCCAGGCGCCCCTATTTACTTACTTTTAAATGTTAATTTATTTATTTTGAGGTGGGGCAGGGCCAAAGAGGGAGAGAGAAAGAATCCAAAACAGGCTCCATGCTGTCAGCACAGAACCCCATAGTCCTGTGAACCATGAGATCATTACCTGAGCCAAAATCTAGAGTCAGATGCTGAAGTGACTGAGCCTCCCAGACACCCCTTTATATATAAACTTTAGAATCTACATATCTAGATCCAAGAACTTCTTGGTACTTTTTTCTCCTTTTTGAGATGTGTTAAACTAAATTTTAGGAGAATTGATTATATCAACAGCATGATTTTTCTGTTGTTCACATCTACTTTTATGTATTTAATGAGAGTTTTATAGCTTTTGGCATGTAGGTTTGCACATTTCTTTTTCAATTTAGGGGTTTTCTATTATTTTCCAATTGGTAATAATTTGTACATGAAACTATTGATTTATTTAATTTTCTATTCTGTTACTTCACTGAATTATCTTATTGTAGTTTTTCCATTGATTTTTCTGGGTTTTTCCAGTTACATCACTATGTCCCCTGGAAATAATTTCCCTCTTCCTTTCTAATTTTATTTTGTTATTTTTTATTTAAGTTGGCAAAAATTTCCCATACAGTTTATGTAGTAGCAAAGCTTTATTTGTGACTTTAGTTAGAATATAATTACCGTTCTTTTTCAGCTTCCCTAAGACTCCTGTATCCCACCAGGTCTAGATATCCTCTTTGCTTCAGCAAGGTCTTTCTCACCCAACTTCTTAGCCTTTATCCTAATCAAAGTATGCTTTCCTTTCGCACACTTAATGAGGGCCCTGTTTTCCCTTCTCATTGACAATTTCGTAATGAGGAAAATTCCCTTGTATTCAATTTTAGTCCTTCATCAGACAGCTTAAACCTAATTCCTACTGTTAGTTTTTTAGTAGAAGTAGACAAAGGAATAGTCCTACTAAGTATGAAAATTTTTCTCACATTTTAATATTGCTGTTAGACTATCACTCTGTCCTAGCATATAGAGTAAGATGATGTATGTTCTCTGTGTGCAGTTATGATAAAATTAACAAATCATGATTGCTATCTCTGATGGCTTTTGGCTAATCTTTTCTCACTGTCTTCTGTTTTGTCCCAAGCTTTATGCCAGCTGGTATGTGCCTTTAATCTCTGAAGTAGCCACTCTGTCTCATTGGTATTAACTTCTTTACTATATAGAAGATTGAACAAGATGCAAAGCTATGGGACAAATCCTATGAAGCTTTTTTTTTTATGTTTATTTTTGAGGGAGAGAGAGCGAGAGCAGGGAGGTGTAGAGACAGGGGGACACAGAATCTGAAGCAGGCTTTAGGCTCTAACTTGTCAGTACAGAACCTGACGCTGGGTTTGAACTTGTGAACTGTGAGATCATGGCTTGAACCGAAGTTAGAAACTTAACCGACTGAGCCACCCAGGTGCCCCAGTCCTACGAAGTTTGAAGAAAAATGGAAAAGTGACTTTTACTATTGGGAAACTCAAATAATTTAAGATCGAAATTTAATTTTCTCTTTTAAATGTTTAACCTTAAGCCTAATGGGAATAGCATAACTGTTTTTATTCTTTAGCGATTTTTCCAAAGAAAATATTTTTTTACCGTGAAGGTTTATCACAATACAATATGGCCATATATATTTGACACAAATTAAACTTTTGATACATGGAAGAATGTGAAATATCAATTCCAAACCACCTAAAGTCTATATCGGAGATGGCAAATAGGTCTCATCTCATGCCAATTTTAATGGACTGGCTGTTTAGAAGATTATGTTAAGAATGGTTCTGAGGTTGCATCTGGGTTTCAAGGAAAGAGTGTTGTGAAGTCTGCCAAGGGTAGGGGTGGAGAAATAGTGGCCTAAAGGCCTATTTGAAATATCTTATCTATATTTCAAAACTTTAGGTATATGGGATGTGTTCCAGTAAGTGATTCCTATGGAGGATAGTGTAGCTGATCTCTGTTAAATGGAAATGATGGAAAACTATTACTCAGAGTTCACAAATTGACATTTATTATCTTGGGATCAAGCCCTGAGCTCAGCAGATTTAGAAAGTTAATTTTGATGGTAAATTCAATCCATATGTCATGGGTGACTCATAACAATCAAGCTCATAAAGTAGATTTGTTAATTTATGCTGAGAACTTTAACTGGAACAGGTAGTGAGAAACTCTAGTCATCCTGATGAGCTCAGGATGTAGTTAGGTTACTTGGGAAGCCAATATTATTGATTTATAAAAATAAATATAATTGCCATTAGAACCAGTATACTCAAATTTATGTAGGCTGGCCCACCTTTTCCTTGTAGGTGTATGTACCTGGGAAGTAAAATCATAATACTCTTTTTTTTGAGCATTAATTAGGACAAAGAGAATTAGATTAATTTAATGGTCTTTTCAGTGGGCCTTATTTTGGCCCACACTGATTTTCTCATGTACAAGCGCTTGGGTGAATGCTGCCAACATGTAGCTTTCTGAGGCTTCTTTATCTGTATGTATTTGATTGGTCAGTTCCCTTTTTGATTGACATATTTAATAAAGCATCATCATATAATTAATCAAATAGCAGCCGAGTCTTACAGGCATGGTTTCCATTTGTCTTTTAAGGTGACTTTGCAACTTTACTCTTGTGTATTAAGCTTTCAGAGTTTTACACTCACAGGAGGATCTTCATTTCTCTAATTTTTTAGATTCCTGTGAGAAGCCTTAGTGGCTCATAAGTGCTTAGAATGCATCTTGCTAAGGAATTGTATTTAGGTTTATTTTTAGTGAGTAACCTGAGAATTATTTAGTTATCTCAATTGTTTATATACAGATACTACAGAGTGAGGCAGGGGAAAGATGGGTAAAGGTTATGAGTTGTGTGCAACACAAAGAAAGTTTTTAATGGATGTTAATATTCGGTAAAATCTTTCAGAAGTGCACTGCTTTTCTCACATTTTTTTTGCTGCATGATCTAGCTTTAGCCCTCAGACCTCCCATGCAGACAGCACATATGTTCCATGAGGCTGTGCTGTTAAAGTTAGAATCTAATGATATGTGCTATTAGTCTGTGGTAGTGGTCTTATGGAAGCTGAATTGGGCTCAGGATTGTATCCAAATAGTGCTGCCATGCTTATGAAAAATGTGTTTTGGTTTCTTTTTCCTATTTTGTTTGAGACTGTGTTCCTAAGATTTTTCTTCCTATTGGCCTCCACATTTCTCAAATTCTATTCTACTCAACCCTGGAAGACAGAAGCTCACCCCATCACCACGGTTTCATAGTCAGTGTATGCTAGAAAGCTTTGCAGCAACATGTGGTCTTCTGCAGTCATTTCTGGTTGAGGAGCTCTAAGCATTTCATAAATACGGCTTTCTGGTCTTCATTTAATTGAAATTGGGGATGGGAGGAAAGGGAAAATGGCAGGTTTTAATTTACTTTAATTCTGTGGTCTCTATATGGTTTATGGGGAAAATCACAAGAGTTATAACTGATTGTGGTGACAACTTTTTCAAAAGGAAAATAATTTTGTGTGTGAAATTGCTATCATTGGAGTAGATTCATATATATGGATTCACATATATGGCTTAGGGACTTACTGCTTCTTCTATAAAGAAACTGGAGAGACTTACCAATCATTTTTATTTTGACTAGAAAAAGATCTTATGGTTATGTATTAAGATAAAACAACACCAAAAAAAACCCCCCAAAGAAGTGCCGTTTTAAACAGTAGCCATTTCTGAGTTTGGGGTGGAAGGTGACCAAAGAAAGTCTGTTTTATTTAAGAAAACTGTACTACACTTGGATCACATTTGTTATGCATCTGAAGACCAGTGGTGATGTCAAGAAGGAGATGAGGAACAAAAATGTTCCAACCTTATTCCCTGTGGTTTGAACTTCGGGAAATCTTTCGGGGCTAGGCAAGGACTCTGACGGGGCAGGTTAGAGAGGGAAATGGGACGGGTGGACAGAGTGAGACGGAAGTGGGTAGACAGTGCAAGTGGTGGTAGTATTTCTGAATCTATCTATATAAATTTATTGTCATATTGGTTTCCATACAACACCCAGTGCTTATCCCAACAGTAGTTCTGAATCTTTGAGGAAGTCGGTTCTGCACCTGATTCCAATTCTTTGGGGACTAGTTTTAATACTTTTTTTTATTTTAGAGAGAGAATGTGTGCACATGCGTGCATGAGAGAGAAGAGAGCAGGGAAGAGGAGCACAGAGAGAGAGAGAGAGAGAGAATCCTGAACACTCAGTGCAGAGCTTGATCCCACGACCCTGGGATCATGACCTGAGCTGAAATCAAGAGTTGGATGCTCAACTGAGTGAGCCACCCAGGTGCCCCTTTTGAAATCAGTTTTAAGAAGAGATTGTATGTATGAATCCAGAGCTGGGCCCAAAGAAAGAAAATGTTTGGCAGTTGGGCTTATTAAGAAATGACTTTCCCTCTGCAGAGCACAACTGGAGGGGCACCATTCTAACATTGCGAAAGAGGACTTGGGCTCCATTTCTGTGTTTCAGGCTTGTCCTTCAGGGATAGGTTTTCAACTTCAGGAAAAAATTTCTTAATTTAGGCAGCATTTTGCTTCCTTGAAATCTGTGTTTCTCAGTTCAGAGACTTCCTACGGCCTTTCTTGTAACAGGATATTGAGTTGAACTTTTCCTGTTGTCTAGAACACAAAGCTGGAGAGAGAGAGGCATCAAGTAGCTAAGAGAGCATGAAACAATTAGGGACTAGACCCTGCACCTGATTAGGATTTCTTAAGAGGTAAACAGGCTCTGCTACTCCTAATCCCCACCCTAGCACCACCCATATCACTCTCCCCCCTCTCCCTGCTCCCAGCTATATAAGCAAAAGACCAGAAGACTCGGGTGAAAGGAAGAAAAAGCACTGGGAAGGTCATCGTTAGCCTAAGGGGAGAGGGCTGTGGTTTTTCCTCTTTTATTGAGGGGAAGAAGAGGGGGTGCTCAACACCCCCAAGCCAAGAGATGGGGATTTACTTGTAAAGATATTTGAGTCCTGGTTTGATGTCCGCTTATGCTATAGACTTGCCGATCTGTCCAGTGCCTGTTCACCAGGAAAGTAGAGAATGGAGAGTGTGTGATGGAGGAGGGGCCATGTGGACAGCTTGCACTCCCATGTTAGGCCTATCAGGGATGTGTGAGTTTTTGGAGAGTCAGCTGGGAAGGTAGCTGGGCCTCAGCCATCTTGACAGAAGCCTACTCAAGACAACTTGCCTCCAGGCAAGTATGTCCTGGCAGAAAGAAGATGTGAAGTGAAGGGACCTCCAAGAGTGCAAACTGAGGGGCATTGGAAGAGGACAAGCTGGAGGCAGATTTTCTATCCCATGGAACCACATTGCTTAACGAAAGAGCCAACATTTGGATACCTGCCACACAGACCTCATCAATACCAGCTTTGGCCAAGAAAGGATAACAACAGGGATTAGATAAGAAAGAGCCACTTGTCTCATTGAAAACTCTTCCCATCTTGCCACAAGCCGGGGGAAAGGAGCTCCAAAATAAGGCTGGCTGGGGAGGAGGAGTGAAAGATCACACCGTTTTCTTTGTCACTCTGTCTTTAAGGCCTGGACAGCACTGCAGAGGAAAGGATGCAATGATCTCTAAGTTGGAAGTTTCATTTCAGATTGGGCTATTTTATACCTTAAAAGTGATCTAGAAAGTTCTGTACTTTTTCTGAAAGGTTTGTAAGGGATAAGAGAGGGAGACTTGAGCCACTACAGCTGAAGGTGGTGATCGGAGAAATATAAAACCCTTTAAGGCCTATATTCTATGTGGGTCAGACTGTTCTCCATTCTGGAGCTGCCTAGCCCTATGTGCTCCATGAAAGTCACTGTTACATAAAAGCCAAAACCCCTCTTGATTCAAGCCTATGAGTTGACTGTCACCAGAACCTTTTCTGTCTTGACCTGAAGCACTGTGTGAAAGTGGTTGAGAGAGGGAATGAAAAGCACTATAATCCAGTGGACTCTGTTCAACTTGATTGGGAGTTCTCTTCTTGACTAGAACAATGGAACTGAGATTCTAGAATAATTGCTACTACTAGTTCAAGGTGCTGCCTCAGCACCAATCGTTGCTAGAAGCAAGACCCCTTGCTTTAGATTCTGGCTTTGGTCCCCACCTGCCACGGCCAGCTTTTCCCCAGTAGTAACACCCCTCTGTTACAGCCAGTGTACTGGTTTGGGATGGACCCCCTAGACTCTTTTCATGAAAATCTTGGGGACCTCTGGGTATACAAAGAAGAAGAGGTTTTATAGTTTTTTTTTTATTAAAAAATTTTTTTTAATGTTTATTTATTTTTGAGACAATGTGAGAGACAGAGTGCAAACAGCGGAGGGGCAGAGCAGACAGAGGGAGACACAGAATCTGAAGCAGGCTCCAGGCTCTGAGCCGTCAGCCCAGAGACAGACGCGGGGCTCAAACTCATGAACTGTGAGATCATGACCTGAGCCAAGGTCGGACGCTTAACCTACTGAGCCACTCAGGTGCCCCAAGGGCTTTTATAGTCTTGGGTCAGGGGTAGGCTGTCTTTTCAACTTCCTTATTACTAGTGTCTTAGGTAAACAGACGTTACACTCTGGGGATGTTTTTTGCACTCCAAATTGTTACTAAGTGATATTCTATATATATGCCACATGTTTTTCTATTTTTCCATGTAATTAACATAGCCTTCATTATTATTAGACTACTACTACATAAACTTCTTCAAGAATACATACCATTATTTCCCCAATTTTGGATATTGAGATTTTTTTCTTATTAGAAATGTTGCTGTAATTTTGGTATACCTATTATTTTCCTTTTGTGGATTTTTAATTTTTCAATTTTATTTAAAATTTTTTGCATGTTGGAATACCTGGGGAGCTCAGTCAGTTAAGCATCTGACTTTGGCTCAGGTTATGATCTCACAGTTTGTGGGCCAAAGCCCGATGTCAGGTTCTGTGCTGACAGCTCAGAGGCTGGAGCCTGTTTTGGATACTGTCTCTCTCTCTCTCTCTCTGCCTCTTGCCCACTCGGGCTCTGTCTCTTTCTTTCAAAAATAAATAAAAAATTAAAAAAAAATAATTTTTTTGTGGGTTTATTCAGCAGAAGAATTTATTGGTGTAAATGTTTAGACATTTTTAAGAATCTTGAACTATATCTGCAATACACATCCTTTTTTAAAAAAGCTTATTTTGAGAGAGAGCACAAGTGGGAGGGCAGAGAGGGAGAGAGAGAGAGAATCCCAAACAGGCTTTGCACTGGGCATGGAGCCTGATGCAGAGCTCGAACCCATGAGCCACGAGATCATGACCTGAGCCAAAGTCGGACGCTCAATTGACTCAGCCACCCAGGTGCCCCTGCAGTATACCTTCTTAAAAAAATATTTTAAAATTGTCATCTGCCACCTTTAAACTTTCTGTGCCTCTCTGTCTGATTAATCTTATGGATACATTTTTTTTCATATCAAGTTTTAATGGTTCCCATTGTCTCTTACTGTATATGAGCTAAAACTTTTTGACTTTGTTTTCCATTCCAGTCTGGTTCCAAAAATTCTTTTAATCCTAGTCAATTACCACTTTCTTATGTGAAATCTTTACTCAATCCAAATTGCTGTACTCACTGTCTCCAAAATACACTGCTTCAACATCTTTGCTCACACCATTCTAGCTATATGAATGTCCTGTCTCCACTTTTAGGTCTAAGGAGATTCTATCCATATAGTAATGGAACATACTATTTTTATACAGTTTTACTTGCTCACTCCTACCCTTACACATTTACTTTTCTCAGCTCTGAATTTTTTAACATGCTTATTTCTTTGTGTTATTTTTTTTACCATCATTAATTTTTCTGACTTGTATTATAACTATGAAAGATTGTCCAGCCTGAAATGCCGAAGATTGAACAAACAAAAAACAATCCAAATGAAACAAACAAGCCCCCCAAAACTTAGGAGAACCTAGGAAACTATGATTTCAAAATGGAAGCAGTCTGCCTTGCAAGAAAAGATAGAGATTTGAGTAACTCTGTGTATAGATTTTTTATTTTGAGGAAAAACATTTGAAGGGATCCTTTAATTGCAAAGAAACTCCAGCAACAACATATATTTTTATCCTGTATGGTGACATAACCAGAAAAATATACAATAATATTGCTATCTTGAGATAACAAGACTCTTACATAATGATGAGTGGTATGGCTGAAAATCCTGTTCTTTGAAACTTGGAGTATTTATCTGTTGAATTATTTGGAAAATACCTAGAAGGGGCAGAGCATTATGCTGTTGTCTACAATGTATGCATGTCTCAGAAATGAGGTCTACGACTTGTGAGCATTGGGAGATTTCCAACATTAACCTAGACCCTTGTATGCAGGGTGCAGGGAATTTGCCCTATCCTTTCTCTCAAATGCTCAAGCCTGAATGGAACTTCTCTGGCATTAGCTTTTTATACAGTATCAGCTCAGCTTGAAACAATGAAAGTAGCATATCTGATCACAAACGGTTGATCCCCAGACATGTTTATTGATGGCACTATCAAGGAAAACAGCATACTGACATACAATACAAAGAAACTTGGCAGACTTTATAGTGGCAATTCAGTTTTGGCATTTATATTGGTAAAAACAGATTACAAGGCTTAGTGCAGCTCAAACCTTATTTAAGCTTGCAAAATGTCTGATTTGATCACTTGGCATTCCACTGAGAGCAACACCTCTATCTCTAGGAATTCCTCTTTCTGCAGTTTATACTGGTATAACGCCTGTGCGTTACTTTGAGTGTATTATATAATATAATCTATTTCGTTTGTTTCTGATTGACCCCATTCAAAAGACTCTACAGTCATCATGCCCCTGTCAGTGCAGAGTTAAAATATTTAACTGAACAGTGACACTTAGTGGCTAGAAATATTCATTACAGTGCTCTTCTGTAGGAATCTCCATTAACACGTCCCATGGTAATAAAGTAAATGATACCAAAATTTCATCTTCTTGGCAAAGTAATATATAGTATTTGAAGTGTTGTTGGTTTTGCAGCAGCTGTCATTCCATACCAATCCATTTAGTTAAAAAGCAAACAGGTGGCTCACACATATTGTTTGTACTACATAAATTTTAAAATTTTCTTTAGTCCTACTGAAATAAATGAGGCATTTTTGCTGTTGATTTCAATTTACCAGAATATGTAACAATGCAGTGAAGATATTATTAATTAAGAACACCGTTCACAGTGCTTGCCTTCTTCTAAGCAGATATCCATTGACCTGAAACGTGAACAAGTATCTTAAGCTAGACAAGTAATTTACACTTCTACCTGTGAGAATGAGAAAAAAGCAAACCAGACAAAAGATTACTGTGTCCTTAATTAACCCCCTTTGTTTTGGTACTGTGGCATGGAAGAAGTTAAATGAGAGTGAGTTTTTCAAAAGTTTACTCCAAGATCGAGAGTTTATCCCCTTAAGGTCTAGGTTAAGTTTTCTCTCAGTTTTATTGCATTTATGGATTTATTTTTGACCTTTAAGGAAGGTTTGGGGACAATAATTAGTGTTTTATTTTTCTGCAAAATGAAAGCATGCTATCTTGCCTGAGGTTAATGTGTTTTTAAGTCTCTTGAGGTGCTGTGATTGGAAAGCAATTTAGAATATTGTCTTCTGCCAGCTTCATATACAACAGAGAGATGAGTGGAAAATATCTGATTAGTGGGTGTGACAAAATATGGCATGCCAGTCGTGGAAAAAAATGTAAACCATGTCGCTTGAGTTACATATTGGGTTTTTAAGTATCAAAACAAATACAATAAAAAATTCTTTTGACAGAACTGATTTAGGGAGTGGGAGTAGGGGGAGGTGATACAGTAGTCTTTTACAAATAGTGAAAAGTCTTTTAAAAGTAAATCTATATAAAAAGCTGATTTTACAAAACAGATAAATTAGAATGTAATTATGAAATTTATAGAAGCATTTACCAAAGCTTCAATGTAAACCATGGGAAGGCCAAAATAATTGTTTTATTTAGTTACTTTCTTGGGGCACCTGGGTAGCCCTGTGGGTTGTGTCCGACTCTTGATTTCCGCTCGGGTCACGATTTCACAGTTGGTGAGTTTGAGCCCTGGGTTGGGCTGCACACTGACAGCGCAGAGCCTGCTTGGGATTCTCTCTCTTTCTCCTTCCCTTTCTGCCCCTCCCCCACTTACAGGCGCATGCACGCACACTCTTTCTCTCTCTCTCTAAATAAACTTAAAATACTTTCTCAGTTGAGTAAATTGCATAAACAACTCAATTCTTCACTATCTGATTATTTCATTTGTTTTTTTATTTTAGAGAGAGAGCATGAGCAGGGGAGAGCGGCAGAGGGAGAGAGAGAGAGACAGAAGGAGAGAGAGAGAGAGAGAGAGAGAGAGAGAGAGAGAGAGAGAGAGAATATCCCAAGTAGGCTCCATGCTCATCGAGGAGCCCGACGCCAGGCTTAATCCCTTGACACTGGGATCATGAGCTGAGCCGAAATCAAGAGTCTGAAGCTCAACCAACTGAGCTCCCCAGGTGCCCCAGTCTGGTTATTTTGAATGCTTACTACCCCCCACTCCCCACCACCTTCCTACCTTCTCTCCCTTCCCAGTAGGAGGCAATCTCCCTCTTGTGCTCTCAGGGTGTTACGGATGTACTCTTAACCTTTAACATACTGTATTGTAATTACTTGTAATTGTTTCTCACAGATGGCAAACTCCTTGAGGATTTGGATTGTGTCTCTTGTTCACTGCCTCTAGCATCTAGCATAATACCTGGCATTTAATAATTAATCAATATTTAATGTTTTTAGGTTCCAGAATGCTGGAATACAGCTAGAAGGAAGATGCAAAGTAAAGTTCTTCCCCGGTCTCTAGGGGTCAAGGGAACTCCTTATTGGTGAGGATCTCTTCTGTGCTTGTCCAGGAGGGATGATGAGCTTCTAGGCTATGGATGTTTTTCTTTGCTGTGCTTTCTCTTTCCTGATAGTTTCCAGGGAAGGGTTTGGTGATCAGCCATCTTGTATAAAAGATGCCATTCTGTTCCAGAGAGTATGCAGTGGGAGTTCAGTTTCAGATGGTGTATAGCAGATTCCTTAAATAATTCTCCATATATACCTGTCAAGGAGACTGTCTTCACTCTTGGAGATGTGTAAATTAAAGTCTGTGATGGAAAGACTTTTGGACTGGTGAATGGGAACTTAGGCCTTGTTCACTACTAACTCTGTATTTAACCTTGACCTTACAATTTAATCTTTTTGGTCCTCAATTTCTTCTTTTACAAAATGGGAGGGTTGGATTGGGTGACCTCTAAGACTCCTTCTGACCTTTTGTACTAAGCTTGCATAGCTCATCAGGACACAAAACAAAGATGTTGAGTTTAATTTTAATTACCTAGAGGTCAAGACAGGGCTGTTCACTAGATGAAGCATGGGCCAATAGGGGTTGCCTAGTTACTCATTCATTCTTTGATTTAATACAGATGTTCAACATATGTATTTTGTTGAGCAGGGAGATAATTCTATTTCCTTCTTTGTTGAGCAGGGAGATAATTCTATTTCCTTCTTTTAGTTCTTTAAACAAATAAAAAGCTTTCTGAAAAAAAAACTTTTAATTTTGGTATCATTGTAGATTTGCTTACAGTTGTAAGAAATAGTACAGAGAGATCCCATGTGCCCTTTACCCAATGGTAACATTTTGTAAAATTATAATATAATATTACAATCAGGATATTGACATTGATATAGTCAAGAGACAGTACATTTCCATCACCACAAAGATCCTCATGTTGCCCTTTTATACCCATATCAGTTTCCTTCTGCCCCCGTTTCCTTCTGCCCTGATAACTCTGACATGTTCCCCTTTTCCATTGAATCATGTAGTATGTAATCTTTTGGGATTGACTTTTTAAAATATCATTCTCTGGAGATTTATCCAGGTTATTGCATGTATCAGGAATTCATTCTTTTTTATTGCTGGGTAGTAGTCTGTGGTATGGATGTACCACAGTTTATCTAACTATTCACCTATGAAAGGGCATCTGGATTGTTTCCAGTTTTTGGCTATTATGAATAAACTTTTGTGTCATAAACATTTGTATTCAGGTTTTTTTTTTTTTTGTGACTATGTCTTTGAGACAAATGCTCCTTAGTGCAATTGTTGTGTTATATGGTAGTTGCATGTTTAGATTTTTAAAGAAACTGACAAATTGTTTTCCAGAGTGGTTGCGCCATTTTATATTCCTACCAGCGATATATGAGTGATCCAGTTTCTGTGCCCTCACCAGCATATGATTTTGTCACTTTTTAATAATTTTAGCCATTCTGTTAGGTGTGTAGTGGCATTTCGTTGTACTTTTAATTTGTATTTCACTAATGACTAATGATGTGGAACACCTTTTCATGTGCTGATTTGCCATCTGTGTATCTTCTTTGCGAATTTCTATTCATGCCTTTTGTCTGTTTTCTAATTGACTTGTTCAAAAACTGTTAAGTTTTGAGAGTCCTTTATATATTCTAGACACTAGTCCTTTCTTGGATATGTGGTTTTAGAGTTTTCCTTCCTTCCTTCTTTCCTTCCTTCCTTCCTTCCTTCCTTCCTTCCTTCCTTCCTTCCTTTCTATTATCATCTATCTATCTATCTATCTATCTATTTATCTATCTATCTATTTATCTAATCTTTCTGGGATTTTGATAGGAATTGCATTAAAAGTGTATACCAATTTGGAGAGAATTGGCATCTTTAATATATTGTGCCTACCAACCAATGAACAGGGTATATATTTCCATTTATTTATATTTCCGTTGATTTCTTTCATCAGCTTTGTATAGGTTTCAGCATGCAAATCATGAATATGTTTTGTTAGAATTACATTAAGTACTGTATTTCATTTTGAGTGATTATAAATGACATGATATTTTAAATTTCAGTGTTTATGTTTTCATTGCTACTGTACAGAAATGCAATTAATTTTTGTATGTTCATCTTGTATCTTATGACCTTGCTGAAGTCAGTTATTAGTTCTAGGAGGTTGGTTTTATGTGTGTGTGTGTGTGTGTGTATTCTTTGGAATTCTCTATGTAGATAGTCATGCTGTTTGCAAACCGGACCATTTTATTTCTTCTTTTTTTAATCTGTATGTCTTTTGTTTCCCTTTTTGTTTTATTGCAAGAGATTTCAATATATATCTTATCACAATAATTGGTGTTATCATTTTAGCAGTTTGTATGAAGTTTAGAAACCTTACTTCCTTTGATGTCCATTTACCTTCCTCTGTTTATAATATAATTGTCATAAATATTTCCTCTACATACATTTAGTACCACATAGGACAGTATTGTAAACTTGCTTGAATTGTGTAATGGAAGTTGGGAAACTCCAGAAGGACAGCCTATTGTACTTAGCAATACTTTTTGCTTACTTGTTCTTTTTGTATTTCTGATGTCCCAGGCGTTCTTTCTCTTATCATTCTTTTTCTGTTTAGGGAGCTTCCTTTGGCTTACTAGTATTAAATTCTCTCAGTTTCTCTTCATCTGAGAATGTCTTTATTTCTTTTTAATTTCTGACAAATACTTTCACTGGATGTAGGGTCCTGGGTTCTTGGTTGACATTTCTTTTATTTCAGGACTTGAGATATATTGTGCCACTTCTTGTCTGGCCTCCAAGAATTCTCATGAGATATTCATGTCATTCAAATACTTTCCCCTCTATAGGTAAGATGTTATAGCTGCCCTCAAGACTTTTTCTTTGGCTTTAGTTTTCAGGATTTTAATTATAGTATGTCTTGGTGTAGATTTCTTTGGGTTTATTTTGTTTGGGTCATGTTCAACTTTGTGATTCTGTAGGTTTATATCTTTTACTGAATTTGGGAAGTTTTCACCACTATTTCTTTAAATGTTTTTCATCTCTGCCCTGTTTCTCCTCTCTTTCTAGGATTCCAAGGACACAAATATTAGATCTTTTGTTATAGTCCCACAGGTCCCTGAAGCACTATTCTTTTTATTCTTCTTTTTTTTCAATCTCTATTACGTACATTTAGATTCGGTAATTTCTATTGTGTTCTCTTCCAGTTCACCTTTCCTTTCCTCTATCTTCTCCATTCTGCTATTGAGCCCGTCCACTAAGCCTTTTAAATTTTGATTATTGTCTTTTTCAGTTCAGTTCCAAGATTTCCATTTGGTTCTTCTCTATATCTTCTCTTTCTTTGCTGAGGCTTTCTAATTTTTATTTGTTTCAAGTGTGTTTGTAATTACTTACTGAAGCATTTTTATAATGGGTTTTACAAAAATCTCTGTCACTTAATTCTAGCTCTTTTGTCATCTCTTGTTGGCATCCATTGATTGACTTTTTCATTCAGTTTGAGACTTTTCTGGTTGTCAGTGTGGCGAGTGATATTTTATTAGCAATGTGGACATGTTCTTACTATATTATGAGATTTTACATTTTACTTAAACTTTCCTTTTTGATTGAGTTTATCTGACACCACTCTGGCAGTGGAAGGAGGGGAAGAGGTATCACCATGTTAATATTAAGTGGAGTAAGAATATTAAGTACATTGTTGGCACTTGAGTGGAAGGGACTCCTTATTGCTGCTGGGTGGCAGTGGGGACTGTCTCTATTGACCCTGTGGTAGGTATGACCTTAAATACCACTGGGTGATAGTGAGAGTCCTATTCTGCATTAGGCTTCCTCTGACACTCCCCTCATGGGAAGGGTGCCTTGTTGCTGGGTAGGGAAGAAGTCCTGGCTCCTTTGTGTCCTCCACTGATGCTGCAGGGAGGAGGAGATCATATTACTGGCCAGCAGGGATAGAAGTCCCAGTTTCCTATTTGGATGCCTTTGAAACCATTCTGGTGAGGGTGTTGGAACACCTCATTACTGTCTTGTGAGGGTGGATGTCTAGACTCCTCACTTGGCCTTTGCTGGTATGGTTGAGAGTGGAGCCACAGTTTTTCTTGTGGTGTTTGACTAGAGTTGAACAACTATTGTCTAAAAGTTTTCTGTCTCACTAGGTTGACTTTTCCTTGGTCCTTTGGTTAGATAGAGCAAGCCTTTGTTGTGGCTATTTTTATGCCTGTTGGTGTTTCCAGGTTATTGGCTTCTTCAGCAGTAAGTCTGGGTTGTATGAGGCAAGAAAACCCAAGGGCACACCACCATGTTGTTCCTTGGGTTTTGATGTCCCTAATCAGTCTGCCTTCTTCTCTCCACCTTCCAGAGTCTAGGAACTTATTTTATATATAATGTCTAGGATATTTAGTTGTACCTAGTGGGGGGAATATGGAAAAATTTATCTACTTTTTCTTTCTGAATAATGTGTCTTTTAATGTCTCAAAATAGAGAAAATCTTTTATTTGCTGCTGAGGTTAGTAGTTGCTATGAACAAGAATGGGGCGGTTTTGGGCAAAGGAAGAAAATTCCATTTTAGTTAATTTATAGTGTTGTTGAGTGTTTGAGGAGAGGAAGGGAAAACAGATTCTGTCATTCCTAAAAAAGATCTATGAGTCCTGATTGAATGTGTTCATTCATTCATTTATTCATCATTCTGCAAACATTTATAAATCAACACTGATGCCTGGCAGTGTGATTGGTGCTAGGAATACAAAAATAAGTAAGATTATTTTTGCCTATTAGGAGCTCGAAATCTAGTCTATTGGAGCTTGACACCCAAATAAAAAATAATACTATCTCATGATAAGTGAAATGACTCCTGAGAGATGAGTAGAAGTTCTTTAGATGAACTGGAAGATGATGATCTAGGCAGAAGACATGGCTTGTTTAAAGGCTCAAAAGCACAACATTTTGTGGTCCTAGGAGAATGGCAAGCATTGACATGAGGAGTAAGGGGCTCATATCAGTGCGTGGTGGGAGATTAGGCTGAAAATACAGGTTGGGTCAGATTGTGGAGGGCTTTAATATGTTATGTAATGCTAAAGAAGTTTGACACTTTCTGCAGGCAAAGGAGGGTAATCTTTAAACTATTTGAGCATTTAAACATTATTTTTGTTATGTTTATGACTATGTCCATATGTATCCTTTTATATCTTTTTACATGTGTGGATATAAGATTTGCCATTGTGTCTTCATCTTCCTTTCTTTCCGCGTCTACCTTTCCCTATGTGATCATCTGTGGGCAGAAATGGGGGTGGGGGGATAGAAATGTTCACTTAAACATCTAGAGTTACTAGATAGAAATGTGTAAATGTAACAGATGCACAAGAGCAGCTCAGGATGAAGCTATTGTTTCAAATCTGTTCTCCCAGATAGTTCCATTTTCACTAGTTGTGAGTGTGAGTGCATGGGTTTAAATATAGTAGCACCAGTTAATCCCAGTGGTCACCTCACAGCCCCTCACCCCCCTCATAGTCATTTCAACCTACTTGACAACAGTGGTTTCTTCACAGGATCTAGTAGAATTGTACACTGATGGGGCTATCTTACTTTTAGGAAATGAAAAATCCACATTTTCTTCAAGAAATGAGAATGTATGATTCTAGCTCATTATGTTAAAATAGATAAAATATTCTTTATCATGCAGAGTGTTACATTGATTTTTTTATTGTTTTCTTCTTAACTATCTACATTTACAGTCACTATCTCTTCATGTCTTTAGGTATATTCTGTTAGTATCTATAAACTCTTTTCCTCTTTCGTAATAACATATATCCAAACCTTATGGTATTTCTAATGTATTGGTATATTTTTAAAAATCCCATATACAATAACACTTTATTTTTATGCTGTCTAAATCTTTTATTTAAAGACATCTGGTACGTTTGGCTCAGCGGACAAAATATGACAGTGCTGAAAAGTAGTATTAGCAATTCTTATGACTTCTTACATATTTTAAGATGTTTATAGAAAAAATTACATACTGTGGTGGATAGAGTAGCAGACTAAGAAAAATTTATCACTGATATGCAATTGTTTACTTATTTGCGATCTGGGAGAAACCAGTAGCTTTTCCTATGGGTCTGATTTATTAACCACAATTTTATATTGTAAAAAAGGCAAAAATTGCCCAAAATATCTGTAAAATAGGAAGACTGAGATTTTAAACACAAGTCTGTTTTTTTTTTTTAAAACCTGGCATAATGCTTTGCTACTGTTAATGGTTTCAAAGTGGCTGACTTAAATGCGGTTTCTTCAATGGCTAAAGACAAGCCTTTTGTAAGGCTAGTGATAACTTTTTGGTTTGAACTTCTATGTGAATTATAAATGAAAATATAAATAGTGAATTGTACTTCTACTTGTTACAGAAATTCTTTAGATTTTCAAGTCTTTTAGATATTAAAACTGAATTAGTATTAATCTAAATTTGAAAAATTGTTATAAAATTTCAATTATGTTTTACTGGTTACCGTTTTATTTCAGAGATACTAACTGATAAAACACTATCTCTGTAATGAGACCATGATAAATCACGCTATTGTGTTAGAGATGTCTAAGAACCAATTTATAGTTTGGTATTTCAGCTTGTGTGTACTGTCCTCTGCTGGATAGAAAACGTCATCCTAGTTCAAATGCACAGCACCTTGCTGTCTTACTACTGATTTATTTTGCTTAAACTTTGCAAGTCTTTGTGTTACATTTGCTGAGGCTAGGATGAAGAAACTTATAAGCCGAAACCCTCAGATATGAGTGATTTGGGGAAGTTGTTTGATTTTTGAAATAATTTTATTACAAATTTTTCAATCATCTGGGAAATGGATTAAAAAGAGGAACTTAATTTAATTACTAGAGTATGTCTCTATGTACCTTTTTTTTTTGAGGCTGAAAACCAAGATTCAGCCAAACCAGGGAACTAGACAGGCCGTGATTATTGGAAGTTTTGTGTATGGTGACTGACATTGTGAATTTTGTGCATTTCTTTTTCAGACTGAAGTTATTTAAAAATTGTACATGCTTAGTAGAGGTGCATGAGAAGAATGCTGGATTTTGATCTGATTCACAATACACATGCCAGATATATTTTGCTTTCCTGAAAAAGTTGTACTATCTTTACTCCTTCTCTAAATCTGTTGCCTTTCTAAGCATGATACCAAAGGCAAATATCCTGAAGGAAAGAGTGATAGATTTTACTACAGAAAATTTAAAGCTTCCGTCTGCCAAAATCTACTATAAACAAGATTGAAAGGCAAGTGACAACTGGGAACAATGGCTGCAACACATATGGTGAACAAAGGGTGAAAATCCTTCTTATAAAGAGCTCTTGAAATATAAAAGAGTGGCCATCATTTCATCTGGCAAGCTAGGTACTGTTATCTTTATTTTACAAATGCAGAAATTAGGACTTGGAGACGTCTTAGTGTTAGTGATGGATTAGGAATTCAAACCGAGATGGTCTGACCTCAGAGCCCATGCTCTTTTTCTTTCTTTCTTCTTTCTTTCTTTCTTTCTTTCTTTCTTTCTTTCTTTCTTTCTTTCTTTGCTCTTAACCACTGTGAGACACTATCCTCCATTCCACAGATAGGAACAGGCAATTCACAAAGAAAGCTGTACAATAGACGATAGACATATACCAACTTACTCTTTTCAGAAATCAAATAAATCCAAATGAAAATAATGAGAAAACATTTTTGTTTATCAAACTGATAGAGATGTAAAAAGAGTGGTCATGTTCATAATTGGCAAGATATAGAAAACCAGACAATTGATAAATCCTTTCTTTTAGAAAATCATCTTCGAAGTCCCTAAACTTTGTATGGTTTTCACACTGTAATTCAATTTTCAGCTTTTTTTTCTGAGAAAGTAGTCATTTATATATATATATATATATATATATATATATATATATATATATAAATGGGATATATATGGGATTTATATATATAAATATGCATATATATAAAAATCCCATATATATACATATATGTATATATGTATATGTATATATATGGGATTTAGTTACAAGTTAGTTTCAGAACTCAGTGTCTGTTTATGATAGCTAAAATCAGGAAACAGCCAACATTGGTTAAAAAAATTAGTGTACATCTATAAAATAGAAGCCGGGAGATGTTTAATATGATATTTTAAAAATTATTTAATGACATTTTAATATATACACTGTATATTAAAAGAATAAATCAGGTCATTAAGTCACTAGGATTTCATTTAGAACTTGTAAATTTTTGTATTGATGAAAGACTGGAAAAGTTTACACCATAATATTAACAGGGATCATTTTATTAGTCCCAATAGTGTGACTATAATTTGTGGTTTTTTAATTAAAAAATTTTTTCTACAATAAATAGACATTTTAATTGTTTAAGAAGAAAAGGTTACTATGAAATTTCCTTTAAATTACCTCTTGTTGCATGTAAGATATTTGAAAGGCTAGTCACAGGTTTGCAGAAAGGAAATTTTGATCTCTCCATCCTTTTAAAATTTCCAAGGAATACATATGGATCATTATTTTGATTTTAAAATGGATAGTTGTCAGTAATGTTATTCCCAGCTGAACTCTAATGAGGTAATTTTATGCATAATTTCCAGGTGAATTTTTCTTAGCCTCACTTGCTGGCCAAATTTTTATTTTATTTTCTTTAACCTCTCCACATTTATATTTGCATTCCTATTCCTTATTTTTCTAATTATTTTCTACTTAATAATGCCTTTCTTATTTTGGTATTTCTTCTTTTGTAACACAATTTCAGTCTTCATTCTTCAAATCTTTTTCCCACACAGTGAAAATTTTGAAAAATTGGTGTGGAATTTGTTGTGAGAAGTGGAAGATTGCCTGCTTGCTTATTTTATCTCATGTTACTTAACAGAATTTAGATTATATAACCTAGTTCCCAATAATGGTGGTTTAATTTCAGCATTTGTTTATAAACTTCCATCAGTGTTTCTATTTTCTGTTAATGTGGGGCTGTTAGTTAGGTCTTATTCCTGAATGGCTGGATGCTTTTTTTCCTTCTGAGCAAGTGATCTCTCTCTTCTATGCTTTCAGTAAGTCCATTTATATTTGGAAACATGGCACAGTACTAGATGATTCAAGCAGAGAAAGGAGAAGCTAAGATCTCTGGCACTCATTTTCCACTTTCTCCTCGTCAAAGTTCCAACGGGTATCTTTTATATGCTGGAATTTTCATCTTGCTCATATGTATCGGGCAGTGTGAAGCAGGCAGGGATTTGAGACCTTGAATTGATGTCTTTAAATCCGGAGTAAATGTTTTGAGGTTGCTAGGATAGACTTGGTGGTTTGATTTGCTGCAATTCTGTGATTTGAACACTGAGTGGCACTAAAGCCTAGGTCACAGACAAAATATTGCTGATTCAAATTCTAAGATTCAGGGGTCTATTGATGGGTATGTCTTTGAGAAAGTGCAAAAAGGATTGGTAAAAGATACTTTGAACTTAAGAAAAGAAAGAAAAGTTAGTTTGACAATAAGTTATATTGGGAGCTGGAAGTTTAACCAAACTCTGTTGCTGTTATTTGTAAATTATTTGAAAACAAGAAGTAAACTGCTGTTAAAATACCAAAGATGCCTAACCTCACTGCAACCTATTCTTGAAATCTTTCCCCCTTTTCTTTGCAGAGAAGGAGGAATTCATACTTAGAAGAACGTTCGCAGACAGAGTGCACTCATATGTATGTTGTTAAGCTCCTGTGCCCACACAGGTTGCAAGACCCATAGTAAACACTACTTCTGAATTCAAGCATCTGTAGAGACTATTTATACCTGTAAATGTGTGTTTGTTCATACATTTGACCGAATTTAGGAAATATCAGTGTCATTCCAGTTTGAAAAAAAATTAGAATTTGGTTATTTTGGTGGAGGAAGAAAGTCATTCTTACTTCTCTTGCTTCTCTAAACTTTAAATTCTTTATTTTCTTCTGCGAATATTCCATTGGTATATTCTTATAATTGAGAAAAGGCATATTCTTATAGCTTACATTCTTCTAACATCTATTGGAGTTTTAGCTATTCTTCTTTGGATTATTTTAAAATTATTTTTCTCTTAAATTATTTTCTCTAGGATTGTAGCACACATCCTCAACTTTACAATCTATTTAGAGTTAATATTATACTACTTCATTTAAAACATAAGAATTTGCAACCATAATATTCCATTTACCTGCCTTCTATAATTATTACTATAGTTGTCATCTTTTATAGAATTAAAAAGAAAGGGTAATCTTTGTATTTATTCAGACATTTACTATTTCTAATGCTCTCAATTTCTTTCTGAATGTCTGACTTTTATTCTGGCATCCTTTGTTTTTTCAGCCTGAAGACTTTTCTTTATCATTTCTTATAGTCCAGGCATCTTGACAACAAACTTGCTTAGTTTTCTTTCGTCTGAAAATGTCTTCACTTTGAATTCATTCTTGAAGAATATTCTCACTGGGTATAGAATTTTGGGTTGCCTTTTTTTTCCCTTTTAGAACTTTTCTGTATTGTTCTACTATCTTCTGATCACTATGATTTCTGATGAAAAGGCAGTATCCCTGTGAATCCTTATTTCCCTGTAAGTACTTTGTAAGGTTTTTTTTTTTTGTTTTTGTTTTTGTTTATGTTACTTGGGGGCAGGGGTTGTTTTTAAGACTCTTCTCTTTATATTTGGCTTTCAGAATTTGGACGATGATGTGCTTAGATTTATATTGCTTGGATTTTGCCAAATTATTGAAATTATACATTTATATCTTTCACCATTATTTCTTCCATTTCCGCCCCCCCCCCCCACCCTGCATATTCTTTCTCTTCTCTGATTCCTGGATTCCAGTTACACATGTTAGTCTTTTTTATATTTTTCTATGGATGTCTGAGGCTCTGTTCATTGTTTTAATCTTTTTTTAAAATCTGCCTATTCATAAGATTGGATAACTTCCATTGTTTACCTGCAATTTCATTGACTCTTTCCTCCATTAACACCACTCTGCTGTTAAGACCATACAATTAACTTCTGCTTCAGGATTTATAGTTTTTGTTTCTGCAATTTAAATTTTTTTATACTTTCCATTTGTTAATAGAGATTTCTTATCTTTTCATTCACTGAGAGCATATTTCCAATTATTTCATTGAGTAAATTTGTAATGACTGCATCAAATTCTTTGTGTGCTAGTTCTAACATCTTTGTCATATTGGAATTGGGCTTCATAGATTATTTATTTATTCACTTGAGAACGGGTTATTTTTTTTTCCTGATTCTTCACTTGTTGAATAATTTTGAATTAATTTCTGGAAATTGTGAATATTACATTGTAGATCATTTCTATTACTACAAGGAGTGCTGTTTTTTTTTGGTTTTAGGAGGCAATTTTCCTGGTTGAATTCAAAGTACTGTGTTTCCTGAGTGGCAGCTCCAGTCTCAGGTTAGTTGTTAAAATCTTTGATGGGCTGCTTTGTGTCTGCTCATGCATGCGAGATGCGGTGAGCCCTCAGAGATCTGGGCAGATTTTACACACAGAAGCTGGGCCTTTCCATCTCTATTTTTGGAGATTTCCACTGCATTGTCTAGTAGAAGTGATGGTCCTGATCTTTGTCCTCTGACTCTTAAGACCTTCAGAAAGGTTATGGGCTAAAGGCCATACAAACGAAGAAATTCATTCTGCACTATTCACCTTCTCCAGGTTTTGATTTCCTTCCATAAACTGTATTCTTTTGTTTACTCTCCAGTGCTTTAAGATTGTTTTTTGGTTTTGGTTTGTAAATTTTCCAGAAGTTATTGTTGTTCTCTCTGTGAGGGCCATCCTAGTATGAGTTTATTTGCCATGCTGGAGTCAGAAGTTTCATATCACTCTTGACTCAGAAATCACCAGCTGAACTCTGTTAACTCCAGAAGAAAAAGTCCTACCTCCTAATCCTGGCATTGTTGGATTTTCTTAGTATAACTGTTTTTTCACCCACATAATTCTGCCTTCTCTCCCTAGTGTCACATCCATTTACCTATTCTATGAATTAGCTACAACAAAAAAATTTCTTATTGTCACCTCAACATGCTTTTTTTTTTCCAGTTCCCTGTCTTTTTCTTACAGCTTCCAATGCTATAAGGATGTTAATATACCTTTCTATCTGGTCATCAAGTTCTTACTTAGTCTTCAAGGACCAGTTAACATATCATTTACTCTGTAGTAGAAGTATTTTTCTCTCTTCTGTGCTTCTATTATAATTTGTGCATTGTAATATTTATAGAGCCAGTTAATTGTATATATCCATCTGTCCAGCTTGATTTTGTGCTACTTTAACCAAGAATTGTCTAATTTGAAGTTTTAGCAGATATGGGATGTAGCATAATAAATAATTTTGAATTAAAAAAACTAGTGAAATTTCCTTGTATATATATTCTAATTATATTTTAATTAGTGTTCTGTGTGTTCTGACTTAGAGTTCTACTAATTGTACTATAGCAAAACAATACCTTGGTAAAAAACAAATATAAAAATGTTCATATATATTAATCTCTAAGTACATAGATAATATTCTTTTTAATATTTTCTATAACTTAATGACATTGAGTTTTTTCAGCTATTTATTTATGTTCTTTTTGAATTTTTTGTTGTGTTAAAATACACATGACATAAAATACACCATCTTAACCATTTTTTAGGTGTACCCTTCAGAGGTATTAAATATATTCACATTGCTGTGCAGTCATCACTAGCATCCATTCCCATAACTCTTTTCATCTTGTAAAACTGAAACTTTAACTATACTTATAATTTCCTCTTCACCCCTTTCCCCCCATCCTCTGGAGATCACCATTATGCTTTCTATTTTTATAGTTTTGACTAAGCACCTCTTATAAATGGAATCATACAGTATTTGTCTTTTTGTGATTAGCTTATTTCATTTAGTGTAATGTTGTCAAGGTTCATCCATGTTGCGGTATATTGCAGACTTTCCTTCCTTATTAAGGCTGAGTCATATTCCACTGTATGTGTGTACCATATTTTGCTTATCTATACATCCCTTGATGGACATTTGGATTGCTTCCACAGCTTAGCATTGTGAATAATGCTACCATGAACGTGGGCATACAAATATCTTTTTGAGTCTTTGCTTTCAAATCTTTTGAGCATATACCCAGCAGTGGAATTGCTGGTTCATATGGTAATTCTACTTTTAATTTTTTGAGAAACCTGCATCCTGTTTTCCACAGTGGTTGTACCATTTTATATTCCCACCAACTGTGTATGAGGGTTCCAATTTCTTCACATCTTTACCAACACTTGTTTTCTGTTTGTTTGTTTTTGTTTTTGTTTTGACAGGCCATCCCATTGGGTGTGAGGTGGTGTCTCATTGTAGTTTTGATTTGCTTTTCCTAAATGATTAGTGATGTTGAGCATCTTTCAAGTTTTTTTTCCCCATTTTTATTTAAATTCCAGGTAGTTAACATACAGTGTAATATTAGTTTCAGGTGTACAATATAGTGATTTAACACTTACATACAACACCTGATGCTCATCCCAGCAAGTGAACTCCTTAATCTCTATCACCAAGTTAACTCATCTGCCCACCCAACTCCCATCTGGTAACTATCAGATTGCTGTCTATAATCAAGTTTGTTTCTTGGTTTGCCTCTCTATTTCTTTCCTTATGCCCATTTGTTTTGTTTCTTAAGTTTCACATATGAGTGAAATATGGTATTTGTCTTTCTCTGACTGACTTATTTTGCTTAGCATAATACTGCTTAACACCATCCACTTTGTTGTAAGTGGCAAGATTTCATTATTTTTTATGGCTGAGTAATATTCTATTATATATATACACCATTTCTTCTTTATCCATTCATCAATCAGTGGACATTTGGGCTGTTTCCATAATTTGGCTATGGTAGCTAATGCCGCTATAAGCATTGAGGTGAATGTATCCCTTTGAATTAGTGTTTTTGTATTCTTTGGGTAAATACCTAATAGTTAAATTGCTGGATTGTAGGCTAGTTCTATTTGTTTTTAAGTATTTTTTTTATTTTGAGAGACAGAGAGAGCATGAATGGAGAAGGTTGCAGAGAGAGAGGGAGAGAGAGAATCCCAAGCAGGCTCCATGCTGTCAACACAAAGCCTTATACAGGGCGCAATCTCAGTTTCATAAACTAAAAGATCATGACCTGAGTCGAGACCAAGAGTTGGACACTTAACCAAATGAGCCACACAGGCACCCCAGAGTAGTTCTATTTTTAACTTTTTGAGGAACCTCTATATTGTTTGCAAAGTGCTTATTGGCTATTTGTAGATCTTCTTTGGAGAAATGCCTATTCAAGTCCTTCACCCACATTTATGTATGTATGTATGTATGTATGTATGTATGTATGCATGTATTTACATCGAAGTTAGTTAGCATATAGTGCAGTAATGATTTAAGGGGTAGATTCCAGTGATTCATCCCCTATGAACACCCAGTGCTCATCCCAACAAGTGTCTTCCTTGATGTCCCTTACCCATTTAGCCCATCCCCTCACCCACAACCCCTCCAGCAACCCTCAATTTGTTCTCTGTATTTGAGTCTCTTATGTTTTGCCCCCCTCCTTGTTTTTATATTATTTTTGCTTCCCTTCCCTTATGTTTATCTATTTTGTATCTTAAATAAGTCCTTCACCCATTTTTGAATTGGGTTTTTGTTGCTGTTGTTGAATTTTAGGAGTTCTGTATATAATCTGAATGTTGATCTCTTATCAGATACATGATTTTCAAATATTTTCTCCCATTGTGTCAGCTACCTTTTTATTCTGTGAATAGTCTTTTGATATACAATTTTTAAAAATTTTTATGTAGTTCAATTTGTCCATTTTTTCTTTTGTTACCTGTGCCTTTAGTGCGCTATTCAGGAAATCACTGCTAAATCCAATGTAATGAAGCTTTTGCCCTGCATTTACTTCTAAAAGTTTTATTGCTGTAGATCTTAAATGTAGATCTTTGATTCATTTTGAGTTGAGTTTTGTGTATAGTACTAAGGTTAGTGTCCAACTCCATTCTTTTGTGCATGGATATCCAGTTTTCCCAGCACCATTTGTTGAAAAGACTGTTCTTTCCCCCATTGAACGTATCTTGGCACCAATGACAAAAATCATTTGACTTTACACATGAGGATTTATTTTGGGCTCTCTATTCCAGTGGTCTATATGTCTGTCTTTATGCTGATACCACACTGTTGTGATTACTACAGCTTTGTAGTAAGTTTTTTGAAATCAGGAAGTGTGAGACCTCTAGTTTTGTTCTTTTTCAGGATTGTTTTTGTTATTCAGGCTCCCTTGATACTCTATATACATTTTAGAATGGGTTTTTATATTTCTGCAAAAGAAATCATTGGTATTTTAATAGGGATTGCATTTAATCTTTAGATTGTTTTGGGTAATATTGACATTTTAACAATATTAAATCTTCTGATTAATAAACATGGGATGTGTTTCCAGTTATTTATGTCTTTAATAATTTCTTATAGCGATGTTTTGTAGTTTTATTGTACAAGTCTTTAATCTCTTTGGTTAAGTTATTTCCTAAGTATTTTATTCTTTTTAATGTTATTGTAAGTGGAATGGTTTTGTTTTTTTTCAATATATGAAATTTATTGTCAAATTGGTTTCCATACAACACCCAGTGCTCATCCCAAAAGGTGCCCTCCTCAATACCCATCACCCACCCTCCCCTCCCTCCCACCACCCCTCATCAACCCTCAGTTTGTTCTCAGTTTTTAAGAGTCTCTTATGCTTTGGCTCTCTCCCACTCTAACCTCTTTTTTTTTTCCCCCTTCCCCTCCCCCATGGGTTTCTGTTAAGTTTCTCAGGATCCACATAAGAGTGAAACCATATGGTATCTGTCTTTCTCTGTATGGCTTATTTCACTTAGCATCACACTCTCCAGTTCCATCCATGTTGCTACAAATGGCCATATTTCATTCTTTCTCATTGCCACGTAGTACTCTGTTGTGTATATAAACCACAATTTCTTTATCCATTCAGTTGATGGACATTTAGGCTCTTTCCATAATTTGGCTATTGTTAAGAGTGCTGCTATAAACATTGGGGTACAAGTGCCCCTATGCATCAGTACTGGAATTGATTTTATAATTTCATTTTCAGATCATTCGCTGTATAGAAATGGAATTTTTTTTGACACATTGACTTTGTAGCCTGCTACTTTGATGAATACATTTATTAAATCTAACATGTTTTTTTTTGTGGACACTCTTGAGGGTTTTTTTGTTTTGTTTTGTTTTACCTATAAGATTATATTGTCTGCAAACAGATAATTTTATTTCTTCCTTTCCAATTTGGATGGCTTTTATTTCTTTTTCTTGCCTATTGCCCTGCTACTATTTCTTTTTCTTGCCTATTGCCCTTGCCTATTGCTAATTCTGTTTGCTAGTATTTTATTGGGGATTTTTCCATCTATATTCATAAGGAACATGGGGATTTTTGCTTCAATATTCATAAGGGACACTGGTCTGTAGTTTTCTTATAATGTCTTTGTCTGAGTTTGGTATCATAGTTATACCCTTATAACTATGGCCATAGTTATGGCCTTATGGAATGAGGTAGGAAATTTCCCCTCCTCTTTAATTTTTTGAAAAATTTGAGAAGGATTGCTATTTGTTCTTCTTTAAGTGTTTGGTAGAATTCACCAGTGAAGCTATCAGGTTTGCAAATTTTATGTTTTTAAAAAACCTGGTTGATTTTTTTCTATTGCTTTTCTGGTCTCTATTTCATTTATTTCTGCTCAGATCCTTGTTATCATCTTCCTCAGCTAACCTTGGACTTATTTTTTTTTTTCCTAGTTCCTTCAGGTATAAAATTAATTTATTTGAGATCTTCTTTTTTTTATGTTGGTATTTATCACTATAAACTTTCCTGTTAGAACTGCTTTTGCTACATCTCATTAATTTTTGGTAAGAAAAAAAAAGATCCATAACCTTGCTAGAAAACTGGAAAGGAGCCATGACTGGGTGAGAACATTTGAGGTTTGGAGGTTAAAAGCTAATGGGATCAGGAAAGGAGAAAATCAGAGCAGAGCAACCATAACCCCATGTAGGTGCAGCTGAGGGCTATTGCTGAGATAACACCCTTAAATAATTCTCACCTGAGACTTAACAATAGGAACAACCTGTGTCAGGTTCCTTAAACCTTAATATACACTGAAGGATCTCAGGTCTTATAATTTGCATTTTAAGAATTTGCATTTCAAGGGGCACTTTGGTGGTTCAGTTGGTTAAGACTCTTGATTTTAGCTCAGGTCATGATCTTGTGGTTGGTGAGTTTGAGCCCCACCTAGGGCTCTGCACGGACAGCGTGGACCTTGCTTGGGATTCTCTCTCTCTCTCTCTCTCTCTCTCTCTCTCTCTCTCTCTTTCTCCGCCCCTCCCCTGCGCTCTCTCAAAATAAATAAATAAACTTAACAAGAAAAAGAATTTGTATTTCTAGTAAGCTCACAAGTGATAACAATAATAAATGGCTGTGAAACTAATTATTTTCCAAGCAATACTCTAAGAGCTTTATTATTTAATTCTCAACTGTTAAATGAGGTAGGTACAATTTGTATCCCCATTTTAAAGTGAAGAAACAGACGTTTAAAGAGAATTACAGATTTGCCTAAGGCAGTAACTGGTTGAAGTCAACATTGAAATCCAAGCCTGAGCTGTTTTAATCACCATGCTAACTATTCCATAATTAGAATAAGCAGCAGTTCTCATACTTTTGTTTGAAAATGTGCATCGGAATCACCTGGAAGTCTTATTGAGCTATAAATTGTAGGGCCCCACCTTTTCTAATGTGTTCCCAGGTGATAGTAATGATGTTGGTACAGGAATCACATTTCGAGAACGTGAATAATGAGAAGGGGCAAGCCATTCAAAGATCTGGGGGAAGAGAATTCTGGTGTAAGGTAAAAATCTGGCTAGTGAGACAACTGGCTAGACATTTTCTTTTTTGAAACTCCTTTAAAAATTTTTTTTAATGTTTATTTTTGAGAGAGAGAGGGAGGGGAGAGGCAGAGAGAGAGAGAGAGAGAGAGAGAAAGAGAGAGAAAGAGAGAATCTGAAATAGGCTCCAGACTCTGAGCTGTTAGAATAGAGCCTGACATGGGGCTCAAACTGACCGGCGCGATCATGACCTGAGCCGAAGTCTGACACCAAACGACCGAGCCACCCAGGTGCCATGAAACCTCATTATGTTTTAAACATTTTAATTTTTTCCAGCTTTACTGAGATATAATTGACATATAAGATTGTGTAAATTTAAATTTTATAATGTGATAATGTGATACATGTATGTATATATTGCAAAATGGTCACCACAGTAAGGTTAGTTAACACTTCCATCACCATCACCTGGCATAATTTCTTTTTTTTTTGTAGTAAAAACATTTAAGATTTATTCTCTTGAACGTATAGAATTGTTGAATCACTATGTTGTATACTTGAAACTAATATAACACTGTATGTTAACCATACGGGAATTAAAATTAAAAACAGATTTACTTTCGGGGCACCTGGGTGGCTCAGTCGGTTAAGCGTCCCACTTCGGCTCAGGTCATGATCTCACGGTTGGTGAGTTCAAGCCCGCGTCGGCTCTGTGCTGACAGCTCAGAGCCTGGAGCCTACTTCGGATTCTGTGTCTCCCCCTCTCTCTACCCCTCTCCTGCTCATGCTCTGTGTCTGTCTCTCAATAATAAATAAAAACGTTAAAAAAAATAAAAACAGATTTACTTTCTTGAAAGTTTACTAGCAACTTTCACGTATATAGTGCAGTATAGTTACCATGCTGTACATTACATTTTCAGAATTTATTAACCTTATAACTGGAAGTTTGTACCCTTTAATCAATATCACCCCATTATCCCCTTCCTGCAGTCCCTGGTAAATGCCATTCTACTCTCTTTCTGTAAGTTCGGCTTTTTTAGATTTCATTTGTAAGTGAGATCATATAGTATTTGTCTTTGTCTGACTTATTACTTAGCGTCATTCCCTTGAGCACCATCTGTGTTATTGCAAATAGCAGCATTTCCTTCTTCTTTTTTTAATAGCTGAATAATAGTCCGTTGTCTATATATCCCACATTTTCTTTATCCACTCATTCATTGATAATTAGGTTGTTTCTGTGTCTTGGTTATGGTGAATAATGCTGCAGTGAACGTGGGGGTGCAGGTATCTCTTTGAGTTCGTGATTTCACTAAGATAAGCTATATATCCAGAAGATGTATACCCAGGTTAAGATGTATACCTAGAAGTGGGACTGCTGGATCATCTGGTAATTCTTTTTTTTTTTTTTCTTTAATTTTTACAGCAAGCTGAGGAGAGCGGCAGAAGGAGAGAGAGAGAATCCTCTAAGCAGGGTCCACACCCACAACCCACTGAGGGGCTCTGTCCACGACCCTGGGTCATGACCTGACCACAAATCAAGAGTCGATGCTCAACTGACTAAGCCATCCAGGTACCCCTGGTAATTCTATTTATAATTTTTGGGGGAACTCCATAGGGTTTTTGTTTGTTTATTTTACCCATAATGGCAGCAAAGAGTTCTCTTCTGTTTTCTGGAAGAGCTTGTGATGTTATCATATTAATTCTTTTAAATGCCTTTTTATTTAAAAAAATTTTTTTTACATTTATTTATTTTTGAGAGACAGAGCAAGTGGGGGAGGGGCAGAGAGAGAAGGAGACAGAATCTGAAGCAGGCTCCAGGCCCTGAGCTGTCAGCGCAGAGCCTGACACTGGGCTCGAGCCCACAAACTGTAAAATCGTGACCTCAGCCGAAGTCGGACGCTCAACCCACTGAGCCACCCAGGTGCGCTTTAAATGCCTTTGTAAATGTTTGGTAGAATTCACCAGTGAAGCTTTCTGGGTCTGGGTTTTTCTTTGTGGAAAAGTTTTAAATTACTAATTTCATATTTTATTTGTTTTAGATCTGTTCAGATTTTCTATTTCTTCTCATTTCAGTTTTAGTAGTTTATGTCTTTCTTGAAATATATCCATTTAATGTAAAGTATCTAATGTGTTGGCATATTATTCTGACATAATATTCATAATAACCCCTTATAATTCTTTAAATTTTTGTGAAGTCAGTCATGAGGTCCATATCTCTAACTAAAATGATTACTTGTTTCTCTACCCTTTTGAATAATGGAATATAATTATAGTAATTGTTTTGCTTTGTCTACTAGTTCTATTTATCTGCCTATTTCTAGGTCTGTTTTTTCTTGGTTGACTTTTTAATCCTTTTTAGGGGCTGTGTTTTCCTTCTTTATGCATGCCTGACAATTTTTTATTAGTTGCTAAATATTGTGCATTTTACCTTGTTGACTGCTGGATATGCTTTTATTCCTGTAAATGTTCTAGAGCTTTTCTTTTCCAGGACACAATTAAGTTATTTGGAAACACTTTGATCCTTCCAAGCTTTGCTGTTAAGGAACAGACCAGCCTTTTAACTAGGGCTAATTTTGCCTCACACCTGAGGCAATACATTTCTGAATACTCTACCCAATGCCCTGTGAGTTTTGATGTTTCCCACTCTGATGGGAAAATGTAGTATCCCTGGCTCTGTTTGACTTTGGAGGATTATCCCTCTACTCCTTTCAGGTGTTGTTGTTGGTTCCCTTTCCCACGTGCCTCAGGTAGTTTCTTCACACACGTGCTAAATCATTATCCAGCTGAAAACTTGAGGAGGCCTTCTACGGGTCTCCCTCTCTATGTATCTCTTTCCTCTGAGGTATCTGCTTTGCCCACTCTGACCACCTTGACCTGTCTTGACTTCCAGCTTCATCTCTTCAACGTAAGGAGACCATCAAGCTCTGCCTGGATCATCCCCTTCCTGTGCTACAGCCGTTCTCGAAACGGTAAGCTGGGGTATTCAGGGGGCTCATTTTGTTTCTATCTCTCTGGGATCCCTGTCCTGCATTGCCTGATGTCAAGTGTCTGAGAACTATGGTTTCACATATTTTGTCCAGGTTTTATGTATTTCCATGCAGAAGAGTAAATCTGATCACTCGTATTCTATAAAGGTTAGAAGGGAAAGTGGAGCTTCTATTTCAGTAGGGAAAACAGCTAATAAGTTAACAAGAAGACGATTATGGGAAATTCAGATTTAAGCTCTTTAGAAGGACTGTTCAGGGAAAACACCTCTGAGGGTGGATTTTAGCTTGCGACCTGAGTTTTGAGAAGGAGCAAGCCACTCAAAGACCTGGGGGAATGGGAGCCAGGGTGGCTCAGTCAGTTAAGTGTCCGACTTTGCCTCAGGTCATGATCTCACGGTTCACGGGTACCAGTCCCCCCACCTCGGGCTCTGTGCTAACAGCTCAGAGCCTAGAGCCTACTTCAGATTCTATCTCCCTCTCTCTGCCCCTCCCTCCCTCCCTCTCTCTCTCTCTCAAAAATAAATAAACATTAAAAAAACCCCACAAAGATCTGGGGGAAAAGAATTCTGGCTTAGGGTAAATATCTGGCTAGTGAAAATGCTCTGAAACTGGAACAAATGATTTTACTTAACCCTGCCTTTTAAGGGACGCCTGAGGGGCTCAGTTGGTTACGTGTCCCACTTTGGCTTAGGTCATGATCTCCTGGTTCTTGAGTTCAAGCCCTACTTCAGGGTCTGTGCTGATAGTTCAGAGCCTGGAGCCTGCTTCAGATATTCTGTCTGCCTCTCTCACTGACCCTCCCCATTCATTCTCTGTTTCTCTCAAAAATAAATAAACGTAAAAAAGACAAACAAACAACCTACCTTTTTAAACCTTATCACTTGCAATTGCCCAGTTACTCTCTTATTCAGCCAGTCTGAGCTCTTTTCAATCCCCTATCACACGGATGATTTTCCTTCTCATGCCATCTCTTCAGCTTAAAATTCTGTGTTCTTCTATTTCTACCTCTGGAAATCTTATTCTCTTGCTAGTTGAGGCCAATTCAACCTTTTTTTTTTTTTTTTTAAGTTTATGTATTTATTTTGAGAGAGACAGGGTGGAGGGGAACGGGGAGAATCCAAAGCAGATCTGTGTTGCCAGTGCAGAGTCCGACGTGGGGCTTGGTTTCACAAACCAAGAGATCATGACCTGAGCTGAAACCGAGAGTCAGACGCTTAACTGACTGAGCCACCCAGGTGCCCCCAATTGCAATCTTCTTTACTGAATCTTCTCTGATAATCTTAGAAATGATATTTTTTTTCCTCTGAATTTCTATACCACATTTTTTGGGGTGCCCAGGGTCCTAAATCTTAAATAAGTATGAAAATTGGTATTTATTATAGTCTTTTTTTTTTTTTTTGTATTTAGTTTTCTCCTGTATTGTCAGTGCCTAGAAAAGCTACTGGTATAGAGTAAAAAATTAATAAATGTTTGTTGGGTGAATGGTATGTTATACTTGTGTGTATGTTTTTCTCTGAATCAGCACATTTGGATATAGTCAATCTGAGGTAACTATTTTGGTATATGTATATTGTAAAAATACTTTTTAGAATTAATTATGCAATGAGACTGACTTTTATCCATCCCTGAATCTTACCTGTGGTTTTCTTCCATCCAATTCCTGACCCCTAACCAATCCTACACCTTGCTACTAGACATTATTTCAAAATTATGCTTTGCTAGGCTTAGCAATGGGGTAAAAAAATATCTTTTGCACACATTCCTTGGCTGTTATAAAATCTTGTTTTAAACTAAAATTTCGTTTAACAACATTTATTTCATTTTACTTTAAAAGCTTCTCAAGCATGGTTAATATGCATTAATTGTTTCATCTCCCAGAGAATTTAGCACTTTGGTACTCAAAATATGGTTTGTAGATCAGCAACATTGATATCACCTGGGAGCTTGGAGAAGTGCAGAATCTCGGATGGCACTTCAGACCTACTGAACCCGAATTTGTATTTTAACAAGATTCCCAAGTGATTCATTGGCACAGAGCACTGGCTTAGTGTTTTTTTGTCCCCCCCCCCCCCCCCAAACCCCCAACAGTTGTCACACTTAAGTATTTCTTGAGTGAATAAAAAGCTTCCAGGTCAAGTATGAAGTGTGCTACCAGTCCATTATTAACAAATTATGTTAAATAGACACTGAATGTTATGTAAGATTAGTCCATTTGCTAAGTAAAGTAGTTCTGCAAACTCTTAACCCATCAGTTATCAAGTGTTTTGAGTATATTTCATAAATATTACAGTAAATGTCAAGATGTCCATGATATAGTGATTTCAGCATAGTGTTTAGTGAAGGGACACTGGTTTTAGAATTGTAAGAGACAGAAACCTAGTTTAAATTAGCTTTGGAAAAAAAGGGTTATTTGCTTTAGTAATCAAACCACAGGAAGGGTTGGACTACATCTAGGGTAAAGGATAATTATTATTTGTCACTCATTACATATCTCCTTGATAAATTTTTATGATTTAGAGTCATTCTCCCCCAGGTTTTTTCTTATGGTGAGAAGCATGGTCTCTGTCAGCCCTATAGCCTCACATTTCCTCCATCAGACATGCATGCAGGCCAGGTCTGTCTCATATTAAGAATCCAGGGGAAGCATACTGATACTGATTGGCTCCTATTGGACCAATATCAATAGGACCAATCAATTCTAGCCAAAAGCTTAAATAGGACATTTTCCAGATGAAGGGGAAGGGTACTTTTCATGATAAGCAAAACAAAAAATTCCCAACACAATATTGAAAAACATGACTATAAACGTCCATTGCATACATAGGGTAGTTAAAATTTTTTCCTTACTAGTTTCTTTTACGCAATTAATGTCTGGGACTACCAAAGGAATTTTTCTGTTTTGCTAATCTGTCTTGGTGGCACTTTATGCCCTCCACCAGTTGTTCATACTCTGAATGATTTTATTCTAGGGATGTACTGATGAATAAAGACAGTATTGTAGTTCTCTAAGCTATTTTTCCCCATATCAATTTGCTCCCAAATGGCATCATGTTGTGCAGCAGGCTTGATCCCCACCAAAGAGAAGTCTGTAGGAATCCCGGACTCAGAGCCTTTTTCATGCCCTGTCTAAGATATGCCCCAGGGTGACTGACAGAAAGAATCATCTGTTTCTTTTAGGCGAATGCTTACCCCCACCCACAGGTATGGTCTAGTCTCTATTACTCAGACAAGAAAATAAAAATATTGAGCAGTATATTTCTAAAAGTGTGTGTAATTTAGTCATAAATGATATCAATATACTATGTGGGAGACATTAATATATAGGAAATCTTAAGATACAGGAAATCTTTCTTTTGTTCTAGAAGGCCACAGTCAGGCTAAGGATTAATCCAACTCCTATTGTTTAAACAGCATGCTTCTGAATTCTCCATACCAGCATTCATATTTATGGTGACTTCACAGATTTTTTTTTTTTTTTGGCATTTCTCTCAAAATAAAGGTAGTCTTCCTTTTAGGAATATTACCTGTTAGAAACTTCTAGTGCTTCTAAAACAAACAAAGCCAAATTAAGTTTTTTTAACTGATACCCCTGTGAAGTTAGGAATAGTATTTTGTTTGGTTAATCAATAAAGATAACATGTGTAGTCTTTAAAATGTTCTATATGTGTGGTTAGAGTTAGGTGTGGTGGGTTTTATTAGATAAGACCCTAATTGTAATACATTGTCTAACATATGGTTTGGGTGCTGTTCATTCATTTATTCATTTAATTAATTCTTTCATGATTTCATTCATTCACTTGTTCACTCAGAAATATTTACTGAATTCTTATTATGCATCCAGCACCAAAACAGACCTCGAGAAAACAACAGGGAACAAGACAGACTTAGTCCATACTGTTATGAAGCGTAGACTCTGGTGGAATCTTTTGAATGAAGCCCTAAATCAGTATCTTTTTTCACTCATTTCAAAAAAACAAAAACCAAAAACGTCCATGCCCTTATGAAGAGAGCCGCATTGTTGTTATCCCTGATGTCCTGACCTGACTCTGGAAATTATAGTTTACCTCAATGATTCATTCATTCATTCAGCTGAATGGCATTCTTTGCTTCCTGTCTCCAGCAGATCTATGTCTACCAGACAACAGGAATTAAAATTTCATGGTGAGAGAACTGATACTATGATACACTTTAAAAATATTTGTGCTCTTCTTATGTAATCAGGGATTTTAAGAAAGGAAATAGCCCTTATTTATTGCTGATCAAACTGCCAAGCTCTCTTCCCACTGAATGTTCCACCTCCCTTTCTGATAAAAAAGATTTGTTGCCTATTTTATATGTGTTTTTGCAGTCAACTTGTTTCAGACATTGTTATACTGTTGTAATTTGACTAGAATAAGTCCAATTACTTCACTGTTTTACTAACTTGCTGCTCACAAGGAAGGAGGCAAAACAAAAACCAAAAACCAAAAAAGCCACGAATGGGATATGGTGAAATGCTTTGAAAAGACGTGGTGTTTACTTTCACTTTGCTGGTCTAGTTTGCAAGGTAAATAATAACTGATTTCCTTTGTTGAGCTTACTTCTCCCTCCAGCTCTTGCCTTTGTCCTTTGCCTTTCTTTTCGAATCTTCTGGAGTTATTGTTTATTGTCTCTACTCCAATTTTTCTCCCCCTTTTGTTTATTAAGTTGCCTCCTACCACTTCATGAATGGCTCTTGTGAAAGTCTCCAATAACTTCCTCGTTACTAAATACAAGTGAAATTCTCAGTCCTCATCTGTCATAGGTAAAGAAAATGCTGGTCCTACTTGTTCAGGCTGAAAACCTTGGTGGCATCCTCGACTTCTCTTTTTCTCTTTCATCCACATTTCATTCTTCAGCAAATACTGTTGGCTCTGCTTTCAGAAATCCACCATGTTTTATCTGGTTCAAGCTATTATCCTCTTTCGCTTGACTCACTGCAAAAACTTCTTATCTGGTTTCTCTGCTTCCTTCCCTGCTCATTTCCTATCTATTCTTTGCACTTGTTCTCTTTCTCTAGAAAACGGATTCACCCAAACAGCTTCATGGTCCAGTACCTCACTTCATTCAGGTCTCTATTCAAATGTCACATTCTCAGTCAGGTCTTCTGTGGTTACCATTAATTAACATTGGAGATCCAGACACTCATTCTCCTTATTTTCTTTCCATTTCTGCATTGTACTCATCATCATCTCGCAAATTATATGTTTTCCTTGTATATCTAGTTATTCTTTGCCTTATTCTTTCCCTTTCCATCAAGCCGTAGTTTTGAATGTTTTATTTCCCTGCCATATCCCCAGTTCTTAGGACAGTGACTATTAAGAATCTGCACATAAAAGTACTCAATTATTTGTTGAATAGGGATAAATTTCGTTATAACTAGGATAACTTTCCACTGGGTCAGTGATAGTCTGAAAAGGATTGTTTTCTATAGACATAGTTTACTGAAAGGGAGAATATTAAGCTTTTATATTAAATCTAATTTTTAAAATAAAAAATATTCATTAAAACAGTGAAGTATTGTATAAGCACTCTTCATTGGTTTGTGTGATTTTTAACTTGGCTTTGCAAAGTTCAAGGTTCATTTTTATTTTTATACTTTTTTTAAAAGTATATTTGTTTATTTTGAGAGCAAGAGAGAGCAAGAGAGTGGGTGCGTGTGAATGGGGAAGGGGCAGAGAGAGAAGGAGAGAGTGAGAATCCCAAGCAGGTTCTTCACTGTCAGCACAGAGCCTGATGAGGGGTATGAACCCACAAATCATGAAATCATGACCTGAGCCAAAATCAAGAGTGAGCTGCTTAATTGACTGAGTCACCCAGGAGCCCCTCCAGGTTGGTTTTTAGATCACTTTTTTTATTCGAGCATAGTTGGCATACAATGTGACATTAGTTTCAGCTGTACACCTTAGGGATTTGACAAATGTACCTCCACCACAAGTGCAGCTACCGTGTGTCACCTTACAGATCTTTCTTTTTACTAATGTGAGAATTGTTCTAGAATGGCACAGTGCAAATAAGCTCCTGATCTCATAAACATTTTGGCAGGCATCTAAGTAAGTAGAACATTGACCTCTTGGGGTATGATAACTAATCACTTTTTAACCCAGCGGTTCCCTGGCCTTTTCTCATTATTTTCATTGTCTCATTTGTTGAATATTACAGCATCATCATTATTATTATTGTTATTATTACTGTTACTATTACTATTATTATTATTATTATTATTATTATTTTGAGAGTAAGCATCCCCGTCTTTGTGATTGCCGTTTCCTCAGGTCTAGAAAACATCATTATATTTCCTCAGGAAGCTCTGGAATCTTCTCTTATTCTGTATAAAGAAGAAAGGAAATATTAATAAAATAAAGACTTCTTGAGAATTTAAGTAATTGAAGACATTAAAATTGAAACGCAGGCTACTAGATTACCATGTAGAACTCTTGAGATTGTGGCAGTGCCACCAGACTGACGCTAATGGACAAGGACCTTTAAAACCCACTTTTGGTCACGTTTTTTTTTTTTTTTTTTTTTTTCCTGAGACTAACACTGCTCATGGGTCCCACTAGCTCTTAAACAGGAGTCAAAATTGTACATGAACATACAAATCATTAATATGACTTTTTCCATCATATGTGGGTGCTATTTGTGTGTCAGTGAAGAAATGCTTTAGTATAGATATAGCTCCAGAGGGTCTTCTAGGATATTACAGTTTTCTAGGGGAACTGAAATGGGCAAATAGAATATCAACACAGATTTATACAAATAAAAACAATAATTTGAAGAATAGATTGAGTATAAAAATACTTCTGAAGGGTCGGGAAATTTGATTTATTGGAAAAGTTTGATTTATTGGAAGTTTGATTTATTGGAAAAGTTTCTAGAGTTATACACTGGGACTCAGTAGTAGTTTTGAAACAAATATTTAGGATAATGAATGGATCAGTGAAACATCTGGAAGACTTTTAAATATTGGTGTTTACTCAGCCATCCATTCACTGAGTTTTCCTAAGTCCACATAACCTTTTAAAGAAACCTAATCTGGTTAGGGGAGGGGGAAATGGGTGATGGGCATTGAGGAGGGCACTTGTTGGGATGAGCACTGGGTGTTGTATGTAAGCGATGAACCACGGGAATCTACCCCAAAAACCGAGAGCATGCTTTACATACTGTATGTTAGCCAACTTGACAATAAATTGTATTAAAAAAAATAAACATAATCCATACTCAGACTTTTTCATGGTCCCAAACCCATATTTCCAACTCTTTTCTTATCATTTGCCTTTACACAATGTCTAACCACCTCAAAGTCAATGGAATAATGATTAACAGCCACTATTTGTTTGAGAAACGACCATTTGCTTGCTAATATTCTAAGTGCTTCATATGTGTTAGCTGATTTAATCTTCAGAACAATTCTGAGCTCGTTCTTTTATTACCTTAGTTTTATATATGAGGAAACTGAGACTTTAGGAGTCTAAGAAACTTGCCCAAGGTCACACAGATATTAAATGACACTCCTGAGTAGAAAGCCTATGTTCTTTTTTTTTTTTTTTAATTTTTTTTAATGTTTATTTATTTTGGATACAGCAAGAGATAGACAGAGCCCAAGCTGGGGAGGGGCAGAGACACAGAATCCAAAGCAGACTCCAGGCTCTGAGCAGTCAGCACAGAGCGACACGGGGCTCGAACCCACAGACGGTGAGATTATGACCTGAGCCGAAGTTGGACGCTTAACCCACTGAGCCACCCAGGCGCCCCAGAAAGCCTATGTTCTTAACCACTGTTATTACTTACAAACTTAAAAAAAATTTTTTTTTAATGTTTATTTAGTTTTGAGAGAAAGAGCGAGTGCTTGAGAGAACATGGGGGAGGGGGCAGAGAGAGGGAGACAGAATCTGAAGTAGGTTCTGCACTGTCAGTGCAGAGCCCAACACAGGGCTCGAATTCACAAGATCATGACCTAAGCCGAAGTCAGATGCTTAATTGACTGAGCCACCCCAGGCACCCCATTACTTTCCAAATAGAATTCTTTAGTCATTCCCGCAAACTACATCTTTTACTGTTTTCTATATATTGTTGAATATTATCACTATCCAGCCAGCCAGAATGCTAGGCATGTTTGTATTCTTCATTTCCTGCATCTGAATATGTTGTCAGTAAGTCATATCTATTTTTCCTTTTGCACATCTCTTGGAACTCTTTCCTTTTATTCATCGTTACTGGAGCTATCATAGTTTGGGTTCTTATCCTCTCTTATCAGCTTACTAACTGGTCTCTTTGCCACTAGTCTTGCCCCGACATCTTCCATGTTATAGCTTAAGTGATTTTTTTTTTTAATGTTTATTTATTTTGAGAGAGAGAGAGAGAGAGTGCACATGTGTGTGTGAGTGGGGGAGGTGCAGAGAGAGAGGGAGTGAGAGAATCCCAAGCAGACTCTGTGCTATCAGCACAGACCCTGACCCAGGGCCTGACACAACGAACCAGGAGATCATGACCTGAGCCGAGATCAAGAGTTCGAGGTCCAACCAGCTGAACCACCCAGGTGCCCCTTAAGTGATTTTTCTAACTGGTTGTATTATCATATCACTCTTCTGCTCAGGATCCTTAGATATCTTTCTATCACATGTGATATAAAGTCCAATCTCTTGTGTATGACAAATAAGACCTTTCATAATTTGGTCTTTGTCTTCACTTATGTCCTTTTTTCCTGCCCCTTCCTTTTATACATTCCATGTTTCAGCCATATAGGACTTGTTAGAGTCTTGAACACATACTATTCCTCCTATGTGGAATACTTTTACTCTCCTCTCCCCTAGAGCCCATTTCATACCTTTATTGTAGTGGTATCATATGGGATGCTAAACAAATGTTTATCTTTCCCCATTTCCAAGTACACCGTAAGCTTTCTGAGAGTTTGATTTATGTTTCAGTTATCTTTATATAGTCTTATTTACTTAGCACATAATGTATTTTATAATTTATGGTACATAATGTACTTACTGATTTTAAGCCCTGAATCATACAACAAATGGATGGATGGTTGGATACACAAATAAACACCATTTATGTTTTGTTTCTCAAGTGAGGGAACACTCTTTAAAGACTGAGTAGTTGAGGAAAGTAGGAGAGATGGCTGTCTGATTGGATTGGTTAACATAGCAGCATGGAGTTGGAAGAGCTTCCTTTTTTTGTATTAAAATTTTTTTTTAATGTTTATTTTTGAGAGGGAGAGAGACAGAGTGCAAGCAGGAGAGGGGCAGAGAGAGAGGGAGACACAGAATCCGAAGCAGGATCCAAGCTCTGAGCTGTCAGCACAGATTCTGAGGTAAGCCTTGAGTTCACGAACTGTGAGATCATGACCTGAGCCAAAGTGGGACACTTAACCAACTGAGACACCCAGGCACCCCATAAGTTTCCTTTTTGATGTTTGAAGATTTATGAGTGTATGGCATATTTAGAAACCCTAGAAATTATTTTTAGTAATAACATGCTAAATGGTTTGGATCCTGAGGCTTGGAGTGTTGATTGATTTGCTTAAGGTTTTTCAACCAGCTAGTTGCCAGGCTTGCATTTGAGTCAGAGTCTTCAATTTTACCTATTTTAGTATCTGTAGGTGCAGAATATATACTACATTTAGTCCAACCCTCTTATTTAACCAGTAAGGAGAATACTAGGGCAGTAATCTGTCCATGGTTGCAGAGCTACTTAGGGACAGAGATTTCTAATCCTGTGCTTTCCCCACTGTAAGAAGCAGTGTGGTGTGGTGGTCAAGAAGCTCAGTAAAACCAGCCTGCCTGGACTTAAATCTCAGTCCTGCCATTTACCAGCTCGGTTTGGGAAAATTCAGTTATCTTATCTGTAATATGGGGGAAAGTATCCACATCATGGAGTTAGTGTGAAGGTTAAATAATATAGTAAAGCCCTTAGATAGTAGCTGCCACATAAGTCTTCTGTAGAGAGACTTATCATTTTTTGATAAAAAGGGCAACAATAATGCTTTCCCCTCCCCTGTGTTCCTGCTGAGTTTACATAGTAGGATCTATCATGCTATATTGTCTCATGTTTGCATCTCCCTCTAAACTGGAATTCATTGAAAAATTTTGAATTGTCATGTCTGTAGAAAAGATAGTGGAAAATATGGAGAAAGTATATGTTCTTTGGCCAAAGAAATACTTAAACTGCCTGGTTAGGGACATCCCCACTGTAGGTCTTCTCATCCTGATGCAATAGTTACCACCTCAGTTATTTTTTGTCAAGACCTTAGATCACATGCTTTCCCGAATAACCATGGCGAAGCCTAACTATAAAGCATCACTTGTATGCGAAGTATGCATAGAAATATTTCATTTTTGGCTTGACCAGGTTCATTCTTTTAAAATTTGCTGACTATAGTACCAACTTTGAGTTTGGAACTGGTGGTCTTCTTCTTTTTGTTTGGGAGCAAATATTTTATCTGGCTAAGTGGACAAATTAGAGATCAGTTATAGCATGATACCAAAAGTAAGTGCTCTGGGGACAAATAGCCTGGGTTGCATTTCTAATACTGATGCTTAATCACTGTGTGAATTTCAGCAAGTTATTTAACTTCACTCAGCTTCAGTCTTCCCATATGTAAAGAGTTTAACACATGCATCTTGGTGTTAATATGAGGAGTAAATTAAATAATTGTACAAAATACTTGGCATAGTACCCGACATGCAGTAAACATTAATGAATGGTAGGTATTTTTTTTTAAGTTTTTATTTTAATTCCTGTTAGTTAAAATACAGTGTAATATTAGATTCAGATGTACAATGTAGTGATTCAACACTTCCATACAACACTAGGTGTTCATCACAAGTGCACTCCTTAATCCAAGTCACTTATTTTACTCATTACCCCCCCCCCCCCCCCGCCATGTCCCCATCAGTTTGTTCTCTGTAGTTAAGAGTCTGTGTCTTGGTCTGCCTCTCTTTTTTTTCCTTTGCTCATTTGTTTCTTAAATGCTACATATGAATGAAATCATATAGTATTTGTCTTTCTCTGACTTATTTTGCTTAGTGTTATACTCTCTAGCTCCATCCATGTTGTTGCAAATGGCAAGATTGCATTCCTCTTTATGGCTGAATAATATTCCATTGTGTGTGTGTGTGTATGTTCCATGTTATAGCTTAAGTGATTTTTTTTTTTTTTTTTTTTTGACGGACGAGCCGTTTTTATTCTATTGGGTCAAGCGGGGGAACGTCTCTCTCGGAAACATAACAAACCAAGCTGCGTGGGGGGGGGGGGGGCGGACAGAAAGGGAGTGATGGATAAACGAACGACCACAGATAAAGCTTAAGCAAAGTCCTTTGCCGCACGGGGCCACGACGAAGTCCAAAGACCACAAACAGGTACCGGGAACATATATATATATATATATGCCACATCTTATTTATCCATTCATCTATCGATGGACACGTGGGCTGCTGAAAGAATTTGGTGTTCTTTCTATTTCTTTCATGTATCTGATTTGGAATGTCTGATTATTTGTCTGTCTTCCAAACTTTGAGCTCCTTGGGGTAGAGACTTTGGATTTCCAGTGTCTAGCACAATATTGGGCCCATAGGAGGTATTTAGTAAGTGTCTATTAAATGAATGAATTTTATGTATCTCTCTTGATTTATGAGATAATTCTGTTCTTGAGAGGAGGCATTGAATTCCAACACTTAAATAAAAATTAATTTTCATACCAGAAATAGAAGAACAATTTTCAGTTGTTCAGTTTTGCCCTATTTTATTAATGTTGAAGTAAGATAATTTTTTTTTATCTTAATCAAGTTTTCCCCCCTACATTTACTTAACTGCCGTATATTTCTTAATATAGTCATTGGGATTTAATGTCTCAGGAATGGATGATGCAATAGAAAAGCCAGTTTTAAGTTTCAGAAGTCTAACCCCACGGTGTATACAGTATCTAAATAATAGCATTGTAAGGAAAGATGAAAAACTAGTCTGTCCATAGCAAAAGATTCTCTGGAATGGAGGAGGGGAAGAATGGGGGAAGGAACAAGGCTTTAGTTGCCAGTGTGCACCCTTGAGAAAGGGCTGTGTGTTCTTTTTCCACTAATTGTGGTCCAGTTTGAGGTTGAGGGAGAGAGAAAAAATGATAAATAATTCAGATAATTATATTTAATGTTATATGTCAATTATACCTTAATAAAAATTAATTAACTAAACATATAAAGAATTGACCATGTACTAGAAGTTATACAGAAACAAATAAGACATGAACCCTACACTTAAAGAGACCATAGTTTAGAAGAGAAGAAATATAGTAATCGTATGATAAGTGCTTAAGTAAAAATATGTCCAAAAAACAGAGGTAGACCAGAAGACAAAATGATTAATTTCTTTTAATGTGTATTTATTTTTGACAGAGACAGAATGCAAGCGGGGAGGGGCAAAGAGAGAAGGAGACACAGAATCTGAAGCAGGCTCAGGCTCTGAGCTGTTAGAACAGAGCCCGATGAGGGGCTTGAACTCGTGAACCAGGAGATCATGTCCTGAGCCGAAGTTGGCCACTCAACCAAATGAGCCAACTAGGCACCCCTCAAAATGATTAATTTCTTTTTCATTTTTTTAAACATTTTTCTTTTTTAACATTTATTCATTTTTGAGAGTGAGAGAGACAGAGCATGAGCAGGGGAGGGGCAGAGAGAGGAAGACACAGAATCTGAAGCAGGCTCCAGGCTCCGAGCTGCCAGCACATGGCCCAACATGGGACTCAAACTCATGGACTACGAGGTCATGACCTGAGCTGAAGTCAGAAGCTTAACTGACTGAGCCACCCAGGCACCCCAAAATGATTAATTTCTAATAGCACTTCTCTCCCCCTTACGATAGAGATCTAGAGATCTAGAATCTTTAGGTTATTTATTTTTGTGGAAGAAAAGCAAAATTTCCTTTACTTGTTATGTAAGCTGGAAGTATATGCATGCTTCAATTTACTACGTCTTCAATTATCAGCATTTAAGACTAGTAATCACTGTCTTTGTTAAATGGTCTTGAATGTATCATCTCTATTCCTAACCTGAAAATAATCAATGTCACACTTATTACAGAGTTAATCTTGTAGCTAAATAATCCTTAATTTGTCCTTTTTCTACACCATCTTATGAAGAATTGCAACAAAATAATCATTATTTGCAGTGTCCCATGTTTCAGGCATACAGTATAATGATTTAACATTTGTATATGATCATTACAATAAGTCTAGTTACCAACTGTCACTATACAAAGCTATAATTTTTTTTTCTTGTGATGGGAACTTTTAAGACTTCCTTGCTTAACATCTTACAAATTTGCAATACAGTATTATTGACTATAGTCACCATGCTGTACAGATTACATCCCCATGGCTTATGTATTTTATAACTGGAAATGTATACTTCTTGATCCCCTTCACCAATTTCACTCCCCTCTCCCCCCAGTGTTTATTGAATTGAGTTGGATTGGGTTAAGATGCTGTATTCTAGTTCTCAATCTACAGAGTAGGCCTTTTTTGGGTATCCCTGTATGGGTAAATTGGAGGAAAGAGTGAAGATCAAGTCTTCGGTTTTTCCAATCCTGAAAATTGAAACAATCATGAACTAAGAGAAATGGGACTTTTTTTGATAGTTGATGACCAGAATCATGCCTATCAGGTTGGTAGCCAAAAATGTCTATAAAAAGGAGTAAGATTTGCCACCTTTCAAATCTATTGTTCTACAATGAGGTTCCTTCTGGTAGGCCACATTTGGGAGTGGGCATTTTTCTCCCTTTCCTAAATGGTCAGATGTCATCATTTTTTAAGTTGTCAAGAAATAACAGTTTTGATATTTCTTGAATTTGTCAAATTCAACTAAACACTTTTAGATTTGACAAATTTATTAAATATACATAAAGTACTTTAAATTGTTTAGAACATTTGTATAGATCCCAACGGATAGAAGTAAAAGGAGATAACATTTAAGTAAATGATATGAACAGCACTGACACATTTACATATGTGAAAAATGACCATTTGAAAATATTAATCTTGAGTTAATATTATCAACAACATAGTATTAATGTTCAGGATATATTTCTGATCTTGTTGCCTAACTAAAATTCAGCGCTTTTGTACTGAAAAGAGTCAGTGCAAAAGACTTTCAGATCTAAGCCAGAACTCGATATTACCAGGATGAAAAAGTGTTTTCTTGAAATAATAGTGTTGGCAATAACCTTTAGAGTCCAGTGCCTTCTTCAGGTACAATTAGATGTATCAAATATAATATTAGATGGCCTCTTCTCTAAGATAAACATTGCATTAATGTGCATATCTTAACCCCCATGGCTTAAAATAGCAAAAGGAGGTAGGAACTGAAAGGACATTGGCTCCATGCTGACTTGCATACTTGGGGGATTAGTAAAATTTGAGGTCAGCAAGAGTCCCAGGATGCAGGACAGATCAAGGAAGGAAGCACACCATGGTGGCTGTGTTCCTTTTCTATTGGCCGCTACATGGGCAGCTGGAAAGGAAGGTGGCTCTTCTGTTTAGTGCTTTCTGTAATTCCCCTTTGTATGGTTGGCTTGTGGCCGATTGCTCCTTTTATTTCATTCTTCAGAGAGGAAAATTCCACATTGATATTGCTCAGTTTGACGGGAAACAGCATCAGTAACACAGTGCCGCACACATAGTAGGACTGACTGAATGAAAACTGGACTATTGTCTCATTCCAGTTAGATGTCTGAAACATTCAGTTCCTTGGACAAATACAGCCTTTGCAATACTTAATGTTATGTTTGAAATTATGGCTGTCAAATTGTGCTAATGAAATCTCACCGGATTTCTAAATAAAAACAGGCTGAGGAGGAACTCATTTTTAATCATCTAGGATCCAAGGAAATTTGACTGTAGTGGAAGGGCTCTGGACTTGGAGAAACAGAAAAGTTACCTGGGGTGTTTTTCAAAATGTATATCCCAGCTACTTCCTCTCCTAGCCTCCACCAAGGACATATCAGGATCTCCAAGGTGGACAATACGTAGCTGGAAAAACAAGCTGCTCATACAAGTTGGATTTTCTCTTCCCTAACTTCTGTTCTTTTCACTTTCTGAGGTTTGAAGATGAGTGGAGAAGTTGGTCTCCATGGGCCTATCTGTAAAATTCTATGGTTTTGTTAGTGAAAAGTCTACTCCCTAGTGATGATTTTTTTTCCTAGAAGTTATCAGTACTTCTTCATTAACACTTACTTAGGATGTGGCTATATTTTCCTATGATATGGGACTTAATTCTGAAGTCTTTAGAGTTGTAAAATAGAAGTAGTGTGGATTAACTGAGAATCCCTTTCTTTCCCCACTTTCCTTTTTACTAAGCTAGCATTCATTTCATTATCTTGGATCAGAGAACTTCAGAGATATGGGCTTGCTTGCACTCTAGAAGTAGAACGTAGTGTGTTGAAACTCTGGCTAAGTCCTGTTACACCAATAGGAATAGTAGTTCTAGCATATAGTGAACACTCAGGAATAGTTGTTCCAGCAAAGTAGCTATATGGTTTATCAATATACATTATAGGAAAGTATTGCTTAAAAGTCATTTAAAATACATACTATCTTATTTTTATTTTGGCTCTTGGAATAAAGAGTCAGATGTTTTCCTAGTTATATTTGAATTCTTTTTGAACAAATATGAACTGGATGACTTAGAATTTCCTAATGAGATAGAAATTATCTGTCTAGAGAGGTCACCACTTTTATCCTAATAAGTTGTTTTGATGCTTTATTATGGTTATGTGAGTGGAAAGGGAGCTTTTATTTATCAGTCCATGGTAGAAAGTCAAGTTGGGCCCCAAATTAGCAACTTGCCAGTCAATGTCTTGTTATTTAAGTCCTTAGAATCATCTCTACGTGTGCACAAAACTGCCACTCAAATATATTAATCATTCTAGTTTATAAAACAAAATATTTTCTTATCAAGGTAAGAGTTTATTATAAAGATTTGTATTGAGACGGTAAACAGATAAAATCTAATAATAATTCCACCTATCAGGAATGTTGTGGAAAATTTTGGTGTGTTGCTGAAAATAATTTAATATTCACTCCTGCTGATGAATGCTTTTTAAATCCGGTGAAAAATTTCTTATCTCAGATAAGCTATCTCAGTAATTGTCACTCATACTCTACTAACCCCTCTGCATTTGTAACCTTTGTACTCAGTCTGGGATTCAGTGATACGTGGGCTTCATTACTTAAAATACTCTAGATTTATAATCAATTCTAGGAAATATGTAGTCACTCAACAACCATTATCAACTTCTTTTCCCTACAAAAGAGCTCCTCTCACTGACACATCTTCTCCCATGGATTAGAGAATTTTCTACCCCTTTTTTGTTGATACTTTTAAGGCAAAAGGGTATATGCTTTTTGTCAGATTCATTGTCTCTTCAGAATGCTTTAGTATTTTAATAATTGCTACTATCAAAATACTTTCTTTCCCTATTTGTTGGGAAATCAGAGAAAAATATATTTTAATTTGTGATAACGTGTGCCTTGCCTAAGTTTCTCAGAATTAAAATATTGAATGTATCTGTATGACCAATTCTTAGTGAGTCAACAAAGACTTTAATGTCTGATTTTGTTAATGCGTAGTTCAATCTCACTAAGGCATATCAGTTTCAATGTCATCTTACCTGTTTTTGAAGACCCCATGTACTCACAGCAGGACATCTAGGACACCTTATTAACATCTTCTTGTTTGACTTATGTCTCCCATGGGGATCTGGGAATGAAGTGAATTGCCTCGAAGTGTTAAAATCTGGCTGAGTTGGTTGGAGTCCACCTTGGACTAGTCTGATAAGAAGTTAGCATCTTAGGTGAGATTCTTAATGTCCATTAGACTTGCAGCACTGCAGGCTGTATTTTATATCAGCAGCCAGGTGTGGGCAGTGACACAGGGCTGGGGAGATCTCTCTTACCGGCCCAGGGATCCAAGGCATTCAGTGCAAAACCTGGCCAGCAGCCCGAGCGAGTAGGAGCCATGTGACTCTGGTGAGTTGGAGTGTGCAATTGCCTCCTGCTTCAGAGCTACCTGATCCGAATACTAAGCAGAGCGAGTGCCGGGCTGAGTGTAGGACATTGAAGACACTGCAGAGAAAGGTGCTTATTCCAGAGGCGTTACAAAACATGGAGATTAAAGACCAGGGAGCTCAAATGGAGCCGCTGCTGCCTACGGTAAGAGACAACCTGCTGTCACAGATTAACCGCGTTTGCTGCAAATCCTGTCAGGCAAGCGGTCGGCTGGCTAGATGCAGTGAACGTACTTTTGGGGTGGTGGATAGCTCCCACGACATATGGACAGGGGTCTCCTCCCATCTCGGGTGACTGAAATGCATAACGCAAAGCACATGATTTTTTTCCCCCCTTCTCAATATGGATGCACTACGGTGATGAAATGTCTCATGTTTGCTGCTGTTTGAAGAGATGGCTAGGTTTTAGCAGCAGGGACAGCTGTGTGTCTCTCTCCCAGCCCGTTTCTGCCTATCTCTGTTTCTTAGGCTGTGCAGTGGTGGCTGAAGACCCTGCAGAGAAGCCCCCCTCCCTTTTTATCATATTCCATTCATGATAAATTTCCTCCCTATGCCTCATCCCCCTGGCAGTGAGGTAAGGGGATCTGCTGCTGTTGCAGCTCTAGAGATTTAGTATCTGCAGAAACCAGGGGAAAGGATAACAGGAGGATTTTGTATGTGTGTGTGTGTGTGTGTGTGTGTGTGTGTGTGTGTGTGTGTGTGTGTGTTTTGTCAATCTCTCTTAAAAGGAAATATGTCATGGTTCACATACAAAGAAGGTATGCATTTTGGGGGGGACAGGCTGACAATTCAGCTTTGAATATCTGAAAGGTTCATGAGTTGTCATTTAGAAATGTCCTGCTTATTTCTGGGTCTTAAGCCAGATCTAAATCTTGGGTAAGTAGTTGGTTTCCCTATCCTCTCCACAGTCTCTGGGTGGCTCACAGACTTTGTAGCTCTTCAGGCAACATCTTTCTCAGCCTGGAGCAGCTGATGTTGCTGTGTTCAAGGAAAAAAAGAAAAATAACAATAACAATAACAACAACAACAACAACAGTATTTTCTTGATGCAACAGAGATGCCAAATGCAAGCTTCCAGCTGTCTATCAGCACTATCACAGGTCAGAACAGCAGAAATCTCCTCCCTGCTCCAAACCAGGAAGAGGGGCTGCTCTCAGCTCTCTGTTACTCAGGTTGGTGACCCACCTTGCAGAATAGGGACTGAGAGCAAGCTGTCCACTTCCACGTCCATTTCTAGGCTGTGAACACATCTTTAAATCAAATGATACCTCGGGGAGTGGGCAAATTCTGGGCCACTGTATTTTTAGGGCCTTACCTCTCCTGCTGGGCTCAAAATCTGCAAAAGATGCCAGTTTGCATCCCGGAATTGGCTGTGGCTACTGAGCATGCTCAGTTCTCCTCAGGACGCTAGATTTGGGCTGGGAGGGAGCAGGAGGATGGGAAGAACGCAGGCGTCACTACCAAGAATGGAGCCTAAATAAAGGGCGGGGGCTGTGAGGGGAAAAAAGGAAGCATATCAATTAGCCTGCCTGCTTAAAAGTAGAAACATTTCTCTGTGGATCAAAGTGGAGTTATTTTATAAAAATGAGAATAAAATATTTGTCTCTCTTCCCTAACTTGAATAGATATATAAATTATGATTCTGTGGGTACTCAGAATTAAGGATGTCAAGAATGTCAGAGAGAACTATCATTCCTTGGATGAAAGGAAGGGACTATACATAGGAATTGAAGGATGGAGATTTAGGAAAGGTTAAGTTATATGGAAAAACCCCCTTTTTTAGGGGGAAGGGGTTTGGAAGTTGGCCTAGAAAAGCACGCTGAAGTCAGTTTGATGTGGCATATGAGTTGTCACTTCTGGGAACATTTAAAGGGTTTAGGACCAAGTGAGAATTAACTGGAAGACTTTAAAAGAGGATAGCATTACTTGGTTAGATGGGCAATCAGTGTATGGCTTAAAGGAGCAGAGAAAATAAAAGTTTGGCTAGAAAACAAGGTCTATCATCAGTCTGATGGAAATTTTTGAGGAGTCAAAGGTTGCATTTTATGTGGATAATGGCCAGTACAGAATAGTTACATAGTTACATAGTTTAATGGCAAAAGAAGATCATGTTAGCAGTTGATTATATGAAAAATAAACTTGAGAGGCTAGAATGGATGCTGAATTACTGGCCTACTTTTATACTTTTATAGTATTTTCAGCTTCAATTGCTTTTATGACTTGTTTTTTAGTTTTCAAAGCAGTCATTTTAAGTAAAGCAGATTTTATTATTTTAATTTTAAAAACGAGAAATTGAGGCATAGGGACTTGGAATAACTTGTCTAAGGTCACACAGTATTGAAGCCAGCACTGGAATATAGGTCTTCTAAAACTAGTTCAGAAAGAAAAGCACTATTTTTTTTTTTTTTACATTACATTATTAATCAGGCTTATCATAATCAGATCCTGGACTGGAGTTTTTATACTTGGAAGAGGGAGGAAGAAATAGCTTTTGACTCTGCTTTAGAAAATTAATCAGATGACTTTGCAAATAATTATGTAAATGGCAATATGGCATAATATTTAAAAACACAGTCTGGTAGGTCACAGCACTGCTATTTACATGCTGTATGATCCTGGGGAAGTGATAAGCCTCAGTTTCTTCAACTGAAAAATGGGAAGGGAATGGTACATATGTCTTGGGTTTTGAGAAGAGTGCATCAAATAACTTATGTGAAATATCTGTCATTTAGTAAGTGCTCAATAAAAGTTAGCTGCTAATAGGGAGGAAAGGGAGTAAAAGTTTCTTTTTAAGCTTCCAAGGTTTACCTTCATTTTAGTGTATATAAAGTACATTTTAAGGGTGTGAGTGAAGGAGGTCCTGACATGTTTCCTTTTTTTCTCAGTCCTCCTTAGGGAGCTTTACAGATAATTTTCTTTTGATGAACAAGGCATCATAGCATTTATTGGCCCTCATCACTCTAAGGGTTAGGACATTCAGCTCTTCTGGGCTCAGAGTATAGTCTGGCTTTGATAGCACCTGACCGATACATCTGAAGCTATGGATCAAGCCATGTTCAGAAGATTCCTTCATTTATTAAAAGCCTACTTTTGGCCAAACATGTTCGTGGGGCTGAGAATATAGCAATGAACAAGATAGACAAAAACCCTGTCCACATGGTGCTCACTGTCTCTAGCTAGTCTAGAGATAGAGCTCAATTTAGCTTTTAGAGAAAAACTGCTATTTTCTCCTCAAATAATCATTGTCATAAGTTGTTTGAGATGGGTAAATATGAAGACTATTTGTAATAGTAATGAGGGTGGTATCCCTTTAGTAAAGATGGAATTAATCTTTTGAAAGTATGAAGCCAGGAATTTAGGACTGCATAGGACTTCAAATTTGTCCTTGACACTGAGTGTTGAGTTTGCTTCTAGGCGTAAATTACTAGACCACGGAAGAGACTTCTAGGAGAGTAGTTTTATAGCAAGTATTTCTATCTCATGCCATTTAATCTTGGGTGATATTTTAGTGGTTCTATGTTGGATCCCTTATAAAATTCTGATGTCCTAAAAGGAGCTAATTTTAAGTTGAACTTGCTTGTAAAACTGCCCTGAGGTATGGAACTAGAGTAAAGATCACTTTTTAAAGGTAATTTATTGGTGGAATAGAGCTCCTTTTAAAATGGTAATTCTGGATTCCCAAATGGCCCAGTTTATTGCTTTATTTGTGAAAAGAACCTTATGAAAAGTCTTCTATGTTATTAAATGAGGGAAAGGGGGACTAAAATGTCAAAGTAATGAAAAGAATATGTAAGTTGGCTAAGTAATATTGGTATTTATATTTTATTTAAATGGTGATTTAGATTATAGTACTAATTTAAAAAAACATACTCACATAGTAATATGTAGGAAGCAAAATGCAGTATAAGAAATCCTCATTTTCCCCTTTATGACTTGAATTTTTACTCTACAATGGTGAGTGACTATAAAAATAAAATGTACATATGGGATGCCAAGGTTGCTAATGAGTGGTAGAATCTAAAGCCTACAAGTATTGTTTATGGTAAAAATACTGAAGGCAGATGAGGAAGTGAGATAGTCTTCGATGGAGGCTTAGAAAATATCTGGGTAAAGGTCTGGAACTCAAATAGAGTTAGTGAACATGGCCCAAAATAATCACACTTCCAAGGTATCCCAATAACCTTGGGATGATGATTAATTCAGAAGTATAAATTGGGCATAGACCATAGTGCATTGCAAGATACTTCAAGTGAATGGAGAAATGTGGGTGCCACTCTCAACACTGCTTTGTAGAGAAACTCCACTCTTCCCTTCTCCTACCTCATAGGATACATGACACGTGATCATTTGGCTTTCTGTGAGGATACCACTTTCCATCCATATAGTAATATTAGTTAATTTTTATTTATTGTAGTTAAAATAAGTGTAAATTAAAGTTCTAATATATTGTTCCACTTAAAAGAGTTGTCTCAGATACTCTTTGAGGTTATGTTGCTCTTATTTAGAAAAGGGGCATAACTAGTATTTAATGCATCGTTTTGTGGAATCATAAATGTTTTGGTCTGAAAAGGACTACTGAGCTCAATTGCAGGTTTTGGACTCACTCATTAATTTACTTAAATGCATGATGAAACTGAACAACCAAGAGATAAGAAGATGTATTTAAGGGTATGCTGCTTACATTAGTTAATGGCAGAGCTTGGCCTAGAGTCCAAACCTCTTTATTCTTTCCATCATTGTGTAGTCCCGCTTCTAGCATAGAGTAAACATCTGAGTGCTAAGTTAAATATGATGATGGTAATTAGACAAGTTTTATGAAGTAATAATAGGTATTGTCTCAGGCTCACTCTAAGCATACACATCTTTAGTCTTCATGATAATCCTGAAAGGTTGCTAATGTTATCCAGCCTTACAGATAAAGAGACTGAGGCTGAGAAGGTCAAGTAAGTTACCCAGGTTCCCATAGCTAATAAGTACTGAGCTAGCATTTGAAAATATTACATCTAATTAAAAAGTGACTCTGTTCTTTTTAATTAGAGCCAATTTAAAAAAAGGAATACTGTTATAATATGGACTTTTTCATCTACCTCTTCAAAAATGAAAATACTATGATATAAGATGTTATAAAATGTAAGGCACTGCAGGCCACATCTTACATGATTCCACTTATATGAAAAGTTCAGAATAGGAAAATCCTTAGAGACTAAAGTAGATTAGTGGTTGCCAAGGCCTGGGGCAGAATTGGGGGAGTGATTGCTAACATCTATTGTTTTTTTGTTTGTTTGTTTTCAGTGATGGAAATATTTTGGAGTTACATAGTGGTGTGATGGTTACATAACATTGTGAATTATACTAAATTGTATACTGCAAAATGGTGAATTTTACCTAAAAAGTATTGCAAAAAAATAGGCAAGTTATTTAACCTTTATCACTAACAGGGAAAAAGTTGAGGATCTAAACAATTCTTATATCAGTCCTATTTATATAAATCAAGAAAAGAGCAAATGAAAAATTCATGAAGATTCACAACACACACACAAACACACACACACCCTAGATCATGTCTACCACAAAATGTATTCTTTTTGTGAAGACAGTGCTAAGGCTAGTCAGGGTTTCACTGAACTATTTGCAGACCTAGAGGTCTTTGGGAATATATCCTCAAAGCTGAGTTAAGAGAGTATATAGCATATCCTATGTACGAGAGAGGAAGAGAACTATTTCACTTGGGTCAAATTGTTATTTTTTTTCTCCAGATCATTTTTCTGAACTTTCTCTTGTTATACATTAAATTTTAGCATAAGGAACATCAAAACAACTAAATTTCTAGGAAAATACTTTTTTCCCCATTATACCTCATTTTGTGTGACCAACATTTTTTAAAGGTCATTGTTGGTTTAGCCTCATACAGTATTATGTTACTGTATGGTATAATAAGTCAAAATCCAAAGGAAACAGATTATCAATCATATTATACTGATTTTCAAAGTATGTTTCTTTTAAGATCTTATGATGCTTAAGGAGATTTTTTACATATCATAATAAATGTACCATATATATATATATGATTTACATGTCATAAAATTCTCCTGTTGCAAGTGTACAATTCAGTGATTTTCAGTAAATTTATAGAACTGAGCAACCATCACTGCAATCCAGTTTTAGAACATTTCATTGTCCCAAAAAGCTTTCTCCAGTCCACGTGTAGTCAATATCCACTTTTGACCCTAGGCAATAATTAATCTACGTTTTGCTGATTTCTTTTTTGTCTCTGTAAATTTGCCTTTTCTGGACATTTAATATAAGTGGAATTGTACAATAGACAGTCTTTTGCGTCTGGCTATTTTCACTTAAGTGAAACATTCTTGAGATCCATTCATATTGTAGCATTTATCAGAAGTTTGTTCCTTTTTATTGCTGGAAAGTATTACATTATATGGCTAGCAGACCTTCTTTTGTTTATTGAGACTTTAGTCATTTGTATAGTTTCTAACTTTTGGTTCTTATATATGGTGCTATTATAAATTTTCATTTATAATTGTTTCCATGTGGGCATATATTTACACTTCTCTTGGGTAGAGTCCTATGAGTGGAATTATTGGATCATATAGTAAGTTTATATATAATGTTCAAAGAAATTGACTCTTTTTCAGTGAGACTGTGCCATTTCACAGGTACCAGCTCTACCATAATAGAAGGGTTTAGGTTTCTCCACATTTTTGCCAACACTTGATATTGTCTTTTTGAATAGTCATTTTAATGAGTATAAAATGGTATGCTGTTGTGATTTTGATTTGCAATCTCATAATGACTTATTTTCTTAGTCCATTTGTGTTACTATAACAAAATATCATAGACTGGATGGCTTATTAACAACAAAAATTTATTTTGTGCATCTTTGGAAGCTGGGAAGTACAAAATCAATGAGTGGTAGGTTTGATATCTGATGAGAGCCCATTTCCGGTTAATAGATAGCCATCTTTCAGCTATGTTCTCAGATGGCAGATGGAAAGGGGAGCTACCTGGGGCCCTCTTTTATAAAAGCCCCAATCATTTCCCAAAGGCCCTTCTTCTTCTTCTTCTTCTTCTTTTTTTTAAGTTTGTTTATTTATTTTGAGAGAGAGTGAGAGAGAGCTTGTGCATGTGTGAGTCAGGGAGGGATAGAGAGAGAGGGAGAAAGAAAATTCCAAGGGGGCTCCACGCTGTCAGTGAGAAGCCCAGTGCTGGGCTTGATCTCACAAACTGTGAGATCATGACCTGAGCCTATCCCAGGAGTCGGCCACTTAACCAGCTGAGACACCCAGGTGCCCCAGAAAGGCCCCATCTTCTAATACCATCACTTTGGGGGTTAGGTTTCAATATACTAATTTGGAGTATGTGTTTGGGGAAACACATTTGGTCTATAGCACTAATGATGTTGGACATCTTTTTATGTGCTTATTAGCCATTTGTATACATTCTTTTATGAAATGTTGATTAAAATATTTTGTCCATTTTCAAATTGATATTTGTTGTCTTGTAAGAGTTTTATATATATATATATATATAATTTTATATAGAATTTTATATATATATATATATATATATATAGTACATATATTGGATATAACTTTTTTGTCAGAAATATGATTTGCAAATATTTTCTGTCTGGCCTTAACTTTCTTGATGACTTTTGGAATACAGAAGTTTTTAATTTTGACAAAGTGCAATTTATCAATTTTTTCTTTTATCAATTGTGCTTTTGGTGTTGAATCTAAGAACTCTGCCTAAACCAAGCTCATGAAGAGTTTTCTTCGTATGTTTTTTCCTAGGAGTTTTATAGTTTTGGTTCTTACATGTAGATCAATGATCTATTTTGAGTTAATTTTTGTGTATGGTGTGAGTAAGAGTCTAAATTCTTTGCATATAGATATCTAATTGCTCAAGCACCATTTGTGAAAAAGGCCACCTTTTTTTCCATTGGATTTTCTTGGCAGCTTTGTTGAAAGTAAATTGATTATCAATAGAAGGTCACTTTTTCTGGGCTCTAAGTTCTGTTCTGTTAATCTATGTGTGTTTCTTTACCCTAATACTACATTGTCTTATTATTGAGACTTTATAGTAAAATTTGGTATCAAGTATTATAAGTCCTTCCACTTTATTATTTTTCTAAATTGTTTTGGCTATTTTAGGTCCTTTGAATTTTAGGATCTACTTATTGATTTCTACAAAAACCCTGCAAAGATTTTGATAGGGATTGTTTTAAATTTACAGATCAATTTGGGTAGAATTGCCATCTTGGCAATACTGAGTCTTCCAAAACATGTACGTGGACTGTCTCTCGATGTATTTAGATCTTTAATTTCTTATGGCAATGTTTTGTAGTTTTTTTTTTTTTTTTTTTTTTTTTTTTAGTGAGGACTTCTATGTATACAAAATGACACAAAAATTTCTGGATGCCATGTATATATGCATTTCTATGTTAAACTTAGGCCATTTTCAAAGAGTTTAGGACTCCAGAAGTCTTCCAAGAAAATGGACATAGAGATTAATCTACAGACTTAGTGGGGTAGAGTGAGAATGTATTACAGCCAAGGACTTGGTATGGTTTTGATCTAATGATGAAGTCCTCATAAGAATATCATCAATACTTGATCATTTATCATGAAAATTATGCTCTAAGGATTTAATAAGCAAGTATTTTTTAGAAGAATTTTCCCGTTGCATATTGAATGTGTTAGGTTGCTGGAGTGCCTCCAACATTTATTTTTACCTATGCTTAGTCTTGCTTATTCTGAGAAACCAAAATTATTTAGAGAAGGCAATTGCTTCCTAATGACTTTTTTTGACTAATGAGGCTTTGATATCAAAGGTGATAACCTAGTCACATTCCAGAAAGCAGGTGCCATAAAAAGTAGTTAGGTATGTAATAACTACTGGATGGAATCAAAACATAACTCTGCTTATGAAGCACATTTCATTTTTGTTAGATTCACTCTGCTCCTTTCATAAATACAGAGGTGATTTCCTGTTGATATTTAAGCTGCTTTTGGAATAAGCCTATCAAAAGTCTTCTGATTTGTTCAGAAACAAGACTGTGGTAATAAAATGGAAAAACATGCAGACATCAGGACCTAGACCTAATGTATAATTTGTTATTTAAGTGTATATAATGTACTTTGTGTTTTATTAATGAATAATGTTATGATATAAATACCTATAAAAATCTGATATTATATAATTTTACAGAGCATTTCTAGGAGATATTATTATTATTATTTACAAATAAAGGGATTATTATTGAAACTTCACACTCAAGAAGCACCTGTATCAGAATCATCAGGAGGGCTCATTAAAAATGCAGGTTCTGGAGACTATAGATGCTGGAGAGGATGTGGAGAAACGGGAACCCTCTTGCACTGGTGGTGGGAATGCAAATTGGTGCAGCCGCTCTGGAAAGCAGTGTGGAGGTTCCTCAGAAAATTAAAAATAGACCTACCCTATGACCCAGCAATAGCACTGCTAGGAATTTATCCAAGGGATACAGGAGTACTGATGCATAGGGGCACTTGTACCCCAATGTTTATAGCAGCACTCTCAACAATAGCCAAATTATGGAAAGAGCCTAAATGTCCATCAACTGATGAATGGATAAAGAAATTGTGGTTTATATACACAATGGAATACTACGTGACAATGAGAAAGAATGAAATATGGCCTTTTGTAGCAACGTGGATGGAACTGGAGAGTGTGATGCTAAGTGCAATAAGCCATACAGAGAAAGACAAATACCATATGGTTTCACTCTTATGTGGATCCTGAGAAACTTAACAGAAACCCATGGGGGAGGGGAAGGAAAAAAAAAAAAAGAGGTTAGACTGGGAGAGAGCCAAAGCATAAGAGACTGTTAAAAACTGAGAACAAACTGAGGGTTGATGGGGGGTGGGAGGGAGGGGAGGGTGGGGGATGGGTATTGAGGAGGGCACCTTTTGGGATGAGCACTGGGTGTTGTATGGAAACCAATTTGACAATAAATTTCATATATTGGAAAAAAAATTTAAAAAAATGCAGGTTCTGGGCCTTGCTACTCAAGTATGAAGAATATCAAGGGGATGGAGCCAATAAACAAGCAATATAAAGAACTCTCTAGGTGATTCTCATGTACACTAAAGTTTGAGAATATTTACCTTAAAAAATTAACTGAAAAATTATAGTATGTCTGAGTTATTTTAGCTGTGGGAATGCTAGAAGACCAAATCTTGCAAAAAAAAAAATAAATAAATGGGGATATTTTTTATAGATCATAATGGATTACAAAATTGCTGAGTGCTCATTTTACTCATTTAGCATTGATTACATATTACATATCACTTTGTAATTTATATGTATATAAAATTATTTTTACCCATATATAAATACACATACATATGACTTGTTTCCTTGATTAGAGTGCTAGATTCTTAAAAGCAGAGTCTATTGTTTCACAGAATTGTGTACTGCTTTCTAACAGAGCTAAGTGCATGCAAGTCCTTCTTAAACATATCATGGGTAATACATTAAGCAGCAACACTAGTCGACCTCAGTTGTCAAGAGCTTAAACTTTAGAGTCAGACAGTTCTAACTGTTCCAATTAAGTATGTATGCCAGCTCTGGCAAGTTTCCCAGCTGTTCAAAGCCTCACTTTTCTTATCTATAAAATGAGAATGATGACAATAATAGTAACATCTACCTTGCAGGCTTGTGAGAATCAATTATGTATATAATTATGTACATACCTTTATATATGAGTTATACTGTTTGGAGTAATTACTCAAAAATTATAGCTATCGTTGTTATTACTATTGGCATAATATTTCTCTTTGAAGATAATTTCACCAAAGATTTTTATACCCAATATGCATAATTAATTTGATAATGAATTATTGATTTAATAATTCTTATGTAATAACTTGATTTATCCATTTGACAGTAATAAGATGCAAGCCAATAATATATCTGGTAAATATAATACATTCATTTTTCCTAATTATAAAATTAATACTTATTTTTTAGCATAGTTTAGAAGCATAGAAAAGGACATATAAAAGAAAACATTCATTTTGTTATTTTTTGGCTTTTTATTTTGAGATAAATTTTGCACTTAACACAGTAATTGCAAAAATAGTACAAAGAGTTCCCATATACCTTTCATTTGCTTTGCCATAATATTAACATCTTACATAATTAGAGTTAACAATCAAAACTAGGAAATGAACATTAGTACAATTCTATTAAATAAACCACAGTATTTATTAGGATATCATATGTCATTTTTCTGTTACAGGATCCCATTTTGTGTTTAGATATCACTTCTTTTTCTTTTATTTATTTTTTTAAGTTTGTTTATTTATTTTTAGAAAGAGAGCATGAGCAGGGGAGGGCAGAGAGACAGGGAGAGGAAGAATCCCAAGCAGGCTCCACGCTGTCAGTGCAGAGCCTGCTGTGGGGTTCAAACCCATAAACTCTGAGATCATGACCTGAGCTGAAATTGAGTCTGATGCTTAACTGATTGAGCTACCCAGGTGTCCCAATGTCTTTTTAATCATCTCCATTTTGTGAGTTATTCAGTCTTCCCCTATCTTTCATGACCTTGACATTCTTGAAGTGTACAGGGCATTTTTTTTTTTTGTAGGTTATCTCTCCATTTGTGTTTCCAAGCTTCTCAATGAGATTGAGGTTATGCATTTATTGTCAAGAATACCACTGAAGTGACGTTTCCTTCTCAGTGAGTTATATCAGGGGATAGATGATGTCATTTCTGGGTATGTTAACCTTGATTATGGAGGTGTCTGCTAGGTTTTCTACCTGTAAAATTAAAAATTTCCCTTTTGTAGTAATGAATATGTTGGAGGAGATACTCGAAACTATAGCAAATATCCTATTTTTCCTCAATCGTTTGCCCACAAATTTTAGCATTCATCAGTTACTATTTCCTGTTTGTTATTTATTTATTACTGTGGTATTTGCCTAATGGTGATTTTCTGTTTCATTCTTTCTGCATTCAGAAATTAGGATTTTTCTATAGGGAAGAGCTGTCACTTCTCTTCCATTTATTTATTTAATTGCCTATTTCAGTATGGACTCAGAGATATTTATTTTACTCTATGGGCCATATTCCAGCACTCTCAATTCCAGTTTTATTGTTCAGATGGTTTCATCTTTGGATATTAGGAGCTCCTTCAACTGGTTCTCGTCCTTTCAACATGCTTTCATTTGTTTTTGAGCACTTCCTTAGTATCTGACCCCACAAGATTTTCCAGGGTCATCTTGTATTTTCTCTGCCTCAGCCCTGGGATGGGTCATTTCTTTAAGGAACTACTAGGCTAATTTTTGAGGCTGTTTATAAATATTGTCAAAATTCTTTCCAGAATGATTGTATAACTAGGTTAGATTTTCACTAGAAGCCTCACAGGTATTTTTAAAATGTTGGCAATTGGAAACATTTTGCTAACACTTTCTTTTGTATTCCATTTCCAACTTTGCTATAGGTAGTGTTTCTCTATGAAACACTTTTTTTTCTTTTAAATCACAGTTCAGAAGAATGTCGAATGATTTGGAAAATTATCAAATTATTACCAAAATGCTGCTTGTGGTTACTAGCATATCTTTTTTATATTTATGCATGGCTTCTTTATACAGTGAAGATATGAACCTCTGGCCCTATCATTACAGATCCATACTAGATACCTTTTTGGCCGTGAAAATCTTCAGTCATCTTCGAATGCATGAAATCGTTCCTCTTCAAAAACCACAGACATTCTTTAAACTTTTTTTTTTTTTAAGAATGAAGTTTGGAGAGGTCCAATTCACAAGGTGTTTCAATGTTTTTATCCTTCTTCTCAGCTCTACTGTTTATTAGTTTTTTTTTTTTAAATTTTTTAACGTTTATTGATTTTTGAGAGACAGAGAGAATAGAGCATGAGCAGGGGAGGGGCAGAGAGAGAGAGAGGGAGACACAGAATCTGAAGCAGGCTCCAGGCTCTGAGCTATCAGCACAGAGCCCAATGTGGGGCTCGAACTCACTGACTGTGAGATCATGACTTGAGCCGAAGTTGGATTCCTAGCCGACTGAGCCACCCAGGTGCTCCTGTTTATTAGTTTATAATAGGCACAGGTTACATTTGGTGTATTAAGATGATTCTTATGTACAGCACTTTCATCTTTATCACTCTGTAAGAAGAGAACTGTCATTCTTATTTGAACCATCTAAGACCTTTCATGTCATCAGAGCCATGTTCAAGAAGTAACTGAAGATCCTGGTAGATGACAAACTTGACAAAAGTAGAATTCTAGACCTTCCAATAGGTTGTCACTTAAGTAAAGCATGGTAGTTTGAACTGTGCTCATAAGTCTGATTTAATATTTTTTTTTCTCCTTATGTGGCTTGAAAAATATAATTAGTTCTTAAGAATGCAGATTAGGTTAATCTACTTTTAAATCAAATAATCTGGTAACAGTTATACAACAGTAATTGTTTTATGTTTGTCTTGGTATTGTAAAGTGGTACTTTCTATTTAGTCTTTGACATAAATATCCATTTAAGTGGTTATCATAAGAGCTAAACAACAACAAATCCTGAACATCCACTCTCTTAGCCCGATATTAGAAAATTTTTAGATACCAGTGCTAGTGTAACAAAAGGAGCTGGAACCTCCAGTACAGACCATTTCTGTGATGTAAGGTAATATAATATTTTGCCAAATCTTTGTGAGGACAAAAATGCAGAAACGGTGAACTTAATATCGCCTTTGTCCATTTAAAAAATCAATGAAGCTTTCTCATAATTCAGGAAATTCTAACTGTATTCATTTAAAACATTCTCAATCTTGAACACAGCTTTAAAAAGATCAACCTTTCATAAAATTACATTAAGTAGCTTATAATTTCACTTGTTCCCTTTTATGATTTAAAAACCATTTCTTTTTAACATACTTAAACTTCATTATCTCTCTTAGACTAGGAATACTGAATTATATGACTTTCTCATCTAAACAGATTTCTCCCATCTTTAGAGATGGTTGCATGATCTGGCATAAGTTATAAAAGGGCTTATATCTTTGATTCCTTAGGCTAGTGATATATCTCAATGCAAAATATCTAGTAATCTCAGTTCTCTTGATTTCCAGTAGGTCAAATATTTTAGAATGAATTCTACCACCTTTCACGGTTACATTGAAACTTTTGACATTAAAATCAGTTTTTCTTGGAAAAAATATACTTTCCTGGTGTTTCTCTTGGTTCAGAAAATATCTTGAAGAGGGAATGAAAAGACTTTAAAAGTTTATTGAATCTCTGATTGTTCCATTAAACAATAATTTGGTGATTGTGTTTCAATAATTTATAAACACATATTTATATTTATCTCAAAAAATAACCTGCATCTTTAGAAAACAAGAAGCAAGAGTGCTTAACAAAATGCAATTGAACTTTAATACAAACATTAATATATGAATGGCTCATATTTTAATGAATCTAAAATTTTAATTAATTCAGTTACATTAATTACCTTAATGGCAACCTCCCTATTAGATGAGAATGGAGGAGGTAAAGAAGGCTTTCCTGTCTTTTAAGAAATGCAGCAAAGATTCCATCCACATGGGAAGGTATAGTAAACTGTGCCAATCATGGGCTTAGGAAACATTTTGCACTGTTTTGATAATAATGTCTGTGCAGACAGTCCATGTAAAAGGGAGAATAAGATCAGTACAAATAAATAAGACTCAAAGGTAATTCAGATTATCTTTTTAAGTCAATAGTTTCAGTATTGCCCTTTTAGGAGATGGTCAGTCAGGTGTGGCCACAAGAGGAGACACAGGAGGGCCTGAGGAAAACAAAAATGTCCATTCCTATTGACCATTCTTCAAAGAAAAAACAAATAAAGACACAAACTAAACAAAATAAAATTTATTAAAGATTTTGGGGACTTTTTGGACTACGGTTTGAAATAACAACGAGGTTACAATAAGATCAGAATAGATGGATCTTAATCCATCTAATGTTTCACAGTGAGTGATTTAGGCCTGAGAGAGTTAGAGACCATTTGATTTTCAGAAGTAATAATTGAATACTCAGAAACAATTGAGGAGGACATAATGCTAAGTGAAATAAGCCAGACACAGGAAGACAAATACTGCATGATCTCACTTGTATGTGGAATCTAAAATAGTTGAACACTGGGGCGCCTGGGTGGCTCAGTTGTTTAAGTGTCTGACTTCGGCTCAGGTCATGATCTCACGATTTGTGGGTTTGAGCCTGGCATAGGGCTCTGTGCTGACAGCTCAGAGCCTGGAGCCTGCTTCGGATTCTGTGTCTCCCTCTCTCTCCTCGCCTCTCCCACTTGTGCTCTGTCTGTCTGTCTCTCTCTCAAAAATAAATATTTAAAAATAAATAAATAAAATAGTCAAACACCAAGAAGCAGAGAGTAAGAGAGTGTTGCTAGAGGGTGGGGAGGAGAGGGCGTCTGGAGGTGTGGCTCAAAGGTACAAAAGTTTTAGTTACGCAAAATAACACAGGGGAGCCCAGGAAAGCCTCATTATACTGACAGGTCTCTGGAGAGGAAGTCACTAGTGCTGTGCAGGATCAAGGGGAAGCTATGGCTTTTGGTCAGATGGCAGAAGACAGGTTTCGGAAGGTGAAGAAGAGCAAGGACAGGTTTAGGCCGGAGCCTTTATTGGGAAAGGCAAGGCAGGGTGAACACTTTAGAATTGTCTAATTTGAATAATTCCTGTGGGCTTTTGGAAGCGGTCTCTGGTCGCCTGGTACTTGGCTCTGAGATGATTTAGGTTTGGTTGGTGACTTAGATGAGGAGGAAGTTGGTGGTATAGATTTGGGGTTGGTTAGTTTGCATGTGAAGAGTATGTTTGTAGGCAAGGTGTTAATTATCTTTGGGATTTAGCTAGCCCTGAAAGGGGCAATCTCTCCCTGGGTCTATAAGGCCCCAAATGCCAAAGCACCAGTAATATAGAAAATAGGAAAATATAGTTACTATACTTGGTTCTGTGATGAATGGATGCCAAATAGATAAAAGTAGAATCTACAAAAAGATAGAACAAATGGATATCCTGTATCAATCTATAATTCTCTTTAAAAAGGAAATGGAGAAAGAATCCCTGTTGGGCTAGATGTGACCACCCACTTTATCTGTGTCCATGTATAGGAAGGATTTTGGCAATTCCCTGTAACTTTTTCTCTCATAGTTTTACATGCTCCCATGAAACTATGGGCTTTAATGGAAATTTGATTAAAAATTGTAGATATACCTATACTATTTTTTATAACACACAACCTCTTGTGATAATATTTGCCCATAGCTAACATATAGCTGTTAAACAAAATATAATAATGAGAATATGTATAGGGAAGACAACATGTAATTCTTTTTTTTAATGTTTTATTTATTTTGGGGGCACCTGGGTGGCTCAGTTGGTTAAGTGGCCGACTTTGCCTCAGGTTATGATTTCACGGTTTATGAGTTCGAGCCCCCCATTGGGCTCTGTGCTGACAGCTTAGAGCCTGGAGCCTGCTTCAGATTCTGTGTCTCGCTCTCTCTGCCCCACTCACACTCACTCTTTCTGTGTCTCTCAAAAAAATGAATAAACGTTAAAAAAAATTTTTTTTAAGTTTTTATTTTTGAGAGAGAGTGCATGTGTGCGGGCGGGGGAGGGGCAGAGAGGGGGACAGAGGGTCTGAAGGGGGCTCTGTGCTGACAACAGTGGATGTGGGGCACCAGCTCACAAATGGTGAGATCATGACCTGAGCTGAAATCAGATGCTCAACTGACTGGGCCACCCAGGCGCTCCAAAAACATGTAATTCTTATTAGCCTCCCCCTGATTTTTCTCCCCAGCCATTTACAAGTACATTTGAAATTATTGTATGTTGGTCTGACTTTCCATTTACAGATTCCTTTCTGATAAGCCACTGCCGTGGTTTTATATTATATGAATAAAGATACAAGGGTTCACCTTTGATTATTTTGGATAAAGCCTGTACAAGAAAACACAGTATTGTTTGGACTTTGTTATATTTTCAAGAAGTTAAGATTTTTATAAAATGTAATATTCCCAAAGAATTTAGTTTTGGCTGAACATTCAAGTTGAAAACCAAGTAAGGGAATTTTACATAAATCTGAGAGCCAGTCAAAGAGCAGTGAACATTTATCAAATGCAGAGAATGTGTTTGGAAACTTTTAAAATCTTACTCATTTTTGTTCACTTGAATTATATGCAAAATTCCCTTTAATATTTGGAAGGATTTACCTTTGGAAGAGGGAAAGAAAATAGCCTAAGGAAAAGGTGATGATATAATTCAATAGAGATAACTTCTATTAATGTACCTGACTATTCTGTGAATTGACTCAAAGTTTTAAAAAGTTTAACAGAAGCTTAAAGTTCCACTGAATGTAATAGTTAACTATATGCAAAATTTACCGATTGCCCCATATTTTGTAAAAGTTATAGTTTTATAAACTAGTTTCTAGTGCTAGTGGCTTTTTGAAAAGTGTATGTAATTCTGTGATCTGTTTATAATCACAGCTGGTGGCTAAACAGATAAACTGATTATGTTTCCATAAGAGGTTCATAATCAGGGTAGCAATGCATTTTTTTAATTTTAATTTTTTATTTTAATTTATTTATTTAAATTTACTTTTTAAATTTACATCCAAATTAGTTAGTGTACAGTGCACCAATGATTTCAGGAGTAGATTCCTTAATGTCCCTTACCCGTTTAGCCCATCCCCCCCTCCCACATCCCCTCCAGTAACCCTCTGTTTGTTCTCCATATTTATGAGTCTCGTATGCTTTGTCCCCCTCCCTGTTTTTATATTATTTTTGTTTCCCTTCCCTTATGTTCATCTGTTTTGTCTCTTAAAGTCCTCATATGAGTGAAGTCATATGATATTTGTCTTTCTCTGACTGACTAATCTCACTTAGCATAATACCCTCCAGTTCCATCCACATAGTTGCAAAAGGCAAGATTTCATTCTTTTTGATTGCCGAGTAACACTCCATTGTATATATATACACCACATCTTCTTTATCCAGTCATCCATCGATGGACATTTGGGCTCTTTCCAAACTTTGGCTATTGTTGATAGTGCTGCTATAAACATTGGGGTGCATGTGTCCCTTCAAAATGGCACACCTGTATCCCTTGGATAAATACCTAGTAGTGCAATGGCTGAGTCATAGGGTAGTTCTATTTTTAGTTTTTTGAGGAACCTCCATACTGTTTTCCAGAGTGGCTGCACCAGCTTGCATTCCCAGCAATGCGTTTTATAATTAGTTGGACATGAGTCTATCTCCCAAACTAGACTGTGTCTGCATCATGTCTATATCCCCAGTGCCTGGTACAGGAGCTGGAATACAGTAGAGATACTCTATAAAAAGGTGTGTTGAGTCTAAAAACATGTATGGTTTTCAATTGTATGGTTTATGGCTTATAATGAAAATTTGGAGTACTCTCTGTTTAGGCCCCTTGGCTTAATCCCATTAAATACTAGTTGCATTTCTTTACGATGTTCTTCCATTTTAGCAGTTAAAATTTAATAATTCCTTTAAACCAGATTGACTCTTAGGATGCTAAAAATGAAAAATGGCAGACGTTTCTCTTCAACATGTTTTTATCAGTTTGAATTTTGCATCAAAAATATATGGGAAATATATCTGCTGTAAAGCTAAATTAGGCTAAATTAATAGTTTTCACATTATAATTCCGGGTTGTGTGGAAGTCTATAGCTACCTATTGGAGCTCAAAATCATACTTTTACAGATCATTAACTGATTTTGAAGTTCTACGTGGGAATCAGAAGAGATTGGAAGATATGTTTTCAAATGTCTAAATAAGTAAATATATATTTTATAATCAGCATTGCTGATAATGCTGTAAAATTTTATCTAACAAATGCTTTCTTCTTTGTAAATTAAATTAGTTGCTTTATAATTAGAAATAAGCGGATATTTTTATCTTTGGTATATTGACAAAAGCTTATGGAAAGCCTAGCTACTATGATATAAAAACTTTTTACATTTGTTGAAATTCTTCCTTTTGCCTAGTTTTTATAAGTATTGTTTTTGGAATTTTCAGTATCTTAGGTAACCAGAGTTTTATGACAGCATAATTTCTAACTTTTTCCTCACTTATTCACAGTTCTAAAATAGGTACTATTCTTTTAGGGCTTACATGTCTTTTATGCTCAGAGATTTTAGAACAGCTTTTTAAAAATCAACTTTTTCTTTTTCTGGAATGATTATACAGGATTTTCTTAATTGAAGACTGTTACCAAAATCTACTATGGTTTGTTCTTTCATTTGGAGAAATCAAATTACTCTGATTTAACTTTGAAACTAGGTAGTTCTTTAAATGTCCTTGTAACCAAGTAGTTAGCAACATTTACATGCCTATCATGTTTAATAGTGTTATAATTTTTCAAACAATTAAACTAATTTCAGTTATTTCAACATCTGTTAGGATTATTGTCAAGGAACATACTTATTTTCATGTGCAAATTAGAGGTGATTAAGCCATGAAGAATTTGAAATATTGATAATCAAGATGATATGTCTAAATCAGTGTACAAGTCTCATTTTTATGTACATGATTATAATAAAAGGAACTTCTGGATGTTGTTTAATCAGTATTTGAGAACATTTAACACAGAGTAATTTGTATTTTGAACTAGATGGGTATTCCTCAAAATATAACATTAATTTCAAAGCCAGTTTAGAATAAATGTATAAATTAATTTTTCTAAGAAAAGAACTAGAAAAGAACAACATAGTTATGGGAATGATTAGTTATCTAATGTATTCCTGTTAGAGAAAAAAGTGAAACCTAGGTTGATTGAGCTAAAAATGAAAGTATTAGTGTGACATTACTGACTTTTATAATAATTCTCTTTTAAACTATTTTTTTTTAGATTTAGTATCTTTAAAATTTGAATATAGGTAATTTCTATTTCTGGATTTCATACATTGTAAAACTTCTTTCCATCGTCCAGATGTCATATAGATTAGACGAGTTGGGTTAGAGCATTGGGTCTAGTGCCATGGACCAGTTCACTAATAGTACTTGGGGCAGAACAATGATGATATGAGCCTAGTTAAACAGTATTATGACTTATTTTTAAAAGCTCTTCAGTTCTTTTACAATAGCATCCATGCATTTTTCAAAATATTACATATATGGTCTCATGTCTTTTTTAAAAGATTTTATTTAAATTCTAGTTAGTTAGCATGTAATGTATATTAGTTTCAGGAATAGAATTCAGTGATTCACCACAAGTGCCCTTCTTTATACCCATCACCCATTTAGCGCATTCCCTGCCCACTGTCCCTCCAGCAACCGTCAGTTTATTCTCTAGACTTAAATAAGAGTCTCTTGTTATTTGCCTCCCTCTCTTTTTCCCCCTTCATCTGTTTTGTTTCTTAAATTCCACATGTGAATGAAATCATATGGTATTTGGCTTTCTCTGACTGACTTATTTCACTTAGCATAATACACTCTAGCTCTATCCATCATTGCCAAGGGCAAGATTTTTTTTTTTTTTTTTTGATGGCTGAGTAGTATTACATTATGTATATATACCCCACATCTTCTTTATCCATTCATCAGTCAGTGGACACTGGGCTTTTTCCATAATTTGGCTATTGTTGAAAATGCTACTATAAACATTGGGGTGCAGGTACCCCTCCATATCAGTATTTTTGTATTCTTTGGGTAAATACCTACTAGTGCAACTGCTGTGTCTTAGGGTAGTTCTATTTTTAACTTTCTGAGGAACCTCTGTACTGTCCTCCAGAGTGGCTGCACCAGTTTGCATTCCCACCAACAGTGTAAAGGGTTCCCCTTTCTCTGCATCCTTGCCAACATCTGTTGTTTCCTGTGTAATTTTAGCCATTCTGATGGGTGTGAGGTGGTATCTCATTGTGGTTTTGATTTGTATTTCCCTGATAGCGAGTGATGTTGAACATCTTTTCATGTGTCTGTTAGCCGTCTGGATGTCTTCTTTGGAAAAACGTCAATTCATGTCTTCTCATTTTTCACTGGGTTATTTGTTTTTTGGATGTTGAGTTTGATAAGATCTTTATAGATTTTGGATACTAACTCTTTATCTGATATGTCATTTGCAAATATCTTCTTCTATTCCATAGGTTGCCTTTTAGTTTTGTTGATTGTTTCTTTCACTGTGCAGAAGCTTTTTATCTTGAAATCCCAATAGTTCATTTTTGCTTTTCTTTCCCTTGCCTTTTGAGATGTGTCTAGTAAGTTGCAATGGCCGATGTCAAAGAGGTTGCTGCCTGTGTTCTCCGCTAGGATTTTGATGGTTTCCTGTCTCACATTTCTTTCATCCGTTTTGTATGATATAAGAAAGTGGTCCAGTTTAATTTCTCTGCATGTTGCTGTCCAGTTTTCCCAACACCATTTACCGAAGAGGCTGTCTTTTTTCCATTGGATATTCTGTCCTGCTTTGTTGATGATTAGTTGATTATACAGCTGTGGGTCAATTTCTGGGATTTCTATTACAATCACCTTTCTGTTTCCTCCCTCTATCTCTCTCTGCAGTCATTAGCACAGGCAACATTATTTTTTAGAAACTATGATCAACAAATTCAGGTTCAGTTGGATATTTGACCATTATGAAATAAGTTAATGGCAGAACCAGAACTAAACTCAAATGTCTCACATCTTAATTTGATCAACATTTTTTCTGATACTCTGAAATGGCAGAGTTACCTTACAAGTTCCTCAGGTGAGGTTGCAACTGTATTTTCCAAAACAAGTATCTGATGTAGTCTCTTCGCTCACTCATTCAGTTACTCATTCAGATATTTAGTGAAGACATATAGTATGTGCCATTGGGTGTTAAGGACTTGGCTCAGTGGATTTCAGTTTTGCATATAAGCTTGGTGCTTAGTGGGACTAAAATGTTCTTAAAAACAAATACTTAAAACTTTAAAAAAATTAATGTAACTTACTTCTAAAAAACATAGACTCTAAGGTGTCCATGGATCACCATCTTGACCGCTGGCCTCCTCCATTCTCCACAGAAGTAACCTTTGTTTTCAGTTTGGTGAGTATGCTTCCAGACCTGGCATATACCCATGGATAATATATGACATTGTGAGTGTTTCTGAAAATGACATCATACTATTGCCTTTACAAATTGCTTTTTTATTTAAGCAATGTTTTGGAGATCTATGCATGTTAGATGATTGCTCTATCTCCCTTGTTTGTTGCATATTCCATAGTCTATGGTAACTCTTTCATATTATGGGCATTTAGGTTGTTTTCAAAATCTGTTCCCTTTTTAAATAATGCCTCAGTAAAAAATTTATGAATGTTCTCTGGAGTAGGTACTGAGATGTCTATTTGCATTACAAATTTTAATAAATGCTGAGAAAATTATGTTTCAGATTGGCTAATCCAATTTTTATACATTCTATGAAATTTTTTGTTAACCTATGACTTCCCCCAAATGTGGTAGTATGTACAAAATTTGTGCCAATATTTTAAGGTTCATTTATTTATTTTGAGAGACAGAGCGAGGGGGGAGGGACAGAGAGAGAGGGAGAGTGAGAATCCCAAGCAAGCTCCGCACTCTCAGATTCAGGGCTTGAACTCATGAACCCTGAGATCATGGCCTGAGCCAAAACTAAGTCAGACACTTAACTGACTGAGCCACCCAGGTGTACCAAGACAGATAATTGTCTTTATTATTATTCAAGCCTAATGAGTTAAAAAAAAAAACTAACCTTCTTATTTTGAAATAAATTGAGATTTACAGGAAAGATGCAAAGATACAGCATCTCCATATATCCTTCACTGAGTTTTCTCTAATATTAACATCATACCTGGTGTATTTGTCAAAACTGGTAAACTAACTTTGTACATTAATTTCAACTATATTGCAAACTCTATTCAAGTTGTACCGGTTTATCCACATATGCTCTTTTTCTGTCCTGGGATCTCATCCAGGATACCATATTGCATTTAGTATTCATGTCTTCTTAGTCTCCACTGATCTGTGCTAGTTTCTCTCTTTCCTTGCTTTTTTATGACCTTGGTAGTTTTGCAAAGTATGAGTCAGGTATTTTTTAGAATGTTCCTCGCTTTGGATTTGTCTGATGTTTTTCTCATGATTAGACTGGGGTTATGTGGTTTTGGAAAGAACATCACAGAGTTGAAATGCTTTTCTTATTACATCCTATCAGGTTGTATATGATATCAACATGACTTATGGTGATGTTAACCTTGATCACTTGATTAGAGTAAGGTTTGCCACGTTTCTCCACTGTAAAGTTGTTATTTTATTTTTTCCACACTCTGTTTTTTGGTAGCAAGTCATTAGGCTACACTTGCGAGAAGAGGTTGTATAGACCTCCTGGAATGGGGGAAGTATTTATTATATACATTATATGAAATTATTCTGTAAGAGAGACTTACCTTCTCTTTCCCATTTATCTATTTATCCAAACATTTATTTATATCAATATGGACTCATGCATATTTATTTTGTACATTGGGTTATAATACAATACTGTATTATTTATTTTGTTGCTCAAATTGTTCTAGCTTTTGCCACTGGGAACTTTTAGGTTGGTTCCCGATAACTTTTTGTTGTTGTTTTGAGGGATCATGTTGAATTAAGAGAAAAGATACATACATATATACAGATATATATGTATGTCATGTATTAACTCAACGGTAATAACATATACAAATATACCTATTTCCTAACATATATTTTGCTTTAAAAATACTTAGAGCTATAAGTGATTTAGGATATTTCATTTCTTAAGGATTCTTTTGTATTTTGACAAGCCCCTTTGTAAAGTTGTTTCAACTTATTACTGTCTAATTATATTTTAGTGGCAGAGTATTAAATATTGAATGACTTGTCCACTATTTATTTATAAAAGTTGGTAAATGAAATACAAATATTTACAAACAAGAAATATAGAAAACAATGTTACTTATTAGTTATACAATTATTGGTTTTTACTTTTTAAATTATTTTTTAAAGTTTATTTATTTTGAGAGAGAGGGAGAGAGAGGGCACGTGCATGTACATGCACAAGTGTGAGCAGGGGAGAGGCAGAGAGAGAAGGAGAGAGAGAATACTGGCCTGATCCCACAAACCATGAGATCATGACCTGAGCTGAAATCAAGAGTCGGATGCTGAACTGACTGAGCCACCAGGTGCCCTAATTATTTGTATTTAAACAAGTGAGGGTGTGTAGAATCTATGAAAACAAATGTGACCACTACCTAATAATTGAGTCAGAATTTTTGAAAATCTCTCACCTTTGAGATTGCATTCTAATAATATGTGTAAGAATATAAGTGATGTAAAATTGAATACCATTTTTGCATTAAAATGATAACTTGAAATACTGTTTGGTGCATGAGTCACCTGTCATTCAAAAATCCCTGACCTGATGCTAAATATTCAAGCCAGTAAATGTTTGGCCTCAGAATTAGAACATTCTTTTTTTAATTTTAATTTTTAAAATTTATTTTAGATTGTGAGAGTGGGGGAGAGGGGCAGAGTGAGAGGGAGGGAGAAAGAGAGTGTGTGAGGGAGACATGGAGAGAGAGAGAGAGAGAGAGAGAGAGAGAGAGAGAGAGAGAGAGAGAGAGAGAAACTCCAAGCCGACTCCACACAGCACAGAGCCTGACCTGGGACTTGATCCCACAACCCTGGGATCATGACCTGAGGCGAAATCAAGAGTCAGCTGCTCAACCAACTGAGCCACCCAGGTGCCCATAGAACATTGTTTTGTAAGAATTTTTTAAAAATGTGCTTTGCTTTATAAATATATAGCTATATTTGAAATGCATATGTATTCTTAGTTAATATAGATGTTTCTTTATTTTCACGTGATGAAAACCAAAACTCATTTAAAATAAAAATTCGGAATGTTATGGGCTTAAAAGTGATGTCCTGAAAATGGAGAATATATGCTACATTGTGAAATTTACAAAATTTATAACTTGCTGGATTCTAACATACAACATTTCCGATGATATTTGAGATGTCTGATGATTTTCTTTCTACTTCAGTTAATCTATTATCATTAAAATGTTGTCTAAGTGTAGTAAGCTATGATAACAAAAACAATAAATTTGAAGCGTTGTAGAATAAATGATCCCCTCTGAATACTTTTTTATTAGGTAATCTATATGGATATGTGGTAGAAAGATAAAGGACTCTGTTAACTAGGTTACTCTGAACCTCAGTTTATCTATCTGAAAAATAGAGATCTAATAATACCTATTTTGCATGGTTTTTGTAGGCATTTTATATGGCACATAAAAATAGATCCACAGGGCACCTGGGTGGCTCGGTCGGTTGAGCGTCCGACTTTGGCCCAGGTCATGATCTCACGGTTCGTGAGTTCGAGCCCCGCAGCAGGCTCTGGGCTGACAGCTTGGAGCCTGGACCCTGCTTCGGATTATGTGTCTCCCTCTGTCTGCCCCTCTGCTGCTTGCACTCTGTCTCTCACATTGTCTCAAAAATAAATAAACCTTAAGAAGGAAAATTAAAAAAAAATAGATCCACAACTGTTAATTTCTCCCTTTGCTGTTACACCATAAAATTCATAAAAATAAAAATATTTCATAGTCTCTTGACCCACGTTTTTTCTAGAGTTAAGCTATTAGTTGAGTAAAGTTAATTATAATATATTCCCCTTATTTGATCTACTTAGATTGCTAGAATACAATCTAACAATTGTTATTGACAAAAACGCATTAATATGGGTCAACAAATAAGATCTTTCTGTGAAATTAAAGAGCTATCTTAAAAAAATTAAAATAGGTAATTATAATAGACATGGGGCCAAGATGAGATGCTCAGGCAATTGAAATAAATGAGAGAGTATCTGACTTGTTAATAACATGGCTCCTTCCCCCACCCCCACCGTTTATGGTGAGATTGTGCCATAATTTCTTATATGTTTTTTCTTTCCCTTCAAGCAATGCGTGTTTTTAGATGTTAGCTGACTTGTTAATTTAGGAGACAATCACTCTGCTCAACAGATATTTACATTTCTTCTGAGTTATTCCAATTTGTTGGCATACAATGTTTATAGTAGTCTCTTATGATCCTATGTATTTTTATAGTATCATTTGTAATGTCTGCTCTTACTCCATTTCTGATTTTATTGGAGTCTTCTCTCTTTTCTTAGTCTAGCTAAAGGTTTGTCAGTTTTGTTTATGTTTTTGAAAAACCAGATCTTACTCAGTATTGCTGATCTTTTCTATTGTGTTTCTGGTCTCAACATATGTTTACTGATTCCTTTGCCATCTCCACAAGTTTCTCAGTTGTTTGGTCTTTTTTTCTTATTCAGGGCCTGTTTGGGCTTTTTGAATCTGTGATTTTATGTTTTTCATTAGTTTTGGGAAATTCTTAATGATTATATTTTCAAACAATGCTTATTTTATATTTATTCTTTGTCCTTCTGGAATTCCAATTCAAGTTATACTATCTCACCAGATCTGATTATCTTCTTACTCTTTCTCCTGCATTTTCTATAGATTGCCTCTTTATCCTGTTTTCTAGATAATTTCTTTGATTTATCCCTAGTTTCAGTCATGATAGGTTTTAGTTTCATATTTAGTTCTATCTAGTTGATTCTTATGTTACTTTTTATAGTTCTAGTTCCTTGATGAAAATATCATGTTTTGCTTTTATTGACATATCGTAGTAGTAATTATAGTTTTTTTAAAAAACATTCTCTGATAATTCCTTTCCATAGAGGACTGGTGGGTCCATTTCTGTTGTCTGTTATTTATGGTGGTTATTATTCATGTTATTATATAGCTCTTCTTTGTCTGGTTCGGTTTGATCATGTGCTAAATAATGTGTGTATAAAATTATTCATAGAAATAATTTAAGGTCTACGATGATGTTGTTATCCTTCTCAGGTGATTTTTTTTCCCTCTGTTATTGCCAGGCGTCCAACGTACCAGCAATTCTGGATTATCTTAACCAGTTTCAGTATGTGAAATTTTCTGTGCCATTCAGGTAATTCAGTGCTTGACTGAAGTCCATGAAGTGAAGGCTGTTTCACTTCCAGTTTATCCTTACATGGAGATTCCAGCCTTTTGACATCTCAGTCACTCCCACAAGTCCTCCAGATCTTGCTCTCTAATTCCAAGAGGCTGTCAGGAGTACAGTTGCATCTCTCAATCAGATCTGAGCAGCTCAGAGTTGCGAGTGGCCTCAAATCTGCACTTGCCTGTTTGGTTTTCATTCTGTTTTTGCCCAGTAATTCCTTACTGTTTAATTAGTTCTTCTGTGCTTTCAGAAAGATGTTATAGTTCATCCAGAGCGTTTTTAAGTTCACATAAAGGAATTTAAAGTTATCAGTGGGAGGGTTGGTCTGAATTATCTAGTGCCCCATTACCGGAAAGAAGTGCAAGTCCCCTTACAATGTCTGTTTACATTGAAATGAAAATAATTTCTAGGTGGTTCCTTGCAGGAAAACATGGATATAGAGATAAAATTTTATTCTGTATTTAAAATTAAAAACAAGTCCCCATGGCTATTTTTGTTAGGTCAAATTAAGATCTATTCTTACTGAGAATGTCTGAGTAGATGATTCTATGTAAATTTAAAGCTTTACAAGAATCTTTCTGATAGTTAACTTCTAAGGCAGAGCATTAGTGAGTATATAGATGGCCATACTGTTCTGATAGAAATAAAACTTATAACACTTATAGTTAAAAATTCGAGGTAGATTTGAACCCTCCTTTGCTCTGAAACTTTTTTAAAGACGAAATAATAAGTGTCAGAAAATAGCATTACAGTAATTATTATGTCTAATAAGAGGATTTAAAAGGTTAGTTTTTGTCTAAGATATAAAATTTGCTTTTACATCTTTCATTTGACAGCAATCATCCATGTGCGTTGTAGGGAAAATGTCAAAGTCATGATAAACTACCATAAAATGATGCATTTAAGCTTTTGAAGTAAAAAAAATTATAATTTACTTTATAATTTGTATAGGTATAGGAACAGTAAGAGTGAAGGGAATAGTTCCTTACGTGGTGTTTGAGAGAGTCCTGTACATTAGCTTTAGAGGGAGAGTGTCTTTAAAAATAACTTCATCATTTATTGCCAAGGCTTGTGCTCCTTTGTTCCCTCTCCTGGGTCACATGGTTACTATATATTTAGATTTTAACAGAGTTTTGTGCAACCATGCTACTTATCTTCACTAGCAGAAGTGACTCTGTTGATGATCACGTAGGGCAGAGGCAAGTCAGTGAAAAGTATTTCAGGCAGGATGGGGTTTCAATACCGCTCATTGCCTTGCTCACAGTACTTTTGTACATTATATACTTACATTGGGGACCTGTGAGTAGAAACCACTAGGGCATACAAAGAAAAGATTAGCAAGTGGTATTAATTTGATAAAAGCTTAGTTGGTAAATATTTGGGCATTTAGGAAATATTTACCTTTTAACCATTCTAAAATACTTTTTCCCTTTAATGACAAAACATTTGCCTTTTTTGGGTTTCTTTTTCCTTTTTATTTTGCTCAGAAAAAATAGTCCGTTAAAAACATTTTAGTGCTATCTTACAGATAATAGGATTCCTGGGGAACTGAGGAGGGCTCCCAGAGACAAGCACTATAATGGAGAAATCTGAATCTCTATAGGGAAAAAGGAGAAGGTGATGGTGTAAGAGGTTTAAAGGAGGAGTGAGAGGAAAATGTGTGGCAAATAGGAAGGAGGAATGTTGAAAAACAGCTGCGGGTAGTGCAGTAATTAGCAAAAGCGTATGAAAGAGCAAGAAGATTAGAGAAATTGGGGCAAGCAGATTTGTGTGTCATTTTTGCAGAAAGCTGGAGAGGAATAAAGAATAACCAAGGCAAAAGAATATGCTAGTAGATCTTTAGGTGACATGGTATCCGTGAATTGCATCTACTTTTTCAGGATTACCAAAAAAGAAAGGACAGCATGGACTTAAATAGACAAAAATTAGTGACTGATGGAAGTAAATAGATGCTTGATCATAGAAAATGGGGTTTAATCACTGTTAAAGAACAGCTAGAGGTCAGAGCTACAGCTATGTTTTCTTTTCCTTTTCCTCCTCACCACCGCCCCCCCCCCCCCCCCCCCCCCCCCCCCCCCCCCGTTCTCTCTAAAGTGTTGTTGAAGAGTATTGTGGAAAAGGTAAGAGACCAGCTATCCAAAGGGCAGGTTCTAGTCCTCCTTCACTAACTGCGTGATAAGAACCTCTGAATGGTAGTTTCCATAGTATATAGTGGAAATAATAATAACAACAGCTATATTACTATGAGATGTTTTAGTATAAGCAGAAATATTTTTGAAAGTGCTTTGAGAAGTATACCAAATGTAAAGTTTTTATTTTGTTAACTACTTATGAGAAGCATTATGTTATAGAGTTTTAGAGATCTAAGTGTAAATCCTGGCATTCCCCTCTACACTTAGGTCTAGTTATTTACTGGCTCTGGTTAGAAATACTCTTATTAATAAAATACAGGTAACAATAACTCCACCTGACTGAATTATGAGAATTAAATATGGCACTGTATGTGAAGAATTTAGTGGACCACTTAGAGGGTGATGAATGTGAGCCCCTTCCTTTACATACTGACATCAGAAGTCTGCTCCACGGCCCTTAGTTGACTTGTGTGGATCCATTTCTGTACTCATTATATATACCTACCTCATTTGCACTGTAATGTAGGTTGTTTTTATGTTCCTTGTAGCTTATATGACATGAAATGTTGTTTTTTGTTTATGTCTGACTCCGCCAATAAATGCTAGGCTGCTGAAGGGTGTTAACCTTATATTCTCCATCATATGTAAATCATAGGCAGTTTGTCAATAAGTATTCACTATATCAGAAGGATCACCAATTAGGTTCTGAATGAAGCTTCTGTGCCTGGTAGTATCTTCAGTTTGATGCTAAAGAATGGGTAACATCTTTAATACATTATGAATGATTATTTAGAAATTCAAACATTTATTTATACATCCACTTTTGGATTTTGTCCTCATGTGTGTACATGTAAGCAGTGTCTTCAAGGGACAGAGTAGGGCCCTGGGCCTCTTTGTAGTGTTGCTGCTTTGAGTCTTTACTCTCTAGATCCTCTTATTTATTTATTTTAAAGCTTATTTATTCATTTTTGAGAGAGTGAGAGTGTGTATGTGTGTGCATGTGAGAAAGGGTGGGGCAGAGAAAGAGAGAGAGAGAGAGAGAATCCCAAGCAGGCTCTGCACTGTCAGCATAGAGCCTGGATGTGGGGCTCAGACTCACCAACTGTGAGATGATGACCTGAGCTGAAATCAAGAGCTGGACGCTTAACCAACTGAGCCACCCAGGCACCCCTACAGATCCTCTTTTAAAGGCTTCACTTGATCAGGTCAGGCCTTCCCAGGATAATTGCTTTTGATTAACTGGTTATTAATAGGGACTTTAACTGTACAAAATCCCTTCACCTTGGTCACATGACATTACATAATCATGGGGATTTATATTCCTTCACTTTTGCCCTTTTTTTTTTTTTTTTGGCTAGAAGCAGTTACAGGTTCTGCCCACACTCAAGGGGATGGTCTCACACAAAGATATGAATAGCAGGGGGTGGGAATCATGAGGGCCATCTTAGAATTCTGCTTACCACAGTACTGATGTAATTTGTCTCCAGTTGTAAATAATATCAACAAATAAGAACTTCCATGACTTGAGAAGTTCTACTTTGTGAATGCATTATATTTTGCATTAGAATTACTTAGACTGAATCCATTACCTTTTAGATGCAACATAGAACCTTGAACCAGAAGCAAAAAACAAAAAACAAATCAATCTAAAGAAATATTCAGATGCATAAAACATTTAGAATAAACAAATGGTAGTGTTTTCCCTGTTGCTCAATAGGTTCATGCCTTTTTGGTTTATTTTAGAGAGCATGAGATAAGGGCTTTTAAAAACTTCCTGGTTTTGCTCTTTTGCTCTGGTGATCATCTTAATGGATAGTAATTTTGACTGATGTCAAATAGCAAACTAGAAGGGGAACGGGAATTGCACATAGCATGGTGAACATTATTTTACTGAGAATCACACCCACCAAGAGAAGGTACTGGGGCAATTACACAATGTTTTCACTATGTATTTTTTAATGAAATTTATTGTCAAATTGGTTTCCATACAACACCCAGTGCTCATCCCAAAAGATGCCCTCTTCAATACCCATCACCTACCCTCCCCTCCCTCCCACCCCCCATCAACCCTCAATTTGTTCTGTTTTTAAGAGTCTCTTATGCTTTGTCTCTCTCCCACTCTAACCTCTTTTTTTCACTATGTATTTAAGAAAATACTTTTATGTATCTTTTTAAAATGAGTATTCACAAATGAATTGCAAAGGAAAACATATACCCACAGAAAAGCTTGTATAAGAATGATCATGGAAACATTACATATAATAGATAAAAAGTGGAAAGAGCCAAATGCTTTTCTTTCTTTCTTTTTTAAATTTTTTAATGTTTATTTATTTTTGAGAGAGAGAGAGCGCTGGGGAGGGGCAGAGAGAGAGGGAGACACAGAATGTGAAGCAGGCTCCAGGCTCTGAGCTGTCAGTGCAGAGCCTGACGTGGGGCTTGAACTCACAAACTGCAAGATGATGACCTGAGCTGAAGTCAGACGCTTAACCAACTGAGCCACCCAGCGCCCTGAAAATCTAAGTTTTAATTTAGTGATACTGTCTTGATTTCATTTTTCTTGTTTTTTAAATTTATTTTAAAATTATTTTAATGTTTATTTTTGAGAGAGAGAGAGAGAGAGCGAGCAAATGAGGGAGGGGCAGAGAGAGAGGGAGACACAGAATGTGAAGCAAGCTCCAGGCTCTGAGCTGCACAGAGCCTGACGTGAGGCTCAAACTCACAAACTGTGAGATCATGACCTGAGCCGAAGTCAGACCTTCAACCAACTAGGCCACCCAGGTGCCCTGCCAGATGCTTGTCTATTGATGAATGGGTAAATAACATGTAGTTTATACATACAATGGAATATGATGTGGTGATAAAGAGGAATGAAGGGCTGGTGGAGGTTACAACATGAATGAACTTTGAAAATATTATGCTAATTGAAGGAAATCACCAAACACCACATATTGTATGATTCTATTTATATGAAATGTCCCGATTAGGCAAATCCATAGAGACAGAAAGTAGATTAGTGGTTGCCTAGGGCTGGTGAGGGGAGGAAGGTTGGCAGGGGAAGGAAATTGACTGCTAACGGGCACAGGGGTTTCTTTTTGGGGTGATGAAAATGTTTGCAGTTAATTGTGGTGATGGTTGTACAACTCTGTGAACAGAGTAAAGACTGTTGAATTTTACACTTTAAAGGAGTGCATTGCATGGGTATGGTATGTGAGTCGTGTGTTAGAAAAACTAAAAAGCACGGAATTGTTTGGCATTCTAGCATTTTGGTGCAGCCAATGTATTTACTGCTCTCCTTACCTCTCCTAACTTTGTTGTATTTTATTATGTGGCATGTTCCATCTGCTAAAGTATGACTATCCAAAATTGAAAGTGTAATGATATATTGATGAATTTTCAGTGAGGATGAGTGGAAGTGTGTGAGAACATAATTGTTATTCAGGGCTTTTATTGTATTTGGTCAAAAGGATTATACAATCGTCTGGGATGAAAGTAAGGACAAAAGTACATTGTATATTAAATACGTCAGCATCTATTAAGTTAAATTTAGATATAAACTCTGATTACATGAATAAGATTTCCCAAACACCCCAGATCATGTGTTGTCAATTCAAAATTGTAGCCTTAACAATTTTTAATTTATACTGTATAGTTTTCTTACTGCTGCTCATTAGGAACTTTTAATTTAATTTCTCTTCTAGTATAAGCATAGAAAGGCAAATAGTATTTAATGACAATGTTGATGAGCTGAATGGGTGGAGGTCTTTTCTTCTGCCTAGATTCAGAGTAGAAATCTTTATGATAGTCTGAATACTTAGCTTCTGTTTGAAAATGCTTTGTGGAATTTTCCTGGAGATTTTCTTAGAATGCCCCTCAAAATGCACTGCTTTGTCTTTTAGCATTATTTATGGATCTCTGAGGAGTTCATTAATATTTTTAGGCTTTCTATTGGCTGGTTTCATTCCCATTTTGCAGATTGAGTTACTCAAACTGCATAGCTAACATGATTTATCCAAAACTGAATAGGGAGTAGAAGTGTTGAAACTTAAGCTTTCAGCAACAAATAGTATTTTTTTCACTATAACTGAATATTTTAGGACATTAGGATACTTTACTTCAGGCAACAGAATTTTATTTATTTATTTATTTATTTATTTATTTATTTATTTATTTAAACGTTTTATTTATTTTTGAGACAGGGAGAGACAGAGCATGAACAGGGGAGGGTCAGAGAGAGGGAGACACAGAATCTGAAGCAGGCTCCAGGCTCTGAGCTGTCAGCACAGAGCCCGATGTGGGGCTTGAACCCATGGACCGCGAGATCATCACCTGAGCCGAAGTCGGCTGCTTAACGGACTGAGCCACCCAGGCATCCCAGGCAACAGAATTTTATTTAAACTTGCAATTTTCAAAAGCCAAACACAGGACCTCATCCGTTACTTTAAAAAGTAAATATAGGAGTTTTAAGAGATAATCTATTCATTAATAATTATTTTTAAAGTGAATAATATCCTGACTCTATAGACTTTTTAATTTCTTCCCACTGCTTTGATCTAATATGAGTGTGTTAAATGGTGTGTTCATTCTTGATAGTTGCTAAAGAGACCCTAAGAGGCCATCTAGTCATTAAATCTCATTTGTTTTTAGAGACTGTTTTTTTTTTCCTATGGTAAAAAAATATTGCTTAATTGTTCATGGTTTAAAACTGTATATAAAATAACCAAATCTCTTTATTGATTGTTTTGAGGAGACAAATACAGAGTGACTCTCTAGCCTCCTTAAAATTCTAATTTATTATAATTAGCTTGTATTTAAAAGCGATTTTTCTCTAAGGAGATGGAAGTTGTTTTTTTTTTTTTTTTTAACATTATCTGCCAATAATCCATGTGACTAGAAGCTACTCTTCCCTGTCAAAATAGGTATGCTGTGTTACAAACATGATACAACGATAGTAATAATAAAAACCAACTACTTTCCACTTGTTCCTAATTCCCTTGTTTCCCTACAGTGTTCCCTTCAGACATCTTGACCCATGGTTAATCAGATTCCCATATGATTTGCTTGTCAAGTGGAGGCTTGTATAGTTCAAATTGAAATGAGTACATTTCAGACTTGGCCACTGTAGATCTTTCAAAGCCATATACATATTTTAAAATTTAGCTCTTGGTCGTATTAAATCCATAATCCAGTTTTTTTTTTAATAAAATTTTTTAATGTTGATTTGTTTTTGAGAGACGGGGAGAGACAGAGCATGAATGGGGGAGGGGCAGAATGAGAGGGGGAGACACAGAATCCAAGACAGGCTCCAGGCTCTGAGCTGTCAGCACAGAGCCCCCATGTGGGGCTCCAGCTCAACTGATCATGAGATCATGACCTGAGCCGAAGTCAGATGCTTAACCGACTGAGCCACCCAGGTGCCCCCATAATACAGTTTCTTTACCCAGGCGCTGAACCAGTGAACAGATGTTCAATAGCAGTTACCTATTGGTCCCCTCGTGACAAGCCATTGTTATGTGTATGTCCTCATTAAAGCTTCTTGGAAGTGTCTATTGTGTTTTGAAGTGGCTTTTAATGAAAGAGTAAGTAGTTAATGAGGATGATTGTGAGGTTGACAAAATGTTTCTCCTTAACTTCCAATTTAGAGGACAGATGGGGTGTGAACCTGGTACTTTTGGTAGTGTGTTGCTCCCTCTGCTCAGCTATGTGTCCTTGTGGGGGGCCCCTGTTGCTAATCTCATAATCTGCTTTTGCAAGTTTGATGAGAACGACAATATCGTTCATGCTGTTGCTCACAGTGCCTCAACTTGCCTCTTAGGGATCCCCTTATACCAGTCAGTTTATTTTAACCACTTATATCCTGTTTCATTTCTGAAGGGACTAAAAACAATTTTTAAAATACTGGAGCGAAGTTTTCCAGAGGAAAGCAGCCCACTTAGTAAACCAATTTCAGAGAAATAGCAGTACCCTTGCCCCTTCCCCTGAAAATAATCACCAAACAAAACAAAACCCCAAAAAACTGAAGTAATGAATGAAGTGTTTATCTCTGCTTATTTTGTGTTTACAGCCACTCACCTTTTTTCTTTGGTGGCTTGGTGTTAGAATTCCATTTTTTTCTACAAGTATTTTAAGGGACTATTTTCCACTATTTTTGTTCTTTCTGGATTCTTGCTTTACCTCTTAAGTTGTGATATAATATGTGATTATTGCATCTCATTAGAATGTAAAATCCAACACTCCCTTTTCACATATTTGAATATAGACTAAATCCTTATTAATGGAGCGAGATGATATAAAGTGGAAGAAAATATAAGTTATAAAACTAGTTGAAGGAGACAGAGGCCAGGAAACTTGGTAGTATGGAAGAAGCAGGAGACTCTTTTGAACATTTGATTGCGTTATCTCTGTTGCAAAGTATTACGGAGTTGGAGCAGTAATAAAAATTTGTTTTATCTGTACATTATTTTTGTTTCAGTTTGTTTCTAGAGATGCTGATAAAACAATTAAGTCTTGCCAAATTATTGCTATAACATAATAGGATTTATTTTAACAACTGCTGGTTTAGTAAAAGGCCTTGATATTTATGTAGAAATGTATAGGCTGTACATTCCATTATTGTGTGTTTTTTGTTAATAGATATTTATAACATTTTTTTTTCAACTACCAAGAAATTTTTTGAGGCAACGAAACATGATCTTAAGGAACATTTCTTAGATTTGCTCTATTGCACTAGTGAAATGTTAGCTTCATTTAGGAAATATTTTTGATAGTGGCGGTAGCCTACTGACAGAGAACAAGTGGAAACAAGAAGCTTTGAGATTCTAACTTCGATTCTTCTTTTTTGATCTTGCATGGAATACTGTTTTCTTAATAAAATACATGAAAATTTGGGCTCTCTCTATGACTGTCTTAGTCTGTTTGAGCTGCTGTAACAAAAATACCATAGACCTGGGTGTGGTTTATAAACAACACAAATTCATTTCTCACAATTCTGGAAGCTGGGAAGTCCAAGATCACAATGCCATAGTCAGTGTCTGGTGAAGGCCTGCTTCCTGGTTCCTGGAGAATCATCTTTTTTGCTATGTTCTCACTTGGCAAGGGGGCAAGTTGCTCTCTGGAGTATTTTTTATAAGGGCCCTAGATCCCATTCATGAGGGCTCCATCCTGATGACCAAATGACCTCCCAAAGTCCCACCTCCAAATGCCCTCAGATTGAGGGTTAGGTTTCAACATATGAATTTGGTGGTGGTGGGGGGGGGACATAAACATTCAGTCTGATTCAGTCTGTTGCAGTGACTGTATCACAAAAGTTAATATGAAGCTATAAACAGAAGAGTTGATACTTTTCTGTAGTTTATGGGCGTAATACCTAAAAGCTACCTGGGCTGGCAGATTATCAGAATAGCATTTGTGTTTAGATCTTGGCAAATGATAGAATGTTGATATAAGGTAAAATGGGATATTTGATATCTAATGAGTAAACCGGCGGGAAGACATTTTTAGAATCTGTAATCAGAGATGATTCATACAGAAGGTCTTATAGATTCCATTACAGTGACTTTGTGTAAATAAAACTCTCCCTAGTATATTTAGAGACTATGATATCATTGCTAGACCACATTAGATCCATTTGGATGTGTAGTTTGCATTTGAAACTTTTACTAAAATATTGCTCTTTTGAAATGTACTGTATAGAACATGAAGGATTTAGAAAGAAAATGAAAATATAAATGGGAAACATTGACTTCTATTGTCTAAATTCAGAGGGATTTTTTTCTCCTTTGGGCTTTCTAATTTTTTAGGGGAGTGAGTTGATATAATGTCAGAAAATTATGTAGTACCATAGTTGCTTTTATAGGCAAAGTTATGTCCTTTAGCTGACCTGTATTTCATATTCATGTGGCCTTATATACACACATGGTTTTCTTAGCAGAAACATTTTTTTGCTTGTGAGTTTTTGAAGTTTTGAGAAACAGTCAAAGAAGCAGCGGCAATACCAAAACATTGCATTTAATATTTTGACATTTAATTTACTTTAATGAATATACTAAAATTAAAATTTGAAATATATTCCTAGAAAAGTTTGTATGACATTTAATATGCAAATTATTCAGAAACTTAAGAATATATTTCTATAGGCAGAAATTGTAGGAGCATAACTGAAATCATCCCATGAAAGACAGGTTTAATCCAAAAATAGCAACAGCTTTTGGTAAATGCTACTTAGAATGAGTACATTTTTCACTTGGAATTGATGATACAGGAAGTAGTCCTTTCACTTTAACTTTTCAAAAGAGGTTATTTATGTACTCTATTTTACTTTATTTTACTTTACCTATCAGGACTATGTATCTGATGACAAAGGCTAAAGATCAATATTTTAGCCTGGTCTATGGCACTGATACAGTCATATTTTATTTTATTTTTATTATTTTTAAATTTTTTTTAATGTTTATTTTATTTTTGAGAGCAAGAGACAGAGTGTGAGCAGGGGAGGTGCAGAGAGAGAAGGAGACACAGAATCTGAAGCAGGCTCCAGGCTCTGAGCTGTCAGCACAGAGCCCGATGCGGGGCTCGAACTCATGGACCGTGAGATCATGACCTGAGCTGAAGTCGGACCCTCAACCGACTGAGTCACCCAGGCGCCCCTGATACAGTCATATTTTAAATGGGAGCTGGCGTGTGGTGTTCTGTATCTCTAAGTAGGGACATATACATTCTAATATTGGTGGAATCATTTTGTTTATGTAGTTAAATTCTGTGTGTAAAGTGGCAATTATTTCCACAGAAAGAAGAGGAAATGGGGGAAAAACAAGATGGGTAAAGTCCTCTGAGAAAGGAAGCATGTTTAAATATTAGTTTCAACTTTCATGTTGGATTCTAGGGATTCCCAATCAAGGACTGAATGTATAGTAGTAGATACTTAATTTTCAAAGAAAGACCAAATCCTAAGGTATTTGACAGAGGGAGAGAAACATTTATTTTTATTTTCATGAATCAACTCCATTTTAGTATGAAAATTAAGGTTTTGCATAACAAACTTGCACATGTAACACTGAGCCATAGAAAATTGGTTCATTGAATTTAAGCAGTCAGCTTTGAGGTGACTAGATAAAAACTAGGAGCCCAGAGGCCATTTTTGCAATGCAGTTTTTGTGGTGGTTTGTCGTGAGCATCCAAATGCTTGCTTTTTCGTTGTTCAAGTTCAGATCTTTCTGTGGAAAATTCTTAGTATAGCCTTTGGAAAGCTACTTTGTTTATGAAAATTATTTTATTGAAATGACACGATTTGTGATTTTTTTTCTTTACCTACAAATAAGCCTTCATGCTCTCAGGTATTTCCATTTGCAGTGTATAAAAAAAAAAAGGAAAAGAAAAGAAAAAGAAAGAAAAAGCCCAAATAGTAAACAAGGAAGGACAAGCATCATATACTTGTGACATAGGCAGATCTTAATTGAGATTAAAAAAAAACTGTATTACCAACAGGAATTGGTAATAATGAAATATTTTTGAGAATATCAAAATTAACACGTAGTTTTCTCATGACAGAATATTGTACCAAAGAAAATTTTAGAAGCTTTGAAATGATACTCTCTTTGTTAGAGTGCCAGTTCCTTTTGGTATGTGTTTCCTTTTGTCACCTGGGGCAATTTTTCCAACACGTAACACATGTGATGTTTTTTTTCTGCATTTGGAATAATCAGCTTTTCCCTGTGCTCATTAAAGGGGAAAAAAACTGCAGCCAAGGTATTAGCACAAAGCAAGGTATTAACAGTGCCCAATCTCTACCAAATACCAAGTTCCTTTGTCTATTACCTAATTAACATACTTTAATGAGTTCACCAAGTTTAATGAATACTTCATGTAAAACTCAGCACTTTCTACCTCCTAGATTAATCTGACACCTGATGTAACAGATCTGGCTAGATATTATGAATAATTCATAAGCTAGTATTTCTCAAATAACAAATAATAAAGAATATGAAACATTTAATATGGAAGGAGTTCTTAAAGATTAGCTGTATACTTACTTGAACATAGTATAATTCCAGCATCTACTGAAATGCATGTTCTAGTTAATAATAGCTTGAAAGAAACAATATAATTTATGTAAATATATTTCTGTTCATGCTAATGATTTGTAAAATGCAATGAACCATTTAATAAAATTCACTGCTTATAAGTTATATTCTATAAATAGACTTGGTTACTTTGACACTATTGGGTTGGTCTGCAAAGGCTTTTAGTTTTATGATGTGAACAATAAACATGTCTTTCATAAAAAATTACTTTTGAACTATTGAAATTGGAAAGAGTATTCATAATGACACTGATAATTTTTTATTGATTTTTATTGACATGCAGTTTGTGTATTCATATCTATGTGCAGCATTTCATTTGCCAGTATATTTGGGGATATAATAGGTCTGAGCATTTTAAGCTCCCATCTTAAGGTAACATCTGGATGTTATAATCTCTTTCCCCTCATTTTCTTCATCCTACTGAAAAAGAGACTGAGAAGTCTGGATAAATTGCCTAATTTTATGATATATTGGCAAATATTAAAAATATTAGCAAGTATTATTATTGAGTTCCAGGTTCTGTTCTAGGAGCTGATGAAACAGATGAAAATCAACTTCTCTGCCCTCAAGGAGCTTAGACTCTAATATGGAAGACAAGTTAACAAATAATTGCAACACAGTATGACAGGATCTACGGAGGTTATTATGTACAAACACTTTATCATTTATAATTCAGCAACAAGAAGAAAGGTCTAGTTTGACCTTGCACAAAGGAGAATAGGAAGACACTGTGACATCCCTACTTACCTTTTCAGCCATATCTTCAGTATAATCTATAGCCATAAGCTAAAGTGAAGTTTTTAACATGTCAAAATATACCTATCACAATGACTTGGTGTCAGTTACTTTGAGAAAAAAAATATATTACAGTAATACTGGATCATTAAAAATATTTTTGTTCTTCTCTTGAATTTGTATTTGAACTTGTATGGCAAACTGTTTTGACTGCAGTAGCAGATTTTCATGCTTTGAGGGTAGATTTAGTTCTTTAAGAAACCAGAGGTTATCCAGAACAAAATATGTCACATATAGTAGTTGCATTATAGTGCAAAATATTTTTTGTTTTTTTAAAAAAAATAATAGAATAGAATAACAATAGGATAATAAAATATAATAATAGCTACAACAATCAAACAAGAATGTGTAACTATGAGACAGTGAGTCTAATTTTTTTCACTACAGGTAAACTGACTCTAAAGGCAGTTTTGCCAAAGGTGTTATGGATGTATGTTGCATTGTAGCAGCATTACTGATATAAGTTACTTTAGTAATAGATACTTTATAGTTGAGGTACATATATGTTAGTTGACTAATAAGTAACTCTAACTACAAGTTTTTAAAATACTCCACTGATAAACGGGAACCCTCTTGCACTGCTGGTGGGAATGTAAACTGGTGTAGCCGCTCTGGAAAACAGTGTGGAGGTTCCTCAAAAAATTAAAAATAGATCTACCCTATGACCCAGCAATAGCACTGCTAGGGATTTACCCAAGGGATACAGGAGTGCTGATGCATAGGGGCACATGTATCCCAATGTTTATAGCAGCGCTTTCAACAATAGCCAAATTATGGAAAGAGCCTAAATGTCTATCAACTGACGAATGGATAAAGAGAAGATGTGGTTTATATATACAATGGGATACGACTTGGCAGTGAGAAAATGAAATCTGGCCATTTGCAGCAACATGGATGCAACTGGAAGGTATTATTCTAAGTGAAATAAGTCATACAGAGAAAGATACCATATGTTTTCACTCATATGTAGATCTTGAAAAACTTAACAGAAGACCATGGGGGAGGGGAAGGGGAAAAAAAAAAAAAGTTACAGAGAGGGAGGGAGCCAAACCATAAGACACTCTTGAGGACTGAGAACAAACTGAGGGTTGATGGGGGGGGGGGGGAGGGGAAAGTGGGTGATGGGCATGGAGGAGGGCACTTGTTGGGATGAGCACTGGGTGTTGAATGGAAACCAATTTGACAATAAATTATATTAAAAAAATACTCCACTGACTAGCAGAAGGAGTTTCATGAGCTCTGTTCCAGTCTGAGTATATACCTGGACTTTTACATTTAAGAGCAGGGCAGCTGGGGTGGAGGAGGAAGGTAAAGACTTGAATATGCCACGGGGGAATGGGTGAAGAGATCAAGGAAGTTTAGTCTTGAGAAGAGAGAATTTAGAAAGGATATGATAGCTGTTTGAAATTATCTGAAGGGCTTTCACCTAGAGAATTAGGTTTATTCTGTGTGTCACAAGAGAACAATGCCAGAGTTTTGAGTGGTGCTACAGAGAAACAGTTTATCCCTAAATGGAATAGGTGGCTTCAGAAGCAATGGGTTCCTCATCCTGGAGGTATTCAAGTAGTGAACACATGATCACTTGATTATTCTGAAAAGAGAGTTGAATATTAGATGATAGTGTTTTATCAACTCTGTGATTCTGTCTTTGACAGCTGAAGATTTTCCTTTACAAAATAGATTTTACTGGTGCAAGAAATCCATGACCTTCTTTATATAAATTTCAATTCTCATACCTTGTTATAATATAGTCTTTTGGAACACATCACTTGATTTGTTTTTATCCACAGTGAATATGGATATGTCTATTTTTTTTCCTTTTTAGAGTTTTTTTTTTTAATATATACAAGATTTCTAAATGGATTAATTTATCCTTATTCCTGCTTTTCTACATCTAGTTTGTGCATGGAGAAATAGGCTGCATTTTCACCTTTCAATTTATTTCACTTTGAATGTTCTACAAGTGGCACCTTTCATTATTAAATGAAAGCATTGTGTCATGCTATCAAGTTCTAGCTTTTCAAGCTTTATGCTGAGGATTTTGTGTAGAAGGACTTTTCCCCCTTTTGCATGAATCAGTTTGTATCTGCTTCACGTTGAAGCTTGCCTTCTGTCAGTATTTGTGATAAATTAGCTTCTGAATATCCCTTGAAATCCTTGATACAAGCTTTATGACTATAAAACAATTTCCATTTTATCAGATGCAACAATTTGGTTTTAGTCCACTAGGTGGACTTATCTTTTTTGTTTTGTTTTGTTTTGTTTTTTGTTGTTGTTGTTGGAAACAAGCTGAATTCAATGTCTTTGCTGCCAAGTTGTGATTATGAGACTGGGTAGGGTTTGTGGCCTTTGAAGACAAACATTTCTTATTCAGGAACACTAAAGGATGTATCCAGTAGAAAGGTACTTGATCTTTTTCACTTATTTGAAGTTATATATTTAAAAAATACAGATTAGCATTTTTTTTTGACTGCCCTTTCAAGTCTAAGCAGATTAATTTGGTAATTAAATGTGCCATGGTTACTTTTGGTGCTATTAATTTGGCATACAGGTACTGTTACATACAATGTGAATGTGAGTAACACACTTGGATTTAGAGATCATTTTATAATAATAGATACTTTTTATACTATTAAGTTGGTAATAAGAATATCAGATAACAATCAGATAAATGTGATATATAAATACAGGGCACAGTTGACATTTTAAAATATGATTAACCCTCACTATTCACCTAAAGTAGGCAGAGGAAAGTTATGTTACTCTTATTTTTATCTTAAAGAAAAGGCAACAGATTATTATCGTTGCTGTCACTGTAAAATAGTAGTGTGGTGAATCATAATTTAGATAGCCAATCTAGGCCTCCAACTGGGTGGGTGGCTCATTGAAACCGACTAGACTCATTCTGAAGCCATGGTCAGATGTCTTTTCCATAAACTGAGGAAAGCCGTGACCTCCTTTTCATGGTTATAAGTGCAGGGTCTGGAGTCAGATGGTCTGAGTTAAAATCCTGGTTTTACTGCTTGCACTGGCTATGCCTATTTTGTGGTCTCTCTTAGCCAAAGTTTAGGTATCCATAAATTTGTTATAATAATTCTTGGGTTGTGGTGAGGATTAAATGAATTAATGCATATAAAGTGTAACAGTGCCTGGCACACAGTAATAAATATTATCATTACTGTTTCATACTCCAAGGTCTTTTACAGTATCTAGTTGTCTGAAAAGCAGCCTTCTAAGTTGCTAGTATTTAGAGACCTCCCTAGTTACCTTATTACCAATTTTCTTCCTTTTTTCCCTCCCTTTCTTCTTTCCCTCCCTCCCTCCCTCCCTCCCTTCCTCCCTTCCTTCCTTCCTTCCTTCCTTCCTTCCTTCCTTCCTTCCTCCCTCCCTCCCTCCCTCCCTTCCTTCCTTCCTCCCTTCCTTCATTTTTGTCTTATTTTTCCTTCCTTCCTTCCTTCTTTTCTGCCTTCCACAAGCATTTATTGAGCATTTACTGTGCTTTAGGCATTGAATATGGGAAGAAGAAATTTTTACTTACCCTGTTTGTTAGATTGAACAATTTGCTGTTCTCGAAGGTAACCTGTTTTGAGTTGTTCAGCACATTGAAAATGAATGAAGCAAGGGTATTGGAATCTTTGATCCCCCAACTCTTTCTCTCTGAGTCCTTTCTGTTCTTGGTTAGATTTTGTCTTATGTCCACGTAATTTACTCCCCCATTTACCTTGATTTTAGATAAGAGTCGAGATCTTAAGATTAACTCTGTCTGCAAGGGTTTTTACAGTCTGGTCCAACCCAATTTCTCTTCCTTAGTTTTCTGAAAATTATTTCTCTTGAGCATGTTTGTCTCTGTGCCATTGCTTCCTTAGTTCCTTCTACTTGAGTATAGCATTTCCTAGAATCAGGAAATTAAATTCTCCAGAGTCCAGATTAAACCTCATTCCTCTGTAAAGCTTTCTCAGACCACACTAAGTGTAAGATGTCTTTTCTTCCTCTGAGAGCCTGTTGTATTTGTCTGAATCTCTTTATGGTCCTTGTTGAGTATCCTTTGAATGAAGGAACCCTTTTAATAACGCTTGTATGCTTCCTCACAGCCTTTGTACTGAATAGGTACAGTAATAATAAGTTTTCAGTAAATATCAATTGATTTGATTTTGATTTGTTTCTTTATCTTACATATCTCAATATAATACATCACATAAATTTAAAAATTGCCTGAAAATTATTGGACTATGTGAAGTATTTTCCTAGCATTTCAGTGGTTAGGGAAACTTTAGCTTTTAAATTACAACCATAGTGCTAGGAACTGGGTGGTGAGACATGTAAGTAGATAAAAATGGTCTCTGACCTCAAGGTACTTGCAATTCAGAAAGAGTAAAAATACATAAATCCAGGTAGAAGGTAATATGTTCTTAAGAAGCGGAAATGTGTTTGGTGGTGTGGGACTATTTAATTTTGCTTGGGTGAATTAGAGAATGCTTGAGCAGGAAAGGTGAACTGAGCTTTGACTCCAGAAAGGAATTTGGTAGAAAGAGAATGGGAGTGTGGACAAACTGTCATGAGTGGCAGACAGGGTGTTTAGTGGGTGGGATGTGCCAAGAAGGGAGCCTGCTGATACAATTTGGAATCAGTTCATTAAAGACTTGATGGCTTTTGAGAAGTGAAAATAGCATGGGCCAAACTGTTTAAGCAGGATAGCCCTGGTGGCCTCTTTAGAGATAAATGATATTTGAATTATTTGAAAAGAAGACTTTAATTTTATAATAAGTTTTTCTGCTTTATGCATTTTTAGAAACTTGAGAGATATCTGGAGTGCCTTTCAAAATTCATTGTTGTAAAACACCCAGAATTTCTTTTTTTTTTAAAGTTTATATATTTATTCTGAGAGAGAGAGAGAGAGAGAGAGAGAGAGAGAGAAAGTTTGAGAGGAGGAGGGGCAGAGAGAGAAGGAGAGAGAGAATCCCAAGCAGGTTTTGCACTGTTAGCGTGGAGCTAGATGCAGGGCTCAGTCCCACGAACTGTGAGTCCCACGACCTGAGCTGAAATCAAAGGTCGGAGGCTTAACTGACTGAGCCACCCTGGCTCCCTCAAAACCCAGGATTTCTAACAAGAAATGAAGTAACAAATATCTACTCCCCCCATTGTTTTCAAATTAGAGACAGCAGTCTTTCTGATTCACTGAGTTCTTTGCCTTTTTGATTTTCTGCATCATCTTCTATTTTGAGGTGTGTTAGAAATATGGAAACATTTTATGACTTATTACTTAGCTTTTTGCATATAGGTTTGTGTCATTTCATGATTATATATAAACAAACAGTTCACAATGCAACAAAATGAATTGTGGCACTAACAATTGACGTTAATAGGCATTAATTAATCTTATTCAAATTATTGATCTACTTCTCAGTCAGAATTAAATCCTCATGCTAAATTATACCAAAATGAATATGTAATTTTATGCTTCTTTAAATGTAAAGAATTCTGTGAAGGGATTTTTTGCTTAACTGTAGTTTTTTGGGTTATTTTAAAAATATGTGCTCAGAGGTATAAGGTAAAAGGAAAACATCTTGGGATGGTGCAATTCAGGAAAGGAGGCCAGTTATTTTAGGTCATCAAAAAAAAAAAAAAAAAAAAAAGAGCAAACCACTCTGGAGTTTTCTATCTCAGGCCAATGCTTCTATCATCTGGGTGTGTTAGTGTAGTGTTATTGCACTGGGAAACTGCTTGGGCAGGGAGCTGAGGAATGAATTGTATACTAATTATGCCCTACACTTCCCAGGTAAAGTCAAGAAAGCCATGGAATAACTAAGAATGGAGTTAGCTAACAATTAGTGATAGCACTCTTGGATGGATGTTGAAAGAGTCCAAGGTTGTATCTGGACTCTCCCTAATTCACTCTATGACCCCGAGATTTTAGTTTTCTGTCTTTAAAATAAAGCACACAATTTGTTGCCTCAATTTCAGCTGATTATGGGTTTGTTGTGAGGGTCAGTTTCATCAGGTCAAGGTGTACTTTGAAATATTTGATAAATGTACATTAGTGAAATTATAATCACTGTTTCGAATGTGGGTAGTTGGGAGGAAGAGAAGAAGAAATGTTTTTTTTCAAAATTATATAAAAGGTGCAACTTGGTAAGATTTTCCTAGCAGTGGTGAATATGCTCTACTTTGACAAACAGATTAAACAAATAATGCAACTTTGCTTCTATATTTCATTAAAATGTTACACAAAGAATTTTTAAAACTGCCTTGAAACATGAGAATCTTGGGTATAAAGCATTGAGTAGTAATGCATTTAAAAAAATAAGGATTAGAAGTTTGTTTACCAGGAATATTTGAAAAAATAGAATCTGTATTTTAAAATAGATACATTTCAACAAGATGTATATAGCTGGTTGATCACCTAAAATTATATTACAAAATGTTTTAATTTTTATAATATTGTACATAGTGTTGTGATCAAGAGAAGAAATATATACATAGCCTGTTTATATATATGTGTGTGTATGTGTGTGTGTGTGTCTATATATCTCTATATATCTACACACACACACACACACACACACACACGGCCAATGTATATATTCATATATAGCCCAATTTGGAAAGAAAATAGTCTTTCTCCCTTCCTTGCACCCTCACTCTTTCTATAAAGACGTAAATAGTTTTGTTGAGCACCTACTCCACAGGAGCTGGACGCAAGTGTTCTGTCCTGGGGGGTCTAGCAGTGAACAAAACAGAAATGACTCCTGCTGTTTAAAAGCCTATTCCAGTGAGACAGACAGATGTAAAGAACTAAGGGAACTAACTTTGTTAAGTTAATTCAAACATCAAAAAAAACCCAAAAAACCAAACACCTTTCAAGCATGACATTTCTCAAAACGGGCAAACATTTAGTACTTGTTTCTCCTTCCAAGTTATGGCAGCTTACTGAGACTTTTAATAAAAAGCTCTTAACACAGCAGACCTATCTCATTTCAATGATCTTAAGAAAATAAAATCCATTTCAAGATTAGAACTGAGAAGTTGCAATCGGACCAGCTTATTGTAGCTGTAATTAACTTTGTGTGACAGTGGCCTGTAAGGCCACAGCCTGTATTATGTGATGAGGGAGTAACTCCCACTTGCCCACTGACTTAATTGTGCCTTTGAGCACTTCTTGAAACCTCATGAGTTTCCTTTTGTTCTATTTTCAGATTTGGTTTTCTTTACCATATGCCAAAGATACCCTTCATCACGGTAAATATCTTTCTGACAGAAGAAAGTGCACCTAGGTCCTGGCCACACAGTGTTTAGCCAGCTTAGAGGGCTCTGAATATCAGATAGCACAGACATGGCACACAAGGGTTCCCAAGACTCCTGTCTTGCTCTAGTAGCTTTTCCCAATAATCTTTCCCCAAATTAAAAAAAAAATCAGTTTCATTGCAGTTTGTTTTTATATTTTATTTTGGAAGAGTGTTATAGGATTTTAAAAACCAGACGTAAAAGTAAAGAAACCCTAATCTATGCTACACGTGTTAGCTACGTGACTTTAGGCAAGGCTCTTAATCTGTTAGGCTTTCCCTTTCCTCATCCACAAAATAAAAGGACTCACCTAGATCTTTTCTAAGCTCCTTTTAATTCCCCTCAATTTTACATTTCTATAATTCCATGAACTCTTCTTAAATTTTCTTTCTTATCCCTACATTTTGTTTATTTAAATATAAAATGGTTATCTTTCTGCTCCAATTCGCTTCTACCAAAAACTCGTGAATAATGTGTAAAGTATATGCTGTTTAGTTAAAAGATTTATTTTGAAATAAACACCGTATATCTTGGCTTTGCTCTTCTATGCTTATTTTTTTTTATTATTCTGTCACAAATGTTTGAGTCCTTTAATTAATGTATTTTTTAACATTTTTATTCAAAATTAGAATTCTGTTTTTGACCTAAGCAGTCTGGGAAAATACGCTTTGTACTAAACCTGTAGACTAGAACCTGAGGGCCAGAGATCATGGGTAGGTTTCAAAGGTTGCATGAATCACTTGAAATTGTAGGTATAACATTCAGTGGCTGTGCCTTGTATACTTATATGGGCAGAGAGCTATCATCAGATTATCTAAAGACCCTGTAATCCCCCCAGATTTAAGAACAACTTGCTACTTCAGGAAGATCAACAAAACAGTGTTACTTTGAGAAATTCTTGGTAGCATTTATAACACAACCATGGGATCAGGGTGGATAGGAATGATCAGGATACATCCCTTTTGAGAAGAGTATGGGTTCTGTCATGGACCACAGATGCAAATGCTGAAATGTCATTTTAAATGAAATAAAGGTAATTCAGTGCCTTTTTTGTTGTTCTTTTGTTGGTGTTGGTATGTTAAACTTCTCATTTTTTCCCCTTTCCTTTCTACCTCATGTCTTGCATGAAATTTCGACATGTAGTAATGTTTGATTATCTTTGCTAACTAAGAAATTCACTTTGTAGTCAGTACACTTTTAATACTCTTATAGAAGTTGTGTATTTCAGAGGTTAAGGCATTAAAGTTTTGAGAATGCTATTAAAATAAATTGAGTGTGACTAAGTATTACAAAATGGAATGATCTCTCCCTGTACTTTGGAGAGTTTAATTATATATAAATACTGGGCCTTGGAACCAAAAAAGAAAAAAAAAACCCAGAAAGCACACAAGCAAAAAAATGATCTTGAAATATGATGTTAAATATGTTGAAAAATATTGATATGAGAAATTGACCTTAATTCAGTATTGCTGGGGATTACTTTTACATTGAGTTGCTCCAGAAAAAGATACTCAGATATATTTGGAAAATGCTGGGCTGCTGTTTTTGCACTGATGTTTGTAGTTCTATGTAAATGGTACCCTCTGGAGTTGTGCTGTGTGGTGACTATGGGTAAATGCTATATCCATCTCTTTTAGCCCATTAAAGGCTCTGAGAAGCCTTACAGTAACAATTTAATTTTGTTTATTGATTACACAACTTAAAAAAGTGTATCTATTAAAATTTTGTGAGGCTAGTGCTCTGTAGAACACCAGACAATTATTACAAGTGGATTTAACCAGGTATCTTACTCTTGAGTATAGAATGCTATATACCTTGAATTGTTCAATTCAGTTTAATGGATTGGGCAAATACCAGACAGTTTTACCAGAATCACTTCAAATTTTTGGTCAAATAGTGGTAGGTAATATTTATCAAGCAATTATTATGTACAAGTCACAATCCTAGTTATATGATAGATGCTATTGCTATTATTTATTTTATATATGACAAAACTGATATATGGATAAATCAGGTGACTTGATAAGATTTGGCTCAGTTAACCAATGGTAGAGGCAGAAATGAATATGAATGGTTTCACTATTACACATGGAACATAATCCATTTGTTTCCCCCCCAAATCTCTAATTCTTCTGGCAATAGAATGCTACTTTTACAAGAGGTCGTGGATGCGTGGAAGGCAAAGGGTATGCCCTGAAATAACATGGTCTTCCCTTTCCCCATTTGCCCTACTCATGGGGTCTTTCAATTTCCAAAGGCTTAGATGGGAGGACTCTTTACTTATTATCTTCACCCATCTCATTTTCTTGTTTTTCTCTTTTTCACTGTGCATTTTATTTTTAATATTTATTTATTTTTGAGAAAGAGAGCATGAATGGGGGAAGGACAGAGAGAGAGGGAGACAGAGGATCTAAAGTGGGTTCTGCACTGACAGCAGAGGGCCGAATCAGGGGCTCAAACTCATAAACTGCCAGATCACGACCTAAGCCGAAGTTGGATGCTCAACCGACGGAGCCGTCCAGGCACCCCCTTACTATGCATTTTAAGATGTTAACTTTAGACAGATGCATCTTTCCTTACCACCTGACTTCCTTTAGGCCCAGCTGAATTCCTTTGAGGACCCAGTTGGGATGATTGGTTTAGATGACTCAGAGAGGGGGTGTCAGGAAGTGTTTGTATACAAAATGGGAATAGAGAATGGTATTCAAGCTCTAAATACTCCAAAGAGATGGGGAAAGTGTTTTACCTCCTTAAAATCTTGCTCATTTTTGCCATTTATAGAGAGGATGTACTGGAGTACATGAAACCGGATGTTCATGAGTTGCCCTAAGATGTGACAAGTTGTTTGCATAAATGCCAAAATGAGGGATTACACAGGTATTTAAAATGTTTTAATGAATTATACATACAATCAAGTGCATGAATCTTAGTTGTGCAATCAGTGAACATTTATATATATATATACCTGTGTAACTTTTCAACACTTAGGAAGGATCCCTCATGCCCGTTCCCAGTCAACGCCTTCTCTTACACAGAGGTAAAAATTATTCTAATGTTCAACACCATAGATTAGTTTTACCTGTTTCTGAGCTTCATATACATTGAAACCATTCACTATTAACTTTTTAGTGTCTGACTCCTTTTGATTATCATTATCTGAGATTCATTCATACATGGTCTTGCATGTGGCAGTATTTCATTCTTTTTTATATGTAGTATTCCGTTATGTGAATATATACTACAACTTACTAACTTATCTACACTTACTACTGATGGGTATTTGATTAGTTTAATTTTCGGCTATTATGAATAAAACTGATATGAACATTCCTACATATTTTTTTTATAGACATATGAACTCTTTCTTGGATGTAACCTAGGAGTGAAATTGTTGGGTTGTAGCATGTACATACATTTTGCTTTAGTACCTTTTGCTCAAGAATTTTCCAAAAAATTTTCTTCCCACCAATAACACATGAGAGTTCAAATTTCTTCACATACTTACTAATTCTTGCTATTGTCAGTCTTAAGTTTTAGTCATTCTGGTGATTGTTTAGTGATACAGATATTTCATGCACAGTGGGGAGGTTGAGACTTCTGTGTCTTTAGTTTATTTTTCAGTTTGCAAGTATTTATTTTGAACTTATGTTCAAGGTGCTCAAATGTATCTAGTCCAAGCTTGTAGTCCAAAGTCATGTTTTGCTTGATCGAGCATAAAACAAGTTATCCTGTAAATGTTTACTAATACTTGCTAAGCACTTAGTGTGCTTAGTGCCGAGAAGAATGGAAAAAGTAAAAGTAGAGGCCTAGTCCTTGTCCTCAGTGGATGTGTCATCATAGGGAGGTAAAAACAATGCATCTAAAATGAAATATCCAAAATGACATCTAAATGCCAAATTGCATGTGATAGGCTGTAATTAGTATGGGAAGAAGAAATTGGTGTTAAGTTACCCTCAGAAGCTCTCTATTTCAGCCTCACATATTGAATTAATCAAATCCCTAAGTGCTATCAGTTTTACTTTCTAAATATCCAGAATCTCTCTGCTGCTTGTACTGCAACTGCAAGTCAGCATTTTTTATTCGTCTGTTTGTTTGTGGTATATTAAAATCTCCTTGTAAGTGGTGTCTCTGCTTTCATTTTCAGTCTTCTTTTATCCATTCTCCTATCAGAATGTTCTTCCTAAAAGCTAGGTCTCATCACTTAAATCTGTTCCCCTACTTAGACAGTCGTTTCCAATTGTTTTGGGGCAAGATCAAAACGCTTCAACATGTCACTAAGACTTTATCATAGTCTAACCCTGGCCAGTATTTCTAGCTTCATATTTTGCCACCTTTCACAGGAATACATACAATTTTCCATATACCCTGAATTACTTCCATTTTTTCTGAACCCAATGTGACACTTCATACTTTTGCATCTGGTATTTCTCTTTATGTTTCTCTTCATTAAAGACTGGATGAAGGTTTACTTCTCTTAGGAAGCCATTTTTGATCTACCATTTATGCCTGTGCTCTGTGTATTCAGAACTCTGCATTCTGCTCAGAGTGTTGTAATTGTTGGTTCATACATTTATTTCCTCTATTAGACTATGACCTTCTTGCAGGCAGAGCTGTTGTCATTTATAAATAGATGGTCAATAAATATGTAAATTAGCTGGAATTTCAGCCAATCACCATATAGGATTTTTATAAATGAGCAGGATGGGATAATATATTTGTTTCTAAGAGGTAGAGCCTATAGCAAAAGCATGGAGGTGGGAATTAATGTTGTGTGTATGGGGAATAGGAGAAATTAGTGGAAGGATGTTGAGAAGGGTGACCTGTGTTGCAAATACTTGACTAGAGTGGATAGTTTTTGTTGCAGAATACAGTAATAGAGACTGATGGATGAGGTCAGATTATGGAGGGCCTTAAGAATCTGATAGACATGGTGAGACTTGATATGGATAGCAAGAGGTCACCATTATAAGTTTTTGAATAGGGGAACTATGTGATGAAAGCAAGTTTAAAGGCATATTATTTTAATGGCAATCTGCAGAGTGGATTTTAGAGGAAGGGTTAGAGTCAGATGAAATGGAAGAATTTCAAGATAAGGTAGATGAGATGATGAGACTTTAGGCAATGGTAATGGCTGTGTTCCACACAGATGAAGAGATAGATGCCCATAATATTTTAAAGGCTCTATTTATATGACTTACCAATAGACTGGAATATGACTTCTTCTTCTTCTTCTTCTTTTTTTTTTTAATCTCCTCAGTTCTGGAAGAAGCCAGCAGTATTGGCTTACCCAGTTTTACTTAAAGAATATAAAATTGCAGCCTTCTCTCCTCTTGATCTTGTGTGAAGTTGATGTCACTTACTTCAAATACTTATTATCATTTACTATCCACCCAAATCCATTTATAACTATCATAGAGGACATAACAGACTCACAATCTTCCTTTCCCTGCAGTTGGCTGCTAACATTAATGCTCATGACTCATATAATTCCTCTCTGTCAGCACTTCACATCAGCCATGCACTGTTAAAGACTTAATCATCATGTGGCATAAATCCACCTAGAATTAGAGGCTCACTGAATTCTGAAACCAGGAAGGACTACATATATAGTTCATATTCATTTTGGAAATGAGAATCTGAAGCCAGAAATATTAAGTGACTTATCTAATGTAACATAGCTAGTTAGTTCTGAGTCTTCTGAATTTTAGTCCAGAATGCTTTCCCCTAATTATATCATCATATATTTTGTAATCCTGAATTTTTATGTTACAAACATGATTAGCTTTTTCTTAGATCAAAAATTTAGTAACTGCTCCTTCTCTTCCTGTACTCACTGAACAAGCTCCTTGTCTTTACCAGGATTCCTATCTTCAGGAGCTACTTTACTCCATTAAACACCTTAGGACTACATATGACTGGTTGTTTGGTCTGTAGGACATTTATAGCTATTTTAAAGTTCATTTATTTATTTTGAGAGAAAGAGAGTGAGAGAGAGTGTGTGTGTGTGTGTGTGTGTGTGTGTGTGCACAAGTGGGGGAGGGGCAGAGAGATAGGGAAAGAGACAGGATCCCAAGCAGGCTCTGCTGTCAGCACATGCAGGGCTTGATTCCTTGAACCATGGGATTATGACCTGAGCCAAAATCAAGAGTCTGACATTCAACTGACTGAGCCACCCAGGTGCCCCTTTTTAAAAAACTGTATTATTATTATTTAATTAATTTATTTATTAAAGTTTATTTGGTTTTTAGTAATTTCTGCATGCAATGTGGGGCTCAAACCGATGACCCTGAGCTCAAGAGTCTCTTGCTCCTTGAACTGAGCCAGGCAGACACCCCCCATTTATAGCTATTTTAATGCTCTTCTTACTAATATACCAAGCTTTCTTATCTTTTTTATAATTTTGATGTGATCACTGCGACTCCTTTTCTTCTTCACAATTTCTATGTTTCTTCCCTAGAATGCAGACCTAATGAGAAAAAAAATCATGCATTTATGTTGACACAAACCACTGCAGTTTCATGCTATTGGCTCTTAGTATCGTCATACTTCCTTATCTCTACATTGAGCTAATATTTCTATTTTTCTCTTATTTTTATTTAACTATAGTATATATATAGAAAAATGGACTTTTGACTTTTGAGAAAATGAAGACCCTTAGGAACTATCAGACTTGTCGTCGTCTTCTTTTTTTTTTTACTTTAATATGTCACTTTGCCCTTACTTTGTCCATTTTCCCAAAACAAATTTTGTAAAAGACTTGTCTCACTTTATGGAAAACAGAAATCCATGTCAAATATATTTTAAAAACATTCATTTTATATTCCTTTCTTGAATTGAACAAGCTTGATTGCAAAGTCTCTAAGAAATTTAATAGTCAAGATTTTATAATTTTACTTAATCCAGTGTTTTTCAAATTTACTTGTCTATGCAACCATTTTTATTCTAACATTCATTAATATCCATCAGTACAAATATACCATAAAGTCAGTGAGTGTAGATGATGTTTTTAGAGTTCTGTACTTGTAAGAATGGTGGTTACTTCAGGGGAAAGAAAGTTGGTTGGATGGGACTCGAATGGGAAGACAAAGGAATTCAGTTTTTAGTTCTAAGATGAGATGATGACATATTCATGGAAGTTTATAGATTTAAGTCCAGTGAGCTGCTCTTTTGTTGATCTAATTCTGCAGAACAAACCACCCTCAAATTAGTAAACAATCATTTTATATGCTCATGATTCTGTAACCTGGGCTGTTTATCTGTGTGGCTTATCTGTATGCTTATCTGTATGGCTGTAACCTGGGTTGCTTATCTGTATGGCTCTTTCGCTGTTCTTGAAGGTTCTCATCTGGAGTTGGCTGGGGCCTGCCTGGACGAAGCGAAAGTGCTTGGTAGCTGGCTTTTTTTTTTCTCTCTGTGTCCTCCACGTGGTGTCTCCTAATGGTGTTTGCTGTAGGGTAGACAGACTTTTTACATGTTAGTGCATGATTTCCAGCAGTGCAAAAGTGGAAGCTGTCAGGATTCCTGAAGGTGTTGGCTCACACTGCACATTTTATTCCTTCAAAGCAAGTCACAGGCCTAGCTGAGATTCACAGTGAATTTCTACAGAAGGTTGTGAATACAGGATAGCATGGTTTATTTGGGGCCACCCTATAGCAGACTACCACAGATGCCATATAGCGATGGGACAGAGAGTAGATTGGCTTGAAAAAGAGGTTTTAAAATTTCCTATTTAATTATGTTTTTTACACTAGACCATTGAGACAAGGACCATATTTGGTTTACTATTATATTCCTAGCGCTTTGCAAGGGTGTGAGGTACTTAGGAGGAATTCCATAAACTTTTATTGAATAATGAATATATATAAAGAGAAGATCAGAAGGTTGAGTCCTGAACCTGCAGAAATTATTCACACAGTGAGGTATATAGGGAACAGAGAACCGACCAAAGGGAGAATTTCAAAGGAAAGGATGGTGAATGATAGTATTCATTGTAACAGAAAAGTTCAGGAGAATTAAGGTAGAGAAAAGCCTAGGGGCTTTTATTAGAGTTCCTTGAAGCTACAACTATCATTCTTTATTTTGTCTTCCTTTGTTGGTTGGTGGAAATGTTTTTAGAGATGAAGTTTTTAAATCTCTAGCCAAAGAGAGGCATTTTGAAGTGTAATGGCTCCACTGATTCGGTATTACGTTAATTGGAGTGAAAGAAGTATAATGCTTGACAAATAACTAAAACACTTTCATAAAATGTTATCCTTTTGTAAAATCTAAGTATGTAGGGAAAATAAAAACTGCTAAGATTAGAATAGACAGTAGACTCTAGAGTTACAATCAGAAGTAGAAATCATATCCATTCTTTAGAACTGAAGTATAATTGAGAGACATTATATTAGTTTCAGGTGTACAACATAATGATTTGACATTGGTAGACTTGCAAAATGATCACTACATGAAGTGTATTTACTGTTACCATACAAAGTCGCAGCATTTTTTTCTTGCGATAAGAACTTCTAAATTTACTTGCTTAGCAACTTTCAAATTTTTGATACAATATTATTAAAAAATTTTTTAATGTTTATTTATTTTTGAGAGAGACAGAGCGCAAGTGGGGGAAGAGCAGAGAGAGAGGGGGACACAGGCTCCAGGCTGTCAGCACAGAGCCCAATGCGCGGCTCAAACTCACGAACTGGGAGATCATGACTTGAGCTGAAGTCAGATGCTCAACCGACTAAGCCACCCAGGCACCCCTTGATACAATATTATTGACTACACCTCTCATGCTGTACTTTACATTCCTGTGATATTTATTTTACAGCTGGAAGTTTGCACCTCTTGATCCCCTTTGCCCATTTTGCTTAACTCCCCTCTACCCTGGCAACCGCTAATCTGGTCTCTGTCTATGGACTGGCTTTTGTTTTGTTTTGGTTTTTAGATTCTGCATATGAGTGAAGTTGTGGTATTTGTCTTTCTGTGTCTGACTTATTTCACTTAGCATTAATACCCTCTAGACCCATCATGTTGATGCAAATGACAAGATTTCATTCTTTTTTTTTATAGCTAAGTAGTATTCCATTATATATATACATATATATTGAATTTAACATTGTATTGAATACATTGTATTGAACACACACACACACACACACACACACACTCACACACACACCACATCTTTTACGTTGTTTTTATATCTTGGCTATTGTAAATAATGCTGCAGTGAACATAGGGGTGCATATATCCTTTCAAATTAATGTTTTTACTTTTTCAGTAACTACCCAGAAGTGGAATTGCTGTATCATAGGACAGTTCTATTTTTATATTTTTGAGGAACCTCTGTAATATTTTTCCTACTGGCTGCACCAATTTACATTCCTACCAACAGTGCATGAGGGTTCTCTTTTCTCTACTTCCTTATGATACCTGATATTTTTTGTCTCTTTGATCCTAGCCATTCTGACAGGTGTGATGTGATATCTCATTGTGGTTTTGACTTGCATTTCCCTGATGATTAGTGATGTTGCACATCTTTTCATGTCCTGTTGGTCATCTGTATGTCTTCCTTGGAAAAATGTCTATTCAGATCATCTGCCCCCTTTTTAAATTGGATTGTTTGCCTTTTTGCTATTGAGCTGTGCAAGTTCTTTATCTATTTGGGATATTAATCCCTTATTGGATATATGATTTGCAAGTATCTTCTCCCATTCAGTATGTTGCCTTTTTATTTTTTGATGGCTTCTTTTGTTGTACAGAAAATTTTTAGTTTGATGTAATCCAGTTTGTTTATTTTTGCTTTTGTTGCCATTGCTTCTAGAGTCAGATCCAAAAAAAGTATCACTAAGACCAATGTCAAGGAGCTTACAATCTATGTTTTTTTCTAGGAGTTTGTAATGGTCTTAATCAAAGTCTTTAATTCATTTTGCATTTTTGTGTACTGTGCAAAATAGTGGTCCTGTTTCATTCTTTTGCATTGACTGTCCAGTTTTCCCATCACCATTTATTGAAGAGATTATTCTTTCCCTATTATATATTCTTGCCTCCTTTATGTAAATTGCTTGACCATATATGTGTGGGTTTATTCATGGGCTCTCTATTCTGTTTCATTGATCTTTGTGTCTGTTTTTGTACCAGATCCATTCTGTTTTGATTACTATAGCTTAGTACTGTAGTTTGAAATTAGGTAGTGTGATGCTTCCAGCTTTGTTCTTTATCATGATCACTTTGGCTATTTCAGATCTTTGTGGTTCCATACAGATTTTAGGATTCTTTGTTCTAGTTCTGTGAAAAATGCTATTGTAATTTTGGTAAAGATTGTATTGAATCTGTAGATTCCTTTGAGTAACATGGACATTTTAGCAGTATTAGGTCTAATCCATGAACATGGAAAATCTTTCCATTTATTTGTGTCTTCTTCAATTTCTTTCATCAGTATCTTATAGTTTTCAGTGTATAAGTCTTTCACCTCCTTGGTTAAACTTATTCTTAGGTATTTTATCTTTTTGATGTAATTGTAAAGGGGATTATTTTGTGTTTCTGTTTTTAGTATATAAAAATGTGTCAAATTTTTATATATTGATTTTGTACCCTGCAACTCTATAGAATATATTTATTCTAACAGTTTTTTGGTAGAGTCTTTAAGGTTTTCTATATGTAAAATCATGTCATCTGCAAATAGTGACAGTTTTATTTCTTTTTTTCCGATTTGGATGCCTTTTGATTTTTTTTTCTGGCCTAATTGCTCTGGGTAGGACTTCCAATAACTATGTTGAAGAAAAGTGGTGAGAGAGGGCATCCTTTCTTATACCTGATCTTAATGAAAAATCAGCTTTTTGCTTTTGAGTGTATTAGCTGTGGGCTTGTCATATATGGCTTTTGTTATGATGAGGCATGTACCCTCCATGCTCACGTTTTGAGAGCTCTCTTTTTTTATTGTAAATGGATATTGAATTTTATCAAATGTTTTTTCTGCATCTATTGATACGATCATATGATTTTTTCCCCTTGTTTGTTAATGTGTAACACTGATTCATATGCAGTTGTTGAACCATCCTTGCATTTCTGGATTAAATCCCCATTCAATCATGCTGTATGATCCTTATAATGTATTGTCCATTTTGGTTTGCTAATACTTTATTGAGGATTTTTGCATTTGTATTCATCAGGGATATTGGCCTATAATTTTTTGTGTGGTATCCTTGTCTTTTTTGATATTAGGGTAATGTTGGTTTCATAAAATGAATTTGGAAGCATATCCTCCTCTTTAGTTTTTTTGGGAAGAGCTTGAGAAGCATAGGTATTAAATCTTTGAATGTTTTATAGAATTCACCAGTGAGGCCATCTGGTCCTACACTTTTATTTATTGGGAGTTTTTTGATTACTGATTTTATCACCTTACCAGTAATTGATTTATTCAGATTTTTTATTTATTTATGATTTGATCTTGGAATATTGTATGTTTCTAGGAATTTATCCATTTATTTTAAGTTGGCCAATTTGTTGGTGCCTAATTGTTTATAGTAGTCTCTTATGATGATCCTTTGTATTTTCTTCGTATCGGTTGTAACTTCTCTTTTATTTCTGATTCTATTTATTTGAGCCTTCTCTCTCTTAGTGAGTCTAGCCAGAGGTTTGTCAATTTTTTAAATATTTTCAAAGAACCATCTCTAAGTTTCATTGATCTTTTCTATCATTATGTGGTGCCTGTCTTTGTCTTTTATTACAGTCTTTGTATGTCTGACATCAGTATAGGTACCCCTGCTTTCTTTTGCTTTCCATTTGCATGGAACATTTTCCATTCTTTCACTTTCAGTCGTGTGTGTCCTTACATCTGAAGTGAGTCTTTTATAACTAGTATGTAGGTGGGTCCTTTTTTTTTTAAATATATTCAGCCACTCTATGTCTTTAGAAAATTAAGTCCATTTACATTTAAAGTAATTGTTGATAAAGTAATTGTTTTTTTGTCTTGTTGGTAGTTCCTCTCTGTTCCTTTCTTGTCTTGGTTTATTCCCTTGATGTTTGATGAATTTGTATACTGTTATGCTTAGATTTTTTTCCTCATTATCTTTTGTGCATCTACTGTGGGTTTTTGTTTGTGGTTACCATGGGACTTATGTATAACAGCCTATATATATAAAAATCTATTTTAAGTTGATAGCCAGTTAAGTTTGAATGCATTCTAAAACTCTACATTTTTATCCACACCCTCTCAATGTTTTATGTTTTATGTGTTCAATGTCACATTTCATATATTTTTATTTTGTATATTCCTTAACTAATTATTGTGCTTATAGTTATCTTTACTACTGTTTTCTTCTAACCTTCATACTGACTGATAAGTGATCAATCCATTGTTTTTATTGGTAAGATTTTTACCTTTATCAGTAAGATTTTTTTAATATATATTTTTCCTTGTTATTAATTAGTGTCCTTTCTTTTCAGGTTAAAGAAGTTCCTTTAATTATCTCTTGTAAGGTTAGTTTAGTGTTGGTGAACACCTTTAGCTTTCATCTCTCCGGAAAGATCTTTATCTTTCCTTCAATTCTAAATGATAACCTTGCCTGGTAGTGTATTCTCAGTTGGAAATTTTTGCCATTCAGCACTTTGAATATTTCAAGCCATTCCTTTCTGGCCTGCAAAATTTCTGCTGAGAAATCTGCTGATAATCTTACAGGGATTCTCTCTCTTTCTTTTTTAAGTTTTATTTCTCTATTTTGAAAGAGAAAGAGGGAACGAGGGAGGGACAGGGAGAAAGAGAGAATCCAAAGCAGACTCTGCACTGGCAGTGTGGAGCCCAACATGGGGCTTGAACTCACAAACAGTGAGACCATGACCTGAGCCAAGACCAAGAGTCAGATGCTTAACTGACTGAACCACCCAGGCACCCCTTATGGGGGTTCTCTTATACATAACAAGTTGTTTCTCTGCTGCTTTTAAGATTCTCTCTTTATCCTTAAGTTTTGACATTTTACCTATAATGCGTCTTGGTGTGGGTCTCATCTTGTTTGTAACTCTCTGGGATTCCTGGATCTAGATGTCTGTTTTCTTCATTGGGTTAGGGAAGTTTTCAGCCATTATTTCTTCAAATAAGTTTTCTTCCCTAAATCTCTTTCTTCTCCTTTTGGGACCCCTATAAGGCAAATATTATTTGCTTGATGTTGTCTAAAAGTCCCTGAAAGGCTACTTCATTTTTAAAAATTCTTTTTACTTTTTATTCCTTCCTCTGTTTGGGTGAGTTCCACTTTTCTGTCTTCCAGCTCACCAGTTCTGTCTTCTGCTTCATCTAGTTGGCTGTTGAATCCCTCTAGTGTATTTTTCAGTTCAGTTATTTTATTCTTTAACTCTGTAACTTCTCTTTGGTACTTTCTTATATTTTCTATCTTTGTTGAAGTCCTTGCCGTATTCATTAATTCCTTTCTCAAGTATAGTGACCATCTTTATGACCATGACTTTGAACTCTTTATCAGATAATGATTTATCTTTTTTCATTAAGGTTTTTATTTCAGAGGTTTTATCTTGTTCTTTCATTTGCAATCTGTTGCTCTGTCTCCTCATTTTGCTTGACTTCCTGTGTTTTTTTCTGTGTACTAGGCAAAAAGAGTGTTTCTCCCAGCCTTGTAGGTGTCGCTTTGTGTAAGAGGTGAGCCTATCATTCACCCTTGCCTTGGCTCTTGGTCATCTCTCAAATATTTGTGATTGTCTAAGCAGCCCGATTTTTTCTTGGTAGGTCAGAGTTGTTGAGGGTTTGATAAGACCTGTGAATGTCCAGAGGGAGGGATCTCAGTCAGCACCTAATATGAGGCTGATTAGAAGCTAGACCCTCAGGCAGCAGCTTTTAAGGTATGCCAATGTATATAGTCCTGTGGGAATACAAACATAGACCCTGCTGGCCTCCAGACCAAGTGATCTAGAGATATCCCCTTAACAACAGTTGCAAAATCCAGGCTTTTGATTATTTTATGAGCTCCTCTCTGGGAGGTACCAGTGAACTGTACTGAGGCCAAGTGAGAGCTCAAAGATAGTGTCTCCCAGTGTATATTACCTGAGAGCACTTTTGTGTCCTCTTGATGTGTGGTAAACCTGAAGACTGCCTCTCAGGCTGAAGTTCCAAGTCAAGTAGATAGGCCTTTCCACAGGAAGACTGGGAGTGTGTTTCAGTCTGCTGTTTATTGCCTTGGGGGTGGTAGCCTGCCAAGAACTGTTTCTGCAATTGTTTTAGATTTAAATGGCCCAGAAATGCAATCACTGTGGCCATCACATCCAGGCAATCAAGGGATGTCCTCTGTGTGTTGCATAGCTTGACAGTCTTTGGTGGGGTTGTGCAAGGATGAGGTGCTCACTCACCTGGTTTATGCAGTACTGCAGGGAATGGCACATGGGTATGAGTTGTGGACACTAGGGCTAACAGGTCAGAGAGAAAGCAAAAATGGTGTCTGCTGTGCCAGCGCTAATAGGGTAGAGGAAGAACACCAAAAATGGCACCCATCAGCATTTTCATCCCCAGAGAGAGTTCCAACAGGTCCTCCCTTTCCAGCAGATGTTTTATTATTAGCAAATGAATCTCCTTCACTTATGATCTAGGCAGTATTCAAACTGATACTTCTGCACTGGGTCTCATGGTGAGATGTCTCCATTCGCTACAGCCCCACTGGTTTTTAAAATCAGATGTTTTGGGGACTCATCTTTACAGTGCATATCCCAAGAGTTGGGGTGCCTGACATGGGGCACAAACTCCCTTCCTCATCAGGGAGAATATCTATAATTGTGAGATCCCTCTGACTGTTGGTTGTAGTGCTGAGGGTGGAGGTTTTGGCGACAGTGTCTCTGCCTCTCCTACCTGCTTCATTGTGGCCCTTTTATTCTTTGTTGTGGAGGAACTTGTTTAGGTAGTTTTCAGGTCTTTCTTAGGGGCAATTTACCATATGTAGCTGTAGATTTTTTTTGTGTCTATGGGAGGAGGTAAGTTCAAGGTCTTACTATATAGCCATCTTAGACAGACAAACTTCCTCAATTTTTCTTATTGTGATAAAGTTTACATAATATATGATTTACCATATAACCTCACACCTGTCAGAATTGCTATTATAAAGAAGATAAGTGTGATAAGTGTTGGTGAGGATGTGGGGAAGAGGGAACACTTGTACACTGTTGGTGGGAATGTAAAGTGGTGTAGTCACTATGGAAAACAATATGGAGGTTCCTCAGAAAATTAAAAATAGAACTACCATATGATCTAGAGATTCCACTTCTGGGTATTTTTCTGAGGAAAATGAGAATACTAATTTAAAAAGATAATAGGCACCCATATATTCATTGCAGCATTATTTATAATAGCCAAGATATGGAAGCAACCAAAGTGTCCATCAATACATGAATAGATAAAGAAAACTTTATATATATATTATGGAATATTGCCAACCATATAAAAGGATGAATTCTTGCCATTTGTGACAACGTGGACAGACCTATAAGGTATTATGCTAAGTGAAATAAGTCAGACGGAGAAAGACAAAGACTGTAGGAATTCACTTATATATGGAATCTAAAAAGGTAAAACAAATGAACAAAATAAAACAGAAATAGACTTATAAATACAGTGAATAAACTGGTAGTTGCTAGAGGGAAGGAAAGTTGGAAGATAGGTGACTAGGTGAAGGGGATTAATAGGTACAAACTTCTAGGTATAAAAAAAATAAGTCATGGGGATATAAAGTACGGCATAGGGAATATAGTCAATAATATTGTAATAGCTTTGTTGGTGACAGATGGTCACTAGACTCATTGTGATGGTCAATTCATAATGTATATAAATGTCAAATCACTATGTTGTATACCTGAAATTAACATAATATTGTATGTCAACTATACTTCAAAAAAAGGATAAAATTCACTATGTGGGTGTACAACTCAGTGACATTAAGTACATTCACATTGTTGTGTAGCCGTTGCCACTATTGACTTTTAGAACTTTTCCATAATCACATTCTGAAGTTCTGTAGCCATTAAACATTAACTCCCCCAATTTTCTTTCCCCCACAAACTTTGGTAATCACTCTTCTGCTTTATTTCTCTATAAATTTTACTACTCTAGGTTCTTCATATAAGTGGAATCATACAGTGTTTTTTCTATTGTGTTTGGCTTATTTTACTTAACATATTTTCAAGGTTTACCCATGTTCAAACATGTATCAGAATGCTATTCCTTTATAAGGTGGAATAGTATTCTATTGTATGAATATATCACAATTTGTTTATCCATTCACCTATTGATAGATTTTGGATTGTTTCTACCTTTTGGCTATTGTGGCCATTTCTTTTCTTGCAGGAGCATAGTAATTTTGCATTTTCCCCCTCCTTGCAATCTATTTGAGTTCTCCATATTCCTTTTTTTAGTTCTGCTCATTCAGAAAATTTTCTGGAAGAGTGCCCTGGAGAGAATAATAAAAAATATGTTCCCAGATGTAGCTAGAAAGCAGGGCCATCTTGGAGAAGGGCTTGAATAAGGGCTCAAGAGAAGAAGATGATGTTTGTCTGGGGATAGGGTTTTATAAAAAGAAAAGGAAAGAATTTTGCCACTTGGGTAGCTGTGTGATCTTGGAAAATATACTTGATCTGTCTGAGCCTTGGTTTTCTCAACTGTAAAATATAGAAATAATATCCATCTCACAGGTTTAATGCTGGGATTAAATGCTCAGAAGAGGTTAGTAAATAAAATGAAGTTTCTGCATGTGTGTCTTTGTTCTTGCATCATGCATGGTGGCTTTTTCACAAATATAGGCTAAAGGCTTGGGATGATATAACTTAAAATACAGGTTTGTTACATAATCATTCAGTATGCTGGAGAGGGGATAGCAGAAACAGGTTGTCATCTTCCAGAATTGCTGATTATGAGTTCCAAAAAGGGACAGTTGAGGAGTCATATATTATGCATGTTAAGATTCTTTAGGGAGAGAAGATAAGCAACAGGTTCACACATGGACTCCATAGAGAAACAGGTGCAGGCATTGACTTGCAGCTGAGCTTCTTGTCACCTGGGAAACTCAATTTTGCTAAATCCATGGTTATTTCCAGCAGGGATTGATTTATTCATTTATGGTTAATGATTCTTTAAAGCAACATAGGTAGATCATTTAAAAACTAATAACTACCATTTATTGAGTGTTTATCATGATCTAGACGTTGTGTTAAGTGCATTACCTATGTTATCTCATATAATCCTCTCAATCATTCTGTAAGTGTGTCCCATTACCAATCCCAGAGTAAGTAATTTGTCTAGTATTACACACTAGTAAGTGGTGAGGTTGGTATTTGATCTTGAGCACTTTGACTTAACTGGGCTTTTAACTACTATACAAAAATGAATTTTCTCCTTTCTTTTATGTCCTGATAATTATGATCCAAGTTTATTTGGTTTAATTCAAATCGTATGTACCCAAAAATTTTCATGAAGTTTCTCAGCTACTTTATCGAGAAGTTACTCAATGTACTCAAGTTATAAAAGGTATAATCAGGAAGGTTAGAATGAGAAAAGAATAGTGACTGAGGGTGATGAGACTTATTGTGGTGGCCATTTTGTAATGTAAACAGATATTGAATCACTGTTATACACCTGAAACTAATACAGTATTGCATGTGCAATTATTCTTTAATTGAAAAAAGAATCAGTATTGTACTTAATGTTAATTTTCCCTTTTATTAGAAAAACTAATTTAAAGAACTTCCTACATTTCTAAGTAGAGAGGCACTAGGTATCAAAATGATTCAAGGTCAAAGATGTAGTTTGAGACTTGAAAAGATGTTCTGAAGTCACTAAATATTATATTTTTCAAGTAATATTGTTATTATTAAGAAGTATTTTTCCTCTGGAAATGTGAACACTAGAGCGAAGGCATAATCTTTGAGTTCATTTATCCGGGATATATTTATTAAACATCTACTAGAGATTATGCACTATAGAAGTTTGTGGTATTAACAAAGGCACAATCTTACCTTCATGGAGGTCATAGTCAGGTGGTGAGAATGGGTAAGCAAATACTATAATAAAGTACAAGGTCCTGGCGGCACAGGAGGTAGGTCCCAACAAGAATATATAAAAAGGAAAGGTAGAGGAAACTGAGTTACCTGAGGTAGCTCAGGGAGGAAATTATTAAAAATAGAAGAAATAAAATTAAAAATTAAGTAACAAATTTGGAAAAATATTTACAGCATATGTGCTATCAAAAGTTGATACTTTTAGTATAAAAACCACTTTTGTAATCAATCTTAAATCCCTTAGCCTGGGACTTCAGAGAAGTTTATAAAGCACACTGTCAATGTGCTTGTGGAAGAATAAAAAGAACAAGCAAAAAAAAATAAAAATAAAAAAATAAAGAGAACAAGCAGTTATCAAAAAATTACAAATAACCTCAATAGTAATAGAAATGGTAAATGAGTACAAAATTGAGATATATTTTTTCAAATACCAATTTATTAAAGATTAAAAGATTGAAAATAACTAGTATTGAGGCAAGGATAAGAGAAAGGGATGCTACCATTTACTTACTTCCAGGTACCAATTAGTTTCATTCTTCTTTAGAAGATGCTTTGGCAACATGTACTGGAAGCATTAATTTCTTCTGTCAGAGAAATTTTACTTCCAGTAGTTTATTTGAAGGAAAAAATTAGGGGCACCTGGGTGGCTCAGTCGGTTAAGCATCTGACTTCAGCTCAGGTCATGATCTCTTGGTTTGTGGATTCGAGCCCTGTGTAGGGCTCTGTGCTGATAGCTCAGAGCCTGGAGCCTGCTTCAGATTCTGTGTATTCCTCTCTGCCCCTTTTCCACTCATACTCTGTCTCTCAAAAATAAATAAACATTAAAAATTATAAAAAATAAAGGAAAAAATAATTAGAAGTATGAGCAAAATTTTGAGTAAGGGCTATATATATCATAGCACTGTTTCCACCAACAAAATAATCGGAAATCACGGTTAATTAGGTATGTCCTTGTGATAGATTAATGTCCTGCCATTAGTTTTAGGCTGGAGAAGACTTTTACAGAAAATATCAGAAAGTATGCGTGATGAATTCCTAAGTGAAAAGAAATGTATCTATCTATCTAACTATCTATCTATCTATAAATTCTGTGTATTTAAATATTGGAGGGACATATATCAAAATATTTGCAGTGGCTCTCTTAATGTGTTAGAACTGCAGGTATGTTTTTCTTCTTTGTGCTCTTTGTTTTCTATGTTTTCTGTAATAAAGAAGTGTATTTTAGTAATTAGGAAGAAAAGAATAGATACGATTTTAAAATAATATAAATTGGAATGATCATGCAAGCCAATTTAGCAAGTGCTAGTTCATTTATGTAATTAAATGAATTATAATAATTTAAAACTTTAATATAGCCTTTCCTAATTTCACTAGTTTTACTCCAAAACATATACTTTTCCCATAGGAAATGTAGATATTTGTTAAGCAATGTTTTCATGTTAAGAAACACAGTAAGCAATGTTCATCTTTCTCCCAATGTAATTATTTTTTTATTCATAAAAACAACAGTATAATTATATTTTGTTTAGTGATAAGGATGAAATGAAATGGGCTTAATTATAGTAAGAAAATTACTTATGAAGAAAGTTTAAAACATTTTTGTTCTGGAAGTAAACACTAAATAGTGTTACCAAGGAAAAACTCTCCATTCTCTATCCTGTCTAAACATAGGATAGAAAAATTGTCTGCCTTAGAAGGCTTAGCTGTTAATTTTCACTAAGGTAGAATCATTTGGCTTAATGATCTCTTGCAACTGCTTATAATTTTGTCATTTTAAAGCCTTGAATAAAGAATATTTTCTTCATTTTTTTGTATCTAATGAAAAGTATATATTTGAATAATGATTATAAAGTTATTGACCCAAAAAGAATCTCTAAATATATCTCTTACGTGAAGTTGGAAATGTATTAGTACTCACTGAGGTTTAATAGCTAAGACCACAACTGTTATATTCCACTTATTTTCCTAAATTTATTAGATAAAACTGTTTTATAATCAAACTATATTTTAAAAATTGTTTTGGAACTATCTTTTTAATGTTAAGGAAAAAAATATATATATATACACACACATATATATACACACACACATATATATATATTTTTTTTGTTGTTGTTGTTGACTAAAATATCTCTTGGCACTTTTGTGTCCTTTCTTTAGTCTTCCACTCACAGCTAAAGAATAACTTACATTCACAATGGATGAATGGAATTTAGTGGGTGGCTTCCTTAATTAGGGAAAATTATGAAAACAAGTAAAGTGCTGCCCTACCAGAGATTATTGATTTTCTGGTAATTAAGATTAAATATCGTAGACTAAAAGCAAGATCTTTCCAGGTTATAGTATATTTTTTATTAGTGCTTTGGGGCACCAAATTTTTCTGCTAGTAAAATCAATACTGTAGTGGGCAAGTAAACTATGCAATTTAAGTGTGGCAGGCTTTTGGCAGAATCGTGAAGTAAAACAAATACATCTTTGCACCTTTCACCTTTTCTTTTGGTGCATTCCCATTCACATTCTTATCTGGTTCTTTCTGCCATGATCTGCCGTGAGCGCCCAATGTTCCCAGGCTACTTAAAACTTTGTCTCCAAAGAAAGCAGTGGATATGGCATATACTAATCTTCAAAATAAATTTAAAAGTTCAATCTAAGCAACATAATTTCTTAATCCAGTAAAATATACAAATGACAGCTGATGCTGAGAATTTCAGGCACATTGGCCTTTTTCCTGTGTCTTAAATCATAGCGTGTGAGCCTATCCAATCCATCTCTGTTGTCCCCAAACGACTAATACAGAACCTTGCTTATTTGTTTTTTTTATACTTATGGCAGGTACCATTTGTATACTAAACAGTCTAAGATCAGCACCATAGAATGAATTTTCTTAAACTGGAATTTGAAAGAGCTGATGACCATTTGAATATAGATATTAATTTTATTTCCATGTGAATATAAACTGTGTGTGTGTGTATATATATATATATATATATATATATATGTACAGACTGCATATATTTTATATTGTGCTTCATTTTCTGCAGATATGATGCAGTGAGATACAAGTATAAACTGTCATTGTACATAGAGAAAATAAGTACATTCCTACAAATTTAGTTTATTCCCTAAAAAAAGAAAAAAAATTGAATTGAATTAAAAAATTAGAGTCTATGTTACTATGGATATGTAATTAAAATTGTAGTCATTAAGAAACAATAAATATTATTGAACTTTTATGTACTCAATTCTATGATTTTAGAGAATCCCAAAATATATTTCCTGCTCTCAGGGGGTTTATAATCTCATTGAGGAGATAGCCTTTCATTCTTTCTCAGGAAACATTGATTGATTGTTTATTTATGCAAATTAAAAATCCTTTCTCAAAAAAAAAAGTCCTTTCTCTTGAGGAGCTTATAGGCTAAGAAATAAAATATATACATAAATGTTATTAAACAAGTTTATCAATGGTAAACCGGCATAATAGAAATTTGAATAAAATGTAATGTGTTTTGGAGGCCACATGTATAGACTAAATGCCAAATAAGTAAAGTTAATGACACAGAGTTTTAGAGACAGGAGTAGTCACCTAAGTAAAGGGCAGTTGAGGAAAATTTCACTTATGAGGTAAGACTTAAATTCTCCTTAAAATAATGTAGGCTAAGTGGAGCCTACTTTTACTCCAGAAGAAAGACTTGTAAACATGTGGTTTCACACATTGGAATCTGACCTCTTGCCTTTTTAAATCAGCATTTTTCAGATACTTTAACAAATTTTATGCAGGTATGCAGAAATATAAAATTATGTACTCAGAAAAATACATATAGATAATTATTGTGGTACATTTTCCTATAGGCTGAAATTTTGAATGTTGAACATATTTGACTCATTTCATTGTGAGAAAAATATTTCTTGTGTGCATGAAATATTGTTGTAGTGACTTGCACTCCAAGTGTTGAATATAAGGTAGTCACAGTGCCTTGTGAGAATTAAATCGTAAAGCCAACATTTAATACGTAAAGATATGAAACATTGCTTTAAAGTGACCAAATGACTCCCAAATCTAAAAAAAGTTTATTTTTTTATTTTTTGTTTTTTGAAGTTATTTATTTTGAGAGAGAGAGAAAGAGAGAGGAAGAGAATGAGTAGAGGAGGGGCGGGGGGGGGGGCGGGGACAGAGGATCCAAAGTGGGCTCTGTGCCGACAACAGAGAGCCTGATGTGGGGCTCAAACTCATGAGCTGTGAGATCATGACCTGAACGAAAGTTGGACACTTAACTGATGGAGCCACCCAGGTGTCCCTAAAAAAGTTTATTAAAACCAGGTTGAGTATTAACATTGCTAACGAAAGACTATTCAATCTGAAGGGAGAATAGTCGGCAGCTAGGAGAGCATGGACAAAGGGAAGGCTACTGGGGCAAATGTTGATAGTCTCCATCAAGTCCAATATAGGCAATTCAGTGCTTTACCTATCCAATGACCTACCTACATGTAGATGGGATATCTTTACTTTACACAGCAAGTATTTGAATATTATAGCTAACTCATCTAGGTTTGATGCTATACTTGCTAAACAACTCATTACAATTTAGCTTTTCATGGTGATATACTAGAGAGACAGTACCTCAGTAGTCATATATATTAATAAATCTTGGCAAGTAAACAAAATTGTATTCCTAAGGGTGCACGTTTAAGGGAAATACTCAAAACTTGACACATTTACTAAGGTAATGCCAATTTTGAGGACTTTTGAGAGATAGCTGTCTTTTCTAGGCGATACTTTCTTTTCTTTTTCTAAAAATTTTTTTAAGTTTATTTATTTTGAGAGAGAGAGAGTGAGCAAGGAAGAGGCAGAGAGAGAGGGAGAGAGAGGATCCCAAGCAGGCTCTGCACTGTCAGCACAGAGTCCTCCATGAGGTTCAATCTCACAAACTGTGAGATCATGACCTGAGCCGAAATCAAGAGTCCAACACTCAACCGACTGAGCCACCCAGGCACCCCACCTTCTTTCCTTTTATTACTCATCTTTCCTACATTCTCTAATAATTTTGTTTAGAACACGTGTGACCTTGAGACACATTTATTGCATATGACTTGATGATATAGCTGCTTAGCATAAATAAATCTGTGGGGTCAGGGGAATCAATAATTTGAACTTCAAAATTAACTATGAAAATCTTCACAGGCGTTCAGACCCCTCAACTCTCATAAAACTTGTATGGACAACTCATATGTTTGCACTGTTCTTGTCTGTGCACAACTTTCCACTCCCCCCCACATACCCCCCCAAATATATTTCAAGTTGCCTAAGGCCAGACCCATATTTTACTTTATATAGACCTCATGGTGTTAAAAGCAGCACACCATAAAATGAGTGAAATTCAGAAAGTATAGCAGATTGTTTAAAAAAATAGAAGAATAAAAGGAATAGAGCCTTTCTATTTCTGTGTATACTTTTTTATAGGAAGAGATTTATGTTAGAAGGGAAAGGAAAACCAAACATTGTAAGGACAAAGAACTTAACAGAGAAACATGGAAACACAGCAAACTGTTTTGTGTGACTGTGACCAGAATAATTCAGATTCTTATTTGATCTGAGCTTGCTACTTCACTTAATTAATTTGAAACAGGATTTAAAACCTTCTTAACCCAATTTGAAACTTAAAAGTAACCATCAATCAACAGAAAATAAATTTGCAGAATTTCTCTTTATACAGGTAATTGTTTTAGTTTAAAATTACTGTTGGATGTAAATGATATTGAGACAACTTATTTAAAAACCTTAGTTTGTCACTTCTGAATACTTTTTTTTTTGTATTTCTGTGTCCTGTATTCAAAGTAATTATGGCCTTTAGTCTAGATTTCAGTAATCTGTTTAAATCTCCATGTATCTATACACAAAAGGATCGAATGTGAAATTTTAACTAAGCAAAAATATTTGTGTATGTGAATATGATGTAGCAATTACTTTTTGTCCTCAGTGTGATAACAGTAAGATATCTGGAGTTCAGTAAAATGGAGATTGAATAAATATTATAACTTTCAAATACAGAGAAATTAAGAATCCTAAGATCAGTTGAATGAAGAGTTTGTTTTTCTTCCCTATTTCTGTATTTCTGAAGCTTTCTGATATGTGCCACAGTCTGAAATTGACTATTAGCATACCTGTAATCAGTACTTATTTTGACTGTTATTTACAAAGTGACTCTTGCTGCTGTTTTATTTACAGTGCTTTATTTACTCTTATTTACCCAACCATGATTGCTTTTGGAGGGAAAGAGAGAAAAGTAATGTTGATGATTTTTAAATTTCATTTTCTTGATGTTTTGTGTTTACTTTCATTTTCATCACTTAGGAGGTATGATTTTGGAGATAAGTCCTTCTTTTTTTAGAAATTTTTTCAAGTTTTACTTATTTTTGAGAGAGAGAGCATGAGTTGGGGAGAGGCAGAGAGAGAGGGAGACACAGAATCTGAAGGAGGCTCCAGCAGAGCCTGATGCAGGGCTCCAACTCACAGACCGTGAGATCATGACCTGAGCGAAGCCAGATGCTTAACTGACTGAGCCACCCTGGTGCCCCTGGAGACAAGTCCTTCTTGGTCATCCTCTCAATCTAAAATCCCAGTGATAATAGCTGTTAGAAATTTAATGGGATTCCTTGAAGACTTTTAGGTATATATTTAATACTACCTATGTTTAACAAAACACTTACTGGTTAATAGAGTTTTCCAAATATTTTGCTATTACAAATACTGCATAAACATCATTGCCCTTCTATCTTTGTGCTCTCATTCATTAGGATATTTTTATAGAATATGTTCCCAATAATTAAATTTAAAATATTATTATGGCTGTATTTACAGTCAGGCTTAAGGAGCATTCTTTCATTAAATTAAAAAAAGGGAGCTTCTTAAAAGACTAATTACTGTCTTCTACAACCCATAAGCACTAAAGAGAACTATATAAAGAAATATTTGTTTAACAGAACAAATATTTGGTGACAGCAAATATCATGGCAGACATTTATAGTTTTTACTTTGGTTGAATTATCTTTGAAACCGCTCCTCTGTTTGCTGTAAGAATACCAGTTTTGAAACAGCCATCCCCAAACAGGTGTATTATAGTGGTCTGAAAAATTACCATTGGACTTCATTCTTTCATTGATTCTATAAATATTTTCAAGTATATATTAAGTTCAGGGAACTGTATGAAGTTTTATATGAAAACGAATCATACATAAATTTCTGTTTTAAAGAGCTTAGTAATTGAGAATGAGAGTGAAGATAAGGCCATATGTAACTCTCAAAGAAAGCATAGGGGTTTCAGGGAAGTCAGGAAGGAAAGTTGAGGATCAAGAGCTGAGAGAGAGAGAGGTAAGACCTCTCATGTGATCAGGGAAGGCTTCACGGACCACTGTGTCTTCCTAAATTTGGGTCAAAAGATAGGATCCAGGTCTATGGAATAAGGGAGAAGCATGCATTCCAACAACAGCAGCAGTTGTTAAATACTTATTATGTTGTAGGTAGACAGTGGGTGAATTAGCACTATATATTTCTAATTCCTTTAATCCCCAAAGAACACTGTGTAGATAGGTACTGTTGTTATCTCTACTTTACCAATAGGAAACAGAGATCCATATAAGTTTTATGACTTGTAAAATATGCTACACTTAAAAAATGATGGCACCAAGATCTGCATGTAATAGCATGAGCAATGCTGAAGGCTTTCAAGTACTGAAAGATTATTGGGAATGGTGAGCTATAGGATGTAGGTGGGATCAGACAACTAACAGAGAGGATCACTAAGATTGGAAAGGTCTATCAGGGTGTGACTATGGAGGTCATCAAATGCTAGACTAGGGCATTTATGGGGAGTTTTTGACTAGCTAGTAACACAGTAATTTTAGATAGGATGAAATAATAAAGACTAAAAAAAGTTGCTGGATTTGGTTAACTAGCTGATCATTAACATATCAATTACATTTATTTAGTAATTACCCTCTGCCAGGATTGAGAGGTAAATGTTTCCAAAATTGAGAATAATGAGGGTGGAGAAATGGCCACTGGATATAGTAAGGGGAAAGGAAATAGTTTTATTCTACTATGTACTTTCCCCCCTAACTTTAGCTTATCAAGTTTTAAATGATTCATTGATTCTTCTTTCCACTTTCTTGATCTTTTATATTGGTAGACTATGCTAATTGTCTTATATATATTCTCTTGTTTAACTTTACAATCAATTTTATGAAATAGATAACACTATTAACTATAATTTATTGATGACAAAACTGAGGTTAGGAACTTAAGCAAGTTACTCATGGATTTTAATTGATGAATCAAAGATTTAATCAAAATTTGCCTGACTCCCAAGCTATAAAAATTGTGTTACATCCCCGAATTAAAAAAAATCGCTCTACACAGTTGGTTATCTGGAGTGGCTACATTGCCATCTTCAGCTCTTGAAAACTGTACTCAATTATGTATGTACTTCTGATTGTTTCATAATCTTATACCACTTTTCTTTTGTGTCTTTTTTTGGGGGACAGGAAGGAAATACTAAAACAAGCCAGCCTTCTTGGAATAAGAGCAAAGATTTATTCAGCAATTACTCTGTGCCAGGCACTATTTTAACTGCCTCACATATGTTAATCACAATTCTTGCAATAACCCTAGTAGGATTATTACTTCATATGTAAGGAATGAGGCAGAGAGTACAAAGAGGTCCCAAGGTCATAGAACCAGGATTGGACATCATAGTCTGTCTCTATAGCCTGTGCTTTCAACCCACAGACCTCTGTGTCCTTTTGGCATATAAAGGGTGGGCTATGAGGTGTTTTAATTTTTCTCAGTGTTTTTTTTTTGTTGCCGTTAAAAATTATATTTATTTATGACCTGTGACCCAGTCTACATTAGAATTAAAAAGGACAGTCCTGTCTTCAATTCACCATAACTATCACTTTAAGTACAATGTTAGTATTGCCAAGATGACATTTTAATAATGGGTAAATCTATTAGAAAAATTCACTCAAAAGATTTGTTGATTTTATTGATTTTTTTTTTAAAACAGTGAAATCTTTAAAGACCAAACGCATTGTGAATTTTTATTTATGTTTTCCCCCCATGTACTTGGCACTGGAATAAGTGGGGCCTGGAGAGAATAAATTTACACACAAAAATATTTGTTTTTACATATGGTATTTTGGAGAATTAATGGTTCTCCTGTGTGGTTTCTTGGCTAAAGGTGTGTTTGATAACCATTTGAAAGATTTCCTAAGACCACAAAAATTCATCTTTCTGTTTGTATGTTTTTGTGTTTCATATTTTGTAAGAGTAAAATAGCATTGCACTGGGTGAATGATTCTTCCTCTCTAGATCGATTCATACCATAGATGTCACAGAGAAAATGTAAAGACTAATTTCATATTTATAATTGCATTTTTTAATGGAGGTATAGTCAACACAATGTTATATTAGTTTTAGTTGTACAACATAGTGATTTGACAATTCTATGCGTTAGAATAGAATTCTGTTCGTGCACAGCACGAGACGTGTAGTTACCATCTGTCACCATACACGTTATTATGGTATTATCGACTATATTCCCGATGCTGCATTGGTTTTTAATTAGTTAGCTGTGCCATATTTTAATACCATTTATTCCAAGGTTGCTGTTTTGCTTTCCAATCTTAGGGCATATTCCTTAGAGACCAGTGTTATATCTTTGTGTATGTGTACAGAAACAGGGAAGCTTATTTTTTCTAGGTTTTTGTTATTGTTGTTAGAAAATGTATAAACATAGTCATATTTGGTTTAATTATCCTTAATTTAAGTCTTTGTCTTAATGTATGCCCAGTTTTCCTTTATTTTCATATTAACATATTGAGACTATTATTTTACATAAAATTTATATGATAATACCCAGTTCTGGCAAGGCAGTGAGGAAATAAGATATTTTTCTTGGAGAATGTAAGTGGATATAACACTTCTGGAGGGTAATTTGGCAGTTTTTATCTAAAACTACAAAAACGTTTATACTCTTTGATCCAGTAAGTTTACTTATTGTAATTTATCCTAAGAAAATAGAGGATATGTATAAGACTGTTTCTGGAAAGATGTTTATCATGCTATTATTTATAGTATTGAAAAATGAAAAAGAACACCCCGAAATGTCTAAGATTAGGGATTTGGTTGAATAAAGTATGGTACCTCTATTTGATAGAATACCATTTAACCGTTAAGCATTGTTATAGAAACTTTTTTTCATATAACATTGAAGTAGGTGTGAGAGCTGATTTACCAGAAACAGTCTGTACCACCATTAACCCAATAGAAATAGCATGAAAATAGTCACACACACGTATATTAATAAACGATATGCAAGGCACATCCAGAATGATTTTTAAAGTATTGATAATCTGATAGAAGTAGATTTGAATATTTTTATTAAATTAGAGCAGAAATATGAATACAACATCAGAAAGACTGAAATTTGAGGCATAGTTTTTAGTGGAAAGAGGAAGCACATAGAAACAAGAATAGTTGTTCAACTTTAAAATACTTCTCAGCAACTTTTTCCTCTTTTTATTATAAAAATATGGACTCTGATGTATATATTTGTAAAATGAGTCATATTGGGGGATATCTTTTAAAATTCATTATTTCATCTATTTTTTCAATGTATGTTTTACATAGTTGATTTTGTACCACGGAAGTATATTTGAGATTTTGGTTTTCACTTAATATTCTGTAATACACACTTTTCTTTGTCATTAACATCTTTCATGCATAATATTCAGTGGTTCACATGGCATTTCATTTTTGTTATAATTTAACTAACCTTTTCTTGTGTTCCTATTTTTTCTCTTCTTGTAATGTGGCACCAAATGTCTTTGTGCGTAAACTGTAATCTCCATTATTTCCTTTGGACAGATTCTCTGAAACTGGATATACTGGAAAAGACGAAATATTACGAAAATGTTTTTAATGTTTATTTTTGTGAAAGAGAGTGCAAGAGGGGGAAGGGCAGAGAGAGATGCAGACACAGAATCCTCAGCAGGCTCCAGGCTCTGAGCTGTCAGCACAGAGCCCCATGTAGGGCTCGAACTCATGAGCTGTGAGATCATGACCTGAGCCAAAGTCGGATGTTTAACTGACTGAGCCCCCCAGTCTCCCCAAGAATGAAATATTTTTAAGGGTCTTAATACACTTTGCCAAATTACTTTGAAAAGTTGAACTAATAAACACTTTTTTTAACATTTCTTTTAACGTTTATTTATTTTTGAGACAGAGAGAGACAGAGCATGAACAGGGGAGGGGCAGAGAGAGAGGGAGACACAGAATCTGAAACAGGCTCCAGGCTCTGAGCTGTCAGCACAGAGCCCGACGCGGGGCTCAAACTCACGGACTGTGAGATCATGACCTGAGCCGAAGTCGGACGCTTAACCGACCAAGCCACCCAGGCACCCCACTAATAAACACTTTCTAAAGCAGCAGTATATAAAACAAAGTGAATTACTTAGGTTTTTCAGAGGTATTCTCTGAAATCAGTTATCTTTAAGTAAAAATAAAAAATAGATGCTTTATGATAAAAATAAACTTTAATATAAAAAAACTTTTGACTCTATGGATATGTTTCTGAAGTATTTACTATGTTTCTCAGCCTATCAAAAACATATGAAACAATACTAAAATGAAAGTTACTTTGCCGAAGATAAATTACATACTACAAAGATAAAATTAAAAGACATAGTGATTTTATTGTGGAAAATGAAACAGGAATTCTGAATTCTGGCCTTGGTTCTGCTACTAACTGACCTTGGACAAGTCCCTCCACTTCTCTAAATTTCAGTTACCTTATGTGGAAAATGAGGGCATTAGATCACAAAGTTCCTGAAAGGTGAAAAACAGAAGCTAAATATATGTTAATTATTGTAAAGCTCTTGCTGCTTTTAAGATGTTGATCCTTTATTATTTGAGGTGGTCTGATATTCAATAAATCACTAAATATGTAAAATTACTTTTGATTTATGCTTTTCACCCTTTTGGTTCTTTCTTAATTCAGACCAAGGAGTTCCTTTGCTATGCTTTGGCTGTTCCTCATCCCTTTTATCAAATCTTTGTTAGAGAGATTTGTTAAGAAAAATGTAGAAGCATTGTGCTTTACTAATACAAGAATATCTAAATAACATTGCTGTAAGTAGCACCTTGTATAAATAAGTTTTACACAGTGCAATGGTCATCTAAAAAATGGATATCTATTAATTGTAGTTGGTTAGTCTATGTTGAATTATTATTAAGTGGGTCAAGTAATGAATTATAAATAACTTTCCCATTTAAGTGATTTTGTCAACTAGACGGTAGAGAAATTAAAAGCTTTGTATTCCAGATTTCATATTTTTATTGCAGAGATTGTGTAACTACTGAAGAAAATTAGATTTTATATACTAATTAATAGTGTCCATGAAAACAAAGTTTATATCCATGTTATGACAAAATATATGAAAGAAAAGCTCAATGTTCTCTTTATTTCTCATTTATTTAGTCATTTATAGTAACTTTGTTAAAGTGCGTTATAAGAAGACACAGAAGGAAGATAAAATGAGTCTTCTCACAATTTTCTGTCTATTTTATAAAAACTAAACATATGCACATGAGGGTAAATAAATACAACAGAGCATGTGATGAAAGTATATTGCTTGTCAAGATGAAATCTCTAATAACATAGAAGGTTAGGAACTAATCTTACATTTCTCTCTCCCTTATTTTTCACAGTTGATCCCCAGATTCTATCCCTTTTAACTAAAAGGTGTATCTAGAATCTATCAATTTCTTTCCATTTCTACTGTTACCACTTTTGTTCAGGCCATCATTATCCCTTGACCAAAATTATCTAGCTTGTCTCTCTGCTTCCAGTTTTGTTTTATACACTTGATTCTGTGCCACCACCAGGGTCTTGTAAAGTTGCAAAACTGCTTATGTTTGATGGCTTCTCATTTCCCTAAGGATAAAGCCCCGTGGCTTCTAAGCCTTAAATGGCTTCTAAGGCTTTCTGTGATTGGACTTGGGGTCAAACTTCTAGTCTTGTCTCTCCCTCCTGTCCGACTTACACTTCATAGTCCAAACACCCTGTGTTTACCATTCCTTAAATGTGACCTGCTCCTCAGTTTTAGCAGTACTTCCTTAAGGAGATACTCTCTGATCCCTAGACTAAGGTCAGATGCCTTGTTACTGCTCTTACATTGCTTCCTATTTCTTCTGTTATAACAAAATATATTTAAAACATGTTTAATTAACTGGCTTTTGTGATGGCATATTATTTGTTGTCATGAAGTCTCTAGCACCTATATAGTGTCTGACACATAGAAGATGTTTGATATTTCATACATGAAAGAATGAATATATAAAGGGAGATGATATAGTTTAGGAGGGTATTATTCAGAAGATAGGTCTTCAAGAATGAGTCCTATTTTGATTACAGTAAGAAAGTAAATATTGCATAGATACAATAAGAGATTAAATACTGTTTCCCTACATACTATTTTTCATCTAGGTTTGTGATTGTATACATATAGCAGAAATAGAAATACTGCACAAGTTTAGTTAGAGGTAGTAACTTCTCTAAAGGGATAGTGTGAATCAGGCTATTGAAGAAGCCCAATGTCTTTATTGTATTACAAAAAACAAACTGTATATATTTAAGGTGTAATAACTGTTTTTCCCAGATATATTGAGATATAATTGACATACAACATTGTGTAAGTTTAAGGTGTATAACATGTTGATTTGATACATTTATATATAACAAAATGATTATCACCATATTATAACTTTCAAGTCTATAATACTATATTATTAACTATAATCACTATGCTATACGTTAGATCCCCAGAACCTATTTATCTTCTAACTGGAATTTTGTACTCTTTGACCAACATCTCCCCTTTCTTCCCTATTTCCTGTCCCTTACCCCTCAGCCTCTTAAAGAAGCCCAATCTTTAAGATTCATTTTGACTAGTCTTCCTGATAATACATATTATTCTCATCAAATGTCATGAGTGGGAGAAGGGAAAGTATACTGAGTTATTAGTCTATATATAAAACATTTTCTGTAAGCACTTTAGCTATAATTAAATTTTATTTAGTTTATTTCACAGGTTTATAAACAAAATGTTCACAAGTATATAAATGAAGTGTTCATTAACTCAGGCTATACATAATGTGAAGGCTGTTTTAGGATAGTATGTTGCACTTAGTGTCGTAACTTTGAATTCAGTTAAATTGATTATAATTTTAGTCTATTTTTTGTGTCATTTCTAAAACACAATCTTTTGCCACATGGTAAAGAAAATATTTTCAATATTACACTGTGTATTAACTAACTGGAATTTAGTGTTTAGAGCCCCCCACAAAAGAAAATCTTTTCATTTATAATTTTAGAGGATATTGTTTTTCTGTTGTCAGATTGCTTTATTAGTCTTAAATTTCCTGATGCCATGATGTTGTGGTGAAAGAAAGCATTATAAAAACCTTGTTGAACACAAATAAAATTCAGTGAAAAATCACAGTAAAAATGCTGATAGCTTACATAAATTTCTTTCCTAGGTTTAACCATGAAATTTTGGAATTTGATAAAAGCACATTGTCTTTTGCATGTCTTTACAAGAAGATTTTAAAATATAAAAGGTAGTTTGATTTGAAGCATGTTGGTCTAAATAATATGAGATAAAAATGAAGTTCCTAGGAATTAAAAGTGAATATGTGCTTACCTATTTATTGACTGTTAAACACAATTTTCAAAGATTACTAGAATAAAAATTCTTCATTTTTAAGGACTTCTAATTCTGATGGGTTGGATGAGTGATGATACATATGGTTTGGAGGGAAGATTCCTTTAAAAGGGAGTACAATTTGCTTATTAAATCATTATCTAAAGCTTAGTCATGTACGAAGAAAACTGCCTAATAATTAAGAGTTGATATTTTAACATGGTATTTGCAGCAGACACATTGGATACTTAATTAAGTAGAACATTGCTTTTTTTTTTTTTTAAAGGATTGACAAAATCAAACTCTTCTTGGCAAGTGAAATTTTTATAGTAGCAGAAGTGGGAAATCTAAAGGATGTGGCTCATTCTCTGTTTGGATGATGCAGAATTGCTCCAAGCAGTAAGCTTACTGTTTTCAGACAGCATTAGCAGCTTCAGCAAATACAACTGTGTCATCGTCCCTTAATACAGGGGTGTTTGTAACCGCAAAGGGGAGATGATAAACAATATATGAGATTTGATATCTTCTTGATGGCTTAAACAGATACTGATGGACAGATCTGCTGTTTGATGTTTTCTTCACTAGCCCTGAAGATGCTGAGACATAGAGATGGCTGTGATTATCTTTTATAAGACAGGAAATGCAATCTTTAGGGGTTTCTGGAAATAGAAAGGTCATGCAGTCTGGAACCTGTGAGCCTTTTCAATCTCTAAGTCATCAGGTATGCTCTCATGAATTATGATGATACTATTAGATTGTTGAGTTCTTGCTTTTTCTAGCTCTTAGTCATGTAGAATATATTAATCAATGTAATTGTTTATTATCAGATTTTTCTTAGGAGATTTGAACAAGTGATATTTATAGTACTAGACACCAGCTGTGAACAATATGAATTTTAGAAATGCGTATGTGTGTGTTTGAGTTCATGTTTACTTTAGGTTTCTTTTGAGGGGGGCAAGTGAGGAGTAAGGAAAGAGATCCTTTATTTGTAATTAAAAGCAAGGTTTGGGGCTCTCCAGATTTTTTCAGATTAAGCCTGAATAGAGTCATGTGCATCTCTTATTTCGAATGATAAAAATAGCACAATTTGTTCAGTATGATAAGGATACATCATAGCTGGCTGCTTATAGATAGTGAAATATTAAAAAATTTTTTATCTGGAATTTCTTAAGCATAGAAATAGATGTTGCTACCATTGTACAACCACACAGCAATACAACTTTGATGAGTAGAATCGTGTTTGCCCGCATCTAAGCTAATTTCCTAAAATTTATATTGCAGTATCTGAACTGTTTTAAAAGGCATAAGTTTAAATTATTTCCCAGATCTATTGAAATAATGATGCTCTTACTCCTCTTAATGTAGATGTCTGCTGAAGGCATTGCTTGTAGCTGAAAGCAGATGATAAATCTATTTTTTGTTTTTGCTTTGTGTTGTTGTTGTTGTTTTTTTACAAAGAATGCTTGTGACATTTAAGCTTGTTTCAGATTTTTTGATACAAAGATACTCCGCATTAGCTTAGTTTCATTTTCAAAATTAAAAGACTTGACTACATTAAACATGTTAATTACAAAGAGTAGGGAATCATCACAGCAAAGAATTTGGATTTATATGTCCATTTTATCTTGAAACTCTGCTGGTTATCTTAAACTATTTTTATTAAGGTATAATGCATTTAACTTGGTTTTGTTATAACATATCTTCAGAATTGGATAAGACACTGTGCCCATGTTTGACATTCCAATTTTGAAGAAAAGGATATTTTATTTTTTTACATTACACATATTTCTTCCTTAGTTTTAGAGGGCTTGTTAGATATTTGACCAGGTATTCCATTTTAAATAAGCAAAAAGAATGTTGCAGCATTTCTCAACAGAAAGATGGCTTTGTTTTCATGATTTTGTAGCATGATTAGGATTTAATGCCTCATCAGGGTGATGCTATAGTAATGAAAAGGAGTATGTTTATCAAAAGACAGAAGTGGGAGTCTGAAACAGTGATTTACTTCAGTTAAGGGGTTGGTTTCTCCTTTTTAATTAAAAACACATTAAAAATTATACCTACTGATATTGGCTATAATTTATATGTTATTCAGGCTACTTAGCCAGCTTATATTCTTATTAGTAGGGAAGATTGCCATATTCTTAAGCTTGATTAGTTTTGGAATGATTTGGATATACCTTTTAGTTGCTACAAAACCTGTTTAATCTGTTAGAATTTATTTCCAGTATTTGCATGTATTAGTCGCTATGAGTACATTCTGTTTCTTGGCATTGCTTTGGGATTCTTCTAGGTATTGGTTTTACAACATTCTGCTATTTTTCACTGTATTTATGACCTTTCAAAAAAACTAAACCATAAAGATTTTTGGTTATTTTCCTTTAGTGGCACTTACAGGATATCTCAATAATTTTGTAAGGTAAAAAAGCTACTGCCTTAGAGTTGTCATTTCTTTTACATGTTGGAGAAAAAGTTCTCTCTGTTGCTATGTCAAAATGCATTACCTTAAAAAGTAAAGATTGGTTAGAATGTCACGGACAGTTAAATTTAATGTCAACCCTTTTTCCTGTGTGGCCAGATGATCTTGACCTTTTGAATGGATTTGATTGTAAGTCTGCCCAGCAATGATTGGTCATCTGCTTTTTACAATGGCTGCCTCTGTCTTTACTATTTTACACAAACATTTTACATCATAAAGGTTTCTAAAGGTAAGCTGTCTATAAGCAACGATTTGAGTAATTGTTCCATTTAGTCAACATTATGTGGACTGAATTTGCACAATACTGCATTTGGTGTTGTGAGAAATACAGCAAAGAAAAAGTTGTGTTTTGCTTTCAAGGAGATTCTGAGAAAATATACGCAATGAGCCATGCTCATGTTTTGAATTGACTTTTCAAAGACGGTATGCTATGATCAGTTTTAACTTGATTTATAAACTAATGAATCCTTGGATGAGTTACATGTAACTCTATAATGCATAATTTATTGTATCAAGGCATTGTAAAATATTTTTGTGTGTTTTATGAGCCCTAGTTGGCAATTTATGTTGAGAGTAAAGGTGGATGTAACCCATTAGGCGAATGAGACTCACTTTAGGATTTGAGAAAGGGGACTGAGAGAAACTTATATAGACGTCGGCCTTAGCCAGCTGGCTGTTGCACATGCAGGCACCACTTCTTTTCACTTTCATACCAGTATGCTGGCTAAAAGTAGCAAGGAGGTGGGTAGAGTGGATACAAAACCCTTGTTTCTCCCAGAATCCTAAAGTGGGGCACACTGCCCCGTAGTGCCTACAAAGTGCCTGTTCTCTCGTATCAGAACAAGAGAAAATTGACTTCAAATTCTCCTGGTTTGTAACAGCTAGCTGGCTGCAGTAAGATGTGGTAAGTATGGTGGTTGAGTATCTGGACTGCCATGTTCACTGGGTTCAGATCTTAGCTATACCACTTACCAGCTGTGTGATCTTGGGCAAGTTACTTAACCTTTCTGGGTATCCGTTCCCTCATTTGTAATATAGAAATAATAATGGTACCTATCTCTAAGAGTGGTTGTGAAGATGAAATGAGGTGATATATATAAAACATTTGTAAAACTACCTGGTATTTATAACAAACACATTATTGCCAAAATTATATGTTGACAGACATTAGTATGTACATTCTCTGAGCTAGGATGAGCTATCAGCAGGTGTTAGTAATAGTAGTCATGCAGTTTAGTTTTGTTACCTTTCCTTCATTTTCCTTATCAAATAAGAAATTGAGTCAAAAACATATGGTATACTGAAATAAAGATGGCTATAAAAATGCAAACAAGGAAAAACATCCTACATCTGATTACATTATAACATTTATTAACTATAAGAATTGTGATTTGATGAAAAATGTTGTGTTTAAAGTTTTTTTTGCATCTGCTTATAGGCTGACTTAAGTTTCTGTTTGTATTCTGTGTAAAGATTCTTTGCTTTCTTATATTACACCAACTACTTCATTCATGACAAAAAAAAAAGATTATGGGGGCTTTGCAGGTCTTCCTTAATTGTAGTTGAATATTAAAATTCAGGAGTAAATATCCAGGTTTAAGGGAAATAATAGAGAAGTTATATAGCTTAGACTTAATGATCCGAGTTATTTTTTTAATCATTAAAAATGTCCAGGAGGTCCCTGGGTGGCTCAGTCAATTAAGTGTCCAACTTCGGCTCATGAGTTGGAACCTGGCATCAGGCTCTCTGCTGTCAGCACAGAACCCAATTTGGATTCTCTCTCTCTCTCTCTCTCTCTCTCTCTCTCTCTTTGCTCCTACCCTGTTTGTGCTCTCTTTCTCAAAAATAAGCATTAAAAAAATGTCCAGTACAAAAACGTTCACTGACATTTGTTTTATTTGTTTCATTTTAGTTTTATTGGTTAATGTTTTTATTCTAGATGAAAGACTGAAATGATATGTGTTATAAATCCAATACTGTATGTGAATAGACCAATTCAAGTTCCTATTTGATAGAGTATGCTATTTTGAATTGCTGGTGTTTATTTAATGTAAAAATATCTACAGTTGACCCCTGAACAATGCGGAGGGGAGGGGTGCTGACCCCTTGCACGGCTGAAAATCTGTGCATAACTTTGACTTCCTTAAAACTCAACTACTAAGAGCCTGCTGTTGACTGGAAGCCTTACTGATAGCATAAACAGTCAGTTAACACCTATTTTGTATGTTATATGTATTACATTCTGTATTCTTATACTAAAGTAAGCTAGAGAAAAGAAAATGTTAGGATAATCATGAGGAAGAGAAAATACATTTACAGTACTGTGTACTGTATTTATATTTTAAAAAATCCACATATGAGTATACCTGGGCACTCCAAACTCATGCTGTTCTGTCAAGCCCCAGAGTCCAAGTGAGTAATTTGATAGGTGGATGAAATATACATGCTTAAGTGTTACATTTTATGATCTCTTTGCCTTTTAGTTCTCTTCTCTTGAGCAATTTTCTCAATGTGCAGCTATTTCTTTCAAATTGGCACAGGGTCAATCAAATCTCAGCACAGTGCAATTTCTTCAAACAAACATACAAAATACTATGATGTTCTAGTAAGCACAGTACTGGGGCGAGATATAAAGACCAATAGGTCCCTGCTTCAGGAAGTCACAGGTAGTGAGTCATAAACACTAAATACAAGGCACTACAACAGAATGTAGAAAGTAGTAAGTGCCTTAGAGATTCAAAAGAGAGAAGAAAGAAACATAAATCATGATGCTGTGAATTCAGTGGGCAGAATATTTCAAGCTGAATGGGGACAGGAGAGGAGAGGCTAGATGAGAAGGTAGGGAAGTCTGAAAAGGTAGCATTTGAGGTAGGCCAAGACTGGCCAAGATGGGAAAGGTCCTTTGGGGCAGAGGAAACAACATGAACAAAGACATGGAAGCAGAAAGCAAATAGTATGTTTGACTACTATGGACTAGTTCATTTTGGCTATAGCCCGGTAGGAGAATTCAGGCTAACACAGGAAGGTGTGTTGGGACCAGATAGTACAGAGTCTTGAATGTTAGATTATGATTTCTAAACCGAGAATATGTCTATGTTGATTTACTTATTATTGGGAGAAAATAAAATAAAAAACCAAAAGAGCAGCACCTATATTTTGCAGTCATTCTTAGAGCTCTAACCCTCTTGAGACTTTGAAAATGAAAATTAAATTCCTGAGTAGATTTAGTAGTTAGTAGACAAGGTAGGGGGTAGAAGCAAAATGAAGGATTTTAATAAAATTCTCTATCAAAATTGCACGTGAGAGCATTTCTGTCTATCCACAACCACTTAAAAGTCCTAGATTTCAGATCCTAAGAGACCTCCTGCTTGTCCCTGATGTAAACTCTATTTTATTGGTAGGTAATCTGATTTAGCTTTGGTTTTATTTTTGACATTTACTAGACCAAGGACAATCTAGAGGGATCATTTTAATACAATGAATATACATGTCACTATGGTGAATATTTGGATAATAAAGACTTTGTCTTAGGGAAAATTGGAACTAGAAATGCTGTTTATAATCATGGAAGTTTCAGGGATATTTTAGGTTTACTCATTGTTCATTTAGAAATGATAATATAAATCATCATTGCTAAATATTTTTAATATCGCCTTTAAATCTCCTCCATACACCAGAAGCATTTCAGTATTGCCTGTGGTTAGTAAAAAAGCTGGGTAACATCCAAGAGCAGATTTCCTTTAAATGTGACAGCTGGGGTGTGACTTTGTTATCAGACCCAGGAAGATGATACTTGTGCCTGGGAATTGTGAAAAGATTGGAATTGAATACTCTTACTTAGCACATAATCCATATAAAGTATGTCAGAAGTGAAACGCATGGAATACCACCAGTGTGAGTAAAAATGAAGCCGGACACAGTAGCTCTTCTGGCTCTATTTTTAACAGACCCATATAATTGAGAATATTCTGTTTCTTTCTATAGAAGTCTGAATTACTTGAAAACCTCATTTCCTAGTTCTTGTGAGGATCTTATTAATCCTTGTGACTTCACATTGCCTGGGAAAGGGTAATACTTATAGTAGGGATCCAATAAAATTTCAGTACTTGTTTTAGAATCATAGATTCATTTCTGGGAGAAACCTTGGAGATCATTGGGCTTTGGGTTGCTTTAAAACTTTAAAACATTTAAACATTTTTTCTCAAAAAAAAGTAGATAAAAGACCTTTAGTGATGTGATCCTTCCCCCACCCCAAGCATTTCAAAAATGATAATACAGAATGTAAATAAGAATTAGTTAAAGATAGTTGAATATGTCTTTATCAAACTCTTCTTTCTAAAAGGCAAAAAGGGCCTGGTTTCAATAAAGCACATTGCAAAATGTGCTGCATTTAAAGGTGTACATCTATTCGTATCCATTTCTTTTTTCTAAAAAAAAATGATTCAATCTCGTAAGAATTCGAGTCTGTTGCATAGTATAAAGGGAGGCAATATGGCATAATACTTAACAGCTAGAGTTATCAAGCTGGATTCCCTTTGTTGAATCCCATATCTTCCACTTTACTGGCAATGTTTATTTTAGGAACATTACTTGAGCTCTATTTTCCTCAGGATTGCCAGCTGTAAAGTTGGGATGCTGATGTACTAATGTCTAGATTTCTGATGAAATCAATTGAATTAATCAATTAATACAAGTAAGGTAACCTGAAACAGTGCTTAGCTTAACAAGTGCTAGTCACTATAATTACTCCCCACTGGACTAGGTAAAGTTGAGGAGAAAGTTATAAAACCTACAAAAGGTATAAAACAAATCCGTCTCGTCAAAGATCTTATGTATGTATACACACATATTTAGGACATAGGTGTGTATACATATATACACATTATGCTTTAATTATATATAATATACTAAGTAAGAAACTAAGTAGTTTGCCTAAGATTAAAATTGCCAGCAAAGGATATCATGATATAAGATCCAAACTGGAAAGTCTAGCTCTAGAGCTCCTGCCCTTAACCACTTTGTTTTACTGCGTAGGGTTCTGTAAATGTGAGTTAGATAGCCATGTATAAGTTAGTATATTCTAAATGCTGAATTGAGATAAGAGATGTCAAGGCAAACTGAAACTTCTAGGGAAGACTTCTTGGCAGAGGTGTTAACTGACTTTCATTACACCCTTTTTTGGGTTTCTCTTCCACTACAAATAATACATGTAGAGTCATTAGCACAGTTCCTGCCATAGTGCTCAATAAATTATAGTTATTATTGCCATAATCTTTCTGATAGTTTCTTCTCTATCTTCCCTAATTGGTGCAATGTACTGTTTGAAAATCATGTGCTAATCTATACTCATGACTGAAATTACCCGCCAGTGATTCTTAATTGTGACTATACATCAGAATCAAATGTTTCGCTTTTTAAAAACATTGAGGCCCCAAGCTTATCTCAGAAATACTAAAGCCTATGGAGATGGAACCCAGCTTCTTAATTTACAAAAAGTTTTCCAAGTGAATATCATGAGTAGCCAAAATTGAGAACTGCTGCTGTACGTGGTGATTGTAGAATAGAATGGAAGGGGTCCCTCGGTGGCTCAGTTGGTTAAGTGTCTGGCTTCAGCTCAGGACATGATCTCATGGTTGATGGGTTTGAGCCGTGCATTGGGCTCTGTGCTAACAGCTCAGAGTCTGGAGCTTGCTTAAGATTCTGTATCTCCTTCTGTCTGCTCCTCCTCTGCTCACACTCTGTCTCTCTCTCTCAAAAATAAATAAATATTTAAAAAAATTAAAAAAAAATTAGAATCGAATGGAATAGAGTAGAATAAATTAGAATTCCAAACCTATAGTTTGTGTCTGCATCCTAATCTCTGTCCAGTGTTCTAGACATCGCATCTTATTAGACATCTCTGCTCATTTATCTTACAAACACCTCAAACTTGGTATGTCCCAAACTAACTTACTATTTTCTCTTCAAAACCTCTTTGTCTTCCATAGCATGATGACCTGATAATTTTGTTTCCACTTTTTTTTTTTTTAATCCTAACCTTACATCCAGTTACTAAGTTATGTAGATTCTTTCTCTTAGGGAGTCTAAAGTTTACCCCTTCTTTCCATAGTCTTGACCTTAGTGTGATTTCATATTCTTTTTTCACCGGGACTATTGTAATCATTTCTTAACTGATATTTCTTTTTCTTCCTGTTACCAATCCCCAAAGTAACCTACTCATCATCATTCAGCTGCCTTAGTACTCTTTCCAGAATGTAAAGCAGCGACTGGCATTTGCTTACTCACATTCATTCTAAAGCTCCCCATTACCTTCAAGATAATTTTCAGGGTTCAGAAAAGTGAGAGTATTTGTCTTTCTCTGTCTGACTTATTTCACTTAGCATAATGCCCTCAGTCCCAGGGGTATAGCTCAGTGGTAGAGCATTTGACTGCATAATGCCCTCAGTCCATCCAACCACATTTGCTGTCGCAAATGGCAAGATTTCCTTCTTTCTCATGACTTAATAATATTCCATTATATTTATTTTACCCACTTACCTATGTTGGACTCAGATTATTTCCCTATTTTGGATATTATGAATAATGTGACAATGAACATAGGAGTGCAGATATTTCTTCGAGATCATGATTTTATTTCTTTTGGATATATATACCTGGAAGTGGAATTACTGCAACATATTTGTAATTCTATTTGTAATTTTTTGAGGAATGAGGAAGTGACATTTATTTATTTATTTATTTATTTATTTATTTTTATTTAAAAATTTCTTTTTAGTGTTTATTTCTGAGAGACAGAGAGAGCAAGTGGGGGAGGGGCAGAGACAGAGGGAGACACAGGATCTGAAGCAGGCTCCAGGTTCTGAGCTGTCAGCACAGGGCCCGATGCGGGGCTCAAACCAACAAACTGTGAGATCATGACCTGAGCCAAAGTCAGACGCTTAACGGACTGAGTCACCCAGGTGCCCCTATGAGGAAGTGACATTTAAACTTAACCATCTTTAATTAAACTCAGTCTAAATTCTATTAGTTAGCTAGAGACAGACTCTCTCAAACCTTTAAAATGCTCTCCTTTTTGCCTATAATGCCTTTGGCCCCTCATTTCTCTTTGTTTTTGCCTGGCTAACTATTATGCCACAAAATTTACTTAGATTAAGCATTGCCTGCAACTGAAACATTCCCTATTCCTTTAGAGTGAATTAGGTGATTTTCCCTAATGTTCCTCTGGATCCCAGTATTTACCTTAATTGAAGCACAACGCATTCTACATTGTAGTCATTGATTTTCCTATCTCGACTATGAACAGTTTAAGGGCAAAGACAGCGTCTCATTTCTTTTATTTATATTTATTTATTTATTTATTTGTTTATTTATTTATTTATTTATCTAGAACACAAGCAGGGGAGGGGTAGCGAGAGGGATGGACAGAGGATCTGAGGTGGGCTCTGCACTGTGGACTCGAACTCACAGACTGTGAGATCATGACCTGAACTGAAGTTGGACTCCTAGCCAACTGAACCACCTAGGCGCCCCTCTTTTTTCTTTAAAGCTAATACAAATACATTGCCTGGCACATGGTAACTACTTAATACATTTTTGTTGAATAACAAAATAGGGAATTAGTATGACAAGTTCATGGAAAAATAAGGCTTATGCTACTTTGGACACCATTAGGAATTTATATTACCTGAGGTACATAAATAGGTACCATAAATAGGTTGAACCAGACTTAAGTATTTTAAAGTTAAATTAAGGAATTTTAGATTTTATGAATAACTAATATAATGCCTTTGCAATGTAGCATATTGGTTAAGAGTATTGACCTGGCTTCAAACCGGTCTATAGCCCTTAATTGCTGAGGGTTCTGGGAAAGTTTCAGGGCCTCTTTAAGTCTCAGAATACTCATTGGTTTTTAAAGATTCCTAATGAATAAATGTCTGTAAAGTTCTAGCACTGTGTCTGGCACATTGCAAACCCTACAAAACCTTTGTTGTTGTTGTTGTTAGTTCTTATTACTGTAATTACAAGCAGTGCTGAGAAAAGTTGGACAGCTAGGGACTAACAGTTTCAGAATGTAGAGTTAGAATTATCTAGTGACTGACCCTTCAAATGGCCATCAGAAAAGCCAAAATTTTAGTTCTAGTTCTAGCTCTACTATTGCCTTGCTGGAAAACTTGAATGTATCTTATTTTCCTCATACAAAAAATTACAGTAAAAGTCGCAGTATTAATGCTTTCTTCATCAGGATGTTATAATCATGGGATATCTAAAGAAAAAAACCTGTCATGAAAAAGACTGGGGATGTATATCTTTTGAAGTCACTGATACCACCTGCTTTTGTACAAGTTGTGACGTTTGCCTGGAATGCTCTTTTTATTCACCTTGATAATCCCATTTGTCCTTTTAAGATTCAGTTTAAGCATTAGTGGTATTATTGCATTCTTACCAATAGTAACATAGCTCCAAAATGGGAACAAAAATGAAACAAATGGGTTGAAATCATAGGGAGGCAGTTTTGGTCTCATTCAGTCATTCACTAAATTATATATATAATTATATGAGGCATCATTAATTTATTAAGTAATTGTCAATTAATATTATATTAGTATATAATTATATATATAATTTTGTGAGTGAATGAATCAGTGAATGAATGAGATCAAAGTCTGCCTTGCCATGATTTCATCCCATTTGTTTTAGATACATAGATGATAGATAGATCGATCCTGAGAATATAAAGGTGGTCTTATAATCTTACAATATCTCTAAACATTATCACTTTCCAAAAATGGAGTGGCTTTACTTATGTCGTACTTAGCTATTACTAGATTTGTTCAAGCAAAAATCAGACATTGTGATATCGTAAATGGTATTCCTATGTTGGGGAGATATTGCATCAGATGACCTCTATGAATATGCCTGGGAAGCATAAGATTGGAACTTCTCACTGGAAGAGTGGGAAGAGCTAATGCCAACAAAATAGAATTAGAATCACATCTTAAGGCATACTTTTTGTTTTTTCATAGATAATCTGTTATACTATTGAACTTGATTTTAAACTATATTCATAACAAATGGCAAAAAAGCTGTGAAGCTTACCACATAGGAAAGCGCTGATATTTTTATTTTTCTTCTGTATGTTGACATATAGTAGTTATGATTAGGTAACAATAATGAGATCCTAAATACAATGACAATTGATGTATCATGAAGACATACATTTCTAGTCACTTAATAAATGGTATTATGAATTGAAATTGTACTTGTAAAACAAAAAAGAAATTGTGCTTGTTAGTTGTTTGATCAAACCATCAACAACTGATGAAAATAGAAAGCATTGTTTTTATTTCATTACAAATGCCTTTCTTCAATTGAATCTTCTCTTTTGATTGTCCAAAAAAATGTCTCTCATTGCTTCTATTATATGAAGAACCAGCTGTCACAGATTATATGAAAGAATAAATAAATCACAGATTTTTTAAAATATGAAATTCTGTTATATTAAATACAAATCCAGTTTCTTCATTCACATGTGTATCTACTCCTAACCTTCCCATGTTGCACTCTTTTTTCTCAATAAATTGTATGACTGGATTAGATAGAGGGCTTAGCTTTTGATACATGAGATGTATTCACTTTTTCTTTTCTTTTTTAAATTTGCTTTTCTCAATCACTTCTTGAAGCTAAAAACTTTTTTTGCTGCTAAGGAAAAGGAGATCTGGATTAGTGTTCACATTTTCTTTTTCTTTTTAATTTTTATTCATTTTGAGAGAGAGCTTGAGGGGGGTGGGGAGAAAGGGAGAGAGAGAATCCCAAGCAGACTCCAGGTTAAGCGCAGAGCCCCACACGGGGCTAGATCCTAGGACCTAGAGATCATGACCTGAGCTGATCTCTAGAGTCAGATACTTAACCGACTGAGTGCCCTGTGTTTACATTTTCTATTTCTGATCCTAATTGTTGGTCTTTTTCAAAAGAAATACTAACTGATTTTCAAGAAAGAAGGATACAATATATTAGGGTTAATTTATGTCACTTCAATAAGTTTTATATATACCTTCAATAATTTATTGCTACCTGGCAATAGCAATAGGTCCTATGCTTTTAGTTCCTATGCATAGGAACCTAAGCTTCCTAAGCTTCCTATGCTTTGGAACCTAAGCATAGGTTCCTATGTCTTTGTATGTGCTAATCTTACTGCCTCGTTTCCTGTCCTCCACACTATTTCAAGAACTATTCTTGAATAGGTCCTACTAAGGACCTATTATTGGCTTTGTCTAATGTTCTCTTGAAGAAGAGGTCAGGAGCAAGAGACACTTGTGCTGAAAAGCTAAGATTTAGAAAGCCATATTATATCCTCCATAAGATAATTCACAGTAGTTTGAAATCAGATGGCTTCTCATTTCTGAACCATATGTATGAGTCCGTGCTTAAAGTATTTCTCCTGTGCAGAGAAACAATTATTTTAAAAGGCATTAAATTATAAAATAATTCATAATCTTTGCTTATATGATGGGAAATAATGTGAGTCACACCAAGATCTTTATTATGTAGATACACCCTCACTTTCCAGCTTCATTTTTATGCTTTCTTGGGTATCTTGTACTATGATAATCATATCAAACAATTGGGCTTTTCTAATTAAGTGTAATTTTTTCCTATGTCTTTGTATGTGCTAATCTTACTGCCTCATTTCCTGTCCTCCACACTATTTCAAAAACTATTCTTCAAAGTTTAAACTGGCTCAACTTCTTTTCTGAATTTTTGCTGAGGCAAAGAACATGGGTTTGGGAGTTAGATCAAAGTTCAAATCCTGCTTCTGACACTAGCTCTGTAGTCTTGCAAAACTTACTTTATTACTGTGAGCCTCAGCTTCCCATTTGCAAACTGGGGATAATATCCTATAGAGTTTAGTGAGATGATGTTTGAAAAGCATCGAATATTGTCTGTGGCCATTATTATTAGCAATTGTCGTAGTTCATTCAGGCTGCTGTAACAAAGAATACTATTAACTGTGTGGTTTATAAACAGGAATTTATTTCTCACAATTCTGGAGGCTGAGAAGTTTAAGGTTAAGGCTTCTGTAGATTCAGTGACTGGTGAGGGCCTACTTCCTCACTCATAGATGCCATATTCTGCCTGTGTCCTCATACAGTGTGAGGCGTTAAGGGAGCTTGTTGGGGTGTTTTTAATAAGTGCATTAATCCCTTTTATGAGAGCTCTGCCTTAATGACCTAATTACCTCCCGAAGACCCCACCCTCAGATATTCTTACAATGGGGGTTGGGTTTCAAAATATGAATTGAGTGGTAGACACAAACATATAGTCTATAGCAGTAGTCATATGAGTCTTAACTATTGATGAACAAATGATAAAGGAATGATTGAACTTTCCTGGTTATTTCACTTCTGTAAACTACATAAATCTCTATATAAATTATAGACAGGGGTTCTTTCATAAAACTCTATAGCTCCTTATAAAATCAGTCGTATCATGACATTTTAAAGTCCTCCCATATTTGGGGAGCCTGGGTGGCTTAGTCAGTTAAGTGTCGGACTTCAGCTCATGTCATGATCTTGTAGCTGCTGGGTTTGAGCCCTGCGGGTTAGAGCCCTGAGTCAGGTTCTGTGCTGACAGCTCAGAGCCTGGAGCCTGTTTCAGATTCTGTGTCTCCCTCTCTCTGACCCTCCCCTGCTCCTACTCTGTCTCTCTGTCTCAAAAATAAATAAACATTAAAAATTTTAAAGTCCTCCCATCTTTAACAGCTTATTTTGCTGAACTCTTGAGTTCCATTGTCTATTTCTAAATTGTACGCCCTCTGGTTTAATCTCAGGGACTATGAAATAGACCTGTTGACAGATTTGGCTTCTGATTGGAAGGCTTACCGTATGTCTATTTTAAAATTACACAATTGAAATTGTTCTGTAAAATAACCTCTATGACAAAATTAGGAACCAAGGACAATAAAATTAAGCTGGGATAAACCGTAAACACTAAATATCTGGCTACAAGACATTGTTTCACATATAAATTATAGATTTTTGCCATAAAGATGTATCTTCTTCAAAACATAATGGCAATCAGTACTTCTCAGTTACTTGATGTTAGGATAGTGATAGCTAAATATATCTGGCTGCTTACCAATTATTTGATTGACTCAGTTATGAGATATAATCTTTCTGTAGAATTTGAAGTCTTATGTCTTTCTTTGTTCTCCTAATTCCCCTTCCTTGAAAATTCTGAGGAAAGTTAGAGATACATAAACATAAATAAGGTACATATACAACACATTTTAAAGTATTATTTTCCAAGTTACTATCATTTTTCCAAATTACTATTAAGAAAATAAACATAAATTCTTATATAAACTTTGCATCTACATTTTTTCCCATTCTTTCTGTCCCCATAATGTTGACCCTTTCTCTTGGATGTTTTCCATTGGTTTTTCTCACAGTTCCATTATTGTCATCCCTTTTCATTTTTAAATCTCTGCTCTCATTTAGCTATTTTGGCACCAACGAATATCTTCTTTACTACTTTTTTCTTAAATTCTTCCTTTAAGACCTTTCTTTATTTCATAAAAAAGCACATTCTACTATTCTGTTGCATTTTAAAGGAGTACTTTTAAATAACTACCCAGTCGTGCTCATTGTTTTGATGTAAATACAGTAATTTATCTCTATGCTTAAGTTTTCCATCATTTAATCTCTATAAATATGAATAATGAAAAATTATTTACATTAGTGAGAAATTAGATAAAAATCTAAGTGACCAATACTACAGGAAGGCTTAACTAAACACTAAACTATATGACATCAACAATAAAATATGTAATCACTAGAAAGTATAAATTTGAGGAAGTATAAATATAAAAATGTTTTCTTGGGGCTCCTGTGTGGCTCAGTTGGTTGAGTGTCTGACTTTGGCTCGGGTCATGATACCACGGTTCGTGAGTTTGAAGCCTGCATCTGGTGTCAGCACTAAGCCCACTTCGGATCCTCTGTCCCCCTCTCTCTGCCCCTCCCCCGCTCATGCTCGCTCATGCTCTTTCTCTTCCTCTCTCTCTGTCTCAAAAATAAATAAACATTAAAAAAAAAATGTTTTCTTGTTAGGATAGACCAAGCTATGCTGCAGTAACAGCTCTAAAATCTCATTGGCTTCATGCAATAAATACAATAAATGTGGGTCAGGGCTGAGACTGGGAACTTCTCTTCCATGCAGTTGCTCAGGAATTCAGACTGACAGAGGCTCAGTGATTTTTACAGATAACTGCACCACCGGATCACCTGATCTCCTTGGTCTCTACACCTGGGAAGAGAGAGCATGGAGAAATCACACTCACTTTTCTGTACTTTGGTCCAGACATGATACACCATCACTTTGATTATGTCCCTTTGGGCAACACTAGTTACTACAAGGGCCTGGGATATGTATAATACTCTTCTTGTAGCCCAGGAGGAGAAAGAGGACAACATGATATTGTGAGCACTAGTAATAACCATACTTTAGGATTAAAAAATCAAAATATATAACTGCTTTTGCATATTTGTTTTCTATAGATTAGAGGAGAATGTAGAAAATTATAAGATTTCAGAAAGAAGGCTTGAATGTTATTTAATTTTTTTCTACCCAAAATTTGTTATTGTTAATGTTATTTATGTGGTATGTAAAAATCGGGAGAAGAATGGCTAAGCTTTAAGAAAATGAATCAGTATGTGACACAGTAGAAGGAACATGAATTTTAAAGCCATATAAAATTTGATTCAAATCCTAACCCTACCTCATATTAGTTGAACAAACTACTCTTGGGCAAATTATTTAACCTGTCTTAACTGAGCTTCAGATTTCTCATCTTTGAAATAGGGATAAAAATATCTATCTTCTAGAACTGTTGGGAGGATTATATAAGATAAAGTGTATTTACCTAACTAACACTAATATAGAACTCCCTGGTACTGTTCTAAGCATGTTAGCATGCTTTATATTAATCTTCATAAAAATCATATAAAGTAAACACTATAATCCCTATTTTGCATTTGAGGAAATTGAGGCAGAAAGAACTTGCTTAAAGTCACATGGCTAAGTAAGTAGTAAGTACCAGAACTGGATATGAATCCTGGTGGTCTGGTTTTAGAGATTTTCTTAGCTGCTATGCTGCTTCCTCTTCTGGACCTTTTCTAAGTGCCTATTGTTACCATAAGTTTAATAAACAATAAACATTTATAGGTATAATACTAGCTATAAATCGGTTTTGGCTGTTTCTATTATAATAATACATAGAGGGACAGATAATTCACATATATTTCTAATAATTGGAGTTTGGTTCTTCTACGTAGTAGAATAAATTCTCACATCTCAATCAAAAATCAGTTTAATTCAGATAATAGTCTTTGGTCTTGTGAAGGGAATAAGTAGTTGAGGAGACATAAGAAGTAATCCATCTTCATAAGAGAGTTGAGCAAAGCAGAGGTTGGGGCGCCAGCCTCCGCACACAGTTGAAAATGCATAACTTTTAACTCCCCCAAAACTTAACTACTAATAGCTTACTATTGACTGGAAACCTTATTTGATAACATAGGCAGTCAATTAACACATATTTTGTATATTATATATATTATATGCTGTATTCTTACAATAAAGTAAGCTAGAGAGAATAAAATGTTAGTAAGAAAATCATAAAGAAGAGAAAATGCATTTACTGTATTTATTGAAAAAATCTGCATATAAGTGGCCTTACACAGTTCGAACCTCTGTTGTTCAGTGGTCAGCTGTACACATTTTTACTCATTCTTTGCCTTTATCTCATCTCCCATTTTTAATGTAATTACATTTTCCCCATGTCTAGGGTATTTATATTTTCTTTCTATATATCCCTTGAATTTTTAGATAATTAGAAAATTTAAGAGCACAAGTGTTTTTGGTTGGTTGGTGTTTTAGATCTAAAGTGGGAAGTAAATAAAGTGGCCCTCTCCATTGGCTTTCCCACATTTTTGGCATTTGTATAGGAAAATCAATTTGCTTAAAATGGGTATTAAATATAGCAAAAGCCATTTTTTTTAAAACTACATCACTACTCAGATTATTACCACTTTGCCTATGACATTGTAAAGCATACCACCGAAAAACAATCACTGGGGTTAAAGAAAAAAAACCACCAAACTGGTTAGACTTGCTTACTTTGCTTGAAGTGTCTCCTTGCACTGCTTGTTTTCTTATCACTAAAGTTCATCTTCTAATGTTTTGTTTCTTACTCCTCAGTACCCTTTTAGTTATCTAAAAATATCTTTGAATTATTCCATGTTGCTTATAAATATTATTTTACTATCCCCATTCTCTGCCTTGATTTGTTGATTTTGCTTCTATTAGGAAACTTTCTTTCTATCTTCAGATTGCAAATTTTTCAGTATTCAAGTCTAATTCAGGTATAAGTCAGGTACTATGAGCTTATTTCTGTTTAAATAATTCATATAATTGACTTTTGTGTATATAGGCCAACTCAGAACTGTCCTAATTTGTGATGAGAAGGCTAATATTTATGTAGTGCTCTAATTTCATAATTCTTACAAAGTTGTAAGGAACAAGTCTTTACTCACTATGGAGAGACTAAAAATTGCTAATTGTATTTTAAAGTGTATATGTAGATGTTTATCCTCTTCTTAGAATTAATACTAATTGATATCACAACTCTCTAGTATGTCAGTGAAACTATCAGGATTTGGGGTGGCAGGAGTGGAGAAGGGTATTGATGAAGAGTTATAAATGTTATTATCTTAGGATAAAGCACGGATAACTACATGAATAGAGACCAAAAATGACCCTTACTTACACTAAAGTAGAAAACAACTTAATATTTATAAAAAAAAAATCAGCTAGAGGGGCGCTTGGGTGGCTCAGTCAGTTGAGCATCCAACTTCAGCTCAGGTCATGATCTCACAGCTCGTGGGTTCGAGCCCCACGTCTGGCTCTGTGCTGACAGCTCAGAGCCTGGAGCCTGCTTCGGATTCTGTCTCCCTCCCTCTCTGCCCCTCCCCTGCTCATGCACTGTCTCTCTCTCTCTCTCTCTCTCTCTCAAATATAAATAAACATTAAAAAATTTTTAAAAAATGTAATTAGAAATGGTCTTAGAAATCATGAAGTTGATTTTTAAACTCATCTTATTTTTATTTTCTTTATATTTGTTTATGTCCTTTAGTTTCTTGGCTTGGGATTCCTTCTTGCATCGGAGACCTTTTTTCTGGGGTCATTGGTTTTCTTCCTAAAGTATATACTTTGAAATTCCATTACAAAGGATGCCTTGGTGATAAATTCTCTCTCTGTTTGTCAGAAGGGTGTTTCTTGAATGATAATTTAACTGGGTATCCACCTCTAGATTTATAATGATTTTTCCTTAATATTCTGAGGATTTTATTTTACTGTCTTCTGGGGTCTATTTTTATTAGTTTGTCATTCATTTGTAGGTAATCATTTTTTTTTCTCTTCTTGCTGTAACAATGTGTCATTCTGCAGTTTCACATGATATGCGGAGGTGTTAATTGTTCTTTAATTATCCTGTTTGTGATTCATTGTGTTTCCTGAATCCTGTTTTATCAATTCTGGAATTTTTTTACCTATTATTTTCAAATAGTACTTCTTCCTCATTTTCTCTATTCTTATCTTCTGGAAATCCATTTAGGTATATGTTGGACTTCATCGTATTATCCTCATTTTAAAACTTACCTATTTCATGTTTTTTTCATATCCTTGTCATTTTATGCTATGTTCTGTGTGATTTTTTTCAGATCTTTTTGCCTGTTCCCTAATTCTTATATCCTTTGTCCAGTCTACTGCTTTGCCCATCTTTGGAATTTTTAACCTTAAGGAATATATATGGACATATATATATATATATATATATATATATACACACACACACACACATATATATATACGTATATATATATTAACTGTATATATATATATACTGTATATATATATACATATATATATTAACTGTATATATATATATATAGAGAGAGAGAGAGAGAGAGTTTTATATAAATATATGTGGAGTTTTTAAGGATTATATATGTAAGTACATATAAGTATAAATATAAATGTGTATATATATAAATATACATAGTTTATATGTGTATATATATATAAATTTCTAATTTCTAGAAGTCCTACTTTTTTATATCAAGATTTTCAAACTTGGGGTGTCCGAGTGGCTCATTTTGTTAAGCATCCGACTTTGGCTCAGGTCATGATTTCACGGTTTGTGGGTTTGAGCCCCGCCTCTGGCTCTGTGCTGACAGCTTGGAGCCTGGAGCCTGCTTCTGATTCTATGTCTCTGTCTCTCTTTGCCCCTCCCTCTATCTCTTTTTTTCCTCTCTCTCTCTCTCTCTCATAAATAAATAAACGTTTAAAAAATTAAAAAAAAAAAAAGATTTTCAATCTCATCCTGGGTTTTAGAGGTTTTCTTTCCAGACATTTGGATTGTTAGGAGAACAAAATCAGTAGTTCCGTAATTTATTATCTAGTCAGTCTTGCTCTGGGTTCAACTAATACCTTTCACCCTTATTCAAATAAGTAGTCTCTTGTCTTGATACTTGCAACTGAACTTCTACTTTGTCCTCTTGTCTGCCTGGAAAAGATACATTGATCTTTTAAACATCAGCTCACATGTCTTTTTTAATGGAGTCTTTACTTTCTTGGAGAAAAATAATAACTGTTACGGTTGAACATCCCCTGTATGAATTTAATAATGCCATTGTGTGTTGTACTGAAGGTGAAGTCTATAAGCTCTTTGAGGGAAGCAGCCATGTCTCATTTATTTCTGTGGCCCCAGTGATACAAATAATAATATAAATAACAATGAAAATAAATAACATTTTTTGAGAACTTGGTGAGCAAATTCAAGACCAACAGATTATAATGGCTAATGTTAGAGAAATTACTGCCTGTGTTCTCTTCTAGAATTTCTATGTTTTCATGTCTCACATTTAGGTCTTTAATCCATTTTGAATTTATTTTTGTGTGTAGTGTTAAAAGGTGGTCCAGTTTCATTCTTTTGCACATAGCTGTTCAGTTTTCCCAGCCCCACTTATTGAAGGATAGGTTGCTTTAAAAAAATTAATATGATAAATAGTCCAGGGAAGAATATTGAAATGAAAATGAACTGCTCTGTCTTTTATTAACTCATTCTCAAATGAGATGAGAATTATCAAAAGGACATGAAAAGTTTGAGTTGTTCTGCTCATGGGATTAACTGTTAGATTTTGATAAAATTAGAAAAGTTTGTTTCTGTGGATATTGTGCTCAAGAGTTATGGTAAATCAGGAAAAAAATGCATTTTTGTACACTCATAGAGAGCTTAATGATATTTACAAACAATTATAGAAGAAATTGTTGATATTTTTTCCTAAATATTTTAACACGTAAATGTGCTAGCCCATGTTAATTGCTCTTTCATGAGAGACTGTACTGGTTCAAGGTCACTTCGAATATGAGAGCTGAGCTAGAAAGCTCTTTTTTCCATTATTGCTCTCTAGTAATTGTTCAGTAAAAATAATAACAGCAAACTAATCCCTTTAAAGACTTTCTTTGGAGGTAGAAATATTCCCAATTTACATTTACATACATTTGGATTCAACACAAGTGTATTAAGACACTTCTAACATTAAGGTTTAGAAGTAATCAAATTGTAGAAAATTATAAAATGTATTTGGTTATGTCAGTTATATGGTGTTTGCTCTTAAAATAGTTGAATACAAGTTCAGTTTAGTCATAAGCAGAGTTTAACTGGAGAGGATCTTAGATAGTACTATTTGTTCCTTCTTTCTTGGGAAGGCATGGAGAAAAGTACTTAAGTGGAACTAGGAAAAGCAAACCATTACTCTCTTGTTGGGAAAAAAAAATGAAAATAGTTCATCAAAAGATATATATGTAATTATATAATGTGTCCCTACACTTAACATGACAGAAACTTCAAAAATTAAAATATTGATTTGAAAAATATAGTATTACTATTTGTTCATTTAGTTAGAGGCCTATGTAAATGGATTTAAGATGTGATTTCTGTGTGAACTAATTGCTGTTACTCTGTCCCAGGGTCATAGTCTATCCCAGTGTTTTTCAAATAACAGGTCATAACTCATTTTTTAAAAAGTTTATTTATTTATTTTGGGAGAGAGAGAGAAAGAGAGAGTGCAAACAGGGAGGGGCAGAGAGAGAAGAAGAGAGAGAACCTCACGCAGGTTCCATGTTGTCAGCCAGAGCCCACGAGGGGCTCAAACTCACGAATCGCGAGGCCCTGACCTGAGCTGAAATCAAGAGTAGGACCCTTAATCGACTGAGCCATCCAGGCATCCGTACCACTAATTTTTAAGTACTGAAATAAATTTAATGGATAGTGACTAGTATTTTTAAATGAAACAGAATATCCTGGAATAGAAAATATCATACCACATTGTTTATAGTAAGGGTAAATGTTGGTTTGTGAAACTTTGTTTTGATAACATATATATGAATATGTGACTGTGTTGAATATATATTTCTCACTATGGGTCATGCCCCCCACCCCCAAATTTTAAAACATTGTCTTATACTATATACTGGAATAAATGTTTACCCAATAGTGTAGCAAGGGTAAATTGTCTTGAGAGGCAATGCAATAGATTTATGTGTTTTCTCTTGGTGCTAGACTTTGTTCTAAGTAAGTAAATACATATGGATATTAGGGTACATTAATGTATTGGATGTTCAACAAATCTAAAAAGGGTAGCAATACAAAATGAATTAGAAATGTTCTTACTGGTGTATTTGGGATTACCGCACAGTCTGGTGCCCAGTGTCACATGTCCCTGCATTGTCTTCATTCATCACACCCATGCTTACTTGCTCTTGGTCATAGGGAGGAAGGGGAGTACTCTGTTAAAAAGTCTTCAGTAATATTGAAATAATCTTTTGAACTATCTCCACAGTAGAGGAATTTCACTATATGTATTAGTATTAAGTTGTATCTTGGGAATTTTCAACCTAAAAGATCAGACATTTGACATTTGATTTTTCTATGGTCTATCTGGAGAGTATTTAAAGTTCTATGAAACTGCAAAATGAGTCACTTACATTGAGTTACGTTCATAGTCTAGCTTCAAGTTCTTTTCTTTCTATCAATGAAACGTTAAAATTAGGGCACTTCAGCTTGTAATTCATATTGTAATTAAATAACCAATTATTTCCTATTTATATTCCACTTCTACGTCTGCAAAATTTTATTTTATCTCAATATCCTAACATTAACTGTTCAGTAGAATTATCTTTTGTACGTGAATAGTATATGTAATGTATATAAGTAAGGAGAAAACTGTTTTGTATAAGTTGAAAATTGATTCAGGCCCTTGAAATAAGAATTGAATATTTTATATACAGGGGGAAACATCTGTATAAAACTTCCCATTATGCAATTGTTTTAAAAGGCTTCCACTGTAATATATGGCGGAATAATGCTTCTTCTGACCTCTGAACACAGATGCATGACTTAGCTTTTGGCATTCTTCCTAACACCCTGGAGGGCAGAGATATATTCCAATGTGACATATATTTGAATATGTCTTGAACAGAGGATAAATGTAATTTGTAAACATATCAGGAACAGATTCTAGAGAGGCTGCAATTTGCATTTGTCTAGTTCAGGAAAATTATATAAATATATAAGTCTTTAGTTTATCTATTGCTGTTTTGCTCAAACCAACAGATTTTTAAAACTTTGCCAAATACAGTAACAGTAGGCTCTGAATCATATCTTAATTTTCGTGTTTTCCCTCATTTGTAGTATAGGTTTCTTTCACTCTGATTTCAGGCACTGCCCTGACCTGTCTCAGCCCATGTTGTCTGAAAGACACAGGACTACAGACTATTAACCATGTTTTTCTACTGTGTGTCTTGATGCGTGTGAAGCATAGGAGAGCTGATCTTTCTACGTTGAATAGGTCCTTAGTCTGTAATCCTACAGTTTACAATACTGATTTCTAAAACATGGAGGCCAAATCTTTATCAAGGTTATGTATGGGAATTTAAAGCTTTCGAAGAAGAAACAGAAATCTTTAATTTTTTCTAATAGTCATATACTAGAACAGGCTTAGAAATACATGTTGGAAGATTTATTCATCTTTAGCCTACCTTTTTGTTTTCTTTCCTTTCCCTTCCTACCTCTTTTCCTTTGTGTTCAATGTTCACTTTTAAATTTTTTTTTTTTCAACGTTTTTTATTTATTTTTGGGACAGAGAGAGACAGAGCATGAACGGGGGAGGGGCAGAGAGAGAGGGAGACACAGAATCGGAAACAGGCTCCAGGCTCCGAGCCATCAGCCCAGAGCCTGACGCGGGGCTCGAACTCACGGACCGCGAGATCGTGACCTGGCTGAAGTCGGACGCTTAACCGACTGCGCCACCCAGGCGCCCCAATGTTCACTTTTAAAGCAATTTTTATACAGATATTCACAATCAAATAAAATGTGGAAATAATCTTTCACTTCATTCACTATTTTGTATTTTGTTCATTCCTGCATGGTTTAATGGATTATACTTTCCCCTCCCCCCCATTATTTCATTGAATACCAAATCAGTGAGTATATTGTTTTCAGCGTATGTACACTGCTCAGAAGAGAGAACCTCCATCCAGCCATTCTAAATAAGTAAAAGAAACTCCCCCAAAACAAAAAAAACCCAAAAACCTAAAACAAAATACAAAAAACCTTATCTCTCTCTATAGAGAGAGAGACTGTGTAGAGAAAGTGTAATGTAGAGGATTATAATTAAAAGTTTAGTTTGAATAAAATGCATTAGACTGAAGCAAAGTAATTAGAGTTGTAGTTTACCTAATAATTGCTGGTAATTGCTTTCAAGACATTAGATCCCCCAACCCCATTTTATTTTATTTTATTATTTTTTTTCAATATATGAAATTTATTGTCAAATTGGTTTCCATACAACACCCAGTGCTCATCCCAAAAGGTGCCCTCCTCAATACCCATCACCAACCCTCCCCTCCCCCCAACCCCATTTTAAATGGCAGTGAAATTATTTCACCTTGCCATAGCATTAGTGGCGTTAATACTAATGATTTCCATATTTTCCTTGCATAGTCCAAATGTCATCTTGTTAACAAGAATTCTTTATCAGAGATAAAAAAAAATGCATGTTACAAAATTGACAGGATAACTGTTTGTTTTCTGTTTTTCATTTCACTAACAAATGATGGCAACTGGAATGTTTGACTACCTTCGATTTCATGGAAAGTCAAATGACATTCTTCTCTGAATATGTGGTTAACTTAATTTTAATCTCCTTTTTAAACTAACACTCGATAATCAAATAGAAAGTTGTTTACATTTGAGTGATTGACTTAAACCCCTAAAATATTGGATTTAAATTATAGTTTATTTTCTGAAATTAAGGGAATTATGGGAATATATGTGCACTAGTCCACTTTTATCTGTGATTGACCTGAGGTCTACTATGGCCAGGAAGCAGATGATCTGCCTTCTGAGATACCATCAAAAGGTCAATAGTAGGCTAATGCTATGTCATAGTGCCTACATACATGATTCACCTTGCTTCATCCCATCACATAGGCATTTTATCATATCATGTCATCACAAAAAGGGTAAGTATAGTGCAATAAGATATTCTGAGAGAGAGAGACCATGTTCACATAACTTTTATTATAGGCTATTGTTATAATTGCTCTATTTCATTCTTATTGTTAATCTCTTACTGTGCCTTACTTATAAATTACACTTTATCATAGGTATGTATGCATAGCAAAAAACATAGTTTATATAGGGTTTGGTATTAGTGTGATTTCAGGCATCTACAGTGGGTCTTGGAAAGTATCCCTGTGGATAAAGACAAATGAAATGTCATTTAATCTTCTTTCTTCCCATTCTACAGAGAAATGATGAAGAGGCAGTTGTGGATAGAGGTGGAACTCGTTCTATTCTCAAAACACACTTTGAGAAAGAAGATTTAGAAGGTAAGGCCCTTCCCCCTTGGGATAGTTTTTGTTATGCTTTCTTAAAGTATTTAAAAGAGAAATATGAAGTTTGTCACAATTTGGAGAATTGTAAAAGTAGATATCAGAGTCATGGTGGCGGTGGTGGGTTGTGGATATGATTTCTTTAACGCAGCCTGAAATGCCACCAGGCAGACCTAAAAACAATGAGAAGTATCCATTCATCCAACAGACATGTAATGAATCTCTACTATACATATTCCAGACACTGTGTTGTATGCCAGTCTTTCCGTAATTATTGCTTCAGGAATTACTATCAATTGGGGAATGAAGAAAAAAAAAGTTATGACAGTCCGGCACATTAGGTGTTACATGAGAGGGGACAATAGGACAGGAAGGGCAGCTAGTCCAGCCTATGTTGTCAGAGTAAGTAACTTTCTTTCACTGAAAGAAAGTTAAAGACAACTGACATTCTAGTTTCACTCAGATATATGTGAGAGGTGGAGGCATCAATAGGAAGAAGATCAAATAAGTCAGCAGGGAGGTAGTATGGTCTGACAGTTCAGTGAATGAACTCTGAAACCAAACAGCACTGGATTAAATACGAGTTCTGCCCCTTATTTGCTATGAAAACTTCAGCCAGTTAACTTCTCTGCACCTCAGTTTTCTCAACTGTTAAGATTAGGATAACAATGATTGCACTCTGTGCTGGCAGTGTGGAGCCTGCTTGTGATTCTCTTGCTCTCCCTCTCTCTCTCTGCCCCTCCCCTGCTCACTCTCTCTCTCAAAATAAATAAATAAACGTTTAAACAGAAGATAGGGATAACGGCCAAGATATGGAAGCAACCTTACTATCTATAATACACAAATGGATAAGGAAGAGGTCACACACGTACACATACACACGCACATACGAATATTACTCAGTGATAAAAAAGAATGGGATCGTGCCGTTTGTCATGACATGGATGGGCCTAGAGGGTATTATGCTAAATGAATTCAGTCAGACCAATAAAGAATTATTATATGTGGGATCTAAAAAAATAAATGAATAAACAAGCAAACAAAAAACAGAATCAGAACTGTAAGTACAGAGAACAAACCGATGTCTGCAGAGATGGGTGGAGGGATGGGCAAAATGGGTAAAGGGGGTGGTAGACCTATGCTTCCAATTATGGAATAAGTCACAGGAATAAAAGGTGCAGAATAGAATAGGGAATATAGTCAATGATATCGTCACAGTGTTGTATGGTGACAGATGGTAGGTATACGTGTGAACATAGCATAATGTATAAATTTGTCCAATCACTATGTTATACACTACTGAAACTCATGTAACATGGTGTCAACTATACTCAAATTTAAAAAATATAAAATTTAAAAAATAAAGTAAGGGTAACATTAGAATATATTTCATAAAGTTCTTATGAGAATTAAGGGAAAAATACTTAGAATAGTGCCTGGCATAAGATTTACATTAAGTCTTGATAGTTATTACTACACCACAATTTTTTTTCAAAGGATTTTTGTTTATTTGTTTTTAATTTACATCCAAATCAGTTAGCATATAGTGCAACAGTGATTTCAGGAGTAGATTCCTTAGTGCCCCTTACCCATTTAGCCCATCCCCCCCTCCCACAACCCCTCCTGTAACCCTCAGTTTGTTCTCCATATTTATGAGTCTCTTCTGTTTTGTCCCCCTCCCTGTTTATATATTATTTTTGTTTCCCTTCCCTATGTTCATCTGTTTTGTCTCTTAAAGTCCTCATATGAGTGAAGTCATATGATTGTTGTCTTTCTCTGCCTAATTTCACTTAGCATAATACCCTCCAGTTCCAGCCACATAGTTGCAAATGGCAAGATTTCATTCTCTTTGATTGCCAATACTCCATTGTATATATATACACCACATTTTCTTTATCCATTCATCCACCGATGGACATTTGGGCTTTTTCCATACTTTGGCTATTGTTGATAGTGCTGCTATAAACATGGGGGTGCATACATCCCTTTGAAACAGCACACCTATATCCTGTGGATTAGTGCCTAGTAGTGCAATTGCTGGGTCATAGGGTAGTTCTAATTTTAGTTTTTTTAAGGAATCTCCATACTGTTTTCCGGAGTGGCTGCACCAGCTTGCATTGCCACCAACAGTGCAAAAGAGATCCTCTTTCTCCGCATCCTCGCCAACATCTGTTGTTGCCTGAGTTGTTAATGTTAGCCATTCTGACAGGTGTCAGGTGGTATCTCATTGTGGTTTTGATTTTACACCACAATTTAATGTACACTCCTTATTACTTCATTTTCATTTTTAACCAGAAATTATTATTAGTGAGACACAGGTATATGATATTTTTCATCTTTTGGTTAAAAAAGTAATCTTAAGTAAAAATAATCAGAGATAATTCTTAATAATCCACCACAGCTGAGAAGTAAGGGATCTTCCTCCTAGGAATTGTCAGGTAACTAAATTACAATGGAATTCATAGTTCTTAGATCTTATATTTAGCTCCAACAATTGAATAACAGGAGAATTGACATAATATTTAGAGTAAACTTTCAGCAAGTATACCTACTCAGTGCCTGACATTTTGTGTGGTGCACAGAAAATATGCAGGTCTGGGAAGGTTATACTTCCTGAGTGGGTGTAGTGATTTGCTATGCAATCTATTTTCATTACACAAATTAAAGGGAGCAAAAACTTGAAAAATCTAAATTGATAAAGGAGAATATAAAGATAATTTCTCCTTGGATTTGAAATGCCATTATATTACATTTTTCCCCAGTAGAATATTTACCAGCTACTAATGTCCTGTCATGAATTAAACCACACTTGTATTCACTAAGCACATTTAAGAAAACTCAGTAAAGCAGGAAGTTGGCCTAAAAGTATACTCATTGCAGGAAAAAACCATCTTGGGTTTAATGTTTGTGATAATCTGCACACAGATAATTGAAAGTTAACAGTTTAATAATTTATAAAAATTGCAGTGACATACTGGGGCGCCTTGGGTGGCTTAGTCGGTTGAGCTTTCAACTTCGGCTCATGTCATGATCTCATGGCTTGTGAGTTCAAGCCCCACGCCGGGCTCTGTGCTGACAGCTCAGAGTCTGGGGCCTGCTTCGGATTCTGTGTCTCATGGGCCTCTGTCTCTGTCCTCCCCCGCTTGTGCTCTCTCTCTCTCTCTCACAAATGAATAAACATTAAAAAAAAACAATTAAAAAAATTGCAGTGACATACTGAATGTTCCCTTTGGATGGAAAATACATACTACAAAAACAGAATTTAATAAGTTTATTTTAATTATTTTATCAATGTGTATTATATACATATTCTCTTACTTGGCATGGTATTCAGGACAGTGTGATTAAGAGATTTCTGATTGGTGAACACAACTGGGTAAGTCAGATTTTCTTCTCTTTACTGATATCTATAGTGGCCATTTTAATCCCAGAAGAGAATAACTGTGGCTAAGTCACTGGTGATCAAAATTAACATCACAGAGTGTAAATGTAACATTACATTTTAGAATCTTGAAATAAAATAGAAAAAACTTACTTATTTTGACTTTCTAAATATTTGTTCCGCTCCCAGACCATACTAAGTAGATAGACATCCTAGCATCTGAGGGTGCTATACAGGATTCTGCTGTGATGCACACAAAGAATCAATAGATCTATCAATGGTTCCCGGACTGATTATTCTGAATTAGAAAATAATGCAGGTGTAGTGTGTTGGATGTCATGGTTCAGGAAAAAATCGACTGGCAGCATAATATAAAATGGGTAAGGGGAGAGTGCCAGTTATAAAGATAGCATTGCTGCAGGTAATGTGGGTAGTAGTTTCTCCTTTGGTGTAATTAAAGAAAACGGCCAGAGCTCCACATTTTAAGAGCTTCTTTAGTGGGGCACCTGGGTGGCTCAGTCGATTAAGCGTCCAACTTTGGCTCAGGTCATGATCTCACAGCTGTTCGAGCCCCGCTTCGGAGTCTGTGATGATGATCAGAGCTTGGAGTCCATTTCAGATTCTGTGTCTCTCTTTCTCTCTGCCCCTTCCCCTTTCGTGCTCTCTGTCTCTGTCTCTGTTTCTCTCAAAAATAAATAAACATTAAAAAAAGAACTTCTTTAGTAATGTAGATAAAACATAAATAGATATTTATTTTAAATAAAATCGAGTTTGGAATTACAATTGAAGAAAAACACACAATTTATAAACTCTTCATTCAATTAAGATTTTAAATTTGAAAATTAGTGTTTATAGGATTTATATGTATGTAAGAGTTATTAATAGCTAATAGAATTACCAGTATAATGTAACATCCTGTGCACAGCTTGTAGAAATGCCAGGTGGTTAAAAATATCTATAAAGTCTCAGGTGAAATATGTTTAATGGAAATGATCACTTGACCATATTAGCAGCTTGGTATAGTATATTAGCTAATGTATTCACGTATATTATACATTTTGATGAATGTTATGTCAAATGTATAATTTCTCCCTTCAAATATGTTTTTGTTTTATGTGTATCTTGTACCATTTTTCCTCTCGTTTCCTATTACCTAAAATCAAGAGCATACAATTTTATTAGATTCTGTTCACATCCTGTTTTTCTACATCAGACAGTTAGTAAATTCTTTGAATCTATCTTCGGGGTGTCTCTTCTCATTTCTTCTTTTTCACTCCCACTGCCACTGCTCTTTTTCTTTCCCTCTCTGTATACTGGGTGCTCTCTTTCCCACAATCCACCCTCCTGAAAACTGCTAGTGTTCTTGCTAAGCTTATTTCTGATTCCAGTAGCAAAATGTAGTGAGCAGCAACTGATTCCCTGTAATTAGACCAAATCAGGATTGTAGGTAGAGCAAAAATTGTTGGGGTTTACCAGTTTTTATTTTTGGTCTCCCACATCCATGTGAGATTAGTACTGTACAAAGTATCAGGTTACAAAAGGAGAAATACATTAATATCCTTGAAATTCCTTCTTCTACTTTCCCTTTAATACATGTGTGGTGGACAGATAAAATATACAGTGCTCAGTTATATTTGAATTTTAGATGGGTAATGAGTAACTTTTTAGTATAGATATGCCATGCAATATGTTTATTTATTGCTTTTTACTTGCCAGATCTGATAACCTTAGTAGTGGGTATTACCACGAACACTAACATCCCCTCTTAAGGATTGAGGTGCTTATTTCTCTGGTTGCTGTGGGTGTTGCCTGCTATTGTCCCACAGCTGAATTCTTCCCCAGAAATTACCTTCCCCTGAAAGTAACTGTTTCTTGCTGAGGCAGCCATCTCCCCTATGGCATTTTGCATTCAATGAACCATCAGTGGAGTATAAAGGCCTAGCCCCTTTGCTTCAATTTCTTTCAACTCTGAAGGGTGGTCTCAGCTTCAAAGCCCCTTCTGGAATCAATGAAGGTCTTTACTGCAACTGTACCATAATTAAACTTCTCCCTCTACCAAATGCTGCTGCCCATATTTCTGCAAGGGTGTTATTTCTGACAGTTTTCCTCAATAACCTCCCTGAACACAAATCTCTGTCTCAGAGTCTGTTGCTGAGGAACCTGACTCACTCATTCATCATTTTCCTGCTCCCTGAACAGTACCAAGAGATATATATAATTGGTAATTAGCAGGACCTTCACATTGGTGTCTTTGTGGGGCTAAGAACAGTTGTAGTGGGTGAGAAGGCTCTCAAACTACTTGTCTTGGCCATGAGAGTAAATGAAAATCAGTATTGCATGCGATACTAGATGGAAATGGCAGAGATTAGTGCCATCTTTGCAGAAATTGTCAAATCATAGAGGACAGTTGTGGATGATTACAGACTCAGCCAAATGGTGGCATCAATTGCCACTGCTTTGTCAGAAATGGAATCTTCTTAGAGCAGGTTGACATGACCTCAGGCATGTGGTATGCAACTATTGATGGGGAAAGTTCATTTGTATCTATTACTATCAAGAAGGATTGCCAGAAGTAAACATACCCTTGGAAAGTATAACAATATACATTTATGGTCTTGCTCCAGGGCTGTGTTAAATCTCCTACTAATTGTCATAAGAGAGTCCAAAAAGACTTGAACTGAGTGGATTTTCTGCAAAACATTTAAGTTGTTTCACTATACTGAACACATGAACATGAAGTGGCAAGTATGTTGGAGGCCTTGATAAGATAGATGATGGGTTCCAGGAGTGCCTGGGTGGCTCAGTCGTTCAAGCATATGACTCTGGGTTTCCCATCAGGTCTTGATCTCATGGGTTCATGAGTTCAAGTGCCACATCGGGCTTTGCTTTGATAGTGTGGAGCCTGCTTGGGATTCTCTCTCTCTCTCTCTCTCTCTCTCTCTCTCTCTCTGTGCCCTTCCCCATCTCTGTCTCTGTCTCTCTGTCTCTCTCTCAAAATAAATAAATAAACATAAAAAAAACCCAGATGGGTTTCAGATCCTGTTTACTTGTGAATCTGTTAAAAGGACAGTATGAGAGTGCCAACACTGTACTGAGTCTGAAACTCTATGATGGATGGATAGATAGGTCTGGTCAGTTTCCACAGGCCCAATAAAAATAACCAAGTGCCCCTTCAGTTACCCTTACTCACTTAGATTCTCTCTTCATTGTCTACCCTGGTCCCACTTTTTCACAATTGATGCCTGTACTTTTTAAAGAATTTAATAATTTTTTTCAGATATGACCATATTATATCTTCTGCAGGCATAAGAATAAATTAATGGCAACTGTCATATGTCCTAGTAATAACTAGATGATAATAAAGATAAGAAAATTTAGTAAAGATGACATGCTATTATTTTATTAATTTTGATTGAACAGATTGATTTCCAATCAGGGCAATTGGGTTGTTTTTTGCCAAAATTTTTTAAAATGCTTCTTTTGTGCTAAAGAAATCATGATATGGAATTTACCATCTTAACCATTTCTAAGTATACAGTTCAGTAGTGTTAAGTATATTCACATTGTTGTGTAACCAATCTTCAAAACTTTTTCATCTTGGAAAGTGGAAACTCTATACACATGAAGCAACTCCACATTTGCTCCCTACCCTATCCTGGAGCAAGCACCATTCTATCTTCTATTTCTGTGAATTTGGATACTCTAGATCCCTTATATAAGTGAAGTCATGCAGTATTTGGCTTTGTGACTAGTTTATTTCATAGCATAATGTCCTCAAGGTTTAGCCATGTTGTAGCATGTGTTAGACTTCCTTTCCTTTTTAAGGCTAAATAATACTCCATTGTATGTATATACTACATTTTGTTTATCCATTCATCTGTTGATCAACATGATTGCTTTCATCTCATGGCTATGGTGAAGGGCACTGTTATGAGCAAGGGAATGCAAATATTTCTTTGAAATCTACCTTCAATACTTATGAATATATAGCCATAAGTGGGATTGCTGGGTCATACAGTAATTCCAGTTTTTAGTTTTTAGAAGAACTGCCACATTGTTTTCCATAGCAATTCATAATTTTACATTCCCATCAAGAGTGCACAAAGGTTCCAATTTCTCCACATCCTTGCCAATGCTTGTGATTTTCTCAGATGTAGGGTTTTTTTTAATGTTTATTTATTTTTGAGAGTGACAGAGAGCACAAGCAGGGGAGGGGCAGAGAGAGAGAGACAGAGACGAGAGAGAGAGAGAGAGAGAGAGAGAGAGAGAGAGAGAGAGAGAGAGAGTGAGTCAGCAGGGACGGGCAGAGAGAGATGGAGACACAGAATCCAAAGCAGGCTCCATGCTCTGAGCTGTCAGCACAGAGCCCAACACGGGGCTTTAAATCACAGACTGCGAAATCATCACCTGAGCCGAAGTCAGATCCACACAGGTGCCCTGTCACTACTTGTGATTTTCTCTTTGGTTATTTGTTTTTGATAGAAGCCATCCTAATGGGTGTGAGGTGATATCTCACTGTGGTTTTTGACTTGCATTTTCCTAATAATTCGTGATATTGAGCATCTTCTCATATGCTTGTTGGCTACTTGTTCATCATCTTTAGAAAAATGATTGTTCAAGTCCTTAGCTCCTTGTTTAATTAGATGTTTTGTTGTTGAGTTATATGAATTCTTTATATATTCTAGATATTAACCTCCTATCAGATATATGATTTGGAAATATTTTCTCCCATTTCATTGGTTGCCTTTTGACTCTGTTGATTGTGTCCTTTGATACAGAGAAAATTTTAGTTTTTATGTAGTCAAATTTGTCTACTTATTCTTTAGTTGCCTATGCTTTTGGTATCATATCTGGGAAATCCTTGCCAAATCCAATGTCATAAAACTTTTCCCTATATTTCCTTCTAATTTATAGTTTTGGGTCATACGTTTAGATCTCTGGTCCATTTTGAGTTAAGTCTGTATATGGTGTAGAATGCTTGCACTTTTACCTTTCATGTTTCTTTTTTGCCTAACATTATAGCTCACATCTCTCCTCACAGGTTAAATATTTCCCCAAATCACTGATATGTAAAGAACCTATTTAGTGAGAGACTATTGTTTTCCATATTTTTAGCAAATGTTTCTATTTTTTACAGTCTGAGAACATAGAAGACACAGTAACCCCCAGGAATATTATTCAAGACTTCTGTTTAAAGCCTTTTAGTTTGGCCCAAATTGGTTCCTTCCCATCTCCGCCATTTGCTAGTGATTTCCCTGCACACAGAAATAGAATGCCCACTCTTCCCATCCATTAGTGTTACCTGACTCCTCTGAAAAGAATAATTATTTTCTTCCTTCACATGTCTCTTTCTGAGTTTACATCTTTTTTATATTAATGTTATATACATTATTTCTTCTCTTTTTTTTTGATTATAAGCTTGTTTAGGAACAAATCATCATCTTACACATATTTACATTCTTCTGTGTTATCTAGCACTTTTTCTTGAATTAGGTAGGTATTAAAATGTGTTGCATTGAATCTCATTTATATGTCATTCAATAACATATCCCTAATCACATAAGAGTGAATTTATATAATGTAATTAGGTGCATAATTAATGTTCATCAAATAATTACCCATGAAATTATTTTACATGTAAATACAGAAGTTTCTGATTATGTTGCACTGCACTGAGATAAATCAATCTAGTTATATTTCAATCTGATTTTCAGGAATTCATAAATGTAGAACTGTAATGGAAAAATTAAACTTACCTTTAAATCTTGGCCTACACATTAAATAAAAGAGACATTTTCTTTATCCTTTATTGCTTTTAGCAGACAGTAAAATACTTTTAAGTCAAGGATTTAATAAAGAAAAGTATACCCCTATATTGATATTCTTTTGGTCATCCCACTTGAGGAGAAAAATGGTTTACCAGTTTATTTCCTTTGGGGATCACTTACTAGATGGTGCACCCAAAGTGCACCTAGCACAAAATGATCATACAATATAGTTCTATCAATGGTAGTACCCTCGCACTTTCTTCCTTCCACCCCATTCCTGAGCTCTTATGGTAACTGAAATGGTTTTCTGACGATAATCATCATAATGTCAAAAGTGGTTTCCACCACAAAACTAAAGATAATGAGTGCAGATCTTGTATTTATGACACAGTATTTTGCAATCAACGTAAAAAATAATTGGAAAAAAAAAGGAAGGCAAGAAAGAGCCAAAATTAGGCCTATGCATTTTATTTCTAAACTTTTATCTCCAAGAGAAGGAAAAAGTGGATTCTGTTGGGAGAAACCAAATTTGGCTTCACAAAGACAGAGGTGGGCTTTGAAGGAGGAAGGGTGTTCTGAAGGCAAAGAAGGAAGCATTTGTTATATTCTGGAATCGTTAATATGGTATGGCTAAAGCATTGGAATTTCTGCATGGGGCAAAGAATGACTGTAGATGAAGTTTCAGTATTTGCATGAGGTAGTAGACAATGACTTAATTCTTGAAATTACTAAATGAGGAGAGTACTATTGTAATCTCCATTTTACAGTTAAAGAAACTAAAGCACAGAAGACTAATAGGCCAGGCCAAAGGACTAGCAAGTGGTAGAGCAGGGATTCAAAAATCACAAGGGTCTGGGCTTTTCACAACTGTATTGCAGAATTAAAGATAATACTGAGTCTTGTGTTGTAGAGGACTGAATGGGGCAAGGTGATTGGAAGACTTGGGCATACTTACTCATTTGATCATGACTATTTAAAAAAAGTTAAGATTTTCATGTCCTGTTATAAAGAAATAAAGGATTCAATAATTAATACTCATATCACAATAGTTTTCTGAATAATTTTGCAAAAATTTGAGTTTTATAGTTAATAAATTCCCATTAGAGAGATTCATTTCCATAAATAAGAGAACCTCTCTCTAACTGAAAACCGGTGAGATCATAACCTCATGTTCTCCTATTTTAAATTCTCGCCTCTGCTGCACCACAAAATGAATAATCTTATTGTTTCCTTATTCCACATGTCTTTTCTTTGAAAAAGGTTCATTTTTCCCTGCCATTATTGGTTGATTAGCTTTTGTGCATTTAGTATTGTTGTTATTGGCTCAATGTCAATTAATGGGGCAGTTCTAAGTGGTAGTTGGTCCATTGGTAATGAGTAGTGAAATTAGTTAATTACATAGGACCCATATGAAATTGTACATTTTTCCTGCCAAATACTTTGAATATTTGAGAATGGGAGTTAGGCACATAGACTAATACTGAAGAATAGTCAATATTAAATTTCATTTCCTTCTTGAGCAATCTTTGCCACCTGAGCACATTTCATAATGAACTCTTGTATTTTACCATGGGTATCCTAAGAATAAGAAACAAATGAGAGAGTATTGTTTTAAATACTTTTATTTCTAAAATTATCATGTGAGCTATACATCATGTTCCGTATTTCTTCATTTTAGTCATTTCACATAATTTGTGTATGTGACACACATCAATATATTTTGATATATATATAATTTATTCATGATGCTTTATCTATTTGAAGTGAGCAACAACTTGATAGTTATTTATAATCTGTTTTTATGGTATATTGTAATTCCAAGAAAATTTGGAAGATCTTAAAGTATTTTTATAACTTTGGTTATGGTTTATTAGGCCATTTGTAAATAGTTATAGACATGTATTTGCTTGAGGACAGTAACATATATTCTAGTGTGTATATGTAATTATGAAATCCTGCAAATTTATGGTTTCATAATTTCAGGGTCCTGGATATACATTTTGTATCCCTTGCTTAGGATGATAGTTTTTAGGTAGCCGGTCTTAGGATAAAGCCCTTACTGTTAATCACTTTTCATTATTCTTTATAAGTCAAACTGTGTTTAATAATATTTCTACCCATCAAAGGTATGGTATAGCATTTAGGGTATTTGTTTTCTTTCTTTTTTTTGTTTTTGGATTGAGGAGGGTATCTGCTTTCTAATGTGACTTAAATATATCATTTGTGAATTGAATAGGACTGTGTGTGTGTGTGTGTGTGTGTGTGTGTGTGTGTAACATTTTCAATCACTATTTCAGAGATATAGATGAAAAGAAATTCCTTTTCATTACATTAAATATAATCCTATAAATATTAAAAGAAGGAATTTTACAGCATAGAAAGTATCCCTTTAATCCTTAAATATTTGAATCCTTAAATATTGAAAACTTTGAAGACAGACCACAAATGACCAAAGCTTCTTAATATATACCATATAGGTTTATATTAATATTACCCTTTAGTTTTGCATTTTCCAGGCATCTGAGACTTAAGGGTATTCATTATTTAGTGACACAGTTTAATAATGAGGGAGTAGGACCATGAAGGTGACATTGTGAAGTAGATCCATTTAGTCTACTTCTTGATTAAATTCTAAATCTCTATGTCAGCTGCTAATCTTTCCCCCTGGTGTGATCCTACTTCAAAGCTCCTCTGTTATGTGTGAGCGTAGCCTCCTCAGGTTGTTGCCTTTCTAGAGGGTCGGTCTCACAGTAGTACACGCGGGGCTAGGCTACCAGTCAGGTAGGACCTTTCTAGGGAAGTTGTCATCATTCACCAATATTTAATTAAGTGCTAATGGCATAGAAGCACTGGGCCATTTTCTATTTCATACCCTGCATTCTCTAAGGAGGTTTAGATACTGGTGCTGACGATAGGGCACTTCAGTCCTACATCCCTTTGGAAAAAAATGTCACTGGCCACTTTGCACATAAATGTTTACATTAAAATATAAATTGATATAATAATTGAAAGAGGTCATTTTGATTTTTTGGATAATGCACACCTATAATTTAGCAGTACTGGTAGCACTGGAACCTCAATAGAATTAATTTCACTTTGCATACCAGTATCCTGAGATTATTTTTCTGAATGCTGTCTTACATTTTCTCCAAGGAACCTTTTTACTCCCCATTCTGTCTTCCTGCTTTCCTGGCAGCCTACTCGTCCCTACTGCCTTTAGACAGAACTGCTGAAAAGCACAATGAAAAAAATTGGATTCTCTTTGCTTCCTTTCTCTATCATTTCTACCCCTTAATGAGGTTCAGGTGGGATGCCAATAAAGGAAACAAAATAATTGAATTTGTGATTAGAAGAAAGTAAAATTTTAATTTTCTGATGGTAAATTAAGCTTTTGTCTCCGAGACAGGAAGATTATGAATATTCCTTTTGACCACTTTCGAAACTGCTTCTAAATTAGCTTGGGAGCATTTGTAATAAAAGTATTAAAGTCTTATTAACAAAGGGATATCTAATTTCTAGCTAAATTGTTTAAAATATGCCTATGTTATCCTTTGCATAACTCAGTTTTTTCCTTGTAATGATAATTGCCATGATTTAATTAGATGACATAGTGCCAAAGCATTTTATGACATCACAGCTATTAATACAAAATTACAGTGTCAGCAACACCAATGCAGTTGTTAACAGTGATCGCAAAAACAAAAGTCAGGTTAGTAAGTTGAGACATGGACTGTTTATGTGAATAGCTTATTTCTTAGTGTGTATCCTATTTGACTATTAAAAAGTGCTCTTAATTGCCAACTACAGTGGCTCTCTGTCCTCATCCTTTTTGAATTCTCTGTTGCTTTTAGAACTTTGACAGTGCCTTAGCTTTTAGACCTCTCTTCTCTTATCTCTCTTTCCTTGGCTGATACTTTTCTCAGATCCTGTCTTCCTTGGTATTTTTCTATTTTACCTTTTAACCTCTCTTCTTCTGCCTGACATTTCTGTATTTTTTTCAAAATAACATTAGTTTTAGTGTTTTAAAAATTATTAAAATAATATGTATCCCATTAGAAAAATCCAAGAAATATAATAAGTATAAAGAAGACAAGCAAAACAACAATCCTGAAAATGCACCTCCTAAAAGTAATATATTAATATTCTGAGCAGATTAATAATGGAATTAATATTATGAACAAAACATTAATTATGTGTCATAAACATATACATGATTATAACTAAACTATATATAAGTGGATTTATGGTACCCTTTTAACTTTTAAATTACTCTCTTTTCATTAAAAAACATCAGGGTGCCTGGGTGGCTCAGTTGGCTAAACATCTGACTTCTGCTTGGTCATGATCTCGTGGTTTGTGAGTTTGAGCCCCGCATTGGGCTCTGTGCTGACAGCTCAGAACCTGGAGCCTGCTTCGGATTCTGTGTCTCCCTCTCTCTCTGCCCCTTCCTCGCTTGCACTCTGTATGTGTCTCTCTCAAAAATAAATAAACATTTAAAAAATTAAAAAAAAAAACCCAAACACCAGAATCTTTCCATGTTAGTATAGATACTATTCTTTTAAATTTCTAATTGGCATTTTATTGCATGGTTATACCATGCTTTATTTTACTAATCCCTTGTCAATGGAAATTTTGATTATTTCTCATTTTTGTCTTTTAAACAAAGCAGCTTTGCACATTATTGTATATGTATCTCTGTGCATTTGACCCTCCCTACATAATCTCAGAAACAGATTCACTACCTCAAAAGGTTATTAAATGAAAATTTTGATACAGGTTAAAAAAATTTTTTTTTTAATGTTTATTTCTGAAAGACAGGGAGAGACAGAGGGTGAGCAGGGGAGGGGCAGAGAGAGAGATACAGAATCTGAAGCAGGCTCCAAGCTCTGAGCTGTCAGCACAGAGCCGTGGGGCTCAAATTCATGAACTGTGAGATAATGACCTGAGCTGAAGTCAGACGCTTAACCAAGTCACCCAGGTGCCCCTATACATGTTTTTGTATTGGCTTCCAGAACGATTATACTGAAATACACTCCCATTAACATGTGAGAGGTTCCATCTATTTCTTCAAATTTGACAATTACAATTCTCATCTATCTTTGAAATGTTTATTTCTCTCCACATTGATTCTTTTTTCCTTCTTACTCTTCATATTTTCCCTGGATGTTTCACTTCCTGGAATATTATTTCCACCAATAGGTGCTGTAGGTGTCTATATGGGCATAACCAAAATGCTCCAGATGTGTCCTGTGGATCTTCATATACTGATTATATCTAACTAGGGTAGACACATTAGAGAAGATGGATATGACCTCAGGAGAGGTCATCTCATACAAATATTAGTTGAGGAAAATGCTAAGGGAATACTTACAAAAACATGACTGCTAAATTAAGATATTTGGAAGATTGTTATATAGATGACAAAATATACTATCATTTTAACATGGAAATAGTAGAGTTTCATATAAGGAAAAAAAAACCATATTAAGTTGTTAAAATTGCCCTATTGGCTATGGTTACTTAGCAATATGCTTAGTTTTAGAAATGTTGAGTCCAGTGAGGAGGGCACCTGTTGGGATGAGCCCTGAGTGTTGTATGGAAACCAATTTGACAATAAATTTCATATTAAAAAAAAATCAAAAAAAGAAATGTTGAGTTAACTTCTATTTATTTAGTTTAGTATTAGAAATGTTAACTCCTATTTATTTCACATGTTAAGATGAGAGGTATTTAATCAGATGGTCTCTGAAGAATTTTCTGGTTGTAAATTCTGTGATCTTGAGAGTGAACTTTTAGATTATGCTTTAAAATATAAATTCCTTGTTAACTTTGCTTAATATTTAAATACCTGGAGGTTTTTAAGTTTTCTGACTGAAAAGAAATTTTAAATCTGAAAAGGAATGCTGACTCAATATAAATGAAGGGGTTAGAAATGTCCTATAAGTTATTTGACACCACAGAAACTTATTTTACACCTTTCTTGAGGGAGAAAACAATCCGAAGTGAAGTAATGCACCCTTATTTATCTGATTATACACTTAGTTACTTACTTGAAACTTTGAAAAGTTTTATAAGGAAGTGTAAGGTGCTAAGAGAGCGTATGCTGGCCTGGCAGTTATATGTTAGACAGATGTCATAGATCTGGTCACGGTACCGTAAGAGCTCCTGGAAGCAACAGCAGGAAACCGGCACACAAGTCCTCTCCAAGCCTTTGTGGCGCACTTGCTGATGTCCCGGAGGTCCACACAAGTCATCTGGCCAAGCCAAGAGTCAAGGGTTGGAGGAATAGATTTCGCCACAGCTGGGAGAAACTGATAAAATATTTGGGGCCGTTAGAAAAAATCTACCACATTATCTCTTATTTGTATATAACTATACAGAAAGGCCGTGTTTTTTCATCTTTACTTTCCAATGTTTTGTTTTATTCTTTTGGTTCTATAGTTGAATCCCACCCACTTTCTTCGTGGAAACCTTTTTCTTCTCAATGACTCTTCCATTTTCCCAAACGAGTCTCTCTCTGTGTCCTTAATTACCGTAATTCCCAGAATGAGCCACTTTCTACATGTGCACATGTCTTTTGGATTAACACAATACAAAACTAAATCTGGAATAGTTTACAGTTTTACATTTTTTGCTCATTTCCTAAGCTATTTCCCTAAAGCAAAGTGGCAGAGCTGTTGAAAAATCATAAATTAATTAAAATGCGTTGGGGAGGTGGAGGGTACCACCTTCTCTTTTGCGTTCATTTTTTAAAGTATCCCAGAACAGATGTTGATTTATTTTCTCCCTCTTCCTTGCAATATAAAACAACAAACATAAATGTTTTAAAACAGTGGTGAAATTGCGAGCTTCTGTGATTATAAAAGTAAATATTATATCTTTCCTTATTTTGCCCCTGCTCTAGCATGCATCTCACACTATCCCCCCCAAAATGCTCCTTGGTTTTTGCACACATTATCCCATTCCTCTGCTAATGCAAAACCTACTTATTGTTTACGACTCAAGTTCTACCTTCTCCGTGAAACTTTCCTCGATTGTTCAAGTTATTCTTGATTTCGCTCTAATATGAATTCCTACAGCATTTAATGGCTGATACCACACAAGAACATTAGCTTTAGTGCAGATTGTAATTGTTTACTGCTTTTTATTTGTATTCTAATTTGTATATTGGCTGCTGTTTTCTTTGTTGGACTTGAGTCCTCACAAAATGGATGGTTATCTTTTAAGTACAGAGATCATATGCTATAAACATTCCTTATTATCCCGTTTCTTGCCTGATTTGCATTCTAGCCTCTCGTAGAGCTCTGGAAACATCCGATATCAAGCTGTTTTACAACCTACCAGAATTGGGAATTCCCCTGGCTTTTTTTTTCTCTTAGAAAATGTGATATTATTAGGCTTCATTCATTTATTTGACAAATGCTGACACTTACATGTTGAGGGTTTTTAGGTTCCAAGATGAAAAAATAACACTGCTTGATTCTCAAGATACAAAGTAATTTAGTTGCTATGTTTTTCTCAAACAGTGTCATAAACTTGTAAAAAGTAGTTGTTTTTTTTTTTTTTTTTAAATATACCACAGTACCTTCTAAACTAGTAAATCCCAGACTATGGCTCTTTTGATGAGTAACATTAGCACTTACAAGATTTCTATTTTTTTGATAGAATAATCATAGTCATGTGACACTTTGCTTTGTAATCATTACAAATCTAGCCCTGAGATTGGGTGACTGTGACCAGACTGGTTTGATACTTTTTTTTTTTTTTCTCAGTGAAACAGTCCAAGAAACAACAGTGTGGGAGCGTCTACATACACACACTCACTCACACCCTCTTGGTCTCTTTTCTTTCTCTCTGTTGCTGTCCCTCAGCAGAGAATTTCTGTTGGATTTAGAATTCTTTGATATATTATGATAAATGATGGCTTGTTGTGTTTTCTGACTCTGCTAGAGTCTCCAAGGAATTAAAGATCACATGCTTATTCAGCTTAATGTACTTGACCTTTTCCTATGATACGTCTGAATGGCTGTAGCAACTCAGTAACTATGCACCAGCTGTGTTATATTCATTTCACAGAAAAAACACAGTTCTCTTCAAGAGTAGGTAGCTTGACTTCTTTCCTCCCAGCGAAATAAAGAATAGTGTATTAGTATTATTATTAATTATAGTAGGATTTCTCTCCATCCCCAAATACACCTCTAATCTCACTGCATTTGGTAAACATTCAGAATGCTTTGACCACAGTCACATCAAGTGGTGTTTCAGTACTGGTCCCTCTTACATAATGAAAATTTTTACAGTAGTTCTGTATCTGCTCCATGAGACTGTATCCACACAATTTAAGTGTCAAAATTCCAGGATTTGTTAGCAAAATTTTACTCAGAAAGCAGTGTTTGTTACCTTTAATGAAACTTTGCTTTTCTAATGGGGAAACTGTATTTTCTGTCAAGTGACATAGAGTCAATTTTGAGTAAATTCTAGTGTTCTGTGCTTATCTTGAAAAAAATCTTTGCTTTTAATAGCACTGTTCCATTCTTACTAATATTTTGGAAATACATTTGTATCTAAGTGATTCCAGATTTTTATTAATTTGGGGGTTTTTAACATGGCATAAAAGTAATTATTGACTATTTTGATTAACTTAAAAAATGCTCATTTGAGAAGATTCCCTCTTTTAACTAAATTTTTGGACTTTATATATCATAAAATAAAATTGTTCTCTATATAATCTTAAAAAATAGATTAGGTTTAATAATATTCAAGGTATATTTGAGCCATGACATTTTTCATTATCTTGAATGCTTTTTCTTCTTTGAAGTGATCTCTGCTAGGTTGGAAAATTCAATTTTGAATATGATGTTTTAGGAAAAATTTATGGTAATATTAACCTGGAAATTTTATTTACATACTGTTTTCCACAGGATCTAATATGATTCTCTAGTTGCTGAAACCAGGGTTATTATAGTTGGGGTTAGAAAATTTGGCAATATAGAGGGAAACAGAAAGACGATGAAATAGGACAGGAAAACTTCATTCTGCTTTCTCATTCCTTTCAGCCACTGAGGGTGAGCAGGATGAAGGGAAAGGGAGGTAACAAGTGTGTCTGCTATATCATAGGCCTCATGTCTAATATTTTATATCTATTCTATTCTCATGCAATCTTTGTAGAAATTCTCTTAAATCTGTTGATGTTTTTAATATCTACATTTCTTTATTTTGTTCTAAAAGCAAACATGAGGTGGTCTGGATGAGGCAGATTCTTACTATTGTAGCAATAACCACGTTGGTTCTCCATGTCCCATTCTTTCCCTTTAAGGTGATATGATGAGAACTAGACGGTTAGAGGCACAGGAGGGGAGCCCTAAGATTATGAATTAAGTTTATATGGGAATTTTTCTACAGCTCCCTTTTCCCCTCCTGAGAGAGGGAGGGAAATCTTATCTCCTTTATGTAATCAAATCTCAAGGAAGAGAAGAGGAAGATCCCTTAGTTTAAACCCTTTGGATATAAACTGGTAGCTATGGGGATTTATTATCTTTTGAAATGTAAAGACATAAATCTGAGAAATAAATGTCTACCTGTCTTTGAAGGTCTCTTTTAGTCCACCTTTAACCCCCAAAGCTTGTCCTTTAACTCAGATTCCAGTTTTCTCTGCTTTAGAAGTCTCTAGTCATGCAGAAACATGAAATACTTTCTCCTTAGTTCCATAAGCATAAATTGTGACCTTTCTTTCACTGTTGCTTTGAAATTTGTGGTCATACCTTTTTTTCCCCCATTCTTACATTTCTTAATGTGTTTAGTAGCCAATGCATTATTGTGTCTATTACCTATATATTTTACTTAAAGTAATCATCTCTATTTTTTTATTAAAAGATTTTTTTAAATGTTTATTATTTTTGAGATAGAGACAGAGCGCAAGCAGGGAAGGGGCAGAGAGAGAGGGAGACACAGAATCCAAAGCAGGCTCCAGGCTCTGAGCTGTCAGCACAGAGCCCGATGCGGGGCTCGAACTCACAGACCGTGAGATCATGACCTGAGCTGTAGTCGGCCACCCCACCAACTGAGCCACCCAGGTGCCCCATCATCTCAATTTATACAAAAGATTTATATACTCAATAAAAATGTATTGAGCACCAAGAAATATCAAGTAGTGCTGCAGATACTTGGGACACATCAGCGAACAAAGAAAAAATCCCTGCTCTTCTTAAGTTGAAAAACTTTTGAGGGAAACTAGAAAGGAAGCACTAAACATAATAAATCAATTACATGGTATGTAAGTGCTATAGAAAAAATAAAAATAGAGGAGAATGAGGAGCATAAAGGGTCAGAAAGAGTAGGGTGTAATATTAAGTAGATGGTTAGTGCAGGCTTTGCTGAGAAGGTGAAATATGAGCAAAGACTTGAAAGAGGTGAGGAATTTTCCAAGTAGGCAGAATATTTCAGGCGGTAAAAAAAGACAGAGGCAAGTCCCCCGGGTGGCAGTGAGAACAGCAAGGAGGCCAGTGAGGCTTAAGCGAAGTGGAGATCAGTGAGTGAGGAGTAAGTGAGGAGGAGGTCAGTAGCAGAGAGGATCAGAGAGCTAAAAGGCATAGGGTGTGCAGATCACAAAGAGCCTTGGAAAGGCCTAGAATAATCGTGGCCTCTTCTCTGAGTAAAATAGGGTAACATTGGAAGGATAAAATGAAGAATGATGGGATCTAACTTGCATTTTAAGAGGACTACGCTTGCTACTGTGTTTGGCATAGACAGTGGGGCTAAAGGTGGACTTACGAAGGCCGGCTGGGAGACTGTCGCAGTCATCCAGGTTGGGTATGATGTTGCCCTGACTAGAGTAGTGAAGTGAAATAATAAGTGGGCAGATTCTGGATATGTTTTGCAAGGTGTTCCAACACGTTTCTTCTTCGATTGGTTGTGCGCTTAAGAGAAAGAGAGGAGTCTACAGTGACTGCAAGGTATTTGTTCTGAGCAGCCAGAAAATTTTGTCATCGACTGAGATGGACAGGATTGTGGGGGAGCGTTTTTTTAGGAGGGAGTTGGGATGGAGAAGACTAGGAGTTTAGTCCTGTACATCTTGATTTTAAGACGTACTTTAGACGTGTAGTGGAGGTGTCAGGTGAGACTGTCACCTGGGTTTGAGAGAGGTTTGAGATGGAGACACAGAATTGGAGGCTACCCACATACAGGTGGGCAGATCTAGGTTTTGTGGGGGCTGAAACTTAGCATTTTTGAAGGTTCTCTAGGGAAAAAAATCAAAATTTGAATATAAATCAGAGGTGGATATCTATTTAGAATGAAAAAATCTCAACAAATACTTATTGGGAAACTGAATAATAGCACAAAATTGTAACATTTGAGAAATAGGATACTTTTTAAAAGGAACTGACATACCTCTGTAATACTTTTTCCCACCAATTTTTGGTCTCTAGTGTCAAGGATTTTTAAGTATCATTTTCTGTTGAGGATATGGAAAATTAACTCACTCTTTATTATTAATTAACATTTATAGTAGTCTAGAAAAGTTTCTTTCATCTTTACAACTTATTTATAATTTCATAAAAATTTTCAGGGTTGTCTTAAAATTTAAGAAAACTTATCAAGCTCCTTGCATATATAACCTGTAAGATTTAGAGGAGTTTTCCAGAGACTAACTCTGGCTCTATACTTTGCTTCGTCTCCACTACCCACATGCTCCCAATGCGAGGCACATTGTGATGTCCCTGCACATTATGATACTACTGCAGCCCTGAACCTTTGTGTCACAACTTCAGATGAGTTTGGCACAGTGGGTATGAGGAGTATTCCTGGAAGCTATTCCAGCTCCAGGATAGCTAGCAATGACTTATTCATAAATGGACGTGATGGCAAATCACATAAATATGTTCCATTAAAGCCAACCCAAGTATATCTCCACCTCTATTTCCTATGTTTGTATGTATTTATATTTATGTATTTTTTATTCTTAAGTTAACATACAGCATAGTCTTGGCTTCAGGAGTAGAACCCAGTGATTCATCTCTTACATATGACACCCAATGCTCATCCCAGCAAGTGCCCTCCTTAATGCCCATCACCCATTTAACCCACCCCACGTCTATTTCCTCTTAGTTTCTCAAAATTTTCAGACACTCAAGATTCCAGATTCCATCATGAAGGAATCTTACACTAATAAATGTTCATAAAATATGTGACCATGAGAACACAGTATTAGTCCTCTCCACCCTTACATGTAATCTACCATGAGCTATGAGTTTTGACTTTTTTTTTAATTAAAAGACTTTATTTTTTAGAGCAGTTTTAGGTCTGTAGAGATTGCACAGGAAGTACAGATGCCCCTCTCCTCCCTGCACACAATTTCCTCTTATTACTAATATTTTACATTAGTGGAATTTAACTGAATTACATAGTGTATATTAGGGTTCACTCTTTGTTTTTTACATTTCTATGAGTTTTGACAAATCTATGAGATTACATATCCACTATTACAGTATCATACAGGACAATATCACTTCTCTAAAAATGCCCTGTGCTTTACTTAAACACTCTTACCGCCTCTCCCTGAACCCCTGAAAATCTTTGATAGTTTTACTGTCTCTATAGTTTCACTCTTTCCAGAATTTCATATAGTTGGAATCCTACAGTACATAGCTTTTTCACTGACTTCCTCAATTAGCAATATGAATTTAGGGTTTCTTCATTCGAGACACCTTAAAGAAAAAGCTATATTTTCATGGTTGATAGTTCATTTCTTTTGATTGTTTAATAATACTCCATTTAATGTCTGTACCACTGTTTATTCATTTAAAGAACATCTTAGTTTCCTGGTTTTTTGACAATTATGAACAAAGCTGCTATAAACATTTGTGTGCATGTTTTTATGTGGACATTAGCTTTCAACTCATTGGAGCAAATACCTAATGAGTGAATTCAGTATTTAGATTAGAGTCTAGACCTTACACCTATTCACAAAAAAACCTCAAAGTGGATCATAGACCTAAAAGTAAAACAGGAACTTGTGCAGAGTGCAGAAGATAACAAAGGAGAAAATCTAGGTGACCTTGAGCCTGGTGATGACTTTTTATTTTAATATTTAATTTTTAAAAATGTTTCTTATTTATTTTTTGATAGAGAGATGGAGGGAAGGGCAGAGAGTGAGGGGGACAGAGGCTATGAAGCGGGCTCTGCACTGACAGGCTGACAGCAGCAAGCCTGATGTGGGGCTTGAACTCACAAACTGTGAGGTCATGACCTGAGCCAAAGTCAGACGCCCAACCAACTGAGCCCCCAGGTGCCCCTGGTGATGACTTTTTAGATACAACACCAAAACACAATCTATTACGGAAAAATTGATAAACTGGACTTCTTTAAAATTAAAACATGCTCTATGAAGGGCACTTAGAAGAATGAAAAGATAAGCTAAAGAGAAAATTCTTGCAAAATGCATATCTGATAAAGGACTTATATCAAGGGGAACCTGGGGGGCTCAGCTGGTTAAGTATCCAACTCTTTGTTTCAGCTCAGGTCCTGATCTCATACTTTCATGAGTTTGAGCACCGCATTGGGCTCTGCACTCTCAGTGTGGCGTCTGCTTGGGATTCTCTCCCCCCCCCCCACACTCTCTCTGCCTACCCCCTGCTTGCACTGTCTCTGTTTCTCTCAAAATAAATAAATAAACTTTTTTTGAAAAGGACTTATATCCAAAATATATAAAGAACTCTTAAAACGCAACAATAAGAAAACAAAAATCCAAGTATAAAATAAGAAAAGATCTGAGCAGACACCTCACCAAAGAAGAAATACAGACAGTAAATAACCATATGAAAATATGCTCAGTATCATTTGTCATTAGGGAATTGCAAATTAAAATAATGAGATATCGCTACACACCCATTAGAATAGCTAAAATCCAAAATACTGACAATATCAAATGTCGGCAAGAATGTGGAGCAACAGGAACTTTCATTCATTGCTGGTTGGAATATAAATGATGCAGCCACTTTGGAAGACAGTCTGGCACTTTCTTATATAGGTAAGCATAAGCTTACCATGTGATCCAGCGAGTCAATCATAGTTGTTTACCCAAGTGAGTTTTGATATTTTCACCAGCCTTGCAAGATTGTGTCTCAGGAAACTCCTTCAGCTTGGTCTTCCTTGCATTTAATGTTCTCAAGACATCAGTTCAGCTGTGTGTCTTGGCATCCTCTTATCTGATTATGCTTGGATATGGTTTCAGATGTTTTTTTAAGTCTTGACTTGGCAACTTTTTAGGATGTTACTTTGGGCAAATACCCATCAAATCTACATTTCACAGACAAAGACAATATTCACTAGACCCAGCCAGGCCTCTAGACTTGCCCCTTGGGTCCATGGTATCCTTTATCTTTATCCATCAGGGAATGGTTATCTTAATCAGTAATTATTAGAAACCTTTGCAATCTTAAGGTTTACTTCAACTACCACTGTCTGTAAAGCCCTAAACTTCCTCAAGTTTACTCATTTCCTCATTCACTGAAATTGCTCTTAAGAAGGCAACAGTAAACATTAATTTCCAACCTAACGACTAATTTTTAGTCTTAATCTTATATGACTTCTTTATAGCATGTAAACTGGTTAACTGTCCCCTTCTTGCAACTCTCCCCTGTTGGTTTCTTTAATTTTAAAAATTTTTAAAAAAATTAAAAAAAATTTTAATGTGTGTTTATTTTTGAGAGAGAGAGAGAGAGAGAGAGAGAGAGACCATGAGCAGAGGAGGGGCAGAGAGAGAGAGGGAGACACAGAATCTGAAGCAGGCTCCAGGCTCTGAACTGTCAGCACAGAGCTCAACTTGGGGCCTGAACCCACAAACCATGAGATCATGACCTGAACTGAAGTCAGACACTTAACCGACGGAGCTACCCAGGCACCCCTGATTTTTTAAATTTTGAAATGAAACATACATACAGAAAAGAGCAGAAAGCTTATGTATAAATTTTCATAAACGTTATTGAAGCAAAAACTTGTATCAAGAAACAGAACATTTCTAATGCCCCAGAAGCTCCTCATGCGCCTCTCTCCCCCCAGTCACAGCTTCTATTCACCTTTATTGTAGAGGTAAACAACTATGCTGATTTTTGTATTAATCTTTTCTTATATATGCATCTCTGAACAAAATATTTTAGTTTTTCCATTTTTCAAGCCTTATAAAGCAAATTATATATACATTTTTTGCACAGTACTGTTTGTGAGATTCCTCTACATTGTGCATATCTGTGGTTTGTTCACTATTACTGTATATATCCCATGGTGTGAATACCTCCCTACTTTATTATGCATTCAGTTAATGTATTTTGGGGTTGTTTCCAGCACTTTGTCTTTATAACCAGTGCAGCTATAGAGATTCCTATACATGTTTCTTATACATTTTTACATCTTCATGCAATTCTCTAGGGTCTAGGGAAATTGTTGGATTATAAAGTATGCATATTGTCAATTTCAATAAAAATGCTGTATTCTTTCAAAATAGTTCTGTATAATACTACTGGTACTAGATGAGAAACTGGTCTGTACCACAACAAAACATAGAATTGTCAACCATTTCAATTTTTGCCAAGATGGTGGGGGTATAGAGGTATCTAACTATGGTTTGTTTCAATTTCCATTTCCCCGAGAGCTAGTGGAGTAGAGCACCTTTTCCTACCCATATTAGCAATTTGTATTTTCTTGTCTCTTAAGTGTCTATTTAAAATTTTTTTTCTGTGCTCCTATTCAGTTTTTATCCTTTTCTTAGGATTTGTAGGATTTCTTTTTATATCTGGTTTATTGGTCCTTTATCAGTTATATGTGTTAGAAATAGATTTTTATGTTTTTGCCCCCCTCCCCAACTCTTATAATGAAGACAAGATCCTGATTTAAATGTAATAGAACTTATTAATAATTTTTTTATGGTTAGTTCTCTTTAAGAAATTGTTTCCTAGAGGCACCAGGGTGACTCTGTGGGTTGAGCCTCCGACTCTTGATTGGCTGAGGTCATGATCTCATTGTTTGTGGGTCTGAGTCCTCTGTCAGGCTCTGCACTGACAGTGTGGAGTCTTCTTGGGATTCTCCCTCTCTCCCTGTTTCTACCCCACCCCGCCCTCCCAAAATAAATTCATCAACTTTAAAACGAAAAAAAGGAAACTGTTTCCTAACTTGGCATTAAGAAGATAGTTAACAGAGAAAATAGAGATAAAAACCAGGTATCTAATCTCCTTTATTTATGAGAGGGGGAGAGGGGCAGAGAGAGAGAGAGAGTAGGACAGAGGATCCAAAGTGGGCACTGTGCTGATTGCAGCAAGCCCAATGTGAGGCTCAAACTCATGAACCATTAGACATGACCTGAGCTGAAGTCAGACACTTAAACAACTGAGCCACCCAGGCGCCCCTAATCTCCCATATTGAATTGAAAGCCTGGGACTTCATGTTTTTAAATTTTAAACTTTGGTTTCTCTTTTTCTGATTCTTTTTTTAAAAGCTTATTTCTTTATTTTGAGAGAGAGAATGAGTGGGGGAAGAGCAGAGAGAGAATTGCAAACAGGCTCCGTGCTGTCAGCACAGGGCCAGACGTGGGGCTCGAACTCAAACTGTGAGACCATGACTTTGAGACAACACCAGGCACTGGACGCTTAACAGACTGAGCCACCCAGGCGCCCTCTTTTTTCCGATTCTTAAATGCTAGTTTTATACAAGACTCCATCTGAATTCTTTCTTGTTTTGCACATTCTCCCTGATTAATAATCTTCAACATATTAGAGAATAACAATGTAGCAATTGTCCAAGTAATTTGAAATTACTAACACTTAAGGTGCCAACATTTGGGAATTATTTTAAGTATACAACTTTGTGGTATATTTTGATATTTGATAAGGTAAATTCTCCCTCCTGAGCTTCATCAAAATGTTGTTGATTATTTTTCTTTCAGTTTTTCCCTATACATTTTAGATTATTTGTTCTAGTTAACATTGAAATAATGTCAGGTGATGGGTATTGATGGGTATTAAGGAGGGCACTTGTGATGAGCACTTGGTGTCGTATGTAAGTTATGAATCGCTGATTTCTATTACTGAAACCAATATTGTACTGTATGTTAACTAAAATAAAAAGAAGAAATTTGTGATTGTATTGAATGCACAGATTAATGTATGTCTGTTTTGGGGTTCATATCTCTTCATTGATTTTGATATATTTGTTCAAGGCAGGGATACCTAGGGCAATATATCACACTTGTGAGTTCCACTTTTTATACAAGTTGGGGAGGGCTGAAACCTGCTGACTTATAAGAATAAAATAATATCTTGTTTATATTTGTATTCTTGATACCTAGCACAATACCACTCAATAAAATATTTGTTATCTCAGTAAACATTTGTTAGGCATCTGCTGTATGCCAGGCACTGTGTCAGGTGCTAAAGATACAAATTGACTAACATATTGGCCTTCCCTAGGAAGAAAACTACTTATAGGTAAATAATTACAATTAAGAGTTATTGATTAAGCACTAGAGGGTCCTTAAGGAAGAGAGTAGTCAACTGTATTTAGAGTGAGAGGGTATAGAAAATTTTATAGGTGGCATAATCCTTACACTAGACTTGAAAGATGAGTAGGTATTTATCAGATAATCAGGAGAGACAAGGTAAAGACATTTTCTACAGTTGGAAGAATAAGAACAATATTAAGTAAAAACAGAGACTTGAGAACATCTGGCTATCAAGGGATGAAGGGGCTCATACTGGCTCATAGTTTGCGAAGCAGAGTGTATTTAGAAGCCTGGCCAGAGAAATAGGCAGAGGCAAGATACTGTTTGGTCTTATAGAGTACTAAAAGCTTTATCTTACAGGCAACAGCGAATAATCAGTGAGTTTAAAGCAGGGGAATAATTAGTCAGATTTGCTTTTTTGAAAGAAAAAAAAGCCATCAGCATTCAAGATTGATAAGAGGTGGGACAAGAATGCAGCTAGGAAAGAAAAAAAAATCAGTAAGGAGAATGTTCTAAGAGTCATGGTAAGACAGGATCAGAGTCCAACTAAGAGAATAGCACTAGGGATACTGAAGAAGGAATGGATTTAAGAGATGTAAAGGAGGACCTGATGATAACTTAGATGGGCTTTGAGATGAGTAGATAGATGGCGCACTTACTAAGATAGATGATAGTAGATCCTTGGGAGACAAAGAAAAGGACTAATTCCACGGGCATGCTGAGTCTGATGTGCCTGTGAAAAGGATATCGCAGTAATATGTCTGATAGGTGGATGGATACATAGGCCTGCAGTCCAAGAGAGCAATCTGGCATCAAATTTTAGATCTCAAAGCCCATAATATGTATGTAACAGCTGAAATCATAAGGTCAAAGATGGAATCTGGGGATATCCAACGTTGAGTGGGTGAATAGAAGAGGAACCAGCAAAGAAAACTAATAGGAACAAAACAAAAGAGGAGGAGGAGTACCAGGAGAAAGGGGTCGTAGAGAAGAGAGTGGTCAAGTATCAAGTGCCACAGATAGAAATAACAGACCTGAAAAAATTTCATGGGATTTGGCATTAATGGGGACCTTGGTGGAATCTATTTTATTAGATAGTGATTTTTTCACATACTTAACTGTGAAGGGAAAGGAACTGTCAAGATAACACCATTAGTTGGAGGTAGGGAGAAAATAGAACAATTGCTTTTTTTATTTTTTTTAATGAGACGAGTATAATTATAAACTATGGAGGATAGACACAGAGAGATTAAGACAATAAATTAAAGGTGATTATAAAATATACAACCAAATAATTAGTATTATAAGTGTTTGTGATAGATTTGTGGTATACTCAAATAGGTATAAATGCAAAAATACAGTGCTAAGCCCCAAGACGTACATATCATAAACATTCTAAAACGACTTGCTGGATTGAATTGAATGGAGTTCCATTAATATGTAAATCATTATCCTCTGTACTCTGGAATAATTCAGAGTTTAATTTGTGCATTTGTTTCTGATGAAGGTCATCGGACACTATTTATTGGAGTTCATGTGCCCCTGGGAGGAAGAAAAAGCCATCGACGTCACAGGCATCGTGGTCATAAACACAGAAAGAGAGACAGAGAGAGAGATTCGGGATTAGAGGATGGAAGGGAGTCACCTTCCTTTGGTAAGACTCTTACTCCTTGTTTTTTATTAAATTTACGATGGTAATAATATACTTGCTAAATCCATAATTAGCAATAATGCCTCATACTCACAAAATTGTTTATACTTTTACAAAAGATGTTGTTTGGTCAGATGGGGGAGAAATGAGAGATAAAAAAAACTTGATTGAACACAACTTGTGCTTTGTGAAGTTGAGAATTGGCTTAGCCTTGTGATTGAGGAAATACACATAAGTAGTAAAACTTAGTTGTATAAACCCTTTATTGTATATATATATATTATATATATATTTATATATAATGTATAATGTATATAATATATAATATATAATTATATATATATTTATATAGCCTTGTGATTGAGGAAATACACATAAGTAGTAAAACTTAGTTGTATAAACCCTTTATTGTGTGTATACACACACACACACACACACACACACACACACACACACACACATTCAAATAATAGTCATTGCTGTAAGTAGTTAAAAATCCAGAGGGGAATGCCTTTATTAAGTTCCCACATACACCATTGCTGATGCTGTCCAAATTTCCCTCTTAAGACATGGACATTCTACTATTTTGAATGTTCTTCCTTTCGAAGTAGATACAGAATATCAAACTATAGTGATACGGTAACTATTAACAATTTCTGAGTGCCATGAATGCCTGTGTTCATGACATAACCAAGAACCTGGCTTTCCCATCTCTTATGACCCTCTCCTTCACTGCACCTAGTTCCCCTACTCAACCATAATTACTTTGCTCTGAGATTGTCAATGCTTTCAGAACATGTGTCTCTCCTTCTTGTCTACCTGTGCAACTCCTTGACCGCTCTACTTTTTTCTATCCATGCTGCCATCTTTCTTGCATTATTTTATTATTCTACTCTGATCTCATAGCCTATAATTTTACTAAAACTTTTGCTAATATTCTGAATATCATAGGTTTATTGTTTTAATTTTATTCATACGATTACTCCCACTTAACCATACTTATGTTGGTGGTCCCTCCATGTTCCTGCTTTCTCCCTGCCTCCACAATGGGCACACTGTGCTGACCATAATCATTCAGCAGGGCAGATTGTAACTATTTAAATTCATGACACAAACAACCTTCAACAGTGCCTCCCAGTTCTATTGCATTTCTTTGATTTTCAAATTGACTATTTTTCAAACTTTTTCATCATTCTTCAACATCGTTTTTTTCACTATCACTTAGTGGATGCTTTCTACTTTGGAGGGAAAATGTGTCATCAGAACCAACTCATTCCCATTCTCTCCTATGTGCCTGTATCTGAAACTTTCTTTTGATATAACAAGGGAGTTTTCTTTTCAGTTATGTTTTATTTCCTGTTTCCTCCTACCTGGAAATGTACACAATTTATAATCCGGTTGACCTCTTCCTTGCAACTGGATTATTCTCAGCATCTTTTAAACATGAGAGAGACTCCCATTTTAGATAATCCCTGACCCCTGCTCAAACCCACAATACCACTCTAGTCATTATCTTGTATTCAGATATGAAGTTAGTGGCATATAACGTTTGGGGTAACAATTTTGCTCTTAATATTCTATAAATATTGCTTTATTCAGTATGTTTTCAATAAGTGTTGCAGAGAAGTCTATGGTCTCTATGGGTGTTTTTTTTTTCTTTCATTTTTTAACATTGTATCTTTTAAGCCTGAATGCTTATAGACATTTTTCTGTGTCCCTTTAATTAAGAAATTTGCTAAGACAGGCCTAATGGTGGGTGTATTAAAAAGCCTTTCCAATGTGCATATACTGATATTTTTCCACTTAGAGCACATTTTCCTATTTTATCTGATTCTGTTCCACTTCCTTTGTTATCTTCTTTGTGAATATTAATTATCTGCCTGTTGGATTAGTTATATCTGCTCTTTGTCATTTTCCTCTGTAGTTTAAAGTTAGTCTCTCATATTATCCATTTGATTATCTGCAATATCAGTTTTGCATTTTACTATTTCTGTTATTGGTTTATTTTGTGGTTGCATTTTTAGTTTTCTTAAAATTTTTTCTTATCATGTACTATTTTCTTTACATTTTCTCTTGTCCTTTCCTAACTAGTTTTTGTTGTTCTGCTTTCTGTTTATAATTTATAGTCTACTGATGATTCCCAGCTATTGCTGGATATTTTCTTTTGATCCTGAAGTGGATAATTTTCAGAGGTATGATCTTCCTTTGGGCCATTCAGATTGTTTTGACGGTATATTAATTGTAGTATTTGTATAGTTTCCCAGTTGTTTTTCTTAGAGAGGCACTGGCATCAGTATGCTCCTTGTTTCAATCAGTGTGTATAGTTAGAGCATTAACCTTCCCCCAGTAGCTTGTATTTCTGCCAGAGTTAGAATGACTGTTGTCTGGAGTGTGTAAGGAAACATATTCTGGGAATCTTCACCTGCATGATATAAGGATGGTCATCTCTGAGTCAGTGAGCTCAGAGGTATATAAGGGTCCCCGTCATTTTCAGGTGTTTTTTTGTTTTGTTTTGTTTTGTTTTCTGAGGTGGAGTCTGGGAATGTAATAAAGTGAAAATTAGGTAGATTTTTCTCATTCAATCCTCCACCTGCTTATATACAGATTCTCTCTTAGATTCTGAGAATGGATTATATATGTTGGGCTAAACTTTAATGGTTACTTCGAGCTTTCATCTTCTAGTATTTGAGACAATATATTCACATCACCTGAGAAATGCTTACTAAATAAACATAAATAAACTTGTTCCCCCTGCTTCTGACATCATTTTTTTTTTCTTATGGCTTAATGCAGTATGTCAGTTTTTCACAACAGTTGTTCTCAACATTGACTACACTTAGGAGTTTTCAGAACATATTGATGGTCAAGCCCCATACCCATCAGGATCTCTGGGGGTGGGGCCTAAATGTAGGTATTTGGTTGAAGTACCCCCAGATAATTCTAATGTGCAGCCAAGCTTCAGATCCACTGTTCTAGAAATTTTGCTATTTTAAGTGTGGCCCATGAACTAGTGATATTAGCATCACATGGGAGCTTGTTAGAAATGCAGAATCTCAGGCCCTACCCCAGACCTTTCGAATCAGAATCTGTACATTAATAATATACTTAGATAACTGATATACACACTACAAGTTGACAAATAAAGCTCTAGAGTGTTCCTTGTCAAACCCTGTTATACAGTAGAATCATCTGAGGAGCTTTAAAAAATATTGATGCTGGGCCCCACCCTCAAAGACTTCAATTAATATTGGATATTTCCTTAGGCACTGTTATTCTTTAAAAAGTATCCCAGGTGATTTAATATCCAGCTAGGATCAAGAACCATTGATCTGAAGAAGCTTCTGCCTCTTTATTTGGTAAAACTGGAAATTAGTCAGGTGGCCCAGATTCTCCCTCTGATGTGTCAGCCACTATTTTTGGATGCCACCTACTTCCTTCCTCCCCCAACCATCTGAGTATCTCTGTTGACATTTAGACCTAAGATCTGTTTTATCAGGGACAAATGTTTGGCACCCCGGTGGTCTCTAAGCAGTAGAACTTCCTAGATTTCACTTTTTTTTTTTCAGCTTCTTCAGGACCAATCATCTGTCTTTATTCCTAACCCACAGTCAGTTCAGGTGCCTTGATAATCAAGTACCCAGTCATATCCATATTATAAACACCATCCCACTTGATTTGGGTTTTGATATTCTGCTTTGATATATCTGTGAGCATATATGAGATTACTATGCTGAAGGCTTCATAGAAAATTTCTGAGAATATTTATTAAGAATATTTATTTTAGGGGCATATTTAGGGTGGCTCAGTCAGTTAAACATCTGACTTCAGCTCAGGTCATGATCTTGCAGTCCGTGAGTTCAAGCCCCGCATCGGGCTCTGTACTGGCAGCTCAGAGCCTGGAGCCTGTTTCGGATTCTATGTCTCCCTCTCTTTCTGTCCCTCCCGTGCTCCCACTCTCTCTTCATCTCTGTCTCTTTCTCTCAAAAATAAAAATAAACATTAAAAAATATTTATTTTACTGGAAAGGATTTCAAAGAAAATATTTTGAAGACATTCTTACAGGTGCCTGAAAATTCTTCAGAATTCAGTTTCCAAAGTGATATAGGATAAAGGAGAATGTGAGGGAGCATAGGTCCCCCTCTGCTTCCAGGAACCTGGAAGTTTAGGTTGTAAATTGGAGTATGGATCTGTGGAGACATGTGATAATTTATCTCATATTTCTGGAGCAAACATCAATTTAATAAAAAGATTTTGGGGTAAATGTTTGAATTTCGGCACTCTTAAGAAATTTTTGTCACCAAACTGTATGAGGAACATCAGCCAGATCCCACTTTATTATATGACCTAGTTGTGTAAGGCAGTGTTGTTAGGGACCCGGTTGTGTTAGTGCTGCATCCAGATACAAGTGAACAGGCCTTTACTGTCGCCAAAAGAGATTATGCATATATCACAGACCTGCAATGGTTCGTTCTAGTCTGCCAGATCTGATGATTGAATTGTGATTCCTAGGTGAGTCCAAAGATAGACCCACCTTTTCAGCTTTGTGGTAGTGGTGGTGGTGATGCTTTGATTATAGAAAACACGTTTGATGCTGGCAAATAAGTTCAACCTACTTTTGTTACTGCACGTAATAAACATGATAGTTTGTATAAGAATGTGATGATTATTCTCCTTCCTATTACAATCAATTCTGATATTAGAAAACTGCTAAAATCTGGCATCTTGTTATTTTTCATGTAATCTCTTATATTTACCTTTTGTACTACGAAATTATATATGTATGTGTGTGTATATATATATATATATATATATATATATATATATTTCAATTTTTAGTGTTTAGTTTTGAGAGAGAGACAGAGACAGAGCGTGAGTTGGGGAGGAGCAGAGAGAGAGGGGGAGACACAGAATTCGAAACAGGCTCCAGGCTCTCAGCACAGAGCCTGACACTGGGCTTGAACTCACAAACAGTGAGATCATGACCTGAGCCAAAATCAGCTGCTTAACCAGCTGAACCACCCGGGTGCCTTGAAATTATATTTTCAACCGGGAACATGAATGGGTTGTTTAAAAATGATAAATTTGAAGCATAAACCTGAAGTCAGTGAAAAAATGAAGACAACAAGGGAAATACAGAACACTTTAATGTTGATTTGTTTCTTAGTCTCCCAACAAAGAACATAACAGGAAAGATGATAGGAGGTAGATCAATTATAATTAGTTAATCTATAAGCAGTAGAAATACATCTAAAAACCATAGACTGTATAAAATGCTTGGGTAAAATATGGGACACAAATGTACTATAGAAATTAGCACAACCATGGAATTAAGCCTAGGATTTTTCTAGTTTTATATAGTAAATTGTGCATATGCTTCAGGAAATAAGAAAGCAAATATAGAAAACATGACTTCAGAAAGCTATTTTGTGATGGGTAATGACTTTCTGTTCCTATTTAACTCTCAGTTAGCTGTTATATAACAGTATTAATATTTAAAAAATCATTTTATTATAATGTATAACAAATATTTAAGAGTGTTAAAGTGTGGACACATAAATGTACAACTCAGTGAATGATCATCAACATGTATGTAACTGCCATCTTGGCTAGCATTCCACAAACCTCTCTTAGTGATCCCTCCAGTCACTATCTACCTCTCCTCCTCAAAAGGATCACGAGCTTGTCTTGTTATACTGGGTGTTTTGGCAGTTTTTGAACTTCATATAAATGAAGTCATATAGGAGATATTTGTTTCTGTCTTTCTCTATTGCTCAATATTGTTTTTGTGGGATTCACCAATGTTTTTGGCCATAGTTTTAGTTTATTAATTTTCATTTTTGTGTAGTATCCGTTTACTTGTATATGCTGTGCATTCTACTGATTGACATTTGGGTCATTTACATTTTGAAGCTACTTTTGTTGCTTTGAACATTTTCATATATCTCTTGGTACACACATGTATTTCTCATACCTAGAACTTATTGTTGAGCTGTAGGGTATGTATACTTTCTTTCTTAAAACTTTGTTTAATGTTTATTTGTTTTTGAGAGAGAGAGAGAGAGCGTGAGCAGGGGAGGGGCAGAGAGAGAGGGAGACACAGAATCCAAAGAAGGCTCCAGGCTCTGAGCTGTCAGCACAGAGCCCAAAGTAGGGCTTGAACTCACGAGCTGTGAGATCATGACCTGAGCTGAAGTCAGACCCTTAACCAACTGAGCCACCCAGGTGCCCCTGGTATGCGTATTTTCAATTTGAGTAGATAATGCCAAATAATTTTCCAAAGTGGGGTGCATATTTATACTTCCACCGGAAAAGTATGAGGGTTTATGTCATTTTCCATTCTTGTCAACACTTGGCATTATCTTAACATTAGCCATTCTGGTAAGGTGTATAATACCATGTTGTTTTAATTTACATTTCTTGAATACTGATATGATTGAACAACTTTGCATATGCTCTTTGGCATTTGGATAGCCTCTTCTATGAAGTGCCTATCCAACTTTAGTGCTTTAAATTTTTTAAATGTAATTAAAATTAAATTAATAAATTTTAAATTTAATTGAGAATTTTTTTACTGGATTTTTTTTCCTATTGATTTGTAGAGTTTCTTTATATATTAGCAATATAAGTCCTGTGGTGCTTTTACATACTTCAAATACCTTCTCACATTTATGGCTTTCCTTTTCACTGTTCTAATGGTGTCTTTTGATCTGTCTTGCAGATTCCAGAAACACTACTAAGACCATTATTCCTTAGCGCAACTTCATCTATGCTATTATTTATATCCATTATATATTTTAGTAAATATAGAAATAGGCCCTTATTTTGATCCACCATATTCTTGGCTACAGTTTGTATCATAATGCTCTATGTCCTCAGTTACCATCTTAAAAATAAACTATCTATCAACATAAGACAAATATTTATGCCTAGAAACATCTTTCTGATTTTTATAGTACTGTAATTTACATGATTTATGTCATGCAATTGTAAGGTACATAGACTAAAAGAATAGTCCTTAAAACACTTGAACATTTGCCATATTGAAACATAACCTGAGCCCCTCTTTAAGGTGTTAAAAATATGTTGGTAGGATAATCATGAAAAGACTTTTGTGAGAATTCCCTAATACCTATACAATCACTTATACTTTAAAGAATGAAAAACCGGCTACAGGAAGTTATAGGTTATTTTGAACCCAAATAAAATACTTCTTGTCCTTGAGTAGATGATCTTACTTTAATAAATCATCATTTTCTATACTATTGCTGTTACCATTGTGTCTTAGAGAAGTCTTTTAAATACTTGGTACCCAGCCTCAGACTTTCAAATTCTCTTTATTCATAACTGTCCTCATGTTTTTTTTTTAATGACTAGTGTTTTAAAGTGTGTGGTGAGTGATCCTGATGCTTTATGAGGGGAAAGAGTAATAAGGCTTAAATGTACAGTTCATGTGAACAACAATTGAGTTTTGGGGCTGGATGCATGATACTATAGATCCCCAGGTTACTGATGCAGAGTAAACTGTAAAAAGTCATTGAAAACAGTGATGAGACAAAAATGATTCAAAAACAAGAGGAACATAGTACCAATGTTGAGGCATGTCTACTCTGGGATGTGATTGCTGACAAGTGAGTGAGTAGTTAGAACAGGTGTCATGCAATACAAAATATCTGCTCACACTGGGTGGGTCTAACAGAAAGACTTAATTGATTTCTTAGTGTAACTCTAAAATTGCAATTTATGCTGTTTTTTTAATGGCTATTCAAAGTACTGATTTTTTTTTTTTTTTGGTCCAGAACAACTAGCCACTAAGATAACAGGCAGATTAGAAGTATTTCATTTGATATTGATAAGATTTGGTTTAGTAGATGTTAGAAACTATCACCCAGATAGTACACTTTTAAGAAAAAGGCAGTACCAGGTTCTTTTTTAAGATACACTGGATTGGAAATGTATATATTACACTGTTGATTTTCTTAAGTACATTTGATATTTATAGGAATTCATCAGTCTCATTTCAAAATAAATATTCATGTTCCATCCAGGAAATTGGCATCTTCCTTTGAAGAGGTAGTGAAGCACCAGACTTGGCTATTGACTCAATTATTGTTCATTTTGCTGTAAAATTTAGTTTGACAAACTTCCTAAAATATTTGGTAACAAAACCAAACCTCACATTATTAACATTGTAAAAAAGAAATAATGCCTGAAGCAAATATGCTATATAAACGTAATTTCTTTTTTCTCCTTCTTCTTGAATACATATAATCATGCATAAGATATAGGCTGCAGACTGGTGTGAACAATAACATTTAAAAACTGAGGTGCCCTAGTTTTTAAGACTTTATTTTTTAGAGCAGTCTTAGGTTTAGAACAAAATGGAAAGGAAATTATAGAGATTTTCCATATATCCCTTACCCCTACACATGTATAGCCTCCCTCACTAACAACATCACCCACAAGAAAGAATGGTGTGTGTGTGTATGTATGTGTATGTATATATATATATATATATATATATATATATATATATATTTTTTTTTTTTTTTTTTTTTTTTTTTTTTTACCAAGGATGGGCCTACACAAACATATCATAATCGCCCTAAGTCCAATAGTTTACTTTAGGGCTCACTCTTGGTGTTGTAAATTCTGTGGGTTTGGACAAATACATAATGACATATATACATCATTATAATATCATGCAGAGTATTTTTAATGCCCTAAAAATCCTCTGTGCTCAACCTATTCATTCCCCCTCCTATCCTCTGCCAACCATTGAATATTTTATTCTCTCCATAGTTTTTGCTTTTTCCAGAATGTCATGTAGGTGGAATTAGATACTAATGTAGTCTTTTCAGATGGGCTTCTTTCATTTATTTTACTATTAAAAAATGTTTTTAATGTTTATTTATTTTTGAGAGAGAAAGACAGACAGCATGAGCAGGGGAGGGTCAGAGAGAGAGGGAGACACAGAACCCTAAGCAGGCTCCAGGCTCTGAGCTGATGGCACAGAGCCTGATACGGGGCTTGAACTCACAGACCGTGAGATCATGATCTGAGCTGAAGCTGGACACCCAGCTGGCTGAGCCACCTAGGCACCCCTGGGCATCTTTCATTTAATCATATACATTTGCATTTCCTTCATGTCTTTTAATATCTTGATAGATTATTTCTTTTTAGCACTGAATCATATTTCATTGTCTGGATGTACCACAGTTTATCCATTCACCTACTGAGGAACATCTTGGGCACTTAATGAACAAAGCTGCCAAAAACATCTGTGTACAGGTTTTTGTGTGGACGTGTTTCCACTTCCTTTGAGTGAATTCTAAGGAGTGTGATTGCTGGATAATATGGTAAAAATATGTTTCGTTTTCTAAGAAACCACCAAACTGTCTTCTATGTGGCAGCACCATTCTGCATTCCCACCAGCAATGTGTGAGAGTTCTGATTGCTCCACATTGTTGCCAACATTTGGTGTTGGTCCCAAGCACCATTCAGTGTTTTGGCCATTTTAATAGATGCATAATGGTATCTTGTTTTAGTTTGCATTTCCCTGATGACATATGATGTGGAGAGTCTTTGTGTCTGCTTATTTGCTATCTGTTTATCTTATTTGGTGAGGCTTATGTTAAGGTCTTTGCGTATGTTTATTTGTTTATTCATTCATTCATTCATTCATTTATATTCTTTTTAAATTAAGTTTCATGCATAGGGGCACTTGTACCCCAATGTTTACAGCAGCACTTTCAACAATAGCCAAATTATGGAAAGAGCCTAAATGTCCATCAACTGATGAATGGATAAAGAAATTGTGGTTTATATACACAATGGAATATTACATGGCAATGAGAAAGAATGAAATATGGCCTTTTGTAGCAACGTGGATGGAACTGGAGAGTGTTATGCTAAGTGAAATAAGTCATACAGAGAAAGACAGATACCATATGTTTTCACTCTTATGTGGATCCTGAGAAACTTAACAGAAGACCATGGGGGAGGGGAAGGAAAAAAAAGGTTAGAGAGGGAGGGAGCCAAAACATAAGAGACTCTTAAAAACTGAGAACAAACTGAGGGTTGATGGGGGGTGGGAGGGAGGGGAGGGTGGGTGATGGGTATTGAGGAGGGCACCTGTTGGGATGAGCACTGGGTGTTGTATGGAATCCAATTTAACAATAAATTTCATATTAAACAAAACAAAACAAAATAAATAAATTCCGATAAAGTTAACATACAGTGTTAAATTAGTTTCAAGTGTATGATACAGTATTTTAACAATTCCGTACATCACCCAGTGCTCATCACAAGTACCCTCCTTAATCCCCATCCCCTATTTCACCCATCTCTCTACCTGCCTCCCCTCTGGGAGACATCAGTTTGTTTTCCATAGTTAAGAGTCTGTTTCTTGGTCTCTCTCTCTCTCTCTCTCTTTGGCCTTTGCCCATTTGTTTTGTTTCTTAAATTCCACATATGACTGAAATCATATGGGATTTGTCTTTCTCTGACTTATTTGCTAGACACTATACTTTCAAGCTTTATCCATGTCATTGCAAATGGCAAGACTTCATTCCTTTTTATCGATGAATAATATTCCATTGTAGAGACATCACTTTTTCTTTATTCATCTGTTGTTTGATACTTGAGCTTCTCCCATAAATTGGCTATTGTAAACAATGCTGCTATGAACATAGGGGCTCATGTATCCCTTTGAATTAGTGTTTTTTGTGTGTTTTGAGTAAATACCTAGTAGTGTGATTGCTGGATCATAGGGTTGTTCTATTTTTAACTTTCTGAGGACCCTCCAAAGGTGCAGAGTGTCTGCACCAGTTTGCATTCCCACCAACAGTGTAAGAGGGTTCTTTTTTTCCACCACATCCTCACCAACACCTGTTGTTTCTCGTGTGTTTTAGTTTAGCCATTCTGACAGGTGTGAAGTGATATCTCATTATAGTTTTAATTGGCATTTTCCTGATGATGAGTGATGTTGAACATCTTTTCATGTGTCTGTTGGCCATCTGGATGTCTTCTTTGGAGAAATATCTGTTCATGTCTTCTGTCTTTGGCCCATTTTAAAAAGTGGGCTGTTTATTTTTTTTTTGTTTAATTTTAAATGTTCTTTGTGTAGTTTGGATCACAGCCCTTTATCAGATGTGTCTTTTGCAAATATTTTCTCATAATCTGCAGCTTGTCTTGTTTTCCTCTTGACATTATCTTTCATAGAGCAGAAAATTTTAATTTAATTTAATTTTTAAATTTTTTTTTGGAAATTTTTAACTTAATTTTTATTTATTTAATTCATTTTTTTCTTTTTTTTCAACAAGGACATTTTTTTTACTTGAAGCATACTTCAGAATACTTGGTTCTAAAAGATATATATAAAACATTCCATCCAAGAAAAATAGAATACACATTTTCTTCAAGTACACACTGAAGAATCCCCTGGTTAAATCACATAAAAAGAGATGAAGGAAAGAGATGGTCGTCTCCCCAGTAAGCTACTCTGGAAGAAGGAAGTTGGCAAAATAGCATATTGTATTCCTGAATACTTATGACTTAAGCATCAAAACTTACTGAATTATTCACCATGATCAAGTGAGATTCATTCCTGGGCTGCAGGGCTGGTTCAATATTTGCAAATCAATGTTATATATCACATTAATAAAAGAAAGGATAAGAACCATATAATCCTGTCAATCAATGCAGAAAAAGACAAAATACAGTATCCTTTCTTAATAAAAACCCTCAAGAAAGTCGGGATAGAAGGAACATACTTAAATATCATAAAAACCATTTATGAAAAGCCCACAGCTAATATCATCTTCAATGAGGAAAACCTGAGAGCTTTCCCTCTGAGATCAGGAACACGACAGGGATGTCCACTCTCACCGCTGTTGTTTAACACAGTGTTGGAAGTCCTAGCATCAGGAATCAGACAACAAAATGAAATCAAAGGCATCAAAATTGGCAAAGATGAAGTCAAAGTTTCACTTTTCACAGAGGGCATGATACTCTACATGGAAAACCCAGCAGACTCCACAAAAAGTCTGCTAGAACTGATACATGAATTCAGCAAAGTCGCAGGGTACAAAATCTGTGCACAGAAATCGGTTGCATTTTTATACACCAATAATGAAGCAACAGAAAGAGAAATAAAGAAACTTATCCCATTTACAAATGCACCAAGAACCATAAAATACCTAGGAATAAACCTAACCAAAGATGTAAAAGATCTGTATGCTGAAAACTATGGAAAGCTTATGAAGGAAATTGAAGAAGATATAAAGAAATGGAAAAACATTCCATGCTCATGGATTGGAAGAATAAATATTGTTAAAATGTCAACACTACCCGAGCAGTCTACACATTCAGTGCAATCCCAATCAATATTGCACCAGCATTCTTCTCAAAGCTAGAACGAACAATTCTAAAATTTGTGTGGAACCATAAAAGACCCCAAATAGCCAAAGTAATGTTGAAGAAAAAAACCAAAGCGGGAGCCATCACAATCCCAGACTTTAGCCTCTCCTACAAAGCTGGAAATTTTTAATTTTAACGAATTCCAGCTTATCAATTCTTTATTTCACGGATAGTCTTTGGTGTTGTATCTTAAAAAGGCACCATCATACCAGACGTCATCTAGGTTTTCTCCTGTGTTATCTTCTAGGAATTTTACAGATTTGTGTTTTACATTTAGGAATATGATCCATTTTTAGTTAATTTTTATGAAGGACATAAGGTCTATGTCTAGATTCATGTTTTTGCATGCGATATCCAGTTGTGCTAGCAACCATTTGTTGAAGAGGCTATCTTTGCTCCATTATATTGCCTTTGCTTTTTTGTCAAAGATAAGTTGACTATATATATGGGGGTTTATCTCTGGGCTCTCTATTCTTTTCCAATGATCTATTTGTCTATTCTTTTGCCAATATCACACTGTCTGGATTACTGTCGCTTCCTTGTAAGCATGGAAGTCAGGTAGCGTCAATCCTCCAACTATTCTTATTTTTCAATATTATGTTGGCTAATATCATTTGCCTCTTCATATAAACTTTAGAATCAGTTTGATGATGTCCATAAAATAGCTTTCTGGGATTTCAATTGGGATTGCATTGAATGTATCGATCATGTTGGGAAGAACTGACATCTTGACAATATTGAATCCTCCTATTCATGAACATGAATGCACCGGTTTTCAACCTGCTTCATTATTTGCACTGATTATTTTTAAAATTTTTATTAATGTTTACTTATTTTTTGAGAGACAGAGAGAGACAGAGGGTGAGTGGGGGAGGGGAGAGAAAGAGAGAGAGACAGACAGACAGAAAGAGAGAGAGACAGAATCTGAAGCAGGCTTGAGGTTCTGAGCTGTCAGCACAGAGCTTGATGCGGGGCTCGAACTCATGAACTGTGAGATCATGACCTGGCCCAAGTTGGACCATTAACCTTCTGAGCCACCAAGGCGCACCTAAAAATTTTTTTTAATGATTATATTTTTGAGAGAGAGAGCGTGTGCATGTGAGCAAGTTGGGGAGGGACAGAGAGAGAGGGAGGCACAGAATCCAAAGCAGTCTCCAGACTTGAGCTGTCAGCACAGAGCCCGATGCATGGCTTGAACTGTGAGATCATGACATGAACCAAAGTTGGACGCTTAACTGAGCCACCCAGGTGCCCCAGCGCTGTATTTTAAGACTGATTAATACCAGTGCCCTTTCAACTGGGTTATTGTAAGACATAGAAGAGATAGTAAATGAAAATGGCTGGCCCATAGAAGATATTAATAAATGAAAAATCTATTTTTTTCTCTCTTTATAATCTCAACATAGTCAACTGTGTCAGTAAAACATAGGGTTTAAAGGTTAATGACCCATTTATGAATATGAAAGAAGTATGATCATTTGTATGATTTTTGTAACTGTTACATTGAATGAATACTACATGTCAGATTTAATCATAAAGTCTTTATATTTATTCAGTGGGTCTGATTGTTATTCTGCTCTCCAGTGAAAACTCTGGTGGACTCCTCAGCTTTTCTAGTCACTTTTAGGTAACTCAAAGTCCTCTAATCAGTAATTAAAATATTTAGTCTCATGTAATAGTGAAAATTTTGAACTTGCTTTAACCCTAAGGCTTTTCCCCCTTCTCTTGCCCAGGCCTGCTGCAGTTGAGGAAAGAGGACGTAGTTGCTTTTTTCTTTTCTCCTACCTTGAACTTCTCCTTCTTTCAGATGTTCATTCATAGTCCTGACTTTGGTTTCTGATCCTTTCAGATTTGGATCATAGGAAATGAGAGAACCTAAGGGGTTTGGGCAGGAAAGTTCTTACTTAACTCGTACTATTGCAAGCTGATTTCACACACTCTAGGCTTAATAAGGATTTGAATGTACTCATTGTCCCCTGGAGGGTCTCTCACCTGCACTCTCTTCTGCCTTATTGCTTATTCCTCCTAATCCCCTAGGCATTCAGCTATAGTAACAGATCCTCTCTGCTAAAGTCTTGTCTCTGCTTCATGGCAGCCTCTTGGACAGGATCAAAGATAAGTCCACATTCCACATTCTCTCTCTCTCTCCTTCTGTCTCTCTGTCTCTCTCATGTGTGGCCCATATATGATTCACAGAAAATATACATACTCCCATTGCCTTGATAATACTGGAAGAGTATGTTACTAAAGCAGCAATCTCAGCCATCAGCAGCTAGGCAGACTGTGTTTCTCAGGCAGAAATCATACCCCAGTTCATTGCAGGGGATATATCAAGCCCTTCTGATGCCCTTGGAGGTCTACTCACTTTGCTCGAGGAAGGGGTAGACACCCCTCTTCCCTGCCTTTGTAGGGGAGCAAGGAGACTTGGAACTCACGTTACAGCTTTCTCTGAAAAAGTCCTCTCCAAAACGTGTCTACTGTTTTCAACTTATGACCTTTTATAGCCTTACTGTGGGTGAGGAGTTAGATAAGTAGGTTTTCAGGAACATGGTTTATAAATTCTGCATGTATTCTTATATCCTCTTTGGAGAGAAATACATATTGGCTCTTAGTGCTTCAGCTGAAATATTATTTTATTAATCTGTTACCCTATAACAGAATGAGCGAATTATCATTAATAGCAATAAATACATTATTTCAATTATGTAAATGAAGTAAATGTAGGAATCTAAATGAGCAGACTGTATGTAATATTAAAAAACATGAGCAAAATTTTAAAGTTCAAATGAAGGAAAATATTGATCTGCAGAGACTGGACATGAATTTGAAACAGAACCATCAAAGTGGTCATTATTTCATAATTTCATAAGATAGATTATCTGAATATTTTAAAAAAAAATTTTTTTTTTAACGTTTTATTTATTTTTGAGACAGAGAGAGACAGAGCATGAACGGGGGAGGGACAGAGAGAGAGGGAGACACAGAATCGGAAGCAGGCTCCAGGCTCTGAGCCACCAGCCCAGAGCCCGATGCGGGGCTCGAACCCACAGACCGTGAGATCATGACCTGAGCTGAAGTCGGACGCTTAACCGACTGAGCCACCCAGGCGCCCCTAGATTATCTGAATATTGATTTACCTAAAGTACACAAGGATAAAGAGGAAGAAACAAGGATAAAGTAATTCAGAAATGCATAATGGTAAACATTTCATATTGCGAATCTGCTCCCTTGAGCTAAATGTCATAGTGCAAGAGGCTTGCAGTCTTCATGACATTAAGGTCATGTATGTAAAATGCAAATTTTACAATTCACTTCTGTCATTTTACTTGTTATATTGTTATGAAAAGTACATTTCTCGACATATCTGTTGACTATTCTCCAGAAAGTGCCTGAAAAATAGTGAACTTGGAAACAAAGCCTACAGAAAGGAGAATATTTTCATTCATTATTAGGAAAACTGTACTTTAGAACCTGGTATTAATATGTGAGTAATTAAAACAATATAAGTAACATAGGTAATAATAAAAAAATGAAACTTTGCTAGGGAACTTGCTTGTTTACAATTACTATTCTATTAGTGGTTTTCCTCTGGAAGTGTAACTATGTAAGTTTGATTTCCTTAACTAACAATTCGTTGAAAATATAATCTCTATTCCAAATGGAAACAACCTGTTTATTTCTGATAATATATGTTCTCTGGAATTGCAGTGCTATTGAACATTCAACTAGCCAAATCCTGTAGCTGCTACTTAGTTCTCATCATTGATTCTATAGCATCTGACATTATTGACTTCTTATTCTTTTGAAATCCTTTTCAAACATGGCTTATGTTACATTATCTCTCCATCAGCTCTATTCTCTATGAGGGCAGAGATTTTTTTCTGTTTATATCAGTGTTAATTCACTCCTTAAATAGTACCTGACCTATGGAAGGTATCCATTAAATATGTTTGTTTAATGTGTCAATTCTTTTACGTATCTATTCCTTTTCTGATTCTTTTGTTAACTCCTTTTCCTTCTTCCAAATTTTTAAGCTGATTACTCCCCTGATGTTGAGTCTCTTTCTATCCCTACTCTTCTTTCATTTTTGAGTACTCATTCATTATAATCATATGACTTCTCTGGTTGAATGCCACCCATGTCTCTACCACTGACCCTGCCCTTTTTTCCACATTCAAACCTCCAACTGCCCTATGACCATCTTTGTATGTTTGTCCCAGAGTCCCTTCAAATTCAGCGTATCTGAAAGTTTTTTTTTTTTTTTTGAGCTCTCCGCTTGTAATACAGGTTCTCATTTTGACAACCCTCTTTTTCCCTGTTTTTCTTTTTTTTTTTTTTTTTTTAGAAATAATTGACACATTACTGTGTAAGTTTAATGTATATAACATGATGGTTTGATTTACATATATTGTGAAATGATTACCACCATAGGTTAATCAACACCCACCCTCCATCATCTCATGCAGATAACAATAAAAAGATTTAAAAAAATTCCCCTTGTGCTAAGAACACTTAGGATCTACTCTCATAACAACTTTCCTAAATATCATACAGGAATGTTAACTATAGTCATCATGTTGTACATTACATGCCTGGTACTTATTCATCTTATAACTGGAAGTTTATACCTTTCAACCACCTTCTTCCAGTTCCTCTAGTCCCCACCCCCCTGCCCCTGGTAACCACAAATCTCTTTGTGTGTGTGTGTGTGCGTGTGTGTGTTTGTTTTTTGTTTTGATTCCACAAGTGAGAGCATACAGTATTTATCTTTCTCTCTCTGACTTATTTCACTTAGCATAATGCGGTCAAGGTCCATCTATGTTATAGCTCTTTTAATCAATGGCACTACTATTTTCTCATTCTTCCTGTTTTAAACTCTAAATCTATTTTGATAGACCTATATTATCATTATAACACACCACTAGCATCAATCATCATCAATAATACTCATATAATGCTTTATAGTTTGAAAAGCATTTTTGCATGCATGATTTTCTCTCTTAGGACTTGTTCCTACTTTTTTCCAAGAGACTAATTTTGACAATTTAAAATATTTAATTTATTATTGTGCAACACATTTAAAATTACGATCAAGATAAGTGTAACTAGAAGTACAGAGTGCTATGAATTCGGAAAACAGATGCCTAACTTAATTGTTTGCATACGAATGTGCTTATATGCGTGTTTCTGCGTGTATTTTGCAAAGCTGTTTAGGTAGGCTTGCTGAAGTATATCACATTGAAGTAGATGCTGAACGATACATAGGAGAGCTAGAGGAAACAGTGTGTGCAATGACCCTGTCATGGAAAGGAGCATGGTATTTTTAAGAATCTGAAAGAAAGCTAATGTACTCTGAATGGAATAACAAGGCAAAGAGTGGCAGAAGACAAAGCTAATGAGATAGGCAATTCCTCACCACAAACATTTATTTATTACTCAGAAAGTATGATGCTATGTTTTGTATTATATGTATATTTTCACTTTTGACTTCTGAAATCCTCTCAATTGTGATCATTATAACCTAATCTTTTAAATAACTGATTAATTGGTTTACTTTCACAAGTGAAATATTTAATATTATAGAATTCAGTAATGACTTTGCGTTTGTTACTGATTTACTCGTTCTTTTGTGTTTTATAAAAATATTTGAAAATACCAAATGTTTTGTTGGAATAACATTGAATTTATGAGACAGTTTTCCACTATTGAGGCTTCTCATTAGTATATACTCATTCATTTATTTAGGTCTACTTTTATATCATTTAATAAAGTTTTATAGTTTTCATTATGAATGTATTACATATTTTTTAATTCATTCCTAGATAGCCTTGTATTTTTGCTTCTAAAGTAAATGGAATTTTTTCTACTAGATTTTTAAATAATTTTTACTGCAATATAGGAATAGAGTGTTTTTTATATTTTGATTTTGTGTCCAGCAACCTAGTAAAGATCTCTAGGTAAGTAATCAGATAATATTTTAAAAATATAAACCAAAGAGGAAATGATGAAGGCAAAATCCCTAGGCATCCTTTTTTTTTTTTTTTTTATAATCCTTAGAGAGTAAATTAAAGAATGGATAAATAAAGTTGGGAATATTAAGAGGTATAAAGATGGTAAGAAGTTTTATAAGGGCTAGTTTCAATTTAGCAACACAGACTCCAAAGATGTTTTCTGAGAGTGACAGATCCTTGGAGAATTGTCTCCCCACAACCATATTCACGGCCATGTTCCTTTATATCTTGTGAGCAGAGGCATTGACTGCCTTTGTGCCTTTCTTTTCAAGGATGTCAGTATAGTGAACAGACTTGGAAGATAGAGATAGTATCTCTGTTTACTGTACAGTTTAGTAAACATCATGTCTTCCTATGAGACAGAGGTCAGGGAGGCTTACTGTCCCTTAGGAAGGAGTTGGGTCCCATAACATTGGCCCCCTCTTATAACACAACCCGTTGTTTATGCAGCATCTCTTGGCTCTTTGCAAATTCTCCTGTGGGAATTGTGGTTGGAGTACCAGTACAAATGATTTTCATCTGATGAATGCTATTGTTGTGAGTGATAAACTATGTTTTGTCTCTAGGAGTCTCCTGTCTTTTTCCAGCATCCATAAAATGTCAGGGTAAATGCTAACACCCTTCACAGTTCTTGACAGTTTTGGCAATGAGGAAGGGATGCTGACAGAGACATGGATGTTTGGAGGACGAAGGAGGAGGGCATCAGAGCTGATTCATGGGATGACTAATGGATTGAGAGAAGTCCATTGGGATTGGTAGCAAACTTGCTGATCAAATTGTAAATCAGTGGAGCAATAAATATTCCTTTACTTTATTGTCTGTTTAAAGGAGGAATTGGGGCAGTGTGAGAGGATAGTTGTAGGCTGAGAACCAGGGAATAAATTTTAAAACAGCTGCCTAAATGGTTGGTACCAACCCTCCTTTAGGCAAGGGGACTTCCTTGACAAGCTTCTAGTCAGTCTCAGGTTCGTCCAATTGTGACAATTGGCACAACAAATTTGCATTTCCTTTCAGACAATAGTTTCAGAGATATGTACTTACACTGAGCATGAGAGGGAAATTCATCAGCCCTATGTACACAAATCAGGCAAATCATGAGAATGTTGGCTGGCTTTCTTGGGAAATGGGTAAAGTGGGTCGTGCAATGCTGGTTACAGGAGAATGGCAATAGTTGAGCTGTTGTTTAGCTCAGATTCCTCTTACGGTCTGCCATGCCAACTTCAGATCATTTGGAGGTGGAAGTAAGAGTTCTTGGAATTTTCTGCAGTAGATCTTGTCTGCTACAAGAGAGCTTTGACCCTGTCATGAAGATTTCCCTAAAAGAGACAAATTCAAGGGGAAACCACAGATTAGGCACCAATTAATATTGGACTCCTACCGTACTGGATTGGGTTTATCATGCTGATATAAATGACCTGCTAAAGAATGAAACACTCACCAAAGAATTTTAGGTAAATTCTTGTAGTCAGCCTGCAGCCCTGGGAAAGTCCTGGAGCCCTTACATGGAAACCGGGCTAGAATTTAGGAGATGTTATCTTGATAAGAGGTCAGCAGATGTCTCTAATCTGAGGTTATCGTGTTGCTCTTCCACTCTGATCCGTTGATTCTAGATACGCCATTGTGGCCCTTGAAACTAAACTGTGTTATGTTTTCAGCTTTTTGAATCATTTGAAGTTAGATAACATGCTTTATTTTATCCCCAAATTCACTCAAAAATCCAGTGGACCTTCCACAGTCCCTATTACCCACCAGCATCTGTTATTGTTAAGTGTTGGAAGGACATCTTCAAAAATCAAAATGAAAAGACTTCTGACTCTGCCTTCCTCCTTTCCTCCTAGTCCACGTACTACATATTAGCGAAGGCAGTTTGGTCACTGAATGTGGCTCCCCCCAGAAAGGGATAATTTACTCTCAGCCACTTTGTGGATAGTGATCAGGAAGAAAGGGATTAATAACCTTGCTTTGACTATCCAAGATTCCACCAAGACCATTTCTGGATGTGATATATCATCCCTTTTCCCTTATAGCAACCTTAGTCCATCCTGATTGGTACACTCTCTGAGTGGTAGTCCAGCTAACAGGGGGCCTCAGGAATTCAATACTTAATTCTGGTTTAGGCACTTAGACATTCTTGTTGGTTTGACACGGTCCTAAATAATAAGTATAATCACCACTTGGTTGAGTATACTGCTTGCCAAGTCTCCCTGCAGTGGCCCAAATGAATTCAAGTGGAAGGCATAAATTTTTATAAATTTTATGAAAGTTCCCTTTTCATTTTTACTTTTTACCCTTTCCAACAAAAGGTCTGGGTGTGAGTAGGGTGGAAAGAAGGTGAAGGTATAGCTTCTGGAGATGAACACGTTTAATGGTACCGTGTGGAAGTGAATTTAATGATCTTCCAGAATTTCTCCTGGAGCATTCCTCATAAAGAAAGATACCTTCATGTGTCTCTCCCAATCTGTGACAAGATCCATAAATATAATTGACTGCTGTCCTGCCATTCTCTGCTAGGTGACTCTGCCCATTGTTTGTATTATCATTGCTTTTGAGCTTAAGAAGTTTATCAGAAATGCAAGGATGTTCTCAGTGCCTTCATCTCCCACACAAAAACCCTAATAACACCTTTGGGTGTCTTCCCTACCCCCTTTTCTGTAGCGGTCGCACAGTGGAATGAGTAAATGCCACTTCGTGGGTAGCGTAGGCAAACAGATCAGACTGGACTAACTGTTCTCATGCAGTGCGTCTAGAAACAGGGTCTAGATCCAGTTATCTTAACCGAACTGGAAACTCTAAGGCCAACTAGCAGGACTGGAAGCCTTGTAGAAAACACCGTCAATCTACGTCTGCCAAATGATGTAGGTCCCTTCTCCAGAGACCCTCAAATTGTGAACAACATGTTCTTTCCGGGAACACCATGTACACCTTTGAGACTGTGTGTCTTGTGTCCAAACCACGCATTATTTTACTCCCCTACCAAGAACGTAGTGACTCGCACCGTAGTCATGGTTGAGAGATCTTTGAATGTTTAAGCAAACACCACCAGTAGATGATATCACACTCGGATGATTTTGGATTTAGTTTCTGTTTAGATAGCATTCTGGAAATGGTAAAACCATAGCAGTGGAGACCAGATTAGTGGTTGTCAGGGTTCGGGAAGGGACAAAGGTGTGACTAAAAAAGAGCCTCACAAAGGAGTTCATGGTGAATTACATTCAGCATAGTTTTAGTATAAGCGAATTTTATCATAGCCTGTTCTAAATATTCCCATAAAGTATAGCATATATGATGAGAGAAAATGCATGTATGTGTGTGTGAGGGAAATATAGAAATAGTTTCTATGATTAATGCTGTAAACAATCCAAAAATAATCATAACATTTAATATTATTTTGAATATATATATGTATATATGTGTGTGTGTGTATGTATATACATATATATATATATATATATATATATATATATATATATATATATATATAATGCATCTACATTTTACATATTTTTGCTCCCAAATTATACTAGACTTCAGGTAATGCTAAATTTAGTTTTAATTTACCAAATCTACCATGGATGAGTGTTGCAGGGGGCGGGCAGGGAGATGTGAGTCTGGAGTGGTGTTGGAGTTGGGTGACCAGGAAATTTTAAGCTTGAAGTCATGGTAATGCATACTCACGTCTCTGGTTTTCTCTAGACACGCCATCACAACGAGTACAGTTTATTCTTGGAACTGAGGATGATGATGAAGAACACATTCCTCATGACCTTTTCACAGAACTGGATGAGATTTGCTGGCGTGAAGGTGAGGATGCTGAATGGCGAGAAACAGCCAGGTGAGGATTTTTGCTGAGCGGGAAGGTATAGGAAATAATTTTCATGCTATTGGAAAAGAGATTTGTAAAGCCATGGTTTTGCAAACATTCGTGAGTGCTGTCGATTTCTGAAATGGCTCATCTGGCCTGGGCATATCCTATAATGGGATATGGGTCAGAATGAGATCTGAAGACAGCAATTATAGTAAACAGTGATGCAGAGCCAGCAACAGCTGCAGCCTGAAAGATAAACAGCAGCATAATTTGTGTGTCATCAGGAAAACAATAAGAATCTAAAAGTAATTTATTTCTATCTTTTCAACTGCTGGCCTGTGCCCAAACTAGGCATATTATATGATAATTTGAGTGTGGGGCTTTTTTTTTTTTTTTTTTAAGAAAGGGAAAGCATTCTAAGAGGCTGTAGGTATACTGGATTTATGTACTATTTGGTGAGGATAAAAATATTTTGTAATGTGTTTCTAGGATATGTGTACATTTCAACATAGGTGTTTTTTCAAAATAACTTTTTACAATTTTATTTAAAAAGTTTATTTATTTATTTGGAGAGAGAGAGAGAGAGAGAGAGAGAGAGAGAGAGAGAGAGTTGAGCGCATGAACAGGGGAGGGGCAGAGAGAGAGGAAGAGAAAGAATCCCAAGCAGGCTCCACACTGTCAGTGCAGAGCCTGATGCTGGGCTCCAACTCACCAATCTTGAGATCATGTTCCGAGCGGAAACCAAGTGTTGGACGCTTAACCATCAAAGCCACCCAGGCACCCCTAAGTAAGGTGAATTTCTAGCAGTGGAACTTATGTACCAAGAACAGCAGGCTTTTAAATTTTGATAGAGATTGCAAAATTGACTTTATAAAATGTTTTGGTAATTCATACTTTTATGAACGGTGTATGAGAGTGCTTATTTCCCTCAAACCCTTGCTGGAGTAAATCATTAAACTTTTAGATTTTTTTTTGCTAATTTTATAGATGAAAAATAAATCTTATTTTAATTTACATTTTTAAAATTATTGGCAAAATGGAACATCTTTGCATATGTTTTAATTTTTTTCCTGTGAGCTAACTGTTCATATTTTATGTCAAACCATTGTATTATTTATTTGCCTTTTTTAATGCTTAGTGATATGTTATTCTGTATGAATTACCTTTTTTAATGAAAAAATCATGTAATCATTTTCTTTCTGAAGCTTTATTATATATTTTAAGTAAAGGACTAAATTTGAAGTAGTTTTTATATGACATGGTAAATTTTAAGATTAAAAACCATCCATCTTATTGTTTTCTTCCAACTGCATCAAAAACTAAGTGCTTTGGACTTTTTCAAATATATAATATGAATGCTTATCTTTGTTATTTGATGACAGAAAACCAATATATGATAATCTTATGCACCAATTAGCATTATAAATTTTACTCTCTCATGACTAAAGAGTTGTTGAAAAGGAATTTAAAATGCGGAGGTGCCCGGGTGGCTCAGTCATCTGACTGTGGCTCAGGTCATGATCTCACAGTTCGTGTGTTCGAGCCCCACATCGGGCTCTGTGCTGACAGCCCAGAGCCTGGAGCCTGCTTCGGATTCTGTGTTTCCCTCTCTGTCTCTCTCTCTCTGTCCCTCCCCTGCTCACACTCTAGCTCTCTCTCTAAAAAGTAAATAAACGTTAAAATATATAAAATAAAATGCAAACCTCCCTGTTTAAGGCTAGACACATCTGTCTTGACCTGATTATAAGAAATGCTAGCTATTCCTGGATGGCAGGAAGAAGGGCGATCTATTGGGTATGATGACTAGGAAGCTGTTGTTAGTTTGAGTCTCCTTATTGCTGGGAAGTACTTTTTGGAAGCATTTCTTTTATATTCTTTTCTTTACTCTCATCCTACATGATAGAGCTGAGAAGTAAGATTGGAATGTGTGTTTTGTCAGGAGTAACTCGCTTATTCTTAAAATGATTGGTGATTTTTCACCTTCCAGATAAAATAGTGATCTGTTCCTTTTAAGCAGTAACTTCCTTGCGACTTGCTCACTCTCATGAAATATCACAATGGCATTATGAGACTAGAATGTAGCCCTTTCTCTTTAGCATACTTGAGCAGGTAGGATTTTATCATGCTCTCATGGATTAACCTGAACAACAGGTTTATCCTAAACCACCAAAATGTATTGTTGTTCATGGGTAAAGAACAAAAGAGTTGATCCAGTTAATTATTAGCATTCTCTAATGTTATTCAATAGGACCTGTGTTCTGAGCTATCCTTCTAGAACCTTACGTATGGTGCAGCTATTTGAGGTTCAAGGAGACATCTGATGAGCAATCAAAATAGCAGCAGACATTGAAGAGGAGGGTAGATGAATTTTGGCGGAGACACAATACATCAGGGAAGTACAGAGTGTATTTATTGAGGGCTTAGAAATGTAGTGGGTTTTAAAGTAACAGAATTAATTTTGTTCTGGTTGCCCTAGTTCATCTAAAAGGACTAATTTTAGTTAATTTAGGATTCCATCTAATTTTCAAAATGCAATTTAATTCTAATAAGTCATTAGCATAAATATTTGAAGCCCTTCTTTCTTTTGATTAGTATTCTGGGGGGATTAATAATTTTCTACCCTAATAGTAGAAATAAAAAGGATATTTTATCAGCACATTGCACCTGTCACATATCACAAATTGAATAATTCATGCCCACTGCTGTTGCCAAGTAAAACTTAAGCAAAGTTTTAGATTTTGAAGCTAAATTTTTGAATCATAATTATTTAATAAATGTTTGTGAAAAACAGCTGTTCACTTTTAAAAACCCTAAAAGAAGCCATATGACAAGGGCTAATGAAATCAGCACAATTCCAATGTCCTGCTTATAGATAACATATAATGTTATTAATAGAAAAGCCTGCAAAGATACCACAGATGTGCAATTATGAAGACAACATGCTTGACTCACTGTGGTTGCCCTTTAAAAATGCTTCCCACAAATGTGCTCAGAAGAGGCAAAGCAGGGGGTAGCAGTTGGCCTCTGATACAGACATGGCAGTGTCAAAACGGATTATTGCATCAAAACAATTTTACTGATGCTCTGAAAGCATTTGATATTCAAAATTAGGAAAGGTTTAAGTCATCAAGATTTTTCCATGAGATGTGAGATGTGAAGATAATATGGATTAAGAATAGCTCATATTGGGGCGCCTCGGTGGCTCAGTCGGTTAAGCGTCCGACTTCGGCTCAGGTCGCCATCTCGCGGTCCGTGAGTTCAAGTCCCGTGTCGGGCTCTGTGCTGACTGCTCAGAGCCTGGAGCCTGTTTCAGATTCTGTGTCTCCCTCTCTCTCTGACCCTCCCCCGTTCATGCTCTGTCCCTGTCTCAAAAATAAATAAACGTTAAAAAAAAAAAAAAAAAAAAGAATAACTAATGTTTCTAGGTTTGGCTATCTTTCACTTCCCCTTTCCCCTTAAAATAGGCACTTTGTGGTTGTTGTTATGTTAATATCTAGCCTCCACCCTAACCTTGTCCCTCTTCCACCGTCCGTAGCCTTAGCCCTACCCAAAAGAGGATGTTTTCTCTTAAGAGTTCGTAACTTCTCCCCAGGCTACAATTTTGGTTGGTATTTTATTTTCTATTTGCGTAGAATCAGAGAATAAAAATTCTTAGGAAAGTTAAAAGGAATTAGCGGGAATAGAATAAACGGGAGTTAATTTCTAAGGAGAACATCTATTTCTAATTTGCAGAAGAATTTTGTTTTGTAGATTTTTAATATGAGTGTTACAGAAGAGATTATCATCAACTTAATCTTCAAAGAATTCATGAAACACCTATTTTATATTGTTGTTTAGTAGAAAGAGATTCCAATGTGTTAATCATGGATGAGAACAGATCCAGACACACCATAGGAAAATCACATAATCTCACAGGGTTTAAGTCCACCCCCTCCACAGAAAATGTCATGCAATTGGCCTACAATTTTGATTTTTTTTCATTGTTCATTACGTCTCATTCATGCCTGTGAGACTCTTGTTTGCTGTAGTTTGCTATTCAAACAAATGTCAGCTGAGTTTATTTGAAAACTGGAATAAATTGCAGCACTTTAGGTCATTAACTGCAATCAGGCATTTTGCAACTGACTACAAACCTACAAATCTTTAAACAGGATTTGGTGTGTTCCCAGACCTCTTAATTCCTATCTTTGAAATATGAAATGGAATAAAGAAACAGAAAAGAGAAATACACTTAGGGGTGTGTGTGTGTGTGTGTGTGTGTGTGTGTGTGTGTGTGTGTGTATAGAGAATATATGTATATAATATAAAATATAATTTTTAACATAGTCTTTTAAAAAACATTATTTAAATAGTTCTTAAAGCTTTTGACATCATTCTGGAGTTGGCCTAAAGCACTGAATCTTGAAATGTTTAGAAACTTGACACTTGTCACTTGTGAGTTTCTTTTATGGGAAGTATCTTATGCTTCTTCCTATTTTATATTCATAAAATCTATGGCCATATCAAATTGTCCATCCATTTATTTTTTTTTCTTAACTACCAAACTGGAATTCCCAGAGACTCCATTTTTCTTTTCTAAAAGACCAAGCCTCCAGTTTGAAGGAAATTATTCTAAAAGAAGGAATATAACTTTTAGATAGATTTGTTTTTAAAATTTCTTTTCAGATAGATCAATGGAACACATAAATCTAAATGTAAAACATAAAGCTATATAAATTTGAGAGAAAAAATATAGGAGAATAGAGAACTGAGAAAGACCAAACCATGTATAGCTACCTGGATTCTGACAAAGGGCAAAAGCTATTAAATGGAAAAAAGATGGTCTCTTCAACAGTGTACTTGAATAATTAGACAGCTATAGGTTAAAAATTAATAATATTTCAATCTAAACCTCAGAGTGTATACAAACTTAATTCAAAATAAATCATAAATCTAAATGTAAAACATAAAGCTATACAAATTTGAGAAAAAAAACAGGAGAAAAACCTGAGGACTTAGGGTGTCTATGATGAATTTCTAGACATGATATTGAAAGCACAATCTATAAAAGAAAATATTCATAAATTGGACTTCATCCAAATTAATACATTTTGTCCTGTGAAAGATCCTGTTAAGAGGATGAAGACAATGGGGCGCCTGGGTGGTGCAGTCGGTTAAGCGTCCGACTTCAGCCAGGTCACAATCTCGGGGTCCGTGAGTTCGAGCCCCGCGTCAGGCTCTGGGCTGATGGCTCAGAGCCTGGAGCCTGTTTCCGATTCTGTGTCTCCCTCTCTCTCTGCCCCTCCCCCGTTCATGCTCTGTCTCTCTCTGTCCCAAAAATAAATAAAAAACGTTGAAAAAAAAATTTGCAAACCATATATTTGACAAAAATATTATATGTAGAATATGTAAAGAACTCCCAAATTTCAATAGTATGAACACAAATCAATTAGAAAAATGAGCAAAAAATATAGTCTGGAAGTGATGCACATAATTTCTGCTTACAATTCATTATCCAGAGGTAGTCAGTAGTCATATCATCTCACCCAGTAAAAGGGGAGCCAGGTGGTGATATCCTATTCTTTACTAGGTAGAGAGGGAGAATTAGTTGATGAACAGTACTAATAACTATCAAATGATTTATGAAATATTATGTCCCTGTCAAGGCCTGAAAATCATTAAGAACCAATAATATGAAAAACTCCCAGCGGTGTAGACAAAAAAATTCTATAAAATTCCAGCATTGAAGAAATACAGTCAGTGACTTGTGGCTTAAATGTAAATTTTTGCAACCTTCAAATATCTTATAAACTTATGGTAGGTATTAGGTATTCCCTGTCTATAAACTTTTGGTAGGCACAACTATTCTTCCCTATTGGTTTCATTTTCATTTCCTGACAATGTTTTACTCCCTGAACAGTGAGGACAGATCAATAGCTTTCTTTATCTTTCTTAGAACTCTGCACATTAATCATTCTGACTAGCCCTTGTGGTTGGTTATTTTCTGGCTGATCCACTGATTCCCTAACTAGTTACTGCAACACATTTCTCCTCCCCTGGAGCTGGATCATTTGACTACATAAAACAATAATACAATATTTTATAGAGAATTTGAGTGATATTGCACAGAAAGAGGAAGTTAGGGCAAAAATGACTAAGGAGAGAAGAAATAAGGAAAATGGTGAAGAGAAGGGGAGGAAAGGCAATTTAGGCTTTATTTAGGATATATTACAAATGGTGGAATTAAGTTGGTCATCTATTAGGATTAGACAACAAGTCCCTAAAAGAATGAGAGAAATTTAGTGCTTGTGCCATAGCAGTAGAATCTCTGGTTTCTCTTTATTTCTTCCATTTTTTCTCTTTATTCCTTCCACTTATCTTACTTGAAGAAACTTAAATATTACAATTCATTTCACTCCAAAAAGGCAGTGGTCTCCCATTTGTCGCCTTGATATCCAGGTTCCTCTGTTCTCCATCCCTGGAAGGAAGGCCCAGGGATTAGAGACTGAGCTCAGTGCTTATAGGTTCCTGTAGTCCCCAGGAAATGACTGTACTACATTTCATCCAAGCATGCCTAATATTTATTTTTCTTATAGAAGAGGACCCAAGTTATACTAGTCTCCCTAAAAATCGAATGGAAAAATTATCAGGAGATCAAATATTCTATTTTAAGACCTCCTACTACAGAAAAATGAGTATTCTTTCATTTTCTTTTGCATCTTTTTCAATTGCCATTATCCTTCTATGAAGTATACTCTATTAATTTTACAGCAGATTCACAGTGACCACTGAATAAACACAGTAAATATTTTTTCAGAGCTTGATAAACTAACAAAAATAACATTTGAGTTTTTCTTGGCTTTCTATACATCTTTCAGTGACAAAAAGAATGCTTGTTAAGTGGAATTAAAATGAAATAAACCAAATAACTTGGGCTAGGTTTTACTTCCCAAGCCCACAAAATCTAGAAGCAATGTGACTGTTTTTCTGTTTCTGCTTTTTATTCTTTGGATAAAGGATCATTCATCTACAATATGATATTCAATGTGCTGATAATATTTATTTGTGTAGGTGGCTGAAGTTTGAAGAAGATGTGGAAGACGGAGGAGAAAGATGGAGCAAGCCTTATGTGGCCACTCTGTCATTGCACAGCTTGTTTGAGCTGAGAAGTTGTATTCTGAATGGAACTGTGTTACTGGACATGCATGCCAACACTTTAGAAGAAATTGCAGGTATATCTTTTTTTTCCCTTAGTTTGTTTCACTCTTATGGGTATAGCTGAGGTTTGTTATTTTCTTTTCCTTATAACTCTGTGACTCTTGGAAAATCAGTTCTTATGGTCAGCAGAAGATACCTTAAAAATGACTTTCTCCTACCCCCTTATTTTAGATAAAAGAAGTTGAAATTTGGAGAAATATGGTCTAATTTGTTAATGGCAAGTCTAGAACAAAGAACTAATCCTGACTCCCATTTAGTATATACTGTTTCCACTATCATGCTTAATTAAGCTGTCACCATTAGAAATTTGAAGGAAAAAAACCCCACAAAACTAGAAAATGATTTTTTCAATATTCAAATACCTGAAATAATCATATTAAAAATTCAGTAGATACAAAAATTGTTAATTTAGAATAGAACAGGAAGGTATGACCATTTATTTTAAACGTAAAATAAAACTCATTAATTCCAGAGGATGGCAAGCAATGCATTTGAAATTAGTTTGTAATTTAATACTATGACTAGCCCCTGGGATGAGAGATTTGTATTAGAAGCCTGTTATGGCTATAGAACACAGGCAGTTATATGTAGGAAACATCTTACTGTTACTCTAGAAATAGGGACAAAGAACTCCTGTATCTTTTGATAAAAGATATTAAACATGACAAACATGATAAATGTGTTTTCATAAAAGCAAAATAATACAAAAAGTTTTGAAAGAGTATAAATAAAATAGTTAATGGAGATTTTAAAAATAAAAACAAAGCAAGGACTTGGGCAGTTTTTAAAAATTTCTAGTTTGGAAAAAATAAATAAAAGCAGTTCCATGTAGAATTTTTTTGCAAAGTAGAAAGACTTAAGGGAAACTTTAATGTCTGCATTATATTACAGAGGAGGAAAAAACACCCCAAAACTCTGTAAATGTTTTTTGATTCCATAAGTGAGAGAATATTATATTAAAAAATAATGTACATAATTTAATCTTCAGAATAGCCTCATGAAGTGTCATTCCCAATTTTCAGTAAGAAAATAGAAGTTCTGAGATTTTCATGGCACTTGTTCCATCTAAGGGCCCCTGTAAGTTGTGTGTTCCTTATATTATACTACAACCACTGGCTGAAGAAAGAGAATGACTTGAAGTAGATGTTGCCCAGATTTTAATGATTGTTTAATTACTTTAAAAATTATTTATTTGGACATTGATGCAGATAGGCATGCATACATTGTGATATGTGTGAAAAGAAGGATATCCTGGCTTAGGATAAAAAGGTTAGAGAGGGAGGGAGCTAAAACATAAGAGACTCTTAAAAACTGAGAACAAACTGAGGGTTGATGGGAGGGTTGGGGGGGGGGTGGGTGATGGGTATTGAGAAGGGCACCTGTTGGAATGAGTACTGGGTGTTGTATGGAAACCAATTTGACAATAAATTTCATATTAAAAAAAAAGCAAACAGGAAAGAGAAGCCTTCCTTCTGAGTTTCATACTACACCTATGAAGAGCTTTCCCTTTATTTTTAAAAACTTTTTTAAATGTTCATTTACTTTTGAGAGAGAGAACGGGGGAGGGGCAGAGAGAGTGAAGGAGATGCAGAATTTGAAGGAGGCTCCAGGCTCTGAGCTATCAGCACAGAGCCCTGCTCGGCTCAAACTCACAACCGTGAGATCATGACCTGAGCTGAAGTCAGATGCTTAACCGATGGAGCCACCCAGGCGCCCCAAAGAGCTTTTCCTTTAAATGAATGAACCAAAGGGGCTCCTGGGTGGCTCCATTGGTTAAGCATCAGACTTCAGCTCAGGTCATGATCTCACAGTTTGTGAGTTTAAACCCCGAGTCAGGTTCTGAGCTGTCAACACTGCTGGAGCCTGCTTCAGATTTTGTGTCTCTATCTCTGCCCCTCCTCCACTCATGCCTGCTCTCTCTCAAAAATAAACAAACATTAAAAAATAAATAAAATACCTAACTAGAAAAAATAAAATAAAAAAATAAAATAAAATAAAATAAAATAAAATAAAATAAAATAAAATAAATAACTAAAGCCAAATAGGCTATATGAACTTAAATACAGTATACTTTTCAGAGGAACACAGGATGCAGTAATGGATCACTCTAAATCAAGACTTAAAGAAAAGGGTTAACTTAGGAATTAGCAAATTTCTTGTGAATGCTGGAACAGTAGTTATCCAACTTAATTTCTTAGCTTTACATTATGGGGTCCTGCCGATAGCCCCTAAACATTTTTATGTTTTAATTAGGAACCAAATGGCTGGGTTCTTCATGGTACTTTGCAATTTAGGAAGCTCTTTTAAGTAATTCTATACTATCTTTTTGATACTCAAAACAAAATTGGGCCTCAGTATTATTATTGTTATCCTTTCTTTATAAATAAACTGAGATTCTGAAAGTTAAAGATCTTGCCCAAAATAAGGAGTTTGTTTCTGCTGTTTATGTCAGTGATGACATTACCTTTGAAAAATGGAGTAATCCAAAATACTTTTGGATTGGCTATATCTAATGAGGCTGTCAAATTCCTCAACCTGGCAAAATTAGCCTCAGAAAATACCCTTCATAGTTTTACCAGGTTTTAAATTTCTTAAAGCATATAATTTCTAATGCTTTCTTTAGAAATTTATTTCTACCAGGAAATCTTCTCCCATGAATTTGACTAAACCTCTGTTCATTTCATCACCTTAGTTCCGTTTTATTGTCTAAATTTATGCTTCCTTTCCCTACCACTGCTCCTTTCCCCAAGCTGTGGGAAGGTTGTTAGCTGTGTTAATTCTCGCTCTTGAAAGCAAATTACATTTTCTAAGTCTATCCTTACAAAGGAAAGTAGTTCAATGGAAGACTTGATACCCCAAATAGCTTTTATTCTTCTTGTTTAATTAGTCTGTATCTTTCTGTCTCTAAAGTAGCTCATCTTGAATGTCCCATTTACAGTGTAGAGCACTCTGTAAAATACCATCCAGAAGATGTCATTAGTTTAGAGCTAATACCACATTACAAACATATAATTAAAAATACTTGTTGATCACTATTACCTTAGATTCCTTTTCACTCATTAATGAGAGGAGATTCCCTCTTTTTGAGTAATTGTAATTTGACTTCTTTAATCCAAAGGTATTTATTTCTGCCTTCAATAAAATCTTATTAGAACATTTTCTCCCTTTAGCTTATAATGATTTTCTTACTGTTTACTTATTGCTATTTTTACTTTGTGGCAATTGAGCCCTATTGCTAAGCGTAATAAGTATGCTTCATATTTTTAAGACTTCTAACTTTATATTTTCACATTATATTTTATTATCATGGTAAAGTTTATAAGATAGGGAGGAGGATATATGCCCTATTTTATAAACAGATAAACAGAAAATGATGTATCATAGGTAATACTGGCAGACATGGGAATAATTTCTTTTATTAACCTATAATCATAAGTTTGGTTTTATTCTATTTCATGATAATTTGTGACCTTAGTGGTTAATAATAAGACTGGAACTTATCTTCACCTCTTATTTGTCATGTTTTCCTGTATGTTAGGCACTTACTAACATATGAATCACTAGTTTCAATTTTCCAAAAGCTGGATATAATATGTATCTTTAAGGGCTCTAAACTCTTACATTTTGTGAATGTGCAGGCTTTGCAGCATTAATATTTTCTAGACATTTTCTAATAGAGAAATATGACCCAGATATTGTTTTAGAATTATCAAGGATTTTTATATCAATGTTCTGATTTAATAGAGTCTTAGATAATTCTTTCAAGAGATTTTTGTAGACTTAACAGGAGGAAATCCCATTTGTATCTGGCAGGTCTGTCAAGAATGTCTAGTATAATTAAAGTAGGATTTTCTTTTGGACAAAGTTAATTTAAAAATGTCTATTTCCCAATGTTTCAGGAAACTCAGGATAAACTTAAATGTCTTCCTTCAAAATATTATTTAACCTTTTCAAATCCTAAATTCTCCATATGTAATTTCTTACCATGATTTATTCTGACATGGAGATTAATTGTATTTAAAATGCTTCTTAATTACATTCATATAAATTACACGTGATTTTATGGTCTGTGTTAATCTCTTTGAAATTCAGCACCGTAAAGGTTAATAATGGAAGTATTCTGTCTGCGTGTGTATGCTTTAACCTAATTCTGTCAATGGGAGTTAAGAAATGAAAACCAAATTAAAGTTAGTACCATGATCAGATTATCAGTCATAGCTCTCAACTCATTAAAAAACTTTTGTTGTTAAAAATAGACTATTGGAGGAAAAATCAATATTTTGCTCCACTGAATGTAACCTGCAGATTTGGGAGTATGGGAATAGCCACATTTTAAAATATGTCTATACTATTACCATCCTTGATCTGGAAAGTAAGTGTTCTTAGGGTAGTTCACATTTTTAGTGTACACACTCCTGTGAATGGGGTCAAGCAAACTGCTGAATTTAGATTCTTTCTATTTCTCACTCCTACCCCTCGCATCTTTTGAAGGTAAAACAATGGGCTTTTAATGTATATGACTATCTTTTAAGAGGCAGAGATTTATATAGAATTGGTAACATCTCATGATCTCTGGAGGTTTTCATTCACTGGTCAAGATGGATTGATCACGATAAAATAATTGCCCAGTTAAAATGAAACTTAATTTTCATTTTCTGAGGCTTTTTCCACAAAGGGTACTAGTGTTCCTAGAGCCTGCTTGGTGCTAGAAGCATGTGCCTTATTTATCCTTTTCGTTCTTGCTTCTTCCGATATCACCCAGATCTTGGCATTGTGCTTTGGCAGGCTAGACTGTATTATTTAGACATCATAGCCTGCTGAGATTGTAGGACTTGATGCTGGGCCCAAAGCCATTATGGCTCATTATCCTTTCCTACTTTTCAAGGTTAACACTAATGTATGTTATAGTGGTGAAGAGAACAATGAAAGTGATTAGTGAATCAGATTCCCATTGGTACTTAAATCTCACCTCAGTATAAGTTATGTTCTTAAGCAAGATGATTAACTTTTCTAGTTCATTAGGATCTATTTGATGCAGTTATACCTCAGAGGAGTTTACTGTGTATTTCTGTGTGGCTAATGAGCAGATGAGCATTTTTTTCTATTTACTTTCTCTTATGTAACTGTTTCAAATAAGCCCTTATTTCTGAAAAACTGTGAAGCTAGTGACTTAAAGGTTTTTGAAGTGCTCAAGCCTGGAAAGACTGTACTTTGGTAAGAACTAAAAATTGTAATTATGTACATGGGGTTTTATGTGATTCATTTGATTTTGATTAGAATATTGAACTGAGGATACACATCACAGCTTACAAATGAAGCTGTGATACAATGGTATCCTTTTGGTGTTTTAATAACCTACTTTACAACTCATTATGAAGTTTATGCTACATATTTTATATTTATATACATTTTTCCATCTTAGCAAGATTTCAGTGTAAAGTCACATATGTTGGCAATTTATCATTTACTTTATTTCAAATTAATTATAACTACTTATCTCCAAAGAAGTGAGATATAGATTTAAATATTCTACACTATCATACATTTTCAGAATTGAAAGGGACTTCAGAGGTAACTATAGTGAATATCATGGCCGATTCCTGCACATACATTCTACCTCTTTACATTGTAAACAGAAAAGTAATAGAGCAAAGTTTGGCAAATTACACTCTATGTGCAAATATGCACCACTGCCTTATTTTGTTAGTCCTGTGGGCTAAGAATGGTATTATATTTCACATGATTGAAAAATAATGAAAAGAAGATTAATATTTTACAACATGAAAATCATATGAGATTTAAATTTCAGTGTCCATTAAAAGGTTTTATTGGCACACAACTATGCTCATTTGTGTACATGTTCTTTATGGCTACTTTCATGCTCTAAAGGCAGGCAGAGTTGAACAGTGGTTACAGAGATTGCATGGTTTACAGAGCCTAAAATTTTTTATCTGGCCCATTACAGAAAAAGTTTGTCTACCTATAGTTTAGAAAACTGACTCCAGAGTGAAGGTTAGTTCTTAATCAGCCTAAGCCAGTCATGGGGACAATATTTCCTTAGCCAGGGATTGTCTCAGCATGGACAGGGCTATGTCAGTAGGACTTAAGAGAATTTGTCTTTTAAGAGAAAGTCACAAAAGTCAAAGAATATGTGGATATCAACAAAGATATAGATTTCTTTTTTGCTGTTGGCAGCTACCTTATGACCATAAAGAAAATCAGCCTTAAGGTTAAACTCACACCTAGAGGAGGGAGAAACTGACAGAGTCAGAAAAACAGAATTAAATCCAGCCTAACATTGATTTTCCATTATGTGAGCCAATGAAATTCATTGTTTTATAGTTTGATTGGAATTTTTGGTTTTTTAAATTGAAGTATAATTGGCACACATATTATACTATTTTCAGGTGTACAGCATAGTAATTTGACATTTATGTGCATTTTGAAATGCTCACCATATGACTCTGGTTACCATCTGTGTCTCTCTGTATTATCTATGTTCCCTGTCCTGTATATTACATCTCCATGACTTATTTTATAACTGGAAGTTTATATCTCTTGATCCCCTTCACCATTTTTGCTCTCCCTCAACCTGCCTTTCCTAGGGAACCATAAGTCTGTTCTCTGTATCTGTGAGTCTGGTTTTGTTTTGTGTGTTCACTTATTTTATCTTTTACATTATACACATAAGTGAAAACTTACAGTATTTGTCTTTCTCTGTCTGACTTATTTCACTTAACATAATACCCTCCAGGTCCATCTGTATTGTCACAAATGGCAAGAGTTTATTCGTGTGTGTGTGTGTGTGTGTGTGTGTGTGTGTGTGTGTGTGTATAAATACAATATCTTCTTTATTCATTCATCTGTCAATGAATACTTAGGTTGCTTCTATAGCTTGGCTATTGTAAATTATGCTGCAATAAACATAAGGCTGCATATATATTTTTGAGTCAGTATTTTCATTTTCTTTAGATAAATACCCAGAAGAGGAATTGCCGGATCAAATGGTAGTTGTATTTTTTTTTAATGTTTCTTTATTTATTTTGAGAGAGAGAGAGAGAGAGAGCATACAGAAGCAAGGGAAGGGCAGAGAGAGAGGGAGACAGAGAATCCCTCTGCCAGTGCAGAGCCTGACATGGGGCTCCAACTCCCAACTGTGAGATCATGACCTGAGCCAAAATCAGGAGTTGGACACTAACCGAATGAGCCACCCAGGTACCCCAATAGTTCTATTTTTAAATTTTTGAGGAGCATCCATACTGTTTTACTAGTGGCTGCACCAATTTGCATTTCTACCAACAGTGCATGAGGGTTCCCTTTTCTCCACATCCTCACCAACACTTGTTATTACTTGTCTTTTTGATACTAGTCATTCTGACAGATGTGAGGTCTCAGTGTGGTTCTGTTTTGCATTTCCTGATGATTAGTGATGAGCATCTTTTCGTGTGCCTGTTGGCCATTTGTATATCTTTAGATTCAGATCTTTTGTCCGGTTTTTGCTTTTGGCTATTCAGTTGTAGGAGTTCTTTATATATTTTGGATATTAGCCCCTTATCAGATATTTGGTTTGCAAATATTTTCTCTCATTCAGTAGATTGCCTTTTTGTTTTGTTGAGTTTCCTTTGCTGTGCAAAAACTTTTTCTTTGATGTGGTCCCATTTGTTAATTTTTGCTTTTGTTGCCCTTATCTGAGGAGACATATCAGGAAAATGCTACTATGTATGATGTCAAAGAAATTACTGTCTAAGTTTTCTTCTAGAAGTTTTAAGGTTTCTGATCTTGCCATCAAGTCTTTATTGTAAGTGAATTTTTGTGTATGCTGTAAGATAGTCTAGTTTCATTCTGTATGTAGTTTTCCCAACACCATTTATTTGAGGAGATTGTTTTTCCCCATTGTATGTTCTTGCCTCATTTGTTGTAGATTAATTGACCATATATGCATGGGTTTATTTCCGGGCTCTATTTGGTTTCATTGATCTATGTGTCTGTTTTTGTGCCAGTACCATACTGTTTTGACTACTATAGTTTTGAAGTGCTGTTTGAAGTCAGGGATGATGATACCTTCAGCTTTATTCTTCATTCTCAAGATTGTGTTGGCTATTTGGGGTCTTTTGTGGGTCCAAACAAATTTTAAGCTACTTGTCTGTGAAAAATGCCATTTTATTTTGATAGGGATTATTACATTGAATGTATAGATTGTTTTGGATAGAATAGACATTTTAACAATATTAATTCCTTCAATCCATGAGTGTGGTATATCCTCCCATTTATCTGTGTCTTCTTCAATTTTTTTCATCAATGTTGTATAGTTTTCAGAGTATAGGTCTTTTACTTTCTTGGTTAAATTTATTCCTAGGTATTTTATTCTTTTGGATGCAATTGTGAATGGGATTTTTTAACTTAATTTCTCTTTCTGATAGTACATTATTAATTTATAGAAATGCAACAGATTTCTATATATTAATTTTGTATGCTAGAACATTATTGAATTCATTTGTTATAATAGTTTTTTGGTGGCATCTTCAGGGTTTTCAGCAAGTAGTGACAGTTTTACTTTTTCCTTACTAATTGGAAAATGTCTTTTATTTCATTTTATTGCCTAATTGCTATGGCTGGAACTTCCAATACTATGTTGACAAAGAGTGGTGAGAATGAACCTCCTTGTCCTGTTCCTGATCTTTGAGGAAAAGCTTTCAGCTTTTCGCCATTGAGTATGATGTTTGCTGAGTTTGTCATATATGGTCTCTATTATGTTGAGGTACATTTCCTTTACACCTACTTTGTTGAGAGTAAAACCCATCACAAATGGGTGTTTTATTTTGTCAAATACTTTTTCTGCATCTATTGAGATGATCATATGATTTTTATCTTTCATTTTGTTAATGTATATCACCTTGATTGATTTCAACAATTCTTGCATTCCTGGAATAAATTCCAGTTGATCTTGGTGTATGATTCTTTTAACATATTTTTGAAATTGGTTTGCTAATATCTTGTGGAGGATTTTTGCATCTATGTTCATCAGGGATACCAGCTTGTAATTTTCTTTTTCTTTCCTTTTTTCTCTTTTTTTTTTTTTTGTGGTGTTTTTGTCTGGTTGGTATAAGCATAATGATGGCATCATAAAATGAGTTTGGAAGTGTTCCCTTCTTTCAATTTTTTGGAATAGTTTGAGAAGTATAGGTATTAAATATTCTTTGAGTGTTTAGTAGGATTCATCAGTGAAGTCACTTGATCCTGAACTTTTGTTCACTAGAAGTTTTCTTTTTAATACTGATTCACTGTCCTTACTAGTAATCAGTATATTTAGATTATCTATTTCCTCATGATTCAGTCTTGAAAGGTTGTGGGTTTCTAGGAATTTATCCAATTCTTCTAGATTGTTGAATTTGTTGGTGTAGATTCATAGTAGTTGCTTATGATCTTTGTATTTCTGTGGGATCAGTTGTAACTTCTCTTTTATTTCTGATTTTATTTGCATTTTCCTTTTTTTAAAAAAATTTGATGTGTTTGGTTAAGGATTTGTCATTTTTGTTTATCTTTTCAAAGAACCAGCTTTTAATTTAATTTATCTTTTCTATTGTCTTTTTAGTCTCTATTTCATTTATCTTTGCTCTGATTTTTATTATTTCCTTCCTTCTACTAACTTGGGCTTCATTTGGTCTTCTTTTCTAGTGCCTTTAGATGTAAAGTTACTTATTCGAGATTTTTCTTGTGTCTTGAAGTAGACTTGTATCCCTGTGAACTTGTCTCATAACTGCCTTTGTTGCATTCCATAGATCTTTTAGATGTTTTCTTTTATTTCAAGTTTTTATTTAAATTCTAGTTAGTTAACATATATGGTAACATTAGCTTATTTGGTGTGTGTGCATGTGTGCGCGTGTGTGTGTGCATGTGTGTGTGTGTATTTAGATCACTCCTGATTGTGGGTTGCCCCTCTGGTGTTTGGTGAGAGCATGTCTCTGCATCTCCTACCAGTCTTGATGTGGTGCTTTTATCCTTTGTTGTGGAACAGGTGTTCGGCTAGTTCTCAGGTTTTTTCACAGACTATTTTTCCACATGTAGCTGTATATTTGTTTTGTCCATGGGAAGAGGTGAGTTCGGGTCTTCCTATACCATCATCTTGAATCTCTTCCTTTGAGTTTTCTGTTATTGATAAGCCCAACTCTGCCTTCACTTCATATACCATTATAAAATAATTATGAATGTATTAAAACTACCCAAAATCCAAACCTGGGACCCATAACCTACTTAAAGGAAATCTTACACTGGAAAATATTTACTGAGGGTTTCAATATTCTAATCAGTCCATTAGGTGCCTTATATATTTGGGCCTACAGCATATGAGATAGATATTATCTCCATGTTACAAATAAGAACGCTGAGGTTATCCAACTTTATAAGATCACATAGCTAGAATGTGCTACAGTGACCCAAATCTGTTTCCTTAGTCCATTTCCCTTTTACACTGAAGTAAACATTGTTTGTAGGGGAGAATTATGCTAATATTGAATTTTTTGTTGTACTCAGTAGGATTGTGGAAGGCAATTCATTGTGATATGCTTGCTTTACTCCTTGTATAAGGAGTTAGTGCCTCAAAAAATTAAATAGTTAATATTTGATAATCTGGGAGCAGATTAATTATACCGAAGTTGTTGTTAAATTATGAATTTAGTTTTTAGAGCAGTTTTAGGTTCACAGAAAAATTGAGGGGAAGATACAGAGATTTCCCATAAACCCCTGAACTCACACATGCATAGCCTCCCTCACTATCAATATCCCTCACTAGAATGTTACGTTTGTTACAACTGATCAACCTACATGGACATGTCATTATCACATAAAGTCCATGCTTAACACTGGAATTCACTCTGAATGTTATACATTCTGAATGGATTTGGACAAAAGTATAATGACATGTATCCAGTATTATGATATCATACAGAATATTTTCACTGCCCTAAAATTCCTCCTGTTTCATGTATTTATCCCTTCCAAATCCCCTAGTTTTGAAAAAGGAGATACTTGTTCTTTTGTTGTTATTATGTGATTAATTAGTGTTCTTTAGTATTTTTTATTACCTAAAACTCCTCCTGCAAAAAATGAAAAAGTTATGAAATTGCTGATATCTGTTTTTGACTTACAAAATGGCGGTTTTATATGAGTCACTCTGATGCTAAGGTAAAACCTTGAAGTTTCTATTTATTCCTACTCCTACCCACTCTCACACAATTTTGTGTGTATCATTACGGTATCCTTTCTCTGTATGTGTGTATGTACCATAAATAGAATCATACAATATCAGTTCGTTTGCGACTTTGGTTGTTTCTTTAAAAACAGAATTGACTATGTTTTTTTTTAATTAAAACATTTAAAAATTATTATTGAAGTGTAAAAAATTATTATTGAAGTATAATTGGCATATAATGTTATATTAGCTTCAGGTATACAACTTGATTCTGTAGTTCTATACATTACTCAATGCTCACCCCGATAAATGGCTCACCATCTGTGCCTATACAATATTACACTAGTACTGGCTATATTCCCTATGCTGTACTTTTCATCTCCATGACTTATTTTTTGTTTTAATTTTTTTAATGTTTATTTTTGAGAGAGAGAGACAGACAGAGAGATAGAGAGAGCATGAGCAGGGGAGGGGCAGAGAGAGAGGGAGATACAGAATCCAAAACAGGCTCCAGGCTCTGAGCTGTCAGCACAGAGCCTGATGTGAGGCTCAAACTCACAAACCATGAAATCATAACCTGAGCTGAAGTCAGATGTTTAACCAGCTGAGCCACACAGGGACCTCCTCCATGAGTTATTTATTTTATAAGTGGAATTTTGTACCTCTTAATTTCCTTTATCCATTTCATTCCTCCTCCTACCTCCCTCCCTTCTGGCAACCACCAGTTTGTTCTCTATATTTAAGGGTCTGTTTTTCTGTTTGTTTGTTCATTTCTTTTGTTTTTTAGATTTCACGTGTAAGTGAAGTCATATGGCATTTGTCTTTGTCTGACTTATCTCACTTAGCATAGTATCCTCTAGGTCCATCCATGTTATCACAAATGTTAAGATCCCATTCTTTTTTATTGCTAACACTCCATTGTATATATGTATGTATATGCCACATCTTTATCCACTCATCTGTTAATGGACACTAGTGCTGCAATAGACATGGGGGAGCATTTATCTTTTTTTTTTTTAATGTTTATTTACTTTTTGAGAGAGAGAAAGACAGAGTGTGAGCAGGTGAGGGGCAGAGAGGGAATCCAAAGCAGACTCCAGGCTCTGAGCTGTCAGCACAGAGCCTGAGGCAGGGCTTCAACTCACAAACCACAGGATCATGACCTGAGCCAAAGTCTGTTGCTTAACTGACTGGGCCACCCAGGTGACCCTGGGGGCATTTATCTTCTTAAATTAATGTGTACATTTTCTTTGGGTGAATACCCAGTAGTGGACTTACTGGATCATATGGTAATTGCATTTTTAATTTTTTGAGGAACTCCATATAGTTTTCCACAGTGGCTGCACCAACTTCCATTCCCTCCAGCGGTGCACAAGGGTTCCCTTTTCTCCACCTTCTCTCCAACACTTGTAACTTCCTGTCATTTTTGATACTAGCAATTCTTACTGGTGTAAGGTGATAATTTTTTTTGGTTTTGAGTTACATCTCCCGATGATTAGTGATGTTGAGCATCTTTTCACGTGCCCGTTGGCTACCTTTAGTCTTCTTTTAAAAAAATGTCTATTCAGGTGCTCTGCCCATTTTTTAATCAGGTTGTTTATCTTTTTGGTGTTGAGTTGTGTGAGATTGTAACATATTTTGGATATTAGCGCCTTCTCAGATATATGATTTGCATATATTTTCTACCATTCAGGAGCGTCTCTTTTTATTTTGTTGATTTCCTTTGCTGTGCAGAAGCTTTTTCATTTGATATAGTCCCATTTGTTTATTTTTGCATTTGTTGCCATTGCTTCTGGAGTCAGATCCAGTCAGGAGCTGCTTTGGAGGGGTGCTTGCAGAGGCAGGTGTGTTGAGTGGGGGTGGGTGTGCAGGAGAATGCTCAGGTGGGGCACACAGTGCTAACAAGGTAGATGGAGAGTGTAGAGCTGGCTCCCACAAATGTCCTGCTGTCTAGATGGGGGGTGGGGGGAGTGAAAGAGAAATGGCACCTGCCAGAACTTTCGCTCCCAGTGAAATCTCCTGTAGATCCCTGCGCCTCCGGTATGTCGATAAATCTCCTTCACGTACACACCAGACAGTTTTCAAACTGCTGCTTCTGTGCTGTGTTTTCAGCGGAATTATTTAGTAAGCTGGCCCTTTAAGAGTAGGGACTACAGTTTCCTATTGCCTTAAGGCTCCCCTGGAGTTAAGCCTGTTAATTATGAAGCTCCTGGAATTAAGCCCTGCTGGTTTTCAGAGGCAGAGATTTTAAGGGAACTTTTCTTACCAGAGTGGGTCCTCATTGCCAGGACTGCCTGGGGGGTGGGGGGGTCTGATCCTCTTGCATTTCCATGTTTGTGATGTCCAGTCCTATCTGTGATTAGTGCTGCTAGGGGTTTGGTTTCCAATCACATCTCTGCCTTTCTTACCCTTTTGTATATGGCCTTCTCTCTATGACTAGCTGTGGAAGGCCTGTTCTGCCTGCCTTCAGGCCATTTTCAGTTCTGTAAATGTAGCTCTGATCCTCCTACTCCACCATCTACTCTCCTTCCTACAATGAGGTTCACTGAAGTGATCTTGGTATATGACCAAAAAACTTAAAATTCTGTTACTCATCTACTTATTTTATAGGTGTTTCTGACGCTACTATGATAAATATCAGTCTGCTTAATTATAGCCTCCGAAATCTCACCTTTATTCTTTGTTTTATGTTTATAGAAGACCTTTTAAACATAACCACATTTTCAAGGAAGGTGTGCCAGGGTTGACTTAATATCCATGTGAAAGAGTTGTTTACTCTCCAAATGCAATGACTAGATAGCTGCCTAAGCCTCCCTGCCTCAGACTTTTACAGATGGACTTTTGTTTACCTGAAGAGGAAATATGGAAGTCATTTTCTGCTAGAAAAAGGGAGAAAAAACCATATTAAAATATAAGTATAAAACCACCTTACAATTTTATAATTTTTTTATGTTTATTTATTTTTGAGACAGAGACAGAGCATGAACAGGGGAGGGACAGAGAGGGAGACACAGAATCCGAAGCAGGCTCCAGGCTCTGAGCTGTCAGCACAGAGCCCGGCGTGGGGCTTGAACTCACGAGCCATGAGATCATGACATGAGCCGAGATCGGATGCTTAACCGACTGAGCCACCCAGGTGCCCCTACAATTTTAAACATAGTAATTATATTGACACTACCACTGCTACTGTTTCCTCCCATCAGTGTGAATAATGGAGAATATAAAGTGCTTTGTTCTCAATACAACTATGTCCATTTAAAAAATAACACTCCATTAAATTGTTACATATTTAAATTGAATGGTTTATATTAACATTTTTTCCCAAGTCTTTTTGTGCAACATTTCAACAAAAAGAGGCAAGTTTCTGTTTGTAAGACCGTATCTAGAGATTCTTAAAGGAGTTCATTCTATTTTAAGGTGAATAATATTATCTAGGGTGTGCATATTTGGACTCAGTGATTTGCTGCTTGCATACTATGCAGTGCTAATCTTTTCTTGCCTTTCCTCTTCAGACATGGTCCTTGACCAACAAGTAAGCTCAGGTCAGCTCAATGAAGACATACGTCACAGGGTCCATGAGGCACTGATGAAACAGCATCACCACCAGAATCAGAAAAAACTCACCAACAGAATTCCCATTGTTCGTTCCTTTGCTGATATTGGCAAGAAACAATCAGAACCCAATTCCATGGATAAAAATGGTAAATGTTTCTTTATTGTACTCTTTATGTTTATTATAGGTATCTGAAATTTCAAAGTGTCTCTAAATTCTTTAAAACGTATTTTATTTGAAAACATAGTTTTCAATTATTGTAGAATTATTTCTTTTATATATGTATAGAGATATATATACATATATCTCTATACACACACACATATATATAGTCTGATTATCAAGCATCAAACTATAGAAATTTTAACAAAGAATTTGTTTCCTGAAATGCTCATGAAAGAACACAAAAGAACTTTTGTCTAATGAGAAGTTACGTACTCAAATGCAGTGAACGTTAAACCAAGCATCAGTTGTATCCCAATCAAAGTCTTAGTCCTTGTTCCACAACTTGAGAACGTAATGTAATGCTTTAAGTTATGGTTGTTTTGGTTAAAATGAATAAATATCACCAGTTATTGTTTGTGGAAAAAAGATATTGATTTCGTGTTGTTCATAGTCGGCAAATTCCATGAGAGATTATGATTGAAAAGACCAGCTGGTGGCTCTGCATATATGAAGCCTGATTTCCAGCTCGTAGGCTCATTGCTGTTTGCTGTGCTATGTCCACACTGTCCATGGAGCCACATGTACTTACTATCCACTCACACCACAGAGATGACACCAACCACTGTTTTTTTTAGCAATCATGCCTTACTCCTAGTAGTTTATGCTTGAAACTGTTTTCTCCTTGTGTGGTTTGTTCTCTTGCATCTATTTGAAACCTTCATCATTTGCACTAAGGAAGTTGCTTAGGAATCTCTTGTTGCATCCATCCTGGACATTAGTCTTGTGAAGGAAAATAAAGTTATCATGAGGATGATACGAATTTGTTAAATTTTCATCAGCTATAAAAGTTTCCAGCTTTAAAAGATAAAAAATTAATGAAAAGTAATTTCAAATGCTTTACTAGACAGACTGGTTGCGACAAATGCACTAAAGCACGTATATTACTGCATGGACTATTTTATGTCATTTCACTTCTACTTTCAAAAGCGTTAGTGATGCCTTAAATACAAATGCATGAGAATGAGTTCTCTCCACATTTTGCTTTAAATAGGATTTTTAAACCGATTTTCCTACTACTGAATCAAACATATACTTATAAAAAATGCTGTAATAAATCACTGAAGATGGTTAGATGTACTGTTGTTTCAGAGCATAGAACCAGTTCTTAATGGCAAAATGATTTTTGAAATACTTATTTGATTTTTAAAAGACGCTTCAATAACAATGTAGGTCATTGTCATTATAGAGCAGTCTATAGTTGTGCATATACAGGTATCCCCTGCTTTCTAAAAGTTCCCATTATGCCACTTGACTTTTATGAAAGACTTACATTAGTGCCTGTTTTCACTAACCAAAAGAAATCCGAAGAGGATTTTGTTTTTACGAAAAAAGCTATTACTGTACTAATGTAGGTCTTAAAAGTGAAGTGGCATAAGGCAAACTTTCACAAAGTGGGGGATGCTCTTCATGCATTTTAGCTTATAAAAGGTTTCATAGGAACACTTTACTTTTGCATAGCGATGGAAACCTGTAAAAAGTTCAGTAAAGCTCTTTATGACATATACCAGCTTGTATTTGTAGATTTCACTGGGCATTTTGAGAATTTATAACTTACTTTGAATCATAGCACATATTTAAAATATATTCATATTCTAAGTCATAATTTGCTTTAAAATATGTTATACATAAAAATGATGAAATGAAACTTTTATATTCTGAGGCAATCTAAATGTAGTACTTTTATTATGCTTATAATACTAGTACTTATTTCGGTGTGATGATATAAAAAAAAGAGATTCAGATATTTACTAATTTTCACATTGGGCTTATATCTACATGATTCTAAAGATCTTATTAAAATATTTCTGTGAACTAATTCTCTACCAATATAAGCACATTTTAAAAATTCTGCCTTCATTTCATTACTTTTAATAGAAATCATACCATAAAACATATGTCTATAAGAAGGACGTGTGTTTATTTAAAAATTCAAGGCTTGTGGGCTGTGAACTAGCCATAATTTATATTTGAAATTTTCCTGGGGATAATGTTTACTATAAAATAATTTTATTGCATTTGTTCTTGGAGGGAAGAAGGTAATGAATTTACTGGATGATTAATTTATTGTAATATCATGTAGACTAGACACACTACTTGTTACTGCTTTAAACTATAATTCTCTATAATTCTATAATCTATCTATCTATAGACATATCTATATATATCTATAGATCTATCTACCTAGATAGATAGATTTGGAAGGATGGGATATGATATAGATAGATAGATCTATAGATATATATATATATAGATATATAGAATTCTGTAATAGTTCTATAATGATAGAATTATAGCCTTGAATCACAAGTCCACGTATACACACAAAGGAATACAAAGTTTTCTGAAAGCCTACTTTTTGCCTTACTGAGGCAAATGCTTAGTTTTTCTGAAAACTAAAATATGAGTAGTTCTGAAGTGATTCTGTCACTGTCTGTATAATCAGCCTTTATCTAAAACACATAGAGATCTCTCTGAGGCACACATTAAGGTAATAAAAACTTGGAAACATTTCTTTTTTTTTTTTTGAAACATTTCTAATAAGATTCATATACCCAATTAAGTATTGTTGTAAAGTATGCTGTCAGAAATGGTTTTCTAAGCCTGGGCTTATAACACCTCCTTGTGACTCTGTTTTGCTTCTTCATACACTTTGCATAATTATGTGTGTTGAGAATTCTGAAAATATGTATAGACTTCACCAATTTAGAAATAAGTCTCCTATCCAGAAGTGAAAAAAAGTGTGAAAGACCTTTATTACTAAGGTTCTCAATCTACTTAGGAACTCTAAAAACTGACAAATTCTGGATAAACAAATCGAAATTCATAGCCATAAATATAGATTTGACATTATTTCAACATATGCAAAAGGGATTTATTTTTTTGTGCAGTAGTACAGAGAGATGCAAAACGATTTCAAGAAATCCAAAAGGGTGAAAATAATATTCTTATTATTAAGAAAAAAATCTCTTCAGCAGGGAATTGCTTGTAAAAAGATTGACTTTTTTCTTTTTAAGATTATAGAATAGGAAGTAAATGGAAAGCGGGTTTTATAGAAACTTGAAAACAAACGTTTTCCTTCGCCATCATAGGGATAGAAATAAGCCCCCTCTTTTTAATATACTTTCACTTTTGAGGCAAAACAGTTGAAATTCCCTCAAAAATGAGCTGATATTTATGTAAAGAAGTCTAAACGAGTCATATTAGATAAGGTTTCTGCTGCCTTAATTGACTTTTCCTTGAGCATATTACCTTGGTAGTAATCCCAAGGGTTAATTAAATTCAGTATTTCAGTCTGAGTTTCATGTGTGGATCTTCCCCATGTCATAGATTTAATTTGCAAGATAGTGATTTCCCAGCTCCTCTCTTCCCCAAGTCTGCACTATTTTGTTCATAACTTTTTTTTTAGTGATTTGTGATAATTTGTCAGTCTCACCTCTAAATATGTTAGCTTTACTTTTTTGTGTAATTTTTTTCTTGGTGTTTTGCACATTCTCTTAAGGGCCAAGATACAGGATGCTATGGATCCACCATGCATTTTAATGCCACCATGCTGTGTTTAACTTTCACTTTTCATTAAGCATCAAAACTGTGAGAATTAAATGTCTGATTCTGATGTTTCAATAAAAAGTGACAGTTACATTTGGCAAAACAACAGCAAAAAATAATAGAAAAATAATATCTTCTTTAACATTAAAACCCTGAAAAAGATATGGGTAGAAAGTACTCAGAGTAAATATATCAAGAATACTCAAAGAATTCCTTGAAACCAGAAGGACTTTCTAAAAATAAAAATAAGACTTTTGTATTAAATGATCTGCAAAGTAAAAATATCAGGATATATATTTATCATTTAGGTCATGCATTTGGTTACATTTTGAGACATTTGGATTACAAATTTAATATCAAGTATTATTACCCTACTGATAACATTTACATTTTTAAAAATAATTTGAGACTCTTAGTTTGCTCAGGTGTAGTCTTTTCTCATTCCACTGTGTTCTACTAATAATCTAACTCTATTTCTTTTCCTTAATATATCTTTTCTCCCCCCCTCCCCCCCATTATGAATACTTTCCAGTTGTATCTTTTATTTAGGATCTCAAAAGGAGTTACAGAGCAGAGGGTCTCTGACTTACTTTCAAAACCATAAATGACTAGAGAACATTTAGATTTGGAAGGATGGGATATGAGTTGATTCTTTAGGCCTGCATAGATTCCAGCTCTTAAAATAATGTACACATGTGTATTGTGAATGATTTTTATTTATGGCTTTTGGAAACCAGTTTTATTGCCTTATAATCTCTTCTTTTTCCAAATGCTGTACTTTTTATTTTCATACATATAATGCTATTATGTGTTTAGATATTTATATGCTTTCATGTTTTTTAAATACTGTGGTCTCATAAGTAAGATACCAAAAATTTTAAAATTATATCTCATAATGTTCTATCTTTGAAGAAAAAAAAAACTAGACCTATAATTCTTACACTTGATCTTAGCCAAAAGACCAAGAAGCGATAGACTTATAATTCTTAGAATTACTTGAGAGAAAACATGTTGAAGATTTATGTAGGTGACAGAAGTAAACATTGTATAATAAAGATATTTTCCATTGTTCCAAAAAAAAAAAATCAAGGTGACTGGACACAGTGATGGTTCTGTTAAGAGGCTATATTGCTACTGAGTTTTGAAATATTGAGAGTTGATATTAACAGCAAAAATATATCTAATATGATGTGTTTAAATTTGTTCTTTCTTATGTTAATTATTTTCAGGCATACTAATTTTTCTCGAAGTTTAATTATGTGCATACTTTTTATGTTTTTGAAATGTAGCTCACCTAATCAACATTTTCTAAATATTTAGCCTTTCTTTCTTCATGTTTTCTATTCCCATGAATAAATGTATTGTTACACATGTATGTAACTTTGTCATTCATCTTTATATTTCTTTATTTTGCTCTGTCTTGTGTCTGTCTCTAACAGGCTCATCTCATCTCTGTACCTCCCTCATCTCCTACCCCTTGGGTACTCTAAATGCGTTGAAGGTTTCTGAGGTAGTGTAAATCAGCTTGGTCTCTAGGTTAATAGTAACGTACCTTTATGTCTTCATCCCAGTTTCCTTCAATACACATGAGTTTCAGTGGATTAAGCAGTAGCAGATAATGGGATACTTGAGCAATGTATTATTCTCCTCTTGATTTGAATTTGGCCACATAGAAATGTAAAAGTTGCTGTTTGACAATACTTACATACATAATTTATTTAAAGAAGAAAACTATAGGTAAGGGATTAACTGAGTTAATATAATGCTTAACAGATATTTTGAGAATGTATTTTACAGTTGTGTTTCCATAATGGATAGTTTAATGACAGTGACATCACTTGAAGTTTAAAAAAAATGGTGCTTTTGATATAATCTCATGTTCCTTCCTCGCAACTTTATGAAGTGGGAAATGACTATGCCAGTCTCACAATGGACTTAATGAAAAATTTATGAAGTAACAAGTAGAAAGGCAGAGCTTTCATTTTCTAATGAGTAGTTACTTGAATTACTCTCAGTTTTCTCCTAAGCTTGTCCCACATCTTTTACACTTTACCTTGGAAAAATTCATGGTCTATAACCACTTGTTATCTGGCTGATATATGCTCCCTCATGGAAGTCCAGAGGAAAAAATGAATTCATGACTCAAAGGAAGATTAATTCAAGCAGTTGCTAAAATGAGTACTACATACTATGCACTTTAATTAATAAGATGTATGACAAATATTAAAATTTTGGATTTAAGTGGTGAACTAGTTGAGTTTAAAAGCCTAGAAAAATAAACATATATAGGATGAAGTGGTGTCTGAAATGTTTACATTGAAATAGTCATGACCATTTCCTAGTTAATACTAATGGTGTCCACTTTTCATTAGTTTTTGGATAATTTACTCTAAATATAATTAGGTTATGAGTCAATAAATGTCTCCTTTTTTTGGATAGTCATCTTCATGCCTCAAAACTATTGACGTAATTATAATAACAGATGTGATTAAATATGGCAATGACATTTATAGGATACATTAATGTGGATAGTGGTCAATGGGCAAAATGATGGTAATATTAAGAAATAGACAAAAACATGTATGTTCGCAAGCATTATGGCATTGTGATTAGAAAAAGTATCATAAAAAAATAGCATTCATAAAGCTTCCACACACATATGTGAGTGCTAATCCTAACTTTATACGATTTTTTTCCTGGCGGTGAAAATATCCTAGCAAATTCTTTGTTATTTTTTTAGAAAACATTTTCACTTTTGGTTGAAGGTACAGTCCTCTACCTGAAAATTGTCATTCTGTGAATTACTATTGTTTGAAACATCACAGAGAAAATAAGGAATGCCCTTTCAAAACCTCTGATTTTTCTTATATAACAGTATTTAAGTTAATAAAAGTTGTCTTGAAATTCAAGCCCTCCCCCTTCTTCTGAAAGTCAATAATTGTTGGAATAAAGTAAAGAGATCATTGTTTACAAAGATAAAGACTATAGTTATAGAATTTATTTTGATTTATGGAATTTTTGGTCATCCAATAGACTATGATTCATAATTTGTTATATATATATATATATTGGGGAATATAGATGGATCTAGATATAGAACAATATTTTAAGCCCCTTAAGGCTTCTCTCTTTTCAAAATAACCCAAACTAAACTTGTCATTTTAATTTTTAAATAATAATATCTATATACTTTTTTTGCATCCTGCCAAGTTTTCAGATGCTCCCTTGAAGATAAACATATTTAATGTCTATTGTTTCAGTTTAACAAATTAACATACATATTAAAAAAATTTGGAGTTCTCTTTAAACTTTGCAGGACTGATGATGTGATTAAATATATTTATTACTAATATTTACTACTATTATTTAACTATTACCTCTGAAATGTAAAATATATCAAATTTATGGTTTATATTTCTATATCATAGGCCAGTAGTTTCTATGCCTTTTTCCTGTGTCAGCATACATTCTGTACACATCTGTAGAATCTAGAACTTGCAAGAAATTTCCTGTCATCATCTACTCTGTCTCCTGCTAATTAAAACTGTCCACTAGGTCATTATCCATATCACTTCAAATAGTCATAGAAATAGAACTCGAATCTCTTCCTGATTACCACCTTTATGAGATAATATTTTGTAAAATTTTCATCACCTTAGAACAAGAATAGCATAGAGAACAATGAATCTCAAAATGTTAATATTTATAAGAGGAAATACTAGTGCCCACGTTTAAAAGATACCACATGAGCTGGAGTTAATTTATAAAATATTCTGCTTTTAAAGTATATATGTGAAAACATAGGCTACCCAGTTTATTCAGTTATTAAGTTACGGCGCACTGTCTATCCCATAAAATCTCTTTGAAGTTGGTGACTTCTCATTGGGTTGACTCTCTTTTTGCATGTATTTACTGATCGAATTAAATAATTGTCCCTCCATGTAGTTTTAAACCACATGAAATAAATTATTATAAGAAAGCTGATATATGTTTATTTAATTTTTCCATGCCTTGAATGTCACCACTCAATTTTATACAACATTCAGTAAATTTAGGTTTAAATACATCTAATGTTCTAATTCATGAAAATATGGAGAAATGATGTGAAACTGGTGATTGAAGACATCTGTTAGCACAAATGCATTATGTAAAAGGTTTTTTAAGATTACGGTTATTATTTTGAGAATGATAAATGAAATGGCTGCTAATGAAAAGTTCACAGTCATAGCTGCACACTGCAGTTAGAAATGGGAGAATGAAAATAATTGATGCAGCTTAAGTCTGTTGTTTCTCTGACGTTCCTATTTTTCTTGGAATATGATATAATCAGAATGTGCACACATAGTTTGAGGTAAATTCTCTTGAAAATTCATTTTTAAAATCTTCACCAAATATATTATTTTAGTTTGTTTAGCGAAAGCAGAGAAATATTTAAGTTTTGGAAGAATCTTAAGTCCATTACTTTCTGGCAATATAACAATTTTAAAATAAAAAAAAATTGTACCTATTAATAAATGACCACTGCCTGAGAGCCTTAACAGTTCCCAAAACAAAATTATAGTAATATTTGAAAGTAAATTATTAGTATTTTAAGTCACACTTGGTAATTTCTAGGTAACGAGGAGTAAGTGGGATTTCAGGAGAGAGTTTAAAGAAAAGGTCCTATTTGTATATATACTAGGAGTTTAGAGAAGTCCAGATAAGCACAGACTCTAGTAACTAGAAAAGATGAGAGTAAAGGTGAACTTTGAATAAAATTGGGATTTAGGTAGATACAGAGAAGAGGCGGGCAGAGAGGAGAGAGTACTCCTAAGACTGAGGAGAATAAGAGCAGTAATTTGAAGTCATGAGTTATGGTCATAAATATGGTCAAGGCTTCAAAGCTGATTTGTCATTACTGATTTCCCAGCAAAAGTAACAAGTGAGGATAGGGAGAGATTTTGGAAGAAGAAGAAAGACACAAGTGAAATTAAGCAGAGTTAGTTAATTTTTATCATTTAATTGCAGAGTTTGGGCAGATTTCAGATAAGTTGTGATTGAAAAAGATGTTTCATATTTAGTGAACTGGAATTTAAATACACATTGTCACATCCCCTCCTCTACTGTCCATTTATTTAACTAATGTCATAATCTTCCTAATGGGAAAAAGACTACAAAGTAATGAGGTTGCTGGTTGGTGTTAATGGAAGACTAATGCAATTCAAGGTTATTGATCTTTTCCCATGAAGACCAATATCAGTACGCTTATATAATTGTGTAGTAACAAGGATAAAATCATATTCAAAGTGTTAGTACTGAGTAAGGGAAGGGTATTTCTAATTGGACCTCTCATATAGAAATCTCTAAGTGTTATTGTCAAAGAATTTTTTCTCATTGTTTTTTTCAGATGCACTAGAAGTCATCAATAAGTTGTGTACTTTTCAGATATTTCCCTTAAAAAAACACTTTACATTTAAAATTCTTCAGGTTGAGCTTAAGTCGTAATAGATATCTATCCTTTCATGAATATATGTCATCTATACCTGTCATTAGTTTTGGATGAAATTTAGAAATCAGTGATGTTTCCAAACCAGGATTAGATTTAAATATTTTGTAGCTGATTTTCTTTATAGAGAATAACTTTTAGTTATTGAGTTTTAATCTAAGAATTGGCTTTCTTTTTCTTGACTGAATTCTCCCATTTCTATCTGTAACTAATAAATAAAGAGTTTTGTATTGATATAGATCTATTTATATTGACCTTTCATGCTTACCTCATAAATTCATTAAGAAACCTCTGTTAGCCTAGATTAATTCATTTTTCACTCAATCTGTCTAGAATTCTGTAAGTAATTGTTTGTATTCTGTAATAACAATTTCTTTTAGCAGGTCAGGTTGTTTCTCCTCAGTCTGCTCCAGCCTGTGTTGAAAATAAAAATGATGTGAGCAGAGAAAACAGCACTGTTGACTTTAGCAAGGTAAGCTTTTCTCTCTCTCATTTAAGTAAGCTGCTGAATTATTGCTAGACATTACTACCCATTTTAAGAGGTGTTGACACAACTTTTTGCATGCGCTGTTTTGGTTTCTTAGCCAAAGCTTGATCCTGTAATAGATTAGCATTTAAGTTCACATGTAACATTTTGCTTATTCACAAAACCAAATGTGTAAGTTTTATGTACCGTCTTCAGGTTTCAGCCACTTGGTATAATGTATCTCCTGTAGAAAGAAAGATGACTTCACAGACAATATCACAGAAGTTTATTGATGAAAAGTTTTGCTGGTTATTTTTTTTCAAAATCATTTTTCCTCTGTGGAAAAACAAATCATATAAAGATTCATCATGGTAATATAGCAAGGCATTAGTGTAGGGAAACACTAGAATATAATAAGGCAACAGAATTTTGAATAAAAACATGATAAAAACTGACTCTGCTGGGGGATACATCTAAATAGAGACAATTCAAATGAAATCATTTACCTGAACGTATTCTAAGAAAATAGAATACATGTGATTTTGGTCAGCAAATTCTTGACATTGTATATGTGCTATTGTAGGTTAGAGCAAACTAACGCTTGAACAGGAAAGAGGCGTTTCCCTGTTAACGAAAACTAAAGAGAGTCAACAATCCTCTTTATCTGAGTGGCTGAAACAGTCCTAACCCAGAGTGATTTCTTTTCCCCCCTAAAATGCTTAGCACTGGCAATCACTTTAACAGTGGGAGGAGGTGGGAAAGGGAGGCAGAGCAGAGGAAGTTGCCTGCATCAAGCTTCTGAAGATTAATGGCCATCAGCTCCTTGTTGCTGTTTCAGAATGCCTCTGCCAATGCCCAAGTGGCCTAGGTCTAGTCATGTGCATGTTCTCCCTCTGGTGCCTGGCGAAGTCTCCGTGGGAGCATGGTGTACCAGCTTAAGTCTGTTAATTATGCGTGCAGGGACTGGGAGGCCAACAAAAGGGGCATACTAGTCCCTGTGGGATGAAACAAAGGCATGAAAAAGGACCTCCACACCAGCAAGAGAGAGAGGTGAGGGCACACTCGGGATGTGTTTCTCCAGTGGTTCAAAGCTCATTTCACCGTATGGAGGCATGTGATTCAAATATTAAGCCAGTTCAAATGTATTCCATTTGCCGCTCCAAAAAACACATCTTTTTAAAGCATCACATCTTCATTCATCTGCAAGTTGGAACAAAATTGTCAGAAACTGCCATATATTTAATTTCTGAAATTCTTCATTTGAAACAATATCTTAAAAGCAGTGACATAAAAAGTTGCTTACCTATTTATGCAGGCACTAACAGTATAACAAGGGCATATTTAACATTCTCAAAAACAAGGATAATAAATCGCATCCTTTCAAATAAACTACCTTTTAACTTGTTTAAAGGATATAACCCCTTGACACTGAATTTTATATCTCCATATCATTTTGCTTTTAGTTCTCTGACCTATCTTTGCAGCCTTCACCAATGCTTTATCACATTTGAAAGCAAATGAATACTGCCCGTTGGAGACAGTAGTCTTATGTTCAGGTCCCCCAAAACAATTAGAACTACAGAAGAGAGAAAAGATATACATTCTTTCCTTTAACCCTTTTCTTCCTTATTACATTTCCAATCACTGGTCCATTTCATCTTTTAACAGGCAAGTGAAATTTTTATAGCCCTCTACTCAGTGCCAACCATCTATATTCCTCAGTGTTTCATGCATATCATGGGGCACTGGAAAGAACGTGGCTTTTGAGGAAGAGAATCAGTTCATGAATTCTAACTCCAGCGTTTATAAGCGATCTGATCTTGGAGAAGTTCTCTGAACTTCAGCTTCCTTATTTGAAAAATAAGAATAACAATACCTATTTATAATTTTGTTGTAAAGATTAAATGAGAATATATACACAGAGCCTGGCAGAGTGCTGAGCATATAGTAGATGTTCAGTAAAATGTGGCTGCTGTAGTTGTTGTTGTTAATATTAGTGGAAATAGTAGTATCAAAAATAAATACTAGACCAGAATATAATATATTTTGGTCTTCTCTGGATGTCTCATGCCTTGAACAGTGCTTGAGATGTATTTGTTGAATAAATCCTATGAGATTTAATAGAATTTAAACCTTTAGTTCTGGAACTTTTTTCCAAGTAATACTTTTTACCTCATAAACTGGGAGGGCGGAGTAATAGGGTTGGGGAAAATCACATGTGATCCATCATTATGGAAATAAATTTTCATGCCAGATTTTATAGGTACATGAGGTAAAGTTTTTTTTGTTTTTGTTTTGTTTTGTTTGTTGTTATTTTTAGCTCTAATGACTTCACTTTGATAGTGAATTTGCTCAAAGCTTGGCTAGTCTTCAGGTTACTGTGTCTATGTAAATATTTAAGCTTTAATGTTTAGATTCCAAAACCCATTAGAATTTTGAGATGTTAAGGACATGTGACTTGATCCTATATCTTTGGTATATTCCATCTACATTAAAAAAATTTTTTTTAATGTTTATTTTTGAGAGAGAAAGAGAGAGCGTGAGCAGGAGAGGGCCGGAGAGAGAGGGAGACACAGAATCTGAAGCAGGCTCCAGGCTCTGAGCTGTCAGCACAGAGCCTGACACGGGGCTCGAACTCATGAACTGCAAGATCATGACCTGAGCCAAAGTCAGACGCTTAACCAACTAAGCCATTCAAGTGCCCTCAATCTACATATTTTTAACCCTTCCAATGGATAAGCTCACTAAATTCATTAACTTAAGGAATGTTTTTGAACATAATCTGAGTTATCAGGTTTTTTGCTTCCCATAATGCTTTTAAAAAGCAGATGTGTGAAAACACTCCATATCTCTTTGTTTTTTAAACTGACATGGAGATGACTATTTTAGTGTTTCTCAGATGTTGGTAATGTTTCTTTTATTTCAAAAGATCCAAAGAGGACTTCATATTATTTTCTATGTAGAGAGAACTTTCCTCTGCATCCGTCTTTAGTATGTGAAACGTACTACAGTGAGTTGGATTATTAAATCCCTGAACAGTAGAAAACCTTGGAAATCTTCTCATTTAGAAAGTGAGAAAGCTGAATCCCAGAGAGAGTAAGAGAGCTGCTCAAGATCACTGGCTGGTTAGTGTCACAACACCATTTCTCCCCCAGAGAATCCCTATTAATTTTCTTGTGCTTTCTATAATGGCCTTAAGACTTAAGCTTTCTCCCTGAAGTCCCATCAGCATTTCCTTCCCGTCTCAGCATGTGGCTTGTCCAGACACTTCTTGTTTCACCATGATCTTCTGTCTAACCTTGTTCCCTAGAGATATGCCTGTTTCTCACCCACGGCTTAAGTACAAAATGCCCAGCATAAAGCATCTTTCCCTTCTCAGCATAAAGGTCTAGAGAGCCCAGAAGCCTGAGTGTACATCCATATTCATAAGAGTATAGCTTGATTTCTTCAAGGTCCTGTTCAGAGAACAAGAAAATCCCAGGGTTTCTTTGTGCTCATTCCAAGTGTTTGAGTCCACTTGAGGATTGTCTTGGAGACAATTGTTATATTAAAAGGTTTGATTGTCAGATAAGGTTCTTATGAACAGTATATTAGCACAAATACAAAAATATAGGGCTAATCCAGGAACAATATAATATGTAATTGTATAATGCAATAATATAATTAGATGATGTGTTATATAATCCCTTACCCCCAAATATATGACTACTCCAAGAATAATAGAATGTAATGAGTATAATATAATGGCTACTCCAGATAAGCTATAAGTTATTACATTTCAAAGCAAAAGATAAATTTGCTAAACCTCAAATTCTGTGTATTTTAATGTTTTTTCTAAACAACAGACATAAATCAAGATATCTTAGGTATTATGTAATACAAAAATAATTCAAATGCTAGGACCATATATTTCCTTTTGTAAATTTGACTATTTTTAGCACACTATGTACTCCTTAATTAATTAAATTGCATCTTAAGGCATTTATTTGTATGATTGCCACCAGTCTGAGGCACAGACTTCAATAGTGAAGCCTATGACATTTGCCAAACAATAAATAAACTTATAGAAAGTTTTGGGTGGAATTTAAATTTCTCAGTAAAGTTGTGATGGCTATTACCAATATAATTCCTATTTATCATTTGTAGATTTTCTTAAAGAGCTTTTTTCTTAGTTTAAATTTTGTTCCAGTGTATTAACATTGTGTAATTGTTATTTCCATTGGGAGAAAAAAACTTTGTTGTTTGTTAGGCTCTAAAAGACTTATGAAGATGAAAATATACTATGTTTTTGTCACAGGGCTAATAGTGTATCTTTTATTCCCTTCTTGAAAATGTATGCATTATCATAAAATTGTAAAGCATTACCAATTTAAAGCATTTTCAAAGTGTGCATTTCTTCTAGCTAGAAAAATAAATACAAAAATATGATAAAAATTCCCATGAAATTTAACCTTCCAGTATTAAGGTAAATAAATACTTTGTATCTATAAGTTAAGGATTCTATAAAAGGAAAATATTTAGCATATGATATCCCAATGTATATGTTTTATGAGTTTACAGATTTATATTTGGAAGTATATTTGTAGTTTGAAAATTTTGCAATTTATAATACTTGTCATAATTTTTTATAGGCAGTTTTGGTTTGTTAAATCATTTTTCTTTTTCTTTAAAATAGAATATTGGTTCTGTTTACTATTTTTAGTGGAGTACTGAAGATTATTTTTATGTTTAATCCTTGTGATAAAATGTATGCATCACATAATAGGATTTATGTTTTATGACACTCATATCTTACAGAAAAATTAAGTAGTTATAATCCTTCCAAATAGCTATGCTGAGGTCTTGATTTCTGAAAGCAACATATTAAATGAAGTCACTACAGTCTGGCGGTGGACTTCCTAAGGTCCTCATCCAAAAGTTTTAATTTTTTTCATTGTAAACTTCTCAGAAAAAATCTTTTCAAATCATTAAATTTGCAAAAGAAAAAAATCCAAGCCTCACCTATATTTACTGAAGCTCTTTTCTCTCTTCGCACCTATTCCGACTTTGATCTTGGGCCCCCATTTCATTCACATGAGAGCATAAACCAGTTACTATAGCAGATATACTCTTACTCTCCCTACAAAAAGGTATCTATAAAAAGCAACTCAAATAAATTAGAAACAAGAAATAGGCCTTGTGAAATTGACTTTAAAGTCATTGCTTAGTTTTCACTGAGGCCCTGTCCATTAAAAATTGATATTTACTTTTGAGAGTGTTTTACAATCATTTTTCAGACTTCGCCCTTTAAGCATTTTTTCTTGTAAATGATCGCTTTTGTTTTGTGTTCATTCATTTCAACCACAGACATCTCATATCAGAAATTCAACTCTGCCCGTTCAGCAACGTCAAATGTTAATACATTTATTGTTTTCTTTACTTTGCTATATTTAAATTCTAATGTCTGATGAGAAATTAAAATTGAAGAGTGGTCAGGCCAAGTATAGAATGTGAAGGATATAGAAAAACTAGAAGATAGACTAAAATCATAATTTATACTGTAAAGAGAAACATGATTATATTTCTTTTGAAATAGGCATATTTTGAGTATTAGTTGAAATATTTTGTCACAAAATTAAGATAACATAATATAAAAATATTTAAGCCTATTGGCAAATACTAATTAAATGATGATTAAAATATATTCATCTAATTGAGCACATATGCTTTTATCCCTGAAAATTTCAAGATTGCTGATGCTGAAGAAGCTTCTTTTAAAAACATTGAATAGAGAAACTAGAGTATTCACCTTCTATATGAGAACTTCGAAAAACACACAAGAAGAAAGTTATTATTTTTAAAGGGCAAATGAGATGTTTAACTATGTTAAAACTTGATTTACATATTATTTATATAAGTTATATTTATTTCACCTATGTTTATTGATGGGTTACCACTTGTGAAACACTGTGCTGGGATATGACTTAGCAAATTTTGGTTTATCTTATTTTACTTTGTGATGCTCTCAGGTTGATCTGCATTTTATGAAAAAGATTCCTCCGGGTGCTGAAGCTTCAAACATCTTAGTTGGGGAATTGGAATTCTTGGATCGAACTGTGGTTGCGTTTGTGAGGTTGTCTCCTGCTGTATTGCTTCAAGGCCTGGCTGAAGTCCCAATTCCAACCAGGTAAAAAGTATAAGAGCATCTTTTGCATTTTTCTGAAACCATTTTTTTTGGTAAAGGAAATTGTCCAAAACCAAAACAAGAAAACAAAGAGTAAATAAGTATAATTTCCTCTGAAAGTTCTCCTAGAAACGAATGTGAAATGCACAAAATTCTTGTTTGTGGAAGAGGAGAAAAATACTTTAAAAATTATTCTGTTCTTTCCTCCTTTCTCTCAAACTCCGATGTTTTCTGTTAGGCATCCTCCTCATCTCTGAATACCCTGGTCAATATCACCATACAAATCCTTTCTTATAATGTTGATAAAAAGGGTAACGTGTTGGGCTGTCCTCAGGGATTGCAATGTGGCTAAAAATTGATTGTGGGCTAAAGAGAGGATCTTGTATATGAGTGTGGTCAGACTCAGAAAGGTAAAAGTTTCATAGCTTATGCTTGAATTAGTATGCCTTCCAAATACATGCAAGTGCCATCATTAAGAGAGGCCTTGCTCTATCTAATATAGTGTGTATTTCCATCCCAGGCATATATGTGTTTCCCATGCAGAGTCTGAAGAATTATTGGTAGTAGCATCATGGTACTGTTGTTGAAGTCAAATCAAAAGTGCAAATTTAATTTGATTACCTAAACATATTTTTCATTCAACTATACATAGAAACTAACGACTTAAGGATAATACGAACTGAATTACATTGTTTATAGTTTATCTCTATTTTATAAATAAAATATATGTCCATGGGCAAAACTGTGGAAAAAAGAAAAGAACATTAACTTCAGCATGTTAGGTTCCTAGCGATTCATTCAGTGGACCTTGTTTTCTTCCCTTTCCCTCCCATTAAATGTGATTCCTGTATACAGACAGCTATTTACTCCATCTGCATTCATATAGCAAAACATACTTAAGGAGGGCCCCATTTCCCCCATGATTGGTGCCCTCTGATTGATGCAACTGTTCCAGATGCTTTAGTATCCTTCAACTTCCAAACACTGAATGCCTCAGCCAATTTAAAAATAATGAAGAGTTCAGGTTCTTGGTTTGTAAAATACGTTTCCTCCATGGATCTTTGGCCTTAACTAAAAACATAGCATATTATATCACTCTGTGCTTTGCTGGTGGATAAAATATTCCAAAAATGTGGACTAGTTTAGCCAGGAGAAGCCTCATTTCATAAGAGCTCAGCAAAGGGAAGTGGGATCTGGTGACCCCATCCCTGAATCTGTGACAGGAACAGATTTGAGACAGGAACCTGGTTACCATTCAGGTTGTAGGAAGAAGTGTCCGTTCATCCTGTGGGAGGGTTCCCAAGACTTCTGATACATGCCAACTTTTATTAAAAAGAAGGAAGAAAACTTGAGCACATTAACGTGGCATCTGACTCTCTGATTAGACCGCATTTTTTCTATATACAACTTGCAACCTATTCAGAGTTTCTGGGAATTTGGACTTCAGGTGTAAGATATCAGACTTACTAATTGTAGAGGCATTATTTTAGTAGTTTAAAATTCCTTTTCAGTCCTCCAAGCAGTGAATTCTTGTTCCACCATTTAGGAAGGTGTCTGATGAAATTCTGCATCAATGATGGCTATTTATGACAATGATAGTTCCTGTATTTCAAAAGAGAGAAAAGAAAAATTCCCAGGAGTAGAGAAAAGCCTTAATGGGGTTACATACCCTCACTTTGAAAACTGTCAAGGTTTAGGTGACCTCATTTCATACTGACATAGCAAAATATGTGTAGAGAACAATGGAGGAAAAATTAGGGGCACAGTAGAGCCACTGTGTAAGAGAGAGATTAAAAAGACTAGACTATGTAGTTTGGAAAGGTGAAAAATGGAAGAAGATTAGTTAGACAAGTAGAATAAAGAAAGCTGTTCAAGGTTCCTAATTATTCTTTCTTCGGAGGACAAAGGGCACACCATGAATATAATAGCACACATAGTAAAAATGTCAGAAAATAATTTTTTAGGACTTTATAAATAGCCCATGAAGTGGAAACCTGAAAAACAGCAAGATGTACATAGGTTATAAAATTTCTTAAAAGTATTATAGTTGATAAAGCACCTGCCACCACAGTAAGCTGGTCCTCTTTTAAATGTGTAGTAGACATTTCTGTATAGTAGAAATTGACTTGGGTTCAGGTAAAACTAACACAAAAAAATCGATGTCAGACTCTCTAAGACTGTGCAATATATGCTTCGTGTAAAAACATGTACAATCTTTAAAGTTTATAGTTAAATGAAAGGTAGGAGTATAGTATCTGATTTGGTATACCTTATAAAGCTATTTAGTCTTCACACGTAAGAACATAAACCACTTAGCAAATTAATACCACTGAATTATATTGCAGAATATAGGGCATTTTAAAATTTTCTCAATTTCTCTGCAGCATTGACCTTTTTCAGAGACAATTGCCAGAGTCCTCCAAAACTAGAGCGTGTATGGATTTCTTCAAAAGCTCCAGTTGTGACGATGAGTTTGCTAGACTTTCAGTCTAATTTAGATGGAATATCACAATGTAGCTAGTATTTATATTCCTCCATAATTGGAATTAATAGATCATTAACTCCCTGTTTCTTCTGCCTAATTTATCTTTGATTCCTGACAATTTTTTTTATTTAATGTAAATTGCACATATAACTGCTATTTTTTTGACCATGTTCTTTCTTTGTTTATACTATTATGTTACCTTTTTCCTCTTTACCCGATGCTACAATTTGAATATTAGTGAGTTCTCTTCCTTATAATTCAGAAAAGCTTAATCATATTTTACTTTTCTCACCTTCCTCCTCTAAGGATTATACAATCCTTAAGATTCTCACTATCATGTAGGCTCTAAGGGTAACTATATGGGAAAATACTGAGATCAAAATAACCATGGATTCCCATTGCTTAGGGATCTTAAGCATAAGTGGAAATCATCTTAAAATGTTTCCAAACAATAATAAACTGTGAAAAAATATGTAAGTATTTTACATCAAATCCCCCATCTTAAATAAGTCCTTTAAGCTGAGTGATTCTGTAACTATTAAAGTTATTTTTTATATTTCTACCTTGAAACTTTTTGTTTTTTTTTCTTCTTAATTACAGATTTTTGTTCATTCTTCTGGGACCCCTGGGAAAGGGTCAACAGTACCATGAGATTGGCAGATCAATTGCAACCCTAATGACAGATGAGGTATTTATTCAAGTTCATTGGGAACATTTTCCCCATTAGGTACACTTAACTTTTGGAGTTCCTGTATTCATGACTATTTGTTGTGAATCAGATTTCTCTCTATTAAATCCCCCTTCTTCTATGTTTCCAGTATAAAATTTCCTTTGAAAAAATTTGTTTGAAAGGGGTAATAAATTCACACACATGAATATAATGCTTTAAAACCTCATACTCTAGAGAAAATTCTTTATTTAGTGACATTTAGAAGATATTTATTAATATTCCCTTATAGTGTATGTCCTGCTAAAGTGAGTGCCATTGTTAATATCATTACAAATCTTATAATTATTTTGGGCAAAATAATTTTAGGACCTCAAGAGAAAACGATGACAGTGTATCTGAATAGTATATATGACACCAAAAGCTATGCAACATCTATCAACTCTCTTTACAGTTTTGCCTGAATGTTCTTAACCTGAGAGTCTTTGAACCATTAGAGGAGCTACAGATGGATTTCAAGGGGGCTGTGATCTTTATGATACAGCACACAAATTTTTCTGTGTAAAAAATTTGTATGTACTTTTTTTTGGACTGGAAAAAAGTTTTTAGCAGCTTCTCGAAGAGGTATATGTCTCAAAAATGTATGATCATGAAAATAAGAACATAAGTGCTAACATATAACTGGTTTCTTGTATCCCCAGCACCTTATGGAAATCTATTTTTTATTGTTTTTAATTGTTAAAGAAGAGCAAGTACAAAAGACCACAGAAGGGTCATACATTCAAAATTTAGTAGTAAATAATAAACAGGTTATATGTTTTCTAGAATCTCATCTAAAGAATTTAATGTATTTATTGAAATACATGGCTTTGGATTAAAAATTTGAAAAAAAGAACAAATTAGTATTGTTATATAACTTTTCCTTAGGTTTATGAAATCTGAAATTTTGAACTTTAGGGTTTGATATAAATTCTATTATATCTGTCTAAATTATGTTTTATGGTTTTGTATGGATTTGTTATTGATATTTACACATAGGAAACCAAAAACCAGAAGAAAAACATATTTTTCATCAGTTTGAGAATCAACGAGTGTATTAGTTTTCTATGGCTGCCATAAAAATTATAAACTAGGTGATTAAGACAAGAATAATTTATTTTCTCACATTTTGGGGAGCTAGAAGTGTGAACTCAAGGTGTCAGTAGGACCACATTCTCTCTGAAGGCTCTAGGGGAGAATGTTTCCTTGTCTCTCCAGCTTCTGGTGGCTCCTGGCATTTCTTGCCTTGTGGTGGCAAAATTCCAGTCTTCACCTCCATCTTCATGTGGCCTTCTCCCCTGTGCCTCTGTGTTTTCTTCTTTCCTGTCTCTTACAAGAACACCTGTCATTGAATTTAGGGCTCACTCTAGTTTAGGATGATTTTATCCTGAGATCTTTACCTCCATTATATCTGCAAAGACCCTTATTCCAAATAAGGTCACATTCTGAGGTTCAGGTGGATTTATGTTTTGAGAGGACACTACTCGGTCCACTACAGTGAATGTCATTTTATTGAGGACATCTGAGAGAAGACAGGGGAGTTAAAAAAAAAAGGGCTTCAGGAAGACCACCCACTTGCCCTAGTAGAACTCTCATGAGAAGACACAGTATCTTTGCTTTAAGTGGTTCCATAATGATTAATATTTTACAATTTTTACAGCATTGCAAAATATATGCCACTGTGATGTGTAGTCCACAATTTAAGTACTGTCACTTTTATGCACATGTATTTTGTGTTATGTTTCCACATCTTAAGACATTAGGACATTACATTAAGCTGTTTCTGGGGCATGGGATAGGTTATACGATAAGAGGGACACGTTGGGTCATGGGAGGTACATATATACTGAACGTATCTCTCTTCCTAATTCTTCCTTTCCCCAATTAGGCGTCAAGACTTTCTCAACAGAAAGATTTCAATTCCAAAGTTTTTTTTATTTATTTTTATTTTTTTTTAAATTTTTTTTATTTTTATTTTTTTAAATTTTTTTAATGTTTATTTATTTTTGAGACAGAGAGAGACAGAGCATGAATGGGGGAGGGGTAGAAAGAGAGGGAGACACAGAATCGGAAGCAGGCTCCAGGCTCTGAGCCATCAGCCCAGAGCCTGACCCGGGGCTCGAACTCACGAACCGTGAGATCGTGACCCGAGCTGAAGTCGGACGCTCAACCGACTGAACCACCCAGGCGCCCCATCCAAAGTTTTTTTAAACTAATCCACTGGGTGTGGAACAACAGAGAAACATCCATGTTTTTTAAATTTTAGGGTGAGAGTGATAGCAGAGAAAGAAAGGATTTCCATCTATTTCCCTGATTAAAGAGAACTACCCAATTTGAGAACAAGCATTGGCCATCTAATGAGGGCTCAAATATAAATCCCTTAGATTTGAAAGTTTAGAGCTTAGTTTTAGAGTAATTTGTAACTCTCACCAATGGGATAGAGAAGCAGAAACTCAGCCAGAAAGTTACTATAGAAGATGAGGGCGATTAACGATAAAGGGCATATTAATTATAATAGTGCATTAATGGAATATCAAGAAATATTTAAATGTTTTCTCTTTTAAAAGAGAAAGCACTTTTTTGTTGTTGTTCAAAACACAGGTAGACAAGTTGTTCTGCTTATCTAATTGCTTTGAAGGCAATGAATAATTATACTCATTAAGAACAAAATTTAGTTTGATTCATAAAGTTTAGTTAAGGAACTGATGAATCGGATTACAGTATCAAACTGTAAATTCTGTGACAGCTGTTACCACTTATTATTCATTTTTGTGCCCTGATTTTGTCAGGTGCTCAAAAAAACTTTTTGTTGCCTGAGCTCTGTTTGTTTTTCTCCTCTCCATACTGGAAACTTCTTGTACATACGTAGTCTGTCTTTTCCTTTTGTATCTTTAGACTTAGCTAGCCTGGCATCTGGTCTTCAGTCAGGGTTTAATAATTTTTTTTTAATGAGTTAATGACTGAATGTGCTAGTCCTCTTAGCAATACCTGATCTTGAATCAATTGAGTAATCTATTTTGTTCCTTTCCGTTAAGCATTGCTAGAGATAAATCATATGATTTTGCTTATTGGCACTACGACCATTGTATTAATCCCTTTCCATTCTTAAACATTATTAAGCACACCAAAGACTTTTTGTTTATATAACTAGCATGCCAATATTTATCATAATAGAACTTAAAACTGAGAATTTTTAAAATCTGTATTTATGAAATTCATTTAAAAATAATAATAAAGTCAATATATATTAACATACTGAAATAATGTTTATGAAATAAAATCAATATATGTTAACATAAATAATGAAATAACGTTTATGAAAACAAAAGGAAAGACAAAAACAAAAAATTTCCTGAGAGTGACATCATTTTTCTTTTTCTTGTTCTTGGCTTTTGAGCCAACAGTTTTCTCTGTTACCCGGATTTTGAGTCAGTACTGACTTTTCTGTTCAATCAGAGAACATGCCCAAATACAGTAGCTATTTAAGAAATACATATCAAATACATGTCCAGGTTTCCTCCATCCTGAAAATGAAATACCTACTGCTTCATATAGCATCTACCATTGAAGAACTGTTGACTGAATCTGAATCTCAACAGCTTTGTAGGGGTAGTGTTCACCTAGTTCTCGGTATCTTAGCTTCATGCATCTCAATGTGTTACAGTCCGAATTTTGTTGGCACCGCTGTGCTAAAACTGCTTTCAGTAAGGTCCTTATTTACCAGATATACTATTCCATGTTCTGTACTCAGTGTCACTTGATCTCCTTTTGGCATTTGACATTGTTGAATACCTGTTCTTTCTTTTTTTTTCATGAAGAACAACTAAAATTAATTGTGTGCTTTGTTTTGAAACTAAATTTTGAAACTATTGCTTAGATACATTCTTTTATGTACAATGAGTTTTTTACTTTATCTCTCATATACAAGTTTTTCATATACCTAGAATTGCTTTTTGCATGGGAGATGGGTAAAGATCTAATTTCATTTTATATAATCACTTGGCTTAGTACCATTTATTGGTTAGTCCATCATTTACTCAATGGTGGGTAATAAGTGCTTGTCAAAAAAAACCCCATCCATCTCTGCGCCATCACTATTTTAATTATAGTATTCTTACTATAATGAGTCTTGGTCTCTATTAGGTTGAATTCCTTCTTCACTTTGTTCTTTATTAATTCGTTCAATAAATATTTATTGAATGTGAACTATTTATCAGGCACTTTTGCAGTTGATGGGGATATATGAGTGAACAAAATAGACAAAAGCCTTTTCTTTCATTGAGCTAATAGTCTAGTGAAAAGACAGACTAATACATAAAAGTAAAATGTATGATATGTGGTGATAAGTGCTTTGGAGGAAACTGCCAAAGCAGGGAAGGAAGATAGGAATGGAATGGAGACAGTTGCAAGTTAAAATCAGGAACCTAAAAGAGAAGGAGCAAGTTATTCAGATATCTGAGGGAATACTTTCCAAACAAAAGAATAAATGAGGGAAAATGCTTTGAGACAGGAGCTTGCCAGGAATATCTGAGGAACAGCAAAGAGGACAACATGGCTGGGCAGGAGGGAGAAAGGGAGAGTGCAGTAGGCAATGAGGTCAAAGAGGCAACAGGCCAGTCTCTGTAGGGACTTGGAGTTGGGAAGCAAATGAAAGACTTTGAGAAAAGAAATGACATGATTTATCTTGAGGAGGAGCAAGGGAAAAAGCAGACCACTTGAGAGGCATTGCAACAATTTGGGCAAACAGTGGTGGTGAGAGAGAAATCAATGCAATTCCAATCAAAATCCCAACAGGATTTATCAAGGAGCTTGATAAACTTATTCTAAGAAAAACATAGAAGAATAAAGGTCCAAAAATATTAAAAGCAGGCTTGAAGGAAACAAACACATTTATTGAGGTTTCTTCCTAATTCACTGCTGCTTTTTTTCAGCTTCCTTTTCTGTATCCTTCCTTCTTCCCTTCCACTGCATTGAAACTTGCTCCTTAATTATGGTTCCTACATTATCAGTTTCTCCTTCCCTACTCTATCATTTCTATCCCCTTATAAAGATGGTCTAGACTCTCCTATATTTTAAAAGAAGAGAAAGAAACAAAGAAAGGAAGAGAGGTGGGCTGGGGGAGGAAAAAAGGAAAGAAGAAAGAAAGAAGGAAAGGGTACTTCTTCATTGTGTGGTCTTGAGCAAGTTAACTTCCACTCTCTCTGCCTCAGTTTCCTCATCTTCAAACTGGGAATGACAATAATTGTAAATATTTCATGTTATTATTGTGAAGAATATATATTCATTGCCTACTACATATTGGAGATAAAGTGGTAGAAATGAAAGCTTTGGACACTGGCCTCATGGAACACCCTGAAGTCATCCTTGACTCCTCTTTCACACTCAAGTCCGATCTATCTGTAAATCTGCCTGCCTCTACTTTCACAATATGTGCAGAATCCTACTACTTCTGACTTTCTGAACTGCTATCACCTGGTTCTTACCCTCATCACCTGGCCCATGCCACCATTATTATTCTACCATCGCAGTAGAACTCCTACTGCTCTCTCTGCCCTTGCCTACTTCCTTCTGTTCTCCGGACAACAGCAGGAGCTAGGCTTCTGCTCAAGGCCCTCTAATAGCTTCTTATCTCATTCAGAGTAAAAGTCAAAATTCTTATGAAGATCTAAAAAATCCCAGGATGACTTTCTGCCCTTCTGACCTTTCCTGCTGCTCTCCCTCTAGCTCATTCCTTCCCAGCATTTGGCCACCTAGCTACTTCTCAAATATGACATGCATGCTTTCACCCGAGAATCTTTGCACTGGCTATACCCTCTGCCTGGAGAGCTCTTGCTTCCAATACCTTGGTTTTTGCTGAAATGTCTCACTGAGGTCTTCCTCAATCACCCTATTTAAAATTATAGCACCCCCCAGTTATACCCTTATTCTCTTTTCCTACCTCATTTTTCTGTATTGGACTTTCCACCCTCCAACAAAATATATACACTCCTTATATTGTTTATTTTCCATCTCTACCCTCCCACTAGAATGTAAGCTCCATGAGGGGATGGATTTTTGTTGGTTTTATTCACTGATGTATCCTTAGCATATAAATAGTTTGATAAATATTAAATGAATGTTCAGAGCTCATGTGTTAGCAGGAAAAATAAGCATTAAACAACTAATTATATAATTAACAATGAATTACAATAATTATAGTTACAGTGAAAGCTATCAAGAAAAAGGAAAAGGTGTTAGGAACGTATTAACAGGATGTCTAATCTTGTTTGAGAGGGGATCAGGGAAGGCTTCTCTTAAATGTCAAATGTATGTTGAAATCAGAATGTTAGGTTAGCTAAACAAAGAGAAGGGACAAGAGCCCTTTAAAATAAAGCTATTGGGAAAATTGGTGATAGGAAATCAATAGTAAAGAAAGTTTTTAATTTAAAATCAAACAAATTGTGGTATCTGAGGAGTTTGAAGACAATAGGAAATCAGCTGCCCTGAATGAATTTGGACATTCATATATCTAAAGCAGGTATAAGATCATGTGATCCTTTGAAGCAATTAAAAATTTTTTTAAATATTTTTTTTAATGTTTATATTTATTTTTGAGACAAAGGGAGACAGAGCATGAGTGGGGGAGGGGCAGAGAGAGAGGGAGACACAGAATCCATGGCAGGCCCCAGGCTCTGAGCTGTCAGTACAGAGCCCCATGCGGGGCTCAAACTTGTCAACCGCGAGATCATGACCTGAGCCGAAGTTGGAGGCTCAGCCCACTGAGCCACCCAGGCACCCCAATGTTTATTTATTTTTGAAGGAGAGAGAGACAGACTGTGAGTGGGGGAAGGGCAGAGAGAGAGGGAGACACAGAATCCAAAGCAGGCTCCAGGCTCCAAGCTGTCAGTACAGAGCCCAATGCGGGGCTTGAACCCACAAACTGTGAGATCACGACCTGAGCTGGTCGGAGGCCCAACCGATTGAGCCACCCAGGCACCCCGAAACAATTTTTTTAATTAAGAGGTCAAATCAAGAAAGATTTCAAGAGAGTTGCTACTAGCAGGGAAACAGTAAAGTAGTTAAACTCTTGTTGGGATTAAGAACATTTGCAACTCTTAAATGTTTAGATTGGGTCTCATGATCATATAAAACTCTGTAGAAGAGGAGAGAGATTCTGAGCTATAAACTCAGTGGCTTATGGTAGGAAATCAGTGTTGTCAATATTTAGAAAAAATATCTTTCCCAAAATACAACTAAACCATTAATATGTTTTTGGTGTCTTCAAATTATCCTAAACCAAGACTATATGTTTATCATACCAATGATCATCTGTGAAAAGTTCTTGGTTGGAAAGTAAAGCAAAAGCCTTTGAAAATAATCATAATCTCTTCTTCAGCAGTTTAGATTGAGTATCAAACCAGAAACTAAAACAAATGTTCTAAAAGTAGAATATTTGAAAGCACAATTTCCCTGGAAATTTTAGAAAAGGTGGTCAGTGTAATATGTAACTCAGCATAAGAATAATTTAGTAACCCCAAGCCTCAAATGTCTGCTCCATTTCATATTATATGAAATACAAAAAGTATCAGAAATATTCATATTATGTTTAATATAGACTAAGTTATCCCATGTATCTTTATTTTTACTTTCTTCATTTGTTATGTTAAATATACCATTTGTCTCTGTGTTATGCTGCAGGAATAACCACCTACAATCTCAGTGGTTTAAAACAGTGAGCATTTATTTCTATCATGGCCTGTGTCTGTCCTAAGTTAGCAGAGGGGTTCTGCAGATTATCGTCACTCAGGTACCCAGGCCCATAGAAGCTCCCCCTCACCCTGCTTTTTCTCAGTCACTACGGCAGACAAAAGACAATGCGTTAAATTACATGCAAATTGTCATAACTTCCATTTGAAATTGACATATGTGCACCTAAATGGGGTACACCTAATCCCACTATCAAAGAAGGCAAGGAATGACATCTTACCCTATGTTGAGAAGAACTGTGATGTCTGTCAATAGCATAAATGACTACCACAGCGTGCGCGTGTGCGTGTGTGTAAATGTAACTCATTTTGAATGGAAATATGCTTGTTATACTGTATAGATGATGTGATATATATTCAGAAAACACTCATTTATAACTTTATTATTATTTAAAAATTAAAACAAAATAACCTTTTAAATTAGTTTATATGTTTCAGGGTATAAGTATTGCTAAAATTTTCAATATATTCTATAAATCTTATCTCTGTTTTTAAGCAAGGGCTTCTTTCTGAAAGTTTGATTTTGCCACACAAAAATAACCTTTGCCAAGCTTGAATCCTTAATTCTAACTGAATGAGATTCCTTTCATACTCCTTTCTCTTTTTCTTACTTTTGTTTCAGAAATTTCAACATTCATTCTAGCACTCTAAGAAAAATCTATATCTGTGTGCATTCGTAGAATAAATTATAATAGTTTAAAAACTTTTTTTAGTTAGAGCTGCCTAGTTCTTCAAATTGTTATAATCACATGTAAGATAACTGGGAAATGAAAACACTGAACACATTAAGATTTTATGATTACTTTTTATCTTTATTTATTATTTTTATCTTTTCCTCCTGTAGGTATTTCATGATGTTGCTTACAAAGCTAAAGATCGCAATGACTTGGTATCAGGAATCGATGAATTTCTAGATCAGGTTACTGTTCTTCCTCCTGGAGAATGGGATCCAAGCATTCGTATAGAGCCTCCCAAAAATGTTCCTTCCCAGGTATGTATATTTGAAAATACTCTTAAAAATCCCGTCATTTTTTTGTCTTTTAAATACATGTACTAAAAAAGTATAACTCATTGAAAAGATTCAAAATGATTTAAATTGTGTGTTATTGTGATTTTTAATAACATTTTTAATATAACATATTTTTAATAACATATATATATATATATATATATATATATATATATATATATATATTTGGTGTTCATTCCCTTTTGTGGCATGGAGCTCCTAAACCCCTTCAAATTTCCTAAGTGAGGAGCAAGATGTTAATGAGGTGACTTTTGGAACTCACCACAGGATGGGCTGCTGGCCACTGGAGCCAACTGTGTGATTAGAGGGTTAGAACTTTCAGTCCCACCCTCCCACCTCTAGGAAGTGGAAGGGGCTGGAGATTGCATTCAGTCACCAGTTGCCAATGTTTTAATCAATCATGCCCATGTAATGAAGCCTCCATGAAACCCCAAAAGGACAGGGAACAGAGAGCTTCCAGGTTGGTGAACATGTGGAGACTGGGGAGAGAAGCATGTCTGGAGAGGGCAAGGAAGCTCCTCACCCTTTCTCCATACCTTGCCCTGTGCATCTTTTCTACCTGGCTGTGTTCCTGAGTTATATCCTTTCATCATAAGCCAGTGATCTGTATGCAAAATGTTTCCCTGAGTTCTGTGAGCTGCTCTAGCAAATTAATTGAACCTGAGGAGAGGGTCATGGGAATCTTTGATTTATAGCCACTCAGTCAGAAGCTCAGGTGGCAACTTGGGGTGAGACGGGGGCAATCTTGCAGGTGTAAACCCTTAATAATGGAATCTGATGCTGTGTCCCATTAAATAGTGTCAGAGTTGAGCTGGATTGTAGGATACCCAGCTAGTATCTGTAGCATTGCTTGTTGGTGTGGAGAACCCCCTGGTTCAATGGGGAACACATTGGAATTGGTACCAGAACCTATATAGCACCTAAGAAGGTAGGGATATGAAGTTACAGAGTCTTAATGCTATCCAACACACTTCACTGAGAAATTTGATATATTGATGATATGCTACCAAATCAAATGGTCCCATATGCCTGGAAAGATTTTAAACCCACCTTAAAACATATTATACTGGAGGAAAATTAAAATTTTAATAAACATGTAAAATATGGTCTGAGAAAAGCCCATTGCTGTCTTTCCATATTTTGATATATTACTTTGAAATTGGTGAATATTAAGAAAATTCAGCCTGGGCTGCCTGGGTGGCTCAGTCGGTTAACCATCTGACTCTTGATTTCATCTCAGGTCATGATCTCACAGTTCCTTAGATCAAGCCCTGCATTGGGCTCTGTGCTGACAGTGCAGAGACTGCTTGGGATTCTCTCCCTCTCTCTCTGCCCTTAGCCCACTCTTTCTCTCTCTCTCTCAAAATAAATAGACTTTTTTTTTTTTTTTTAAAAAGGAAAGAAAATTAAGCCTCCAGCCCAGACACAACACTCCCATCACCATGGCTTCTCTGGGGTCATTGGCATTTTCCTCCTCTCTCCTCCTTTTGTGTATGGAGCTTGGTGTGGGAAACCTGATCGAAGAATTAAAGATCGAATTTTGCTGTGTGTCTAGATTTTCTTACTGCTTGTTCTTGCCATTTTATAATGTACCAAGTGGAAACTAGATAAAAATGTATACAGTAAGGCTTTCAATAATTTATATTTTTCCTAGGTGACATCATTTATCACCCTGTTGAAAAACAAAGTCATATGATCTTGTTTTCTGCCTATTCAATCCACCTTGCCACACTGAACATTTCACAGTTCAGACTTTATGAAGTCTATTAAGTAGGAATGTTTATTCTGCTGTATTTCTAGAAATTAAACTTTAATGGCATTTCAAAGCTCTTTAATGCTTTAAAGTTCTTTTTGATATCTGATAAAAGGTCAGTATCAAAATTATATAAATAACTTATAAAACTCAATATCCCAAAACAAATAATCCAATTAAAAATGGGCAGAAGGCAGGAACAGACATTTCTCCAAAGAAGACATTCTGATGGCCAATAGGCATATGAAAAGATTTTTAATATCACTCATCATCGGGAAAATGCCAGTCAAACTATGATGAGGTATCACCTCATACCTGTCAGAATAGCTAAAATTAAAAACAAGAGACAACAGATGTTGGCAAGGATGTAGAGAAAAATGAACCTCTTGCATTGTTGGTGGGAATGCTTACTGGTGCGGCACTGTGGAAAACAGTATCGAGGTTCCTTGAAAAGTTAAACATAGAGCTATTCTATGATCCAGTAGTCACTCCACTAGCTATTTACCCAGAGAATACAAAAACACTAATTCAAAGGGATACATGCACTTCTATGTTTATAGTAGCATTATTTACAATAGTCAAATTATGGAGGCAGCCCAAGTATCCATCGATAGATGAATGGATAAAGAAGAGGTGAATATAAAATGGTCTATTACTCAGCCATAGAAAAGAACGAAATCTTGCCATTTGCAACAGCATGGAACAAGCTAGAAAGTATAATGCTAAGCAAAATATGTCAGTCAGAGAAAGACAAATACCATATGATTTCACTCATGTGAAATTTAAGAAACAAAACAAATGAGCAAAGAAAAAAAAAGAAAGTGAGACAGACAAAGAAACAGACTCTTAACTATAGAGAACAACCTGATGGTTACCAGAGGGGTGGTGGGTGGAAGAATGGCTGAAATAGTTGATGGGGATTAAGGAGGGCCCTTGTGAAGATGGGCACCGGGTGATTAAAAACTTAAAAAAAAGTAAAAAAAAAATATTCTTTTTGATAAGTATGTACTCTTTACTTAATGTCAAGATTTATTTAATGTTGTCTTGCATTAAATTGGAACATTTACAAGTTCCAGGTGGATCAGTATTTTTAAAAATAAAGCAATGAAAGCATTACAAAAAAAAAGGAAATTTAAAGGCATGGCTTAATCATATCAGATAGAAAATTCCCCCTTACTGCTAATCTTATTTCTGATTGGGAAGAATTATTTTTTAACTTTTTTTTTTTAATGTTTATTTATCTTAGAGAGAGAGAGACAGAGTGCAAGTGGGGGAGGGGCAGACACACACACACACACACACACACACACACACACACACACACACACACAGAATCTGAAGTAGGCTCCAGGCTCTGAGCTGTCAGCACAGAGCCCAATGTGGGGCTTGAACTCACAAACTGCGAGATCATGACCTGAGCCGAAGTCAGATGCTTAACCGACTGAGCCACCCAGGCACCCCAGAATTTTTAAATTAGAATTCTTATGTTCATGTTACCTTTGTGTGGATGTATGATATAAAAATTGTAAAAATTAAAACTCCAGTGTGCATTTCACTTATTATATAATCCAGAGAGGTAAAAATAAAGACTATTATTTTGCTATTATTTGGGGTCATTTTTAAATTACAGTCCTGACTTTGTTGAGATTTGTAGCCAAATGTTTGTTAAGGCCACTCATATTGCCACGTCTGTTCCTACTGAATATGCCCCCTGCAGCCCCCACAGATGTCATCTACTCAGCCTTCCCTAGGGCTTTTGTCCCTGTGGAGTCCAACTTGCCTGACCTTACTGCTCTAGTTGACTAAGACCCAGACATAGAATGTTCTCCTGGTTAGCCAGAGGTGGGAAAAAAATCTCAATCTCACTATCGATTTAAGAAATACACACTGATGTCTTATTTCTGAAGTCATTTCATAATTATTAAAGATTATTTGATTTCCTTTTCTCAACAATTACAATTTTGTGATTCTGTACCTGCAGCCACATTGTTTCAGTTGATCTACTAAAATAAAAGAAGTTGCTGAAAGTGTAATTTTTGGGGTTATAGATTGACTTATTTTTTGTACTTGTAAACATCTTTGCACTTACGATATTAGAAAAAGACAATATAATGCTTCCTGAAGTGGTAAGAAAGAAACTCTTTAATCGATTTTATTTGGGAAAAATTCTGTGAAAATAATAATACATTTGAAAATGAGTGAGACTTGAAAAGTCACTTGTTAATACCATTTAGTTTTTTGAACATTAAGACTGAAGTCAAGCATTTTTGAAAACATCTTGCCTTTGAGAAATGATATTTTTGAGGCAAGTGGAGGACTGGGAGCTCTGTATTTTTAAAATTGTTTTTATGAGACTCTTTAAAATCAGGATTAATTACTGGACTCAGAATATTAAGAGGCAATAGTAGAAAGAACATCGAATTAAGAATCAAGGCACTTGGGGTCTGCTATGCTTCTTTACAACATTAGTGTTTTTTAAATGTATGTTGTAATTGAATAATAGATACTATGAGCTATGTTTTCTTTCACTAAATGGAGCAAGATAAATTAAAAGATATTAAGCACTCTGACAGAACAAGATAAATTAAAAGATATTAAGCACTCTGACTTCATACTATTTAAATATTGTTTTCCTCCATGGGATAATTTCCGTGGTTTTTATGTTCTTTTGAAATGTATAAGTCATAGAATTTTTAATACTTTTTTCTCTCAGTTAAGAGAAGAAGAATTTGTCCACTTCAAGGGATAACCCTGAAAATTAGAACTTTGTGTGGGTCCTTATAATCACTCCCTGTGTATACCATAAACTTCTTTGCTTTTCTCTCACGCCAATTACCTGCTTGTTAAAACCACAACCCTGTGTGAATCCAACTCTTTAATCTGTACATGCATTGATGCAGTTGGATGTAGCTGAAGGAAAACAGCTACACGGACTAATCTCGTTAGTTCATGACCACATACCTCAAGTGGGCCCTTAATGTTGCCGGTTCATCATCCTATCTCCCCTGGTCCAATAAGTTTCTCTAGATGACTATTTCACACCTGTTTTCTCTCCTCACATCTTCAGCACATCCTTCTGACCCTCACTTTCAGATTTGCTTCCTACTTCTCTGAGAAATGTGAAATAACTTAAAGGGAACTTCCATAGACTCCCACCACCACATCTACCTGCCTGCAGGCATCTACTCCCACATACTCTGCTTTCCTATATATTATTATTGAATTATCCAAAGTCAGCATTCTACCTTTGCATTAGACCCCATCTGTTCACACCTACTCAAAGACATTACACCAATTCTCTTTCTTTCCTATATCATCAATTCTTTTGTTCTCTATTATGTCATTATTGTTAGCATAAAACCTTACTAATTTGCAAATCTTTAAAAAAAAAACCTCTCAATACTGCTATCACCATCAGCTACTCATCCATTCCTTATTTTCCCCTCTGCAACCAAATGGCACAAGGGTTCTCTGAACTACGTGCCTCCAATTCCTCTTCTCCAATAAGACTTTTGCCCCATCACTTCACTAAAACTACATACATGAAGGTCACCGAGGATCTCTACACTGTTCAATCCCATAGTCAGTTCTTAGTCTGTATTCTATTTGCCTGCCAGTCAACAGCATTTGACAGAGTTGATGACTCCCCTTTCCCTGTACTCTCTTTGCTTGGTTCCCAAGACACCACACTCTTGGTTTTTCTCTTAGCTCACTGGTCACTCCTCAATCTCCTATGCTGGTTTCTTCTTTTTTCCCCTGATTACTTTATGTTGAGATGATACAGGGCTCAGTCTTTGCTCATCTTTTCTTTTCTACCTACACTCATTCTCTTGGTAATATCATCCATTGTTGTAGCTTTAAATCCTTTCCCAAATTTACTGTTTACCTTGACCTTGAGAGTTATTTATCCACATGCCAATGTCTCCCCTTGGATGTCTTACAGATATCTAAAACCTGACATATCCAAAGTTTGAACTGAATTGTAGATTGTCTCCTTTCTATATCTGTATTCATCTTTGCATTTATATTAGAAAAGGCAATATAATACTTCCTGAAGTATACAAGAAACTCCGATCTTTTCTCAAAGTCTGTTGCATTTGCACCTGCCTCTATTGGTAGGTCTTAACTCCATACTTATAGTTGGTCAAGCCAAAAACACTCATTTTTTAAATTTATTCTTAGATTTCCATTCTTCCAGGAAATACTCTTGGATTTTCCTTTAATATTTATCCAGAATTACACCATTTCTCATTGTTGCTACTGCTGCCATCCTAGTTCAAGCTACGGTCATTTTTTTTTCCTCCTAGATTATTGAAATAGTTTTTTTTTAATCACTCTCCTTGTTTCTGTCCTTGGCCCCCAACATCTGTTATCAGCACAGCAGCCAGAGTGACTCCAAGTGAGACCATGCTACTCCTTTCCTCAAAACCCTATAACATTTTCTCAATTCACTGAGAATAAAAGCCAAATACGTACAGTGGTCTACTAAATCTATACAATCTGGCTTCCCTTTATTTCTTCAAAGTAAACTCCTATGACTTTCTTCCTTGTGAACTCTTTTCCAACAATGTCGGCTTCTTTGTTCTTTGTTCTTCAAACCCTACAGCCATACCCCTGCCTTGACACTGTCTCACTTGCTGTTCTTTCTGTCTGGATATCCCCCAGTTATTCTCATGGCTTATTCTCTCAGCTCCCTTAGACTTTTCTCAAATGACACTTTCTCACTGATCCTACCTGACCGCTCTGTTTATAATTGCCACTCCTTCCTCCCTACCCACCCACCCCATACCTCAGATCCCCCTCTAAACTCTGCTCTAAATTTTCATTTTTACATAGGTTTTAATCTAACACACTGTAGAATTAATTTACTTATGTGTTTATTTGTTTATTGTTTGGGTTCCCCATTAGAAGGTGAGTTCCACAGGCCTGATTTGTCCGCTGGTGTCTTAGTGGTGGGGTTGAGTACCTGACACAAATAGGCTTTCAATAAGTATTGGTTGGTTGAATTAGTAGATTGCATAAGTTGAGTAGTCAAATATATATACACTCTTTAATTTGTTTTAAAAAAACAAAATACCTGTGTTTCTGAACAAAAAATATTTCCTGTATTTTCCTCAGAATATTCATCGGTACTGTTCATACATCTCTTTTCACACACCTTTCCCTCTTACTATAAGATGAACACTCCTTGATGAAACAGGTACTTTAGAATGGCTAATATATTTCATGGTTTATCATTTGCCTTATCAATGTATAGCTTTTTCCATTGTAAGACAATGAGACATAGCCAGTAAGGGATAATTACCCAGGAGACCAAATAATATCACTTGCTTTCTGAGATATATGGAAGCTAAGAAGCATTTCCCTGGGTGACTGTTGGGTATTTAGGGTACCGAGGCCACCGTTAAAGCCCTTTACTGTATATAATAGCTATTTATGTGTAAAGGCAGTTCCTCCATCAGCTGACAGACATCCTCTCTTTTATCTTTGAATTTTTGTTCATTGTACCTATTCATATACCTGGGAAGTTGTAAAAATATCAAGCAATGAACTTTTCTCTATTTTGTGCATTTCAAAACCTATTTTTCTCATGTTTTGAACCTGTGCCACTTTACCTAAATGTCCCATTATACATAAGATCATTTGCTAATTCACATGCTTAGACTATTTTGGAATGGCAGTGAAGTAAATATTTTAACTGCACCACTTAAAAAATTTTTATGATACTTTTCAGCCCTTTTGAACACATTGGCATCCTCTAGGATAACCAATAGGGAGGATTTTATGATTTTTAAAAATCTCTGTCACCAACAAAAGTGGGTGGAACAGGCTTGTGATAAGACAGCACTTTCATAAGCCTCAGTTAATTTGTCAATGACTGAATGGAAGTTTCCATTTGTAAGAGTCTGGGATCTCCGTGAGTCAGAAAGAACCATGTTGTAAATCATTCCTTAGGTAGGAAGATATCTGCCAGAATAACAGGGAACCACCCTTAAAAACAGCTAGCGATAATAGTTTAAGTTGATTGAACAGTTGAACTATGCCAGGCCTACAACACCACCGTAACTAGTGCCTCCTCATTCCAACCTAGCCAACCCTGGTCTCTCTTCATCCCCTTCTTTTCCTTCATTGTCTTCATAGCTGAATGTCTACCTGACATTAGAGACTTGCTTGTCTCCACTAATAGAATGCCTTTTCTCACTCACCTTTGCATTTCTAACATCCATAACAATGAATGGCACACAAGGCACCAATAAAGATTAATTGAAAGACTGAGTAACTGTCCATCACTTCATTTAATTTTCTCAACCACGCTGATAGGTATTGTTACTACCACTCGTGAATGGAGGAGGGAACTGGAGCATTAGGAGATTAGATAACTTTAATTAGAGTTCATGTAGCAAATAAGTAACAGAGCCTGGGTTCTTGGCCACTCTGCATATTGCCTCAAGGGAAAAAAATTGTTTTTGTTATTTACAACTAGCACCTGAAATTAAAAAACAAAAACAAAAAACTTCCTGCAGGAGAAGAGGAAGATTCCTGCTGTACCAAATGGAACAGCTGCTCATGGGGAAGCAGAGCCCCACGGAGGACACAGTGGACCTGAACTCCAGCGAACTGGAAGGTCAGTGAAATGTACTTGTATGGGACTTCAAAGACCAAATGATATACTGTCCTTTGTGTCAGGAATTGCTGTTTAGAGATGTAATTTTTTTATACTTTGAATACCTGTTAATAAATACCTATTTGCGTATGTATGTATTTATTTATTTATTTGAGTATCTATTCCGTGAACACCTATGTAATGCCAATAAATTTGATTTCCCAGTATTTACTAATCATTTTTTTTACTATTAAACCAGCACAGTGAATACATCATTTCATTTTATCTTACCTAGTCTTTCATTTTGCTGTGCATAAAATGTGTTCACAGATTCGTAGAATGAATAAGAAAACTGTCAGTGGCCCCTTCTAAAAGGGCCTGTTGAAAGCTTCAAGTTCAGATGGAAATAAAAATAAATACCAAGAACTCAGTCTTATAGAACCTATCTCATTACATGCAAGTAGGATGTATATAATAGTATTTTTTATTTTTATGGTTGTAATTTGAAAGAGCCATATGATTTATTTTTTCTAATCACACATCTTTGAAGAGATGAAAGCTTCAATTTATTTCTCAAAATGGTTCTTTATCGTTTTTTGACAGCTTGTCTCTCTCCAAGCAATGTGTGAGCAGAAAATCAGAAAACCTTGGGAGGGTCTGTCTTCAGGGAATATGTGCACACAGCCTCCATTATAATTGAAGGCAAGGGCAAAGGCTTTGCAGGATTGGTACCCCCTTCCTCTCAAGGCCATTTCCTGGACTGCTTTCGCTGTGTCCTTTAAGCTGACTTTCGAGTTTCTGACAACTCTATGCATTTTAATTCTCCTCTGTTCTTTCCCTTTATCTATGTTTTGTCTCTGAGGAAAGGTCCTTTAATGTCTTCCTCAGCCTCCATACATAATTTGAGATGATTCAAACAATTTTTTCCTTCTCCCTTTACTGGAAGCATGGTTACTCCTTCTGTTTGCTTTCATATTTTCAAATGCTGTCTTTTTATTTTGGGTGGTTTCTCTCTCTCTCTCTCTCTCTCTCTCTCTCTCAGGTGTAACATGCCACATAGCTTAGATTTTTTTCGAAGTTCACTTTTCCTTACTGCTTCCTAAATCCTCCCAGGTCACCAATATCCGGTATCTTCGCTTCTCCAGAGTTCTTCCACAGATTCTGTTGCTGACATGACTTGAAGTATCCATTACTCATCTGCTCTCCGAGAGTTGCTGGTGTACATCTGGGCTGCTCTTGCACTGTTCTCTGCAATGACCTCCCACTTCCGGATTTAGATTTTTGCTGCTAAAAGCACGTTTATTACACAGTAATATCATAGCTATTGACACTATTTTATGCCCTAATAAGTAATTAATTAGAAAACAGTGGTCTAACAGAAAGTGCTATCAAACCTACAAATATTAACTACTAAGTAATAGTTCGTAACCACCTCAAAATATTTTGGGGATTAGGTGGGATGTAAATGATAAATGAATAAATAAATACTGGATTAAATCTATTTTGAATTGTGACTTTGATAAGTTAACAAATCACTCAGAAATGATCCTCCCCAAATAAAAAAATATGCACATGTTTATCAAACGCATGCAGGGGACTCTAAGATGATCTTTGTGTGTATGAGTTTCATGGGTTCTCTGTAAGCTTCTTTGAGTTTAAATGTCCTGTTTTTCAATTGCAATTTCATCCTTCTCACTTTCTCCTAGTCCACATCCCTCTGATGGAAGCAATCACCAGGAAAACATAAGGAGTCTCTCACTTATGTAATAGTGAGATAGTTACTAACAGGTTACTATTGTGTCTATGTCAGTCAGATCAGGGTGATTACAAGTAAGAGTCAAAATTTTCAGTTATTCTGAAGATATACTTTTTTCAAGGCAAACCAGAATTAGCGTCTCAAGAGAACAATAATTTTTGAGGCAGTTCTTAGATTGTCTGTGAACATTTCTACCTAGAAAATAAATAAAAATTTAATATTTTTGCATAATCCAAATATATCTAGCATACTGGCAGTAGATTGGAACATAATGGTTTTTTTTAACCTTCGTGTAGGAACTTAATCATAGTCTTATTCATTTTAATATGACATCTTTATTCCATGGAGCACAAAGAGCTTTCAGTAGCCAAGTGTTAAATCCATATATTATTATTAAATATTCAAAGAATGAGAATACCTGTTCATTAATATTCTCATTCCTAGTAGATTAAAAATATTTTAGACCTCACATTTTAGGGAGCATTTCACAATTTACTCCTATTCTTCTCCCCCCCACCCCCCAAATCCTCTTTCAAGTGTTTTGGTGTGGTTTTTGGATATATTTAGAATAAGTGAATTTATACTAAGTAAGGCCATTATTGTCTTGTGAATGATAGATGTTGGGATATGTTTAGACAATAATGGATCAAAATTACATTTGTCTGGGTTGGTTATTATAAGGTCCCCTTCTTAATTTCCTAAAAATGAAAACAACTATGGAATCTATCTGTCTTTACTAGGTTTTACTGTCATCCATAAGGCCATTTAGATGCCTGCTTGAAACAATACGTGGTGAGGAATATTTTGGCAGAGAAAGTAGGTAACTGGAGCCATGGTTAAACACTACTTCTTCTCTCTAGGGTAATGTTCACCATTGCAGAACGCAAAAGCCAACTTATCCTCCCAAACTTCACTTTCTGCTATGCTAAATGAAATGTAAACAATTAGAAAATACTGCCAACGACTGAGGGTAGTAGGCCTGAGTTTAGAAGGGGTAGATTGATATAGAAATGGCACGGAGATTAGAGTGATCCTTAAATCTCATTATTTGAATTTTGATTGAAGGACAGCTCTGCACCTTGTTTGAGAGAACACGGGGTTTTCTGGTTACTGGCATAATATTTAGTTAGGGATTGAAGAGACACAGTGGTACAAAGCCATCTCTGTAGATCATGCTAATACAATGTAGCAGGTTAAAATGGGTCTCATCTCCGCTGATGGAAAACGTATACTGTGACCTGGCAAAAAGGAAATGAGGATTTTGCTTTGTGGGTGTGTGTTTTTATATTTGGATTTCACTCTTGTGTTTCCCTCCTCCCCCCATCTTAGGATTTTTGGGGGACTTATTTTAGATATCAAAAGAAAAGCTCCATACTTCTGGAGTGACTTCAGAGATGCTTTCAGCCTGCAGTGCTTAGCATCTTTTCTATTTCTCTACTGCGCGTGTATGTCTCCAGTCATCACGTTTGGAGGACTGCTGGGAGAAGCAACGGAAGGTCGTATAGTATGTATTATGCTTTCCCTGGAATTTTAAAACCTAATCAGTTTTTAGGAATGATAGTTAGATAAGTCAACATTTAGTTTTGGATTCCTTTATAACTGGTAATCTGGAAGTGGAATGTCTCAGAACTGTTAATTCTTAGTCTTACACAAGGTTCTGCTCTCATCCCTGACCCCGCCCCAACCCCAGTCCTTGTCTGGCTTTGGCTCCCATTCTCACAAGGAGAGAGAGATGGACATGAGGAATCCATTTCCCACTTACACAGCCCACGCTTCTGTCCTGACACTGACCGCGAATACATGTAAACTTTTAATAGTCTAAAGAAAAGCAAGATGAGGAATGTGAAGAGAACACATCCCCATTCAGTACCATTCATATTCTCCTGACTGCTTGTCCCTTTTCTTATTCCCTTACTCCACATCCTGCCCAAGGTCACTAGGTTTTTCATAGCAAATGAAAAAGAGTATCCTCATGTATTTTAAACATGTACTTCCTAGGTATAATGGTTGCCTGTGTAGCTTAGGTAATGGAATTATTTATATCTCTACACAGAGTGCAATCGAATCTCTCTTTGGAGCATCTATGACTGGGATAGCCTATTCGCTCTTTGGTGGACAGCCTCTTACCATATTGGGCAGTACAGGACCAGTTTTGGTGTTTGAAAAGATTTTGTTTAAATTTTGCAAGTAAGTGTTAAATACTTTTGGCCCTTCCTCCCTTTCTCCACCGTATTTATACTTCTCCCAACATCATGTCTGGGGTCTGCTGGGAGAGGTGGACGTAATGGATTTGATTCAGTTTGCCATTTTTGTCTCTCCATGGAAATAAAGGAAAAGTAAAATGTGTGTGCGATTTGCTATGTAAAATTTATAAAAAATGATATTCTGTTCTAAGCATGAGAAACCTCTTTTAGTTTTGTCCTCTTAGATGTCCCCTTTCGACAAACGTTTTGAGTTTAGAAAATCATGGGATGTGAAGGTTATTTGCTTTCACTTCCTGCATTAGACTTATTCCCATCTATTTAAAATGGTGGCGAGCTGTTAAATGACCTTATTTCCACTGTTCTTTCCTCCTCCTAGAGAATATGGGCTGTCGTACCTGTCTTTAAGAGCTAGTATTGGACTTTGGACGGCAACCCTTTGTATCATACTTGTGGCGACCGATGCAAGCTCCCTCGTCTGCTACATCACCCGGTTCACTGAAGAAGCTTTCGCCTCTCTTATTTGCATCATCTTCATCTATGAGGCCCTAGAGAAGTTGTTTGAACTCAGTGAAGCATATCCAATCAACATGCATAATGATTTGGAACTGCTGACCCAATACTCGTAAGTAACATTTCCCCTAGTGGCCATGGGGCTTGTCTTTTTACAAATTGCTATTGTTTAAAAAAAAAAAATAGGATGAACTTCCATTGCAGATCAAGTGTCTTACATTGATTCAGGATCTAAATCCCTGATCAGACTCTCAGGGGGGAATAGGATTTTAAAAGCCACCTCATCAGCTACTCATCTGATACTTGAGTTCTCATTATAAAAACAAAAGTAAAACTCACCGAATTGAAATGTGATTTTGCTTTTTAGAATGCACAATATTAATGGTGGAGGTGCTCAGGCTTTGCCAGTTGAAGGTGATGTTAACAGTTCAGGATTAAAGATGGGACTGTACCTATTGTACTTTCCAGTTTTAGTATGCCAGCAGTTTGGAATTTCTCTACTACTGTGTTTGTGGAGTACACAAACATTACATTATTCCTTTCTTTGATTTAATTTTAGGATTTTTTTTTGTTGCATTTGTATGTACATTTTTGTACGGCAAATATTTGAACCGATATGTTCTTTACAAGGCCGTTATAACCTCTCCATGAATCACCAATGGTCTTCTTATAAACTGCTTAGATATGGCCCCAAATCCTTTGAAGATTTATTATCTTTATTTACCATTGACATACATCAGAATTGTTGAAATTAGGCCAAAATAGTATCATGTTCTGATTTTGTTAAGAATGATGTAATGATACAGTGTTCAAAATAGAATGATTTTTAGTACTTCAAAGTTTTCCTGGTCTTTCTACCTCTGTCTCAGATAAGAAAAATCAGAGTGGAAACGTAAAGTAACTTTCCCAATAAAAGCAAATAGCAAGGTTGTTGTGAACAGGATCCAGAAGCAGATGAAGGAGGTGTCAGGGACACTCAGGAAGCAGGCAAATGGGAAGAATAGCTTGATCAGAATGAAGGATAACATGGATACGTGCCCTTTTGTTTCTCTTTAGAGAACAGTGTCACCCAATTTGGATCTCCTTGCTGGGATGTATGTTCTCTGTTTGAATCTTCAAACCTATTACATGCCAGGCACTATGCTAGGTACTAGGGATGTATAATTATCTCTGCCTGGATTTTCACACTTATTACATGCCAAGTGCTATGCTATAGACATGAATAATACATCCTGTCCTCAGTGAACTTCCAATTTAATAGGGGATACAGACAAACAGGCAACACAATGAAAGAAGTACTGTGTTAAGAGATTGGTGCAGAATGCAATGGTACCACATTAGAAGAATACCCAACCCAGATTTGGGGTTCATGGAAGACTTCTTGGAGGAAGTAACATAGAAGACCAGAACATCAGAAGACCTGAACCTGGGTGGCTCAGTCAGTTAAGGGTCCAACTCTTGATCTCAGCTCAAGTCTGGATCTCAGAGTCATGAGCTTAAGCCCCGCATTGGGATCCATGCTGGATGTGGAGCCTACTTAGAAAAAAAAAAAAAAAAAAAAGAAGACGACGAAGAAGAAGACCAAAATACCAGTAGGAGTTAGGAAGGTGCTGAGGAAGGGGGCAGGAGAGTAGTCCAGATGGAAGGAATGGTGCAGGTCTGGATGTAAGAAATGCATGGATGCTTTGAAATATTTGTTGAAAGTCAAATAGATAGTGGTAAAACAAGAAGCTGGATCCAGGTTTTATGGTTTTGATGTAATTTTCAAATTACATCAGCACACTGATGAATACAAATAAGCTCTCCTAAAGACAAAATATAGCCCAAGTAAAACAGGTAAAAGCAGAACTATTCCATGTGCAGTGGTGGGGAGGTGCCAGCTGTCCAACCACCCTTCCATTTGTTCCTGAACCTTCAGTGGCAGCATCAAAGTACCTCAGACTGAGGAATACCATTGAAAATCTCCAGGTGTAAAAAGGGAAAAGATCAGAGAAGCAAAGACTGTGCCCTGGATAATGGTCATAGCTTGAAGATAGAAGAATGGGAGCATGCAAGCAATAGGTAAAAAGTAAGAAGAATCAGAAAAAGAAACAAAAAACAAACAAACATGGATGGTGTCAGGTTGTAAAAGGCATGGGACAAAGCTGGGTCAAGAAGTCTTTAGAGGACAGTGGTGTAGAGATCAAACAGGATGAGGGAGAGAGATCATTGTTAACGTAAGAAACAGCACTGGGTGGGGAGGGGGGCAGGACTACAAGCTAGTTTGCAAAAAATGAAGATGAGAGTAGGCGGTAAAGAAAGGGAGAAAGTATGCAGAGGCCGATTTGGTCAAAGAAAGTGAAAAACAGTGCCTGCTGGAGAGGGCAGCGAGATCCTGAGAATGGTAATTTGTGACAGAAAAGAGCTATGTGTGTTTGAAAATGAAGACAGAGAGGCAGAGGAAAGAGAGAGATTAGAGATGATGGTAAGGGAGTGGGTAAACATGGGATTTCAACCTCCCCAAAAGTGATGAGATCAAGACAAATTGTGGGGTTCAGTAAGACAAATGCTCAGAGGATAATTTGAAAGCAAAAATAGCTTTGTTTGCCCATGATTCCTGCTTTTCATGGCAATCAGGAGGAGAGTTGCATGGGTCCTGACTTTCTTAATGTTTCCATCTCCACTTTTCTAAAAAAGGATCCCCATGAGTTTAGGTTCAAGTGATGCTTTATGACAGTGTACACATCTAAAACCTAATTATGTGAAGGCTGAGCAGAAATGTGTGCTAATCACTGTTTTCCATTGCCCATGTGCCCTTCTCAGCCGTAATAAGGAAGGCAGCAGAGATGGAAAGATGGGTTCATCCTGCTGGGTGGTGAGGTGAAATGGTTGGAGACTGGTAGTCTCCCTGGGAAATGTGCCGACCAGACATCTTTACTGAACCATCTTCACTTTGATGTTCACGCCATGATTCCCTGGCTCTCAGTACCACTCACAGTGTGTGCATGAATCTGATCAGGTATTGCTATTACCTGGTCTTGGAGAAGCAAAACAAATATTTCGCCATGTGTATGATGAATATATTTATTAGTGTACTTTCAGTCATGTGCATTTAAAAAAGGTAAAGAAAATATTGCTAACAATAATAGCTAATGCACAGTGTAATATCATGCTTGTGCCCAAAGCATTTTCTGTTTCGTGAGCTCCATATGATACTTGTGGTTTTCTTGTTCTTGCCACCATGACCTTTTCACACTAATCAGTCTGTAAGTGTCATCATGCTCATGGTCACCTAAAATTTTCTCCTGATGTTTGCTGGCCTCATGCTGTCACAGTTTTTATAAGAAAAATTCTTCAAAAATGTCATAGCTAGGATGCAGCATATCTGAGATTGCAATCTTTGCAAAATTAATATGCCCATGCTCTCACATAGTTGGTTTAGGTGTAAGATATTGAAAAAAGCATCATATTTAGGGTGTGCATTTCAAATACTCTTTATACTTGGGCCTCCTGTATTCAGATTTTCCTAAACCCATAATTTTACCAATGAAATAACAAAATGTCTTTGATTTTTTAAAGACTTTCCTAGTTCCTTTGGCATCCTAACCTTATAATGTGGTAATATGTAGACCTTGTATTTGAAGCTATAAGTTTCTTTTCATTGTGCCAAGAGCAAGTGTCAAGATAATCAATTTAGTTTCAAGAATATATACATTATACCAGATGATCAAGCTGAATATGTCAAGTTAGCAATAAGTAATGAGTTTGTGGGAATAACTTTTTCTAGGTTGCTTTGATTTTAAGAAACAGCAAAAATAGAATAAAGCATTCTGCTATGTAAGATGAAATATTCCTTCAACATATAGTAATAATCTAAAGCTTTCAAAGATGGCTAGCTAAAGAAAGATTGGGGTGATATGAATTCTTTGCAGTTGGTTGGGTCAAAGCAGAGACCAGGGTCTGTTACTTTAGTTTTCAATATACTAGCAGACTGGAGTTAAATAATATCAACAATTACCAAGCCATTTGGAGGACTGATTTTACTATTAGGTTCTTGAAAGGTTTTTTTTTTTTGTTTGTTTGGTTTTGTTTTGTTTTGTTTTGTTTTTTCCTATCTTTGTTGTTTTTATCCAACTCTCAGCCCTCCACATAACCCAGGGCTGTTCTGGATAAATGTTATTTATTGACCGACCTTATACTCATAGAAGGGTATTATTTTTCTCATCTCCTCAACTAGAGTTGAGCCTCTTTTAAGATAGAAAACATGTAATAATTGTATCCCTCCAGTCTCAGCATAATACTGTAACTATAGTAAGTGATACTTAATACATATTGATTAACTGAATGTGTTGTAAAATAATTGATGTCACCTGGCCAATCTTGTTTGGCAAGTAAAGACAAGTGTACTCTTTTACAGTATCTTTAACCTGACTCTTAAAAATTTCAACAGGAAGTTTTGAATAAACTTGAGATGTTACGAGAGTCTTAATGTACTTAAATATGTACAAATCTGGATCCATAAAACTAGTTCTGACTGAAGATTTAGACAGGGTGCCAATATGGTGTAGAAGTCATCTGGAAGAATGAGAGGCAGGATTGCAAACTATAGCAGAGATTCAAAAGTTGCTCTGAGATTCAGGGGAAAAGAAGATGAAAGGGTAGTTCTCATAGCTCAATGACCTTATAGTACTCACTCATCAAAAAATAAAGAATAAAACTCAGATTTAGAGAAACCCCTGTGTTTCAACTTTTTAAATCAGATTTTTACTACATATACACTTGAAAAATTTATCCAGATTTCTTGCAAAATAAATTTGTAATTATATTCTATGTATTTATTTGTGTAATGTACGTGTAGTTCCACCAGGTTAATCTCTGTAATGCTACGTCCATGACTATTAGACACCCCTTTGAGCCCATTGTCCTAGCAAAGTGCTTGGCACGTGCATAAAATGAGCATGTTCATATTTTTACATTTCTGGAAATGCCCCTTACAACTGACATTAAGCAAGTAGATTATCTGCCATTTTAGAATCTAATAAATATAATAGTAGGCACTCAATAAATGATTATTCAATAAATACACTTCTGGCAACCCATCTCATTCTTGATTTTTAATCCAAACCCTTGATATCTTTGCTTTCCCTTTTGCTCTGAATTAAATTCTTATTTCAATGATAAAGTCTTATCTCCACTAGCAATAATATCCAATATAACTTTATTATTTGCCTGTTTTATCCTCATTGTTCCTAATGGATTATGAGCCTATGTGTACAAGATTAGAATCTCTTCGTCTTTCTACCTCTAGAGGCCAAGGGGGTTGGTAGATATGAGTAAACCTTTCTTAACTGTCTTGCAATAATGTTACTTCTCAGATGCACCTTTAGCTACTATTTTCCTTCTCTGTAACTATAGATTTACAGACATTATATAGAATTATCTTTCATGCTTTGTTGTTAAATAGCTATGAAAGGGCAGAAATTTACATAAGCATCCAAGATTAGAGGGAGAGTGATAAGCAAAAATTGGTGGTTTCTTCTCTAAGATGCATTGCATGGCCACAATTCATCATTTCACTTTGTTGAGATATGATGACCATTCTCAGGTTTACAGTCTTTGAAGTACTGACCTCATTTCTCTTCACTTCCTGAATTGACCTAGATTTAAGGGTATATTCTGAAATATTTAAAGTGGAATATAATGATGTTTCAATTTATATTAAAATATCTCAGCACAGACACTGTGGTAACATGTGTATGTAGGTTAACTTATAGCCATAGGTAGCTGGTATTTCAGTCAGGAGTCCAAACTCCAGGAGTAGTCAGCTAACATTAAAGCAGAGAGGCTAAATACCAGAAAAGGTTATCACAAGCCTGTGAGTCACATTTCAGTCAACACTAAGGCTTTGCTGAATATCGGAAATAGATTTTCATTGGTGAAAGTACTGACTTGTTAATCAGTGTAAGGAACTGTACTGGTAAGATTAAAAGTAATCATTTTGAACTAAATTAAAATGAAAACAGCTTATAAAAATTTGTGGGATGCAATAAAAGCAGTGCTTAGATGGAGATTTATAGCATTGAATGCATAGGTTAAAAAAGAAATTAAGCTTCAACCTTAGAAAACTAGAAAAAGAAAAGCAAATTAATTTAAAAATTAGCAAAAGAAAAGAAATAATAAAAAAGCAGAAAGCAATGAAATTAAAAATGGGAAATCACACTGGGTGTTGTAAGGAAACCAATTTGACAATAAATTTCATATTAAAAAAATAAAATAAACATTAAAAATTTTTTTAAAAAAGGGAAATCAACAGAGAAAAAAAATCAGAGGACCAAAGTCTTGTTCTTTGAAAAGATCAATAAAATTGATAAGCCTCTCATCAGGGTAACTAAGAAAAAAAAAAAAAGAGTATACAAATTGCTAATATCAGAAATGAAAACAGGGACATCACTGAAGATGCCATGGGAACTAAAAAGAATATAAAGTAATACTATGAACATCTGTATGCCCACAAATTTGATAATCTACATAAAATGGACCAATTCCTTGAAAGAGAAAATCTGCCAAAACTCACACAAGAAATAGATAATCTAAATAGGCCTGTATCTATTAAGGAAATTGAATCAATAATTAATAACCTTCCAAAAAAAGAAAGCACCAGGCTCGTTGAATTCTACCAAACATTTAAAGAAACTATTATACCAACTTTCTACAATCTCTTTCAGAGGATAGAAACCATGAGAATATTCCCTAACTCATTCTATAAGGCTAGCTTACCCTAATATCAACACCAGACAAAGATATAAGAAAGGGAAACTACAGACCAATAGCTCTTATGACCAAATATGCAAAAATCCTCAATAAAATACTAGCAAATCAACTCCAACAATGTTTAAAAAATTACACACCACAACCAAGTGGGATTTATTTCAAGTATGCAAGGCTGGTTCAACATTCCAAAATCAATTAATACAAGGCATTCCATCAATAGGCTAAAGATGATAAATTACATGATCGTATCAATAAAAGCACTAAAAGCATTTGACAAAATCCAACACCCATTCATGATAAAACTCTCAGTAAATTAGGAATAGAGGGGAACTTCCTCAACATGATAAATAATACAGAAAAACCTTAAGGTAACATACTTCATGGTGAGAAACTAGGAAGTTTTCCCCCTGAGATCAGGAATATGTTAAGAATGTCCCTCTCACCACTCCTTTTCAACATCATACTGGAAGTTCTGGCAAAAGTAATAAGACAAGACAAGAAAATGAAAGGTATACAGATTGAAAAGAAAGAAAGAAAGCTGTCTTTGTTTATAAATGACATGATTGTTTATATAGAAAATCTGGAAGAATCGACAAAACACTCCTAGAGGCAATAAGTGATTATAGCAAGGCTTCAGAACACAAGGTTGATGTACAAAAGTCAATCACTTTCCTATATACTAGCAAGGAACAAATGGAATTTAAAATTAAAAACACAATACCATTTACATTAGCACTCCAAAAAAAATAGTTAGATATAAATCTAACACAATTTGTACAACATTTATATGAGGAAAACAACAAAACTCTGATGAAACAAATAAAAGAAAAACTAAATAAATGGAGAGATAGTACATGATCATTGACAGGAAAACTCAATATTGTCAAGGTGTCATTTCTTCCCAATTTGATCTATAGATGCAACACAATCCCAAGTAGAACCCCAGAAAGTTATTCTATGGACATCAACAAACTGATTCTAGAGTTTATATGGAAAGGCAAAAGACTCAGAATAGCCAACACAGTAATGAAGGGGAACAAAGTTGGAGGATATGGCACTACCTGACTTCAACACTTACTATAAAGCTAAGTAATCCAGACAGTTGTGAGGTATTGACAAAAGAATGGACAAATAGACCAATGGAACAGAATAGAGAGCCCAGAAATATACCCCATAAATATAGTCAACTAATCTTTGACAAAGAAGCAAAAACAAATACAATGGAGCAAAGCTAGTCTTTCAACTAATGGTGCTGGAACAGCTAAAAATCCACATGCAAAAAAAAAAAAAAAGATGAATCTAGACACAGACTGTATACTCTTCACAAAAATTAACTCAAAATGGATCATATCCCTAAATGTAAAATGCAAAATTATAAAAATCGTAGAATATAATGTAGGAGAAAATCTAGATGGCCTTGGGTTTAGCTATGACTAAAGCTATGACTCTTCACATACAACACCAAAGGTATGATTCATGAAAGAAAAAATTAAAGATGGACCTTATTAAAATTAAAATTTTCTGCTTGGCGAAAGATAATGTCAAGAGATTGAAAAGACAAGCCACAGACTGGGAGAATATATTTGCAAAAGACATGTCTAGTAAAGACCTGTTATCTAAAACCTACAAAGAACTTGTAAAACTTAACATTAATAAAACAGGATTTTTAGGACAGTAAAACTACTCTGTATGATACCATAATGGTGGATACATCTTATTGTAAATGTCTCCAATCCCATGGAATGTCCAACACCAAGAGTGAATCCTAACGTGAACTGTAGACTTTCAATCATAATGGTATGTTAATTTGGTTAATCAATTACAGCAAATGTTCCACTCTGGTTGATAACAGGGGAAGTGATAAATGCATTCAGGTAGGGGGTATATGGTATATATATCTTCTGCTCAATATTGCTGCGAACCTAATACTCTAAAAATAAAGTCTTTTTAAAAGTTAAATCTGTCAAGTGAATCATATAGCCTCAACTCCTGGAGATGGCACATGAGGCTTAATTCCTAACTGATTCACTGTCCAGCCATTTTTGGTACCTGATGACAGGCTAAAACAGTACCAGTATCCTGCTTATGGAATATTTCACCTGCTGGGCACATTGCCATGAATTCTTTATGAGATGAGTATAATGCCAGTGTTGGCACTTTGTATGTGATTTGATAATTTTACTCAGGGTATCTGCCATTCCTTTTGGGATGGAAAATTATTCTTGTTCATGTAAAAGGTTGCTACGTTATTTATTCATTCATGTCACTTTTGCTGGATATTTTAAGTGTAACTGCTATGTTCTTTATAGTATTAGTCACGCTGAATGAATGCTTAGAGACGTTGCTAATAACTTGTTTGGGAGGAAGAAACACTTCCCTTTAACTATTGAAATTAATATGCTAATTGCTCTGAACACTATTCCTTACTAGATATTTATAAAACTAACCAAATTCAGTTAGCTTAGCCTATTTTTTTATAAATGAATTTCTTGATGATATAAGGTGTTCAGCTTATGCACTTCACATTTATTTTTCAACAAACGGGAAAACGTCAAGTGAAAAAGTATGTATATACAACTCTGGAAAGGAAGGCGTTCACTTCGTAAAAACATTCTATGGTTACAGTTCTCAGTAGCAGGCAGAACGGTATACCACCCCAAAACCTATCTTTATAAACAATCTCTTGGCAAGCCTGTTTGCATAGTATGTGAAGGGTAGCAAACTATGTTGTGTAGTGAACACTCACTGCTAGTCTCTGTGAGGTTGTGTCCAGGCCAGTTCTGTTGCTTCCATTTACTGCAATGTTGCTCATGTCTTCATTACATAGGTACCTGGTCTGTTAGAACTTGCTCTAAAGATGATTTGTAGGAGTCCAGTTTTATTTATTCTAAGTTTTTAAAGTGTTGATATCTAAAAGAATAAAGCACCCAACACATAATTTTTTTTAATTCTAAAATCAAGTTGTTGGAGGATAAGGAAGATGGTCCTACTCACTCTGAAATCATATTACTGGATGTTATGGGCTGAATTGTGTTTCCTCAAAATTTGTATGTGGAAGCCAGGAACTCAGAATGTGGCTACATTTGGAGACAGGGCTTTTAAAAAGAAGTGATGTACGGGGTGCCTAGGTGGCTCGGTCACTTAAGCATCCAACTTCTGCTCAGGTCATGATCTCACGGTTCGTGGGTTTGAGCCCCGCCTCGGGCTCGGGGCTGACAGCTCAGAGCCTGGAGCCTGCTTCACATTCTGTCACCCTCTCTTTCTCTGTCACCAGCACCCCCCACCCCCACCCCGGCTTGCATTCTGTCTCTGTCTCTCAAAAATGAATAAACATTAAAAAAAATTTTTTAAAGTGATTTAGGTTAAGTGAGGTCATATGGGTGAGTCCTAATGAAATTTGACTGGTGTCCTTATAAGAGAAAAATTTGGACACACGGAGACACTGGGATGTACTTACACAGCAAAAAGATCCTGCGAAGACACAGCAAGAGGGCAGCCATCTGCACAAAGAGAGAGGCCTCAGAGGAAACCAACCCTGCTGGCATTGGATCTTGGACTCCCAGCCTCCAGAACTGTGAGAGAATAACTTTCTGATGTTTAAGCCCCCCAGTCTGTGGTATTTTCGTACAGCAGCTCTAGCAAACTAACATACTGGGTAGATGCTTATAGTTTAGTCCTATTTGTGTTAGGAGTTGTTAGAGGAAGCTCTCTCAAGTCTCTCCTCCTGCCAATGGCATCCCCGTCCTTTCAACTGTGTAGACTTAAAAAAAAAAAAAAAGTGCTTTATTCTTGACTCTCCTTCTCACACACCTAGATTTCTCAGCAAATCAAATGGCTTTGTATAGAATCTGAACACCCTTTACCACTTTCTCTACCTCCATAATCTCTTGTGTAAATTATTACAGTTGTCCTCCAACTAGTGCTCCTGATTTTACACTTGGTCTCTCATAGACTGTTCTCTATGAAGCTGCTGGGATTATTCTCTTAAGACGTAAGTCACCTCATGTCACTCTGCACCTCAAAGCCTCCTGATAGTTTGCCATTATCTTGCAGCTGTTGTGTGATCTGTTCTCTCTCATCTCCTACTTCTTCACCGCTCTGCTCCAGTCACCTGATATGCTTGCCCTTCCTTAAACACACTGGTCATGTTTCTGCCTCTCCATCTGCATACTTGGTCTTCCTTTTGCCTAAATGCCCTTCTCCAGATATCTATGTGGCTTGTTCCTTTACTTTCTTCAAAATTTGCTACTTGAGGACTTTCTATCTAAAATTTCAATGTCCTCCTCTCTTATCTAAGATATTATATAATTGACTTATATTTTTAAATATAAGATTTATTGAGGTATCATTTACATACAATAAAATATACCCCCTTTTAAGTAATCCTTAAATGAGTCTTGACAAATGAATAGCACCATAGTTGAAATATAGAGCATTTCCCAAAATGTTTCCTTATGCCCCTTGGCAGTGAATCCCTCACCCAACCCACATCTTCTGACAATCACTGATAAGACTTCTGTCTCCAAAGTTTTGCCTTTTCTAGAATTTCATATAAATAGAATTATAGAGTATGGAGCCTTTTGTGTCTAGCTTTTTTTCGTTTATTTTAAATAATGTTGAGATTTACTCATTTTGTTGCATGCATCAATTTATTCCTTTTTTTTTTTCTTAGTTGGGTAGTACTCCACTGTATGATCGTACCACAAATTGTCTATCCAATCACAAATTGATTGTCATTTGGGTTGTTTCTGCTTTGGGGCTATATTGCTTCACCTGCAGGACTTTATTTGGGCTATGTTTTCATTTTCTCTTGGGTAAATACCTAGAATCAGGATTGCTGGGATTTATGAAAGGGTGTATCTTAACTCTGTAAGAAACTGCCAAGGTGGTTGTACCATTTTTCATTTTCACCAGCAATGTATGAGAGTTCCCATTGATCTACATCCTCACCAACATGTAGTTTTGTGCTTATTTAGAGTGGTACCTTTGCCTGTCAATCTAATTTATTGTCTGTTCCATTCCTAGAGTAAATGGTCCATGAGGGGAGGGAATTTAGTCTGTTTTGATCCCTGCTTTTCCGATGTCTGAATCAGTTCCTGGCACAAAGTAGATACTCAATATTTGTTGCATAAATGAGTAAGTGTTGAATGAATATTACCTCTTTTGAGAGCTAAAAAAAACTTGAAACAAGAAAAAAAACCCAAAAGCAGAGGCTCAGAAGGGTTTATGGCTGACCCAAGTGGAAGAACTGGGGCTAAAACCTTAGCCATCTAACATCTAGTTCAACCCTGTTGATGCTGTACTACATTATAGGCCACTGGTTTGCCAAAGTAATTTTTATGATTAATATTTAGAATATAGAAGCATTTGGATAAATTTGTGTTGTATTTAGGTCTTTTTATATTACCTTCAAGCAGTTTTTAATTTCTAGCAAGAGTAAAAAAATATAACAATAGAGGGATAAGAAATGTAAATATTTGAATAATGGAGGTAAAATGGATTCTTATTTTAGAGCTTATTAGAACATAAAATACTTATTTCTATTACCCATAAATAGGCATTTGACAAGGAGGGAAAAAAATCTTGGCTAGAGATGAGTTTTACTACATCGTGTTGAAGCCCTACATCAGCTTGTTATTTTTAAGAAGCTTGATAACAACTTGGCTTAAAAGTTTGGGGATAGAAATCTGCACCAATATCTTGTTTTGTGGCCTTAGGTAAGCCCCTGAGAGCAGCCTTCTAGAGACAATGTTTTAACTCTCAAAAATGCATAGGAAGTATATTTTAAATACATAGGAAATAAGAGATCTGGAAGGATGCCTATCAAACCTATAATATTTGGGATAAAGGAGATAAGATTATGAGAAAGAAAGCTTTGTTTTCTCTGTATATTTCAAAGTGTTCAACTGGAGTCTGGGAAATTCATCCTATGGCAAGTTATAGGATTAGCTAATTAGGGCCAGGTGGTGCTCATCAAATCAGTTCCCCATAACCAAACTGACTTCCCATTTCAGGAAAAGAGTAACCTATAAAGGTAGAATAGAGCAAAACTTTTAAGGTATAATAAGTAGATTTTCCATTTTCGTCACACATTCTCTTCTCATTCCTTCAGTGCCCATTCGTCTTCTCTGTACTGTGTTAGTGCTGGTAGTATGAAAATAAGCAAGATGTGGTCTCCACTCTCAAGGAGCTCAGTGATTATCAAGAAGAGCCTACAGATGCCCTTTGTACATTGTGCTGCACATCAAGTATTTGTTGAATCAATGAATGAGAAGGGAGCTAGAGGCAATGCATACTCAAATAATTGCAGCTTAGCGCAGTATTTGTACTAGATATGTGTATAAAATCCTGGAGGAAGAAGTAACAAACTACTCTGGGAAGTTGGGAAATATTCATAGAACAAATATTCATGGAAGAAACCCTTGAGTTTATTATATATGGCATGTCTATGTTTTTCTCTTTCTTTGTTGTAAGTTCACATGAGCGTGTCATAATTAAAGTCAAGGGCCCTGAGGTAGACAGAATGGACTCCTGGGACCAGTTGGCATGGATCCTTAAGTGTTGTAATAAGTTTTATATGGTAAAAACTTGGGGATGATGACAAAGCTCTGGGAAGAATTATGTGATAATAGATTAGAAGGTGATAATATAGAGAAAGGATCAATAACCTAGGTGTGAAATGTTTAACTTCTGACTATTGACTCAGACAATGGTAATGGGAAGAAAGTGAATAAAGTGGATGGGGGGGGTGGGGGAGGGGAAGGAAGCAAATCCAAATTGGCAGGACTTTATTCATTCACTCAACAAAAAAATTATGAAATACTTTCTAATTTATATGAACTATAACAAAACTTTGCATACATAACTTCACCTCACAAGAATCTGTAGAATAAGTATTAACCCTGCTTTACAGATGATCAATATGAGGCTTCAACAGACTAATAATAAAATATAATATTTGCCCAATATCACATAGCCAATAAATGGTAAATGAGAGTCAAGTTCAAATCTATCCAGTTTTAAAGCCCACGAACTTTCTCCTACAATATATTAAAATAATAATAATAGTAAAGGATTATTATTATTATTACAACTCCTAAAAGGCAAGGACTGTCATATATTTCTATGTATTTCCCCATAGCACTTAGCAAAGTACTCAGCACAAAATAATTTTAAACCATTAAATGAATGAATGAATAAGCAGCTTTGCCTGCTATGTGCTAGACATTGGGATGTAAAAATGACAGCATAGATGGGGTCTCTGCTCTTATGTAGCATATTATCTATTGAAAAAGTTAGACATTAAACATTACACAAATAAGTGCTTAATTACAGCTGACGTAAATGCTAACACCTAAAGGTGCAGAATGTCATGAGAGTGAGAAATACTTCCAAAGTTATGTACTTAGAGGCCAAGGAGAGGATGTTGCTATTTGAGTGGAAATGAAATTCAGATGAGAAAAAGTTTAAGAATTTAATGGAGAGAGTATTTACATTTTTAGCATTAGCTAGTAGTCCTGGTGTTTTAGGGAGTTATTCTGCATATTTTTGAAAAGCTATTTTTTTTCATGATATAGCTATAAGTTTAAATGACTTCCTAGAGAGATAAGTATAAGCACTTAGACAATCTCTTCTAAGAACAAATTCCAAAATGTGGAAATAAATGTTCAGAAAAGACTTATCACTGTGTTATTTAAATAGTCATCTTAATAGAAACATTAAATGGCTAGTAATAATGAATAAGTAAACTATGTCACATCCACTAAAAATTATAATTATGAAGAGTAATGTAGCAATGTGGAAAATGCTTTCATTATAGTGTTATATAAAAAAGATTAAAGACATTGTATGCTTATAAATATGTTGAAAATATACGTAAGAAGAACTAAAAGAAATATGTTTAAAAAAACTACCGTAACTGGTGGAAATAATATGAGAGACTTCTTTTTCATTTTTTATTCTGTAAATATTCTGTAGTGTGATTTTATTATTTTTGTAAGTCAAAATACTTTTTGAAAAAGAAAAAAGAACAGGCATAAAAATGTGTTTGACTTCTGCAGATAGATCATAGTTTCTCTGATTTTATGCCTTAAATCAATGCTTAACTTACTATATAGCACACTGGGGGCTAATTTAGTCAATAAAGAGACTTCAAAAAAATGAATCACAAACCATTATTGTTCAGCACACACAGGAAGGTACTAATAATAACTACAAAGGCAAAGGGAGAGCATCTGCAACCTAGAAACTAAAATTAGTAATAATGTTGAAGGGAGTTCTACCAAATTATGTTTTCCAGAAGACAGCCACAGGCTCTTCTCATGTAAGGAAGACTGATCACCTCCATTAGCCCTGAAACAAAAGCAAAGACTTCTGGATGAGGGCATTTAATTATAATGTTTATCTAATCACTCTGTAGCCATTTATATAAATAAGATGGCATAGAGCACATGCTTTGTTTTGGGCAGAGTAAGTAGAGGATGTGTTTGGTGAAGAGTATATTTTAAGCCAAACAATCTAATACCACCAGTCAAAATTATTGGCATTTTATAAGCGGTGTTTTTAAAAATGTAAAAAAGTGCAGATACCGTCATTCTCTTGCCTTTGGATTGTTGAACATCCCAGTATATGAGCTGGTCGTAGTGACAATTGTACAACAATAACAGTGATGATACCTCATACCTAGTTAAGATTTGCTTATGCTGGACCCTCTTCTAGCTGCTTTTACCTAAATTAACTCATTTTACCTTCATAATACCCCCATGTGGTTGCTATCCTTATCCCCACTTTAAGAAGACAACATAGAGGTTAAGTAACTTGTCTGACGTCACTCAACTAAATGCGTGGAATTGAATGAAACAGGAATTCTGGCTGGAGAATCCAAAGTCCAGTGTCCTAGGCACCCGTCCATTTATGCACCTGAAGAATTTTTTTTCATTAATACTTTCATCTATGGCCAGAGTTACTAAAAATTATTTGGGATGAAATTAACAACAGAGCTTATTCCAAACTCATATTTCATCTCTTCACATTTGCTGTCTCTAGTTTTCTTTTCTTTCTTTTTCTTTTCTTTTGGGAGTTTTGAATTAGAATTATTTGGACTAAGTTCATTAGTACAGGTGAGTAACAGGAAAGTGAGATTTTTCTCATTTTATCTTGATTTATGTATCCGAAATATCTGCTTTTGAAATTTAAGAGCATAAAATCTTAGTTTCCAGAGCCTTCTTTGAACTCTTAAGGGTTCATACAGATAGCTTTTTTAGACTTCCTATACCAGCGTGCAGCCTCTGAGAACGGACTGCTGAGATTTCAAACATGAGAGGTGCAGGCACGGGAAAGAACAATGGAATGGAGTAATACATCATGCCACTGTCCTCACTAACACAGTCTACTCACTTTGGAAAACAGAGACCATAACCCTGAGGGAATGGTGCACAGGGCAAGCATACTGAATGGAGGTGTGATACCAGCCGAGTGGCCAGGTTTCGATGAGGCCATGAGAAATAGGAATCCTTATATAAAGTTGGACCAAAGGAAGTGATGATAGTGTAGCTGCCATGATATGAAGGCAGAGCTGCAGGGTGTTTGGGGGGAATATCTTAAAGAAGCAGTGTCTTCAAAGGGGAAACTGAGAAGATCATACAGTGTGGTATAGATTACTTCATTTATTCTGCAGCCATCTCACTTTCTTGGCTGTGCTGATGGAAATGGCACAAAGTTAATAGCTGGAGGAAGCATACTGTAGCTAAAAGAGCAGAGGTCAGTCAAGCGGACCTGGATTCCAATCTGATCAGTATGGCCTTGAATAAGTTACCACTCCATTTCCTCCATCTACAAAATGTAGAAATCAAACTATTAAAGTAGGAAACAAAGTGTCTCCTGCCATGCAAGTGTAGCTATATGCATACCATATCTACATGCATCATAATATACGATAGCTGGAGAAAGCATATCCGTCTATGTATACACACACATTTATACATAGATGTATCCATTCACCTGTTGTAGTGCTACCTTTCTCCCTTGTTACGTTACTTCTGCAAGAAACTTGCCGTGTATTCTTTATTTTCCAGTTTGGTTTCCTTTTATCATATATAAATTTACTTTCACCAAATTTTCAGAGTATTCAGATCATTTCCTATTAAACTATATGGTGTTGGACCCTTTTTTCTCTTGAGGTAAATTAGCAGAATGACCAACATGGAGAATTCTAATTGTTAGCTACCTAAAAAGTAGAACGTTTGCTACAAATTCAGACAATATAATACTAATTTACTTTAACAAGAAAGAGACTATTGCTGCTAATGAATATTAAGAATTTTCTTTTCAGCAGCATTACTATGCCATAGTCATCTCTGTTATTATTTGAATTTATGACAAGGCTTGGTAAGGATTTGAGGCAATTCTTCTGCATGTTCAGATGAAACCTGAATCATAGCTTATATATTACCTAGGCAAATATAATTAACCTCTGTAGCAGATTAAATACTTTTTTTAAAAAAATGATTCTAAAAAGAAGACTTTAGGGCACATATGTCTGTTTCTAAATCCAGGTACATGTTCACATGGCCCTAAGTTAGGGATCCCTGATCAGTGGTTTGGATACCACCTATCAGGGAGACCTTGAAGTTTTACCTGGCAGATCTCTGAGTAGCTCTCCAGGCCATTGACTTCCTTACTCCCACATGCTTAGTTAGCTGGGAATCCCATAGGAGATTGGGGAACGGGGCAGGGAAAAGGCAGGTAGTATTTTTGTTCCTCCCTCAGTGCCTTCCCTTTACTTTGTTCTCAGAACCATTTCCAGAGAGCCAAACAATTTCAGGAATATGAAATATATCTCTTTCCTCACAAGTTTGGAGCCCCTAGACCTAACCATTTAAAAAGTTTATTTTTTTACATTTTTTTCAAGTTCTAAAAATTTATGCAGAGAAAAAAGACTTCCAGATACCTGTCCTTTTTACAAAATTTCTTACCATACTTCTATAATAAGAGTTTTTAGAAAAATGAAGTTGTTGGTACCTATTTGTTTTCTAAGTATAACTGTGGGGATAGTTATAATTATGTTAATTTATGGATTAATGCTATACCTTGTCATCCCCTAACCTACCTGGTCTTTCTTGAAATAGTAAAATATATATCCTTGGGGCCAATATCCATGGTTCCAGAATATCCTTAGCCATCTGGCTCTGGTACAGAATAAATTTCGACTGGAAATAAGACAATGGTAAGTAAAAGAAGCTCCCTTTGCCCACCACGCCTTTCAATGGACTGGCTCCATTTTTTTTTAATGTTTATTTTTGAATGAGAGAGAGAGACAGAGAGTGAGTGGGGGAGGGGCAGAAAGAGAGAGGGAGACACAGAATCCACAGCAGGCTCCAAGTTCTAAGCTGTCAGCACAGAGCCTGACACAGGGCTCAAATTCATGAACTGTGAGATCATGACCTGAGCCAAAGTCAGAGACTTAACCAACTGAGCCATCCAGGTGCCCTAGGGCTAGCTCCATTTGTAGAAGAAGTACAGACCAGAAATCCTGTGCCCTATTAGATCCTTTCCTTGGTAGCAGCCTGCAGAACTTTAGTTTCTCATTTTTATTTTTTAAATGTTTATGTATTTATTTTGAGAGAGAGAGAGAGAGAGAGAGAGAGAGAGAGAGAGAGAGAGAGAGAGAGAATGAGAGAGAATCCCAAACAGGCTGTTAGCCCAGAGCCCTACCTGGGGCTCAGTTTCACAAACCGAACCATGAGATCATGACCAGAGCCAAAATGAAGAGTTGGATGCTTAATCAACTAAGCCACCAAGGCACCACTAATTTCTCACTTTTAAATAATGGCAAAGGTACCTGTCCTTCTAGTCATAGGAGTGATTTGTAGGTTTAATATTATATCAACATAGAAAACTTATATAATGATAACTACTTTGTATTGAGTACTAAATTCTAGGAATAGTGCTGGCAGCTTTACATATATTATGGTACATCTTTCAAGCCTCAACACAACCCTGCACAATTTTTATAACTAGATTTGATGTGTGATGAGTTCATAGAAACCCAAAGAGGTTGTGTGATTTTCTGAGGTCAAATATGTTGAAAGGGATGAGTCAAGATCCAATTCAGTATTTCCAAATGGAGGCTTTAATTTTCTTTCTATTCAGAACTAAGGCAACAACATTATTTACTGTTCTTAAGAATGATAGGTGGCATTAAGAAAAGGAGAAGAAAAAATACTAACTAATCTGTGCCTTCAGCAAAGCTGGAAAATCACCCTTATAAAATCAACGCTTATATTTTAGAACAGACCACCTGGAAACCCCTGGGCTGTTGATGGACCTGAAGTTGCTTCCATATCTTGGCTATTGTAAATCATGCTGCAGTAAACACAGGGGTGCATACATCTTTTCAGTTTAGTGTTTTTGTTCTCTCTGGGTAAATACCTACTAGTGGAATTACTGGATTGAGTTATTTCTATTTTTAAATTTTTAATTGAAGTATAATTAACATACAGTATTATATTAGTTTTAGGTATACAATATGATTCAGCAGTTCTATACATTTCTCAGTGCTCGTCCTGATAAGTGTATTCTTCATCCCCATTTATCTATTTCACCCATCCCCCACCCACCTCCCACTTTGGCAACCACCAGTTTGTTCTCTTTATTCAAGAGTCTGTTTTGTTGTTGTTGTTCTCTTTTGTTTGTTTGTTTTGTTTCTTAATTCCTAACATGAGTGAAATCATATGGCATTTGTCTTTGTCTGACTTAGCACTATATCCTTGTTATTGTAAATAATATCCTTGTCCATCCTTGTTATTGTAAATGGCAAGATCTCATTCTTTTTTATGACTGAATATCCCATTGTGTGTATGTTCCACATCTTTATCCGTTCATCTATTGATGGGCATTTAGGTTGTTTCTATATATTGTTCACACTGGAGCCAAGTAGTATGTAATAATTTCATTTCCTTCTCTATGGCTCTAGTATCATGACTCCTAGGCCATTAATACAATGTTCTGAATACATACTTCCAGAATGATGGCATAAGGATCTCTGAACACCCTCTCTGTGGTGAAATAACCATACCTGTGAACAACATTTTGAAAAGCAATAATGGGGGTGCCAGGGTGTCTCAGTCAGTTGAGGTCTGACTTTTGATTTTGGCTTAGGTCATGATCCCAGGATTATAGGATCAAGCCCCACGTTGGGCTCCATGCTGAGCCCTCTCTGTCCCTCTGCTCCTCTCCCCCCTTGTGTGCCCTCTCTGTCTCTCTAAAATAAAATTAAAAAAATAATGGAAAGTCTGTGGAAATTGTCTTAAGAGCATACAGCAAATAAAGAAACATTTATTTATTTTTAAATATTTATTCATTTTTTAAAAATTTTTTCTTTATTATTGAGAGACAGAGAGACATAGAGCATGAGCAGGCGAGGGGCAGAGAGAGAGGGAGACACAGAATCTGAAGTAAGCTCCAGGCTCTGAGCTGTCAGCACAGAGCCTGATGTGGGGCTCGAACTCACAAACTGAGTTCATGAGCTCAGCTGAAGTCAGTGGCTTAACCAACTGAGCCACCCAGGAGCCCCCTATTCATTTTTAGAGAGACAAAGACAGAGTGCGAGTCGGGGAGGGACAGAGAGAGAGTGAGACACAGAGTCTGAAGCAGGCTCTAGGCTCTGAACTGTCAGCACAGAGCCTGACATGGGGCTTGAAACCACAAACCACGAGATCACAATCTGGACCGAAGTCAGACACTTAACCACCTGAGATACACAGGCACCCCAATAAAGAAACATTAATTAAAGAAAATCTATTAAATCTTGGTAAGAACATCAAGTCTTCAGCACTGAGACACAACCTGCTTTCTCCTTACTCTGATCCTGGCTCAGTATGACAGAGGCTTCACTCTAGGCAAGTTTAGCCAAGAACACAGGGTTCCTTCTCCTCCTAGCTCCCAGAGGAGGACAGTGGTATCTTCTCCAGAAGAATACGTTGCCAGAATTTATTATTCCACCCCCACTTCTGCATGTGTTATGGAAGCTAAATGCTAAGTCTGTGCATCTAGAAGTTTAGGACTCCTTTCATTCACCCAGACCCCACCCAAAGGGTGGAGGTTCTACCTCAGACATAGACTCTTGACTGCTGCCCCTGCCTAGCTCCCTGTTCCTAAAGCAAAGGAACCAGTCATTAAAAAGCATACCGTTGTCCTTGCATCCAGCTCTGGAGTCAAATCTCAGAGATTTTACCCAAGGGGAGCCCCAAAATTCTCTCCAAAGAGATTGGTTTTCTTTGAATCGGAGCCTAAACATGCTCTCAAAAATAATAGAAGTTTTGGTGGAAAGCAGTTAAGACGTGGTAGGTAGCTGTATGAAAGATACAGACTGAACAATAGGCTAGCTAGTGTACCAGAGAGAACCAGGGGATGAGACAGTTAAGAACAGCCCTTCCAGGATCAGAAAAACTTCAAACAATGACCTCAACGGCAGAGGAGCTACAATTTAATAGGATCAGATCACCAGAGCAATTTATGCCAAGGTTATTGTCAAAAACAATACAGCAATTAGCCAGCAATTAGTGGAGTCCAATAGCTGGATGTATGTGGCAAGCCCTACCACAACCACAAAAACAATAAATATACAGTATAGTGAAGAATCAAAACCAGCAATGTTCTTAACATCGTGGTCAAATGAATTCTCCTTTTTAACATTTCATGAGCTGCTCAAAATCATTCCATGTTTTAGTTTCTTCCTCTTTGGAATATGCTTTTCTTGTAAAACCTTGTATCTTTCTTGGAATTGCTGACTGCCTTCTTTTTCTCCTGCCTTCTGTGCTTCAATGTCTTCAATCTTTTCCAAGAATTCAGTAATTCTATCCTATTGGCTCTTTATTAAAATTTTAAGTATACAGTACAGCAGATGTTACATAGCAGATCTCTAAACATTTTCATATTGCTTGACTAAAACTCTGTATCCATTGAACAATTCCCCATTTTCCCCTCCTCCACCCCTAAAAACCACTATTCTACTTTGTTCCTATAAGTTTCACTACTTTAGGTACCTCAAATAACTGGAATCATGAGGTATTTGTTCTACTCTGACTGGCTAATAAGCCACTTAGCACATTTTTTTCAGTGTTTATCCATGTTGTAGCATATGACAGGATTTCCTTCTTTTTTCAATGGCTGAATAATATTCCATTATGTGTGTATACCACATTTTATGTATCTATTCATCTGTAGATGGACATTTAGATTATTTCTACCTCTATTATGAACAATGCTGCAATGAATATGGGAATGCAAATATATCTTCATTATCCTGATCCTGGCCTCAACTCTTTTGTATAAATACTCAGAAATGGGGTTGCTGGATTATATGGTAGTTCTATTTTTAATTTTTTGAGGAACCTACATACTATTTTCTGTAGTGGCTGCACAATTTACATTCCTGACAGCAGTGCACAAGGGTTCCAATTTCCCCACCAACACCTGTTCTTCCCTCTTGTTTTGTTGATTTTGTTTATCATGGTCATCCTAACAGGTGTGAGGTGATACTTCATTGTAGTTTTGATTTGCATTTCCCTGATGATTAGTGATGTTGAATATTTTTTTTTTATGTAGCTGTTGGCCATTTGTAGGTTTTCTTTGAAGAAATGTCTATTCAAGTCTTTTGCCCATTTTTAATCAGGTTATTTTATTGCAATTGAGTTATAGGAACTCTTTATATATTTTGGATATTAACACCTCATCAAATACAGTTTGTAAACATTTTCTCCCATTCCATAGTTTGTTCTTTCTGTTGTTTCCTTTGCTATGTAGAAGCTTTTTAGGTTGATATAGTCCACTGAATATTTTTGGTTTTGTTGCCTGTGATTTTGGTGTTACATTCAAGAAATCATTGCTAATGCCAAAGTCATAAAGCTTTCCCCCTGTTTTCTTCTAGAAATTTTATAGTCTCAGGTCTTATTTTTAAGTCTTTCTCTATTTTGAATTGGTTTTTATATACAGTGTATGATAAAGGTCCAGTTTCATTCTTTTGTATGTGGATATCCAGTTTTCCCAGCACCATTTTTTGAAGAGACTATCCTTTCCCCATTTGTAGTTTGTCCATCCTTACTGAAGATCTTTTGCCTGCATAAATGAGGATTTATTTCTAGGGTCTCTATTCAGTTCTGTTGGTCTATATATCTGTCTTCATGCCAGTATCATACTGTTTGATTATTCTAGCTTTGTAATGTGTTTTGAAATGAGGAAGTGTAAGACTTCCAACTTTATTCTTTTTTTCTCAAGATTGTTTTACCTGTTCAGGGTCCTTTGTGGTTCCATTTGAATTTTAGGATTATATTTTTATATTTCTTCAAAAAATGCCATTAGTATTTTGATAGGGATTTTATTGAATTTGTAGATCACTGAGTAGGTAATATGGACATCTGAACAACATTAAGTCTTCTGATCTATGAATACATGGATAGATTTTTATGATTAGATAGACATGATTTCATTCATGTCTTTAATTTCTTTCAGCAGTATTTTGTAGTTTTAAGTGCAGATCTTTCATGCTTTTAGTTACATATTTTCCTAAGTATTTTATTCTTTTTGAAGCTGTTGTAAATACAATTGTTTTCTTCATTTTCTTTATGGATTGTTAGTTTATAGAAACTCAACTGAATTTTTTATGTTGACTTTTTATCCTGCAATATTGCTTAATTCATTTATTACTTCTTTGATGAGTGTTTTTATCATGAAAGGATGTTGAGTTTGTCAAGTGCCTTTTATGCATTTAATAAGATGATCATATGATTTTTATATTTTATTCTATTAATGTGGTATATCATACTGATGAATGTCTCTATGTTGAACCACCCTTGCAATCCAAGGATAAATTTCACTTGCTCATGATGTATGATCCTTTTAATGTACTGTTGAATTTGGTTTGCTGGTATTTTATTGGGGATTTTTGCTTAAATATACATCAGAGATATGGCCTTACAGTTTTCTTATCTTATAGAATGTTTTCCTGGCATTGGTATCAGGGTAATGCTGACCTCATAAAACGAACTTAGAAGTGCTCCTTCTTTGCCAGCTTTGTGAAAGAGTTTGAAAAGGATTAACATCACTTCTTCTCTAAATGTTTGGTAGAATTCACCAGTGAAGCCATCTGGTCATGGGCTTTTCTTTGTTGGGAGATTTTTTATTACTGAATCAGTCTCCTTACGAGTTATAGGTCTGTTCAAAATTTCTATTTCTCCATGATTCTGTTTTGGTAGATTGCCTGCTTCTAGGAATTTGTCCATTTCTTCTAGGTTATCCAATTTGTTGACATATAATTGCTCATAGTAATCTCTTAATAGCTTTTAATTTCAGAGCCATCAGTTGTAATGCCTTCTCCTTCATTTCCAGGCTTGAGTCTTCTCTATTTTTTGCCTTAGTCTAGCTAAAAATTTGTCACTTTCATTGATCTTTTCATAACACAAACTCTGTTTCATTGATCTTTTCTATTGTTTTTCTAATCCCTTTCATTTATTTCTGCTCTGATTGTTATTATTTCCTTTCCTCTGCTAACTTTAGGCTTAGTCTGTTCTTCTTTTTCTAGTTCCTTGTGATTTAAAGTTAGGTTGTTTGAGATTTGTCCTCATTTTTAATGTAGGCATTTACTGCTATAAACTTCCTTCTCAATACTGCTTTTGCTGTATACCATAAGTTTCATTATATTGTATTTTCATTTTCATTTGTATCAAGATATTTCCTAACTTTTCTTTTGATATCTTCTTTGATTCATTCATTGTTCAAGAGTGTGTTGTTTCATTTCCATGTGATTTTTCTGGTTTTCTTTCTCTTACTGTTTTCTGGTTTTATTACATTGTGGTTGGAAAATATATTTAGTATGATTTCAGTCTTTTTAAATTTGTTATGCGTAGCTTTGTGACATAACATGTGATCTGTTCTGGAGCATATTTTGTATGTACTTGAGAAAACTGTATTCTGCTGCTGTTGGCTGAAATATTCTATATACGCTGTTAGGTTCATTTGGTCTATAGTGTTGTTTAAGTCTTCTGTTTCCTTATTTCTCTTCTGTCAGGATGCTATGCATTGTTTAAAGTGAGGTGTTGAGAACTTAAGAAAAAAACAAATGAGCAAAGGGGAAATGAGAGAGAGAGAGAGAGAGACCAAGAAGCAGATTCTTAACTATAGAGAACACACTGATGGTTACCAGAGGGGAGGTGGATGGGAGGATGGGTAAAATAGGTGATTTTTTAGTCTTTTGTTCTTTAACTTTTAGATCAGGATTAAAAGTGATTTGGGGGGCACATGGGTGGCTCAGTCAGTTGGGTGTTGGACTTAGGCTCAGGTCATGATCTCATGGCTCGTGGGTTCAAGACTTGTGTTAGGCTCCTCACTTAATGTGGAGCCTGCTTGGGATTCTCTCTCCTTCTCCCTCTCCTTGCACCCCTCCTCCTCTCTCTCTCTCACTGTCTCTCTCGAAATAAATAAAGTTTAAAAAGCGATTTTTGACACACCTCCATTATAGTAATCTTTTGTGTCTGTATACTTTCATATACTTTTGTGTTGCTTTTCAGGGTCTGTTTGCTTCACACTGAAGAATTTCCTTCAGCATTTTTGCAAAGTAGGTCTAGTGGTGATGAACTCCCTCAGCTTTCCCCCACCCCACTCTCCTGCCCCCAGTTCTGGAACGTTTTTATTTCTCCTTCATTTCTGAAGAACAGTTTTGCCAGACATAGCATTCTTGGTTGATAGATTCCCTTTCAGCACTTTGACTATATCATCCTACTCCCTTCTACAAAGTTCTTGCTGAAAAATCCACTGAAAGTCTTATAGAGGTTCTCTTACACGTGAATTGCTTTTCTCTTGCTGCTTTCTGAATTCTATCTCTTTGACTTTTGACAGTTTAATTATAATGTGTCTCAGTGTGGATTTCTTTGAATTCACTGTGATTGAAGTTCTATGGGCTTCTTAAATCTGGATGTCAGTTTCCCTTCAGATTTGGAAAGCTTTCTTTAAGTAAGCTTTTTGTTCCTTATTCTCTTTCTTTTTCTTCTGGGACTTCCATAATGTATATATTGGTCTGCTTAATAGTATTTCATATAATTCTTAGGCTTTCTTCATTTTGTTTTTCATTCTGTTTTTTTCTGACTAGAAAATTTCAAATGGCTTATCTTTGAGTTCACTGAGTCTTCTGCTGGATTGAGCTTAATGTTGAATTGCTCTAGATAATTTTTCAGTCTAGTCATCATATTTTTTAGCTCCAAAATTTCTGTTTGGTTCTTTTTAGTATTTTCTATCTCTTTGCAGATATTCTCATTTTGTTTGTGCATTGTTTTCTTGAGTTCATGGAGAGTCCTTATCATGGTTATTTTAATTCTATGACAGGTAATTCATATTCCTTTATTTCTTTAAGATGAGTTTTTACAGATTCATTTTTTCTTTTCTTTAGGCCTATTTCATGTGTCTCATTACTTTGTGATGGGATTGGCACATTTGAAATAACAGCCATATCTCCTACTCCTTATGGACTGGCTTTGTACAGCAGAAGACCTTACTAATCAGCTTGACTAAAGATTCTGGGAAACTCTAACCTTTTTTTGTTGGGGGGAGGGAAATATAACTTTTCTGGAGAAGGGAAGTATTAGTGTATAGTTGTAGAGGGAGGATATCTGGAATCAAGTGTATGGTCAGACTCTCAATTATTTTCAACATCTTCAGCTTTACCTCTTACTGTACTTCTTTGCTTAGTATGAGCCCTTCTCTTAGTCCAGACTTTCTTTGGGATTCTCCTGAGCAAGACTTTATTGCAGTTGGAAACCAAGATTTAGAGTGTGTGAGTGGTCTTCCCATGGCCATGCAGCCAGCAAAGAATAGAGCTTTATGTACAGCCAGCCTGTGCCTGGGACTTAGTAACCTATAGTTTTAAATAAATTGCATTAATGTATGTCTACTACTGCATCTCAGGCTCCTTTGTTTCCCTTTTGCTATATCTCTCCCTCTGCTACCATGGGGGTCACTGCAGTTGCCCATAGTAGCCAATGCTTCTATATCCCAGTCCCTTAAAGCCTTTGTCACCAATTTTCTCGCTGGAACACTTTACCCTCTTAGAGGTCCAACCCCAAGTGAGCCCAGCCGAGGAATCTTCTAATCTTCCTTAGTGAGAGCAGGAAGCATGGTTTTTGTGTGTCAAGTAGAGTCTCTTGCAATAATAAATAGACACCCGATATTCTTTGAAGAATAAGTGAACGAATAAGTGTCTGAAGTAGAAGACATAAGAGAGACTATTGTCTAATTAGGCAGAGGGATTTACCAAGTAGAATATAAGATATTTTCTACAGAAATAATGTTAGTAATGGTAGTCAGGTTCTACAGTTTGATTAATACCACTAATACAGCAGTCCAAATAACTTTTAAGTTATGCAATATATATATATGGGTTAATCTGGGAGTCCAACCACCATTTTTGTAAAATGCTTCTGTAAGAAACTGTTTTCTGAAGGACAAATAGTCAGCTTATGAATGAATTTTTGGAAACATACAATTTGTAAATTGAAACTAACATCTGAGACCATTAATCTGTTGGTAATTTTTGCTTGTGTCTTCTTCTGATTTATTTATAAAGTTATAAAGAATCGTGGAGTCAAAAACTGTTTTCTATTACATAATAACGGTACTATGCCCAAATCTTGCATTTTCCCTCTTCTCTTATCCCCACCTGGCATTCATTATCTTACCTTCTATATAGTAGGTATTAAAAAAAGCTTTCGTGGGGCGCCTGGGTGGCTCAGTTGGTTGAGCGTCCGACTTCAGCTCAGGTCACGATCTCGCGGTTCGTGAGTTTGAGCCCCGCGTCAGGCTCTGGGCTGATGGCTCAGAGCCTGGAGCCTGCTTCTGATTCTGTGTCTCCCTCTCTCTCTGCCCCTCCCCCATTCATGCTCTGTCTCTCTCTGTCTCAAAAATAAATAAACATTAAAAAAAAATTAAAAAAAAAAAAGCTTTCATGTACTGATAGATTTTTTGATACCTAGAGTACTTGCTTCAGCCTAATTAGTAAAACTATAAATGACTTTTAGCCGAAGTCGGACGCTTAACCGACCAAGCCACCCAGGCGCCCCTATAAATGACTTTTAGAATATAAATTAACTACAACTTTAATTGATATGGTTATATAATATTAATAAAAATAGTAATTTATAATAATAGATTTGGATATTTATCATTTTTACCACATGACTTACAATTTAGGGGCAAATTGTCATGGTAAAGGCTAGGAGGCCTCCTGGTTTCAAAAGCCCCCAAAAGCCTTGTGTTCTAACCAATACATTTAGGGATTTCCTGTCACTGGGACAGAGAGGAAATGACCTCTCTCATTTGAGGAAGTACTATAGAGTAGTCTAATGTCTAGATAACAATATATCTATCATGCTTTCTGTCTTGGAGTTTAGGATGACCTAACTACTTTTCTCTCAGATAGAGGAAAGTTATAACTGGAGAAGAAGAACCCATCACACATTTGTTTCAAGTACAGTGACAAAAGGTACTTAGTTCACAAAAGACACTTATTTTGCCTTTTCAGGTGTAACTGTGTAGAACCGCATAATCCTAGCAATGATACATTGAAGGAATGGAGGGAGTCCAATATTTCTGCTTCTGACATAATTTGGGAGAACCTAACTGTGTCGGTAAGTTAAACACTGAAAAATAAATCATATATTGGATCTTACTACTGTAAGGGCTTTTGTTGACATTTTGAATGAATTATTGCCACTAAGGTAAATTATTTTGAATGCATAACTATTATACAAGTAATAGTTTTGTGTTAATTTTAATTTCGTTTTTAGGTTTTCATTAGCAAACTGGGGTTTTCTTTCATTATTAAGTTTTACTAATAGTTAGTAGGCCTGAGTTACTCTAAGAGCAATCATAATTTGGCCAGATTAACTGAAGGCACATTAAATAAGAGTGGTGTTGACCTAAATGAAACCATATGGCAGAAGTAAGTCGGCCTTCTGTGTAAAGAGCCCAGAATGCTTTTATTTCACTCTGTAATCCTGCTCCAGCTGTTCAGAATATGCTGAGGGGGAGGGGATGTTTGTTAATATTTTAGTATAAATATTGAAGTCTTAGGAAGAACAAAATCACTATTAACAAAATTCTGACGCCTTCCTCAGGAAGGGCTTTCTTACTTACATTTTCTTCTTATCTCTCACTCAAGGAAAGGAATGGCAATGATTTTTTCCCTATCAGGGTTAAATCCTGTACTTAAAAGAAAGGAAAATTTTGTCTTTCCTCTGTTTTGTGATTCTGCCCCTCCCCCACCCCATAGCTGCATTTCTCATTTATTCCTAATCTCTTATAATGTCTGTGCACCTCTTTTTCCATCTGTATTTGCATTCTTCTGTTCAATCTAATCATAACTGGAGAAATTGAGTGTTCTGCTTTTACTAAATGTTAAATAGAATCTGAATTATTCTAGTTACAAACATTACAATCCATAGCTCCTGCCACTTTACTAACCTGTATAAGCTCAAATTCCATAACCATCATTATAATACTATATGAATACTAATTCATTGAATGAAACACCTATTTTAGCAAGTGAGCCCGTTAGTGGAACATAGAAATCTTTTTTTTTTTAAGTTCATTTATTTATTTTGAGAAAGAGAGAGAGAGTGTGTGTGTGCATGCATGCATACATGAGCAGGGGAAGGGCAGAGAGAGAGGAAGAGAGAGAATTCCAAGCAGGTTCTGTGCCGTGAGTGCCTGACTGGGAGCGGGGGTTGGGGGTGGGGGGTGGTGCTCAATCTCACAAACCATGAGATCATGACCTAAGCTGAAAGAAAGAGTCAGATGCTTAACTGACTGAGCCACCCAGGTGCTCCTAGAAATCATTTTTTTGTTTTTCAAATATTGTAAAACTCTAAGTATGATACCTATAGGAACATTTGACCTATTGCCTAGTTCTGCAAATTTCCCCCATGAAATGTTTTCTTTCAGAATGAAAATCAAATTGCTTACTCAGTTTAAAATTCTATCTTGACCTATATTTTATGACCTATATTTATTTTATGACCTATATTTTTTCTTATACTAGTTATTTTCTCTAGAATAAACTTTCACTTATTCTTGTTTTTTTCTGTTACAATAACATTTAATTCTGTTCCATCTACTTGTCCCTAGAAAAATAACATTACCAAACTGTTTCCTTTTGGAGAGCCATTTAAATGGACCAATAAAAGAAATGTTGAACAAGAAAGAATGCTACAGTTACTTAGAATTTAGACATGGGATTGTGGTTGATCTAGTCAGCAGTGTATCTTCCATTTATATTCCCTTTGGTAGACTATAAAGATATTACATCTAAACGTCCCTTATGTACTCATCTTGGTGTCCTCTTCAGTACAGACACCCAGTAATTTAATCTCTAGATTATTTAACATGATAATTTACTCTATGTGTAATATATATTCTCTTAATAATTTAATGTTAAATAATAATATTCATTCTATGTAATGGAAAATCCTTAATAACTTTCTAAGAGACTCATAGCACAATTGATCTGGCTGGCAATGAGTTAATTTTAGATATTAAAAGTTTTAGGGTCAAGCAGAGTACAGTAAAGAAATATTTTGCAATCAAAGCAAATCTTGCACTTTTTTTTTTTTTTTTTCTGTACTAGGTGTTAACATTCTGGCAGAAATTTTCATATTATTTTTCATTAGTTAAAAGCAGTTTTTGCAATGGGTAATTGCTAATCTTGACCAGAAATAGCCTTTATCACCAAAGGGAATGCTATACAATGAATCTTGTAATTTTTAAGTCAATGAAAACCATTAAATTTTTTTGTCTTGATTATAATTGCTGGGTGTTTTTTCAGTGTAATCCCCAGCATCACCAAAAGCATTTTATTAATAAAACACTGTGCTAATGGCTATCATAACTGGTTTTATAAAAATAGTGATATAACATTTACTTTATACGTTATTCATTTGAAAAGTTTTTATTGAATTGTTACATATCTCATGAATTGTAATTTATGCCTTGCTAACTCTGCAAGGGTGAAGAATTTTAGCTTTCTTTGATTCTCCCAAACTGCTATATGCATAGTAAGTATTCAATAAACATTCAATGATTGTTTTTTAAATTTTTTTTACAGTTATTTATTTTTGATAGAGATAGAGCACAAGTGGGGGAGGGGCAGAGAGAGAAGGAGACACAGAATCCAAAGCAGGCTCCAGACTCCGAGCTGTCAGCACAGAGCCCGAGGCAGGGCTCGCACTCACAAACCCTGAGATCATGACCTGAGCCGAAGTCGGACGCTTAACTGGCTGAGCCACCCAGGCGCCCCTCAATGATTGTTTTGAAAAGTAGTTCCATGTCACAAATTTACTACTTAATGCAAGTGTTTTATTTTGGTTCATTTTGTTTTTCAGCTTTATTGAGGTATGTTTGACAAATAAAAATTGTATCTATTTGAAATGTACAACATGATGTGTTCATATACGTATACATTGTGAAAGGATGACCACAATTAAGCTGGTTAACATACTTGTCTCCTGACATAGTTACCTTTTTTCTTTTCTTTCCTTTCCTTTCCTTTCCTTTTCTTTTTTTTTCTTTTCCTTTCCTTTTTCTTTTTTTTTTCTTTTCCTTTCTTTTCCTTTTTATTTCCCTTTGGTGAGAATTATTAAGGTCTACTCTCCTAGCAATTTTGAACTATATGATACAGTATTATTAATCATATTCACCATGTTATATATTAGATTTTCAGAATTTATTCATCCCACACAACTGAAGCTTTAGACCCTCTGACCAATATTTCCCTATTTTCCTTTCTTCATCCCCCATAGTCCTTGGTAATCACCACTCTACTCTTTGCTTCTATGAGGTTGACTTTTTAGATTCCATATATAAGCGAAGTCATAAAGTATTTGTCATTCCATGTCTGGCTTATTTCACTTAGCATAGTCTCCTTCAGGTTCATCCATGTTGTTTGCAAATGACAGGATTTCCTTCTTTTTTAAGGGTGAATGATATTCCACTGTATATTTATACCACATTTTCTCCATCCATTTATCCATCAACAGACATATAGGTTATTTTCATATCTTGGCTATCATGTATAATGTTTAACTCAGGTCTTTTATGGCAAGTTAGGATACGTAGGTTTCATATATATATATATATATATATATATATATATATATGTATATGATAATATACATATATATTAACAGTATTTCAAAATCAGTCATTCCTAGGCAAGGTTTAAAATATTCACGAGCAATAAGCCATACAGAGAAAGACAGATACCATATGGTTTCACTCTTATGTGGATCCTGAGAAACTTAACAGAAACCCATGGCGGGGGGGGGGAAAGGAAAAAAAAAAAAAGAGGTTAGAGTGGGAGAGAGCCAAAGCATAAGAGACTATTAAAAACTGAGAACAAACTGAGGGTTGATGGGGGGTGGGAGGGAGGGGAGGGTGGGTGATGGGTATTGAGGAGGGCACCTTTTGGGATGAGCACTGGGTGTTGTATGGAAACCAATTTGACAATAAATTTCATATATTAAAAAAAAATATTCACGAGCAATTGACTAAAAATTGGCTAAGAATTGTCTCAGTGCTAGAATTACATATTTCGCTTGTATGTATATAAGGAGGAAGATGATAATGTCAACTTAAATTTCTTATTAATAAAATAAGTGGTTCATGTGTGTGTGTGTTTGTGTTTGGGGTATAGTTAGTATAAACCAGAAAATTAATGTAGAAATTTGTAGGTCACGATTTTTATTTTTAAATAGCATACTACCCTCTACAAAGGAAGAAAAAAACCCCACCCTTTTCAAATTTGCTTTGAATTAAAGTAACAAGGCAAGCTATTGGCAATTTATTATAGATTATATGAGCACTGAATGCTCCTTTAAATGGCATCTATGTTCTTAAGAGTTGAGAAGAAGACCCAGCCAAGTCCAAGGAATATTTAGAAGACTTTTATATTGGCACAAAAGACTGAAGATGGGCACAAATCTATAGATGATGTGTTTGCAACTCATCTCCTAGCTCCTGTTTGTATTTAGCCATTCTGTGTAATCATGACTTTGCTTAATAATTTTGCTCTACCAGCATCTCTGGAGAGGAGCAAGAGAAGAGACTAAAAATGCAATGATTCACTTTTGGTACTTTGTATATTTTTTAAGAGTTTTGACAGAAGGAAAATTAAAACCATAAGTAAGGCTGGGAGGGTGTGGTTTCTTTGGTCTTTTAATTATCCAAATTATTGTGCTCTGTATTAGCTTAATATGGATAATTAGAATTTCAACTTTGGCTAGCAAGGAAGATATTTGCAGCTAAATTAGAAAAGGGAACACAATTTTTTAAAAAATAATTATAAGGTAAGCTAACAATATTTCTCAAGAATTCTAGCCTTAGGGGTAGCTGTCCCAAATAGATTTTATTGGCTGTTGGTTTGTTTTTGGATAATGTGATTATCTGTGACCTATTCCAAAATCTTTTAAAGGTATTCATTTTCTGCTATACAAGGAATCCAGACTCTGGACTGGGCAGAGTCTGCTGCTGATCAGTCCTCAGTCCATATTTTTCTCTAAGATCTTTCTGTACCCTGGTGCAATTCAATTTCTGTGTAGGTCCAGAATATCTCAAGTACTAATAAGGTCACTGGATCACGTAAAGCACTATTTTCTCTGTGTTGGAAAAAAAAATACTTCAGTAATAGGATCTTTAATATAAGAGAAATCAAAATGAGTTTAAAATAATTTTTTATTTCAATTCAAATTATTAATGTTCAAAATGCTGTTTTTCTTGGAGAAAAGAAATTTTTTTGACTTTGCTGCCACCTCCTGGCTAAGGTAGTAATTAGAATGATCCTTCAGGGGCTTATAAAAATACATACCAGGAAAAAAAACAATATTAGATCAAGGACAAGTCATAATAAATATGAACTTTGCCTTACTCACATAGTAACTCTTTCTCTTTTGTTCTGTAACCTAATTTTGAGCTCCATCTTTGACTCCCAATTTTATTTTAAGTAGCAATATATCATAGTTTTCTTGTTGCCTTTCTCGTTTTTCTTGGTAGCTTTTGGACTAGATAATTCTACAAAACCACTGTTCTTCTTTACTGTGCAATAATATTCCCACCACAGGCACCATGTTTGTCTCAAAGCTCTGCTACCCAGCAGCAGTGAGGCCATGGCAAATTACTTAATTTCTCTATGTCTCAGATTCCTCAGACATAAATAGAAATAATGACATCTCCCTATTTTATAGGGTGGATGTAGAAATCAATTAAGATCATATATTTAAATGGTTTGGCATGGTGTTCACCCTAGTTACCACTCATCAAGCCTGTCATACTTTCAATAAATCTAGTGTTAGGAACTTCGTGGAGATTGGGTTAAATATACATTGATTGGTAGTCAATTAGTTTTGTAGATTTAAATTTAATTTTTAAAAAGCAAAAAAATGTTGTAAGTGGTTTGTGTTCAGTTTTAACATAATCTAAATCTCTAAAATTGCTCACTACCTATTCAAATAGAATTCATGAAGTTTACTCTGTTCAATCATTGAGATTGATCTTAAGATGTTAGTTTTCTGAAAGAAATGTGTCCTTTTTTCCCCTTATTTGCTCCATTTGTTTTACTTCCTCTGGCAGGAATGCAAATCGTTGCATGGAGAATATGTTGGACGAGCCTGTGGCCATGATCACCCATATGTCCCAGATGTTCTGTTTTGGTCAGTGATCCTGTTCTTTTCCACAGTTACTCTGTCAGCCACCCTGAAGCAGTTCAAGACCAGCCGCTATTTTCCAACCAAGGTACTTCGACTACAATTTTCCTGATCAACACGAAGTATGTTATAGTCATATGGGTTTTAAGACAAAAGAAATAGCAATTGCTGTCCTAAAAGGAGCCACTAAAAGGCTTTTTTTTTTTTTTTTTTTTTTTTTAATGTGAAGGAGCTTGCCAGGTTAGGAGTCAGGTGCGATGAGAGAGGTGCTAGGATCCTTTGTGATCCAGGTGCTGGGACTGCATGTTCCCTCTGGGCTTTTATTCTAACTTCAGATCCCAAAGATAAGCTCCCACTTTCCCACTTACGCTTTTGGAAATCAAAAGCACACACTGCATTACTGATTGTCACTTTCTTGCCCAGTGAACAGTGGGAACTATTCCAGCCTGACAGATACCTCATAGGAGCCACTGTTACATTCTCTAATTGGGAAAGCCCCTGCAAGACTCATTGGAACACTATTCTCTTTTTCATTTTTAAAGTGTCAGTCCCTCCCCCTAACCCACCACGTTTGCATCTGCATATTTGGAGAGGAAAGTAAACAGAGAAACAGCTTAGTTCAATATTTAACACTGCAAAGTAACACCTATAATGTCTGACTCAGCCAAAAAGAAAAAAAAAAGAAAAAAAAAGAAAAGAAACAAGAAAACAAGCTTTTTAGGGATGAGCTAAAGATTATGATCAAAATTCCACTCTAGGAAAATGTTTTAAGAACTGTTTCTTCCAGGTAAAACTTCTGTTTTTGTCACCTCTTCTTTCCCTAAGGTGGAAGATTAATTCCTTTCCCCTCCCCAGAGCTCAATTTAATTAATCCACAGTGGCTTTATAAATGAGAAATGGCTTGAGGCCTCTGGGTAGCTCAGTCGCTTAAGCAGCCAACTTCGACTGAGTTCATGATCTCCGTGTCTATGGTTCGAGCCCTGTGTCGGGCTGTATGCTGACAGCTCCTTGCCTGGAGCCTGCTTCAGATACTGTGTCTCCTTTCTCTGCCCCTCACCATTCACGCCTTGTCCCTCTCTGTCTCTGAAAAATAAATAAACTTCAAAAAAATTTTTTTTAAATAAATGGAAAATGGCTTTAAAAACTGGTATACACATATCTTGATGAGGACTGGGTGATGTGTGGAATTGTTGAATCACTGTATTGAACACCTGAAATGACTATAACACTGTATGTTAACTACACTGGAATTAATTTTTTTAAAAAAAGGAAAAAGAACTAGCTTATACAGAATAACTTTAAATTTTTTCCGCTCTGTTGTACACATTCCCTGCTTCCATACTTAACACGCAGATAAACTAACTAAAATATTCTGCTTCTTCAATATAAATAGATTCTTTTATTGTGCTTTAGATTATGATATTAAAATGGTACCCTTGGGAGAAAGAATCCTAAAATTCAGCCTAATGCTGGCCATGCAATCTTATTCTGTGTATTAAATATTGATGCACTTAATAAACCTAGATTTTAAATAAATTCTGAAAACAGCACAATCACCATGTAACTATTACAGAATGCCTGATTCTAGAAAGGTTGAGTGCATATCCATCTTAATGACAGAATACATAAATATATACTCAGGCTCTGACAGAGCTAATTGTAATATTATAATATGCATCAAATATAATATTGTGATATTATGTCATAAAGTGTTTATAAATTGTGATTCTGAATAGTGTTCTTGAGTACTCCTTACTATTTATAGTTCTTTAAGTGACAAGTGTTTTCATCATTTTTAGGTTCGATCCATAGTGAGTGACTTTGCTGTCTTTCTTACAATTCTGTGTATGGTTTTAATTGACTATGCCATTGGGATTCCATCTCCAAAACTACAAGTACCAAGTGTTTTCAAGGTGAAGTTATCGTAGAATTTACTATCTATGTCTCCATCTCTGCATGTTCATTTAGATGATAGCTGTAACCCTAGTACTTGAGATTTTCATGAAAATATAAGGAATAGAGGGTAATAGAGCATTCAATAAAATGCCCACTGCATGAGTAAAAATTTTGGTTTAATATTAAAAAGAAAAAAAAAAAGAAGTGTTATCTAGAGGTTAATTGAAAAATTTTTCTGTCAATTATTCTAGTAGGAATATCTATATGCAACACTCCTGAAAGATAAGGACACATTTTGAAACTAAGGGAAAAATGCGTTATTTTGATGCAAAATTGCGCAGTGGATAGGCCTTGGGAAAGAGGTAAAATTAGGTCTGGACTGGAATTCTGACCATGTTAATAAGTAAGCAATTCTTGGGCCAGTTACTTAACCTCTGTGAGCCTCAGTTTTCTCACCTGTCAGACAGGGATGGGGAGGTCCTCAAAGAATTGTCAAAATGAATTCCTTTGGGACTCATCTCAGGCACCAGCAATGTTCAGAAGCATTCCCTGAACTCCGGAAAGGACCAAGCGTCTTTATGCTCTTTTCACATAATGGCCTGTGCACACATATAAGAATTATACACATTTGTCAATGTGCTATTTATAAATGTAAATAAATTTGTCAACTGCAAATTATAAATATTAACATTATTTTATTTACTATAGGTGTTGATTAAGAACATAGATTTTTGAGCCAGTCAGAGTTTAAATTCTGTCTCCACCACTTACTACCTTTGGGATCTTGGACAACTTACTAGGCCCTTCTATGCCTCAATTTTATTATCTGTATCTTCTTTAGAATGTTTTGAACAAAAAAAGAGTTAAAATATTTAAAGCACTTAGACTAGTGCCTTGTACCTTATAAATGCTTTGTGGATATTCCTATTTTTATTAAATGTAGCTCACACACAGCATATCGGTGTATAATTGGTGCTTTCCTGGTAGCATCTGTAAGACTTAATTTGATTAGGTATTCATTAATCCAGTGACTAACTATATACATTCTTTTGTTTCCTGTAGCCTACCAGAGATGATCGTGGCTGGTTTGTTACACCTTTAGGTCCAAATCCATGGTGGACAGTAATAGCTGCTATCATTCCAGCTTTGCTCTGTACTATTCTAATTTTTATGGACCAACAGATTACAGCTGTCATCATCAACAGAAAAGAGCATAAGCTAAAGGTATATTTTAACATCCATTTTAATGCAAATGCTCATGACTTAATGGATGTCGATTGATATTTATTATACTTTGCCTGTTCATTTGTATAGTGAAATATTAAGATAATGTTTTCAGGTTTGCAATGTTTATTGTCTGTATTCATGACACTTTGTCTTACAATGAGCTTAAAATTAATTAATTTTTAATTTTTTTAATTTTTTTAACGTTTATTTATTTTTGAGACAGAGAGAGACAGAGCATGAACAGGGTCGGGGCAGAGAGAGAGGGAGACACAGAATCTGAAATAGGCTCCAGGCTCTGAGCTGTCAGCACAGAGCCCGACGCGGGGCTCGAACTCACGGACCGTGAGATCATGACCTGAGCTGAAGTCGGACGCTTAACCGACCAAGCCACCTAGGCGCCCCTAATTTTTAATTTTTTAATGTATTTATAGTGCTTGGCTGAGCCTACACTCTGAAACCTTACTTCCAGAACTTAAAATACACATTGCCAAGGCTGTACCTTTACCATGTTTAAAACAATTTAGTGAAATAACAATCCATTCTGGCGATGTGCAGCTTTACCAATTTGTCTTGTATATGCCATTCTTCTACTTCTCTATTTGATCCTAAGTATTGTCTATTAGGTTGCCTTCATTATTGGAACAAATTACATATTCAGGTATTTCTCATTTGCTTTAGTTATTCATCTTTCCATAATGTCTATGACATTATGGAAAACCCAGCCATAAATGTTATAGTTTGTAAGTGATCTCTTAGCTGAGTTTTATTGCACATTTCAATGACTTTTTTATACACAAAGAGAATAAATATGGATATATCTTATTTATTATATTCTGACTCTGTCATTTTGCAACTGTGAATAATCAAAGTTGTTCACTGGTGTGCAGTATTTCTGAGATATTTAATGTAAGCACTATCACTTCTAGGAATATGTTATATAAAATCAACAAAACCAATGAATGGTCAAAAAAAATCTAAATCAAAACTTATAAAAGCAGAACATGCACAATTAATCAAATTGTTTTGTTCTGGTATCAGATATAGTGGGGATAATTCCCTGCTATCTTCGCATACTCTTTAAACTCTAGGGAAAGTTTCCTTGTCAGAGCAACAGAAATCTTACTTTACAGGATTTCATAAGTATGTTTGTTAGAAGGATTAAACAATCTGTGATTGAACTATTTGATGGAAAATAGTAATGGCATTAATGTAAGAAAGCACAATTATTTGTAATAAATCTTACTAAGAAGGAATTTGGTGTATATTTTGGAGAAAATGTGTGTCTGTTTGAAAACAAAGAGCATTCTTCATTCTCTTTGTAGAAACTAACTCTAGTGCTCCAAACCTTTTTTAAAAGGAGTGTGTTCAATTCACTTTTTGTTTTTGTCAGACAAAATTCTTAATTATGTGGAATTTAAGAAACAAAACAAATGAGCGGAGGGAAAAAAAGAGAGAGACAAACAAGAAACAGACTCTTAACTATAGAGAACACACTGATGGTTACCAGAGGGGAGGTGGGTGGGGGATGGGTGAAATAGGTGATGGGGATTAAGGAGTGCACTTGTGATGATCTCTGGGTGATGCATGGAAGTGTTGAATCACTGTATTGTACACCTGAAACTAATATTACACTGCATGTTAATTAACTGGAATTTAAATAAAAACTTTTTTTAGAAAGGTAATTTTACAAAAATATGTCAGAAAAGTCTTGGGAACTAGACAAGTGGTATGCTGGTACATGGTTAACAGCCAGTTCTCTGCATTTACAAAAGAGAGACCCTGGTTTATAATGTTTGCTGATTTTCATGGTGTGAATACTCCCACCATGACCCATTTCAAGTTACCAGTGTGACATCAATTGGCAGGCAGAAATTTAGGAAATTAAACTATTGGTTCCCATAAGCCTATACGAGCTGGATCCAAAATACCACTGAACTACACCATTCAATATTGGAAACTTTGAGTGATGTGCAGGCCTCAAAACAAGGAATTCAGATTTCCAAGTCTAATAGACTACTTCTTTAATAACAATTATTCAAAAATATTATTTGCTTTTAAGATGTCAGTCATCTGCAAAAGCAAATACTGCCACAACTTAATTAGGAAAGTTACACAGTTGATCAAATAGATCTATAAAACGTGTGTAAGTACTGTAGGTTGAATATTGTTAGTCTGTTAACTCTGTTAAGAAGTAGGAAAACATTTTTCCCAGACACGGATTTATTTTTTAAAACTGAAAGCATCTTTATATTTTTCATTGTAAAGTAACATATGCTTTTGGTGTAAAAATTAGACAATAGGGGGGCGCCTGGGTGACTCAGTCGGTTAAGCGTCCGACTTCGGCTCAGGTCCTGATTTCGCAGTTTGTGAGTTTGAGACCCGCGTTGGGTTCTGTGCTGACAGATCAGAGCCTGGAGCCTGCTTCAGATTCTGTGTCTACCTCTCTCTCTGCTCCTTCCCTGTCCACACACACACTCTCTCTCTCTCTCTCAAAAATAAATAAACATTAAAAAATTAAAAAAAAATTAGACAATAGAGGCACCTAGGTGGCTCAGTCGGTTAAGTGTCCAACTCTTGATTTCGGCTCAGGTCATGATCTCCTGGTTTGTGGAATTGAGCCCCACATCGGACTCTGAGCTGACAGCGCAGAGTCTGCTTGGGATTTTCTCTCTCCCTCTCTTTCTACCCCTCCCCCACTTGTGTGTGTGTGTGCTCTCTGTGTCTCTCTCAAAAATAAGTAAACTTTAAAAAAAAATAAATGAAAAAAATTAGACAATATAAAAAGTTAAAAGACAAAAGTGAAAAACATAATTTCATTTCTTAGAGATTATATTGTTAAAATTTTGATATATACCCAAATATATATTTTCATATGACATATGTTACTTGTATTATTTTTCATGTAAGAGCATTAACATGGTAGTCATCCCATGCCAATATATATCTGCATTATCTTTTTGATGGCTGTATATATATTTCATTATATTACACATTTTAAAATGAGCTAAAAGACTCCTATTTTAGGAAGAAAGTAAGCCTTTCAAGTAAGTTAGGTTTTTTGTTTTTGTTTTTAGCCTTTATAATTAGGCAGAAATCCCACTGATCTCACTAAAAAAATATTCTTTATAAAGACTACCAGCTAAACTAGTACAGGCAGTATTTTTTCCTATATATTAATGGAACTGTATTGAAACAAAATATAGAAGTAAGTGAAGATTGCTGAGGGTAATATAACCTTTTTTGGCCATTCCATTTCCTTGTTCTTTCTAGGTCTCCAAGCCTTATAAATACATAACACCTGCTCCTCCTTCTTCATGAGCCTGTGGTAGGCCCTTGATATACACAGTCTTTCCAAAGCTCCAACTCAGCAAATACACTATATTTCCCCTTTAAATATTATGCAGAATAGCTAAAATATCATGTAACATTTTTAAGTGGGCTTTTCAAGTACTTGCATTTGTAGAATTAAATGTAGCATTAAAACATTTCATTTTTTTAAATTTTATTTATTTATTTTGTGGGGTCCGGGGAGAGGCAGAAAGAGAGGGAGACAGAGAATCCCAAGCAGTCTTCTCACTGTCAGCACAGAGTCTGACATGGGGCTTGAACTCACAACTGCGAGATCATGACTTGAGCCAAAATCAAGAGTCAGATGCTTAACCGACTGAGCCACCCAGGCTCCCCAAAGCCTGAAATAAACTTGAGGCTGAATTACTAAAATACATTACATTATTTATAATTAATTTTTTATTAGACAAATAAGTGACTATGCAATCAAATTTTTATATTTTATCCCTTCATAGCCTGGATTTAGTAAATAATAGAGCAAGTCTGACTTCATCATAAGCTCTGCTATGTTGCCATGAGTAGAAGAATTAATCTTTTCTTGGTCCCTGTAAGTCTGAACACCCCATCCTCCTCCTTAGATGTGGATGTTTGCAAAGCAAGTTCCTTCCAGTGAAGATATATTTTACGTACACTGAACACTTTTTTTTTTTAACCTCTAACCATTATAAGCTTCAGTATAGTGCGGTCTGCTGCTGCTGATTTTCCTGTTAATAACAATAAAAAAATCACATTCTCAGAACATTCTTGAGTCAGAGTAACGGTTTGTTCCATAGCTACTCTCCCCACCTGTTGCTTCACTGAAATGTTTGCACAGTCTCTTGGCTTTGACTTGAACCACACTGTCAGGAAAAGATACGTGTTTCTTGAGTATATCCCCAGACCACAAGTTAACCACATTTTCAGCTTTTACTAATTTTTTTTATCACTTGAAAACCCATTTTTGCCTTGGTTGAATTATGCCCCCCAAAAGCTTAATGAATCATGTTTTCTAGTTTCTGTAACAAACACCTGGTTGACCCCACATTGTGTATTTCAGTCCACATCACATATCCAAGTCACCTTGGAATTCATCATTTGTATGTCTCCCAAACTTACATTTTAGATCTTTTCACCTTTTCTTCACTTCCATTACCAAAGTAGTTTTCTTATAGGGCATTTTTTCATGCCATTAAAAATGTTTATATCATTTTGAGAGTGTTACTACATACAGAGTAAAGCTGTGTTGAGCTGAAGAAGTTGGCCCAACTCACTAAGTGACTTCCTCCTCCTCCTTCAGAATGAGGAGGCTCAAATTAGCAAAATTTCAACTCACTGCACCTCATGGTCTTTGGGGTCATTCAGGAGTGATAGAAGCTGCAAAATGCAAGTGTAAAAATTTGAGAAGGCAAATTATTATCTGTATTCTATATGGATACAAATCCATACTCTCTCCAGCACTTCTTGTTTTTTACCTGGAGAAGTGGGCTAGGCCTAGGTTAGCTGAATCCCTTTGAAAAGCATTAGAAATAACTGCCTTTTTTTAAAGTACATTCTCTAAAAGTGGAAAGAAAGACACTATGTTACAGAAAAGAAAGTTTCTGTTAAGATACAACTGTGGGCTTTTCTACATGTTTCTGTAGACAGTTCAGGCTTCTTTTGACATCATTTTTAATAAACAGCAATACAATCTCAGATCACTTGAGTAAATGAATGCATTTGCAACATTCATTTGGCACCACATTCTCTTGATGATTATGGCATTTGATATGTTCTTTTTTGCCCTCTTTGTCAGCCTGGTTCTTCATGTCAATCTATAGTCTTTTATGTGGTTAACTTGACAGATGCAGGAAATTGCTGCCAAGCTTTGAAATGAATTTTTTCAGCAGTGGCATCTGGGTATCAGATGGTCCTCTTGGCTGGCCTCTTGTCTTGCTGCATGTTGGTTTTAGTGGGGTCTGGTGTAGCATCACCTGTTGCTATGCTCCCTTTTCCTCCCATATGTCCATTTCCTGTGATTCATGGATGAAAGTGAGAATAAAAGCTCCGATTCTGTCTTTATTTCAGAAAAATCTACAGAAATATGTTAGAAGGTACAGAGTTCTCTCTCTGACAAAGGGATACTTCTCTTTGGCTGTCATGCCTATCAGCTAATAATTTGGGTACAAAGACCAAGTTTTAAGATATTTAATGAAACGCAAGAAGGATGATGATTAATTAGTAGAAGTGCCAGCACTGCTTTATTTCCTTTGATTCACATGAAATTAAGATGCTCCCATTACTGTACAACAAAATCGGGAGGGGATTGTATTTTGTGTTTATTAGATACTTGTGTTTTACAAAACTAGCTTTCTAAATTTAAAAATGAAATTATTCACTCTGAAACCATTATTTTGTCTGCTTCCTGCAATCCAGAATTGCACTGTTTATATTTGTATCATATTTGTAAAACCCTAAGTAAGAGCTATAGGAAATCACTATCATGAAGAAGGCCTTCCTTGTATTATTAAGCCATAGTGAACATGAACCCTGGGAAAGCCTAGGATGTGCCAAAAAACGCATGCGCAAGTGAGAATCTCAAAGCCCCTGTCCCCTGCCCTCCTCTGATGTTTATCTCATGGCTGTTAGCACTTCTTCCATTCTCTTAGCAGTACCTTAACTTTGCAAAACAGCCCAGGGGGCACCATTCACACTATACTCCCTCAGAGGCAGAGCTAGGTCCTTTGCTTTCTACATCCTTCTCACTCCAGAGTCCCTAGGACAAAACGCTCCTCTAACTGGTTAAGACATGGTCCTTTAAAGGGACCAAAATTTGAGTTCTATTCTATGTGGCTACATCTTCCAAATTGTTCATTGGACTAGAAGACCATAGTGTGGCTCTGGTGAAGCTTCTTCCAATGCTGTTTTGGTTAAGGTGACACCAGAGTGTTTCTCTTCCGGTGTCCCAGCTCTTAGTAATAAAAATCTTTCCTGAGTTACCTGCAAAAAAAAAAAAAAAAAAGTTTCTAGAGTCCTATTCACGAGGGAATTTGAATTTAGGCATTCTTGTGAGCTGGAACATTGCTACAGCTAAGCCAGGTTGCCACTGTCGTGGTGACAGCACAGGAGGAAAATGTCCTTATGTGGATATCTGCCATTTTCTCCTCACTGTCGTCTCCTGCACTTTTATCATTTCGTAGGGGTAGACAGAAAGAAAAGGAAGTGCAATTGACTTTAAGTGTGTTTCTCTTAATAGAATGATTAACAAAACAAAATAGCAGAAAGAAAACACCACCAGGACGAGTATGCAACAAATACTCAGCATATTTCACACTCCTGGCTATAGGAGCTTTCATATTAACTAGAAACTGCTTGCAGTTTGGTAAAACTGCCTGGTTAAAAAAAAAAAGGCCAAAATTATTCCTCTAGAAGAATTGGTAATTTCTGCTCATATTCATAGTAACAAACTTAATGGCTATATTTATTTTAAATTATACTTATTAAACCCAATTCTATCATGGTTTAAGTATGCATATTTCCCTCTAAAAAAGCCAATCTGTTCCTTATTGATTGCTTCTTGTGTGCCAATGATTGTGTTAAAAACTACAGGAAAGGGGCACCTGGGTGGCTGAGTCTGTTGAGCGTCTGACTTTGGCTCAGGTCATGATCTCAAGGCTCTAGCTCATGAGTTCCAGCCCTGTATCACTTCGAGCTCGCTGCTGTCAGTGCAGAGCTCACTTTGGATCTTCTGTCCCTCTCCCTCTCTGCCCCTAACCGGCTTGTGCTCTCTCTCTCAAAAATAAATAAATCTTAAAAAAAAAAAAAACTACAGGAAATATTGAGAAATTATATAAGTGACCTGCCCTTAAGAAACATGTAATTTTATTGAGGAGCCTTGAAACAAATGAGTACAAATAAAAAATTATTGTTCAATTGCCAGAATATAATAGTCCCTAACATTTACTGAATGCTTAGTGTATATTAGACATTGTTCTAAATGATTTTCAAAGTTAAACAATTTAATTCTCACAACAACCCAAAGGGGTGCCTCCTGTTATCACCATCATCCTTTTTCAGATAGGGAAACAGAGGCACAAGAGGTTAAATGATTTGTCCAGGGGCATTGGTTGAGCCAGCATTTGATCCCGGGCCACCTATCTCCAGAATCTAAGCCGTTAACCACTTTATCATACTACCTTTCATGAAGTAGTCATTAATAGTTGGAGCGTAAAGTAGGCCAAGCCATTCGCTACCTCTGAGGCTTTTTGCTGATGATTTCCTATGGTGGGGGGAGGGCGAGGGAAACGCTGCTTGCTCTTCCCCACCTGCCCTCAGCCACTCACCCTGTCCTAGAGAGCTGTCTTACTTCCCTGCATCTCCACTCCACATGCCTCCTGCACCTGTTTCCTCAGTTATGTTTCCTGCCTGGTCCTAGAAAGCATGGAAGTTTGCAACACCTGGAGGTCAGTGAGAGTGGAGCAGGATCACAGAGAGGTAGAAAACACAAAAACTTTCATTTTAGGGAGGGGCCAAATATTTCTGGTGCTGAAACTGAAACAGATGAGAATAAGATAGAGAATAAAAGCTGTATTAGAATAAAAATAGGTAAATATAAGGAAGCTTAGATTCCATGATATTATTTTTCCCAGTAAGACATTGAGACACCCTCCCATTGAGACAAAAGAAGGCAATTGGACACAGAATGTTTGAGAAGAGTTTCTGTTTAGGAGATCTGATGTGAAGGGCTTCTTAAGCATTGTCGGGAAGTAATTTCTATTCACAGGCCATTCTGAGTGTTGTTGTTGATACAATCCTTACTTTGTTTTCTGTTTTCTACCTGATGCCTGGTATATGGTGTTCAGTAATTTTTTGGTATGAATTAATCACAAATGAGTAGATATACGAATTGTGATTCAACTTGCCTACTTAAGGAAACTAAGAGAAGTGACTGTATTTAATAATGACTTTATACAACAGAAATAGAATGGAAACTAACATAATATTAACCCAGTAATACATTAAACCTATTAAAGTAGATAGAAGTCACTATAATCATAATTGTAAATGGAGCATTTGCAGCTTTTCTTTAAGTGGATTATATGTTTTCACACTGTTACCTTTTTATCTTTAACTTGTTTTGCATTTTAGAATCAGTTGTCTAAGACTCAAGGTAATCTCTCTTTCCTATTCTTATGGTTTCATGGTGGTGGTATCATTTGTCTCTATGCTAAGTTCAGTTTCTGTGAGAATCCTCTTTTCTTTCCACAGAAAGGTTGCGGGTACCATCTGGATCTATTGATGGTGGCTGTCATGCTAGGGGTGTGCTCCATCATGGGCCTGCCATGGTTTGTGGCTGCCACTGTCCTGTCCATCACTCATGTCAACAGCTTAAAACTGGAATCAGAATGTTCAGCTCCAGGAGAACAGCCCAAGTTTCTTGGCATCCGGGAGCAAAGGGTTACTGGGCTTATGATTTTTATTCTTATGGGTTCATCAGTCTTCATGACCAGTATTCTGAAGGTAATTAAGTCTACCTTTATGAAGTTGAGAGAGGGCAGAATATATTTATTATTGTTTAAGAAATCTCACTTGAAGCTAAGCCAACAATTTGCAAATATTGTATGACACGTGATACAAATGATAAATTTCTTTACCATGTTTATACAACTTCTTAACGGGAAGTTATGGGCTATATTTCAGAATCCTTAAAAACATAAGAAATTTAGTCTGGCAAAGTAAAGTTTGATGTGTAAATTATTATCATAATTTTGAAACAGTTACCAAGTTATGGGGACAGGTCACTCATTTCTAACTAATTTCTGACTTGAGTTCACTGTAGGCCTACATGAAATAAAGTCTCTATTTTCTTGTCCGATGTATTTGCAATTAACATTACCTAGTGCAAAATAGAGGTACAGAGATGAGCAATGTAATGGTCATGGCCACATACGCAGTTTTGTGTATTAAATGTTACATGAAACTACTACATGGACATCACTATTGTATGTACTTATTTTTTCACATTTAAAATAATTGAATCCATTTTGAAAAGCGTTAAAGAGTAATTATTTTGGCATAGAATTTTGGCAGATATTACCAAGGTATGTCAATTATATTTTAAATTATAGCTCATTTTATTTGCCTGTACTTTGAAAATTTTGATGGAATCCTTCAGTCATTTATACAAGTTTACTTATATTTATCATTTTTTGCAAGTACATTTGTAAGAATTCATTTCTATGTTATATAAGTAACTATAGAACTAGAATTATGCTGAGCTAGTCCAGGAAAAAGAGAAAAATTGAACAGTTCACATGCTTGCAAATATCTGGCATAATGTAAGAACATCTAGATGTTAGCTCCATTCTTCATCTTTAATCCCAATATCTTTTTTTCTTTCTTATTACTTTATTATGCAAATAAAACTTCATTTTAGTTGTCATATTTAGAAATCAGTGTAAGAGAATGTTTGAAGCCTAAATCTTTCAATACTGTGAACATAAACCATCCATTGAACACTTCAGTGTATAGTTACAGATAAGCTTTATCAAATAACCTTAACCAACCCAAAAATTAAATGGAGAAAAGACGAGGAAGGGAATTAAATTACATTATTTTAAAAGCATATTCTGAGTCATAGTTTCCAAAGCTACTATATTTATTTATAAATAAATATCTGTATTAGCCTGGTTAACACATATCTTAACTTTTACATAGAAATTACTTTTTAAAAAGTTTCCTCATTTAAAACTATGTAATTGGAGAACACATTTCAATTATTTTAATGTTTACTTATTTTTGAGAGAGAGTAAGTGAGCGAGAGCAGGGGAGGGACAGAGAAAGAGGAAGACACAGAATCTGAAGCAGACTCCAGACTCTGAGCTGTCAGCACAGAGCCCAACAGGGGGCTTGAACTCATGAATCTTTGCTAAATCATGACCTGAACCAAAGTCCAATGCTTAACTGACTGAGCTACCCAGGTGCCCCTGGAGAAAACATTTCAATGGCATAAATAATTACATTTGTCTAAACTACTATAATAACCTGCATCAGATTCATTTGGAAGTGCTACTCCAGCTCAGAACTGGTAAAGACTAAAGTAACACTTGTATTTATTTAAAACAATGGTAAAAATTGAAAAAAACTATAGCAAATTTCACTACACACTGTTGATACCAAATTTCACTATCTCTATGACAGAAAATTAGACAGTTTATAAATAGAATAGGCTTATATCAAGATTGCTTTCATGTTTCTGACCAATTAACTTTATAAATATAAAGTTACATAATATAAACATAAACTTTATAAAAATAAATATAACTTTATAAAATATATCTAATATTCACCTAAATTATTTCCAGATAAATGTAGTTCTCTTTTCAGTAAATTTAGTCTTGTTTTTTCTCTTCAAATGGTAACAAAAATTTTCACCATCTTAAATATTCCTGTGCCTGAAATAGTCTCAGCACTCTGGTACAGAAAATATCAAAGTTTTCATTGAACACATACCTTTTTTTTCCCCTCCAGGTAGATTAAAAACAACTGTCATCTGTTTTATTTTGTCCTGTTTGTATAGTTATATTCATGTGGTCACATAAAAATCATTATCTTATCATTGTGAGGCAAAATTCAAATTTCCCTATAGTAGTACAATAATAATAGTTAATATTTATTGTTTATTATGTATTATAAATGTACTTTTTTAGGCTTTGGCCTATTAAATACTCATAACAACCCTATTATCCCCATCCCTCTTTAGATATATGTGGGGAAGCTAGGGCACAGAGAGCTTAAGTAACTGACCTAAGATTATGCAGCTAAAAAAGTGCTAGAGTGGGGATTTGAACCTGAGTCTTCTGACTTGGCCCACTATTGCTTCTAAAATATTTTTCTGTGTTTTTCTTTGGTAAGCGAAAAACAGCATGAGCAGTTATTTGAACATAACTTGTATCTTTTTTCTAATTGTTCTTTTACAGTTTATTCCCATGCCCGTGCTATATGGGGTGTTTCTTTATATGGGTGCTTCATCTCTAAAGGGAATTCAGGTAAATTGCTTTCAGTAAATGATGCACATCTGTGATGACTTATCTTGGGTCGATTCATGCTAAATCATGTGATAGCTAAGAAAATGACATCATCTGACGATCAGCTTTCAGACCACAATTAAATTTCTTCAACCTGGTTCCTAACTTTAAGGTACTTTTGTTTACCATAAGTTATGTTAAAACTGTATAAGGTTTAGACTTTACAACCCTCTTAGAAAAGTAATGACAGTATATTTCAAAATATATCCAAAAGCTTTTAATCTTTGCTACTGTAATCGTGTGTATGGAACAGAAAAGAACTGTATGCACAAAGATGTTCATTGTAACACATACTATCAAAATATTGGAAATAACCCAACTATCCATCAGCAGTAAAATAATTAAGTGGTCTATGGTACAGTCATTTAAAATTGGTAATTATGATGGCCATAAAAGGAACATGATAAAAATGCTTATGGCTTAATAATCCAAAGCAAAAAAGTAGGAAAACAAGCTGTACCTACCATAGGTTTATAAAGCTGTGAGTGTGAATGGACCAAAAAGGAAGGTAGATAAATAAAAACAATTTATTAGGGTAGTGAGACCCTGGGTGATTCTTTTCCTTTTATGCTTGTGTTTCTATCGTTATTACAATTATAGTTATAGGATTCTTTTTTAAAAAAATTAAAACTAAAAGTAAAGGTACAGGGTAAGGCAATTTCAAGGTACAAAGGAAAACTTAGTTGTTTAAGTATTGGTTAAATCAGTGTAATTATACGAATTTTCTATTGCTGCATAACAGATTACAGTTCACTTAGTGGCTTTAAACGACAAACACTTATTATCTCACATTTTGTGCGGGTTATGAATTTGGGAGTAGATTAGCCGGGTGGTTCTAGCTCCAGGTGTCTCATTTGGTTCCTGTCAGAATATGGACAAGGTCTGCAGGCATCTGAAAGCTTGAATAGGACTGGAGGACCAGGGTCTGAGATGGCTGATCACACGGCTGTGGGAAAAGGCATCAGCCTCTCCCTGGCTTTTGGCAGGATGCCCCAGGTTTGTTTGTTTGTTGTTGTTGCTGTTGTTGTTTTGCCACACAGGCCTCTCCACAGGAGACTCAAGTGCCCTCATGACCCGGAAGCTAACTTCCATCAGCGTGAGCAACCCGAAAGAGAGGGAGGGTGGAGTCACTGTGCCTTTTGGCTTAGTTGCCAAAGTCACACATGGTCACTTCCACTTTTTTCTTATATGTTAGGGGTGAGTCATTATATCCAGCTTGCACACGTGGAGGGAAATTAGACCCCATCTCTTGAAGAGACTAGTGTGGAAGAATTTGTGGACACATTTTAAAATGACCACAACTGTATTGTAAATCTTTGCGGAGGTGCTTAGCAAATTATTCATGCTTATGATACTATAATGGTTTGAATAGTGCTTCCCCCAAATTCACGCCCGCTTGGAAACTCAGGATGTGACCTTATTTAAAGATAGAGTCTTGGAGATGGATTAGTTTTGGAACTCAAAATGAGCTCATTTTCACCCTAAATCCAGTGACTGGCATCCTTCTAAGAAGAGAGGACACAGAGAGACACAGGGAAGAATGCCACACAAGGACAGAGGCAGATTTCTACTTAAATTTACCTTTGAATAATCTTGTCTTATAACTTAACATTATTGATCTGAAGCACTAAAGTTTTCTTGAAAGGAGACGAATTCTGAGGGCTATTTATTGAAAATAAATCTATTTTTTGTTGGCCAAAAGGAATACATAAATTGCTGCTTTTCCTATGACACTACTAGTCGCATTGCTGTTCAAATACATGAAAGAAAGGTCACCTGGTTATTATGATTTTGTCAAATTTCACACATGTTAATGGAGCACAGGGTGCTGGATGGCAAGCCGTGGTTCAACGGTAGACTACAAGAGAAATTGAAATAGGTAATTCATCACTCACAGGTCCTGGAGGAAGTACCTGGCACACCTGAAGGGACCACATGAGGAAGTCAAGGCAGAGTACAGACAGAGAAAGAATCAAGACCTGGGCCACATGCCTTTATTTGGATATGTGGATAAAGTGCTTTGGGGTTCCTGGTCTAAGGCTGATTGATCAATTCAAATAAAAAGAGCAGGGTTTTGGGAAGCCCCATGGGGGTCTTTTCTAAGGAGCACACAAGGGGAAGGCTGTGGGAGTTAGGGGAGAGTATTTATTGTAAGGACATTTCGGGGAGCCATCTCAGAAACTTACATTTGCTTGTTAGTCTGCCGGCTGTAGTCCGGTGCATGTGTTTACATGAGGGGCTAGTTGTCAATTCAGGTGACCACAGGCTGCTTAGCCAAACAGAACGGATACCAAGGCAATAATACCATGGGGGATAGCTTAGTTAAATTCTTGACACTGAAGGACAGGCAGTACAGAAATCTCTTCCTGAATGAACAACTAACCAGTTTCTGACTTTGAGAGAAGAAAAAGCATTCAGCCTTAGGAAAGTACTGGATGTCAGAACTGAGGCAAAACTTCAATACAAAGTCATTGAAAGATCACTGGACATCCCAAATAGATACTATGACTGTTTTTTCCTGACACTGGGTGAAATTTACCTGGGAGAGGGAAATAGTTGAGAAGTGTTATGCATTTAAATTTTACTCAAATTGGATTTAACTTGCTCATTTATAATTTCATGTATGAAAAATGTATTTTGAAAGAATTGGTTTGATAACGCAGATAGGGAAGAGTGCCGAGGAGGTTTTATTTGTTTTACTGTTTTTTGTGGTTTTTTTTGTTTGTTTTTTGCCTTTGGCAAAAGTTCCACGAGCACTAATTTCATCTGTAAGTGAAAAGTATTTATTATTAGGCCCCAGGCTCACATAAATACAGCAGCAGAAGTTTAAGAAACAAAGTAAAATCATTTTGATAGGTTTCAACAGATTTTTCCTCCTAATTCCACTCACATGATTTTATACCCATGAGGTTTAGAACTAAACAAGAATGTCAGGTTTTGGAATTATTTGGGGTGTGAATCTCTCAATTGAAAATTGAGGAAAACTTTATTAAAGGCCCATGAGAAAAGTAAAATGAGTTTTAAATAGCACGAATGAAACAGCAAGCAGGGTCTCACACTGAGAACAGCGTTAGTGAAAATTTAAGTGAACCCGGAACTCAGGAAGTTGAAATTCCTATTTGGGCTAACTGGGTGGGGGAATGGAATATTGAGATTAGGGCAAGATAAAAGCCAAATGCAAAACTCAGGATACATGTGTCATGATTATCTTTACTTGAGTAGTAATAAGCATGTGCTGGGTACCAACAGTTCCAGGAGCATGTTACTTAGTTACCCTATATGCTGAAGGAACCTGTATGCTACCTGTTTGGCAATATTATGAAACATATTATCTAGGCTTCTCACTGTGCAACATGGCAGAAAAAACAGATCACAGTGTTCTTATGAATGCTGTTTCTATACTCAGATATATAACCACATCTATATTCATTCCAACACTTCAGGAATCCAAAGTAAAGCAAATGTGCCATTTAAGCAATAACAATGGAAGCACCCACACACTGAAGAACACTTATGCAATAACAGCTTCACAAATGGAGAAATGATAGCTGGGAAAAACAAGTTCTATCGAAACTGAAACATTCAGTTATAAGCCAGAGATTTTACTTTATTTCCTCCCTATTCCCACCTCCACCAATCACCAAATTTTCTTTAATGACATGTAATTTAAAGAGATATTTAAGAGATAGAAATAAGAGCTAATGAAATGTTTGGGGACAATATGGAGAAGGATAAACCAAGAAAAAGAAATTCAGCACTTGGTACTTGGCATAGAAGGTTTTCAATAAATGATTTTAGAAGGTATTAATGAATATAAATAAATACCTGAACAGTGGGTGAACTAACCTACATATGATTCTGGTTTAGATGACTGAGGGAAGAAAGGTCATGCTGTGCCATAAGTCAAGGAACATGGAAGAAAAGATGGGTTTATGCTGAGTTTGAGATTCTTATTATATATATATAGCAAGTTTTGGTTAAAAAAAAAAAAGGATGTTTGGCCCTGACATTTTACTCCATGGGTATTTGTCGCTTGGCATATTAATTTTGGAATACCTGATGAGAATTGCTTACAATTTTTTCATAAATTAGCTAAAAGATAAGATCAAATATCAGTCTTTTGAAGATGCATAATAGATATTACTGTAGAAATGGTATGAAAGAACTGACAGTGATTGAAACCATCATTTTCTAAATAATCACTTCTTGTTGGAAACATTGGAAACTGCAAAAATTGGCCTGAGAAATATTAAACAAAACGCTCCACATAGAATAAAACTAACCTGCAGTAAAATATGTTAGTAAGTAGAATGTGATTGAAGATTTAAACTTCTTGTGAAAATTTCATATATAAAATTTGAATTGGGAAATTTTGCATTGGTACATAAAAATGGTCTCAAAATCAAAATTGTAACAATAATATATAGTCCAAAAATAACTGGACTACCTTCGTGGTAAGACTTAAACAGAACTAATAATAAAATACGGTTGAAAAAATTGTAAATGGTTTGACCGTGCACTATAGGAAATTGATCAAGAAATCAAATTAACAAAGTTTGCTCTGGAAAATACTTTATTAACAGTAATTCATCTAGGTTAAGTCTTTGTGGCTAAGGTGTTTGTGTTTCTAAAGACAACCTCAAAACCTTGTTGGGGGTCGAAGTGTCAAGGCCAAAACAGCAGAATCAAAACATCCTACTCAGCAGCAGGATCTGGGTCGAGAGCTCAGGAGAGAGAGAGCAAGAGCGAGAGTGCTGAAGTAGAGACCTAGGTCTAGAAGTCTCTAACAAGCATGTGAAATTTGAACCTTGGGTATGGATGAGCTCTTTCAGGAGAGGAGAGAGTATGGCAGTCAAGGAATCCCCAAGCTAATTGTGATGTGATAATGAGAAAGAGGATGATGATTTTCTTTTTTCTCTCAAGGCTATACTCTTCCAAGTAGCAACATTTAGCATTGACTTTAATATTTTTAAACTCTTCTAAGTTACAGCCTGTCTCCATATTCAAGAAAATGTGGAATGCTATGAAACTGAAATTGTGCGTTTCAGAGTGTATGCATGGCAATCCCATTGTCCTGATGCCCAGAGGTCAACTTAAGTGTGATCCAGATGTAGCATATTTTGGACCATATTGAACATCTACTTGTCCTACTTGTATCGTTGTCTGTAAAAAGAAACTTAGTCTGTTTATCTTTTAGTTCTTTGATAGAATAAAGCTCTTCTGGATGCCTGCAAAACATCAGCCAGATTTTATATACCTAAGGCATGTGCCACTTCGAAAAGTCCATCTCTTCACAGTTATTCAGATGAGTTGCCTTGGCCTTTTGTGGATAATAAAAGTTTCAAGAGCTGCTATTGTCTTTCCCATGATGGTAAGAAACTTTTAAGTCCACTTTTTTTCTCCTCCTCTGATTTTCTGCTTTGGAAACACATAAAACTGAAATTGGAACAATAGAGTCATTTTGAACTATTATTGGAAACCATGGCATAAACTTGAGTTACTAACACTAGTGACTAAGATAGAGTTTGAGATTATACATGAATTTCAGTGATTCATATTAGTTTTGTCTCTATCATCCTGAATATTCGCAGTGGTTTGAATTAATTGAAGTTAGGTAGAAAAATGTAAACTTTGAAAATGTAGCATTAAAGATGTAGCACTAGCAAATCTGAAAAACTAGGGGGATTTTAAAATTAAATTTTATGAAATATTGCATATAAATTTCAAATACTGCATTCAAATACTGAATTTGAGTGACTATAAATAATTTAAAATATCATCACAGGTAAGAATGGTTTAATGTTCATTAAAATAATGCAAATTATTAATTACATCTATCAAAGGAAACAATCCAATATATTTTGTAGGGCTCTTTTTTTTTTTTTTTTTTTTTTTTTTAATGGCCTCTTTAAGAGACTCCTTTACTGGGCAAAATCAGGGCTGTTATTCTGGGGATGTGGTAAGAAAAGGAACTGAAGGATGCAAAGGTACAGTGTCTCATACACACATGACTTCAAGTGCCACTTTAATCTCAGTCTTAACTGAAATTGACTTGTTTCCATCAAGAACCAAAGCTACATCTCCCATTTTAATTTTTTCCCTGTTTTAAACTATCTTATTGTTTACTTCAGGTGTTAGCTCTGGTATTTGTGAGAAAATTGATGGACTTTCTGTTTACAAAACGGGAGCTCAGCTGGTTGGATGATTTAATGCCCGAGAGTAAGAAAAAGAAACTAGAAGATGCTGAAAAAGAAGTAAGTCTGAGCAAAATCAGTATCTTATCAAGAGACAAAAAAGGAGCACTTGCATAGTAACAGCTCTTTGCAAAATTTATCCCATGTTTATATTTAGATAGTTAGCAGTTACTAACAACCACAGGGGGATTATTAATGTTTGGAGGGTTAATGTTTAAAATCATAAACTTGAAACTTGAGCACAAACCTTACATGAGAAAACCAAACCCTAGTGAAATAAGCAAACACTTTGTACTTCATTATCCTCCAAATTGTAAGCTTTGCTTTTCTATTCCCTCCCTTGTGGATGGCAGAACCTTACTGATGCTTAACTATTTCCAAGTTATGGTCCCGCAATGACTGCTTTTTGGTTGAATATGTGAGAAGGAAAAAAAGAGATATTAGTCCTCTTGGTATTTTTCTAAGGAACTAAGTTTTAATGGAAAGATCCTAATTCTAATTAAAATATATAATTAGGGTTTTTTTTTGAAATAGATTAAATGCTTATGCTGATCTGACCTGCTTTCAAAGTGATTTAAGATTGAGTAAATGTCATTTGAGAGAGTTTTGGGATTTAATTACTTCCTTGGACTACTGATTTATCCTATTCTGTTTCATGTGTTAAGACCATTTGTTTTAAGTTTTATGGCATATTTGAAGTTCATATGTAAGTCTGGGTCTCTTTTTTAGGCTAGTAATCATAACATTAAAAATATTTTCTATAGGAGAGAGCCAAAGCATAAGAGACTCTTAAAAACTGAGAACAAACTGAGGGTTGATGGGGGGTGGGTGATGGGTATTGAGGAGGGCACCTTTTGGGATGAGCACTGGGTGTTGTGTGGAAACCAATTTGACAATAAATTTCATATATTAAAAAAAATATTTTCTATAAAAACTACAGAGTATAAATGAAAAAAAAATGACCAGTATACTATCTACCAGAATGATTGAGCCCATAGATTATAAAACATAAGAACAAAATTTCCATTTCTTTCATCTGGAAAGAAAATATTTGGTAAGAATTGCGCATTATTTTTTCCACCATTTCTTCTACTAGGCAGTCAGTAAATGTACTCAGTTTCCTATCTACAGCATAATTTCTCAAGCCAAGGTTTTATTCCTCTCTCCTTTGGGGAATTTGTTTGCAAACATTTCAGTGGTTTTAATTTTTCCTCAGTCATTAGTTAAAGTCAGACTAGGCCCCAAAGTCTAATGAAATTTCTGCTCAGATGTTTTTACAAATATGGGCTGCTTTTCCATGGTCTCCCATTGCTGACAATGGATCCCCGCTTTAGAGATTGATCATAATGATGTATCTTAATTTTGAATGATTATTTTAATTTTTCCAAATAATGTAGAATGAATACTTAAAATCATACTTCTAGTAATATTAATACAACATTGAAATATCATATTATAAAATTATCATTTTTCTTAAGTTTTCTCTTTGATATGTTCTTATTTATGAGAGATTAAAAAAATTTTTTTTAAACCTTTATTTGTTTTTGAGAGACAGAGCATGAGAAGGGGAGGGGCAGAGAAAGAGGGAGACACAGAATCTGAAGCAGGCTCCAGGCTCTGAGCTGTCAGCACAGAGTCTGAAATAGGGCGAGATCATGATCTGAGCTGACGTGGGATACTTAACCGACTGAGCCACCCAGGTGCCCCTAATTATAAGAGATTTGTTTTTTAAATGTATTTATTTGTTTTGAGAGAGAGAGAGAGACAAGAGTGCAAACAAGGGAGGGGCAGAGAGAGAGAGGGAGAGAGAGAATCCCAAGCAGGCTCTGCACTGTTAGCACAGAGCCAGATGGGGGGCTTGATCTCACAAACCATGAGGTCATGACCTGACTGAACTGAGATTAAGAGTCAGGTGCTTAACCTACTGAGCTACCCAGGTGCCCCTAACTATGAAAGGTTTTTAAAAACAATGCCTTAAGTATGATATTGCATTTTAGGGCTTAAGTAAAGGTTTGGCCTCCTTCTCAGATAGGATTCAAGAAAAATATGACAGAATTTGGTATAAATTAAATGTAAATAAGATGGACACTGGAATATAAAAATTCAAAAGGCTTAAATTATCCATACTTGATGTAATTAAAATTATTCAGCAATTATTTTTGAAAACAATACCCAAAAAAGCTTAAATTCCAAAGAAGATGATTTTGAATATAAAACTCTTTGACCATGAGCTTTTTCTGAGTCTTTCTGATAATGAGAATGATATTAAGTATATTAAAGCAGTAACTTCTAAATGTAGTTTTGCTTTACTTTCTTGCTTTGATTTCGAATCTCTCCACTACCTCCATAGAGAAAGTTAGCAACAGCCCCAGCCATATAATCATCTCTTTCAGAGCATACCCCTTAGGCCTTACCATACCATGGAGCATCCTTGCTGTTCTAGAACTTTGTAAAATGAAAAGTTGTATAATGTATATATCACATATATTATATTTAATTTTCTTTCCTTTTGTCATTTAAAGAAAAGTTTAGATTCTCCCTTATTTCCACTGCTCAGAACCTCTCCTGAAGCTGCATATATATGGTGTGGTATAAATGTGTGCCAGATACCATTTTGGAATTTATTAATGTCAGCTAGAAAGAGACCCTATTTAATAAGCTTCCAACCATTTTACATTATAGGCCCACTGTATTCCAATGGGTGTTTACTATTTTTTGATTATGAAGATAAATATTTTAGAAGTAATCAAATATTACTAAATTTCTCAGATTCCATGTCTTCCAAAAGGATACAAAAATAGATTAAAGATTTATTGAGGCAAATTTGTCCTTGGATCCTTCAGATCAGAGTATGAGAAAAAGTGGGGGAAATGCCTTGCAATAATACATTAATCAGGCAGATTTACAGACCTTTAAAGTCTCAAATAGATTAATATAATGATGCTTTCATGCGAATCTCAGTGCATGGAAAGAAACAAGAGAATCAGTAATACAGTGAAGAAATAATTCATAATTTAATTATATTAAAATATAGTTCTGACCAATGCAAAGAAAGGTAATTCTCCATCCAACAAGTGGAGAGAGAAAAGGAAGTTTAAAGGTGTTCACTTTCTAACTTGGAATTAGTTATTAAACGTGCATGATTAGTATAGAGAACGGGAAGATTTTAAGAAGGATTTAAGAAGGAGTTAACCAACTTAAATTCTGGTTGATTTTCTATTTGATCACCCAGATCTCGGTATTTCATTTTCTTGAGGCTATGGACTCCACTGAAGGATCTCATCTTCTTACTGTGGCATCTTATACCAAGGCCCAGTCTTCCAAGAAATTGTGCATTCAGGTGGTAAACGGACAAGTTCTCCAGAAATGCTGCATTTCTGCAATTGCTCAAATTAATTGAGTAACTTTGATTGTGATCTGGAAAGATGGTAAATAGCAGAAAATGTTCAGCTCCCTGAGACTTGAATTTAAAGTAGGCTCACCTTTTGTCCTTTTGATGATAGTTACAAGCTTGTACCTTTATACTCTAGGGTTTTCTTATCAGTAGCCCGCTTCTGGTCTTATGGCATTGAGAAAACATTAGTTTGACCTTAAAATTCAATAATGAGTTAAGCAGAATAAATAGCTACACAGGCCAGTCCAAGGTCGCAGAGCTTCTGTTCCAAATTTTCATGTACTTCATGCATATGCATATGCATATGCTTCAGTTTTTAGAAAGAAAGGATTATAATCAGGATAGAAATGAATATTGGAACCCTGACATTTTGCACATTGCTCTGTGTAAAGGGAAGACTGCAGAATCAAATTCTGGATGTCCAAATGTGCTCAGAGTACCAACATGCCTTCCTTTCTACTTAAATATTCTCTAGGACATTGTACACATTTGACAAAAGGGCTGCTGTTAAAAGCAGAAAGCCCCAGCAGAATGTTTGCTCCTGGGTGGGGGCAGAAGGCAGTTAATGTTAGATAAATCCTGGAAATCCAGCTCTGGGCAGTGATCATGATATTGACACTTCTTGGTTTATGGGAGGTTCACTCTAACATATATGCTATGGGAATAAAACAAGAGGCAAGTGAGAATTGTGATCTGTATGAAGAAGGATCATGAGCAAGGCCAAGAAGATGCAAAAAACAAACTAAGAACAAGTGCAGTTAAACAAATTACAGAGCAGATCTTACTGCTGAGAAAGATGAGAATTGGTTGTGGATTTGGGAAACATGGCCTAATTATTACACAGGCAAATGTTATTTGTAATTGAATCTTAGAGTGAGGCAAGCATATTCTTCTTCCTCAAGCAGTGATTTTTTCAAAGTGTCGTCCTAGGACCTCTGCTGCATCAGCCAACACCAGGCAACTTCTTAGAAATGCACATTCTTGGACCATACTCCAGACCTTATTGAATCAAAACTCTGCAGATCGGTCCAAAAATCTGTATTAACCAGACATCCGGGTCATTCTGCTGCATGCTAAAATTTGAGATAAGACCTTTTCTAAAACCACAGTATCTGGTTCTCCAGAATATAATCTTCTAAACCCAAGGTTCCACTATCAAAATTTCTGAATTTTGTAATAATTTAGGTAAGTCACTTAGAGATACTGAAGCAAATATTCTGATGAAAAATATATGTTGCATCCAATTATTTATGTAAATTCTATATAGACTATACCTTTAGCTTTCATTGTTGAAGTGAGTAGTTGTATGTAATGGCTCTTCTATCTGTTGGACATTTTTAATACATAGCTCTTAGAAATGTCAAGTTTTATGGTTTTCAGAGTTTGTGTGTGTGTGTGTGTGTGTGTGTGTGTGTAATGTTTGCAGCATTTTCTATTCTATTAGTAATCAAAGAAGAAAATGGTCTGACACTTCTTATGTCCTGTAGACTTTGTTTTCCTTTTGGATAAACTAAAGGGGTCAGACTTGATCACTAAAGTCGCTTCCGTTTTTTGAGATCTATGAATTCTAAAATTAATGAATATTTTCTCTAATATTCTAGCCATCTTTGTGAACACTGGCTCTCTGCTTTGTTTGTACTTTGAGCTACTTGGGGGTCCCTACATAGATATAGACTTTGCATGAGAGGTGAATATAGTAAAGATGCTACCTATTTCACTAAAGGTAGAGCATTTTGTCATGATACACAAATTATTTTTTATGCTATCACAAAATATAACTCAGATTCATACATCCTACTAATCAAAACATACCACATTTTAACTCCAATTTTATTTTCCACTCAGCACAGGCCTTTGGCTCAGGCCAGTCTGGTTGTTCATTGTCATACAAACACATCTTACTTATTTCTACTTTTTATTCTTGGCCTGCACTGTTTCTAGAGTTTCTTCCTTTCTTCTACTGAACTGATCAAATAAGACTGGCCCAGATACTACTTCCTCTCTTCTTGTATTTTTTTACAATGACCCTTCTCATCCTCTGAGAGTAGAGTGTCTGTCTCTTTGTTGCTGTATCGCGGGCACCTAGCAGACTGGCTGTCATGTAGATTATGCTTAATACATATTTGACAAATGGATTCGTGAATGGCTCCCGGATTTTCCACTGTGTGCCTTGCACATAATACATGCTCAGTAAATGTTTGAGTGCTATAAATTAGATTCATTGTTTTAACCCTCAATTTTCCTGCCTTTTACTGGATATAGCATTGACTATCTTTCAGCAATTCAGTATCTGACAAATGCTTTGACTATCTTAGTGAAAAGAGAGCATTCAAATCACAGCATGAGTAGCCCTTTAGTCAAACTGGCAAAACCCTTCAGATGTCCTTGGGTCAACTTTGATCATCATCCTTTACTATCTTCACCATGTTGTAGAATTCAGCATATTTTTTGAGGGACCCTGTATGAGCAGAGTGCTGAATGGAACTCATTTCAAGGTTCTTCTGACTTACAAGTAGCACTTAGCTGGGTGCTCTCACTCTCTGTTCCTGTACGATTGAGATAAACTAGGTTGTCATTGTCGTGACGGCCAATGCCTGATTTGACTGTTCCTCCCCAGAAAGTCTCAGATTTTTGGCTTCCTCACAGCGCTGCCTGGGATGCAGCCGGCCCTCTGTCCCTGGGCTCAGGGGCCCACCCAGCTTCCTTCTGGCACCCAAGGCAGCGGCTGCTCTGCCACCCCTTTTCTTCAGATAAGCATGGCTTGGAAATGCTATCTTTAGAGGTGATGAGTTTTTGTTTGGATAGAATTATGACTAGTATAAAGCCCACACATGCTAACAAGCCACAGAGTGCAAAATAATTATTGAAAGCAATTGGAGAGAAAAGTGGAAAATCATCTGAGGAAAAAACAAAATTGTTCCCAAAGCTTTGGTCCAATTTTTCGCTGTTACGTTCAATCTTGAGCCCTCGTTTTCTGCTGCCAGGTAACCCAAGCGCTGGTGACGCTGTTCCTCTCTTCTGCTTTTTGAATGGTACTCTTTATTAAACCTTTCGACATGCCTTCCTGACATTTGATTCCAAGTTAGTCAGAAAACATACGATATGCCAAGCTTACCTTTCAGTGGACAAGGAGAGAATTGCATTTTGTTTGTATCTTGGTTTTACTTAAATAGCATTTGGGATCACTGACTGTTTTCTCTGTATGTCCTTCCATGTGCATTAAGGTAATGTTTTCTATAGCAGAAGTAAACTTTTTTACCTGCAAGAATACATATGCTCTGTCCATGGCCTCAGTGTTGTGCATATAAGTTAATATGACATATGTATTATGTTCCAAATATAGTGACTAACCCATTTGCAAGGCATGCCTTCTTCCAGGCAGCAGATTAACTCTGCTCAAATGCTAAAATGTGTAACTTCCAACCAATGGTTGCTGTCTACTCATTTCGAATTAGTTTTAATAGTCCTTCCATTGACAAGAGAAATAGGCATAATACACAAGTAGTAAAGTATATCAGATGAATCCTAAAAGAACAAATGTCCCTGAGGAACAAGAGAGAAATAGAATAGGGTTAGTTCCTGTAATGCAAGGGAGAAAAAGACATGTGCATTAGTACCACAGAGTATAAATGTAGCATAGGGTTTTTGGTTGGGGGTGTGGGTGGGAACTTATAAGTAGAGAAGTAGCAGAGACATGTACTCTCTGGCCTCTCCATTAGTACACCACAGAGACTGGGCATAGATATCCGTATGCAGGATGGATAAGGTCCCAGAGGAGGGGAGCGTGCCTTGGTCAGTAGATTGGATGCGTACAGAGAGCATTCCAAGAGTGAAAATGAGACCTGCCCCCACATTACATTTCATATTCATAGGTTAGCTGAATAGGCTCCAGATGGAAAACACTGTATCTTTAAGTAACAAGAAATATGACAAGGGCTCTTCAGATGAGGCAGCATGCAACTTGAGGCCAGGGTCCGTATATTGAGGATAATGTTAGGAACAGCCTTGCCTGCCAGAAATGACATCAGCCAAAGATCAAGTCTTTCTGGAAGCTGACTTAGATCAGGCAACCTACTGCTAAGCCTCCAGGCCCACCCTATTTTCTCTCTTCAGTTCCCATTTGGTCAAGAAATCATCTAGCTCTTCATCTCTAACTTAAAAATTCCATTTCTATATTACGCAGCCACAAAAAAGGAATAAAATCTTGCTATTTGGGACAACATGGATAGACCTAGAGGGTAGTATACTAAGTGAAAAAAGTCAGACTAAGAAAGACAAATGCATATGATTTCACTCATGTGGAATCTAGAACACAGAACAAATGAATAAACAAACAAAAAGCAGAATCAACTATAAATACAGAGAACAAACCGATGGTTGCCAGAGGGAAGGGGTAGGGGACGGGCAAAATAAGTGAAGGGGAGTGGAGATACAGAT